>NC_139220.1:149089983-150502483 GCF_055691185.1 Crinia signifera
CTGGTGTGCAAGAATGGCTGCTACCCTTGTCTCGGCTGTACAACGTGCAGGTCAATGATGGTGGGGAGTTCTTTCCCACACCCACAGATGGGTAAAAGGATCCATTTGCACTTTAGTGTCTCACATGGACACCAAGTTTCTATGCTTAAATATATGATTATTGACTGGGTCCCTCCTCTGTGAAGGGGAGGGGACAGGGACTTGTTAATGAGAAAGGAATCCCGCTGGATCCATACCCTAGACACCGTTGCCCCAAAGGGGCTTAATGAGTATAATCATTTGGGCATATTTCTGTAGGTTTCTATCACAAAAGGAAGAGCTGCATTGAAATTATATACATCTTTTCAAGGAGGAATTTTTTCAAAGATTTTTTTCCAACATTTTTTTCTAAGAAATCATTTACACTAATATAACTGGAGGCCCATTACTATTAATGGGGCAGATGTATTAAGCCTTAACAAGAGATAAATGCAAGGATGATAAAGAGAGATAAATGTCCAGCCAATCACCTGCTAACTGCCATGTTACAGGCTGTGTTTGAAAAAAGTCAATAAGGAGCTTATTGGCTGGACGTTTAACGCTGGGTACACACCAGGACGACTAGGGCCCGATCCCCTCAATCTAGATCCAATTCCGACCAATTGGATGTAGATTGTAGGTAGATTGGGCCCTTTTTTTCCCTGTTCTGGTCCGATCCCGATCCGATGCGCGGCCCGCGGGTCGGTCGGTCGTTATTCAGATCCTACCTGCTGCAGGTAGGATCTGAAGAACGACCATACAGCCGGGTGCGGGTCGCCATCGGATCGGACCCGCTCACGGTGCACATCGTGAGCGGGTCGTGCCCCCCCGCGTCACCGTGAGCGGGTCGGACGAGACACTGACGACCCGCTCACGATGTGCATCATGAGCGGGTCGTCGTGGTGTGTACCCTACATCTTTATCACCCTTGCATTTATCTCTTGTTAAGGCTTAATACATCTTCCCCATTAATAGTAATGGGCCTCCAGTTATATTAGTGTAAATGATCTCACACACACAGGGGGCCCAGCACTCACTACAAAAAAACTAACTCACCTTAACATTCAAATAATCAATTAAATAAATAATGGGGTTTTAGTTCATGAATTGATCAATGCATTTAAGCTTGCAGCCCATCGCCAAGGGACCCCATTTCACTGCAAGTCCTACACTAACAACTGGTTTTCATGGGAACCTGGCAACTGTTTGCACATCATAGCTAAAATGAACATGTGTTATTTTCCTGGGTTAAAGCTCAACTGCCAAGTGCCTAATGGCTTTTAAAGGTGAGACAATCCCAAACACAGCACTTGAATTAGTATTACAGGGGCAGCTGTCACAGGCTAAGGTGAGTTAGTTTGTTGTATTGTTTGTATTTACTAGAGTGTGTGGTCATAGGCTACCTCACCCCATCCTGGGAAGTGGGTGCTGTCTGCACCCCATTCTTAGGAATGGCGAGTGTGTTGGTACTTCTGTATTTATGTGTGTGTACATACACACACAATTTATTTTTTTTACATTGTATAGGTGTCACCATTATGTCCACCCGGCGGCTCTATATTACTTACACTAAGTTATGAAACTGTGCATTAAATCTTCAAACTATGAGCTTGGCGTTCCACAGCATTAATGAGGTGTCACGCATATTGTTCGAGATTGCGGAAGTGTTGTTTTGTGAAGTGCATAATGACACGTGTCCGTGAACCACATGCCAGAAGTTACGGACGAGAAGAGTCCGCCCTGCAATGCAGGATGATTCTGCTGCACGCTGCCGGATGGTTATATAAGTTTTGGTGGGATTGTGGATGTGATCACCACTTTTGATGTGGTCATGAGTAAGGCCACGCTTCGAGGCCGAAACGTCGACCTGACTTTTGAAAACCGGCATATATCCCACACAAACACACACTAGAAATAGCACTCGCCAGGGCTAGATAATCTTTTAAAAAATGCTGTTTTAATCCATCGGCAAAACATATTCCAATGTAAAGGAGTAACTCACCAGTCTTGCAGCAAGTAAAATAGTGGTTTAATCAGGCAGCATAGCACACAGACATCTTGGCAAAGGTCCCAGAGGCGGACCGAAACATTGATATCTATGTGCAATGCTGCCTAATTAAACCACTATTTTACTTGCTGCAAGATTGTTGAGTGACTCCTTTACATTGGATTCTGGATATCGGACTACACCTGTGGCCCTCTATTAGCATTTTTTACATTACCGAAATGGGAGTGCCGGCCTAACGAATGAGAATACATATATATATATATATATATATATATATATATATATATATATATATACACACACACATACACACACACACACACACACACACACACTTACACTTGTTGGTACTCTTCTATATTAATCTCTAAAAAGCCAAGATTTTCCCTGACACTTAAGAGTTATTAGCTTCCAGCATGTTTATTCCAGATGTAATTCTTCATTACAATTTTAATTCAACATAATAATTTAACTAATTAAACAAGATAAAATAGCATAAACAAAAATGATAGGACTGTCAACCTATTATTTTGTTGCACAATCTTCAAAGGCAATCACGCAATCTCTGTAGCTCTCAGAGAGACTTCTGTACCGGTCACCAGGTAGTAAGGCCCATTCTTCCTTAATAAACAGCTCCAGCTCTCTCAGGTTTGATGGGTGCTTTCTATGGAATGCATCACTTTTCATAGATGTTTAATAAGATTCAGATCAAGACTCATAAAAGGCCACTTCAGAACAGTACAATATTCTATTTTTAAACATTCCTGGGGGATTTTAGCTGTTGGGTTTGGGTTATTATGCTGTAGGGGGAACCAGGACTCGTTATTGAGACTGAGCAGTAGGTTTTTCTGCAGAGTGCCTTGTTAGTCTTACAATTTAATTTTGCCTTGCATAGATTCAATTCACAACATGCGATATGCAGCAAAACAGCCCTTAAACATAGCCAAGCCACCTCCCTGATTCACAGGAGATGGTGTTCTTTTCTTTTGCAGATAAATATTTTCATCTATGAACAAATGGCTAGTTTGACTTGCCAAAAAAAACTCTAGTTTTGACTAAAATATACTGAAAACTCAGCAATGAAGCTCTACCATAATTGTCAGCACACGTACTGTATATTATGGAGAACTGAATTTCTCCCATAGTGCATTAACAACATACTGCGATAGAGCTCCAGCTGCATTCTACATTTTTTTAGGCTACTTTCATTAAAAATTTTCACAAAAGATCTTGCGTAGGAACATAGCTGCATTTAGTATCCGTGGCATACGTGGTACTTTCAGTCCCATTTCTAAGTGATCTGACTAGTTCACTAAGAAATGGAGCACTGATCTTTTCCTGTGTATGCCCTGCAGCGAGGGTAGTGCGCGGTCACACGCATCGTCATCGCCTGCAGGGAAAGCCAGTGCTTGCTCTGGCTTTCCGGCTAGATTGCAGGGCTTTGACTATATAAAAAGGAAAAAAAAAAAAGTCAAAGCCCCGCTCAGCATGCAGCATCGCAGGGTGCATTGCGCTTGCTTAAGCCCGTTGCTTAGCACAGAGGACGGGTTGCTGTGTGTGTAGGGGGCTTAACCCCTTGAGGGGCGGGTTTCCCTGGGTCAGGACAAACCTACCAGGGCAGGTTTGTCCTGCCCCAGAAATACTAACCACAGAAGGGGCAGCCACTGCCTTCTGCAACAGCTTCTGCTCTCCTGGTGCTGCTGCAGCTTGAATTGGCTGTGTGCAGACACTCAGGATAGTTGAGCAAGGTGAGCGACTGGTAGGGGTGGAGCACCGAAGCTGCTGAATGGTGGTGCACCACTGGCTCACACCTGCTCATCAGTGCCATACCTGGAAAATTCTTGTGAAAGCCCGCTCCTGTAGCACAGCTCAGCCAGAGAAATTTCTGGCCATACCACCCGTGGCTAAATATCAAGGGTAAAGGGCTCAGCAATACCATATTCCACCAGACTGGTACTATAGCATAATAAAAATTAAAAAGCTTATAAAAACAACAAATAATGTGTATTTAATTCCAAATCTAGAATTTATACTGTACAAAATCATTACATTTTGGATACCACAATGAAAAATAAAGATTTTTTTTTTTTCTGAAAATAAGAATCTGCACAAAAAGGACAGAACCCAATGCCTGGGATTTGCTTAATCAGTAAGATTGAGAAGAGTAATTACTGGAAGACACACCAAAAGGAAGTAGAAGGGTCAGAGGAAACAGGCAAACAATGCAGTGCTTAGTCCTGCTGCTAAATACAGTATTATATCATAATGAAAGCAGTACATGCAGCCTGACCTGTGTCAGTCTCCAGTTCAATTCTCATTTGCACACATAATACCACCACCATGAAGATTGGCAACTAACATTATTACCTGTGCTACTAAACACAAAAGGAGATTTCACATCGGTCAACAAATACCATTCAGATTACACTAGGGAACAAAGATGTATTTTTTTTACATGGTGCCTGCAATTTTACAACGGATTCTGGGTATTTGTTTGCTGCAGATTAAAAAAAAAAAAAAAAAAAATCTACCATCCATTTTGTTCCAGGACACCAATTTTTTTTTCTTCCAGATATTGCTGATGTCATTACCTAGTCTTAGGAGTATAAATTGTGGCCAAGCTTTATTATAATTATATATACTGTACAGCATATATTTTCTAAACAATGTACATTTTATGTGCTGCTGATGACAATTACTACACAAGTTCTCTCACTACAGAGAAACACCCAGATTCTTAAACTCTCAGAGAGGTATCAGCATTCAGGAAAATGTTTATCGAGAAGAAAATTAAATTAAGAATGACTGTTTCCCCATGTTGAATCAGTTTGTTACATCCAATGAGGTTTGAGCAGCACCTAACAAACCTCAGTGAATGGTTTGAAAAATATGGAAAAGTTTGTATGGATCCAATATTCATTCGGGACTATGGCTCCAACAGAATTTACTTCTGTAGAAGAAGAAAAACTCAGCGAACTCTCCGGTGACAAGACTTTGAAAGTAAAATTCAGCAGCATAGGACATAAAGAGTTTTGGCCATCAATTAAACATGAATATACAATGTTAAGGGCTAAAGCACAGCAAATCCTAGTTCCATTTGCAACAACATATTGGTATGAAGGCAGGTTTTCGACAGTTGCTGTAATATAAAAAAACGTTCAAAAATAAATGTGCAACAGGAAATAAAGTTCGCAGTGTCCAAGCTGATCCCGAGGTATGAAAAGTTGTGTAGTGCACAACAGGCTCACATATCCCATTAATAAACTTAGGGGGTTATTCTGGTTGATTCGCAAGGCTGCAAATTCGTAGACTTGCGAGTCCACCAAACCCTGCCCAGGAACGTCCGCCCCCCTCCCCCCCTCAAAGTGCGGCTTCGCCCGAACAGCTGCGAATGGATGTTTTGGATAAACATCCATTCGCATGGCTTGGGTAATCGCTCACATCTTTCGATGGTCACCAAGGTTTAGCGTGCACGCCAATATAAGTGACTTTTTAGTTACTTACATTTGCGTGCACGCTGGCGTGGATATGGGCGGGCAGCTGACATCCGGTGATGTCAGCTACCCGCCCCCCACACCCGCATCACTGGGCGTTCCCATATGGTAATGGGGCATCCCGGCGCCCCCCCCCCAATCTCCACCCCCCCATCCATCTCCACCACCCCCCCCCCCCCATGCCGCCATGGGTGCGTGCACCCGGCGAACCAAAATGTCACCGTGGGTGCACGCACCATATGCCTGCACATCCGCAGATACCCGCCTGCGCAGACGCGCAACATCGGTACTGCGTGCGAATGCAAGCAGGACCGATGTGATCTGAATGAGGCCCTTAGTTTCGAACACTCTTTAATAACCGTTTATATATTGTGGTTTTCTTTTGTTCGATCTTATTCCTTATTTCTTTGAAAGAAATCGAATAAAAAAAATAAAAAAGTATTTTTCCTGATCAAAACACTAATAGCGATATTTGACCCAACTACTTTAAAAAAAAAAAAAAAAAAGGGGACAATTAGGCAATTATTTTGCATTAAGGGTGGCTTGAAAAAGTCAAAGGAACCCCTGGGTTAAGAAAGAAAAAAATATATTTGCAGTGTTTATCCCATCCAATATTATATATTAAGGACTGCATAGTCTTTCTGAACCAGCGAACACAAGGAACAAGTATGATTATTTTGGCATTGGAACGGCAGGAGACTAATCAGGAATGAGCTACATTATTCTTGATGGAAAGGAAAATGTTGATCCAAGTGTGGGATGTATTCACACGTCACTGAAGTTATACTGTAGGCGTGGATAAAAACAATATTTTGGCACTCAGTGTTTTTTTTTTATTATATATCTTTTAAACCCACAGGTTACTACAACATTTTGAGATCTTGAATAACTGCCCACAATACATACAACGTGCATAAGTCATTGCCATAAATATTTACATGATGACATAAAAGGTTTAGCAACAGTTTAGTTATATAACAGAACATTCATAAACCCTGTGGCTTGGTCTTCCACTTATGCTGTGTACACATGGCATGATTTGCATCATCCATTTTGACAATATAGTCAACATAGCATAGGACATAGCGCACTGTTATGCAGCACTTGATACCGATTTGATCCCAATGCACTGCCCTGGAACAGAATGTAGAAATAGATTGTGCAGCACAGTCGATTTCTATTATCTCAGAACAAGGGTCATGCTGCTCAATGCAGCATGGCCCCCGCTCCCTCCCCCGTGACCTCGAAACGATAATCGGCAGGTGCCAAGTTAACTGTGTGTACACACCCTAACATAGACAAAAACGAGCGAGTCACTACAATACAAAATCAAGCGGTGAGGACCAGTGGTGAGGAGCTCCATTGTAAGGGGATGTGCACTCGTCCCCTTTCAGCGGCTGGTGGTCCAACCGCCAGACCCCGCTAGATGAAGCAGGCTCCATCTGTATGTTGGACTTATGGGGCCTACAGCCATAGTGAGTGTGCTGAGCGATCTGAGCTATTCTAGATAGAGTATATTCTATACTCGGATCGCTTAGCACACATCGATTTAAAGTGCTGTGTGAGCACCAGTGTTCTCTGGTGACAATATTTATGGTCCCTGCTCATTCTTCATGCTACCGGCGATAGCGCTGCACATCACTATCGCTGGCCCTTACACCCACAGCGATGTAGGTTCATTTTCTAAGCGATCGGACTAGATCGTTTAGAACAGGGTTCGACAAACCCCGGTCGCCACGACGACCAGAGTTTCCACCCTGGCGACCAGGCAGGGGTGTGGCTTGCTGCCTGCTGAGGAGATAGGAAAGCAATAGTCAGTGAGTGTCTCTCAGCTCCTGCCTATGCTTAAGGAGGCCACAAAGCTGCTGAATGCTTATGTGACCCCCACCTCCTGGGGATCTGAGCGTCCTCAGCAGCGTGAAATCCACGACTATTATTATTATTTATTTTATTTTTTATTTATTTATTTTTTTCCCTCAAATTCAGTTGATAAAGTTGTTTATGTTTGCTATGTTATTCTGTGTATCGAAAAATTTTAATAAAAATCACTCAATGTAAAAAAGAAATCCACGACTCAGCTGGCGACGATGCCCCTTCACACCTGCCGCATCCTGCACAGGGCTGTCCTGCCCGGCTACTCAAAGCTCCCAGTCCTGCGGGGATGGATTATGAAGAGGTCCAGGTCAGCGTGGCTCCCCCTTCAGCTCTGCCACAAAAGAAAGCGGATGTCTGCTACCCGGCTCTGCCGCTGCAACCCGCACAGCGCCGTCCGGCCCGCCCACACAAAACTTTACTTACACCTTCTCAAAGTCCTGCTGCGGGATGATATGATATGCAGGCCCCACTGACTTCTCCTAGTCCATTGCCTGGGGACACAAGATGAGCACTGCAGTGCAGAGGTATTCTTGGGGATTGGGAAGGGGGGTTGGGAGGTGTATGTCCTTTACAACTTATGTGTGTGTCTCAGGGTGCCTTTACAATTTATGTGTGTGTGTGCCCTTACAAATGTATCTGTGTATGTGCGTGCGCCAAAACATTTTGTGTGTGTGTCAGCGTTGACCTTAGTTTGTCTGGCTCCTACACTTTTGTCCTGGCTCCTAGATTTTAGAAAAAAATTGTCAAGCTTACAAAATGTCTAAAAGTCGCTAGGTGTGTAGTCCCCATAATATCAAAATGTGCTCTAACCAATCAGCTCCTCTAATGGGTTTGAAAAATGACAACAGTTTATTGGTTGCAGCACCATTTACATTGGCAACAAGTAATAACAAGAATATCACTAATTGCTAAATCTGTCTTCTACAAAAGGTAAAGTCATGTTTAAAAGAAGGGGGGTGGGGGACATTCAAAAGGATATATGTGAAGCTCCATACAGACTAGAAAGTAAACTATCGCTCAGAAGGGCCTTTATCTTTCTGAACGATATCTTTGACTTTCTTGTGTAGTGTGTAGTACACGCAACATTGTTACTCCTGAGCATTGTTAACGCCCCCTCACTCATCTGTTCAGTACAGACAAGGGAGGACCTCATTAATGAGGACCATGCTGCAGCTGGCCCCCGTCACCATCGTGAAGTGTGTATGCACTTGCTGGTGCTGAGCCAGGCCTCGCTGCCACCAACATTGCCGGATACACACATCGGCTAGTGTGTACCCAGAAGTCTCCGACGTAATGATTTCTCACATCAATGTGATGACACTAGTACCACCACCAACATACCCATTACTGAAGTTGATATAGGCACCTTTCATACATCTATGTGGGTTTGAATAAGTTTAGTAACATCACTTTCATAGACATACTAATAATTGTCTCTCTGTGCATGTTGCAGTTACATAGATATGTGTATCTATTGTTTCAGTGTTGTAACCTAACCCGAAGTCCTACCCTTTGAATTCTTCTGACCCCATTCTAGTCTGCCAATTTTATGCTTTGATCTTGATTTTCTTCATTTAATAATCCTGTTTCCATAAAATGGTGTATAAATTGTCTTATGGGCAATTAAGTATAAGTGAGAATATCTAGACTTAAAAAGAGAGAAGGGTCTTCAAGAGTACAAATAAACACACATATGGTTGGGTAGTCTGGTAACGTTTGACAAAACTGTCCAGCTATTGCAACAATTATGGTTATCACCTGAATTGACATCAGGATGATAAACTAGGACTGCCAGTAACCACTGACATGGCTAAAGGAGGACCATTACTTGATAGATAACACAGATTAGACATATCCCTTTCACATCACTCATTGGACCAGGATTACTGTTGTGCAGTGTGAAAGTACCACAGCTTATAACTCCGGTCAATCAACCCGGAAATTTGACCCATGTTCTAAGAAGGGTTAAACCCAGGTCATCCTTTGCATAATGTGCAATTTGGGTTTTATGTGATAACTCCCGATCTGGGTCAGTCCAAGGATTGTGATGCCGGGTCTCATCCAACTTTGTAAAGCAAAAGGGGTATTAGGCACCCAGAACACCACATCTGGATGATTGGTTGTTGGTTGGTGCAGTGTAAGTCACTGGCCTGTGCAATTTGGCCCAAGTGAACTAATTCGGTGTACAAACTGGGCGATATATCACAAGTGGTTTAAACAAATAGGTTTGTGAACGATATCATTCACAGTTGTATCGCGTCGGCTTTGCTGTATAGCGGATAGCCAATATATCAGCAGAAATATTGGTTGCATTGGCCACTCCTTACACTTGCTGCAGGTACTGACGTGCCGTAACTGGGCACTTTCAAATACTCTGCAGAATATCAGAAGCAACATATTGAGCAGCCAATCAGTAGGTGTATATGTTTACCTGAATTTGCCACTCTGATGTTGCAATGGGTAGTTGGGGTACATGTACCAGCATAACTGCATCATAGTGATCATTGCCTGTTCTCTAAAGTTAAATTACAGGAAGATTACCAATTGTAGCTAGTTCATTTATGATCGGTCAACTATCTGTGGATCTTTGATTGCAGATACACAACCACTAACATTACTCTAGAGCAGGCATTCCCAACCACGGTCCTCAAGGCACACCAACAGTGCAGGTTTTAGTGATATCCAGGCTTCAGCACAGATGGTTTAATCAGAATCCCTCAGATACTAATTAAGTCACCTGTGCTCAAGCCTGGATATCTTCAAAACCTGCACTGTTGGTGTGCCTTGAGGACCGTGGTTAGGAATGCCTGCTCTAGAGAAGCAATAACCAACTAGTAAAATTAAAAAAATAATTAGAAAAGGTCACAATTTCAGGAAGGAAAACAGTCATGACTGTGGATAAAAGCTTTACAATTTAAAATGATCATTTAGCATTTAATGCGTTATTCTACAAATGAATCATAAAAGGCATTCATTACTATGCTGGCCACACATCAGACCAACTTTCCTCCAACCATCCAACTAGTTGCTTGGATGAAATAAAAATATGGTACTGGATGGGAGCAAATGTAATATTTACTTCAGAAAATTACTTCCAAAATCTGGAAAAAGGACAAAAATGGTTGCTTAGACACGGTACTGTAGTTGAAACTGTTTTGATTTAAACAATTTGACTGAATGCTTTTGTCCATTTTCCTGGGTTTGTGAGCACATTTCTAATTGTATTTTGCTCCAATACAGTACCATATTTATATTCCATCCAAGCAACTAGTTGAATGGTTGGAGGAAAGTTGGTCTGATGTGTGGCCAGCATTACACAGAAGGACAATTTAAAGATGCAAATTGATTGCACATTGAAATACAGTATAATGCAGGAAATCCCACCCACAATCCTCAAGGTTCACTGAAGGTTCAGGTTTTAAAGATAGCCATACTTGAGCACAGGTTATTTTAGCTATCTGTTCTTAAGCATGGATATCCCAATAAATGTAAGAGCCCCTTGAGGATCAACATTGGGGAAACACTCAGGACAGAGCTCTTGTCCAATACTTCTTCTCCTTGAACCATCCTTACCACCAGTGTTCCTTGTCCCCTTCAGAAACAATGATACAGGTTTATTGACAGTGTGATGGGTTTAAAATCATTAAGTAGTGCTTTTCCCCCTGCTACTCACTGTCTATTCAGATGGTAGTTCCACAATATGGAGGGTAACTGAATGGAATTTATGCAGTCAGCCACGGATAATCCACCTGTCTAGCTGTCTAGGGTGCACTATGTAGGATTATCTGGGTTGAATGGGTTACCCCCTATAAGAAATGACACACAATAGGTGGTCGCTAGGAGTAGGGACCTAGTTTAATACTGACTGATTTCAGTAGAATAACACAGTACACGTTCATGAGTTCAACATTCTCTAAGGCCTCCACTGTCACCAAATATGCAACTGACATATCTGCAGCAGCTGTGAATTACTTTGGAATGTAAGCTTGCGAGCAGGGCCCTCTTGCCTCTTGGTCTATCACCCAGTCTTGTTTTTTTACAAACAAAATGCCCAATTGTAAAGTGCAACAGAATATATACTATATAACGAACTGCTAATGAATATTAAATACCTCCATGTCTACATGAACCAGTATCTCACATGCAATGCGATTTATCACACCCCCACTATCCACATTACCCCAAAGCGTGGCGAGCCATATGAGGGGACGCAAAACGCTTCCTCCGACCTTTTCATACTCCCACTATCCATGTCGGCTTGGAGTTGTTTGTTTTAAAGTGTTGCGAGTGCAGCGAGCCACCGAGCCCAAAGCGTGGCGAGCCCCGCAGAATACAGGTCAAGTAATCCGCATCCACTTGCCACGCTTCAGGCTCGTTTTTGCGCCGCTTGCCACGCTTCAGGCTCGGTGGTTCGCTGCGCTCGCCACACTTTATAAAATCAACTCCACACTGACGTGGATACTGGGGGTATAAAAAGGTCGGGAGGACGCATTCCGCGTGTGCTCGCCACGCTTCGGGGTTACATGGATAGCGGGGGTGTGCTAAAATCACATCGCATGTGATTTGCATGCGATGCGATCCACGGCCAAGGGTGCAGTGAAAATGAACTAGTACCATCGCATCGCACAATGCGATCTCACTATGCTGAATAGGGCACTAAGCTATTTGCTTAGTGGGCGCCCTGATAATACACAAGTACCAAACATTCTCCAAACCGAGACTGGGCCATTAACACAAGGCAGGATAGATCCATGGAATCAGTTTAAAAAATATTTCCTACCCATACAAATTTTGCAGAACAAAAATTGGCTTTCGTAAGACCAGGTGACATATCTTCAATCATCAGCTCTCCAGTTTTGTTAAGCCTGTGCCCACTGTAGGCTCGGGTTCTTATCTGAAGGTGATATCAGAAGCCAGTTTAGTTTGTTGTTGCAACCCATCCACTTCAAGGTTTGATGTGCTTTGCATCCCACTAAAGTATCAGAATGTCTGTACATTTTTATTACAGCTCTCTCGTTACCCAGGTGTTATTTATCAACAGATCTGACACCTACTGGATGTTTTGTACACTCTCTTTGCAGCCATTAGCGAATTTTGTGAGCGACATGCCCAGGTCAGTAGTTTCTCAATCCACTCTGTCTGTCATCAATCATTATTACATATTCAAAAACACTTAGATCCCATTTATGTTCCAAACTGGTGTTTAGACCGTGTATGCATGGGTGTGGATCGTATGGTCGACACCACTTAGGTCGACACCATTGGGTCGATAGGTGGCAAGGTCGACATGGGGTTAGGTCGGAAGGTCGACACAGTTGGAAGTCAACCGCAGCCGCTCGCTATGCTTTAGGCACGATGCCTCGCTGTGATCGGCACACTATTTTATTCTCCCACCACGCCCTAGTGGATGGTAGGGCATGAAATGCCGCCTGTCGGCAGATGTCGGCTCAAAAAAAAAATCATGCCGATCTAACCCATGTCAACCTAGACACCTGTCGACCTAATTAGCAAATTGCAGAAAGAAAATAAAATTGCAACAGCATCCACCTTTGATTTCAGTCTGGATTTCCACCACACAATTTGCATTAATGAGCAGGAGTACCAAATAAAATAGACATTGATTGCAAATGTATGATCCACCAGGTATTTAAACAGAATGCCTTGGAATTGGTTCTTTAAATGGATGTACCTTATTTTAAATGTGGAATGTTATTATTATGGATGTATTAAATTACCAATCATTATCTTGTGTTAAGCTTTGCTATCTAGTGTTAAGCCCCATACACACAGGGAGATATTGGCTAATCGCCAATTTTGACGAAGCAATTTTAACGAGATGCACTTAGTGTTCATTCTAGGACCCGCTATCTTTGAAAATCCATGCAGTTCCTCTTCCCTGCCTGGGGTGTCACTGTCTGCTGTGGTGTTTCTAGCACAAGTCTGGTTTGCATATCAGTGCTGATATACAGACCACACTGTGCTAGAAGCACTACAGCAGACAGCGACACCCCAGGCAGGGAAGAGGAACTGCAGGGGTCTTCAAAGATGGCGGGTGCTAGAATGAACACTATGCACTGGAGATTTTGACTAGATATTTGGTCTAATGATAGACTATGATGTAGTCAAAATTTACTTGCATGCGGGGGGCGTGGCCTGGCCGTGGAGGAAGCAGGACGCTCAGCTTTACAGCTCCTGCAATACCCCCATTAAAAACCCCGATTTGTGGCCTCTCAGGTCACCTGAACCCTCCCCCATCACTCACCAAGCCGGCGGGGAGCCTCCGGATCGAGGGGGCACGAAAAACGGAGCCGGGGACCCGAGTTTACAGCTCCTGGAGGTTGAGGCCTACCCGCAGCACCAAGCCGCGGCCTAAAGTACTGCAGCTACCCGGCGGCCGAGCTCCACAGCCGGATCGCGGCACTTCGCGCGGGCGCCGGAACTGCTGGAGCCCCTGGATCAGGCCTCCGAGGTAAGGGGACTCCCCACACACCCAGCACAGCCCCTGGGCACAAAATCAACAAGCCCAGGAGCCCCAGCAAAGCACTGGAGCCCCTCTATCCCCCTGCCTCACTACTCGCGGCGGCCATCTTGGTTTCCCCATTCTTCCTGTGTTACTAACACACACAGAGTAGTGCTGCACACAGTGACCCACACAGAATCCTGCTATCACCAGGGTTCACCCCCAGCCACAGGACCACTGACAGTGCACCCCTTAACCCCTCTTGTGTTGGCTCCCCCAGAAGCCCTAGGAGCCCTACCAACAGCCTTCTAATAAAGAGGACACTGACTCTGGTGGCCAGTGCTGGCACGACCACCTCATCTGGCCCTGGCTGCATGGTAGCCACCCCACGCATACAGTTTCATATGTCCTGCTTTCCCTCTAATATGACGCCCAATATGCTTTAGAGGGTGCTGACACACTTTACCACTCCCGATATGATTTGAAGTTTAATACTACAGTGGCAGTATATCATTGACCCAGCCGTAACCTGCTAATAGATCAGCCTGCACCCGCATCCAAGTCTCTCATAAGTCTGTGCATTTCCACCACCGTCCCACTTCCTGCGGCAAACATGCCCCCTAAAAAAGTGAAAGAACTTGGTGGCGCCCCCCCAGCTAGCTTTTTTAAAGCCTCTTCTCAGTCACCCAACTCTAAGCCGGTCGCTATCAAAGGACCCGGTACACCTACTCTATCAGCTCTCAGTGCACCATTCGATCCCACCACAATGAGCAATAACCAACAACCTCCAGCAGGGGACGATGCCCCCCTAACGTTGGGACTGATGAAGCAGCTACTAGCCTCATTTAAAACAGACATATCCGCTGAATTTAAATCAGCGCTCCAATCTTGCCAACAGGACATAGAGGCGGTGGGACATCGCACTGACCACATTGAGAATAAACTGGATGAACTGGTCAAATCCCACAACGATCTCCTTACTCTTCACGAGGGGGTCCAAGACGAGGTGAGGGCCTTGCAAACTAAGATCTGCGACTTGGAGGACAGGTCGAGACGCAACAACATTAAAATTAGAGGCATCCCGGAAACTGTCTCTAACTCGGACCTCACTCAATATGTGACTGACGTATTCTCAAAATTAATGCCAACTACACAGATCACTGACTTCCTCTTGGACCGCATCCATCGCCTACCAAAAGCCCGGAACGCCCCCCAGGATGCCCCTCGGGACACACTAATGCGTCTCCATTATTTTCATATCAAGGACTCAATACTCAAGTCCGCCAGACCATCCACCCACTCTGCTGCCATCCTGGGAGACCTCCAGATCTTTGGCGACCTATCCGCAGCCACCCTCTCTCTCCGCAGGTCGTTCTCCTCGGTGACAAAGGCCCTCCGAGAAGCTGACATCCCTTACAGATGGGGATACCCTACGAAACTTCTCATCCGGAAAAACGGCTCAATGTTTACTGCCACTACACCCACTGAGGGTGCACAACTCCTGACCTCCTGGAAATTGGAGGTGGACTCTCCGAAGATCCCCGATGAGTTACGTCTCACCCGAGATTGGTCAGTGGCAGGCAAGTCTAATTAACATTATGTCACGCGCAGGATTATGGCCCAGTTTTTCAACTGTCACATGACGCTATCCCACCACTGGCCTATATTACTAAACGATTGACTTTGTGTTTCTTTTTTGATACAGCTTACCTTAAACTTCGTTAAGTCACTCTGGAACTGCAAAGTAGGTCTTTATAGGCCAATTGACATATTTGCTACTGTTTTGTTTGCAATTATTGTATAGTATAGATAGACATGCCCTGTGTCCCGGCCCTATCATAATGTAGCGCAGGCAGTCTCTGTTTACAGACGCCCGCTACTATGTTAGCAGTTCTCATCCTCCCCCCAATAGGTGGGCACGGGGCCTGTCTCTCTTTGTGCCCTATCCCCCATACTTCCTCTCAGCTCTCTTAGGAGTGCGAGTGTTGTCAATTACCCCCTCACGCCCCTACTGTGTCACCTAAGATGGTGGCCCTCTGTAGCCCCTTTATGGAGCTATCCCACTCCCTTCAACCCCCTTCCCCCTTTTGTATCTTTTGTTCTGTTTTTTTGTCCCCCCCTCTGGTCCCTCCCTTTTTAATTTTGAAATGCACACATTTTTTTTTAAATATGATAAGAATCAGCTGTGAAGTAACATGCCTAACTCGATGTTTAAATGGTTAAACTGTTATCTTTGAACGTCAAGGGTCTCAACTCACCTAACAAAAGAAGACTAGCACTGAGATATTTCAATAAGGTGAAAGCCCATGTAGTCGCCCTTCAGGAAACCCACTTCCTCCAATCCTCCCCCCCCCAATTCTCCAGCCCATTCTATCCTCATTGCTACCAATCCAATGGCCCAAGTAAGAAGGCAGGTGTCGCCATCCTTTTATCTAGGTCTTGTGACTTTGTACTGGAACAACAGGTCACTGATCAGGAGGGTAGATTCCTCATTTTAATTGGGAGACTAGACAATAAACAAGTAACCCTGGCGGTCCTTTACGCCCCGAACTCCAAGCAAATACCTTTTCTACGGAAATTCTGTAAAACCCTCTCATCCTGCCGAAAGGGTTTACTTATGATTATGGGGGACTTTAATTTAGTAGTAGACCCCTCTCTAGATAAATCAATGAAACTCACCAAACATAGTCATCGCCTAGTGCCCACTCAGTCCTCCGCCTTTCGGAGAATAATACACGAATATGACCTATACGATGTCTGGAGGGCCAAAAACCCTAATGTAAGGGATTACACTTTCTTCTCTCAAGCACATGGAACTTACTCCCGCATAGATTTAGCACTCTCCGACAAATGGGCCCTTCAACAAATCTCTAAAGCTTCTATCCTGCCAGTCCCATGGTCTGATCACGCCTCAGTATGCATTCACTGGAACCTGTCCTCTGCTCAAAACCCCCCTAGCCCATGGCGCCTTGGCGAGTACCTTCTGTTAAACACAGAGGCACGGCAGACTATTGCCGAGACTCTCTCCTTGTATGTAGAAACCAACTCACCAGAGGAAACGTCACAATTTACCTTCTGGTGTGCGTTAAAAGCAGTTGTACGGGGCTCCGCGATTCAGGCAGCTGCCCGTATACGCAAGAGGGCAGCAGCTCATCAGATAAATATAGAGACCCGATTGGCGGATCTGGAGGCTAGACATAAAATGTCCCCCTCTGACTCCAAAGTTTACCAGGACCTCATGCTGGCCCGGGAAGAATGGAATGTCTTAGCTTTACAAGATGTTCATAGATCCCTATCTAAACTTAAACAAAAATACTACATACAGGGAGATAGAGCAGGTAGACTCCTAGCTAGAAAGCTGAGAGGAAAACTCGCGAAGGACCGAATTCGGTCAATCACGGACAACAAAGGCCTCAAAGTGTCTAACCCAGCAGATATTGCCAATGCCTTTGCCGCATATTATTCTAACCTTTACAACTTGGCTACTGACCCATTGACCCCACAACCCACTGATTCCGCTATAGACCAATTTCTGGCTCGGATTACTCTCCCCTCCCTTAGTGAGACGGCCCTTCATACACTAGCTCAGCCATGGTCGATAGAGGAGATTAATACAGTTATCGAGTCACTTCCAGCGGACAAAGCGCCTGGCCCAGACGGATACACTAACAAATTCTATTCCTGTTTCAAAGACACTCTTTCACCTATTCTGGCCCAGGTATTTAATGAAGCATCCGCGCTAGGTAACTTCCCGAAAGAAATGTTGGAAGCCAGGATAGTAGCTTTCCCTAAACCAGGAAAGAACCCAACTATCATATCCAACTACCGACCCATTGCATTGCTTAATTCGGACGTTAAAATTTATGCCAAAATGATAGCTAATAGACTCAACCCCCTGCTTCCCACACTCATTAATCAGGATCAAGTGGGTTTCGTTCAAGGCAGACAATCACCTGATAACACCAGAAGAATAATCAATTTAGTTGAGGCCTTCTCTGGGTCGGAGGAACCGTTACTATTGTTGTCCTTGGACGCAGAGAAGGCCTTTGACAGACTCCATTGGGGCTACTTATATGCGGTTTTACGCAAGTTTGGGATAGTGGGCCGTGCGTTAACATCCATATCAGCTTTATACTCGTCCCCGTCAGCCAGAGTATTTGTGAGCGGCCTGTTGTCCCCCTCCTTTAGACTCTCCAATGGCACTCGCCAGGGCTGCCCCCTATCACCCTTGGTTTTTGCACTAGCCATTGAACCCCTTGCCGAGATTATAAGATCATCAGATACTATTAAAGGCCCAAAGATATCGGGTGTACCATATAAAATTTGCTTATTTGCGGACGATGTCCTGCTCTCTCTCACAGACCCAGAGTATTCCCTTCCCGGCCTCCATGTGATCCTAGATGAATATGCCGCTGTATCCTATTACAAGTTAAACGGGTCCAAAACAGAAGCACTCCCCTTAAACCTCCCCTCCGATCTCCTCCAATCCCTAAAAACTAAATTTCAATACTCCTGGCAAACAAGTAGCCTTAAATATTTGGGAATTCACATCACCCCTACCATCGGGGACATGATTCAAGCGAACTATGCCCCACTCCTCCACAAGATCTCGCTGATGTCCACGGACTGGATGATGTTGCATATCTCATGGCTAGGGAGAATAGCGGCTCTAAAAATGATGATATTACCTAAGATCCTTTACCTATTTAGAACCATCCCCCTCTTGATCCCCACTCCTTTGTTAAATAAATTCCAATCATCCTTTGCTATATACATATGGCGGGGGTCTAAGCCAAGGGTGGCCCGAAGAACTCTGTCACTCCCAAAACGGGAAGGGGGGGTGGCATACCCCGACCTGCACAAATACCAAGTCGCTAGCATACTCTCCCAAATTGGGGCTTGGTTTGAGTTGGATGACCCCAAAGTATGGGTGACCATGGAACGCAATTTAATGGCCCCCTGCCCACTTTCAGACTGTCTCTGGCTCCCCGTTTCAGTGGATATTCGCCATCTGACACCAGTTTCCTCTACCATACACACTCGCAAGGCATGGCTGGAGGCGATAAAACTAACATCAGACATATCATTACCTTGCACCCAGCTATCGCTCCAGGCCATTGCTTCCCTAATACCAAATCTCTCCTTCACCTCATGGTCCTCGCGGGGGGTACCATCACTCGCTGAGGTTACAACCTCTGGAACCCTATTACCATTCTCACAACTACAATCCCAATTCTCCCTCCCACGTGGGGACTTCTTCAAATACCTTCAGCTCCGACACTGGTTGTCCACCGTAACCCAGAACCCACATGTTGTGTCCACACTCCCTCGATACATCCAGAATAAATTGACAAGTGCGGGTAGCAGAGGAAGTATCTCCTGGTGGTACAATTTATTAATAGAACCATCGAGCTTCACAAAATTCCCCTCCTTACAGAAATGGGAACAAGATTTGAAAGAACCCATTAGCGAGGAAGAGTGGCATCACATCTTCCAAATAGGTTTCAAAGTGTCTAAATGTATCTCGCACACCGAACAATACTATAAACTTCTGCATCGCATGTATATTACTCCAGTATTACTGAATAAATTCAGTCCAGCCAACCCTAATCTATGTTGGCGAAACTGTGGATGCGTGGGCTCCCTTTTCCACATATTCTGGGAATGTCCATATATCTCCAGGCTTTGGAAAGCGGTCTTTGCACTTATCTCTACAGTGCTGAAGGCTCCCATTCCTCCGTCCCCGAAAGTGGCGATTTTCCACCTGACCACCGGAGGCCTCCCCAATAACGACAGATACATCATGGGCCATATCCTGATCACAACTAAAACCCTGATTGCCCAGTGTTGGCGCTACACTCGAATCCCTACTATCCCCCAAATAGAACAAGCGGTTCAACATCACTGTGAATACGAGACCGCAGGAGTACATTACTCTTCCTCGGCCTCCAACCCGTTAATAAAGTGGTTCGGCTGGACTGAATACCAGGCCTCTAGAACAGGCAGGCCCCCGTAGAATAGAGTAGAGTCTTGATTCTAGTTCCCTGTCTACATTTAAACCTGACTATCAGGGAACGAGCATGTGACCGTTTGACCTTTTGACCGTTCTCTACAAGTTAGCCTATAAATGCCAATTACAGAACTTTTTTATTCTCTTTGATACAGTTTAAGATGGAAATATTGCTTTGTGAATGAAAACTTAATTCACTGTGTGCTCCCCCCCCCTTTCCCTAATATTATTTTTGCTGTTCCTTATTTTTTCTTACCTTTCTGTATCCTATAATTCTGTCCATTATTTTGTAAAACTAATAAAAATTAATGTTGAAAAAAAAAAAAAAAAAAAAAAAAAAATTTACTTGCATGCACAGTCTATAGGGGTGTACACACGGAGAACTTTTAACAGGAGATTTTGACTAGATAGTCAAAATCTCCTAGAAGGTTAGCCAAAATCTCCCTTTTTTTCACCTGCTTAGTCAATATTGTCTAGCAGCGATTGCTTAGCATAGATTGACTGTAAAGGCAAGGCAATTTTGACTAGATCATAGACTATCATTGCTTAAGGCCCATACACACTGGGCGACTGAGCTGAAAGTCGCTGAAAACAGCAGGTTTGAGTGACTTTCAGCTCAAAGCCGCCCAGTGTGTATGGCCCGGCGATGCACGCTCCTGCAACATCGCCGGGAAAGCCATTCATCTGCTGGTTATACCAGCAGGTGAGCAGCTTTCAGGTCGGCTTTGCATAGCGCTCCGCTATGCAAAGCCGTCCTCCCCCCTCCGTCGGCGCCGGGCAGGGGGAAAGCCACTCAGTGTATCTGCAGCTATAAGGCAGACAAAATGGTTTATAAAAGACAGAGATAAATCATGAAGCTTTTCTGTCATTCAATTGGCCCCTGTTCAGTTATCCATTAAGGTGCCCATACACGGTCCGTTTAACGGATCCGTTCGGCACTTAATTAGCACGCATCGGATTGCATCCCTAGTGCATGCACTGTGATCCGATGCGATGTGTACCTAGTACAAAAAGTATGTGCAGCACATACTTTTTGTACCGTACGATGAGATGCGCGGGAGCGCGCATCGCATAGTACTAAACGGAGCCGGCAAAAACGGACCGTGTATGGGCTGCATTACTACTTAAAACCACGTTTATCCGGCATACAACAATTCTGCATACAAACCAGCACCAAAGGCAAAGACAGCTCCCTCGTTAATTTAAGCTGCTTCTTTTCCACATACCAATCCAATAAATAATAGAAAGTGCTTTAGCTTCATTCCTTAAAATGTTGCAACATACAAAGCTGCACTAGGAAACCTTTGTAATAAGGAACAAAGTTCTGATTCCACATAAAAGAAAATGCACAGCTAGCATTAATTCACAAATAGCCATCATTACATATAAAAAGTGCCTACTGATCAACTTCATAACAACCTAACATCTATTTCAATTTCTGAGGGGACATCAACAAGCTAATTTCTGTGACAAAATGCATAAGTTAATTCTGATCAGCTAAGCTTTGCTAAATTGATTAGTGCATGGTTATCTGCCTTTTCACATATGCAATTATTGCCATATGTTTTGCATTAACTAAATATAAACTTTACTGTTTTTTTTTTTCAGGCCTCCTCTTACCGCTGTGTCTTCTAATCTGAGCCCAGCTATATGCACAGAAATGCCATTCGCTTTATCATTGGCCGCTGATAATACTGCTGCCTTATAATAACAACAACACACTTTCCTATCCAGCAGCTACAACTGCTATTCCTCTTTACGATGTATCAGGTACTCTGAAATGTTAGTAGGTGATTCAGTTGTGGGCTACGACCACAAAGTGAGGTCGGAATGCAGCAAATCACAATCATCACCAACCTTACCTCGCAACCCCATTGGTCAGGACAGTTGAAAATGCAGGGGTGCAACACTTACACATCGCAGAGTATTCAATACAGGCAATTGAGTGTAAGCTCATAAAGGGCATGCTCATTTTTAACTGCTGTTTTAGGTCATTGTATCGTATTTGTATCATAAATCCTTCAATGTACAGTGCTGAACAATATTTAGATGCTTAATAAACAATCATGCTTAAACGGTCATCCTGAGTTACTACATGCCAACAATATACAGTACATAGATGCAAATGACAATGAACATGTATAATAATGATAGCAAGAAAGGTCAAACTGTATTACCCAAAGACATCACATTTGGTACAATCTGCACTATTTATTGTAAATACATGAAACACATTCATCTGGCTTTATTGAGTACAGCACAACATGGTCCTTCGGTTTACTGCTTTCAGCTGATAAACTAATACTATTGCACAAGGGGAAAAACTGCTTATTTGACCAATGTGTTTTGTTTAAATCGGATTTAAAAATAAATAAACGACTCAACACGAGTAAAATGCCTGTAAAGCAAAAAAAACTCTAAATATAAATAATAACACCTACCAAACATCTTTAAATATTGTATTATTATTATTATTATTGTTGTTGTATAGTGTAATTTATGGCTCATCTTTAAACAATACGGTCTGTCATTGATTTGAAGAAGACCATAAAATGAATGAGAGAAACCAGGGCAGATGGCAGCAAGTCCATAGGAAATGAGCAGTGAATATGGAAGATTTCTGTATATTATATTCCAACAGGATTAACGGCTTTGATACCATACAAGTTAATGGGCCATGAACTGGCAAACTGATATACAGCCATTGTTTCCATAGCTAAAGCAAGCAGTAATATATTCTGAAAATATGTGCCACAAAGTACAAAGGATGCCTGTGATGGTTTCTCAGAGAGGTCCATTTGCCGAGAGAGATAGGCGGGACTTAGTAAATGACATCCCATGGAACAGACCTCACATCATGTCAACAATCACAACACTTCCCTCAGCACAAACAAACAAAAGCACCAACCAAAGGCAAACAGAGAAACAATACAAAGAAACTCCCAGATTCCTGGGCATTTACCGATTAGTAATTCCCCATTTCCAAAGCTTATAAATCATGGAATTTTTTATTTGACTAGAATTAGACAATTTCTCCTCTGAAGGATGAAATCAAGCACTGTTTTGAAGGCCACACAAATTCCAAAAGGGAGTAATATGGCAAACCACTGAAAATTATATAACATATGCCCATTCACGATGATAAAAATCACACAGTACTAGAGGATTACCATCAACAAAACACAAAAATTGGATTAGACCAGATGGAAACTAAAATTAGCACGCAGATACATTAGCAAGGATACAAAATTACACATGTGAAAATCATACAATTTCACCAGAAAACAAATGTTAAAATAAGATTCTATTAGTTATTTTGACCACCTGATTTAAAAATAATAATAATTAATTATAGTTGGTAAGTACACTGTTAACAATGAAATAATAGAATCAAATTAAATATTGTCACTGTTCATTTATATGGATTATGTTTTTTTTGTTTTTTTTTTTAAAGCAGTTTGCCATCAATCTTGCATCAGAGCTAAACTCAATGACAGCCTCTTTGTTTTCATATGTAATAAACTTCCACCTATGGAACCTGGAAAAATAATTATATCCGTCATGTCCCCATTATATCCAGATAGCATTCATTGTATGTCGATATAAAGAACCAATCGTACCAGCAGGTCTGAGCAGAGAACATATGTATGATATGCAGTAGAATGCTCTGCAGGTATACATTCAACCTACAGCACATTCCATACGCTATAGGTTTTTATTACAGCGGTATGCCTGCCAGTGATGCTTACAGACATGTACATAAATAATAACATGTATGAGCCGCGTACAGATAATGCATGACTAGTAATCAGCCACAGGCCGGACACAAATCAGTGCAGCTATGTGTATGTGTGTGCTGCAGGGAGGTTGGCTGTATACAGCCCCCCGGTGAGCAAGAGGCAATGGCAGATAGAACACAGCAGCGGTGGGAGATGACAGGAGAGGAAAAGTTTCAGAAGAGCACTCACCCACGCCGTATTTCTCGTGCTCCGTGGGTATCCACATGTTTGCAGTGTTCTGCGTGTCTATGGATCAGGAGCAGCCACACATCCCTCCTCCTCCTCCAGTGTGATCGCTGCTCCACTCTCCTCTGCTCTGCTCTGCTGCTGCCCAGGCGGCCGCTTCCTCCCCCCCACCTCTATCCTGCCTTTGTGTACGAGCCCCCTCTCCGGCTGCTGTCAGTGGCAGGAAGGGAGCCGGCAGCCTGCGTGTGTGTGTATGTGTGTGTCACACGGTGCGCTGCTTTCTGCTCCTCAGTGCGGGTCCCCCGTGTGGCTCCTGCTGGTGCCGAGTGGCATATGTACCGAAGATGCCCCGCTCCTGCCCTGCATGTAGAGGCGTCCGTGTAGTCCCGGACTCTGCCGGTGCCAGCCTCCCCTCAGGCGACTGCCATACCTGTGCCTGCCGCTGCTGCGGTATATGTGCACAGCGCTGTGCGTGCGTGTCAGTGTGCACCTGTGTGCAGGCGGGGGGGGGGGGGGGGGGGGGGTGTTATGTTGTCAGCGGGTGAAGTGTGACTGCTGCTGCCCTCGGCATGTACTACTAGCCTCTGACCCTATATATACACATATTATATATATGTCAGTCAGTGTGACACTGGTATGCCCCCTTACCCCCCGGGCACCTACGGAGCATGCGCGGCGCACACGGCTAGCTCGCACACTGGCTGCCGCTCATTGTTCTGGTAACCAGGAGTAACCAACGCTGCGAGCTCGCCGCCGCACAGCACGCCGGGACATGTAGTGCAGTGCACAGGAAGCGTCTGCCCCAGGGACGTTACGGGGAGGGGGCGCGGCCGCTGAGAGCACAGCCCACCCTGCCAGACCTGCTGCCCCCCCTCCGTGCATTTCATAAGTATCGGCAGACAGGGGGCGACATGGTTGTACTACATGCTACATCCCACACAGCAGTTGCAGCGCATTGTCGGGGGAGGCGCGGATTAGAATGGTAGCCGCCGCTCAGCCGTGTGTTTTATGTACAAATTACCCGCGTAAGCCCCTCCCCCTGCGTGTTCCCTCCCACTCACGGAAGCGGAGGCAGCCAGCAGCATGGCAGAAGCCGGGGGCAGTAGCGCACACTATGAAGGTACTGTACACACACATCGCGAGATGCAGGGGTGCCCCCTCCTGACAGCTATCATTGTGCAGTCGGGCCATCCAACATGGCCCATTCTAGTAGATACAAAACGTTCTGCTCCTGGACTTCCAGCTTGAAGTATAACATTGCCGTCACCTGTGTTGAAACAGCCTTCTCATCCATAAACTAGCTCAGCACAGGTGACTGCAATCATACATTAAGAGGGAAGTTCAGGAACAGAGCATTTTGTACATAAAGCTCCCCTTGGACAGAGCTTTAACTAGGGGAGGGCTGGGGGGTTATGCGACCTGGGCGCTGGGTTAGGGTGGCATTAAATTTGTGCACTTAGCAACCCCCTGCTGCCAACTCTGATTCCAAGTGATTTGCCCTGGGCACCAAATACCCTAATTTCTGCCCTGACTTGATGAAGTTGCCCACGGCAGGATCACATGCTGTCCTTCTGCATGTGATTTATCAAATGTGATCTCAGCTAAGCCTGCCCTGCTCAAAACCAATCTAGCAGATTGTTTCTGCAGCTGGTGCGACTCACAGGCTTTGGTGTAATGTGCACCGGACCACCCATCGCATTTGACCTGCTGTCATTCAAATGCCGTTTGGACACTTTTCAGGCGATTGATCACCGGAATTGCATGAAAAGTGCCGAACTTTCATGTAAATCACCCTAGTGCAGTGGTTCCCAAACTGTGTTCTGGGGTGCCTTGTAACCCTTGCAGGGGTGCCTCAGGTTGGTGGTTCAGGGTCAATTCAACTTATAGTGTGTAAACACGGTGTGATATGGCTTCCGATGTTGCCGATATAGGGAACATCGGAAACCATATCGCATGTTGATTGTGTACTTTTGTAGAGCTTGCGAGCCTGGCGCTCTCCCGTGTGAGCGAAAATCGGCAACCAAATAGAGAGGGCAGCCAAGACTATATAATGCAGATCTGCACTATATATTCAAAATTGTGCCTCTGCATGCCGTGCTATGCGAGTCCCGATGCGACCTGATCATATCAGGACTCGCATAGCACGGCATATCCTACCGTGTCTACACACAATTAGTTATGGTAAATGTTATTGCCAAAACCTGTTTGTTTAGCTGCTAACCATAAAATATGTGGACAAACTGGAGCAAAATCTATATTGCAGTGTAAAAATAAAGCAGTCAGTATTTTCCCTGCACAGAAACAAAATTACTCACCCAAATCTAATTCTCTCTGCACATGATACATCTGCCCCCCTGCAGTGCACATGGTTTTGTCCATCTAAGAAGGATTTTGTCAGAAAGAATGAACCAAAATAAGGCCCCCTGTGTGGATAGAGCCCTTACATAGACAAGGATGAAGCGCATCACATAGTAGCACAGTACATTGCTGTACACTAATACAGGATATGTAATATTACCAAACACCATGGAACCATTTTTCATATTACTCATTCCATGATGTGGGTAATGGTATTTGGATGGTTGACGGGCAATGTTTAGGCCGACAAGGAGAAAATGTTGACACAAGAAAAATGTCAATATATTTTCAATCAACACATGAAAAGGTTGAAATGTTTTTGTTTTGTTTAAATTATTTTTACTGTTTTCATTCTTGACCATCAACGTGGACTTTGGTTGGGAACAGTAAAGTGTGGTGAGCACAGCAGTACACTAAAATTGGGTTTAAATGCTGACAGAAAAAGAAAACTTAAAAAGTCACTATTTTTCATGCAGTCATCACCGGGTGTGGTGACACTCTTCACTGTCACTTGTGGGCTCCTAAGTAGGGTCAAGGGCCTATTTCAGGGGGACATAGCCTTTTGGAACCCATTTCACCAACTCTGTCCCTAACTTCAAGATTATTATTGGTTGGATGTTCTTTAGGAGGTGACTAATACCATGTTCTCATTGCCGCCACTGCAAAATCCCGGGTTTTTCTTGCCGGATTTTTGGCAGGGCACAGAGCTTGTCAGCTCAATAGACCCCATTCACACTGCACCTCAGACACGGGAATTTCCCGTGTCTGCACCTTTCACACTGCTTTCCATGGTCTGCCTTCCAACAAGTGTGTGGAATTTGATTGGCTGTTTAAAAAGCAGCTTTTATTGGCTGGCTGTCACATATCACATGATTACATCCCCCAATGAACTTGCTTTTTTGCATTTTGTGAGAAAAACCCGGGTCTGTGCTGTTCACACTGCCATACACCCGTGTATTACCCAGGAAAAACCCTGCAAAAAACCTGTGTCTAATTCCCAGGGCATAACACCCGGGAATTTCACAAAGACCCTTTCACACTGAGACAGGACACAGGAAATTACTGCTTGCCCTGGCAAATACCCGGGTTTTTGCGGCAGTGAGATTGGGGTATAAGAGGGGCATGTACAGAATCATACCTTCTAAAGTTTGAGTGATGGCTAACCTTTACACTCCAGCTGTTGTTGAACTACACATCACAACATGCCCTGCTACAGATTTACTATTTGGCCATGCTAAAATTGATGCAGGGAATGCTGGGATGTGTAATTCAACAACAGCTGGAGTGTCAAGGTTAGCCATCACTGTTCTAAACAATAGAAATGAGTAGTTGCCCATAGTCTGCTTCTAGCTGTCATTTTATGAAATTATAGGATGAAACTGATTGGTTGCTATGGGCGGGATTCTTCACTATTCCACTTCCAAAACCCCATACAACCAGTAACATTGTCATCACAAATTCCAGTATATCTGACATTTCCTGTAGTGTCATACTCAAAGTAACAGCTTTTTTTTCTTTCCCATTCTTTGTGCATACTACATTTGACTGCATTTGATAAGCAACATTATGAGCCAGATGTATGTTATAACCAGCCAATCACCTCCTGACTGCCATATTACAGACTGGGTTTGAAAAATGATTGGCTGTTTATCACTCTCCACTTTATCATTTTTTTGAAGCGTGATACATCTGGCCCTTTGTATCATATTTAAAGCTGGAAATTATTTTGGTGGGCATTCTAAATAATAAACTGGTGCATATTTTTATTTTTGCCAACCTCTGAATGAAGATATTAAAGAGCTTCCAGTATTAGGAACATTTTCCTAAGAGCTTTAACGGTGAGTGCTGCTGCGTGCTCCCACATAATCCTTGGGCAAAATCGCCCAGTGTGTATGGATCTTTACTAGTACCATATAAAGGACAATATGTCACAATATATATCACAGGGCCATATGTCAGATCGCACAGTTTGTATGGCCGACCCATATATATTTCCATCAGGCATCAGGTCGGCTGGAATACACATCATTCTATGTACCTGGCCTTAGTTATTGGTTGAGCAGCATTTATTGGCCATTACAGCAAAAGGGAACCTCAACATTTTGTTATTCTACTTACAGGATTACTTCTGCTTACAGCCCTCACAGTATGAGAAATATACTTTGTAAAAGCATTAAGATAATTGTTTATTTTCCCCCTACTTTGTGATTGAAGCAATTGTGTTTTCATTTTTACTAATTAAGATTGAAAGTAGCATAACAGTCAAAGATAGAAAATACTTCAAGCTCACTTAACACAGGAGCACATGTTCACATAATGCCCATACTTACCAACAATCTGGATTGCAAATTATTTTGCGAGTGGGAGGTGATCTACTGCACAGCTATGAAATAAGTTGTCTGTTTTTATCATTTTTCTCTTTAATTCTCTTTCTTATGTGTAACAAGGCAGAAAGTTCCTAGGCAACAGCTGCTAAAAGAGAATATGGACAGATTACAGTGATACTAGTTCTATTGCCCAAATTTGTTTTGGTATTTTTAACTCTTTCTTTTGTACAAATTATCTTTGTTGTATTTGTACATATTGGGGTAAATTTACTAAGAAGGCTTAGTACGAAAAGGGAAACTCTGGTCCATAGAAGCCCATGTTATGAATTTAACATTGGCGTCTATGATGGGAAGAGCCGGGGGTTCCCTAATTCTCAGGGAGGGGCTGCATGGGAGGTTTGTTGGGAATTGTTGTGCCACAAAAGAACCTAACACTTTATTCTAATTTCTACATTTTTAACCCAGCCCGCCACTACACTCAGTCAGCCCGGGCCGGGGTTCTCCTAGAGGGGGGGGGGTCTCCACTCCCAGGGACCCAGCCCAGGCTGACTGGCCAGGATGATCATGCTTTGGCTGGGGACCTTATGTAAAAGTGTCCCCCAGCTGTGGCATGACACCTCTGGCTGTTTGAGCCTGGTGCTGGTTTACAAAATATGGCGGACCCCTACTGCTTTTGTCCTGTGTATTTTGGGAACCAAGACCGGGCCAAGAGCCTGGTACTGGTTATAGATATACAGGGGGACCCAATTTAATTTCCCCCCTGTATTTCTGCAACCAGGCCCAGCTCAATGCCCATTTAATTTTTTAAATGCCCATTTAATGCTTTTAAAAAAAAAAATGTATTCTTATTATTTATATATTTATCTACTTTTTTACACACAGAATCCTGCACGGATCTGAATGATCCATGCGGACTTTAGCCAATTACAGCTGGAAAATTATAAGTATTTTCCAGTCATATTTTCTGCTGCCAAATTCTGCTGTACTAATATTGATAATTTTTACATAGTTGGCATTAAAAAATTATTATTTTATGTACAGTTCTGATTATTACATGCAGTCCAATGGAACTGCAATGGGTTTGAATCTGCCAACCTTTATATGGCATCGTATGAACGCAAATATTTTACGTAGAGATATGATTTTCTGATTTGTTTAAGGTTTATAGATTATGTATTTGGGGTATGGTCAGGAACACAGAATAGTTTTTTGGAGATGGTCGGAGAACTAAATACAGAGCCAGAACCGATACGTTTTCCCTACTGCATTGATCAGTAAACTGTTAAATATTGGATGTCTCTATTTTTTGAGATGGTAATAAGTTTATACCCTTTTTCGCAAAGCAACAGACTGCGACATAGGCAGGTATTCAATGCTGTTTGCGAGTGGTGACAGCGAGCAGGGCTTCCTGCTCGCTGTCACCACTCACCCTGACAGCATTCAACACAGCCTCCGCATCCGCCAATTCCCCCTCGCTCCGTTTTTTGAGCGAGGGGGAATTGGCGGATGCGGCTCCAGAAGCAGCGAGACCCGCGGCTAAAAACTGCGGGTCTCGCTGTTTTGGGGAACTCTCGCCGTCCTGTGACGGCGAGTATTTCCCCAGAACGTTGAATAGAGCGAACGGCCGGCGCGGGGGTTAAACAGCGAGGATCGCTGGTTTTCAGCAATGCTCGCTGTTTAACCCCCTCGCCGGCCACTCGCTGCGGCATTGAATACACCCCATACAAGCCAGAAGTCAGCACTGTATGCGTGTAAAGGAGAGCTTGCCAATCTCTAAAATTTTTAGGGTATTAAGAACAAACAGCAGCTACTCAACAGCTGGATGTGATGGGCAAGAGATTCTTGTCAAGGGGGTATATTCAAGAAAAGTGGTACAGTGTTGTTTCTAAAGGTTATCCAGAGATACCAAAAATCTCAAAATCAGAGAGAGGATGTGCCACAGAACCCCAGACTGGTACATGTGGGTACATTTGACCATACATCTAAGTCTACCCAGGCTATTTACAGATGTCACTGGACAATTGTTGGTAGTGACTCTGCACTTAAACTCGCTAAGTATAGAGCACCCATGATTGCATACCGCCGAGGCCCGAACCTTCACCAACTGCTAATGAGGCCCACCTTGCAACCTAACAACGCAGGCACGCAGCGGTTAAAGTTGGAGAAAACGGTCTGCTTCAAATGTAAGGGTTGTACAACCTGCAATGCCATAATCACAGGTAGCTCTGTCTCACAACCACACAGCGCATTAAAATTTGTCATAGACTGACATGTACCAGGGCATTTTAGTGTTCATTCTAGCACCCGCTATCTTTGAAAACTCATGCAGTTCGTCTTCCCTACCTGGGGTGTCGCTGTCTGCTGTGGTGTTTCTAGAACAGGTTTGGTTTACATATCAGTGCTGATATACAGACCATACTGTGCTAGAATCACTACAGCAGACAGCGACACCCCTGGCAGGGAAGAGGAACTCCATGGGTTTTCAAAGATAGCGGGTGCTAGAATGAACACTACATTTGTTATATAATATATGTACTCATTTGCCCTTGCGGATTGAGTACAGCCTGCTCCCTTTTAAGTAATTGCTGATGAGTATTGATAATAGATTAATTGCTCTTTTTATGCAATCTAGATTGGCTATTATTGTTCAGGTGAATGGATTTTTTGATTATTATATAAGCATAGGCCGAATTATGAGTTGCCCGCTATTTGTATAGCATATAATTATTCCATTATGTGCTGGGAATTGTGCAAAATTTCCCACTTGGTAGACTGAAACGCAGTCATATTGGATTTGTTTAGATGTCTATGACAGTATATAACCTGACAGGGAGTTTGATGTCCGTGCGTTGATACGCACCGGAGGGGTTCTTCCGGTGTTTGAAAAGCAAGGCCATATTAGTTCCTGTCAGTCGCTCAGGGAATTCTATAGACACTTAGTGTTCACGCTAGGATGGAGACCGGGCAGGGGGGTGGACCGGTCCACAGCTGGGGGCGTGCCCCGGGTCGCCGGCGTCATCAAAGGGGCGTGCCCCGGGTCGCCGGCGTCATCAAAGGGGCGTGCCCCGGGTCGCCGGCGTCATCAAAGGGGCGTGCCCCGTGTCGCCGGCGTCATCAAAGGGGCGTGCCCGGGCCGCCGGCATCGTCAAAGGGGGTGGGACCGGCCCCTCCGAAGCCACTATGCTGCCGGGGAAGCGCCGGGCATCGCCGTCTACGGCGACGCTGGGCTTCCCCGTGAGGCTGTTTTAGCGGGGCGCTGCGAGAGGGGCAGGGCGCATTTTGCCCTTTAAAAATCGGGCAGGTCGCAGCGCCCCGCTAAAACAGCCTAGCGGGAACACTAGACACTTATGTGGAATGAACGCTCTGGGCTCCCGTAAGTGGAGGCACACCAGGGACTGCTTGACATGCTTTACCTCATTAGCAGCGTTACTTAAGGGGGTGCCCCAGGCGGTTTTGGTATCTTCTAATCCTGAGAGCTGTATAGATGCTTATTACTATGTTTTGACAAAGGCCGTGAATGGTCAAAAAGTCGAATGAGACCATGGTCCCCTGCACATTTGGTGATGTATAAATAAAAGTCATACTTTTCTACTAAGTGCTGAGTGCCCTTATTGGACCTCCATTGGCCCTGCATGTATATTAATTGGAGCATGAACTGCTACTATATTGGTGCACCCCACTGTTGTGATCTGATGGTGTGTGTATATATATATATATGGTACTTGTTTCCTAGCACGGCCACACCGATTTCCATCGGGGTGGTCGTGTCGGAAAAATTGCGTCGCTTGCATCGCATGCGTTTGACGCGATTTTTTAATTGAATGAAATGTGAATAGGGTCCCTGGGACCCGATTTTACATTACATTCAATGTAAAATATGCCCTACACCCCCAATTTTACACCCTCAACGCCACCCCACGATTGACGTGAACCCGAAGCGTGGCGAGCGGCGGAGGTGCGCGTCCTCAGACTTTTTCATTCCCCTACTATCCACGTCGGCGTGGAGTTGAGAATATAAAGTGTGGCGAGGGCAGTGAGCCACCGAGCCTGAAGCGTGGCGAGCGCCCGCGTATTACTTCACAGGTATACGCATCCCCTCGCGGGGCTCGCTGCGCTCGCCACGCTTCGGGCTCGCTGCGCTCGCCACACTTTATATTCTCAACTCCACGCCGACGTGGATGGTAGGGGAATGAAAGGACGCGCACCGCCGCCCCTCGCGGGCTCGCTGTGCTCGCCACGCTTCGGGTTCGCGTCAATCGTGGGGTGACGACGGGGCCATATACAATGTGAAATGGGTCGTATTGGCCCATTTCACATTGTTTCCTATGTGAGATGGACTTAATCAAGTCCATCTCATCTTGTGCCATTATAATGGCACAAGACCGACGCGATGCTCCCGATTTCAATGTTAAAAAATATTTGAAGCCTATGGGGAAATCGCGGGCATCGCGTCGGTCGCGTCTGGGGCCATGCTAATGGCCGCGACCGACGCGATGCCCGCGATTTAGGCTTTGACGGCTAAATGGACCTGATTTCAAAGGAAATCGGGTCCATCGCGGGCATCGTGTACCTTAACTTTAAGGTACACGATGCCCGCGATTATGGCCGTGCTAGGAAACAAGTACTATATATATATATATATATATATATATATATATATATATATATATATATATATATATATATATATATATATATATATATATATATATATATATATATATATATATATATATATATATAGCAAACGGGCAGGATGGCACTCCCAAGATTTCGACAATGTAGATAAAGAAATAACAGTCAAACACCAATAGCTTGTGTCAACGTTTCGGGCTGAGCCCTTTATCAAGACATGGCAAGTGAACAAAACAGTACTTACATTTATAGAAAAAATGGGGGGAAAAAAAAAAAAACTCGTGCAGCCAACACCAACGCAGCCCCGGCGGGTAGTCAGTGACGTCAAAAGGCGCACTAGACTACTAATCGGGGTCACCGGGGGGTGTGTCTGGAACACCCGGAGTGAGGGAGTCATGGCAACACAGACGCTGAAAGACGCGACTGTAAATAGCCTGGGAACGGGCAGGAGCGAGGACGCCGCCTGCCCAGTGCAAGAACATAGCTGGCTAGTGTGACTGAGCACTAGTGGGCAGAAGACAAAGGTGGCTAGAGCTTGTTGCTGGAGGCTGCAGCGAGTGTTTCAACTTGCATAACATATGTCGAGCATATAATAAAACATACATGTTGTAGACAAAATGAGGGCTCAAAACATGGTAAATTATGCAGCAACAACAAACATGATATGGAAGCAGATATGGACAGCGAATGGCAAAAGCGGACCAAATGAGTCCAAAGAGACAAACAGGCATATATGGGATGGCAGAGCCTAACAGAAAAACCTGTATGTGAAATAAAAAGAAATGCTGGGACCACTGGACAAGGCAAAGGGCAGGAGAGGGGGAGAGTAAAGAGACAGCGGGAAGAGAACGTAAACTGCCTGAAATGCAGGCGCTGTGGGCAAGACGGACTAAGGGTGTGGAAAGGGAGCAAAGGGGAACCAGGACCACTAGAGCGAGTGAGCTGGCGTGCAGTTAAAGGGCGGGACGCTTCAGTGAAGCTGCGGGGCAAACACGACTAGAAATATGGCAGGGTGTGCAGAGTAACCGCGGTGCGCCTAAGGCAGGAACCGGGCTGGAACTAAGTCAGACACTAAGCAAGGGGGGTCTAAGAATGGGGGACGTGAACTAAAAGACCCTAAGTAGAGAGTGACACCAAAGGTGGGGAGAAAGGGAGACTATGTATGGCTGAAAGTCAGCGCAAAGGGTGAGGAACAAACTAGACGGGTGAAAGGGAGACTATGTGAGGAACAAACTAGACGGGTGAGCGGAACTAAAGGTGACGGCTAAGCTAAAGTACTGTGGTAGACTACAGGTGTAAGGGGAGAGGAAAGGACGGACGAGAGGAAAGATGACAGAGAAAATGGAGAGGGCAAGGGGGGGAAAAAGGAGTAAAGAGCGAGTGACTGACGGCGGGAGGGACAGGACAAGGCAGATCACAGAAAGCAAGCAAATGGCATCATTTCATTAAGTCCATGTGGTTGTACAGTATCAAGAAGGTGAATCCATTTGGCTTCAAGTCTGAGTAAGGTGCGACCCCTGTCACCTCCTCTCTGGCTCTCAGGTACCCAGTCTATGATCTTGTACCTCAGGCTAGGCAAGCTGTGTTGCAATGCTTTCCAGTGTCTCGCAACCGGCTGGTCTGAACCCTTCGTGCCCAAGGCAGCCCTTATGCTGGATTTATGCATGGCAATGCGCTCTTTTAACTGACGGATAGTCTTGCCAACGTAAAGGAGGCCACAAGGACACTTAATGTAATAGACAATATAGCGGCTACTGCAGGTCAAGGGGTACCGGATCTTGAATTTGGAGCCAGTTCGTGGGTGAACGAAATGGTCACCTGTTTCTAGTCCGTTACATGTGACACAGTTAAGACAGCGGAAATTGCCGTTTTTTCTGCGAAGGAAGGTCTGTGCCGTGGCCTCTTTGTGACTGGAGATATCGTTATGGACAATGAAGTCTTTGATGTTTTTACTCCTTTTGAATGCCGGCATGATGGTGCAGTCTTTCAGGGCCTTCAGTTTGGGGTCCATAGTGATGATGGGCCATATTCTTCTAGCAGCTTTGACGATAACATGGCTGGCAGTTGAGTAGCATTGTGGCCATACGATACGGTTGGAGGTGGCAGTCACTGGTTTGGGGGTGAGTAAAGCCTCACGATTCAGTAACAGGACTCGGTCTCTGGTAGTACGGAGTAGTTTCAGAGGGTAGCCTCTGGCCAGGTATTTACCGGACATCAACTCAATTTCGTTCACAGCGTCTAGGTGTTCTGAGCATATCCGTCTAGCTCTGATGAATTGAGAGTAGGGTAAGGACCATTTAGCCGCTGGAGGGTGAAAGCTGCTGCCCAGTAGGGCTGTGTTACGGTCCGTGGGTTTATGATGCACCTTAGTGATAAGTTTCAGGTCTTCAGTTTGGGAGATGTTCACATCTAGGAAGTTGATCTCAGTGAAGCTGCAGGAATGGGTGAACTTGATGTGATCATCTGCTTGGTTGATCTGTTGCATTAAAAGAAGGAAATTCTCCTGCGTGTCATCCCAAAACATGATGATGTCGTCGATGTAACGAAAGTAGGTTTTAATTTTGTCAGCAATTTCTGGTCTAGAGAAGAATAAGTCTTTTTCAGTCTCAAACATGAAGATGTTAGCCAGACTTGGGGCCACGCATGATCCCATCGCGACCCCAGAGTGTTGAAGGTAAAATTTGCTGTCGAATATGAAATAATTGTGGGAGAGTGCCAGGTCCAATAATTCCATGAAAAAGGCACTGTCAGGGCCATTATAAATGTCACTGTTGTGTACTGCCCGTCGGACTGCTTCCAGGCCCCTGGCATGGGGGATGCTGGTGTAGAGCGATACCACGTCGATAGGAGGGCCGTGGTGTCCTTCAAGTAGGTGAATTGCCGCTGGACAATTGGCTGCAGGAAGAGATCCAGGAATTGTGCGGCCGTATAAAACAGAGAGTCTCTGGCGGCTATAATCGGCCTGCCTGGCGGGTGAAGGGGATCCTTGTGGATCTTCGGCAGCGTGTACAAAACAGGTACTTTGGGGAAGTCTGTGGTAAGTATGTTGCGGATTTCATCTGGAATGATGTTGCTGGTGACCGCATCTGATAGGAAACTGTCGAGACTGCGTATAAATAGTTGTTCTTACAACTTGACAAAGGGGCTAGTCCCCGAAACGTTGGAGTACCACTAAATCTTCTTTTGAAAACCCATTGAGTGCCGCTGTCTGACTGTACCCGGATTACACCTGGTTACACCTACACTATATATCTTCTATATATATATATATATATAATATATATATATATCTCCTGGGTGTAGAACTTTGAACAGATCCACAAGGCGCACTCGCCACAATAAAATTCAAATTTGAATTTTATTGTGGTGAGTGCGCCTTGTGGATCTGTTCAAAGTTCTACACCCAGGATATTGTTGGAACCTCTCTTGATGTTACCTTAGGGGATGCACCACATATGTTGAGAGGGACTGGCCGAGAGTGCGGACATCCTGATAAATATGTATATATATCCAAAAATAAAGATGGCACGCGGAGACTTCAAAGGATCAAACAATGGTGAGTAGTGCTTTAATCCATCAACTGCGACATTTCGGGGACAACATCCCCTTCATCAGAATACAGTGCAAGTGTCATAGTGACATCTTAAATACAAACACTTACCAATTGACATCTTCCAATTTCCCGCCCGTGGATCGCGCCGTCCGTCCACGGTCCCCGCACTTCCGGTTTCGGATATCCCATTTGGCCGAAGTGACACGTTCCCGGCCCCCGGAACATCAACCCAGTGACGTGAGGGAGAATCGTCATGGCAACCTGTATACAAATAAATATACATCGTGAACAACAAATATCGTGTAAGAGGGCAATCAGCCCATATATAAAAGTCCTGCGGCAAGAATATTTCACCTGTCGCAAGACAATTTCAATAGTGATGTCGCTTAATATTAAAAATTCAAAGTGAAACCTCAAACGTGCAAAACACATACAACAAAGTACTTCAACCCAAATACTAATACAAATGTCTACCTCTATACCATCTGGGTAAATACAAAACATAAAACCTATACTAAGCGGGTCACATTTCCTCTTATTCCTGACATGTTTTGCATGATATTAAAACCTGTCTATATAGACCATTGATGTAAGGCATTAATATGGGTAACACAAACAGCCTAAATGGGATTACACAAAATTAACTAATCCCAAGGATTTATTGAGCCCCTTGGGCTTCAATGTATCCAAACGAAAGATCCATCTGGTTTTTAACTGTAAAAGTTGTCTCGCTCTGTCTCCTCCCCTTAAAGAACTAGGTACGTGGTCAATTGCTTTACACTGTAACGTGGCCATGCCATGTTGATGATCGGCAAAATGCCTGGCCACTGGCTGGTCACCAGTGCCTGCTAATAGTGGCACCTGTTGTTATGTTGAACTGAGGTTTGTGCACTAAAGCACCAGGGAGAAGGGAGTGGAAGGTCAGGAGTGAGCCAGTGGCCGTGACCGCTGTTTAGGACGGCCACGGCGAACCCTACACTCTCTCTGTTGAGCCCCTCGGACAGATGGCAAACCCCTGCAGATGCTAGTCTTCACCTGTTGCCGCCGCGTCCGAAGGAGCGAGTTATGCCTGCTCCAACCCCGATGCAGCTAGGTCTATGTACGGACAAAGAGCTTGCAATCGTCAGAGGTGGGCACAAAAGGAAAAGACTAACTACCAGGCCTAAGCTGATAATAACCCCTATCTGCCGGCACCAGGCCAAGGACGGGATCGCGACCCAGTCGCAAACACCAGAGAGAGTAAAGGGAAAGACCTATATTGGTAAATTTAAAAAAAAAAAACTAAGTTCACCTTTCTCTTTCAATGGTCCTGGTGACACAGCTCAACACTGGGATGTAGGAGGGTCCGAAGGAGCCAGGCACCTATCCTAAAGTTTTAGAGGGTAGGCTCCTCCCCTACTGCATCCCTGGACTCTCCAGTTCGTGTTAGGTGCCCACTGGAGTGGGTGCTATTCTAAAGGGCTGCAGGAGCAGCCGAAGAATTAGAGTAGTTAGGGGATTTTTATTGTTTTATTAACTTTTACCCTAGCTAGGTAGGCACAGTGTGAGGATTCTCATAGTGATTCCTCACACTGCTAGCGCAGCAGGAGCTGACAGAAGCGCGTCCTGTCAGCTCACTGTGCACAGGGGAGACACTGTCTGGTCTCCCTGTGCAGCGCTTATAGCCTTTTCTAAAAGGCTGCCTGGGCTCCGGAGTACCCTGAAACCGGCTCCACATTTAGGTGGGGATCATGGGGGACAGGCGCTCCGTGATGGCGGCGGCCATTTTATGCGGAGCTTACACGCTGAGCTCCTAGATGAGAGGACAGCAGCGTCGTGACAGGCATGTTCCAAGTGATCCCCAGTTGAGGGGGAGACACTGGAACTAGGAAATCCTACCTGAGGAGCGGCTGGCTGGGGGTGGTTGGCGCCAAAAGGTCACGGACCCCGCAGCAGCAGGGACCTGTGGTCTCTTCCTTCACTCTGACTTTGGCGCCTTTCAGAACGCTTGCAGCGGAGCTGAGCTGGCTTACTGATCCTGGCAGAGTGACTTGGATTTCCTGGGCATCGCTTCCCCGCAGTTGAAACCAACAGACAGATAAGTGATTGGGTGCATTGCCTCTGTATAAACGCTTGTACATTGTTTGCACTGTGTATACTGATAGATATACATTTATCACTTGCATCATGTCTGAGCATCAGGCTGTGGTTTTGGGGGAGGGAGCCCTTAGTGCACTAAGCGCGTGCAATGTTTGCACACAAAAGTTTGTCCCTGAGCAGATGGCCAAGGGGGGCTTATGTATTACTTGCGCTGATGTGAGACCCATGGGCAGTGAACCCCATAGGGCAGAGCAGATGGAACCTGCGTGGGCCAGGGCCCTAGGCAGGTCAGTTAACGCTTTGGTGCAGCTTTTGGACAGGCAGAGTGATGGGCTGGTAGAATCACAGAGACCTATGCCATCATCTCAGCAGTCGTCTGGCTCCTTGCCTCTTACCCAGGCAGATCCTGCGCTGATTCAGGTGATGCAGGATACTGCTAAAGGGATCAACAGGTTCAGTGAAATGCTGGACAAAATGGATGATGTGGCAGGGACCCCTAGAAGGTCTTATGCTTTAACTACTGTGGTAGATGAGGAGGAAGGAGAGTATACTGACATCCCCTGGGATCAGGGTGATGATGTGGAAGAGAACTCTGCTGCTGGTATAGAGGATCTCATTGTAGCTGTGAAGCAGGCTTTAAAGCTGTCTGTGGAGGATAAGACTCCTGTTAAAGGTGTTTTTAAGCGACAGCGGAAGGAGGCTGTTACTTTTCCTTCAGATGAGGGGTTACAGGAATTGTTAGAAGGGGCTTGGAAAACTCCTGATAAGAGGCTACAGATGCCTAAGCGATTCCTTAGTCTGTACCCCATGCCAGAGTCTCATGCGGAGCTCTGGGAAAAGGTCCCAGTTGTGGACGCTTCAGTGGCACGTTTGTCCAAGGCTACTGTATTACCAGTACAGGGCGGTGCAGCTTTCAAAGATTCTGTGGATAAAAAGCTGGAGGGTAACCTCAAGGCTATCTTTGAAGGGGTGGGGTTTACCTTACGGCCCCTTATTGCTTCAGCCTGGGTCTCTAAGGCCATGATAGAGTGGGCTGGTGAATTATGCACCATGCTGCAGGCTGACCCTGGTGCGTTACTGCTTGCAGAAAAGATTAAGGCAGCTGCGGAATATGCAGTGGAAGCAGAGGAGGAAGCTATTAAAATGGCAACCAGAGTGTCCACAGTCTCCATTAATGCCAGGAGAGTGCTTTGGCTTAAAGCCTGGGAAGCAGACAATGAGTCCAAGAAGGCTCTGGAAACATTAGCCTTCAAAGGAAAGGTGCTTTTTGGTACCGAATTAGAGGAGATTATAAAGCAGGCCACGGGCGGCAAAAGTACATTCCTGCCGGCCTCCTCAGCAAAGCAGACGTCCAGATTTTCTGCTTTTAAGCCGTCCTTTCGGCCCTCCCCTAGAGGTGGTGCGTCCTTTCGAGGACAGTCTTTCAGGGGAAGGTTTCAGTCCTCTAGAGGCAAGACACAAAAGTCAAAATTTGGCTCTTTTCACAAGAAGCCTGCCACAAAGGGAGAGGATAAACCCTCTGCATGACTGTCAGGGGCTTCGCCCGACAGTGACAAAAGTGGGGGGGCGTCTCACACTCTTCAGGGACGCTTGGGCTTCTCTAGGCCAGGATGCCTGGGTGTTAGATATTATAACACAGGGTTACAAAATCCCTTGCAGAGGGCCGCCTCCGAAGAGGTTCATCCCCACATCCTTACCAAAGGAGGCACGGCTTCGTACAGCTCTTGTGAGAGCAGCTCACTCCCTTTTGGAAAAAGGGGTGGTTACACCAGTCCCCAGGGCAGAGTGGAAGAAAGGCTTTTACTCCACGCTGTTCCTGGTGCCCAAACCAGACGGGTCTTTCAGACCAATACTAAATTTGAAGTCCCTAAATGCTGATTTATGGGTAGACCATTTCAAAATGGAGTCCCTACGGTCAGTACTCCTGAGTCTGGACCAGGGAGAATTTTTGGCGTCCATGGATGTCCAGGACGCATATTTGCACGTTCCTATACACCCGGAGCATCAGACCTTGTTGAGGTTTGCCATAGGAGACCTGCATTTACAATTCCGGGCGTTACCCTTTGGGCTAGCAACCGCGCCAAGGGTATTCACAAAGATAATGTCAGTAATGGCGGCGGTGCTGAGGCTCAGGGGAATCACAGTAATACCCTATTTGGACGATCTCCTGTTCAAAGCAGAGTCGGCAGCCATGCTGCAGAGTCACTTGGCAGAGGCAATCAGTTTTTTGCAGGCTCACGGCTGGATTTTAAATTTGCAAAAATCTCAGTTGGTACCGTCACAAAGGCTCCAATTCTTGGGAGTCATACTGGACACCCATCTTCATCGGGTATTCCTCCCGGAGGTAAAGGCCAGGGATCTGGTCACCCTGGTCCAAGAGATTCTCAGGGCTCAGAGCATTTCAGTATGGAGGTGCCTCAAGCTCCTGGGGAAGATGGTGGCGTCATTCGAGACGCTTCAATTTGCCAGGTTCCACTCTCGGAGGTTCCAATGGAACATTTTGTCAGCCTGGTCAGGAAACACTTTGACCATGAAATCCGAGATGATAGTGCTGTCTTCGGACACCCGAGAATCCTTGAAATGGTGGACAGAAGTAGATTCCCTTCAGTGGGGTCGGTCATTACAGACCTGGGACTGGTTGATAGTAACTACCGACGCCAGTCTCAGGGGCTGGGGGGCAATAGTCCTGGATCTCAGGCTTCAGGGCCTGTGGACGGCAGAGGAATCAGCGTTACCAATCAACATCTTGGAGCTGAGAGCTGTCTGGAAAGTGATTTCCTTGGCGGGAGACAGGTTACAGAACCTCCCTTTGAGGATTCAGACCGACAATGCCACAGCTGTGGCGTATCTGAATCACCAGGGAGGTACACGCAGCAGATTGGCCATGTGGGAGGTGTCCAGAATCTTCCTATGGGCGGAACAGAATGTTCCAGCTGTATCGGCTATATTCATTCCAGGAATAGAGAATATAGAAGCCGACTTCCTGAGCAGGGAGGAGCTCAAGGAAGGGGAATGGAGCTTACACCCTCAAGTGTTTCACCAAATCACTTCGATGTGGGGAACTCCGGATGTGGACCTGATGGCATCCAGGGTCAACCGTCAAGTGCCCAGGTTCTATGCCAGAACAAGGGATCCACTAGCGGAGGCAGTGGATGCCATGACTATTCACTGGCAGGGAGATCTCCTTTATGCATTCCCACCAGTCCCAATGTTACCGAGACTTCTGAAGAAAATACAGGGGCAGAAGGTTCCAGTGATCTTAGTGGCCCCAGATTGGCCAAGGAGGTCCTGGTACTCGAGGCTTCAGAGGTTGTCTGTGGACTCATGGCGTCTACCTCTGAGACCAGACCTTCTAAGACAAGGCCCATTCAATCACCTGGATTCAGATCGATTGATTTTGACGGCCTGGCTATTGAAACCACCATTTTGAAAAGAAAAGGGTTTTCTGAGGCAGTAGTACAGACGATGATAAAAGCCAGAAAAGCTGTATCTTCGGCAAATTATTATAGAGTCTGGAAGACTTACATTCGATGGTGTGAGAGAAGAAAGGCTCATACATCTCATTTTAAGCTATCAAGAATGATGGAATTCTTACAAGATGGTTTTTCATCGGGCCTAAGCCTTCAGTCACTGAAGGTGCAGATTTCGGCCTTGTCCATCTATTTCCAGAAAAAGATAGCCATTTTGCCGGAAATTCAAACCTTTTTACAAGGAGTATCCAGGTTGAAACCTCCATACAAGCAACCAGTAGCACCTTGGGATCTATCACTGGTTTTGGAATGCCTTCAAAAGGCACCTTTTGAACCTTTAAGGTCGGCTGACTTTAAGTTTCTCACGTGGAAGCTAGTGTTTTTGTTAGCAGTAGCATCTGCTAAGAGAGTTTCAGAATTGGGAGCTTTGTCATGTAAATCTCCCTTCTTAATTTTTCATGATGACAGGGCTGTTTTAAGAACAGTGCCTCAGTTTTTACCGAAGGTGGTATCTACCTTCCATTTAAATCAGGAGATAGTTCTACCTGTGTTTCAACCCCCAGAGGGTTCTAAGAAAAGGGACAAGTTGAGAACTTTGGATGTTGTGCGTGCCTTACGCATATATGTGGACAGAGTGAAGAGTGTCAGGAAGACTGACACATTGTTGGTATTGTATGACGTACACAAAATTGGTTGGCCTGCATCTAAGCAGACTATTGCTAGGTGGTTGCGGTCTGCATACACCTGCATCTAAGCAGACTATTGCTAGGTGGTTGCGGTCTGCATACACCTTTGCATACACCAAAGTGGGTAGACCAGTACCGGCCAAAATAAATGCGCATACCACCAGGTCAGTTGCCACCTCTTGGGCGGTTCGACATGGGGCCACAGCTGAGCAGGTTTGCAGAGCTGCTACTTGGTCATCTGTTCACACATTTGCCAAATTCTATAGATTCCATGAGTTCGCGTCGGAGGACGCATCATTCGGGCGAGCAGTGCTGAGAGCTGCAGACCTGAGCGTACCCTCCCAAAGGACCGGCTCTGGAACGTCCCAGTGTTGAGCTGTGTCACCAGGACCATTGAAAGAGAAAAAGGGATTTTTGTAAGAACTTACCGTTCGAATCCCTTTCTCTGATATGGTCCTGGTGACACAGCGATCCCTCCCTTACGCTCAGCGTTTGTACTGAGTTAATGTATTCCAGTGGCTTTGAAAGATTGAACTGAAGAGTCCAGGGATGCAGTAGGGGAGGAGCCTACCCTCTAAAACTTTAGGATAGGTGCCTGGCTCCTTCGGACCCTCCTACATCCCAGTGTTGAGCTGTGTCACCAGGACCATATCAGAGAAAGGGATTCGAACGGTAAGTTCTTACAAAAATCCCTTTTTTTTAAGCCGCAGAAGTGGATGTATTCAATGTTTAGGCTGCACGACCTGTAATTACTTGATGACTGGCAGCTACATCACACATCCACATAATGGCAAAAAAACATGAGATCAAATGGCCACCTACCTGCAGCACCAAGTATGTGGTGTATGTCATAATCTGTCCCTGTGGATTATATTATGTTCGGACAATGTCAGTGGATGAGAACTACTAGTTGACTAGTAGACAATGAGTGCCAACTAAAGGTACGCATGGCTCAACATCGCACAGCCATACAGGTGTCAGACACCGTCGCCCGGGTGCCAGGGATTCCGGCCGAACGGTGGTGCGGGGGCAGCACAGCAGCGCCAGGAACACCGCCCGGCTATGTCCCAGCAGCCGCCGTCCGGATACTGGGGATTCCGGACGGTCGGCGGGGGGCGTGCACAACGGCAGGCCGGGGGACGTCACTAGGCAACATCCCAGGCCGCAATCTGACGTCAGACGCCAGCCTCAGTGAAGGGGCGCCTTATTAAAATAAAAAGCCGGCGTCTGCTGCACACAGACGCCGGTTATAGCTCTACCCAGCTGTCTCTGGTCTCCGGTGTTTATCAGCTTCCTGGTCTTCCTGGCAGAGGCTCTCCAGTGTGCCTGCTGTCTCCCTGGTATACTACCTTCAGACCCGGTTCCTGGTTGGTGCTTATTGTGCATATTGGTTCAGGCATTTTTCCAGCTGTTGCCTTCAGATACACTATATTCTTCCCAACTCATGTAAGTGCTCCAGTGGAGCCAGTATATATTTCTTTATTTTCCAGCAGTCTGCTGACCATTGTATCACCTGTCTGGCTACCTGCCTGTTTGTTTTATTTTGAGGGTTCAGGCCTCTTCCCCGCCATGGGTCTTGCCTGTCACCCTTCCTGGTGGTTACCAGGTTCCACTTCCTATGTTATTTATTCTCTTTTAGTCTTTCTGTAGGCAGGGCTTTTCCGAGTATTTCTGTTTTGGGAATTCGCTCCCTCTCCTGTTGTGTTACCGTGGAGATTCCCTTTACTCTCTCTGGTGTTTGCGACTGGGTCGCGATCCCGTCCTTGGCCTGGTGCCGGCAGATAGGGGTTATTATCAGCTTAGGCCTGGTAGTTAGTCTTTTCCTTTTGTGCCCACCTCTGACGATTGCAAGCTCTTTGTCCGTACATAGACCTAGCTGCATCGGGGTTGGAGCGGGCATAACTCGCTCCTTTGGACGCGGCGGCAACAGGTGAAGACTAGCATCTGCAGGGGTTTGCCATCTGTCCGAGAGGCTCAACAGAGAGAGTGTAGGGTTCGCCGTGGCCATCCTAAACAGCAGTCACAGCCACGGGCTCACGCCTGACCTCCCACTCCCTTCTTCCTGGTGCACTAGTGCACAAACCTCAGTTAAACATAACAACAGGTGCCACTATTAGCAGGCACTGGTGACCAGCCAGTGGCCAGGCATTTCGCCGACCATCAACATGGCATGGCCACGTTAAAGTGTAAAGCAATTGACCACGTACCTAGTTCTTTAAGGGGAGGAGACAGAGTGAGACAACTTTTACAGTTAGAAACCGGATGGATCTTTCGTTTGGATACATTGAAGCCCAAGGGGCTCAATAAATCCTTGGGATTAGTTAATTTTGTGTAATCCCATTTAGGCTGTTTGTGTTACCCATATTAATGCCTTACGTCGATGGTCTAGATCAGGGGTGGGGAACCTTTTTTGTGCCAAGGGCCATTTGTATGGGGAAAAAATCCTTTGGGGGCCATATGTAAAAATGTCTCTTACAAATTGTCCTGCTGCCGCTGAATAGGACTGACAGTCTCCAGTTGCTGTTGATTTAAGAGGAATCTTGCGAGAACTACCGACCTCTCGCGAGAATTCCCCTTTACTTGACTCCCGGCAAAGCCGCCTGGTGGGTGGGAGGGCCACTCAGAAGGCTAAGGGGGCCACGTACGGCCCCAGGGCCTGAGGTTTCCCACCCCTGGTCTAGATAGACAGGTTTAAATATCATGCAAAACATGTCTGGAATAAGAGGAAACCGGTGACCTGCTTAGTATAGGTTTTATGTTTTGTATTTACCCAGATGGTATAGAGGTAGCCATTTGTATTAGGATTTGGGTTGAAGTAATTTGTTGTATGTGTTTTGCACGTTTGAGGTTTCACTTTGAATTTTTAATATTAAGCGCCAACACTATTGAAATTGTCTTGCGACAGGTGAAATATTCTTGCAGCAGGACTTTTATATATGGGCTGATTGCCCTCTTACACAATATTTGTTGTTCACGATGTATGTTTGTATACAGGTTGCCATGACTGTTCTCCCTCGTGTCTCTGGGTTGACATTCCGTTGTCCGGGAACCCGCCATTTCCGCCAGATGGGAGATCCGAAACCGTGGGGACCGTGGACGGACGGCGTGATCCACGGCGGGAGAATGGAAGACGTCAATTGGTAAGTGTTTGTATTTAAGATGTCACTATGACACTTGCACTGTATCCTGATGAAGGGAACGTTGTCCCCGAAATGTCGCATTTGATGGATTGAAGCACTACTCACCATTGTTTGATCCTTCGAAGTCTCCCGAGTGCCATCTTTACTTTTGGATTGTGTATTGGGGGAAGTTTCCTCCCGAATGATGGCACCGGAGCAAGATATACCCCAGGGATCCGGAGTGCCGCAAGATTGTTGAAAGATATTTTCTTTTTTTTGGGGGGGGGGGGGGGTGTTTCCACTATCTTGTTATTAGATACTCCCATTATACATTGTAGCCATAGATGCGTAGGTTACTAACACTGTATATGTGTGTGTATGTATGTATATATATATATATATATATATATATATATATATATATATTGCTATTTGGCCTGCTAAAACTGCATTCTGGGATGTGTAGTTAAACAACATCTGGAGGGCTGAAGGTTCCCCATTCCTGCCATGTATGATCCTGTTGACTACAAAAATCTCTCTCTCGTGTTATTTAATAATTAAGTGATATTTAAATTGTGTTTCAGATAGCAAGGACTGTATCTTGGAGACCCTGTCACTGCCAGAATGTTTGGTTGCGGCTTCTGATCCAGCAGATGCCCTGTCTCTGCCATGTATGCTTTGTGAACAATCTTACAAGAAAATGGAGAAGGACGACCTTCTCAGACACATGGTTATTGAGCATAAGCTTGTAATTGCCGATGTAAAGTTGATAGCAAATTTCAAAAGGTAAGATATATTTGTAAACTGAAGTCTTAAACTACAATTACAAGTCCCTCCACTGGCAAGAATTAATTTACTTCCATTGATCTCATCATTAGTCAGTAGTTTTCATTTTAGCACCCTGCAGCTTTACAAACCCATGCTTTTTCTATTCCCTGTCTGGGTGTTCCTCTCTGCTGTGGTGCTTCTAGCACAGTGTGGTCTGTATTTAGCATTAATATGCAGACCAGACCCGTGCTAGAATAACCACAGCAAAGAGCGACCCCCCAAACAGGGAAGAGGAACTGCACAGGTTTTGGAAGATGCAGGGTGCTAAGTCATCACTGTTTTTATATCTTTATGGGATCTTTCTGCCACATACTGAAAAGCATCTTATTTTCGAAATGTGAGTTTTTTTGAGATTTGAGATCTGTTAAGAGATGGTGGAGTTGTAAGCTATGGAGAATGCCAGATAACAGGAGGTTGTACTAGTTCAGGGAACAGATGATTATACTATGAGGGTAACGCCAGGTATCGTGGTAGTAGTAGTCCAAGCGGTAGATGATTAAACTGTTTGGGTAGCATTTTGGGTAAGTAAAATTAAATTTTTTGTCAACAGAGTTTGTCTAAGAGTATGGGCAGTATTCAATGAGCATTATCGCGATGTGCAGCGAATCCTGTTTATTATTCTCTGCACATTCACAGTGTTCCGGAGGGCTGGAGCATTCGCTGCCAGCCCTCCCTCTCACCCTATTCAATGCCGCAGGGAGCCGGGGGACAGCAGCAGGCAGGGAGATGGAAGCCTCCCTGCGACGGAATGTGTGTGTGGGGGGGGGGGGGGGGGAGGAGTGCTCCCGGGGACACAGGGAGCAGAAGCTATCCCCCCCGGAGAGCTGGCAGGACCTGTAGGGAGCCGCTGCACTGGTCCTGCTCATGCATATGTAATGAGCAGGACCAGTGTGCAGTGAATATTTAATGAGCGGTTCCCTGCCCCTGCTGGCGAATGTGTACAAAAAATAATGTGTTGCAAAATAAAATGACTGAATTTTTCTACACCAAAAAAACAACATCTTTATTTTAAAATATCACATTCTAGTTCGCCTTAAAAAGTTGTCAAATACAAAACGGTGAATCATGGTGAAAATCATGCTGAAAGCAGTTCTCCATCCTAGCATTGAATACACTCTTGGCGAATCCCAGTGAAAACCCCATTGAAATACACCAGCGAATTGCAGCGAGCATGAAACGGAGAACTCGCCGGCATTCACTGTTCACTTTCAGCAAACAGTGAACATCGAATAGGGTGAATCAGATTTTCAGTAAAAAAAGATTCACCGCAAGGGGCAGTATTCAATACTCCCGATTCACTGTTGTTTTTTTCCGGCGAATCGGGCTGCTCATTAAATATTCACTGCACACTGGTCCCGCTCATTATATATGTACGAGCAGGACCAGTGCAGCGGCTCCCTACTTGCGTCCGCTGCCAGCTCTCTGGGGGGGGGCAGCTTCTGCTGCCTGTGTCCCCAGGAGCCCTCCTCCCCCAAACATTCTGGGGCAGGCAAGGAGGCTTCCATCTCCCTGCCTGCTGCCGTCCCCCGGCTCTCTGCGGTATTCGCCGTAGGAGTTAAAAATTGCCTGAGGCATTGACTAGGGTGAGAGGGAGGGCTGGCAGTGAATGCTCCAGCCCTCCGGAACCCTGCGAATGTGCAGCGAATCCTAAACAGGATTCGCTGCACATAACGATAATGCACATTGAATACCTGCCAAGGAGTGAAAACAGCCCGATTCAGAGGGCCTGCTCTATATCCATATTTTAACAGTGTGTTTCAGTAAGAATACATTTTAGTTGTTTTTCTTTGTTTGTTTTAGATTCCTCCCACCTGTATTATGGTGCAATTTTTTTCTTCTTCGAATGCACTTACCTTACTTTCGGGTCTGTTAATGCAGAGTATGTTTTCATTGAGTCATCCTTGAGGTTTCTTCCAAATACATCTGTGAATGCACTGTGCAGTTTCACATTGTAATCAATGATCCTTGTGTTGCTTTTCCATTTACACTTTTAATAACACAGCAGTGAAATTTACTAGTGCAATACTAAGCAGTGAACATGGAAATACAGGCAGATAAAGGATATCAAGTATCTTGAAAACAAGGTTTTCCATGAGCTGGGGGCCTAGCATTAGTTATCCAGTTAACATAGCAACAAACCGTTGTTTGGGTCACAATGTCAAAATGCTGGACTGTCATGGTTACCTAAATTCTGACAATCATGGCTGGTAGTAAAAACCTTAGAGACTTTGAAAAAATGTTAGACACAGGTTCTGCTGTTATTGCAGTACTGATAAACTGCTCATGTACAGGACCTATACTGTGCATGTGCAGGGTTGGTCCTGCATCCTCGTATGCAGTGAGGTTAAAGATGTCATAGAATTTGAGGTGATTTACAGTCTGCAGCTATTTGGGGGTGAGGATGGGATGCCCTTTTCACAAAACTGTGGCATGTTGCCTCAAATTGTGTAAGTGACAAGGAAGTGTCTCCATCTTCCAATTGAGATCTGCGTAGAGCAGTGCTATCTTTCAGCAGGAGCTCAGTTCCTGAACCTCTAATTAAATATGACATCATCAGGAATTAAAAATGTACTTTCCATTAAATAAGTTGCTACTTGTTTCCTAGAACGGCGCCACCGATTTTGATTGTGAGCATCGCGTCGGAAAAAATCGCGTCCATCGCATGCCAACCAAATCGCATGCAATGCGATCGACGCGATTTTGCATTAATTTTAATGTGAAATGACCCAAAACACCCCATTGTAATAGAAACCCCCCCTGATGTTTGAAATGGCCCCCAATTTTAACGCCACCCCGCTATAGACGCCAAGTGTGGCGAGGTATCGCGGCCCATCGCGGGCTTCACAGGTATCCGCGGCCCCTCGCTGCGCTCGCCGCGCTTCGGGCTCGGAGGCTCGCTGCGCTCGCCACACTTTCTGTCCTCGACTCCACGCCGACGTGGATAGTAGGGGTATGAAAAGGTCGGAGGACGCGTACCGCCGCCCCTCGCGGGCTCGCTGCGCTCGCCACACTTCGGGTTGGCGTCAATAGCGGGGTGGCGTTTCAAATTGGGGGGGCCATTAAACATTACAAAAAGTCCAAAGGCGAGCAACAAAGCTTATTAGGGGAATGGAGAATTTAAGCTACGGGGAGAGATTAAGCAATTTGGGACTATTTACATTAGAAAAGAGACGTTTAAGGGGGGCCATGCTCAACATGTACAAGTATATCAAGGGCCAATATAAGGAACTGTCACACACCCTCTTTTCTACTAGAAAGGAATCTAGGACACGAGGGCATGAGTATAGATTAGAAGAAAAAAAGATTTCATTCAGATAGTAGAAAGAATTTCTTTACGGTCAGAACAGTCAAACTCTGGAACTCTCTTCCCAGAGAGGTGGTAACGGCTGGCTCATTAAATGCGTTCAAGGCAAAGTTGGACAAACATTTACTGGAGAAAAACATCCATGGGTACAAATAAGAAATATAATTTGTCTGTAAAATACCAGAACCTACCAAATCAGCAATGGATATCTATACCAGGTTGAACTAGATGGACGCAAGTCTTTTTTCAGCCTTACCTACTATGTAACTATGTAACATGCTTTTTACACATATTCAATGTTAAATGGGCCATATTGGCCCATTTAACATGTTCACCTATGTGAAATCGGGTTGATCCCATCGCGGGCCATTATAATGGCCCACGACGGACGCGATCAACCTGATTTTCACTTTAACATTGTTCCCTATGGGGAAATCGCGTTGATCGCATCGTGGCCCCTTATTAGGGGCCGCAATGGACGCGATCAACGCGATTTTCACTTTTACCGGCAATTGAGCCAGTTAAAGACAGAAAATCGGGTCCATTGTATGCCTTAAGTACCTTAACTTAAGGCATGTGATGTACCACGACGGGCGCCGTGCTAAGAAACAAGTACCAAAAAGTTTTATTTTAAAGTCACCTGTGAGTTCCTTGGTTTCTAAATACAATATCTCTCTCTCTCTCTCTCTCTCTCTCTCTCTCTCTCTCTCTCTCTCTCTCTATTTAATCGATCCACCCCCAGATCCATAGGGCCTTATTCTAGTTCACTCTTAGAGGCAAATTCTTTCTCAGATGGACAAAACCATGTGCACTGCAGGGGGGCAGATGTAACAGGTGGAGATATAATTAGATTTGGGTGAGTTATTTTGTTTCTGTGCAGGGAAAATACTGACTGCTTTATTTTTACACTGCAATATAGATCTCACTGAAGAAAAACCCCACCCAAATCTAATTCTCTCTGCACATGTTATATCTGCCCCACATGCAGTGCACATGGTGTTGTCCATTTGAGAAGGAATTTGGCCCTTATTTGAACTAGAATAAGGCCCAGACCTATTTTTCCAGAAATATAGTACTGGCGTAGAGGGATTTGATGCTGTTTCCTAGGCTGCAGCAGTGGATTACACTTTAATGCATGTTTGTATATCATACGCCACTAGCATACTGTATCTAAGCATCACTGCTGCTTCCAAGTGATGCTAATTCTGTCCAAACCTGAATCGGGCTTCAGACTGCTCAAGTTGCTAAAGTACCATGCGTTGGGATATCTACTGCTTTGTAAGTATAGCAAACATGAGAATGGCAGCAGTTTGCAGATGCGCATATTCCAGATTTGACTTAGCCATGGTTTTATCTAAAGTGCAAGGGAAAACATTGAGTTGGCTCGAAATCAATTTACCAAGTTTAATTCAGTAAAGGTGCCCATACACAGTGAGATTTTTTCCCATGCGTTTTGTAATAAATCGCATCGCATAGGATCACATGCGATTTGGATGTGATCCAAGGCAGTACAAAATGTATGTGCAGCACATACTGTTTTGTACTGTACGATGCGATGCCCGGGGGAGCGCATAGTGCAATCGCACAGTGTATGGGCACCTTTATGTGAGCATACAGGATTAGTCCATTTAGAATTCCACTGAGTGTTTCACACCGCACAAGCCGTAGAGGATATTGACATAGTTAGAGGAGTTTTTGGTAGAGCACAATAATCTGTGCTCACCGTAGCCACATTTTTTTTATTGGAAAGATGTCTTTCTTGGTTAGTGTTTAGATAGACCCATGTGTTGGCTTCAAAATGTGCGCCCCCACCCACATAGCCTTCCCAGTAATTTTAAGTGATTTACTTTGCAGTGATTTTTGTGGTGACTAGGATCTTTTTTTTGGAAGCCGTTTAGTTAGTTGCTGTCTCTGCCTCTGTTTCACCTACAATGATTATTCAAATCATTGGTTCACTCTGGATAGAATAAGAGTGGACATTTTGTCTATTCACTCGAAATAGAACAACAGTGGACATTTTGTCTATTCCTCATGAATATAGAAGTCTGCTAACCTGGATTCATGCTACCCTGTTCACTGATCAGTAATGTTTCATGAGTCTCATTTACTCCCACTTTCCTTAACTCTTAATTTTTGCTATTTCTCTACAGATTAATAATAAATCCCATTATTTTCCTATTAATTTAGATTTAGATTTGATTAGTTCCAATTTTATTTTTTTGGTTTTCACTTTTCTGTCATTTTCTAGTCTCCTACAGTGCTAGGTATCTTCCTTTTCCCTCTTTTCGTGTGCTATCTGTTGCTTATGAGTAATGTTGCCATAGAAATAAGGAGTGTGGGGCGGTTAGAAAAGAAATGGAGAGAAAGCTGAGAAGAGATGAGGATTGGGAAAGAAGCTGTAAGAAGAATTTAGCAGCTGGCTATAGTCAAGCATGCATTTCACTTGTTTTTATTCAGTCAGAGAGCATATACAAATAATAGATGTCCCAGACTAAAGGGATATTAAGGCAACCATATTTCTTATTATCTTATTTTTTGCAATGCCTCTATTTTTCAATTTATTTTTTGTTTCATGTGTCAAAAGCAATAGTTTCTATTATTTCTCTTTTAACAATTACTGTTTTATTTTACTCTTTTTTTCCTTTCAAAACTGACAGACTAATGTCTGACTATCTAAATGTAGGTCTCTTATTGGTTCTTCTTTTCTCTATTGCTCAACTAGACTTATACCCCATTCTCAGACCACTTATTTCCACTTCTCATCTTGGGTCTCATTCTTTTTCCTTTCTCACCGACACTCATTCCGTAGTGTCACATTTATTTCCCTCTCCGTATTTCCATGCATGTTTCCCATTTTTACCTACCACTTATCGGTCATCATAAAGTCCTCTTTGTATTCTGTATACTGCAATACAGTGAGGCGCTGTGAGGTCATTGGGTAGTATCAGCCAGAGTTACACACATACAGTATATAATGTGGTGGTGAGTTTTGACTATAAAAATAAGAATAATGAGGATATGAATAATACAGAGATGAGATTTATAAGTTATAAATCACTTTTTAGTCATAACACTGGAGTTTATTGGAGTATGACGGTAGACTCCGCCTCCCCTCCACAACCTACAATGACCTCACAATACTACTTCAATATATATGTTACTGGTCTGTCTCTTTGACTGTTACGCCGTTCAATATGCTGCTCTGTGATATTTGCCACCATCTATTTCATCTTTATGCACAGAGCTGTAGTTTATTGCAGTGTTCTCTGATCCATGGCACCACTTTTTTTTTATTTTGTAATTATTGGTAATATCCCAAGCTATCCATGGCTAAACAAATTAGGAGTCTGTAACAAGATTAACTTATTCTCCTGATCCAGAAGTATCCAACATATATATATGTTGGTTTCACAACAAAATTGCAATGGTAACAATAAACAAAGCCAAACCCAGTTGAACAGTGAGGCAATCCTGTGAAGGCAAGATATACAAGGCACGCAGTGCTGGAATGGCCCGCAGAGGGACCGGGAAATCTCCTGTGCAACACATATTCTCAGGGCCTCTCCTCCTTGCTTTTGTGTCAGGTTCCATACTCTACACTCGAATAATGCATTAAATTCTATTTCAGCCGTCTTCACTTTATTATATACCCCTATTCCACCAAAATGCTGTTTCCAACTCCAGTTTTTGAAAGTGGCTCTAACCAGAGTCACAGTCAGGTCAGACCTCATTCACACTACAGGCTGCACCCAGCATATTACCAAGTAGATACTTGTGCAGTCAGCCTGTTCTGCTCGGGTTTGGAGTTGACTTAACATGGTCGAATACCCAGGTAACAAAACTTGGGTAATTTTTATCTGACTCTATCACTTTATCAACAGTGCGTGACCTGGGTTACGCAGACAGTATCCCAGGGTAAAAGTTTGGTTAAAAAAAAGGTTATTAGAGGGTAAATTATTGAGCTGGGACCACAGACTGGCACAGGCACAACATAAATGCAGCATTTACTTTCAAAGTCACATATTTTTTTCCCGCATTTGATAAAGTAGCAGAATTTACAGTATATAAGATAAATCTAATACATAGACTACATACAGTAAGCAACAGTGTGCAAAGCAGTTCCTTTGAACTCAGTTATACTGTGGAAGCGTGGCGAGCCCCGCGAGGGGATGCATAATACGTCTGAAGTAATGCGCGTCCCCTTGCGGGGCTCGCCACGCTTCGGGCTCGCTGCGCTCGCCACACTATATAAAGTCAACTCCACGCCGACGTGGATAGTGGGGGTATGAAAAGGTCGGAGGGCACGTACCGCTGCCCCTCGCGGGCTTGCTGCGCTCGCCACGCTTCGGGTTTACGTTGATCGTGGCGTGGCGTTAACAATGGTGGGGCATACAATGAAAAATGAGGTCTGGGGGGCATTTAACATTGGGGTCAATATAAAATCGGGTCTCAGGGACCATTTAACATTGGTTCCAATGTAAAAAATCGGGTCGGTCGGGTCAATTGCTTCGCATGCAATTTGGTTGGCATGCGATGGGATTGACCTGATTTTTGCAACCCGATTGCATACAATTAAAATCGGTGGCGCCATGCTAGGAAACAAGTACCAAAGCTTTAATGCAATGCTCAAGATAAATATGGCCCAGGTTGTATATTCAAAATTTAGTTGAAGAGTCACTCAAGTAAACATTTGGCCAGCTCCATGAGTTTAGGTTTTACAAGGGGGTAAGATAGTTTCCTAACCTACCATGGAATAAAGACTCCAGAATATTGCTTGGTTCAGAAAAAGCGAAGAGCACTTTAGACCTCTTACCTTTTACGAGGCAAAACAACAGCGAACCCTGCCAAGTTGAATTTTATTGGAAGGAAGGGCAAATCCACCCATACCATTTGGTTTAAATGGAGAACTTAGCCTAATGTTGGCCTTATTATCACCCCAGATAAATTAGTTCATTATTGATTACTTTTAAAATGTGGTTGGGAAGATAGATTGGGGAAATTAGTAAACCATAATGATATTTAAGTTGAATAGATTTATGTTACTAGTTTCCTTAAGGAGCGATTTATTTCCAAATATGCAATGTTATAACAAGGTCTGAAGAGCCAGGAGTTGCCCAAATCCCTGAGTACTTAGATCAAGTTCACTGTACTATATGCTGAAAATATCCATTTGCTGTAATTGGATGTCTTTTTCAAAATGTTGTTGATTACATTTTGTTACAGCCATATAAAGTAACTGTATCTAACGGACAAAATGAGAGCCAAAGCCGAAATAGTGAACCATCTCCTACAGATACCGCAGCTCCACCATGGTAAAGGCTTGGTTACATCAAAGGCCACTGCCGAGCCCCTTCCTCAGCACAGTGCTTATTGGGAATTTAATTTAAAATAAATGCACCTTGAAATAAAAACAAACTTTAAATGAATAGATAAATCATACTTGTGGGCCTTTAGAAGAACTAATATAAGCAAAAAGACAAATTATGGTACTTGTGAGTTATCTGGGCGTCCGATTTTTTGATTGTATGCCTTAAGTTAAGGCATACAATCAGATGCGATGCGATACGAAATCGCATCGCATCGCATGCGACCATCGGATGCGATGACCCGATTTTTCCATAGGAATCAATGTTAAAATGGACTGAGTCCATTTTAACATGGAATTCAATGGGAAAAAGGGGTCCTTTTCATACCCCTACTATCCAAGTGGGCATGGAGTTGGATATAAACCTGTGGCGAGCGTAGCGAGCCACCGAGCCCGAAGCGTGGCGAGCGAAGCGAGCCCCGCGAGGGGACGGTATTCCGTGTCCCCTCGCGGGGCTCGCTACGCTCACCACGCTTCGGGCTCGGTGGCTCGCTACGCTCGCCACAGGTTTATATCCAACTCCATGCCCACTTGGATAGTAGGGGTATGAAAAGGACCCCTTTTTCCCATTGAATTCCATGTTAAAATGGACTCAGTCCATTTTAACATTGATTCCTATGGAAAAATCGGGGCATCGCATCGCATCCGATGGTCGCATGCGATGCGATGTCCCGATCCGACCCGATTTAAAAATCGGACGCCCGGATAACTCACAAGTACCCAAATTATAGTTTGACTTTTTTGTTTCTTCTAAAAACCCAACAGCATTAGCAATAAAAACTTGGCACATAGTAAATTCCATTCCTCAATGGCACTGCACAATTACTTTCCACTCCTGCTCTTCCCCTACATGACAATTTCATCGCTTCTCCTGACTACACAAATATGTGGCTGGTAATGAATGTAGAAAAAGTACCGTATGTTTTAAGAAGGTAGCCAGTTGGGAGCGTTGGCACGGTGCCATTCTCTTTGATGACTTGTCACTTATTACTGATGGCAGTGGTTGTGTTTTATGGACTATTTGTTTTAAACAATTCAAGCAACTGTAAAAAAAAATATTGCAAATATGATAAGTATACAGCTCATATGAACTGACAAATCCTTCTTTTGTGCAGAAAGATTGGAATTGCCTTTTCCAATGGCATATTGTATAATTTTATTTTAATTACAATCATCACTTCAGTGAGAAGTACTATATAACTAATTACATTTTAAAAATGAACATTTAATTCTGGTGCTTTGCAATGTCATTTTACTGCCACGAAGATATTTCTTTCGTATCTAAAAATATCACAAGTTAAACCTGTTGAAAAACCATCAGTCTAAAACATTAGAGGAAACATTGTTACCATGGCGAAGCTGCAATTTACAGGTACTTTGGAAATGAATACGTATTATTAATGGGAGAATAATGTTTTAACATTAAAAGCTAGGTTTTGCAATTGTATTTGCGCAACTGTTGATTAGTAATTTTTTATGTTTTAACAATTCTTAGAATTTGTCAACCTGACAATTGTTCATTGATTTGGTCAATATGGTATTACATGTGGACAGCAGATGAATTATTAATACTGATATTTTTTTCGATACTTAATGTTCATAATAATGTCATATCCAATTTATATAGTTTCAAGTTGATTCAGACCCACTTAAGTAATAGAAACACCCTCCTTCAGTTTTGTTATATTGTCTTGTAAGTGCGTTGTCTTGCATGTACTTTCTGTTGCTGATTTATCTCCAATTTGTATGTGTTTCATCCTGTGTAACCACATCCTGCACAGGTCTGTTTTACACCACATACTCCTGTGGTCTGTGTTAGGAAGAAAAAAAAAACTACATTTACATGGTGTGCTCTTGTACAACATTTTCGGACAGAATCATGATGATGCTTTCCTTTAAAGATATACTACACCTTTATGGTGTGAGTTCAGAGTGCCAGAAGATGTCTGCGAGTGGACAAGCAAGTACAGTAACACAAGTTCCCAGTAATAACAAAGTATAAGGTGTCAGAATGATAAGCAGCACAATATGCAAGAAGGTCCAGGAATACATGCAGTTCAAGCTGCGGGGGTAAAATTATTACATATTAGAACCAGGAGTGCTAGGAGTACAGAATGCTAGAATTTCTAGGAGAGGCTGGAGGCCAGGATTCCTAAAAGTTTCAGGGGAACCAAGAAAATTATTTGTTTCGGGTACTTCATTTCAAACAGGAGCTCAAACATATAGATAACCTAGCTTATTTGTCTGACCCAGAGTGGAACAATAGCTAGACCTAAATAGTGCAACCTATTAGGGCTACCCATAAAGTGTAGTATATACTGCACTGAAACCCTACTCAGCATGTTGGAATCATAGGGAAGGTGGATCCTCACAGAGCGCTGAGCACCCTGCAACTCGTGTACAGAACACACAGGCTTGTTACTACTGGGTGTATCTAAATCTCTGGGAGTATCTACAAGAGGTAAAACTTAGGGATACTGTCTTAACTTCATTTAACTTCATTTGAATATATATATATATATATATATATATATATATATATATATATATATATCTGTATGTAACAAATGTAATATTTCAAGAAGAAATCAGCCTATTTCCTTAATATACCAACCTTATATAGTGTCCATTTTTTCTCATTACCATTGTATAGAAACAAGAACTGTAACATTAGCAAGTCATACTGTACCAGGATTATGTGGGCAAAAGGGAAAGCAATATTTGGTTTGAGCCCTGAAACTGCTGTTGCTACTGTTACTGCTGCAACCTTACCTACTATATGTCACACCTACAAGCCCATTTTTTAAAGTTAACACCACCAATACTTTAAGAGGGATAAATAATACCTAGTATGACTGATAATTAATGGAATCCAGACAAACGAATACCAATCCAGACAAGGACATCTAAATAAGTATATGACCAGAGTAGTTGTACACATAAGGATGTGTCTGACTTCAGGCCCCCATACACTATACAACTTCTCTTACAGAATAAGTCACATCCAATTCCCCTTGAAGTCCCGGGTGGCAGGATTGCATGCGATACATTGCATGCGGCCCTTCTGCATGCAGTGTATAGCATGCAAGGGGGTCTGAAAAGGAGTTCATACTGGAAGCTCCGGGTCCGATACAATGCGCATGGGATACCTAATCGGATCAGACTTAAGGCACATGCTATTTGGGCTGATTTCTAGTGTCCTGATCCGCCAGAATCAGGTGAAATATGGCGGGTGCCGGACGGCTCCCCGACAGTCGGATTCCGACAGTCATTCCTCCGACATCGGAATCCCGACTGCTCCCTCGTGGGGGTCCATGACCCCCATAGAGGGAGAATAAAATAGGTGGCAAGCGCAGCTTGCCACCGTGCCCGCAGCGTGGCGAGCGCAGTGAGCCCGCAAGGGGCTTCATTACGCTCCCCACGCTGTGCAGTCGGGATTCCGACGTCTGAGTAATGACTGTCGGAATCCCGACTGTCGGGGAAATATACCACACCCAAATCTGACCCAAATCGCATAGTGTATAGGGTATTTAAGTATTTCCCTGAATGTGGGTGAATCATAAGCTTTCCTCGTCTCCCCATAAAGGCAAGTTGTGCAGTTAATGGACAGGTTCACAAACTCTGTCCACAGGGCCACAAACTGCACATTTTCCAGATCTCACAAACTGAAAAGTGAACAAATTCCACCTGCCAGTGTGTAATGAATACACCTGTGCACCTGCTAACTGACCTGGAAATTGAGAATTGTCTGTGGTCCTGAGGACTGAGTTTGAGAACCATTGAGTTAATGCATTTAGAGAAGGGTTTTGGAAATTTCAAATTTACCAGACCACTAGATTCCAGGAATGAAAATGCATGAGCTACCTAGACTTTAATGTTTTTCCCTGTTTTGTAAAAGTGCATCAAGTAAATGTCTTTTCACTCTGCTGGTTCCGGATATATGTTTACCATAGACTACAGTTCTTTTAATGATTTAGCTATGTGGTTACTACTTGTGAAATATTTGTTCACCTAGGCCAAGAATAAACTAGTTTTTTTCTTGTTTATGTGAAAACGTGAAAGTTTCCATTCTGGTGATAGTCATAAAAACAGGTATTTGCAATCTGCATAGAAACATAGAAACATAGAATTTGACGGCAGATAAGAACCACTTGGCCCATCTAGTCTGCCCCTTTTTTAAAACATGTTACCTCAAACCATATTTGATCCTTATTTGTTTGTAAGGATATCAATATGCTTATCCCAAGCATGTTTAAATTGTACTACTGTATTTGCGTCTACCACCTCTGTTGGGAGGCTATTCCACTTATCTACTACTCTTTCTGTGAAAAAATTCTTCCTCGCATTTCCCCTGAATCTTCCTCCCTCTAGTTTCAGTGCATGTCCTCGTGTTCTGTTGCTCCTCTTCCTGTGAAGAATGTCTCCCACCTGTACCTTGTTAAAGCCCTTGATATATTTGAAAGTTTCTATCATGTCCCCCCTTTCCCTTCTCTGCTCTAAAGTATACATATTAAGATCTTTTAGTCTTTCCTGGTATGTTTTGTGATGTAGGGCATGCACCATTTTAGTTGCTCTTCTTTGTACAGTCTCTAATGTATTTATATCCTTCTGGAGATATGGCCTCCATAACTGAACACAATACTCTAGGTGAGGTCGTACCAATGACCTATACAGTGGCATTATTACTTCTTTCTTTCTACTGCTGATACCTCTCCCTATGCAACCAAGCATCTGACTTGCCTTCTTCATTGCTTTGTTACATTGCCTACCTGCTTTTAAGTCCCCTGAAATAGTGACACCTAGATCCCTCTCTTCCTCAGTAGTTTCCATTATAGTGCCATTTATACTATATTGAGTCTTTGGATTTCTGAGACCCAAGTGCATGATTTTGCATTTTTTGGCATTAAACTGCAGACCTTGTGGATTCTGTAGATCTTGATAACTAATTATATCACTGGCCTAGAAACTTTTGTATCATCTTGTCCAATCGTGAATAAAATATCTTGGATTTTGGCTTTTATCCGTGACTGTATATCCGCAGTGGCTGTAATAAGGGCAGGCCCCTTTTAAGTGCTATACGGTGATGGCTATTTTATTGAAAAATTGTTTCATGTGTAATTGATTTATTGTTGTATTATATCTATTCTGTTGTACTTACTATCCATGGTGTCCCAATAAAAATATTATAAAAAAAAAAAAAAGTAAATAAAAATGGTGTTGTTGTCTGTTTATTGTAAATTGTTTGGTCAGATTCTCTTGTACAGCAGGCTATTCATTTGGCCCCCACCACCAGCAGTTAACAGGGATTTTTTTTACACCTCTATAAAAAAAAAGCAAAAAAAATCCCTTTTAACCAGCGAGTTAATTGGTGCTGCTACTCTATTTTCACACATGGATTTTGTGTGTTAACACCTTTCAAAAAGCTGTGTGGTGAAAGAAGATGTATAATTGAACACAAGCAACTCGCCTCCTTCACCGGCAATTGAATTCCTCCCTTAGACCCTGAACCAGTAATCTTAGTACCTTGTAAAAAATACAATATTTTTAATGATATCTGGTTATTGCTAATTCTAACAGTAGCATAACAAATGAGATGTATGTACTGTACCCAGTTCTTGATGCTCTTCTTTGTAATTCAAGATCAGTCTTGTGACTTTGATACCCTCATGCAGACTCTGCAGAAAGAATGTTTAACTTGCACTATAGAGATTGTAATACGACATTTAGATTTTCTTGTTTCCTCAGATATGCCAGTTATTGGAAGAAAAGATTTGTAGAACAAGCAATCACAGATTTCTGCTCAGTTATAAGGACCAATTCTGAAGCTCCAGAAGGTTAGTGTGTGAAAACCTTATAAAAACTAGAGCACAAATAAATCACACATATGACATATCTATAATAATTACAGAGTGTGAGGCACACACCTTACACCCTGCACCCATATAATTATACTTACATGTATGTATCTATATATATATAGATATATATATATCTATATATATATATAGATATATATATAGATATTGTAGCAGATAGGGCGGCACTCACGGCAAAAGAAGGCTCTCAAGGCGGAGATACGATCAACGTTTCGAAGTTTATTATGGAAACCTCGTCATCAGGAGGATGACGAGGTTTCCATAATAAACTTCGAAACGTTGATCGTATCTCCGCCTTGAGAGCCTTCTTTTGCCGTGAGTGCCGCCCTATCTGCTACATTATTTCGGACCCCCCTGTTGGGAGAATCCAGGCGATGGCACCCCATGTGAGTCTTACTTAAGGTGTGCTCACCCAAACTGTGACTGTATATATATATATATCTATATATATATAGATATATATATCAGGGTTGCCTACCCTCCCAGAATGGCCGGGAGGGTTCTGGAAATTGGGACCCCCTCCCACCCCCTTCGAAAAGGGGGGCAAGCCTCCCGGATTTCTGCCAGTCTCCCACACACCTTCCGTCAGCGGGCGGGTCCGTGGGATCAAATTGCACATTCGCGTCATTGGCGCCCCACCCCCCTACAGTGCAATGCATGCAATACCGGCATTGCACTGTGGGGGGGGGGGGGGGTGAGGTGGCATGGGCAGGAGGATGCTATGGCACTGGCCACACCCCCAAAATATGGCATATCGCGGTGGCTCCACCCAAATTTCGCCCCTTTCTATTCCCCATCAGCCACCCCGCCCACCTGCGTCAAAGAACTGGCTGCGCTCCAGCGCAAAAGTTGGCAACCCTGAATATATATATATATATATATATATATATATATATATATATATATATATATATATGCATAGCATGAAATGTGTGTATCGCCACAGTATTTTATTCTAGATGCCTGCCTGCTTTCATTTTCATTTGACCACTCTGACACCAACATGTTGTATGTTCCCCTTTTCAAAGTTTCCACCTCTGGAGAGGAATGCCAATGTCTGCCTTTTTTTAATTTTTCCTTGTTTACATTGAACTTTGGTATACAGTATGTTAAATAATATATATAGTTTTGTGTGACATTTTTATCTTGTGGAAGTAAACCAGTTTGTGTGTTTATATCATTTTTATATGTTTCCATCAACACTTAGAACAGCAAGAAAACTACTTTCTCCTGTGTGATGTTCTCCAAGAAGACAGAGTCTTACGGGAAGAGCTCCAGCAGGAGAGGCTGGTGAGTAGCGGCCCAGAGCAGCGTTCCTGTACTACTCACCTTGTAACTGTGGAAAATAGTGCAGTAACACTTCAGGGGTATTCAATGCTGGCCAATATGTCCAATAAATATATATCAGCCAGGGCCTATTCAATCTTGCTGCTGCAGAAACGACTTGTTCAAAAGTTGGAACATTATTATTGCAATTGTCTGCAAAATTGTTGATTTAGGGGGATAATCCCGAGTCACAACTGTTGATCCATCCCGACAGCCCTGACCCTGGCCCATTTTCACTTTGCTTGAGAGCATATCGCCAGGCAGGATTCAATGTCCCATAGCAATACAAAATAAAAGAATAATGACTGCGCCCAAATACTGCAACCCTTGATCCTCCACAAGACTCCGTAAATCTTAGGACCAATACAATACACAATGGACAATCATAGGTGCTGTATCCCCTTTAATCAGAACAATTCGCTGGCCTGGTATACTGACTTTTCTACTTGGTATCCTTTCTGTCTAGTAGTTTACAATAGGACACTGCTGACTTTAAATCTTCTGATTTCTGACGAATAGATGAACACTGTAAGATTAACCGGGTCTCCTCAGCGGGTGACCATAAGAATGCTAACTCACTGAGGGTCAGTGCCCTATGTTCCTCAAAAGGTTTCTTTAACTGGAAACGTCTCCACCGGGTACATCAAATGATCGAGTCCAGCTCACCATACAAATTGTTTTTATTTCCAAGATAAGATAAACAGCAAGTGTTAAAATCCAAGTTTAAAAATCCCAAAATAAATAAGAGTAAAAAAAGGGGAAGGCTAAGTGCTTGTGATAAATCAGGGCGCCCTCCTATCCGGATGGAAGGGTTCCCCAAACAAGGCTTAAGATGATTTTCAGCAAGGTACCACAAGCTTCCCAGGCTTCCTCTCCTCCCACCAATGCGTTTCGGGCTATCAGGCAGCCCTTTTTCACCTTGATCCAGGGATGTTGGCTACTGACCCACGGACTTTAAACTTCTTAATAATGGACCGTATTCTGGTCCACACGCAATGCTGCGCGTGTGTGGACTAAACACCCCCCCTCGAACTTGCAATCCCCCGCACGGCTGCGAATGGATGATTTGCATAATCATCCATTCGTAGCCTTGATGGTGGGGGAGAAATCAAATGATTTCTCCAGTGCTCTCACACAGGGCCGCCAAGAGAAATCCTGGGCCCCGGTACAACATGCTCTGCCCAGAGTTAAATGCTCTGCCAGGGGTTAACCTGCTCTGCCAGGGGTTAACATGCTCTGCCAGGGGATTAACATGCTCTTTGCCATGGGATTAACATGCTCTTTGCCATGGGATTAACATGCTCTTTGCCATGGGATTAACCTGCTCTGCCATGGGTTACATGCTCTGCCCGGAGTTACATGCTCTGCCCAAAGGTACATGCTCTGCCCGGAGTTACATGCTCTGCCCGGAGTTACATGCTCTGCCCGGAGTTACATGCTCTGCCCGGAGTTACATGCTCTGCCCGGAGTTACATGCTCTGCCCGGAGTTACATGCTCTGCCCGGAGTTACATGCTCTGCCCGGAGTTACATGCTCTGCCCGGAGTTACATGCTCTGCCCGGAGTTACATGCTCTGCCCGGAGTTACATGCTCTGCCCGGAGTTACATGCTCTTCCAGGGGTTAACATGCTCTGGCAGGGGTCAACATGTTCTTTGCCATGGGATTAAACTGCTCTGCCAGGGTCTACAAAAAACTTTGTGTCCAGACCCGGGCCTCCCTGACAGGCGTAAACTGTACCTGCTCCCCCCCCCCCCCCTCGGCACCCCTGCTCACACATCAGAGACACCTGTATGGTGTCTCTGATCTACGAGCACCCTGTCCGGGAAGCAGACGGGCAGCTGACATCCGCTGAAATCAACTGCCCACACCCGCGTCACCAGGCGATTTGCATGACATGAAGCGCTGGGTGTTCTCATGGGCTGTGTACCCCACTGCCAACCCATACCCCCTGGCCACACTGCTAGGTACGAGCGGAATGGCGAACATGACATGCCCGCTTGCACCCTGTGGCAAAACATTGGCCCGAAGAAATTAGAATAACCCTCAATATTTACATCTGTAGTTACTGGAATATCAAGCTAGAGATGGCCATATAGCCTTTACTTTTTAACATGCTTATAATTTTCTCCTTTGGTTTCACTGGTCCATGTTTAGTGTGGTGCACACAGTGATACCAAACAGCAGAGTCATATTTTTTTTTCCATTTAACTAGGCTGTGTGATGGATCATTAGAAGATTGAAATGTGTGCAAATTTAAGAAAGGCAATAGTTTTAAAAATCAATATAATCCAATTGTCTGTTATCTTTTTTTAAGGGTTACATCAAATCTGTCCATCTGTATAAAACAGTGTGGAGAAGTACATTCTTTAGGTTAACTGTATATAATAAGGGTTTTGTTGTGAGAATTTTGAAGAATGATGGTGCAATTAAGCATCAAGAACTTTTAATACAATTCATCAATATATGTATGTATGTGTGTATATGTATGTGAGTGTGTGTGTATATATATATATATATATATATATATATATATATATATATATATATATATATACACATACATGTATTTTGCTCTGATACTAAATTAAAATTAAGATCTTAATTTGTACACCTAAATTAGCTGGAAAAGTTTTTCAATAATGGTGGAAATTAGCGTATTACACATTTAGACCAGCAGTATTTTAAATCAGTGGGTGGTTGTGTCTCTGCATGACTCAAGGAAATGCATGGTAAACTTTTTAGTAGATATCCTGCTGCTAAATTTAACTATGCGTAGGTCTTATAGTGTCAGCCGCAGAAAAACATTCAGCACACGTTTTACATATCATACCTCTGCTCTGGATCCTGAGTTTAACAACCGAGTCTTGTTTAAACATATTCTATTTCTACATTAAATTGCAGCCAGCTGCTTCCAGTGTCAAGATAGTGGAAGCTGTCTAGCCAAACTTGGTTACCTATGGCAACAGACAGCTCATTTTTTTGATCAGTCATCAGGAATAACTTTCTGTTTGAGTGAAATTTAAAAGAAAAATTATGCAAAACTTCATTTGCTTTGCATTTACTTGGGATGTGACCATTTGCATATGTTTAATAACAGTTTCAGTATTTTGTACAATAGTAACAACTGTTTCTACTGGCATGCAACATTGCAGTGCTTGTATAAATATTGTCAAGTATTTTAAGATAACAACAATTATTTGTAGGGAACAAAAAATAATGTAATGCGAATGAGAGATTGATCATAAAGCTCTTATTTCATCAGGTCAGCTTGCTGCAAAATTGGTCCCATATCGAGTTGGAATTCTAAAATCTGCCCATTTACAGGCAATTTAAAAACTGGGGTCAAGTTCAAAATAGACAGATCTGCTTAGCAAAACCAGCAGCATCAACCAGTATAATACTGCTTTCTTGCTACAGCATCTTGCAATGCAAGGGGTTCAAATACATTTATTGTTTTTGTTTTTGCATGCAGAGTAAATATTGGCTGCTTATGCATGTAACAAACAAATGCTGGGCAGCTTCATTTTTATACTGCATTAGATTTATGCTTGATCATATCCCTCTCAAAGCTAAATATTCTTACACATTTTTATTCTGACCACCTGCAGTGCAACATGGTTTTACTTATCTGCTTAATAACTTGTATAATTTGTGCTTTCTATATAATAGAAAACAGGACTCCCTGCAACATTTATCTCAGATGTTGTTGTTGTTGTTGTTGTTGTTGTTGTTGTTGTTATTATTTTATTTATAAGGTGCCACAAGTGGTTTGCAGCACTGTACATAATGGCACACATTCGAACAATACAGAGAACTTAACATACAGTAACTGAAAAACTAAAGAAGAGCACAGGTAATAGATAGCATAACAATTCTCATACACAATACAGCTAAGATGTAGGGTAGCAGCCCTGCATAGGGGTGGGCCGCTATTGGAAGACATGAGTGATTAAAAGTAAGAAGAGATGCAGGTATAGACTTTTGCTGAGTAGGATATGGCTGTATTTGACAAAAGGAGGGAAGAGGACCCTGCTCCAAGGAGCTTACAATCTAGAGGGACAGAGAAGTGACATGAGGCACAAGCAAAGTGGCCTGATGGTAAGAAGTAAGCTCGAGTCAGGGAGACCTTTGCAAGGTCTGATGGAGCAAGGGAGCTTGCTCCAGTGAAGGGAGCAACATGGGCAAATTCTTGGATGTGCGCATGCAAAGCAGGGATCAGGGTGGAGGAGAAAGGATTGTAATTTACTGACTTGGGGGGGGGTGTAGGGAGTTGAAAATACATTTTCTTTCTCATTCATTTAAGGTGTAAATCTGCTAATAAGCTATAACGGTGTTGCACTAAAATATGGATCAATTGAGTATTAAAATAAAAATAAAAAAATTTATTACTTAAAATATAAAGGCAAAATTGTGCAATAATCAAATTACAATTAATAGTTGTAGTACTTGTAAATACATTAAGTGTACTGAGATGTATATGATAAAAAATTAAATATTAATAAAGGTTGTATACTTATAACCTTATAACTGAAGTACTGCTTGTGCTTGTGTATCCCCCATAGAGGTTGATCACCTCAATCATTTACACTGCAAAAGAAGTTTGAATTTGCAGTGTAAATGATTGCCACTTTAAAAAAATTGGAGATTTCTTAGCAAATCTCTCACTTTCTGAATCTCTCATCCTATTACATTTCACCCCATCTCTGAATTTTGCCTCTCTCCATCTATTATCATTTCTGTCCTTTTGTTTCCAAACTGCTCTAGTGGCTGTTAAACAACCAGTTGATTTACCTTCCCTTTAATTACACTTCTTGACCCTATTGAAATCAAGTTAACACCCTCTGTCCTCCACCAGGACAACCTCAAGTGATCCATTATATACTCATATCCAAGTCAAAGGGCTGCTTTTGCCTGCTCATGCTCCTTGACCTCTCTGCTTGTTTAGCATACTGTCTTTCTCCATATCCTTGGACTGTGCAGCACTTATATCTGGTCATTCACCTCCTACCTTTCTGAATGCTCCTAGGAGTCAATTCAATTACAGTAGGTTTGAGATTACAAAAGCAAGTTTATTTCATGCAGCATGCATACATTGCTTGAATAGCATCCATGAAATGCAAATTCCAATTAGGAATGCCAATTCTCTGTAGTCAGGGCAACGCCGCACAACTTTTCTACAAAACTATGACCTGTTAACTTTTTTATTAATGGTTGAAAAATTATAGTCAGCAAGTTTTCATCTATTTACGGTCTTTATAGCATCTGCATAGTAAATTTTTCAGTGTTGTTTCAGTGTTTTTTACACATTTTGTAAAAAAAATTAATAAACCATTATGAAGTTCAAATACCCCTCTCCCACCAATACAATAGCTCAACCAGCTATAGCTTTCCCCCACCCAGAGCTATGCCCCCTACTAATATCTCTATCACTGTTAACGACACCATCATCTCCCCTGTTCCCCAACTCCGCTGCCTGGGTGTCACTCTTGACTCCTCCCTCTCCTTTGCACCCCACATCCAAGCCCTGGCCCATTCTTGCCGGTTCCAGTTACGCAACATTGCTCGCATCAGGCCCTTTCTCTCACAGAGTGCAACTAAGCTGATCATCTTAGTCATCTCACGGCTTGACTACTGTAATGCTCTTCTCACTGGCCTCGCTCAATCCCAACTAGCTCCTCTCCAATCTGTCCTCAATGCTGCAGCCAGGTTTATCTTCCTTTCCCGCCGCTCTAACTCTGCTACTCCCCTTCAACAAAATCTGCACTGGCTTCCATTCCCCTACAGAATCCTCTTCAAACACCTCACACTCACATACAGGGCCATCTCTAATTCCATTGCTCCATATATCTCTAACCTCATCTCCATTCATACACCCTCCCGCCCTCTACGGTCGGCTGACGACTGTCGTCTCTCCTCCACCCAGATCACTGCTTCCCATGCTAGAGTACAGGACTTTGCCCGTGCTGCTCCCCTTCAGTGGAACGCACTCCCTCGCTTCATTAGACTCTCCCCGACCTTGCAAAGCTTCAAACGGGCACTGAAAACTCACCTATTCATCAAAGCGTACCCTTCCACTGCATAAACCAGCTGGTTCTCCGACCCCTTGCCTGTTTACATCCTGCTATCTAACCACCACCCCCTCGCTTGCACCTCTTGTAATCTGTCTGTCTCCCCTTCCTACTAGATTGTAAGCTCCTCCGAGTAGGGCCCTCTTCCCTCCTGTTGTCAAAGCCCACTTCTCTTAACATTTCACTCACAGCTCTCCTATACTCCAACACTCAGTGACCATCTTCATACTCATCTCCATCATTGGCCTCAAGCCTCTAGTTGTATGTTGATTGGGTCCTCACTACTTACATTTAAGCTGTAATGTGTATTGATCTGTGGCGCTCTTTATTTGTACTGTATTTTTGTTATTTATTCAATGTTATGCCAAGTTTTGTCTCCCTGTATTGTTCCTTTGTACGGCGCTGTAAAACACTTGTGGCGCCTTATAAATAAAATTATAATAATAATCATAATAACCAGTACCTTATCAGTTAGCCCAGATTTAGAGGTTTTAGAAATATTTACCTGAAAACTGGCATATCATTATGCTATTTAAACCCCTCAGGTGCATTCATTATTCATTAGAAGAAGCCTTTTTCACTGAGATAGGGATGTGCACCCCAAAAAAACATGAATTTCATCTAGAAAATCATTGCAACTCTGGAAAGGAGTTGGAAATGTATTTCACAATGGGAGTTCACCATGAGAACATCTTGTGGGACCAAACTTACACCTAATTGTATTAACTTGTCACATTATGGGTTAAACAGAACACCTGCATCTTTATACAGGGAGCAGGGAATAGTCAGGCTCAGGGAAAGTCAATTTTGGTTTTCAAATATACCTTTTTAAATGTATGGTTGCATTCAAAACTAGAAAGTCGCTATCCGTAAAGAAAATGGATGTTTAGAAAGAAAAAACGTCCAAGCTCACAGTCATGTCACAATAATGTCCTGGTTGAATATGCTTGGTTTTACCAGGATATACATCAAAGGAAGGAATAGTAGGTTTCATTTGATACCAAAGCTCCACTATTGCTGTCATGCTCACGTCTCCCACTCCTGAATAGTGAGCTTGATTTATGCGTGTAAGTAAGGCAAAAAAGCAAGCAACTGGGTTAAAACCATGTTGCACTGAAGGTGTGACAGACTGTGCCAAGAGATTTAGATTTGGTGCTACGTGTTAAAACTGAAATTTAAATTGCAGTGTCAAAGTTAAAGCTTTCTCTACATGCAAAAGCAGCCAGCATTTACCCTGCAAAGAAAAAATATAACCCACCCAAATCTAACTCTTGCTCGCACATGTTACGTTTGTACAACCTGCAGTGGAACATGGTTTTGCCCAGTTGATTGATTTTTTTGCTTTACTTACAAACATGAATGAGACCCAATGTGTAAAGCTTGTAATGTAATGCTGTATGTACATAGAGGAGCACATTAGTGGCATTTAACTATAGCTTGTGGAAAATCTATTAAAGACACTTGTATTATATTTTGGTAGCTCTGTGTGCTATGTTCTATATATATATATTTTGTTTGCATATATATGCTATGTTTTTTTCTTTTGCATTAATAGTGTATATATAGTGTATATTTTGACTTCCGATTTTACAGACTATAGGAGTTCTGATAACTCCATCTGCTGTCCATCTTTGGTATTACTTTGATAATTCAGTATGTACTGTTTTGCAAGCCTGCAATGATTATCTTTTTATTTTAATATTTTCTTTGCAATTTTTTATCATTTTAATTGTTGGCATAATATTCAGTGCTATGCTGTAGCATATTTTGGTTGCATTTATCTAATTATTAATATCTGAAATTCTTACAAAATGTATTTATATGATGCAACCGATTTTAAGCAACTATGATGAAACCTATGCCCACTTGGTTTTCATTCTGTTCCCTGTGAAAATCCATTCAAGACCACTAAAGATGGAGCCAGCCTACCATCACGACATATGCATAGCGCTGGCGGGGGGCGTGGCTGGCAGATGGGGATGCGTGAGTGGCTAACTCGCTTGGGCGTCCCATCAGCAAGGTGGCAGGGACCGGGTGCTTCCCTGCTCGTCTCCGCTTCAGAGAGATGGGCAGCGGCTGGAAACGGCTTCAGGGGCTTCCAACAGAATGGGGTGTGCAAACCCCATTCTGGCAGACTCTGGCGGAGGGGCAGAGAGCGGGCTCTCTAATGAGAGCGAGCCCATCTGTACTTACTTTAACCTTTGAGTACCAACATCTCTGTGAGAAATGTTTAAAATATCCACTTAAAATGAACGTAGAATAGGGTGAGCAGCCGACTCGGGGGTTAAACAGCGAGGATCACTGGTTTTCTGCGATCAACGCCGTCTAACCCCCTTGCCATCCGCTCACTCCCGCATTGAATACTGCCCAAAGGGTTAAGTTTTGTCATGATTTCATTAACTTGCATCACTCCTTATTGGTCTAAACCAGCTTTAACCCCAACAATGTATTTATTTTAATTCCATTTCCAGGATGATTTTCTTTGTAAAACAGCCTCCATGGAGGAGATGGGGTGGGGGCTATGAGAGACTAGCATGCCCTTAAGTTAGATTCCAGCTGTTATCCCTGGTATCGCCAAAGAGTGTGACAGTATGCATACAATATATGTGAGTGTGTGGCAGGATGTGTATATTATAGGTTTACTATACTGTTCCTTTAACTAGGACACTTATGAGTTGCACGGGTTCTATTGCTAACTCAGGTTCTAATATGAAATGCAGCCTTTAATTAAGCCAGCCACAGAACCTGTGTAATTTACGAGTGTACCAGTTTAATGGGTTAGTAGTGTTCATTCTAGCACCCGCCATCTTTGAAAACCAATGCAGTTCCTCTTCCCTGCCTGGGGTGTCGCTGTCTGCTGCAGTGCTTCTATGCAAACCAGACCTGTGTAGTGCTTCTATGCAAACCAGACCTGTGCTAGAAACACCACAGCAGATAGCGACACCCCAGGCAGGGAAGTGGAACTGCATGGGTTTTCAAAGATGGCGGGTGCTAGAATGAACACTAGGTTAGTATGGTAAGCCTAGGATTTTATGTATAGGGGGAGTGACCGTGTGTGGCTCTAATGAAGCTGAAACCTAAAAATGTAATTCTGGACAAGCTACACCACCATTCCAAATTCGTTGGAACTAGGTACTGCATAAAGGACAGACAAACTTTCTCACTCATTATACAAATGTAAACCAAGGATTTTCAGTTATCCACAGTATTTTGTCCCCTCCAGGAGAAAAAAATCTGCGGTAACAGACCCCTTGTGGGCGCCTCAATTCCGAAAACTTGGATCCGGTGTGTTTTAGCTTGAAAACAGGAGGGGGTATTAAAAATTGCCTGATAATAAACAGACAAAACTTGAGAAACACCCTGGTTTTTTTTTTTTGGTACTCTTTACCTAGAACGGCGCCAGCGATTGAAATCGCGGTGATCGGGGGTAAAAATCGCGGGCATCGCGGGTAAATCGGGATGGCCGCGATGACCGCGATTTTCCCATAGGAAACAATGTTAAAAAGGCTGATTGACCGCGATTTGAGTGTTAAATGCCTCAATGGACCCGATTTGGCCCTAGGAATCAATGTTAAATGGGCCACAGAGCCCAAATAAGCACAATTAACCCTTAAATGTCCCCCCCAATTTTTAACGCCACCCCACGATCCACGCGAACCCGAAGCGTGGCGAGCGCAGCGAGCCCGCGAGGGGCGGCGGTACGCGTCCTCCGACCTTTTCATGCCCTACTATCCACGTCGGCGTGGTGTGAGAATATAATAGTGTGGCGAGCGCAGCGAGCCACCGAGCCCGAAGCGTGGCGAGGGGACGCGGATACCTTCACAGGTAGACGCGTCCCCTCGCGGGCTTCACAGGTGTCCGCCTCGCCACGGACACCTGTGAAGCCCGCGAGGGGACGCGCATAACTGTGAAGGTATCCGCGTCCCCTCGCGGGGCTCGCTGCGCTCGCCACGCTTCGGGCTCGGTGGCTCGCTGCGCTCGCCACACTATTATATTCTCACACCACGCCGACGTGGATAGTAGGGCATGAAAAGGTCGGAGGACGCGTACCGCCGCCCCTCGCGGGCACGCTGCGCTCGCCACGCTTCGGGTTCGCGTGGATCGTGGGGTGGCGTTAAAAATTGGGGGGGACATTTAAGGGTTAATGGGCTCTGTGGCCCATTTAACATTGATTCCTATGGCCAAATCGGGTGGATTGAGCCATTTAACAGTAAAATCGGGTCCATCGCGCCTTTTAACATTGATTCCTATGGGAAATCGGGAGCATCGCGTCGCGGGCATCGCGGGTACATTTATGGCCGGCCGCGACGCGACCGACACGATTTCCATGTTTAACATTGGTTTCAATGGGAAATCGCGGGCATCGCGTCGGTCGCGTCGCGGCCATACTTAAATGTACCCGCGATGCCCGCGACGGGCGCCGTTCTAGGTAAAGAGTACCTTTTTTTTTTTTTTTACTATTTTCTTAGTGGGGGGGGATATTTACAACAAGTAATTGAATATCCTAACATGTCTTTTATTTCATTATTGTTTATTTATAATTGTAAAGAGCCGAATAAGCTGCTATTCTGTGAAAACATTTCAATACATACATTTTAAAAATAGCACAATTTGTCATAGACGAGCAATACTGACAGAGGCACAGCAGGCATGAGCCAAACCAGATGTGAAGTATATAGGCAATAAGAGAATTGTCAGTAGATGGTATAAGCAGGAGAATGAGTGCAGGCTCTGCATAAGTAAGCAATAAATAAATACAAGGTGGTGTAATCGTATATAGAATCAGGGTCACAAGGAAATTTCAGTTCAGGCAGCATTCTCTATTGTAGATTGTTGTCACAAGCAGCATTCATAATAATACACTGCAGCAGACACAGTGAGCCCATGAACATATTAGTGTGAAATGTTAAAATCGGCAAGTATCTCCCACTGACTGCTGCTATTGCAGTTGGCATCAATAGCAAACAGAATGAGATAGCCTCCAGACAATGTATAAAGTGCATGAGACCTTTTATCAAAGTACATGATACCTTTGTTTCCCCATACTGTTGCCCTAGTACATTGTATGACTCAAAGATGTGCCCAAGTTCCCATTATATCACACAGTGGGGCAGATGTATTAAGCCTGGAGAAGAGATAAACTGGAGATAAAGTGGAGATAACATGGAAGAGATAACGCACCAACCAATCAGCTGTGTTTGAAATATGACAGTTGGGATCTGATTGGCTGGTGTGTTATCTCCTTCCACTTTATCTCCAGTTTATCTCTTCACCAGGCTTAATACATCTGCCCCAGTGTCTTCAGTTGGTTGCATTTTGCCTTGACCGTGCCCAACCACATTCCCTGACAATAATGGCACAGGGGGTGCTGGTTCATTGAGACCAATAAATGCGCACTGCCCAGAGTTTCTTCCAGATGCTCTGGGGGGCTGTACAGTGCCTACCTGGAGCATCTAAAGGACTAACTGGTTGGCATAGCAGCAGAGATCCTGGCTGCAGGATGCCATTCTAGGTGCTGGGACTGTGGGGCAGTTACTTTGTTGCCACAGAGCCTTTGTTACTGTCAGACTTGTACCCTAACTATTGCCCAACCCAAATGACATTATCAAGTACTTTCAGGTCCAACTATGGGCCTGATTCAGACCTGTTCGCTAGGCTGCAGTCACAGCCTAGCAAACCGTTCAGGGCTGCCCCACCAAACCAATTCCCCCAGAGCCACTTTCATCCCCTTGCTAGCATGTGAGGGGATGTGTTACGAGAACACATCCCCTCGCATGCAGCCGAAGGGAAGAGAAATCATTCGATGGTCACCGACCATCATATGATTTCTCTCCACTTCATGATAAAAATTCAGTCTGAACTGACTTTTATTTCCACCACAGATAGCCAAATACGGGGCGGACGCTGATATCATGTAATGGCAGCGGCCTGCCCCGAGCAGGCAAATCTACACCGGCATTCCCATAAAATGCTGGGCGTTCCCTTGCTGCTGCCCCTGCCCGCTACCTGTCAGTGCAAATGCCTCATGCGCAGACCCCACCATCGGACCAGAGCTGAATTCAGCCCTGTCCTATCAAGCCCTTGTCAACCTGCGTCTCTCATCCACACTCATTACTCGCTCCCATACCTGATTGCAGGACTTTCTTCAGGCTGCACCCACTCTCTTTCACATTTTGCATCCTCCTGTCCCATGGCCAAACTGCTGGGTCACCGTATCTTACAGCACACCAGGAACCTTTGCATTCTGGTGGAATAAATGCAATAAATAATACAGTATCCTTATCTATCAATGCATATTTCCCTATAGTTTGTAAGATGGCGAGCAGGGCCCTCCTACCTTTTTTGTCTGTAAATACCCTGTTTGTTGTATCACTGACTCCTTTTGTCTCCAACGGAGTATGCTGCACTACATAAGAAACTGTTAATAAATAAATAAAATAAAACCTTAATTACTATGTTATTGAAGGTTATCTAACTTTCCCTATAAGCTTGTAGTCACCTCATTAGTAAGGGTACTATCACTTTTTGTTTCTAGTGAAATAATGTATAAGTGGAAGAGGATTGATATTATTAGTAGTGATTGTATTTAGTTCTAATAGTTTGCCCTTTTTTTTTTCCTCGATACAAAAATAATTCTGCCTCTCTGGGGGATGGAAATGGCCTTATAAACTATTTTTACAGTTGTCTCACTTTACTGTTTTATTGTTCTGGCTTCAGGTTGAGAGAGAGACCCATCAATATTATTTTCTTTTCGGCTGGGAGGCATTGTCCTTGCTATTATCTATGAGATGATAACAAATTATGGATTTCTTACTGCATTCTATGATAATTTAGTGGCAATCCTTTAAAGGTAATGGAGGCTATTGTACAAGATAAATAATGAAATTTTTATAACAAACAGGATGCTTTGTGAAATGTTTATCAGAAACAGGTTTAATGCCTTGACTTCTAGGATAACCTAGAACCAAATGAAAAGGTGGCAAATTGAAAAAATAAAGATATTTTACAGCATGAATTTCAACAGTATGAGTCACTTTGAGTCCTAAAATAACGTAACTATCTAGATAGAAGCCAACCATCTAAAGAACTCATCCTAGAAATAAATGGTATACTTTAGATCTTAAGGAAAGAAACATTAAAATAAAATAGCTAAGAGTGCCACAATCCAGACAAGATTTAGAGGGAATCTTAATTTGAAGCAGGAACATATAATATTTAGGAGGACATACCCTATCTATTTCATGAGCTTGTCTGCCCACATCTATGTGTTTGATATTTGTCTGTTCTGGGCAGTTCTGGAATTCGCTACAGCATAAACATAGCCTTAGAGATTGACAGGATTATTTCTACTCCATTTTAATTTAAAAGGCATTTCATCAGCTCTTCCAGAAAGAAAACTGGGTAGGATTTGCACAGATTTATTTCAAAGGAATGAAGGAAAGTGTATTCATGGCTAATTGCTTGACACAGAGGTTCCCAAATGCGGTTCGCAGTATATCCATGCTTGGTATCGAGGGTGAGTTAATTACTACCTGATTCCATTTGATTTAACAAATTTATACCAAGCCATCGATGTCTTTAAACCTGGCCCATTAATTGCCTTGGGGACCATGTTTGGTAACCACTGGCTTTCTATAATAGGCTAAAATATACTGTAGCTAAACTATATTCACCGCAAAGGGACATATCCTTCCAGCTGCATTTTATGGCCGAACAACAGAATGTGGAATTATATTCTTCAACAGTATTGCAACTCTGAAAGGCTTAGGGGTATATTCTTTAATATATGCAGTATGTCCCCTGATAATAAGGATTTCTTATTGTTGTCATTTGTGGCAATCCCTTATTCTCCAGAATGCATACCTCCCAAAATGTCCCATTCCAGAAGGGACACAATTCTCTGTTTCTGGACAGTAATAATAAATTAAGAGGAATGTCCGTTGATAGTTTTCTGTCCCTCCGGGACAGTCTCATGTTGGGTGGTACAGATTTATCTCCTGATAAATTCTGCTAATGTAGACCAACAGGCTAATTCAATCATCACAATCCATATCTTGGTACAACTAGCATAACTCATAGAAAGCTGTGTGTCATGAATCGGGGTGTTAGAAACACTTTCCGACCTCTCAAATGTCCCTCAAGGCTTTCTCTGCATTATGCTCCCAGGAGGGTGAATCCAGGTATGCATGCTGCGGACAGTCTGGCATCTCTTCGGCGCATCTGCGCTCCATACTGGAGCATTCTCTGCAATACTTTGGCACTCTCTCCTGTCTCATCTGTGGCTGTCTCTCCCTGTGTTCCAGAGTACTGTTCTCCACCATTACTGCAGGCCGTAGCCACGCTGCATACAAACCGGAGTTCCCTCCATTCTCCAGGTATGGGTGCAGCCATTCTGGATTCAGTAACATGATTACTTTCAGCTAATCCTATTACCACTGTTGCTGACATCACAGACTCTAGCCTATCACCTTACAGCAGGCCCTATAAGTATACTTGGTTGAGACCTGGGAAATTGCCAGTTCAATGATGTCTGCAGCCTAGCTGCTACCTGTGCATTTGCTCTGTAGACTCTGGCTAATTGCATCCTGCTGCACAGTCTGGCTCCTACCAGAGTTGCTGGTATTAACCAGTTGATTGTAGTACCTGATTTTGTTATACTGAAGAAAAGGTCTTAGGGACCTTGAAACGTCGATATGACATAATAAAGCACACCATTTCACTATTTAAAAGTCCATGGAGTGCCTCCTGACTTTCTTCGCTGTGTATGTATCCTACATAGGAAGGCACCCTGGCAATTGACAATATATGCAGAATAGAGTGCCAGACAACGGGTGACATTGAATAGGAGTCGATGTTTGTTTTTTTGGGATAATTTTGCATAAAAATGTCGATTTTGCATTTTTTGGCCAAATCGCACATTTAATAGGGTGCGCAACGGCCCTTTTTTCGCATTTTTTTTTTTGGCAATAAATCACACTTTCTAAAAGTGCGTAAAAAAATTGCACTGAATTCGCATCCAGATGTTTTCACACAGAAAAGTATACAAATCGCTTATTTAATGGCATGCGCAAACGGAAATCGCACTTTTTTGGTCTATATAAATCGCACTTTTTTTTCAGACCAGGGTCTGTTGTGCGAATTGGTCAGAGACATGCACAGATCATTGTGATCTGTGCATGTTTCTGGTGTAAAAATAGAGTAAAAAAAAAAACCGGCATGAGGTCCCCCCTCCTGAGCATAACCAGCCCTGGGCTCAAAGAGCCGGTCCTGGTTTCATAAAATCACGGGGCATAACAAATAATGCTCCCCTGGATTTTATAAAACCAGCACCAGGCTCAAGGGCCGATCCTGGTTCCCAAAATACGGGGGACAAAATGAGTAGGGGTCCCCCTGTATTTCAAGAACCAGCACCGGGCCCAACCAGCCAGCAGGGTAATGCCACAGCCGGGGGGAGACTTTTTATACAAGTCCCCCCGGCCAAAGCATTCATCCCCCTGACCGGTCAGCATGGGCAGGGGTCCTGGGGGAGTGGGGACCCCCCAAAGAAAGGGTCCCCCCCTCCAGAATTTACCTGCCCATGCTGAAGCCCGGGGCTGTCCTCGATGCCCCTGGGCAGTGGGCATCGAGCTGATATTTTGTGTAAAAAATTGATAATAAACTATTGTCTTATACCATGGAACTATGAGTCCCAGCAAGCCTCCCCCGCATGCTGGGACTTGGAGAACCACAAGTCCCAGCATGCGGGGCATTAAAGGGCCCGCTGGCACTTGTAGTTCCACAGTAAAAGAAATAGTTAAATAAACACACACTGACACCCATTAAAAATAAAACTTTAATACATCCAAAGCCCATACATACTGATACTTACCTATCTTGAGCCCGTCGGTAGGTCCCAGGGTCCGGTTCCGGGGCTGGTCCGTGGCTCCAGGGCTGAAGAGTCCGGGGTCCTGGATCCGAATAAATCCATGGGGGTCCTGTGGAAGGAAATCCTACTCACCCAGGTCCTCTGGCGAAGATCCCCTCATCTCCGTCGTAGTCAGCCGCCGGTACCCATCGGACTTTGAGAGGCGCAGAGATGTTTCATCTTCCGCGCCTCTCATCCGAATTATTCTATTGGCCGCCTAGCGGGCAATCAGGAGCCGAGAAAGTCGCCTCCTGATAAGGTGGCCAAGAGAATCATTCGGATGTATATAATTTATTTATTTCACACGCGTAAAAACTCCACACGGCCAAAAGCTGTAGTTGAAGTTTACAATGGACGGGAGAGCCACTGGCCAGCCCATGGCCATCCCGTGTGAAAGGACACAATGCTGTTTATTCTTAACTACTTTGTACAGCACAGCTTTTGGCCGTGTCGAGTTTTGCCACCCGGCGTCAGCTGGAGCGGGTGAAATAGGCCATAGACATAAATATTTGGTCACACCTGTTAATCATTGAATTCAGGTGTTTCACTCAGACCTTTTGCCACGGGTGCATATTATCTAGAACCTAGCCATGCAGTCTCCATTTGCAAACATTGTGATATAAATGGGTCGTTCTGAAGAGCTCAGTGACTTCAAGCGTGGCACTGTCCAATAAGATGGTTTGTGAAATTCCAGCCTTGTTTAATATTCAATTGTTAGGTGGAGGGGGTATAATGGTATGTGAGGCGGTTTCTCAGGGTTCTTAATGCTTCAGTATACCAAGATAATTATAACAATGATACAGTATATGTATCTGAATACATTGTCACTACAATCCCTTTTGGTGTAATGGTCAGACGTGACAATACTTTTGTCCATATAAGCCCTGATTGTAATTGGTTCACGCCCGTTGTGAATTTGCAAGAAGATCTGCGCAAGCGTATATGTGCAGGTGCTGCTAACCTACTACCCCTGTAACACTTGCAAACATTTGCAAGCCAGGTACAAAGTCCCAGGTGCGACCCGGCTTGCAAGCACTTTCACACTAGCCACCCGGCCCGGCACAAAGCTGGGCGGCTGATGTCATCTGGAGGCGTGGCGCTGGCAGATTACAGCATTTACCAGTGGCTCCTTTACAGTGCAGTGAACGGGATCTGGGTTGCGTTGACCCAGGATACCCATTCACACTGCGCCAGGTCAAGACCTGGGTTGGACCTGGCATAATCTACCAGGACCCTTTTCACTCTGACCAATTTCCCGTGCTGATGCGCGTTCATGTGCAATAACCCAGGAAATGTTTGTCAGTGTGAAAGGGTTATAAATTACCACGGAGTGACTTAGATTAGCGAGCACTTCTGAAATCATTTGATTTTGGGTACCCACGCAAGGGTGCAAATGGATGTATATGCAAATCATCTATTCACAGCTCTGCGGGGAAGAATTGCAAATGGCGGGTGTTCGGGCAAACGGTGGGTGGCGGGCGGCGCTAGAAGGCTCACAAAGCAGCGAAATCACGTTGCTTTTTGAGCCAACCAGAATGACCCCCTTAGTGTATATATTCAGCATGCATCTAACTGTGAGTAATCCATCCAATTATTTTTTCGTAGCCCAAACCGGTAGATAGATGCCTAAAAAGCTGGGTATACATAGTAAAACAAAGTGTACCACTATTAATTAAATGTTTCTTAAGCCCTGTACACACGGGGTGATATTAGCCAGTAACGCTGGCTAAATGGTCACTGAGCAACCATATCACCTGTGTTTTTAGTGTGCAGAGAACAATTATGGCCCTTAATGGTCGCTGGCTGCAGGAGCATGCTCCTTCGATTATGGTAAAAAATTATTGCTGGTCGCTGGTTAAAACGGTGCACTTAGCGATTATAAGCCAAAATCGCTCAGCGACCAAATTGCACCATGCGTACACACCTTAAAATAAATTTCTAGCAGTGTATAATATATTGTTTTCTTTTGTTCAACAGAAAAATATTTTGGAACAACAACAGCAAGAAAGATCAGACACAAGTTTCCAAAGGCTGTGCATGTTTTGCAGTGAGGAATTTAAAGGAAACAGGTTTGATTTCTGCATCTCCTACCCCCAATCCTATTATTTTAATAACATGCTCTTTGACTCAAGTGTAAATACTTTTTCAACTCCAAAATAATTAAAACAAATCTTCAATTGTTGTTTTATAAATATATATGTCATGCTCTTCCCTCATGTGTTTTACTATCTACTCCATACTCCCTTTGGCATCATCAAATCCTTGGTTTTCTGCCACCCTGATACATTTTTGGGGGTATTTGCTGATGCTACTAAGTTATATATCCTGTACTTGTCCTATATTGTCTCGAACTGTACACCACTGTGTTCTTGTTTTGCTTATTTTTTTTAAGCACTCTGTGATTGGGCACTTCGGATTGCTTGTGGCGCCAAATAAATAACGGTTATTAATAAATACAACAGTTAGCCTAATCGTTATTAAATTACATTCATCAATACAGTGGGACCTCTTTTTTGCCAGGGTGAAATTAAATCTCAGTGGCTGACTAATGCAGTACCTTTATAAAGCACATATTTCACATAGATAATAGTATAATGCATGTAAATGGTTATGACTTTGGAACCCGGTGAGTGTAGTGATCTGCGTTTGTACTTGTGTTAGGTTGCTTTACAATAAAGATATGTGCAGACCCCTGTGTTTTGTTTATAAGTCATCATGAAGTTTGGTTTGGGATCTATATTTCTTTACAAATTGGTAAAAACAGCTAAAGTGATGTAATTTGGACTTTTATGGTTCCAAGTGTTTAAACATTAATAAATCATTTCCAGTGTAATCTGGCACCTGAAGTCATAGTTCCTGGTTCCAATACATCATCTTCAAGAATTGGCTGTTAACCACTTAACTTAACACCCCCCCCCCCCCCCCCCTGCACAAGTAACATCTGCCCCCCCTGCAGTGCACATGGTTTTGTCCATCTAAGAGGGATTTTGTCAGAAAGAGTGAACTAGAATATGGCCCACGAAGTGCATGTGATGTCAGCAGTATGACAGCCAATATCAGAATCGCAGCTGCTTCTCAATATGCCTGGTTGAAGTGGAGCACCAGATCTAGGGGCAGACTTGAGCCCAACTGCCTGTGGTCACATCCCATGCGATGACACCAGGCAGGGGTTAATATACAGTACTTCACACCCTAACAAAGTGCAATTGTAACAAGATATTACTTGCTAATTTTTTTGTTATTGTTAAAACCCTGATAACTGAAATTAGTGCTTCATTTTGACATCTATAAATTACATTTTTAGTAGTACTAGTCTTGTACCTGTCGCAGCTAAAGTGAAATACTGATTAGTTTGTATGGGCAATTGGGTAGAGAAGCGGGAGACAGTCATTAGGTCGATGTGCATTGGGTCGACCACTGAAGGTCAACATGGCTTAGGTCTACACATAAAATTGGTTGACAGACATTGGCAGGCTGGGCAGGGTGCCATGTGTCCCCCAGGCGACCTTAAACACTAAAAAGGGCCCTGGTGGACTAGCGTATTGTCCTGTTCAGGGCCAGTGCTCAGCAGAGGATGCAGGGAGGCATCAGGCAGGAGAGGCGCTCTCCCGTCTCTGCATCCCCGCTGCTGTTCTCTGTGGCTGCCGCTGTCTGTCACTCTGCATGACAGACAAGCAGCGGCACTGGCAGCATGAAGCTCCCTTTCCGGCTCCAAAGACCATTTGACTACTTTAGTGGTGGCTGCAGGGAGTGGAAGGGGGGCGGAGCTGCACACAACGGCTAGGTGAGGCTACACAAAATGGGGGCAGGGGAATGGGATGAGAGGGCGGAGCTACATGGGAGTAGGGCTGATGAAAGGAGGAGAGGATGAGCTGCCAAACAGATTTTTAGGTAAATAAAGTGTGTGAGAGAGAGTGCAATACTGTCCGCATCTGGTTTTTGCGTTACGCAGCGCTACTACTGTCTGCAACTGGTGTGGGTGTTACATATAGACAACGCTACTTCTGTCAGCAACTGGTGTGGGTGTTACGTATAGGCAGTGCTACTACTTTCGGCAACTGGTGTGGACCTTAAGCAGTGCTGCTACTGTCAGAAACTGGTGTTGGCATTACACAGCGCTACTACTGTCAGCAGCTGGTTTTGGTGTTACGCAGCACTACTGTCAGTGTCGTAGTGCAACTGGTGTTGGCCTTAAGCAGTACTACTACAGAATTGGAATAGATGAATTGGAACAGGTACAGCGAAGGGCGACTAAGCTAGTAAAAGGTCTCGAATCGCTAGAATACAAAGATAGGTTAACCAGGCTGAATATGTATTCACTGGAGAAACGGAGGTTGAGAGGTGATATGATTAGTATGTTCAAATACAGGATTGGGAATCATATGGAACTGGGACACGATTTGTTCACTAATACCCCTTTTCCACTAGCAACCTGGGTCGGACCCGGTAATTTGTACCCGGTTCGAACCCGGGTGGGACATGGGTAGGAGACACATTTCCACTACAATGCTACCCGGTAAATTGCCTGATCATCCCCTTTTACACTTAACCCGGGTAAGGCCTTTTTTTCCCTATAGATAAACATAAGAAAAAGCCTTTTTAAAGGGCTTTACCATGGGAGGTCACAAAATAGGGCCACCATTACACCAAAAGGGCCACCATTAAAAATATTACCATATTAGAAGAAGAGACCACACTCATTTCTTTTAAAATAACTTTTTTTTTTTACTGGCAAATATTACCACACTCATTTCTTTTAAAATAACATATTTTTTTTACTGGCAAATATTACCACAATCATTTCTTTTTAAATAACATTTTTAATATTTTACTGTAAAATATTAAATATTTGGAACTTTTAAAAGTTTCTTCACACAATACAAGAAAAGACATGCCAAAAAAGGGTAACAAACAGAGTCCTGGGTGCTTCTTTCTGGTGTTATGCTGCCTTGCCTTAACCAGTGGTTCCCAACCCTGGTCCTCAAGTACCCCCAACAGTGCATGTTTTGCAGGTCTCCACACAGAATCACAAGTGCTATAATTAGCTCCACCTGTGGATCTTTTCAAATGTGCCTGAATAATGAGTGCACCTGCCGGGTGACCTGGAAAACGTGCACTCTTGGGGGTACTTGAGGACCAGGGTTGGGAACCACTGGTCTAAACCTGAGGGCTATTCCTTCTTCGCCCCAATAGAAGCAATGCAAATAGTATTTTGGTAAGGAATCTGATGTAGTGCCTTATTCCTTACCAAAAAACCTATTGACAAGAAAAGACATGCCAAAAAAGGGTAACAAACAGAGTCAGGTAAAATGTTTGCCGTACACCTGAGCCTTTGGCATACATAACAATGAAAAAAGTGCACGTAAACATGTTAAAAAACAAGTGCCCATAAGAATTTTTAAAAGTGCAAGATGTAGGCTTTAACCAAACTGTGCCCACAAGGCGACTGAATGCTATAAATGTATTCAACATTGTTATTGCAATAATGCAATAAAGAACTTCGAAGAAAAAAAACAAGTATTTCTTAGGACAAATTACGATATACCGTAAATTCAGGGGAGTCTAGGTTTGGCAGCAGCGTGTTGTCAAGGCTAGTGGTGTTTGCCTCACTATACTCTGGGTTTAGTGGGGCACTGGTAGCAGTGCTGGAGGCATAGCTAGTGGAAGTGTTGGGTGCGTGGCTAGCACCAGTGGTGGGGTGGTAGCTAATTGCTGTGCTGGGGGCGTGGCTACTGGGGCCTCTATATGGTAGAGGCTCTCGGTGTGGCTGTTGCTCACACGAAGTGCTAGGGGCGGAGGGAGTTGGCCCTCTACTGTATTGGCCATATGCATACTCATGGTGTGCTGGGTATGCTAGGGCATGTGAAGCATGTGGCGGATACATTGGATAATGAGGAGGTGGCATATACCCACGATTAAGTATCCGTTCCAAGAAGGACAATTGTCTGTCCTGCATGTCCTTTAATTGATCCAAGAAAGAGTGCTGCATCTGTCTTTCATTTTCTAAAAACTTCTCCATACGAGCATCCTCATTGGCCTGCATGTCGGAGTCCATTTCACGCAGTTGATCTATTACTACTGAAGAGAAAGCTCTCGCTGCTTGATCTGAACAGTTTGCTTTTTTCTTCTTTGGAGGCACCTTGTAAACTGCAAGTGGGACAAACAAAAATACACTATAAACATTAAATAGCAGAGGTGTTTGCAGCCCTGTGCTTGCGGCCCTATCCCACCTGCACACTTGCGGCACTCTGCAACATATACCGTTGATTACTGGGATAAATGTTTTTTTTACTTACTATTTGAACGCAGTTTTGGTGTTTGATGTTCAGTCGCTTGCTCCGTTGCTGTTTCGGACCCCTCCTCCACCATGGACTGTGCGGTGTCAGACAAAGCAGACCTATCAAGTAGACTGCACTCTTCATCGCCATCTTCCGAAATCAGGAGCGGAGAAGTTGTTCCATCTGCAGTGCTTGCTGTTCAGTGCGACTCTTCAGCCTTGGAGAATTTTGCCAGCCCTGGAAAATATTCTTGTGGGGAGAGAAACTTGTTAATCCGTGCCGGATACCTTTTGCAGGTTTCAGGAGGGCTTTCTGCCAGTCCAGATCTATAACAAAATTGTTAGGTTTCCAGGGTACAAAAACATATTCATCCTGGTGACACTTTGTATCATTGCTGAAACTTGGTGTGGTGTTTCTAGATTGACACTTTGCATTTGGTCTCTCTGAGAGACTGTGGACATTTGCTCCATCACTAGATGTCTCTAACTGCTGTGTGGGGGTTACAGAGATGGTGGAACCTTTTGTGTGATCATGCATGCTCAAATTCATGCCATTGCTCAGCTCAGACATATTTGTGGCTGAATACATTTGCTCATTTAATTCTGTGACAACTTTACCTACAATTGGAGTGTGTGTATACAAGGTTATTGTCTGTTCCCCTTTCCCTGAGGGCAACACAATTTCTTTTGTCACAATAGGGGCTGTGAGTGTGGATTTTGCAGAATCACTCTCCTTATTGTACTGATCTCCCCCCTTAATCAAAACAGTGCAGGGGACATCTCTCATTGCTCCTGCCTTATTTGTAGTAATATTACGTTCTCTCTCTATTACAGAGCCCTGATTAGCATCTGTGACCATTTCAGACTTTGTAGTCTGTTTGTGAATGAGCCCCTCTGTGGTCTCATCCCTGCTCCTAACACCTTTGCTGGGTGCTTCTGTGATCCCTTCATGAGAGATCTGGGCAGTTTGTTCACAATCTACCAGAAAATTTACTTTTGTCTCAGAATTCTTCTGAGTACACTTCTTAACCTTTAGGGATTTTAAAAAGCAATGCACCTTTGCATTCATTTTGAGGCATGCCCTCTTGAGACGTGAACCTGATTTCTCTATACATTCCTGCTTAACTTCTAAAGTCACTGCTCTGTGCATTTTCCTAAATGCTACAGCAACTCTTTTCATTTTCAACATTGCACTTATTTTACAATGCTGTATTTATACTTTTGTACACAAGATATCCTCCCAATGAGAGTGTCCGGATTCTCAAAGTTAACTCTAATATCTGGTACTAATTATCATTTATTTGGAAATGCTCATTTCCATTCTATTTTATTCTAGGCCTTTACCATTATGAAGTGCCTATTAGTAACATACCCCACTGTGATCTTGCAATGTGTCAGCAGGCTAACATGCCCTTGTGCTGAGCCTAGTAAATGTAGTATTAGTTAAAAATGTTTCTGAATAATGCCATATTATCAATATCTAAGCGTGCACTCCCAGATAATGGTAACAATGGAATATCAGTTCTGTTTCACCAATACGTTATTCTAGGTCTACAAACAATGCAAGATAAAAATACACAATAGTATTACGTTTTCCTAGATACATCCTCACTGTGATTCTGTAGGTTAGGTAGCCAGCTTCACGCATCTGCTACTCCTTATAAATATTATAATCATACAATCAGATACCAAAATTCACAAGTCCTGCTGCGGTCGCCATTGTAGAGTTTTATTTTAGGGATCATATATCTCTCTTAGCCCAATAATAGTTATTGAGATTGAGATATTATTATATAAAATGTATTTATTATATCTTGTATTGATATAACACATATATTTAACATCTGCAATTATATTCTAATAGACTTTACAATACAATATGCAGAGTACTTGTCATAATTTGATTCCCCAAATATGAGAGTTCGAGACTTGTAATTTTAGCTCCAATTGGAGGATTTTATTTATAGGCAAAACAAACCATTACAGAATACATTAACACAGTAATTGATGTATATGCTATTATATATATATTTATATACGCCTCCTTGCTTATATTACATTAAACAATTGGCAAACTTAGATTGCTACAAAACTAACATAAAATGACATACTTACAAGTTACATGGGTATAGCTACCTATGATTCACCTCACCTCCTGCCCATTGCTTATTTATTCCATTCTTTCTCCTGCTTCTCTCTCACATCTCTCCTCCTGACTCTCTGAATGGGTTTCTTGCTGACTGTCCGTGTGTCTGTGAGAGTGTCTGTGTGCCTATGTCTACTCTATCTCTCTCCTTATATCCCAAATACGCAGAATGAAGTTCCCTGTTCTCATGACGTTATTGAATTTATGGATGCTAATGGTGACAGGGTCTCCTGCTTGTCTGGACGCTAGTGGTAATCTCCATTGCCTGTTTCTGGGCTCTTCCTGTGCATCAATCTATTTTACACTCCTGTTGTCAAAATACACAATAGTGTCTTGTCTGTCCTGCAATGTAAAACTTGGATGAGGTACTAGCAGTCTACATTCTCCAGATGGCTGGGGTCTGGCCCATAGTGTATACATTGCTTAATTAATAAATATAGATATATCTGGGGAGGGTAACAACACTCTACTGTATCTGCTTAATAGTATGCCTTAGACATTTTGTCTCCTAAATTAATTCAGTTGCATTTGATATGTTACAAAGTGGTCATTCATATTATTTAGTAAACCCAAAAGCTATACTACGATGTCTAAACATTAAACTCTGATGTCCTAATTATTAAGCTATTCCTATTTTTATATACACATACATAATATATACTATGGTTAAAATCACATTACATTAATGATGGTATAAAACAATATCTATATGCCTATATGGTAACAGTAGCACGGTGACATTGCCATGGTGGACTGTGTGTCAGGTGGCTCCTGGCTACTCTCCATTGGTGGCTCCTGGCTACTCTCCATCTGGCTGGCCAACGAGGATGACAGTGCCACATGATTAATCAGAGCTGTGTTGCCAAATGCCCTGCAGCATAGATCGTAATGGACCCACTCGACACGTGCGGCACCGCTTTTTTTCCTGTTCTGGTCACAGACCTTGGTGAACTGCCTCTTTAGTGCTTTCAATTTGTTAAGCACTTGCTGGTGAGAGCGGTGTATCCCCCTAGACTCCAGCATCTGGGCAATATTTCTGTACAAGATTGCGTCTTTTACGGTACCAGTCACCTGGCGCTTTATTTCCTCCTCTGCCCTAATGAGCAGCAGCTCCTTCACTTCAGCATCAGACCAATTGCTGGCAGCCATAATGAAGTTGTGCTGCGGGATGATTAGCAGTGTCCGCTGGGGCAGCCTGTGGTGCTGGCGGCAGAGAGGAAGGTGGCTGCTGGAGCAGCCTCTGATACAGCAGGGGAAAGTCAGCAGGACAGACATGCAGCACATGTGCACACAACGCTGTCCTCCGTGCTATGTGCGCAGTCTGCGGGGCTCTGAGTGATGACATCACTCACCAGCGCCCCAGCAGCACCAATCAGTGAAGATTTTTACATGCTCAGTCAAATAACCCGGTTAGGGAGCGTTTCCACTACCCTTGAAGCCGGGTGCGAACCGGGTGCTACCCTGATCATGACCTGGGTAGGATTGCCGGGGAATCCAAACCGGGTTATTTGAAAGGGAGCATTTCCACTAGCAGCAAAACCCGGGTAGAAGCGCGTCCCCGCGGAGATTACCGGGTTATTTCTTCTAGTGGAAAAGGGGTATAACAGGCCTATACTTAGGACACACGGGCATGTACTGAGGCTTGAGGAAAATACATTCCGTACTGAATTAAGAAAAGGATTTTTCACCATTAAAGCAGTTGCTGGCGGGGGTGGTTACAGCAACTACTGTTAATGAATATAAATCAAAACTGGATACATTTTTGGCCACTAAGGGAATCCTATAGATATGACTTAGTCAAGTCAGTAGTTACAAGTCAGATAGGTTGAACTCGATGGACTAACGTCTTTTTTTTCAGCCTTAAATACTATTTACTATTTAATTACGGCGTACGCAGTGCTACTACTGTCGGCAACTGGTGTTGGTGTAACGTATAGGCAGCGCTACTACTGTCGGCAACCGGTGTGGGCGTTGCGTATAGGCAGTGTTACTACTGTTGGCAACTGGTGTGGGCATTACCCAGTTCTACTAAAGCCTTTGTTGTCCAGTTATTATACAGGGGGAGCAGGTGTTCTATTACGATTAGACAGGGAAAGCAGCCTGTAGTGTCATGTTATTACTATTATACAGTGGGAGCAGCCTGTGGTGTCTTGTTGTTATTATATTAAATCAATATTATTATATTAATTAAGACATATTTATTTTAAAGAAAACCCTCCATTTAATGATGCAGTGTTACTTATGGGCCAGTGCTCTGGGCTTGCCCCCCCGGGCTAAAATTTGCCAGCCCCTGTCGATAGGGTTGGAAGGTCGACACAAGCAATTTGGTCTTAAATGGGAAGGTTGAAAGTTAAAAGATTTTCACTTTTTTTTTTTTGTGCTTACATGTACCAACAGGCGATATGTGTGGCGTGATCAGGTTAGAATGTAAGCTCTCACAAGCAGGGACCTCTTAACCTCATGTGCTTATCCTTTATTACTTCAGTAGTCTTTGACTGCACCAAAGCATGCTGTTTGCTACCACCTGGATACTTATGTTGCAGTAATCGGCTGATGTTCATATAATCATTTACCCTGTACTTGTCCTATATTATCTTCAACTGTAAGTCACTGTTTTCCTGTTTTGATTATGTGTACTCTGTTATTGGGCGCTGCGGAACCCTTGTGGTGCCATATAAATAAAGTATAATAATAATAATAAGGAAGAATAGAATAGTGCACCATACCCGAAGCATGGCAAGTGCAGCGAGCCATGGGAGAGGACGCGGTACACTTATGTCTATGTCGACATTTGGGACAATAAAAGTGAAAAACTCATAATGACCTTTTGACTGTGGACCTTCCCATTGTCTACCTAATGCTTGTGTCGACCTTCCAACCCTGTTGACCTTAGCCATGTCGACCTATTTTGTGTAATGACCTTAGCCATGTCAACCTATTTTGTGTAATGACCTAAACCATGTCGACCTTCAGTGGTCAACCCAACGACTCATGCACAGAGAAGCTATAGGAGATCTTTTACATGATAAAAGCTATATTTATTTCATAAAGTCATGATAAATTAGAGGGCTCCTTATATTGCCAAGGAATCAGGATGCTGCAAATTTTTGTGAACCGTTTTTAATAAAAAAGTTAAACCCCGTTCATGTAGATAATTAGCATGTAAAATTTTAAGGCATTATAATTATACCCCGTTCTCACTGCAAGCAAATTCCCGGGTCTAGCATATTGACCCGGAAATGTACCTTTTAACACAGGTTTTTTTGCAGTGTTAACGGGTCGCATACCCGGATCTCATACACATATCTGGATATGCAGACACCGGACCCGTTCTCACTGCATAAAAACGTGTTAAAAGGCAAATTACCGGGTAGAACTTCTTCACCCAGGAATTTGCCTTTCAGTGAGAACGGGGGTCCGTCCCTGCAGTCCCCGGCATTTTAATGCCGGGTAAAAGCTGTGTATTTCTCACTCGCAGTGAGAACACGGTATTATATGGTATTTTAGCAGCAAAATAATAATTGTTTTTTCCTTGCAGATCCATTCTGTTCAACCACATGAATGAGGAGCACTCGTTTAATGTTGGGCTGCCAGATAACCTTGTATACTGCAATAAGTTTCTGGATACATTAGAGAAGAAAATGGACAAGTACAATTTTATATGTTTTTGTGTATGCGTGTGTGTGTGTGTGTGTGCCGGCGTGTAACTGTCCTTCAAAGCCCGCCTCTAGATTTCAATATGCAACATATTCGGATGGCTGTCTGGCTGCCACTGTTGCCACACTCACCGCTCTTAAACTACCCCGTGACAACCAGCACTTTCCTCCCCCATGGCATCAAGTATGGAGGCCCTGGCATCTTGCATAAAGGCCCTGGCTTTGTAGCCTCTGGCATTGAGCAAGAAACCCCTAGCAATTATAATGTAGGCAAGTGCCACTAATGTGGCATAATATGTAATAGCCATTATGGTGTGTGTGGTATAATATGTAATGGACATCACAGTGTGTGGCATAATGTGTAATGGTCATTGCGATGTACAAAATAATGTGTACTGGGCATTACGGTGTGCAAAATCAAGAATAACATTTTTGCAAAGGTTAAAAAAAAACAAGATAATGTGTCAAGGGGCGGGGCTGGGGAGTGTTAATGGGTGGGTCAAGGAGCAGGCCACTGTCTGGGAATCTCTCGCCACTAAGGTGGTAACCCTAATTTTTGTTCTGGCAGTAGCCTATACATTGCTTACACAGGTGAATGGATTTCTCCCTACGTGCATGGCTGCAAATAAAATCGTAGCCGTGCACATGGGAGATTACCTGATCCCTGAGCTCCAAATATACACAGCCCAGCGATCAGTTCTTAATCAGGCCCCAAGAACAGAAATGCATTGAATAAAATGGCCGCTGTACCCACCCTTGGAATTCAAACCCTGCCCATTATGTAAATAGCCTTATAATGAAAGATTTTCAGCAATGTCTTTCGCCTCCTGAAAATCTCTTTGGGGAAAATAGCCCAGTGTGTATGCACTACTTTGGTGACAGATATATATTTCAGAGATTTTGGCAAAGTCTTTTGAAATGAAAATCTTCTAGTGTGTATGTGCCAAAGGAGCTTACTTTAGTGTTGACAAGTATGCAGCTGTAGCAGTTTAACTTGTATCACCTGCTTTACGTTCAGTTTTATCAGGATTTATTTACCTACAGGATGATAATAGTTATATTAATATTGAAAATGCCTACTCTGATTGACTTTGTATTTTTATAATGTACAAGTTATATTTTCATCAACAATGAAATTTCTTTGAAAAGTTAAATCCTGTTTAAAGATCATTCTGCTTTCATTTACATATTTGCTTTTATGTTTCATTTTTATTCTGTTATGTTTCCTAAGCCTGCAGTGTTTATATTGTGAAAAAACTTTTAGAGACAAAAATACTCTAAAGGATCATATGAGGAAAAAGCAACATCGCAAAATTAATGCCCAAAACCATGAATATGACCAATTCTACATAATAAACTATCTGGTAAGAAGCCACCTGTCAGCCCCATATATACAGTGCATCCTCTGTTTTCTGCTGTGGCACTTCCAAAAGGCCATTTCTATGCTTCTGTAATGTTCATGTAACTTTGCTTGTTCATTTTCATTTTATTTCATTGTATTGATTTTTCTTCACCAATGCAAGGTTTTAGTGTGCTAGGGTGTTAGATACAAACTCACAATGTTATTTATTTAACTGGAGGGTTAATGCATAAGGAAATGATTATATATATATATATATATATACAGTCGGGCAAAAAAGTATTTAGTCAGCCACCAATTGTGCAAGTTCTCCCACTTAAAAAGATGAGAGCGGCCTGTAATTTTCATCATAGGTATACCTCAACTATGAGAGACAAAATGAGGAAAAAAAATCCAGAAAATGACATTGTCTGATTTATAAAGAATTTATTTGCAAATTATGGTGGAAAATAAGTATTTGGTCAATAACAAAAGTTCATCTCAGTACTTTGTTATATACCCTTTGTTGGCAATGACAGAGGTCAAACGTTTTCTGTAAGTCTTCACAAGGTTTTCACAAACTGTTGCTGGTATTTTGGCCCATTCCTCCATGCAGATCTCCTCTAGAGCAGTGATGTTTTGGGGCTGTCGCTGGGCAACACGGACTTTCAACTCCCTCCAAAGATTTTCTATGGGGTTGAGATCTGGAGACTGGCTCGGCCACTCCAGGACCTTGAAATGCTTCTTACGAAGCCACTCCTTTGTTACCCGGGCAGTGTGTTTGGGATCGTTGTCATGCTGAAAGACCCAGCCACGTTTCATCTTCAATGCCCTTGCTGATGGAAGGAGGTTTTCACTCAAAATCTGACGATACATGGCCCCATTCATTCTTTCCTTTACACGGAGCAGTCGTCCTGTTCCCTTTGCAGAAAAACAGCCCCAAAGCATGATGTTTCCACCCCCATGCTTTACAGTAGGTATGGTGTTCTTTGGATGCAACTCAGCATTCTTTCTCCTCCAAACACGACGAGTAGAGTTGTTACCAAAAAGTTCTATTTTGGTTTCATCTGACCATATGACATTCTCCCAATCCTCTTCTGGATCATCCAAATGCTCTCTAGCAAACTTCAGACGGGCCTGCACATGTACTGCCTTTAGCAGGGGGACACGTCTGGCACTGCAGGATTTGAGTCCCTGGCGGCGTAGTGTGTTACTGATGGTAGCCTTTGTTACTTTGGTCCCAGCTCTCAGCAGGTCATTCACTAGGTCCCCCCGTGTGGTTCTGGGATTTTTGATCACCGTTCTTGTGATCATTTTGACCCCACGGGGTGAGATCTTGCGGGGAGCCCCAGATCGAGGGAGACTATCAGTGGTCTTGTATGCCTTCCATTTCCTAATAATTGCTCCCACAGTTGATTTCTTCACACCAAGCTGCTTACCTATTGCAGATTCAGTCTTCCCAGCCTGGTGCAGGTCTACAATTTTGTTTCTGGTGTCCTTTGACAGCTCTTTGCTCTTGGCCATAGTGGAGTTTGGAGTGTGACTGTTTGAAGTGTTGGACAGGTGTCTTTTATATAGATAAAGAGTTCAAACAGGTGTCATTAATACAGGTAACGAGTGGAGGACAGAGGAGCCTCTTACAGAAGAAGTTACAGGTCTGTGAGAGCAAGAAATCTTGCTTGTTTGTTTTTGACCAAATACTTATTTTCCACCATAATTTGCAAATAAATTCTTTAAAAATCAGACAATGTCATTTTCTGGATTTTTTTTTCCTCATTTTGTCTCTCATAGTTGAGGTATACCTATGATGAAAATTACAGGCCTCTCTCATCTTTTTAAGTGGGAGAACTTGCACAATTGGTGGCTGACTAAATACTTTTTTGCCCGACTGTATATATATATATATATACGTATATATATAATCTAAAACACAAACCTGGAAACGCTTATAGTGCCCTGTATCATTCAGGCACCATGGAGTAAGCAAATAAAATTGGGCATACATTTTAAGAACTTATCTGATCACATGACCAAATCCAGAAATCTGTCAATGCCAAAGCTTTAGTTTATCCATTATCTATATCTTTAGTGGGAAAGAAATTTACTGGTGCATTTCCACAGTGTAAAGTACAGTAGTTTATTACTCTAAAACGGCAAAAAATATCCTCACAAAGGCCCTTATTCTAATTCGGACGGTACGGCCCGCGTGCGGCCGTACCGCCGATGTTTTTATTCTGCACATGCGCAGAGGTCAATCTGCGCATGTGCAGCCCCCTTCGCCGCAGACGTATTTCGTCCGCCGCAAAGGGGGCGTATAGGGGCGTGAGGGGCTTCATACCCTCATTTCCCTATGTGTACGCCCCGCGTTTCATGGGCGTTCCCATGCAAACGCGGGGCGTATGCATGGTAATGAGGGTATGACGCAACTCATGGGGGCGGAAAGCTGACGTCGCCGGATGTCAGCTCTCAGCCCCCATACAAGCTAGCACACGGACGATTGTCCGTGTGGTCTCAGCTTGCGGGAGCTGCTGGGGCGTGCGGACCTGCCTTCGATGGTCGACGACCATCGAATGCAGGGGGCAGCTCCCACCATGGTGGAGGCGTACGCCTCCACTATTTTTATGCGGATCGCCAGCCGTCCGTGTACGGACGGCCGTGGCGATCCGTCTCGTGGGCGGGGATTGGTTTGTGCGGCCAGAGCACCGTGTGCGGCTCTGGCCGCACCAACCAGAATAAGGGCCAAAGTTACCATGACACATACAGCCACAGCAATTAATTCTATGCCAACATGGCCGAAAAATATTATTCCTTACTCTAGCCTCGGTATATGCCCCCAACTAGAACCAATCACAGTTCTTTGATGCCATGTTTAGATGTTTAAATAGAGAAGCCCAGGGTCATATTATTGTAGGGGGAGACTTTAATACGATTATTGACCCATTATTAGATAGAACACCCCCCCTCCAAACGCCTCTTTGATAGGCTTCCCACACCCTTATAGCTTCCCTTAAATATCATGGTCTATGCGACTCCTGGCGCCTTAAACACCTGCACGCTAAAGATTACACTCACTTTGCTGCCCCACATCAACATTACTCTAGGATTGATATGATCCATGTCTCCTCTTCTATTGCCTCCCAGGTGATAGAAGCAGGTACAGTATCACACCATTTACATGGACAGATCATGCAGGCACTTACATTCTTATAGACTTATTTCACTTCCCTTCTAAGAGACCCAAATGGCACTTACTGTAAATGATTCTCTTCTACAACACCCCTCAGCTTAAGCTAAAATACGGCTTGCAATTACTCAGTATTTTAAAGAGAAAGCCTTCCCTAATATCTCCCCAGGTATTCTCTGGGAAGCTCATAAAGCCACCATTAGAGGTTCCCTTGTAGCTAAATCTTCAGTGTTCCGGAAACAGGCAGCTTTAGACTTGATATACTCTATTAAAATAAGGAAGCTTCCTTCTCCTGTCCTGGCGCTCAACGCAGAAAAATGCCTAGTTAGGCATATTAGATAATAATGAACAAAGTACCTTCTGCCACAAAGCTGATAACGTACCGTAGACCATGTGTTATTAGTTAAATCTATTCCCAAATGAAGATATTCTGTTTTATAAAAGGTTTGGTACTTCTTTACTTTCACGGCGCCAGCATGGCACCGCGCGTACTTCCGGGTTACGCTCGCCACTAACTAAGTAAAATAAACTAAGTTAACGCCATGCCAACATGGATAGTTCATACCTCCACTATCCATGTTGGCATGGAGTTGATTTTAATTAGCGTGGCGAGCGTAGCGAGCCACCGAGCCCACAGCGTGGGCGAGCGAAGCGAGCCCCGCAAGGGGACTCTGACGTGCGGCGCCATGCTGGCGCCGTGAAAGTACAGAAGTACCAAAGGTTTATAGGTTTACGGCCCAAATATTACAGGGCAGAGTGTGTACTTTTCCTTAGTACTGAGGCATTTAAAATCAGCAAAACAAATGAGGGGTCACTATAAAATCACATCATGTGATGTATCGTTATATGGGAAGCAGTCTATAGTCTAGCGATGGTAGTACAACAGCTGCATTTTGCCATTGACCCAGTATCTTTGTGTGCAAAATGAGTTTCCAAATTCCATTACAATCTCCTTTATTTAAAATATCAAAACAAAAAAATACCACCCATCAGCAGGGGATTAAGTTACCACCAGAATATGCAATAGGTGACTACAAGAAAAAGTAATAAGAATGTTAACACCCAATAATGATATCCCCCAAAATCCTCCTTCTACCCCAACTGGCGGAACCTACAGAATCATAAGTCCAGAACCCCTATGTTATGTAGGTTCTGGCAGAGCCTACAGAATCCTATGTCCAGAACCTATGTTAGGTAGGTTTGGCAAATACACTTCTGCACCATAATTAAGTTTTCATACAGTGTCATGTTCTTTTGGATGAAAGCCAACTAATTGGCTGTAGTAGTTCATTGGTTCTTGGCGGAGATCATTTTGGATGAAGGTCTCATTAAAATGAGAGCTTTCAGCAGTGATTGCCATCACCCACTATGAGCCAAATAGCATATTTTATCAGATCTCCACTGCACTGCACTACAATTGAAAACAAAATGCAGTGAACTGCTTTATATAGAAGTACTACCTGAAATCAGCTGACATGAATTTATTGAGCTTTTTATACTGAAATTGAAACTGTGAGCTTACATAAGTCTTGCTAAGTGCCAGGACTGAGCAGAGTAATCCGGGAGCAGAGAAAGCAGCCAAACTATTTACATTGCATTTCTCTTGTGGTTTTATGGTGGAATGAACATTTATGAAATGGGTAAAAAAGTGATTTACCATAATGGAGAGAACCATTTCAGTTATGACTTAGTGGGCTAGGATATTTTTATTTGACAATTGTTATATATCAGTTTTTACAGCCAATATGGTTTTAACTGTATAAATGTGCCTATTGCTGTGCAAGTACAAGTGGAGTAGTGCTGCCATATAATGTGTTTTTTATGTATATAAATATCTGCCTTCATACAGTGTGAGTGACATAATAACACAAATATATTTGCCACATCTATTTCTCTTCCGTTAAAACATGGATCTTTTGTGATGTAGGAATTGGGGAAGAGTTGGGAGGAAGTGCAATCTGAAGATGACCAGGAGATAAGAGACACAACTGAACAGTATGAGAGTATTTACCTCTTTATATTATAAAGTTTATATTTATGCCATTTGTTATAAGCTTTAGAGATGTTTACATTTGTGATGAAACGAAGGAGGGTATCAGGCCCTAATCGTGCGGCTGTGAATTCGCAGGCTGCTCGATAATCAAACAACTGCACACGCGTACAGCTCGTAGTACACATGCGCAAAGCCATCCTGCGATACAATCCTGCTACTTTTTTTTATCACTGGCCGTACACAAGTTGATTGACAGGATTCCGGCGTTTGCTTATATCATGGCCCTCCAGATGTTGTGAAACTACATGTTCCAACATGCATTGCCACATTTTTTCCTATAAGTGCATGCCAAAACTGTCAGGGCATGCTGGGACATGTAGTTCCACAACATCTGGAGGGCCACAGGTTGAGAAAAAATCTGATGGTGAGCAGCTTGCATATGGACTTGCTGCTCATCGCAGGGCTGCGATATTTTCACAAGTGTTGCACAACAAGTCGCAAGCTTGCACAGGGCAGGATTTCACTCTGGCTGGGCGGAGATTACCTGATAACCCCCCCCCCCCCCCGCTAATGATATCCTCCATTTTCCTGCATGTACAAACGACAAAGGACATAGGGCCTTATTCTAGTTCACTCTTAGAGGCAAATTCCTTCTCAAATGGACAAAACCATGTGCACTGCAGGTGGGGCAGATATAACATGTGCAGAGAGAGTTAGATTTGGGTGGGGTTTTTCTTCAAAGTGAGATCTGTATTGCAGTGTAAAAATAAAGCAGTCAGTATTTTCCCTGCACAGAAACAAAATAACTCACCCCAACCGAATTCTATCTGCATCTGTTACGTCTGCCCCCCTGCAGTGCACATGGTTTTGTCCATCTGAGAGTGAACTAGCATAAGGCCCATGGTCAATGACCCACAGGAGCGTGCTGCATTAATTATATAGTGTGTGGACCTTAGACGATATGTCTTTTTCATGTATATCGTTTATTGTATCATCTAGTGTGTATGCACCTTTAGGCTTACTGCTGCCATCAGTTATTTTCCAGCCTGGCCTGCATTGTGATAGCATTTCCTAGTACTATGTATTGCATTTATCCAAAAAGTCATTCTTAAAGATCTCACTGGTTTCAGAATTTTTTTGCGTTTAAAAAGTAATTTCTATTTCTTATTCTGATGAGCAATCTTCCATTACCTTCATTTGTTCCATCCTCCACCTAAGAATGTGGATTCACTAATTCTTCTGTGTTCTTAGGGATTGGTCTGATTGGGAGGAACACCCAGTGTCTGCAGTCTGTCTGTTTTGTGACAAGCAAGCTGATACAACTGAAACATTACTGTGTCACATGAAGGTATGTTTGTAAGATGGTTGAACCTTTTGTCCGTTTTCTTAATATACCATTACACTTACAGCTGCTCAGTATGTGTTTGTAGCAGGTCTCATTGGGCAACTGGCATGTTCTAAAAAATGGATGTTGATATTTGCATTGATATAAATTGATAATATTTGGTTAACTGCGAGCAGCATTTTTGATTTGATACAAATAGAGCAAGCAGTTGCTTATTATATTGTGACACTATTAGCATAAGGCAGTGGTTCCCAAACTGCACCTAGACTCCCTGGGGTGCCTCAGAGCACTTGCAGGGGTGCCTCGGTTTGGTGGTCCAGAACCAATTCAAATTATTTATGGGCAATGTAATAGGCAAAATCAGTGCTTGAGGCTTCCAGTTTTAAAATATGTAGATAAACAGAAGTGAATTCTGTCCAACACATAACTGGGACCGAAGGATGACATATAAGCACAACTTATTTAATTTAATATTGTTTTCTGAAATTCTCGGTAGCGAACATTGCACCTAGGGGTGGTGCCTTGACGCATATTCTTCTAATCTAGTTTGCCGTGAAAAAAAGTTTGGGAACCACTGGCATAAGGGCTGAGAAGTAACGAGCAAGTGTAAGCGTCAAATGTGCTGTAACCATAGCGATTTCACACTTACATTGAACTTCATGTATGTATGAAACAGATAAAGTGGAAATATTACCTTTTCTTTATGGTACAGTTTGGGTCTCCAAACAGTTTGCTCACACTGCTGGTATGTGCTATGCAGCTGCAGTGTTTGTGATAGTCTGTCTGTGGGTGAGATCCGGATATGCCCCGTGGGACTGGTAAGGAGGCAAGATGCAGGACTATTACGTATTTTATGAGAATTTTCTCTCGCCCCCTCTGACAGCTGAAATTTTATGGTTTCTTGCTTTGCTGGATAAGAGGCAAAGTGCAGATGAGCTATAGCAGCACAATATCTGCCCTTGTGAGTATTGAGAGCAATATGGCAGCCAAAAACTGGCCATACAACATCTACAGATTTATTGGAACAAAAACCTGGTTATGGATGAGCGCAAATGACAGTTGACCATTTTCTTCGAAATGCGGGAAAACTGCCAAACTGTCTCTCAGATATTACCAGATTTTTGTTCCAACCAGCCAGATCTGACAATAAATCTGTAGACAAATGGCCAGCTTTATAAAACAGATTATGCTATGTCAAATAAACCTGTTTCATCTTTACATGAAATTTCAAAACCTGTAAAAGGCAACGAACAAACTCTGGTTTTGCATATTAAATTGCTTAAGTTATGACATGGATAACCTCAAATCATAACAGTGATTCACTGACATCTTTTTTTTTGTCTGAAAGCTGTTACAATAAATGTATTTGCAAAATAGGCTACGATAAATATTTATAACGCATTAAATTATTATTAACTAAAGCTGCTTAAGACAGGTCATAAAGTGTATAGTCACAGGATGAGCACATAAACCTCTATAAAAACAAACCCATATGCATGGCATACCTTTTATAGTATTTACAGTGTGATTAAACAACTCCAACTAACACACTGCAAAATAGTGATTTTGATGTTTAACAGATATGTATAATCTCTCTGTCCCACGCGCATTGTTTACCCCATCTGTGTCACCCCTTTATGTCTGCCCCTCTCGAGCAGGGCCCTCTCCCCTAATGTGCTTCTCCTTCTCTTACTGATACTATTATCTACTCCATACTCCCTACATTGGCACCTACCTTGTGGTTGCTGCCACACTGCTGCATATTTGAGTGGTATTACCACTGATGCAGCAATGTTCATATAACATGTACTTGTACTGCATTGTCTTATACTGCTTATTTTACTGTTTTCTTGTGTTTCTCATTTGTACTGTATATGTACTTTATGTAACCTACTGTTAGGTTCTGCAGAACTCTTGTTGCACCATATAAATTTAGGATGAAAATAATAATGTCTTGTGTCTCTGTTCAGGACATTCACCAGTTTGATCTACAGAAAATAAAAACAGACCTTGGTAAGAAAAGTTAATTATATCAGTAATGGTAAATAAATGCTATGTTCTGCACACATGCAAACATACATACATACAGACATACATACATACAGACATACATACATACAAACAGACATACTACTGTAAGTTCTGTCAATATAACTAGAAAATATTTAGTTGGCAAATCTAAAGGCCCATACACACTTGACGATTTTCAGCTGAAAATCGGTCAAAACGGCTGTTCAGATGAAAATCGCCCAGTGTGTATGGGTCAGCGATCCCCGACTAGCGATGATGCTCGCTCCCGCATCATCGCTAGTAAGGTGGTTCATTAGCTGGTTTTACCAGCAGATGCAGCGATGATGAATGGTATTTCATCCATCATCGCTGTGTGTGTACGGCCGCCGGGCTGAAAGATTAGCCACTTTCAACCCAGCGGACCGCCCCGCTCCCTCCCCTTCCACCCCAGCCTGCTTCATACTCACCCCGCCGTCCACCGCACTGGTCCCCCAGCACCTTCCCCACGGCTCCATGTTCAGCCGCACGGGGCTAGCAGCTGACGCCCAGCCCCCTCCGTCCTGCTTCCTCCGTCCTCCGGCTCCATGTTCAGCTGCCCGGGGCTTGCAGCTGACGCCCCACCCCCTCCGCCCTGCCCCTCCGCCCTGCTCCCCCGCCTCCCTCCGTCCTGCTCCACATGGAGCAGTGAGCACCACTGGCCACCAATGTTTCTTTTTTTAAGCCAGTAATATATACATTGCTGGCATGTGCCAGCAATGTATATATTACTGCCACCACTGGGCACCAATGATATTCTTATGCCATAAGCCAGTAGTATATACATTGTTGGCACATGCCAGCAATGTATATATTACGGGCACCACTGTGCACCAATGATATGCTTATGCCATAAGCCAGTAGTATATACATTGCTGGCACATGCCAGCAATGTATATAGTACTGGCACCACTGCCCACCAATGATTATTTACTGTATTTATTAGCCAGTAATATATACATTGCTGGCACAGGCCAGCAATGTATATATTATCGGCACCACTGCCCACAAGTGGTGTGCAGTGGGGTCAGCAGCTGATGAGGCACCTGGCTAGGCACCCGTACCCCCCCCCCCCCCCCCCTGCGGGTCCAGCTCCGGCACCCCCTTCCTCCCCCCCCCCCAGGGGCCAGGGGGCGGAGCTGGAGAGACCATAGAGAAGGAGCCGGGCCACACACTGCCAAAGTTTGACTCGCAGCCGGTTCCCCGGCAATTGTAATGCGGCAGCGTGGAAGCTTTTCTGCGTCTTCCAGTGTGGCGATCAACGCGTCCGGGACCAGCGTGATGGTTTGGCAGGCCCTGCCATCGGGTAATTGCGGCGGGGCTGAGTGCAAGTACGAGTGGCCCCGCAGCTAAGCTAAATGCCTATACAGCACTGACAGAGACAGCCAGATGCAGTCACTGTCAGTGCTGAATCTGCTGCCCAGTGCCCAATCACATCGGTTTCAGTGACAGGGATGTGCTTTCATATTGGCTGAAGGCATGCCCCTGTCACTGAGGCACCTGTAAAGGTGCCGCCTTAGCTACATCTTTGATACACAGTCCAGCAATCATTTCTGAACTAGGCCCCAAGAACAGAAATGCACTGAATAAAATGTCCGCTGCTCCCTCCCTTGGAAGTCAAACACCGCCCATTATGTAAATTGCCTTATATATGAATGATTTTCAGCAAAGTCTTTCGCCTCCTGAAAATCTCTTGCTCTTTGGTGAAAATAGCTCAGTGTGTACGCACTACTTTGGTGACAGATATATCTTTCAAAGATTTTGGCAAAGTCTTTTGAAATTAAAATCTTCGAGTGTGTATGGACCTTAAGGGTAAAGTCTCTGCATTACAGAAACACTTTTCCAAAGCTATCATTGTAATTTCCCTAATCTATGTATCAAGTGTTGCCAAAAAAAGGAAGATGATGATCCAATAAAGGCGTAGAAAGAAGCACTACTGTTATGCACATAGTGGGGGAAATTTACTAAGATGGGAGTTCTATTTCACATGGGGTGTTGCTATGGGCAACCAATAAGAATCTACTTATTTATTTAGTACCTTCTAGAAGATAATAGATAGTATCTGATTGGTTGCCCATAGCAACATCCCATGTGCAATAAAACTCCCATCTTAGTAAATTTCCCCATTGTGGTCAGAAGAGGAAAGGAGACAGCAATGGATTTATTTACTGTTCTATGATATAAATGGTATTGGAACACCATAATGTGGATAGCTGCTATTTAAGCTGTGGTTGATCTATCATTAACAAACACTTGTGTCTACTGGGACAGAAATATGTTTTTTTCGCTTGCTTAGTCCATGGGGAGATTGCTGCTAGCAAAAGGCAACTGTTTATTTACTGCTATTTATATAGCTTTTACATAGGGTCTGATTCTGGTTCACTTGCAAAAGCATAGACAAAACCATGTACACCGCTGGTTCACTTGCAAAAGCATAGACAAAACCATGTACACCGCAGGTTAGGCTTATGTAACGTGCAGAGAGAGTTATGGTATGTACACACGGTGAGATTCCCTTGCTATTCGACTTAAGATTTGAGTGCTATGCAATCTTTGCTAACTCTCTACTATTACATACAATTCATACAATCTGCTTTAGATTTGCACTATATAGTCATTGCTGCCCTGTCCATCTGGGTTCACAAGGTAAAAAAACCTGTGCAATCTGCATGCGATTTTGACTATATAGTCAAAATCTAATGTCAAATCTCACCGTGTGTACACAGCATAAGATTTGGGTGTTATTTTGTTTCTGTGCAGAGTAAATACTGGCTTCAATATAGATATCAATTTGAATGACAAACCCCACCTAAATCTAAGACTCTCTTTGCACATGTTACATCTGCCCCCCTCCCTGAAGTGCACATGGTTTTGTCCATTTTTCAAGTGAATCAGAATTGGGCACATAGTACACATCTCTAACTATTTCACCCTTTACTGCCATTTTCCATTCCTACAAAATACAAATGTATTTGATAGTTTTAGCACAGACATGCCCACAGGAAATCAATAGATGTCTGATTCCAAACAAAATCTAAAGAAAAAATAAAACTACTCTTGCACTTGTAACAGAAGTGTGATAATTCAAGGAGAACTGAAAGACCTGACACATTCTACTAAAAGCAGCGAGAGAAATGCACTTAATTTACATTGATATCATTTGTGACTGCTCTTCATATGCCAAACTCATTTCCAGCACTGCGTACGCTGCTTTTACTGACTTGTTTTTTTTTTTTTAACTGACAGGATTGAAGTTCTATCAGCAAGTCAAATTAGTGAATTATATAAGAAGGCAAATCTATCAGTGTCGGTGCCACGGCTGTCAGGATAAGTTTCCGTCGAAAACAGAATTAATAACTCACATGGAAGGAGCCAGACACCTCGGAGTTCTTCCGGAGAGATCCTTGTGGGATCAGCCGCAGTAAGATTGCCAGACTCAGCATTTACATTTACCATTTGATGATTGCAGAGATTGTAGAACTGCTAACGACTGACGAGGCCCTAACTGCCAACAATCCCTGGTGTCATTTATAGCTACCAGCAACATATTTGTCTCCTTTCACTTTCTCTATAATTGCATGGACACCATATGCAACATGAGCCTCATTTGTTTTTGATTGTTGGTCTAATTAGAAATGACAGTAACACTTTATTATTATTATAAAAAAACTGTATTAGGCAGCATAATAAATTAGGGCAACTATAGATATATAATATATACTGTATGTGTGTGTGTGTGTGTGTGTGTGTGTATATATATATAAATATATTTATATATATATATACATATATACAGTATACACTGTTTGTGTGTGTGTGTGTGTGTGTGTGTGTGTGTGTGTGTGTGTGTGTGTGTATATATATATATTAAAATATTGTATGTGTGTGATATATATATATATATATATATATATATATGTCTCTATCTCTCTTTCTCTCACTGGGCCAGATGTATCAAGCTTCACAAAGTGATAAAATGGAGAGTGATAAACAGCCAGCCAATCAGCTCCTACCTGTCATGTTACAGGCTGGGTTTGAAAAATAACAGGTAAGAGCTGATTGACTTGTTGTTTATCACTCCCACTTTATCACTTTGTGAAGCTTGATACATTTGGCCCACTGTCTCATATGTTTTCTGCCTCAAGGGACGCAACATGTTCACAATTTTTTCTACGTGGCAGGTACTACTTTCCCACCTATGAAAATGATTCCCTCCTGTGCACCCTGTCTGATAGTGAGGACGACATAGAGGCACAAGATCAGGGTGAAGAGATCCCGGTTATTGCAGAAGATCTGTCAAGCCTTGAAGCACTAAAGCAGGCCAGCATATTAAACCAGCTTATACATGACAGGGGATTGAGGAGCTAAATGTATAATATGCACACAACATACTTGTGTGTCTCTTATTAGGAGGATCCTGGGAAATGTTACCTGACTAACTGAAGATGAGAAGAACACTGTGTTACAAAATGAGACAGAATAAAATTTCACATGGCACCAGCAGGTGTTCATCTTTATATAGATCTCTTTTTATTCCATATTTTACCTACTCCTGTAACATGAAGACTGCATGCTGTGTAGGTGTCAGCCGCTCGGGCACGGCACAGGGGAATATGGTGTGCATAGCTGTCAAGATACTTGTCATCTAATTAAGCAAATGAATTCCATATCAGTTCACTACACTAGCTTAATTGCTGTGCTTATATCATTGTAGACAGATATTCAGGCTTAACTAAAATATTCAATGTTTCAGTAATGCTTTGTGAGTTTAGACATTGTGTATGATGTATCATTTATATTATGCACATAATAAATAAATATATATATTCCTTGCAGTGAAATGGGGTCCCTTGGCGATGGGCTGCAAGCTTAAATGCATTGATCAAGTCATGAACTAAAACCCCATTATTTATTTAATTGATTATTTGAATGTTAAGGTAAGTAAGTAAGTAAGTAAGTAAAATTTATATAGCGCACTTTCTCCAGCAGGACTCAAGGCGCTTACAGACATTAAAAAAAAAAAAAAAAACAATGCACATAATACAGAGGATGTTGGAGGTACAGTAACAGACATGTCACAGACAAAAGCCCCTGAGCACACAGTAAGCATAATGCAGGAGTGGTGCAGCATTTTGGATAATAACTTCCATGGGTTGTGTACTCCACCCTGACAAGGTACCAAGTGCGGCAGCCATTTTAGGCGCTCTGCGTAGGATTACCCTGGGTGAAATAGAATACCCCTAAAAGAAACTACCCAAAATGGATGATTTCAATGTATACTCAGGTCCATGTATTTTTCATCCCATTCACAAGTGCACCAGATGAGGCAGCCATGGAGGGCGCACTACGAAGGTTAAACTGTAAGGGGCGAGCCATACAAGGACCCAATGCATATATTGGAAAGCAAATACTTCTGTAGTAGTATGATAAACCCTGCACAGAAACATCCACGTGATCCACATCCTGTCCGCGGAGATACCATCTGAGGCAACCAGCTTGGTGCACTGCATAGGTCAGCGCTGGCAGGGTGTGCAATCTGCGGAGGTACACAATACAGGAAAAAGCACAGGGTGGGGTTGATGTGTGCTGCAGGAGAGGAGGGGGGGGAAAGAGAAAAGACATGAACACACATTTGCAGGGGACTGACACTTTTACAAGGGATTGATGGGTGAAGTGTTGGTGCATAGGCTGACCCTGCTGCTTCCCCTCACAGCTCCATGCTCACCATGAGGGGTAGGGCTGGGGGTAGTCCAGGTGTTCTCAGCCGTAGGGGTGGTGGGCCTGGTCCACTCATGGCAAAGGTGAGTTGAGGCCACATGATATTCCTGAGTTTTTTGGGTATAATGCAGTCCTTCAGCAGTAATGATGGTTTGTTCTTTGCCTTCTGGTTTCCTTCGGGTTAACGCGGGTATAACGCTGCTATTAATTTTAAGATGACCCTTTATAACTAGACCCTTCAGATACTAGACCCCCTAACGTCCTAAAGGACTGACGTCCCAAACTATACTCAATATATAAGCCTAAAACAAACATATGTCCATCCTGAATTAGCTGCCCCTCCCAGCTAATTCAGGATGGACATATGTTTGTTGTAGTGAGTGCTGGGCCCCCTGTGTTTGTATTTACTAAGTTGAGCATCAGACTTATATGCAAAAACATGGCAATCTTTTGCCTCTAGTAATAGTGGGGGTCACAAGCATATTCACCCATCCTTGCAGTTTATGACACCGGCAGTCGACGGTTCCGTTTCAGCTGGAAGCCTTTCTCACAGATTGACCCGGTCAGTCTGTGAGAAAGGCTTCCAGCCGAAATGGAACCGTCGACTGCCGACTGCTTGTGTCATAAACTGCAAGGATGGGTGATTATGCTTGTGACCCCCACTATTACTAGAGGCAAAAGATTGCCATGTTTTTGCATATAAGTCTGATGCTCAACTTTATGGATTAAATAAATTGTGCCATACTGGACTTTAAAAAGGATCAAGGAGTGCTATCTTCTATGTATCTTTGGATACACAGTTTTCATACACACACACACACACACACACACACACATATACATGGAGTCTATACAGCGGCCAACGTTTTTATCAAGACCTTGCTTGGTCCTAATAAAAGAGCTGAAAGCTCTGAAACGTTGCCCACAATACAGAGTCTGCTTCTTTTTTTACTTGAGCAGACCAGTCATCAGAGTGCCGCACATTTATAGCTGAATATTATTCCTAACACAATGGGCACCGGAGCATTTGTGTTCTCTGTTTCACTGGAGTGCTGGATTTTCCACAAGGAATGTAATAATTTATGGTTATACGATCTGCTCAGACAATGTCAGCAAAAGAAGCAGCCTCGCAGGACTAATCTGTACAAGGGTAGAGAGTCACACTATCAGACTGATGCATGTATTATAGATAACAATTGTGACAAATAAGCAGCATCTGTCTAACATTGTTATATCACTATATTACTATACCTCCATATCTTGAAGGCTGGAAAAAAAGGGTACCAAAAAAAAAAAAAAAACACAAAATTTATAACAATAAAGCTGATTCAGCAGTCATGCGAGTTTTTTTTTATTTTTTATTACACAAATGATTCCAGTACAATCATAAGCAGTAATAGAGCATAACACATAACTATCTGATTAATACATCTGGACTAGCATGTTCTTATTGTATCTAGCATTAAAATATCAATTGGCATAACTGACCGGTTTTCTTTTTTGGATTCATGTAATTCTATTATAGCTCTAAGCCATAATATGATTATTATATTTATATTATATGTGAATTCTATGATAAGTGTAAGGTAGGGTCAATGATATACTGTAAGTATGTTCAAAGGTCTTCTGAAGATGCTACCCTGCATTGTTGCTAGGTTTCAGATCTTGCTGTGTCATAGGTGTGGAAATGGAGCTTCTAAGCATTTCCATAACACGCTGGACATCTGGCCCCATTAAGACTTTTTAAAGCTAGTTTGTAGGCTTGCTGGTCTTGCCCTTAAACTTTTAGCCCAGTAGATAAGATCCAAAGTTTTTAATGGTCAAAACTTTAGTTACACTCCAAGGTTCATATATGGTGTCTGACAATGCAGCTATTTTATTGCAGGAGCATCATATACAGAAATGTATACCTTTTTTACCTACAGCCTCCCCAACATTTAGAGAAACCTAGAGTGGCCTGGTGGGGACTTGATACTTAAGGCCTAATTCAGAACTGATCGTAGGACAAATTTGTTCTTAAAATAGACAAAACCATGTGCACTGCAGGTGGGGCTAATGGAACGTGTAGAGCGCATTTGATTTAGGTGAGATATTTTGTTTCTTTGCACGGTAAATACTGTATGCTTTATTCTTACACAGCAATTTAGATTTCAGTTAGAACACACCTCACCCAAATCTAAGGGTGGCCATGCACTCACAGATTTATCTGCAGATCTGTCTGGTTCTAACAAAAACTTGGTTATGGATTAGAGCAAATGACAGTTGACCATTTGCTTGGAAATGCTGGAAAACTGACAAACTGTCACTCATCCATAACCATGTTTTTGTTCCAACCAGCCAGATCTGAAGAAAATCTTACTAGTGTATGGGCACCTGAATTCTCTAAGCACGTTACATCTGCCCCACCTGCAGTGCACGTGGTTCTGTACATTTTGATACAAATTTGTCCTGCGATCAGATCTGAATTAGGCCATTAGTACTTCTATGATTTCTCTTTAATGTGGGTAGAGATGGGTCATTTTGAAGAAAAATTCTTCTGGTAAATCAGACATCTTTCTTTGGTATTCTGCCCATGTTTGCCTCCTAACTTATATTGTTTTTCAGGGTGTCAAAGTTTATTATAAACTAGAGTTTAGAGGGGAATGGTGACATACTGCTTTGGACTCAAAGGTCACGCAATGTCTGAATTTTGGAAACCATGCGCTATCCCACATCAGAGATACGAAGGCCCAACTTTGTATTTTCAATGAGGTTTCTTAAACTAGTTGTAGCTTATAAAATGCCACTATAAGCCAGACACTTAGAATTATGTACATACCCATGTAGGAAAAGAAACATAATAAAAGAGCAGATAAAACAGAATTTGAGAGGCAGTTAACAAAATGTCTCTCCTCTAGTTATTCAGACGGTCTCACCTAAGGGATTTCAGATTTTTATTGGTGCGTATAGGAAATAAATATGCCATAGGGTGCTGATGCAATTTTATATGCCAGTAGTTTTTAACAGAAGACACTGGCCTACAACTAAATACACTACTATATTTGATGGATTTAGACCAGTTCAATTTAGAGATTATATTTGTTGCTATACCTTCTCAGATTGTTTGATTATATTTTTGCTATACCTTCTCAGTTTGGTACACATAATGGTCAATTTATTTCTGATCCAGTTTCCAAATCTATAGATAAATATTTGCTTACAATTTGTCAGTTCTTTGGTCATATGTCTTCAATTACCAAGCTTTACACTGGACGTATGTGGTGTGGGATTGCCAAGTGCAATTTGTTGGATAGATGAACCAAACTGAAGTGAGCTCACCGTTTCTGCAAGGTCCTTTATGTCGGGACTGATATTCACAAAAACACATGCCTGAAAATCAAAGAAACACAATAGTGAAAATATAATTGTGTGTAAAAAAATGAAACTGGTAGTATCTGTGTGTGTGAGACACCTCCTAGGGTCTGTGAGGTTTTGAAAGAGATGTAAAATAGACATTGCGGCTTTAAATTAGTCTCTTAACTATTCCAAACATGTCCACCTCTTTAGGTGGTGCTCTGCCAATTCCCCAAAGATTTAAATAGTAATTTTTTATTGTACTGTAGTACAGGTTGAATCCCCTATCCGTGCATCCCGTATCCGAATTATTCCAAATAACGTGGATTTTTTTGAACAATTCAAATCCCCCCCCCCCCCAACCCTTTTTTTTATACTTACCAAGTCCCCCGGCGTCCATGGCAGGCCTTTAGCATCCTCTCCAGCGTCTCCAGTGGTCCCAGGAGTACTTTGCGCGAGTGCGCCCGCGCCGGTGACGTCACCGGCGCGCCTGGAAAATCGCACAAAGCACTCCTGGGACCGCCGGAGACGGTGCTGAAGGCCTGCTGTGGACTCCTGGGGACAACTTGGACGCCTAGGGACCACCGGGCACCACCAAGGGACAGGGAAGTATGCCTAAAAAAATGTGGTAATTGGGATATGTCTCCTTTAAATGTATAGCGACGGACGATTGACCAGGTAGCCAGCAATTTCCAATGGGTCTCCACCAACAACCCATTGGAAATTGCTGGCTACCTGGTCAATCGTCTGTCGCTATACATTTAAAGGAGACATATCCCAATTACCATCTAAAAGCACATCCAGTGGTAATATGCTCTCTAACATGTTTTTATTGCATTAATGGATTTCCATATGTATTTTTTATACTGTATTAAAATAACTCTTAATTTTATACATTGAGTATATTTATTCACTAATAACAGCCGGCGCTGGTACATCTGCATTCTTTTTGGTACCAGTTTTTATTGGGGCTGACAACCCCCATACCAGCTGCCAGTTAGAGGCGCGCTCCTCCCAACTTTCTCTTTTTTCCATATATTTATAAAGTAGAGTTTAAGACAATAGAACAGTGATGGCTAACCTTGACACTCCAGCTGTTGTTGAACTACACATCCCAGCATGTCCTGCATCAGTTTTAGCATGGCCAAATAGCAAAACTGTAGCAGCAGTGATGGCTAACTGTAGTTAGCCATCACTGCCCTAGAAGAAGCATTAAGAACAGGTAGGTCTGAACATCACTGTTGCCAGCTTTGCTAATTCTGGTGATAGAGTCTTGATTTTTTGCCAGGAATGTTTGGAGGTATGTACTGCTTCATGGTTTTCATAATACAGTATACAATAAAAAAAATAGCAAAAATTGCAATTTAAGGGACAAATTAGAAATGGACACTTTAAATCAACTGGGCTAAGATTACAATATCCCTGCACTGCAGTGGCATCATTACTTGAAGCGCAGACCACACCAGGTGTTGACAAATTTGGAGCGAGAGCTGCAAGATATTATCACACTGCAACACCAGGCTCCTGATCACTAAGGAGGAGCTGGCAGTGTGGGAGAAGGGTCATAACTATGACTGTGGTCCATGCTGCTGCAAAGAGCCAAGAATGCCTGCAGTCACCCACACTGTAGCCTTGTACACACACATCAATTTGCTTTTGATTCAATGTTAGATTCGATTTTCTATTAGATCTGACATTAGATCTTTCCATTTGATTTGGCATTATATATGTACTTTTGCATTAGATATCGAATTCGATATACATTCATGGTACATTGTACACATTTGATTTACTAGATCGAATTCGATATTTCCTTGGCTGCACAGTAGATTTTTCTTTTTGATCTTGTGAAAACGGGAGCACGCATCGAATCGAATGTAGATCAAAAGTGACACAAAAACCATTCGATTTCGTTTAGGATTCGATTAGATTTTGCTTCTTTAAGCAAAATCAAATCGAAAATAGGGAAAAAATCAATGCATGTGTACAGGGCTTAATATCTATTTGACAAGTGCCTGCAGTGATGCTAGCAGTGCATCCAGCATGATAGAGTGCATAGGGCATGAGTCAGCAGCACAGAAGAGGAGCAGGTGTCAGTAACTGAGGGGATTGTTGCAGCTATGCATGCAACCCTATCTGGGTTGACCTCTCTGAGACTTTCGAACTCTGAGGCCTATGTAGAAAAGCCATCCTGTCTGCACCTGCTAGCCCTCCCTCTCGTCCATACTTCTATAAAGTAGGTACTACTGTGTGGTATTCTGTGTATAAGGTGTACCACTACTTTGTGGCAAAATGTTCAAAAGGGTCAGTAATATTGTGAGGCATTATGTGGTATTAATGTGTGGACACACCCTTCCCCGCAAGACCATGCCTCGTTTTTTGCTGTGTGTTGTCCCTATTTAGTCTACAAAATTGAATAAAGCATGAAAAATTTGTTTAAATAATAAAATAATCTCCCTGTGTTTTGCTTTAAATTTATAGAATAAATGATTTATAGCTAGTCAAAGCCAGATGCTTGTCCGTAAACTTTAGTCCTAGACCATAGTCCTAGTCCTACAAGGTTCAATATTGGGATCCACCTTGTTTAATATATTTATTAATGATCTATGTAATGACATAGTGGGTAAGATTGCAATATTTGCATACGAAACACAAAAGTGAGTAAGGAAATTTACTCAGGAGAGGATATAGAGACACTACAAAGTGACTTAATTAAACTGGAAAGGTGGGCGGAAACGTGGAAAATGTAAAGTAATTCATTATGGTAATAAAAACAAACAAGCTACTGTACTTATAGACTAAACAGAGTTAATATAGGGAATTCTGCAGTGGAGAAGGACTCATCATAGATAATAAATTGAGTAATAGTGCACACTGCTCAAGTGGCAAGCATTAAAAGGGGAATGGATTCAAGGGATGCCAATGTGAGAGTGGCTTTTTTACAAGGCATTGGTTAGACCACACTTGGAATATTGTGTTCAGTTCTGGGCACCGCACCTTAAAAAGGACATAAATGAATTGGAACAGATACAGAGAAGGGCGACTAAGCTAGTAAAAGGTCTCAAATCACTAGAATACAAAGATAGGCTAACCAGGCTGAATATGTTTTCACTGAAGAGTTATGATTAGCATGTTCAAATGCAGCATTGGGAATCATAAGGAACTGCAACATGATTTGTTCAGTAACAGGGCTGTAGGTAGGACACGCGGGCATGTTTTGAGGCTCGACAAAAAAAATCCCTACTGAATTAAGAAGAGGATTCTTCACCAATAGAGCGGTAAAAATCTGAAACTCGTTGCCGGTGGGGGTGGTTACGGCAACTACTTTTAATGAATTTAAATCAAAACTGGATACATTCTTGGCCACTAAAGGAATCATATAGATATGACTTACTCAAGTCAGTAGTTACAAGTCCTATAGGTTGAGTTAGCTGGTCTAATGTCTTTTTTTTAACCTTAATTACTATGTTACTTATTTCAGTCCTGATCTGAGGCTCAGATAGTAGGGATGCCAATCCCATGGCATTTTTTCAGTCCCGGAATTTGGGGTTAAAAAATGCCCATTCCTGGGATTGGCTTCCCTAATAAAATAAAAAATGCCCTGGCCATCCTTCATATCTACCTTTATGGCAGGGTGTGGGCAGAAGCAATGCTGTTGCTGCTTGAGGCGCTTCTGGGAGCCGGGCCGGGCAACGATGCTGTGGGCGGAGCTGCTGTGCCATCTGTGCTGCATGACCTCTTACTGTCACGCTGTGCAGTGCCGCAGGCCGGGCATTGAGAACAGAAAAACTGTGGTAGCACAGAGGATTGTGCCAAGAAAGATGTTACGCTATATGAGTGCACACTATAAAGAAGTTCTTATTCTTACTTTTGTTCACTGTATTGAAATGATGAGTTCAGTAAAATGTAACTTTTAATAAACATTCTTTAAAAGATTCCCCTTTGTCTTGATTCCTTTTTATTCTTGTAGGAACAGAAGAGGATTGTTTCTTTATAGGTGAAATAAAGAGTTTAAAATCATATACATATAAACATGGTGCTCATACAAAGAAATGAGATAGTGTAAAGAGTAGAGTATTAAAAAAGAAGTCAGAGCCCGTTGTCTGCTGCACTATATTTGATGATTGGAAGTATCTCTAGGGTCTGTTGTGTCTGTGCACTGTTGCCTAGGTTGGCTTACAGCCCAATTTACTACTTTCAATGTATCTTATGTGCGGATAGGTGCTAGTAAACAACTTTTAATTTTTCAATAATTGTCAATTGTTCAACATAGCATTTTCCTCTTCTAGAGAGAGGTGTGTGTTGGATTCTGATTTAGATTTTAGCTCTGGTAGACCTTGGAATTGTGTTGTCCCAGTTGGTGTTTTTTTAGGGGAGGGGATTCTACTGGTTATTAATTTCTGTGTGTAGTTTTTACTCGCACTTGTCACTTTAGGTATTCCTTTATTTTTATTTTAGGATTTTCTACCAGTAGTGACTTACACTTCCCCGTCTGGGTGGGTGCTGGTATTAATTTTGCTTAGGTGCTCAGGTGCTTTGGTTGTAGGTTTTATATGTGGCAACCTGTATTATTAGATATTGTCCCTTGTTTATTCTGGGATTATTCTTCCTTTTAGCAAGGATTTGCACTTCCCTGTCTGGGTGAGTGCAAGCACCAATCTTCTATGTGTGTCTACTGATTTATATTTTCATCATAGAAGTATGTTTTTATTTTCACACTTATTTATATATGAATTCACAGGTTGATTCTCTGGACCTGTTTACTTCACAGCGTATATATTTGTGTTGCTTTTGCAATTAGAATGCAATTCTGATATTTTTTCTCGTTTCTGTGTGTAGTTTTTACTGGTACACGTCACTTTTTTTGGAAGGGTTTTTTTTTTTGGTGTCATATATATTTATTGAATTTTATTACAAATTTGTTTTTATATGAATTACAAATTTGTTTTTACATGAATTGTATGCAACAGCCTGTGGGGCTGGGTATTTTCCCCTTTTGTTTATTATCGGGGTTTATTATAGTGTGCACTCATATAGCGTAACATCTTTCTTGGCACAATCCTCTGTGCTACCACAGTTTTTCTGTACACCCCAGTTACCATTGAGTGGCACCCCCGCAAGTGATATTAAAATAGCGGGCAACACGGGTCCAAATAACACTAGTGACCCATCTAGAGTGTGCAGACAATCTTCCTACCCGTCCTTTCCCCATTATTTGAACGGGCATTGAGAACAGCCAGGCAGCGTCTAAGCAAGTGCTCAGATACTGCCCGGCATTAGACTGCGCTTGCGCAGTCTATTCTCGAAATCCCAGGATTGGAAATCCCAGCTTTTTTGGGGCCAAATCCCAGGATCCCACCGATCTTGATCCCGGGATTGGCCACCCTATCAGATAGATACTGCTACACTAGTGTAGCATTGCTTCTGTCACACACTCCCGCAGTGCAGGAGTCTCTTACCAGGTCCGGTCCCAGGGATGGTGCGGGCGGCGGCAGCAGGACAGGACTCTGGCGTTCCGGGGTCTGCGGTCCAGGCAGTGTATTCCTCGTCGGCGGCAGAGGTCCTCCTGCAGCGCCGGCGGGGACAGCGGACAGGCGGCTTCCGGGTTGACGGGCGCGCGCGCCGCTCTAGCTTAGATTTAAAGCTACAGGCAGGAAATTAACCCGATAGCCTGCAGGGATAAAAGGAAGTCCCTGGCAGGCAATCGGGGGCAGAGTATAGGCTCACACCTGCTCCAGCGTTGTTGTAGTATTGTGCTTAACCCTCTCATTAAATCTGACCCCGGCTTGTTCTCCTGACCACTCTTCCGTAATTCCCCTGTGTTTGATCCGTGCTCCAAGTGTTTGACCTCCGCGTGTTAGGGACTATTCTTCAGCCTCATCCCACTGTACTGCGAACTGTGCTCCTCTGTGTATGACCCGGCTTGGCTTTGGACTACTCTGTATTATCCCCTGGTGCCTGCTTGTCCATCCTGATCTCGACCCGGCAAGACGACCACGTTTTCCATGATCCCTATCCCTACTACCAACTCATACGGGAAACCTGACCAAGGGGCCGCAACCGACGTGTCGGGTGCCGCTGAATCCCAAATCCCGCTTGGAGGGGTCACTGGCAGAAAACCCCCGGCACGGTTAGACTCCGCACCCCTGTGTCAGGTTGAGCCAATTCCCGAGTTGGTAGGAACGGTACGGGATTGTGACAGCTTCACCCAAAGTACTAGACTTAAGTATGAGCTTTTACGGCTCCAAACATTAACAAGTGTTGAAAAAAAAATCTTTAATATTGTGGACAAGTACCAAGGATGAATGATAAAGGGATTGGCAAACTATCTCCCCCTAATGTTTTGTTACTGCAGTGAAATTGTGTAAAATACTGTATTTTGGACTTTATTATAAATAATTCAAAAGATTCATAAATTTTGATCGTTTACCTTAGCCTGGCCACTGAGCGAGGGCTGCAGGAGATGGGTGAGTTTGGAGTTCCTGTAGGGCACATGCAGGGAGTTTTTCTTTAATGCTGTAAAAACCTGTCAAGTCAATATCTTACAGTCAATAATACAGCATTTCTATTTGTTATATAAATAACATAATGGAAAAATATACTGCACATCCCCATATTAATTTGCAATATAAATAACTCAGTATATCTAGATGTCACACTAAACCATGTTTCACGGCACTGTTACTTAAGTTACAGTCTAAGCATGGTTTATACTAAACAAAAATTGCTGTAAAAACCCAGTTTTGGGGGTTTTACCGCATTTTGAAATGCACTAAAGTCCCTCCAGGCGGGGCTCCGCTCCGGGGGTTATGCCAGCTCTAGCTGGCCGTAACCCCATAGAAGTATATCAAAAAAGGGGGCAAGGGGTTGGGGAAGTTAGTTCTGCACAAGGATATTGATTGAATATTGGTTAGTTCCCCAGTTTATCATTGCTATGCTGCAATTGCAATGGATACATATATGGGGGTGCTGCCAAAGACAATGGGTATGGTACAAAAAAAGAGACAGAAAAGGATTGTCTTTTTGGCTGGCGCACTAGAAAGAAGAATGAATATTATTTAAAAATTAACTTTTAATGATATTGATAAAAAGAAGGCCATTAAAGTGAAATATAAGCTACATACATGACTGACAAAAACATTGAACAATTATTAAAAATGCATGTGCTGTGTGTGTGTCTTATGTTGATGGGTCGTGGCGTGAAATTCCTCCTCTTCACTACAACAAGTCGTGAATTATATCTTGTTTTTTGCAATAGATGTTGCGTTCAGGTACTTTTCAGGGGAGATTGGATGGGTGATCTGACCATGTGTGTGCAGTCAGAAACCTCTATTGAATTCCAATTAATCCTTGATTGTGTACCCTGAAGCCGTGACTGTTCGAGTGTATGCTCCAATGGGGGATTGGATGGGTGATCTGACCATGTGTGCGGTCGGGCACCTCTATTGGGTTCCAATTAATCCTGGGTCGTGTGTCCTCAGAGTGTGTCACTGTTGTACACTATTATAAGGAAAATAAGGATGGTGTATATGCAGCGCTTTGCTTCACTGTAACAACACCTATATAAGTGGACGTAATTATTGTAATATGCAGAAGTATAATTACGTGCTATACACGAGTGATTATAGGGAGGATTGCATGGGTGATCTGACAATATTTATAGTCGGATCCCTCTATTCAAGATTGCATGGGTGATCTGGCGGTGTGTACAACCAGGTCCCTCTATTCATTGGCAATTAATCCTTTCCTGAGGCCGGAACTATTCAGGTGTATGCTCCAATTGGGTGTTTTTGTGGAAGAGATTGGATGGGTGATCTGACCGTGTGTGCGGTCGGGCACCTCTATTTGGGTTCCAATTAGTTCTGGATCGTATGTCCTGAGAGTGTGTTACTGTTATACACCATTTAGGAGAATGAGAATAGTGTACATGCAGCACTCTGCTTTACTGAGAAATCACTTATTAAGCAAACGTGATTTTTATATTAAACACAAGTATAATTTCGTGCTTTACACAAGTTATTGTAGGGAGCATTGCATGGGCGATCTAACAATATTTATAGTCGGATCCCTCTATTCAGAAATTGCATGGGTGATCTGGTGGTGTGTACGACCAGGTCCCTCTATCAATTTGCAATTTGTCCTTTTGGACGGTGGGTATTGGGGTAAGCGGCTGTTATGATATATTGGACGGACTTACGTTAGTCTGATAATTGCAAATCTATAATTGATACAATTAGTTGGTGTACAATTGTTGTAGTCTGTAGGAGTATCACGTTATTGATTTAGAGTGTGTACCATGCGAGTGATTATTCGTAAAGTTATTTTGTGTTACAGTCACTCGCTTATTTGGGGTACCAATAGAAAAGTCTCAGGAGAAGTTTTTCTGTTAAGTTACAGATTCGGTTGCGGGGACGGGGTTATGTTTTACAATTCCAATGTTGGTTACACAATATCTAATCGTCCGGTGCTCTATTTATCAGAGCACATGTCGCATTTGACTGGGTACAGACGAAGAGATTTATGTGCTGTCTCTGCCTGCTATGTCAACTGGTCTGCTAGGTTTCAGACCTCATTCCCTGTTGGTAATAGGCAAATGTAGGCGACATATAGCACAGTGCGCTCCTGAATTGGGCATGCACTTGTTTTTCGCTAAGCGGTACAATCTGCTATACAGTATGTGGGCTACAGCGCTGCTCTGAGACCCACCAATTATACATGCGGTCTGTGCGCTGTCAAAAATTTACCGGCATAGGCGATATACGGTATACATCCAAATTGGATAATTGTAAAAACCCCCGCTAGGTAGTTTTGTACTGGTTGTGATTTGTGCGGCACACCGCAAGATAAGTGACTCTTGGGTCCCGCTGAGCAATATAATTGCTGTGTGAGATAGTAATGCTAATTATAGCTTGTGCGGCACATATCTAGGGTAGACAATTGTACAGCCCCGCTGAGCGGTGCGTTTGCACTGTATTGATAATTATAGCTAGTGCAAGTACACGTCTAGATTTAATAATCGTTAGAATTCCGCTGAGCGGTGTATTACTGTGCATGAGAATTGTGCTGGTTATAGCTTTCCTATGTAGGGCTAAGCGAACCTCTGCTGAGCGGTATATTAATACTGCACAAAGGTTGTGCTGATTTACGATTTCAGCTCCATAAGACTACACAAATCATTAACTAATACGATAGTAATGCTAATTATAGCTTGTGCGGTACTTATCTAGGGTAGACAATTGTACAACCCCGCTGAGCGGTGTGTTTGCACTGTATTGATGATTACAGCTTAGTGCAGGTACACGTCTAGATTCAGTAACCGTTAGAACTGCCGCTGAGCGATGTATTACTTTGCATAAGAATTATGCTGGTTATAGCTTTCCTATGTAGGACTAAGCGAACCTCCGCTGAGCGGTATATTGATACTGCACAATGGTTGTGCTGATTTCCGATTTCAGCTCCATGAGACTACACAAATCATTAATTAATACACAATCTTGACACACATTGCTACAGCACGTGCATACTGGCCAACGCGCGTTTCACATATGGCTTTTTCAAGGCCTCCAGTGTGGGGCTGGAGGGATTCGCCTACACAAGGAATGAAAAGGGTGTGTGGAAAAAAAAAACTGCCCTGTGAAAACAGAGCCAAGTTGGTGGTCTGGGAGTTAGACAGTCCAGGTTGGGACTGTGCAATCAGAGACCAGCATGTGATTGGAAGCCATTGAAGGCTAGTAAGCCAGGTTCTTGCCTGCAGGAGAACCAGAAAATGCATTTGGAAACAGTGACAGCTGGCATGTTTTTGCAACAGAAATAACTACTTGTCATAATTACTTGGCATAATGTGTACAGGGGACGTTACTGTATGGAAGATGGTGGGTTATGGTATTAGGGATAGGGTAGTATTCTCTGTGTAGTAGTTTGGTTTAAGGTGTTATGTTAGATTAGGGGTTTTGGTTAGGGAATTAAGCTTGGTGCTGCAGTCTGGGTCTGGGTTAGATAAGGGGCATGGGTAAGGGTATTATAGAACATACAGTGTTATGGATTGTTTGAGGGAGGAGGGCCCCAAACCAGTATCTTGCCTAGGGCCCCATGAAGTCTAAATCCAGCTCTAATATATCTTAAAAAGCATGAGAGATTACCCTTGCACTTTCCTGAATCTAGAGCGCTCACAAAGTGCCAGCGATGTGCGCCCGTGATTAAGCATGGGAGATTTTATTTAAGCAAGTAAATTAAGAAAGGGGGATTTCAGTCAAGCAAGTTAATGCAGATCGCCCACTACACAAAAAAACAGCAATTTGACTAGATTTATCCATCAGGCTGGTTATACATCTCCTGGCAACAGCGATGCGCGGGGCAGTGCATCGCTATTGCTATGGGCCCTACACACACAGCGAAGTGTTTCATTTCTAAGAAATCTAGTCAGATCGCTTAGAAAATAGCCCTTTATCGCTATGTGTGTAAGCCTCATTAGTTTGTTTTGTTTTTATTTTGCATTTCACATAACAACCTGGCAGAATTGTTTCTGCTATAGATTGTATATCTTAACCAAATTTCTGAAGAATGAAATCCTTTAATTGCACAGGAAGAGCTGCGACTGGGACATTTCGGAGATGAAAGGTCTATGTTGTTAAGAGATCTTGTGAAGATACTCTGTAAAATAGAGCCTTGGCAGAGAACATTGTACAGCATACAGTATACAGTATCTGATTTTTCTGACATGATGTCTGCTACGAAACCCGCTGAAAAACACAAAGTCTTCTGAGAACTGTTGGCAAGTAGATAAAAAGTATTTCGTGTCCATTGTGCAATACACAACTTCTTTCATTAGTGACATTTGTTTTGAACATGCACTCAAGACAACAAAACACAAAAAAAAGCTTCAGTACAAGTGCTCTCCTGGCCTTTCTCTCTCTATGTGTGATTTTTTATTTATGTTGCTTTGTTTCCATGGTAAGGGAATTACCTTATGAAGATGCAGACAGCTGGGCTTGTGACTAGATGGCACTATTTGTTAATGTAAAAGTACAATTTGCAGACATTGTGTTCCGTGTCAATTGTTGTGATGAGAATCTGTCATTGTGAATATTTCATTCATTTTATTAAATGGATTATTATGATGAATTAGACAAGAATTTTTTAATTGCTAAAATTAAATAATGTACTATCCATAAAATTTGGTATAACAGTATAGGTATGATTTCTAAAGTAATGTGGTATTGCTAAAAACTGTTTTTGAGGGATCTGATTGTTTTACAACCATATGATTTAAAATATGGGTACTTGTTTCCTAGAACGGCCACAATCGTGAGTGATCGTGGCTCTTAATTAAGGGACACGATCCTCACGATGTGGCCGATTTTTTACAATTTTTTCATACTTTGAATGACAGAAATCGGGTCAATCGGTCGGTCGCGACCAATTAAAATCGGCCGCGATGCGACCGACCGATTGACCCGATTTTTCCATAGACTTCAATGTTAAAAAATCTTTTAACATTGAAATCGGGAGGATCGCGTCGGTCTTGTGCCATTATAATGGCACAAGATGAGATGGACTTGATTAAGTCCATCTCACATAGGGTAAAATGATAAAAAAGGTGAAATGGCCCAATATGACCCATTTCACATTTTTTATGTGCCCGCCATGACCCCACGATAGACGTCAACCCGAAGCGTGGCGAGCGCAGCGAGCCCGCGAGGGGCGGCGGTGCGCGTCCTCCGACCTTTTCATTCCCCTACTATCCACTAGGGCGTGGAGTGAGAATAGAATAGTGTGGCGAGCGCAGCGAGCCACCGAGCCCGAAGCGTGGCGAGCGGACGCGTATACCTGTGAAGTTAGACGCGTCCCCTCGCGGGGCTCGCTGCGCTCGCCACGCTTCGGGCTCGGTGGCTCGCTGCGCTCGCCACACTATTCTATTCTCACTCCACGCCCTAGTGGATAGTAGGGGAATGAAAAGGTCGGAGGACGCGCACCGCCGCCCCTCGCGGGCTCGCTGCGCTCGCCACGCTTCGGGTTGACGTCTATCGTGGGGTCTAGCCCACTTAGTAACATTTGGGGGGGCAATTGAAACAAATCTGGTGAAAAAAAAAAAAAATCGGGTGAAAAATCGGTCGGTCGGATCGGTCGCATCGTATGCGACCAATTCGCATGCGATGCGATCGATCCGATTTTTTATCTTACGACCACAACGATCTAAATCGTTGTGGCCGTGCTAGGAAACAAGTACCAAAATATGTATACCATATATACTTGAGTATAAGCCTACTTTTTCAGAACATTTTTTATGCTGAAAAAGCTCCCCTCGGTTTATACTCGAGTGAGGGTCCCACTTGAGTCAATAAGTTTTCCCAGTTTTTTGTTGTAAAATGAGGTGCCTCGGCTTATATTCGAGTCGACTTATAGTCAAGTATATACGGTAATTTACTAAACACAAGACCTTAATCATAAACTCCCCTGTTGACAAGGGAAGAAACACAGGGTATTCAAACAGCTCTACTGGTGTCATGTATATATGAAATACCGCCTGTCGGCTAAAAAAGCCAGTGAAAAACCCCATGTTGACCTTTTCACTGTCGACCTTGCCCATGCCTAATGACCCGTCGACCTTTTAGCATGTCGGCCTAGTGGTGTCGACCTAATGACTGTCGATCAACTTTTATGGTCGACCAATTGACCCGGTGTGATATGCAGTTGAGTGTGACGGAGAAAAATAGAACTAAAAATGTTCAAAAAAGTTAAAATAAAACATCTTGGGCATACCACAATGGATTACTGCAGGGGACTGGGCTTCCATAATGCACATATTTTCATGAGTAGGTCAAGTTAAAAGACAAAGTTTGGTTGAAGTTTATAAAGGCAAGTACCTGTCCCAGTGCTGTGAGAGACTTGTTAATTGATGCAGCCTCCACCAAGCGCTGGCCTGTAGCTTCTGTCTTAGATATTCTTTCTGAACCAGCCAAGTCACACAGTGTGAGTGTAGCACTAGATATGACTCCTGAGATGCTGTCAATGCCATTTACGTTTAAGATCACCATCAGATGAGAGCGTGAGCTGGGAGAATACAAAGTTTTTACAAATTGTACAATTTGTTTCATCAAAACTGGTAAACTTCAGAGTTGTGGCATTCGTGGATCCAAACTAGTTTCTGTATGCAGAGCTGCCAGTATCTATGGGGTGCATGGGTCTGGGACGGATATTAGACAGCACTTACATCGACAGCCATTACATCGACACCATTAGTTCGACAGCTCAATAGGTCGACATGGTTTTAGGTCGACATACCATTAGCTCGACATGTCATTAGGTCGACAGCTCATTAGGTCGACATGTTTTTAGGTCGACACTACCATTAGGTCGACAGTGTATATGTCGACAGTCAAAAGGTCGACATGGGTTTTTTCACTGTTTTTTGGCCGAAATGTCGACACAATCGACATGGACACAGTTTGAAGTGTACCGCAGCCGCTCGCTATGCTTCGGGCACGGTGCCTCGCTGCGCTCGGCACACTATTTTATTCTCCCACCACGCCCTAGTGGATAGTAGGGCATGAAATACCGCCTGTCGGCACATGTCAGCTCAAAAAACAGTGACAAAACCCATGTCGACCTTTTGACTGTCGACATAGACACTGTCGACCTAATGGTAGTGTCGACTTAAAAACATGTCGACCTAATGAGCTGTCGACCTAATGACATGTCGACCTAATGACATGTCGACCTAATGACATGTCGACCTATTGAGCTGTCGAACTAATGGTGTCGATGTAATGGCTGTCAATGTAAGTGCTGTCTAACAATAGTCCGGATACCGGGGTGCATCACCCCCCCCCCCCACAATCAGCTTGTGAAAGTACCCATAACTACATGAACTCCCATCAGCCCTAAAACAGGCAGTCTGTGCATGCTCACCTCTAAATGAACCGATAAGGTCTCCACAGTTAATATTACACAAATACATTTTTAATAGATGAAAAACACGATGACAAAATATCAGTGTTTAGGGATAGCAAAAAAACTGAACTATATGTAATACACCATACTAATAATCACCTCTGAATAGGCAACAGCACACTTATGCTACATGTGGATCCCCAGTTACACCCATTTAGCCACAAGCGGACATGTACAGTATATGAGTCAGAGTTGCATATGCAGGTTCTTTGCCAGATCTGTCCACAATAAGAACTTTGATACAACTCCTGAACCTGTCCCTGCCGCATCTATGTGTATTACACATTGGAACAGGTGTGGTATAGAAGTTTTCAGTATTTATGTTGACATGCATTAGCATACCTCCCAAATTGTGTCCGGTTGAAATAGGGACACTCGCGCGGCGTCCGAAAAGGGGGCGGGTGTATGCAAATGAGGGTGCGGCTTATGCTAATTAGCCGTGACCTCATTTTCATACGAGAATAGACGCTGTGCGCATGCGCACAGCGTCTATTCTACTAGATTGGGGGGTCTCCCAACTGCCACCCCCCGCAGCGGGACAATGCCTGCCGCGGGTGGGACGTCGGGACAGGACCCGAAAATCGGGACTGTCCCGACGGAATCGTGACAGTTGGGAGGTATGCATTAGGTCGACGGTCAGAATAATGGTTGACATACGTTTTTTGGGTCAAATCTTGCTGTGCTTCAAGCAAGGTGACTCACTCTGCTACCACTGTGTCTGCCACAGGTTACTCTTTAAAATCATAGTCCATGTGCATAGTAAATCAAGCAAACATTGGGAAAACTTTAATAAGAATTGTGTTGACAATTGTCATGTTGACATTTTAAATCTACTTTAAGCACTGTTGACTTTCATACATGTGACCTAATCCATATTGACCATATGGTATTGTCCTAGACCAGTGGTTCCCAACCCTGGTCCTCAAGTACCCCCAACAGTGTATGTTTTGCAGGTCTCCACACAGAATCACCAGTGCTATAATTAGCTCCACCTGTGGATCTTTTCAAATGTGCCTGAATAATGAGTGCACCTGCCGGGTGACCTGGAAAACGTGCACTGTTGGGGTTACTTGAGGACCAGGGTTGGGAACCACTGTCCTAGACACTCCAGATTTATCATCCAGATACCTATTTGAAGACTATTGTTTTATTATTAGGTTGCTATTATAGGCTCAAACCTATATTTGGGGTGAAAGTTTTTTTAAAGCAGCAATCATATACACTGCAAAACCAGTTTGATTTTGCAGTGTCCATGATTGCCGAGTTTAAAAAACTGGAGATTTCTTACCGAATCTCTCACTTTCTGAATCTCTCATCCTATTCAATTTCAACCATAATTTTGCACTCTAAACAATTAGTTATGCGAGAAAAGATGTCAAGGTAAATTTACTAAAGTTTCTAAAAAAAAAACTAAAACAAAAGAGGTAATGTTGCCCATAGCAACCAATCAGATCTGTCTAATATTTTTTGGGCTGCAACAGAGAAATGATAGAGCAGAGCTGGGCAACACCGGCCCCCCAGATGTTGATGAACTACACATACCAGCATGCCTTGAATCAGTTTCAGCATGGCCACATAGCAAAACTAATCCAAAGCATCCTGGGATGTGTAGTTCATCAACATCTGGAGGGCCAGTGTTGCCCAGCCCTGTGATAGAGAGATTCTGATTGGTTGCTATGCGCAACATCACCTCTTTTCATTTTTAGAAGCTTTAGTGAATTTACCCAATCATGAATGTATGATGTCTCTAGGTCCAGTTTGTTGAGCCGTTTTTTTTACAATGGAATGGTGTCTGTAATAACGTAATAATCATGTATCTTTCCATAAGAGTATTTTGGTTTGTTCAGAGATTCTACCTTTCTGTATTCATTTTTGTAGATGCCACGGTCCTATTCTTCTCACCAAATGAAATAGTGTTTTTGATGTCTTCTTCTGTCTGGACTTCAGCTTCAGTCAGTCCTGGAACAGTCACGGTTTTCCCATGTGACCTGATCTCCAGTTGTTTGTTTCCATTTTGTGAAAGTAGATCCCACACATTCTCATTATATATCTCTAGCATCGAAATCTAATCAAACAGGAGAACAATACTGTGAGTGAGAAATATTTTTCTATGACACATTTATTTTTGTTACATGGAATAGACATACAATAATGATTCTATTTTCAGTCATAGGGCAGTATTCAATGAGGCCAACTCGCCATGTTTCATGGCGAATTTGTGCTATTTTCGCTTTGGAAGGTGATTTTTTGTGGCAGAAAGTGAATCACCCTATTCTACGTGCATTTTTCACATCTACGAACAGTGAGTGACGGATAATTCGCCGTCTGATAGTCTCCGCAATTCGCTGTGGTTTTTCAATGGGTTTTTCAATGTGATTCGCCGTGAGTGTATTCAATGAGAAGATGGCGAATTGCTTTCTAAGTGATTTTCGCCTTGTGTTACTGTGTAGCAATTGCCATCTTTTTATGGTGAAGTGGAATGTCAACTTTTAAAATAAAGTTGTTTTTTTTTAAATGGTGTCAAAAAATCAGGAATTTTATTATATGAAGGGACATGCTATTTTTATTCATGTGCTTACAGTACATGAATATATATTTAATTTAAAAAATATATAGTTTTTTACACATAACAGCCAGCAGGGGGCCGGGAGCCGCTCGTTACATATTCATATATTCACTGCTCCCGAATATATGCACGATCGGGAGCAGTGCTAGGGGCTCCCTACCTGGTCCCCTGCTGGCTCTCTCGGCTCCCTGGTCCCGGAGTGCCCTCTTCCCCCCCCCCCCCCCCCACACACACACATACATTCTGGGGCAGGCAGGGAGACTTCCATCTCCCTGCCTGCCGCCGTTCCCCGGCTCCCTGCGGAATCTGCCACAGGAGTTAAGATTCGCCGTCGGGGGCAGCGAGCCCCTGCGGCATTGAATACTGGGACAGGGAGGGCTTGCAGCGAGGGCTCCAGCCCTCCGGAATACGGCGACAGTGCAGTGAATCCTAAACCGGATTCTCTGCACAAGCCGAATTTAGTCATTGAATACTGCCCATAGTGAGAAGTGCATAAAGCAGTGCTCATTGAGAATACATACCTTTGTGGTATATTTAGTCCTTTCTCTCTCATGACATATGCGCAAAAGTTCTCTTATTGACCTGTACATATTAACAAAACGAATGTATGTGTCAGTTAGATAATGTTAATTATATCTTGGGGTAATAACGTCCTGCTTACTGTGGGTTTTGTTTTTTTACAATTATATCCTGGATAGCAATAAAGATCAATGTATATTACTGATTTTTTGTGAATACTTAAAATGATTCAGCTGTTACTTCTTCAAACATTTTATTAAGGGGAAAAAATATCCTCTCTTAATCATAATCATTCTCCTTTTAGCAATGGGAAGTTAGGTTGAAGGTAGCTCAGGAAAACAGATATTGCGGGACTAAAAAAGACCCTTTCTGTTCTGTGGCATACATGTTTCAATGTGGTGTGTAATAATCTCTTGTTTAGTTGATGAGCTGTAATTGTTGGGTTAGGTATACTATGTCAACAGTCATCATTTCATCAATGAGGAAATATCTACATATCATCCATAGTGGCCCAGCGGGTCACTCATCTGGTCGTGGCAGCAGTGCATCTCCAGAGGAGACTTCCAGGTCAGTTCTGTGGGTTTCATTTGATGCGCCAGCGTTCCAGTACGTACAGTCCCCTGATCACTAATCTCTAATCCCCCATTTAGTACCTAACCATAACCTCTGCCTTCCCTGCAGCCTAACCCCAGCCTCCCCCTAGTAGCTAAACCTTTTGACAATATCAACACCATGGGTGAGATGTAATAGGGTGTGATTTTTCTGAAAAAAAAAAAAAACAGACGAAATCACATGTTTTCCAAAAATCGCAAATATAATAAGGTGCGTTTTGCCGTAAAAATAGCACTTTTATAAAATGTTCACGTTTTGACATGTCTAAATCGCACATTACCAATCACATGCAGATGTTATCTCATACAAAACATCAAAATCACAAATGTAATAGGGTCCGATTTTTGACATTACCAAAAATCGCAAACAAAATAGATTAGGTTCAGGCTGGCGAGTTGGACAGAACCATGCACAAACCAATGAGATCCATGCATGGTTCTGTCCAAAAAATGGAGTGTGTACACCCAGTCTTTTGTCCTCTGTATTTTTGGGAATCAGGACTGGTCCAAAAGCACTGTGCTGGTTTCATAAATACGGGGGATGCCCACTATTTTTTCCTCCATATTTGAGGAGCCCAGGGCTGGTTATGCTGGTTGGAGGCATAAAACTTTGTTATGCCTGAATAATGACACGTGTATATTTTGCAGCTGCAACTTACATTTTTTTTAAATAAATCTTTCTCCAACTAACATAATATGTGACATCTCCATCGCCTATGTAATGATGCAATACAACAATTTAGTTAAATATGATAACTTATTACAAATGTATCTGCTATTTTATAGAATAGGAGTAGTGGTGGGACTATTGTGGGTGTAGGGAGCCTAGAGGTGAGGGGGTCACCCTACTCGACCCCTTATTGAGGAGCCAGCTCTTTTCTCAGAAAAGCACTCCAGTGATCTTTTTTCTGCATTACTGGCCTGATTCAAACCCATTAGCAGAAGTGCAAAATCGATATTCGCCAATTCCCGCACTTCTGCGCATTCACTAGAGCACACATGCACAAGCCCTGAAACTGCAAACACAGGAAATTGCAGTTTCAGTGCTTGCCGGGTGTGATGATTGGGCGGCAATGACATTAAGAGGCAACGACCGATTGTTTTGTGGTCCAGACAATGCAGGCATGTCCAGACCGCACAGGGGGTGGCCTGGCTTGGCAGCCAGGGGGCAGCTGGTAATGTGTAAGTGCTTCACCGTGTAGCAAAGTGCTCACACTTTAGGTATATGCCCACAAAATTATCCGGTCACATCGCGGGGCGGACCCAGTGTGTGGGGCGGCTGTGAACTATTCTAGGCAGCCTAGCACAGGGAGTTGTAACTTAGCAAAACTGACTTGGGCCCTATATGCAGTAGAGCCTTATATCTCTGCTTATTTGTTCTAATCTTTTCTTGTTAATGTAGTTGAAGACAAAAAGAATTACAAAAGATAAACATTTACAATGAACAAAAAATAGTGTTACTTACAAAAATATACGTTACAATTATTGATCAATTATAATTTTTATACTTATTAAAGAAAATCTAAATCAACAGTCACATCAGAACAGACAAATTAGTGTAAAATAATGAGAAGTGGGGAAATGGAAAGAGGGATTGTAGAAAAGGCAACAAACTGAATACTACAGATCCAGGGAAGATCTGCCTTCATTCTAGCCGGGTAGCCGTCTCTACTGGGCAGAGTACCAAGGGTCCCAGGTGGCATGGAACTTTAACACCATGTCATTAAGAAGGGCAGTTATATATTCCATGGATGCTGAGTAGCATATTTTATTAATTAGAGTTTGCATTGATAAGACTTGTTTCCAATTCAAAGAAATCAATAGTTAAGCTGTGTTGTAAACATTGCCACACAACATATCCTGCAGTTTAGAGAGAGACCTGAGGGGCTTTCAAAGAAGAATGTGTAGCAGGTCTTTGGGAGGGAAACACCCACCAATTAGATACCAAATAAATCAGATTGTCCCAATATTTACATATCTGGGGAAATTCTACAAAGTATCCTGATAAGTCCATATCTGACCACACTGACCCAAACAAGGGTCCGAAGATGGAAAAATGTGGTGTAGCCTGTCCGGTGCTAAATTCCATTAGTATTAATTGAGAAGTTAGCCAGCCACTGCCTAATTTTCCTCCATTTAATGTCATGTAAACATACTGTAGCTCCAGGTCCTGTTCCCAGGCCCTTTTAAATGGTTCCTTAAGGGGAGAGGGGGTAAGCAGGGAATACATACTGTAGGTGAGATAAAACATCTATGCCAGGGTTATAACTACAACAATGTTCAAACTGAGTGTGTCTCCACCAAACACAAGTCTTATTAAGAAAATAAATGCAACTATAAATCAAGTACAGGTTGAGTATCCCTTATCCAAATATCTGTTGTCCATGGGATGAAAAAGACCATCGTCATGCCTGGACAAAGGACCAATAAATCCACCTCTGCGGTCTGGAATTTTTTTTATCCGCATCCGGACAACAAAAGTATTGCCATTTGTAGCTTATGTAAAACTCCAATAAGCAGGGGTAAGGATCTTGCTCACCTAGGGACTACCTCCCTTCAACGTCACCTAAAGAAGCGTCATGGTTCAGTGTTTAGTTCAGAAAGTACGGCTAGCAGTCCAGCGACACCTAAATCACTTGGTCCTCCTTTTGGAGCCAAGTGCCTGAAAAAGCACACCACCAACTCCCTCCTCGACAAATTCCTCCTCGATCCGGATAGAAGGGAGTACTGCAGTCCATCTCACCTGCATGAATGACTCCATAGATTCCTCCGGAGGATCCTGCAGCGCTACGCCTACTACTACTGCCGCTGCTGCTCCTGGAAGTCAGTCATCATCCCAGAGGGGAAGTCGTAAGACTGCTACGTTTTTCACTAAGCAATTGACCATCCAACAGTCATTTTCCATGAGGATGAAATACAACAGCAGTCATCCTATGGCAAAGCGGATAACTGCGGCCTTGACAGCTATGTTGGTGTTAGAAATTGAAGGAATTTGAACAGCGCAATAGTTTTGAGAAAAGATTGAACAATTTATTTAATAACAATACATAATAATAAGGTACAGTATAAAAAACTGGGGTTTATAGAATAAAAATGAAATGGTGGGTGGGTATAAAATTATGGGGGTCCCCCTGCAGATGGAATATAGCTGGAGAGTCCGTTCCTATATATCCCTTGGATTGGATTGAATGAATCAAAACATGTATAATTACCACCCTGATGGGTATGGAATATCCTCGTCCGAGTCTCCACTTATCGGCCCAAGTAGGCACAAATTACCGATGGTGGAGTGATGGTGATAAGCTCGGATGCTCCCAGGAAAGGTGTTAGTGGGTATATTACCAAGAGCTGGTCCTTTTAATGGAGACACGAGGAGACGGTATCTTTGGGTGGTATTTGTAATCCAGGGAATGGTTCAGGCTGTAATCCAGTTGAGTAGAAGTAAAGCAGGGGGGGATAAGGGTACCCCAGTAGCTCCCTGACGCGTTTCGACACTCCAGGTGGCTTTATCAAAGGTGGGTTGGTGTTAGACATGCGTCCGGTGTCCGCCATCAATGGAGTGGGATTTAAACGGTTGATGCAGGTATTGTGTCCCTGGTACCAAATCCCATCGAGATTCCATTTCACTAGGCAGGCGATACCCGCGATGTACAGGGACGTCAGAAAAAGTGTCCTCAGTGCCCTGAAAAATGCGGCTGTACCCTCTGTACACTTAACTACAGACATGTGGATCAGGGCAAACTAAGGACTATATGACTGTGACAGCCCACTGGGTAGATGCATCGCTTTCCGCAGCAGCAGCAGCATCTCCTGCACGCCAGCTCCTTCCAAGGCAGGCTACGCTGTGTATCACTGGTTTCAAGAGGCACAATGCCGACAACCTTTTAGAGAAACTGAGGGAAATCATCTCCCTGTGGCTTACCCCCCTTAGACTCTCCTGGGGATTTGTGGTGTCGGACAACGCCAGTAACATTGTGCGGGCATTAAACATGGGCAATTTCCAGCACGTGCCATGTTTTGTCCACACAACAAATTTGGTGGTGCAGCATTTCTTAAAAAATGACAGGAGTGTGCAGGAGATGCTTGCGGTGGCACGCAAAATTTGCGGACACTTTTGGCATTCTGCCACTGCCTGCCGATACTGCTTTCTAGTGAAGCAGACTTTTTTCCTTTCCACTGCCTGCCGAAGGCTGGAGCGGGAGCAAAAACTCCGCAACCTGTCCTGCCATCAGCTTAAACAAGAGATGGTGACGCGCTGGAACTCCACTCTCTATATGCTGCAGAGGATGGAGGAGCAGCAAAAGGCCATTCAAGCCTACACTGCCACCTACGACATAGGCAGAGGAGCGGGGCTGCACCTGACTCAAGCGCAGTGGAGGCTGATTCCGTGTTGTGCAAGGTTCTCCAGCCGTTTGAACTAGCCACACGTGAAGTCAGTTCAGACACTGCCTGCATTAGTCAGGTGATTCCCCTGATCAGGCTGTTACAAAAGCAGCATGTCGCTATTGTGGATGAAGCCCTCCATACGCTTTGCCAGGATACAAGGGTAGTCAGTCTGTTAAAGTCAGAGGAATACATTTTGGCCACAGTGCTCGATCCTCGGTTTAAAGCATATGTTGTGTCTCTGTTTCCGGCGGACACAAGTCTACAAAAGGTGCAAAGACCTGCTGGTCAGGAGATTGTCATCTGAAGGGGACTGTGATATGGCCCCAGCTCCTCCTTCATTTTCTCCCCCACCTGTGCCTGTGAGGAAACAGCTGTGATTTCCCACACAACCCGCTGGCGGGGATGCAGGGCAGACAGGAGGGAGTTTGGACATCTGGTCCGGACTCAAGGACCTGCCAACGATTGCTGACATGTCTACTGTCAGTGCATTGGATGCTGTCAACATTGAAAAAATGGTGGATGATTACTTTGGTGACAGCATCCACGTAGACATGTCAGACAGTCCTTACCTGTACTGGCAGGAAAAAAAGGAAGTTTGGAAACCCATGTACAAACTGGCTCTATTTTACCTGAGTTGTCCCCCCTCCAGTGTGTACTCCGAAAGAGTATTCAGTGCAGCGGGGAACCTGGTCAGTGCGCGGCGAAGGAGGTTGCTTCATGAGAAAATTATGTTTATAAAAATGAATTATCAATTATTCAATGAAGACCACTCTGCTGCTCTCCTCTCTGTGGATCTTTAGGGTGCCCAGTGTGTCTTCTCTCTCTAAGCACGTGTCAGCCTCTCTCACGCTGCTGCAAACCCTCCTCCGTCACGCTGCACAGTTTCAGGTCACCTCTGACCTCTCCTTTCGTGCTCCCTGGGCAGCCAATCAGGGGGGTGTCAGGTTCCCTGCATGTGGACTGAGCTGGGGCTTTTTAACCCCCACATCCCTGCATTTTTCCTCTGAGCAGCATTGGCTGCAATTAAACTTCTTTGGGGGCACAGGGGCACTCCAGGGGCACAGGGGGTATCCTGTAGTGGGCTGCCACACAAGACCATTCACATTTTTAGAAATATGGCTATCCACAGGTTGTTCAGTCTGCCATTTGAGATTGGGATCTTTCAGCACAAAGACAAACTGCACATCATGGTCAGGATCAGGCAAGTTGTTAAACGGGGTTTCGACCATGAATCAATCACATCATTAAATTAATTAATAATCAATCATAATCACAATCAAGCCAGATGGGGTCTTGTTAAATATTAAACTGACCAAAACAGATACACACACAACGAGTACTGCCTCATCTACCTGTCTGGTCTGGTGCCCACTGCCTAGTACTGCCGTATCTACCGTCTGGTGCCTAGTACTGCCTTATCTACCAGTCTTGTGCCTAGTACTGCAGTATCTACCGTGTGGTGCCTAGTACTGCCTCATCTACCTGTCTGGTCTGGTGCCCACTGCTGAGAGTCATTCGTATGAGGGACTTGTCTTTTAAATCCATACAACTGATTGCATTCTACTAATGAGAGTAATTGATTGCTGCACCAATCGCCCACTACTCCTCGGCTGCACTGTGTAAACAGTGCACAATCAAGCCAGATAGGGGTCTTGGTACTTGTTTTGAGGTTGTAGCAGGGGAGTGCAGCTACTCGTAACACCTTGAGCGAATATCAGTACTTCTCTACCGGCAAAAGACATCCTCCTTGACAGAGCGCGCAGCTTCACGAGGGACGCATGTGAAGCAGTGAACAAAGGGAACACCCGCCTATTGAGCCAGATCACCTGAATCCACCCTAGCGATCATTAGAGTTGCAGAAGTCGCAGCCAGATAGAACTCTTCCAGCTACCACCTAATCATTGAATAGCCCCCTCCCCTCCACCCATTAGGAAATGATTGACGAGACGAATGGTAATAAATAATAATTGAATAATTAATAATCACAAAATTAAAAATCAGATGAAATTAATTAATTATAAATAATCATAATCACAATCAAGACAGATAGGGGTCTTGTTAAATATTAAACTGACCAAAACAGATACACACTCGCAGAACAAATCAGTGCGGCACAAATTAATAATCATGAAATGAATCAATCACATCATTAAATTAATTAATAATCAATCAATCACAATCAAGACAGACTAGGGGTCTTATTAAATATTAAACTGACCAAAACAGATACACACTCGCTGAACAAATCAGTGCGGCACAAATTAATAATCATGAAATGAATCAATCACATCATTAAATTAATTAATAATCAATCAATCACAATCAAGACAGATAGGGGTCTTATTAAATATTAAACTGACCAAAACAGATACACACTCTGCACCATCGAGCAGGTGATCGGTGACATGCCAGGTGCAACTGTCTTTAGCACCCTGAATGCCAAGTGTGGGTTTTGGCAGATCCCTCTGGACAGAGCCTCTTCCTTGCTTACTGCCTTCATGACCCCTATTGGGTGCTACGTCTTCCTCCGCAAGCCCTATGGCATCACCACGGGCAGCAAAGTTTTCCAGCACTGCATGGAGCAACAGTTCGCTGGCTCTCCCTGTGACATCATCGCTGTCAGCATCCTTATCTGCACAGCCGGGTCCATCAGTTACTGCCACTGCTGCAACCAATGCTAGTGATGGTTTACATTACATTACATCTTCCATCTGCCACCTTAAAATTGATTAGCCCCCTCCCCTACACCCATTAGGCAATGATTTAAGAGACGACTGGTAATAAATGAATAATAATCACAAAATTAAACAATCAGATTACATTAATTAATCATAATCACACAATCAAGCCAGATAGGGGTCTTGTTGGATGTTAAAGTGATCAAAACAGTTACACACTTGCAGACAAACTCTGTGTTGCACAAAATGCCCACCGATCCTTTGCTGCACATGGTAAACAGTGCATGATCAAGCTAGATAGGGGTCTTTTTGGGGCCTATTTTTTTAAACTGCCATCCTGTCTGCCGCTGCAGTGCCACTCTTACATGAGCCACGTTTTTGTGCCGCACACTTGTGTGGCTTAGCATAGTTATCCAGCTACCTCGGTGCAACCTTTTGCCCTAAAAACAATATTGTGAGGTGTGAGGTGTTCAGAATAGATTGGAAATGAGTGTAAATGAATGTTATTGAGGTTAATATAGCGTAGGAGCAAAAAAAACACCCAAATTCTGCGATTTTAGCAGTTTTTATGCTTTTTTAACAAAAAAAAATCAGAACCCAAAACCCAAAAAATCCAAACACAAAACACTTAGGAGGTGTTTTGCCAAAACCCATTAGAACCCAAAACCTCAAGGTAATCAGAACCCAAAACCCGAAAAGTGGCCGGTGCACATCCCTAAAATTTAGGCACTTCTACAGGTGTGGGACAAATTGAATAATGGCCTTCACACAAGGAACTTCTTAAACTGAGGCTGGTCTCATTATTGAAGTGAGCCATAAGCCTTAGTGAGGAAGCTAACTAAACAGTCACCTACCAGCAGGTATGCCGGCCCCCTGTAAAAGTTTGGGGGTGTGGCCTAATCACAGGAGGTGTGGCCACCTCCTACAATTAGGCCATGCCCTCAAAACTTTTAAGGGGTGAAATAACATTTTAAAGTTGAGGGGGGGGGGGGTGTTATTGTCTCCCCACCTCAGCAGCAGTAGAACACACCTACAGCATGTGCTGTGCTGACAGCAGGCTCAGTATGAGCTCTCACGCTGTCAGTGAGATGCTCATGCAGAGCCTGCTGTCAACACAGCACATGCTGGAGCTGTGTGTTGCCTCAGAGGGATGGAAGGGGGGGGGGGCAGGCCCCCCGCCGGGCCCCTCCAGCAAATTTGGGCCTGGGTAATTAGTACCCACTCCATGCCCTCTCGGCGGCCCTGCCTACCAGTTCTCTTCAACTAGCTCTTGTCATTTTAGAGCAGATTGGAGGCCTCACCAGATAGAATGACATTGCCGGGTACCTACCTAATCTTTGCTATGGGAACTGGCATTGTATTATATCCCTGGTGCAGAGACAATTTAACATTGCTGTAGTTCTCTTTGGTACCATTATTGAGAACTACAGTTAATGTAGCTCATATTTCGGAATATTTAAAAATGTTGCAACAACATATGCAAATTATTTGTTAGATTTGAAAAGAATATAATGCTAAAAATTGCACTGACCTTCAATGAAATGAATTCACTCCAAAATAAAGTTCACATATATTATATAATATAAATGACAGCCTGTAAACTAAATCATTTTACATTAGCAAGTTAAATGTTTTTGTTTTTATTCAGTATGTATTCTTCTCTCTGAATAACAATTGAAGCATCAGAAGCCTGTGATACCTTCTAAAATACACTATTGGGAATACATTAGCAGATGGTCTTCTTGGCAACAGCAAACCTAATGAATCCTATGGCACTTTTAACATACTGTATTACTGTTGTAAGTAGCTGAGATTGGTATTGAGTGTCTATAATTATGTGTTTAACTTCATTTGGTCTGCAGTGGCTATTTCTAGCCTTGTATTCAGGATTTCCAACACTCAAATGGGTAGTAATCGTAACATGTGCATGTATAGCTATATTAATCCAGAAAGCTACTCCTACACAGTAATCAATGTAAATGTGTTTACAGGATCATAAATGAAGCATGGTGTTACTTATGGAAATCCAGTATATGTATTGAATACCAATGGTTCTGCAAAAAACACTGTGACATAGTGTGATATATATATTTATATATATATATATATATATATATATATATATATATATATTATCTATTTATTCATATTTCTTAATTAAACTAGTACTATGATAGCTAGAGGTTACTGGAGATAAAATGACACAACCTGGAGGAACTTGAAATCAAGTGTGAGACACAACAAAAGTTTATGTACTTTACTGATGTACTTTAAATAACCGGTGATGAGAAGGCCATGGCTTGGACACCTCAGATCGTGCTGGTTCCTTGAACTGGCTCTGTTCAATCAAAATTTATATCTGTTTCCCACAAGTTAATAAGTAATTTCTTTGTCACACAGATGCTACAGTTCTTTTGTTTAGAAAATCAGCTACCCACCTACATACAATGTTGTCTTTCCCACTTTCTTGAAGATTTATTCATGCTGTCATTCATCATCATTGTCTTCTAGGGAACCTGATACCTTTTTACCTCCCAGCATTATCCATTCTCAGATTATCCTCCCAGCACACATTCTCTGATACTGGTACCTGAGTACCCAAAGATAAGTTAAATTTTCTCTGGCTGTATTAATATCTACAGCTGCCCATGACTATACCCATTAATTGTGCCCTTTGCAGTCTGCTGCTTCAGATACTGGACCTGACTCTCAAGTGATACCTGCATTGAAGAAGAAGATTGCTGATGGTTGGTGCCTTGACTAGTCCCCCTGATCTGTGTGCGATCCCTGCATCCTCCTGCTCTCCCAGGAGTAGATGGTTACTGAACCTGTTTTAGCCTGTGTATGACGTTTACCACCTGACACTAATATTTTCTTCATTGTATTGGGGGAAAAAAAATTCCACCACATTTTTCTTAATTGTAATTTGCTATCTCTCACTAAATTTTGGCAAAAGTTCCACTGATTCAGGTACTAGGCTAAAACAGGCTAAAGAACCAGATCCAACACCCTATTACACTCTCCATTCCACTCTATGGTCCCCTTATTCTAATTAGAGATGTGCAGGTTCTGATTTACTCTGATTTCAAATCAGAATCTTATTGGCTAGCAGCTGTCATGTGATTTGGGTTAGCCAATAAGATCCTGATTTGAAATCAGAGTAAATCAGAACCTGCACATCTCTAATTCTAATTAGAAGCTTACAACCTCACAACCAATAAGCAGCACCACACATTTCTGTTCACCTAGTTGGATGGTAAAAGTAGAAGATAACCCCTTCGCAGCTCACCCAGGGTGCACACATGCCTTTAACTGCTCAGTCTCCACAATGATTCTGTTTGGTTCAACATTTTAATTTTATTTATCAAATAAAAAAATATGATATGGGTATACACATAATGTTCTACAGCAGTCAGCATCAAGTAGAAGCCTGGGTTTCCCTGACTGTAAATTTTTTTATCTGACTGTGCAACTCATGACTTGGAATAGCCCTAGTTCTGTGATAATTTGGGGGTAGATTTGCTAAGAAGGCATTGTCCACAGTGACTAATTATGTGCTATCTATAATGTAATCCAAAAACTGATGGCTAGATCTTAATTGTTTACTATGGGCAACACTTACTGCCAAATATCCACATGAAGGGGCATGGGATGGGAACCTGTGATACATGTTAGGGATGAGGAGAAAAGAAAAACAACTGCCTTTTGCTCCTTTTAAATCATAATAAAAGAAAATACATACAAACCCACGGATTCAGTATTGAATCCCGGCGGTCGGGATCCCGGCGTTCAGAATCCCGACGCCGGAATCCCGACAGCCGAAATGCCGACAAGGGGGGGACGTGGATCGCTCCCCCTTGCGGGCTCGCTGCGCTCGCCACGCAGCGGGCCCGGTGCCTCGCTACGCTTGGCACACTAATTTATTCTCCCTCCAGTGGTGTAGCGGACACCCCAGGAGGGAGAATGTGTCGGCATTTCGGCGGTCGGGATTCCGGCGTCGGGATTCTGAACGCCGGGATCCCGACCGCCGGGATTTTAACTGCATCCCCAAACCCACTTATATTGCAAATATCTAGTTCCAACCATAAATTCTCCCCACCTGGGGCTTACTTCAGACCTTTTAGCAAAGCTGCATTTTTTGCAGATGGACAAAGCCAAGATGCACTGCAGGTGGGGCAGATGTAACGTGCTTAGAGAGTTAGATCTGGGTGAGGTGTGTTCAAACTGAAATCAAATTGCAGTGTAATAATTGTGTAGTGTAATATAAAAAGAAACCAATATTTACCCTGCATAGAAACAAAATAACGCCCCCAAATCTAACTCTCTCTATTGTCCATCTGCAACAATTGCAGCCTTGCTAACAGGTCTGAATCAGGCCCCTAATTTCTGCATAAATTCTCTGCCTGTATCTATGTTGGCAAGTGTGCTCTGCAGCTAGCTCATTAGCTATTTGGTGGTATTGCCCTAAAAGTGGGCCAATCTGGTAACAAACATTTACTGGTCATGAATAGATTCTGGTACAACTATCAAATAGAATTTATGGCATGTATTCTCCACAATTCTTCAAAATCCTTAAGCCAGGCATTCCCAACCACGGTCCTCAAGGCACACCAACAGTACAGGTTTTAGTGATATCCAGGCTTTAGCACAGGTGACTTAATGAGTACCTGAGTTATTCTGATTAAAACATCTGTGCTGAAGCCTGGATATCACTAAAACCTGCACTGTTGGTGTGCCTTGAGGACCGTGGTTGGGAAAGCCTGCCTTAAGCAATGTGAAAGGCTTGGAATTCTCACGTCAATACTATTTGCTTTTCTCTTGTGAAGTTAATGCCAACAGTGGATCAGTCCACCTGGCATTCCACTAATTTTCACTGCTTTCTCCTCCCTCTTCTGTTCAAGCAGTTGGCACATTGCCCATAGCCTTTCTTTAATCCCTTTCATTGTGTTGTGGCTTAAGAGGCATACACACGTAGAGATGTGTGCTAAGCTATTTTGCTAAGATATTGCTAAGGGTAGGGGCTATATTTAGGGTAGGGGATTTCCCTGGGTCCAGATAGCCCATGGAGAGCACATACACATGCAGTGGTTTGTGCTAAGCAATTTTGCAAAAAAAAGTCTGGGTAGTGGTTCAGAATGAGAGATCTCGATTACTATCGCTCATTCTATACACACAGAGAGATTTGCAGTCACCTGCTAAGCAATTTGACTGGATTTTGACTGCATGCACTGACTTAGTTAGCAGGTGATAATGACGTGCGGCGTATTCATCGATATCCGTCACCATCAGTGAACCACATTGGAAACCGTCATCACCAGTGAACCGTCATCAAGTGCCTATGTTATTGGTATCTGACCTGAGCTACATTTTACTTACCTGCAGTGCATCATAACTTCATAATCATCTCTTCATCGGTGGTCATCATCAGGCAAACCTGCTAAACAGCTACCATCGGTTCCTACCGATTCCTATTTTCTGAGTCAAAGACTCTGTACTTAATTTCAGTAATTTACCATTATATTTTATTTACCTCTTCTGGACTCCATCTTCTCAGCCACACCTTCAGACCCTATACACCACCTCACTCCCTGAGGTTTACCCAGTTATGTGGACACAGGTTATCTTCCCAGCTTCCACTACACCTCAGCTGCAGAACAAACCCCAGCCTCAGGTGTGACAGTGGAGTTAGGAAGGGCCTTATATGTGATAGTGAGGAATTTATAAAGTATTCTGTAGGAAAAGGAGAGCTAGTGCTTAGCAGAGAGGGGATACATATATGGTATTGTTAGAGAGGAAGATAATTGTAGTTGCAACCTTGAGTACAGATTGGAGAGGAGCAAGATTGGAGCAGAAGATGCCAATGAGGACAAGGTTGCAGTAGTTGAGGCAAGAGATGATCAATGAGTGGGCAATGATTTTAGTGGCATCCTGGAAGAGTACAGGTCTAATACAAGCAATGTTGTGGAGCTGATCCTACAGGACACGGCAAGAGATTGAATGGGAAGGGGAGGGGGGTGGCAAAGGAGAGAAAATAATAAAAAATGGCTCCCAGGGAGTGGAGTTGGGAAACAGAGAAGATAGTAGTGTTGTCAATAGTTATCAGGAAGACAGGAGTAGAGGAGGCTCTAGATAGGAGGAAAACAATGAGTTACGTATGTCAGTTGTCTGACACTGCATGAATATTTATTATGGTTAAGAGAACTGAAGTCAAACATTAGTTTCTTCATTCCATGTCTTATTGCCAATGTACTAAAAACATAAATTCTATATAATGGCACGTATTTGTTTTAAGCAACCATTAATTTTGGTTTTCAACTAATATAATAATGGTAGTTTGGAAAATTGCTAAATTTAATCCATTGTTACAAAGGCTCTTCCAACCCAGTCTTCAGGAATTTATAGAATTTACTTTTATACATCTGTATCTAAACACTTCTTAAGATGTAAATGCAGCTACTGATAAAGGCAAGGCTAAGGTGATGGATGACTTGCAGCTCCTGGGAGATCCTTCAAGTGCGGTGTGCAAGCCGGCAGATGCTCTATAAAACTATCCAACTTGAGTTATATTTTATAAACCCACTTTGATTAAGCACCTAATATAATGTAACAAGAGATGGAGCCAAGCACAAGAATGAGACACAAGAATGGGAAGTGTGATCATACTGAGCTATTCTTATATTTTCAACATATTAAAGCAAGTCAGATGGATTAATTTAGTGTTTCCTTTGATATAAAACCAAAAAAACAAACCACTATTTGGTTATTAAGTTAACATGCAGACTTATTCAGATAAGTAAGAATGTCATTATCACCTGATGTTGACTCCTGGTTTTTGATCAGTTCCCATCATGGTATAGGTCTTTCCAGAACCTGTCTGACCATAGGCCAGGATGCAAACATTGTAACCATCAACACAAGACTTGATAATAGGTAAAGTTTGTTCAAAAACGTCCTCCTACAAAACGTGAGTAATAGTATGTTAGGTAAGCATGGAGTTTGGAAGTTTCAATAACACGTAACTTCTTATGTATCAATTGAAAAAATAACAACAGCAGCAACAAAAGAAACGGCATTACAGAAATAACTTATCAATGGGCACTTTGATATAGCTGAAACACAACAGGCAGCCATTACTCCTGATACATAATATAACATATATAATATAACACCAATGTGGGTTTGTCCCTAAAGGTTCCCGGTTGTGACATATAAACCCAATTTAAATTCTCTGAATAAAAGTTGGAAGAAAATAAGAACACAGACAGACGCATTACCACTGAGAGCTTTGTGGAGGTACTTTACAGAGAACTGAATTGCCCCGTAGAGTTCAGACAGAATAGGGCACTGCTGCTCTTCAGATTTCATTGTGACCAATGGACATCGTCATAAAATATTTTATTACTTTTAATAAGCATGGAATAAAATGAAGTGACATTGTCAGGAACAAAACTATCTAGGGAAATCTTTTAAGTTGGACACCATCCATGGAAATAATGTTTGCACTATATGAGATTCTGTTGTGTAATTTGTTTCCCACAGCTAATGTAACAATATGGCTATAACTTTTTAAGCCAGCTTCGTTCTGGAAAGGCATAAATCAAAATGATATTCTAAAATGAGCTAGGTAAATACAAAGTTACTAAATTAGTTTTTGAAAAATAAAATCTATATTTTCATATAATAATAAACCTTAGTAATCATCAGTGATGTCCTAATTTGCAGCTGTGATAAAGGTCTGGGTTTTTGCAACATATGGGTCTTGCTGAGTGCATAGATCATGGGCCTACTTTGCCCAAATTTGGCATGTTTACATGTTGGGCAGTATGCATTGTTTTAGCTTATTATATGCAAGAATATCCAAAAATACAGTACCAATTTTTGTCACTTATTTTCCAGCTAAAGTCTGTTTTTTTGTTCTATTTCATTGCCCAAAAAAACAATGAGAAGGCAATAAGCAAACAAATAGTATACCTGTATAATATTATATAATAAATCATCTATTATATACTGTACCTGAGTACTCTGTGGAGGAAACACCTGATCAAATCTGAACCTTTTCTTACTTCCGTTTTGATTCACTAGAATGTCTTCATCTGATGGAAATTCTAAATGTTCACCCTTTCCATTATCCAGTCTGGATCTGCAAAATACTCGAATGTTTCCTCTCAGTTCTTGAAGCTGATTATATAGTAACTTCCTCTCCATGGACTCACGCTGGTAGAGAGCACGGATTTCTCTTATCTCTTTGGTGGAACTTTGCATGTTGTTAACTGTGTCATGCAGATTATCTATACACAGACCAATGTCTGAGAGGCCACTTGTTGCCAGGACTCTCAACTGGTCATTACTGACATTAAGCTCATGGGCTTCTCTTAGCAGCTTCAACAGTATGTCTTTATTCAGACATTTTTGTAATGGATCAGTGGCCGGAACATTATTTATCTTTGTTTCATTAATTTCCTTTATGTATTTCTCATGTTCACTTTGTAACTCTGCCACTTTTTCATGTAAGCTCTTAGTCCGATGATTAAGGTGATGCTTCTCTTCTTCTAAATTTTTGCATTTTAACCGCAAGCTTTCTAATTCCCTCTCCCGCTCCTGCAAGTCCATAGTTAACGTTTCTATTTTCTTTTCCTTTTTAGCTATATCCCTGCAAAATAAATAAAAAAATAAATACATTTAATAATATAATAATAATAATAATAATATATCCCAAATGATATGAACCAAAATCATTTGCAAACAAAGTGAATCTAGATCTTTCTCTAAATCTTGTTTTGTAAATTGATATTTCTACCAACAAAAGTATGGACAGCTGTATGGAGTTCATCACTGGATGGACTTGTGCATGCACGCTTCAATCCGTATGCATGTGCAGTTGATTAATAATCTGCCAGCTGCATAGTCGCAGCCCTGCAATCGGGTTTGAATAAATCCCTAAGACACTACTAAAGGGCATAACATTAAGTAAGGCACCACTATAGTTAATAAAAGGAATAACTGCTGTGAAGAGAGGTTTATCTCTAGAAGGGGGAAGGGATCAGTTAAAATTATATATATTAGTAAATTATTTTTTATATTTTTCAAATACAATTTTTATACCATATACCTTATTTTCCTCTTCTTAAATGTATCTATTTAAATTTGTTTATATTGAATGACAAAACCCACAAAGATCCTTTGGGGGCATCATGTGCTATTGAAGCATAAAAAATGGCTTATTTGGGCATGACCACCTTCTGCAATATTATCTATATCTATAGTTGTGCAACTTCAGTACTCACATACCTTCCCAAACAGGCAAATTCGGTTGCAGCCTAGGGCGCCAGGATTGAGGGGGGGGGGGGGGATTAAGTGCTAAATTATTTCATGTTTGTAAGATAGCTAATTCTACCCCCCAATGTACTGTGAGGGGTAGAATTCTTAAGATGACTGTCATGTGACTGTACCAATGAAGCTTACTGATGGAACCATGACTCTATGTACATTGTGCTACAGTGCCAGCCGGGCATCCTTAAGTCAAAGCCTCCTCCACACACCATGAACATTACATCATACACGCCAGTTGTATACACTTCGTTACATGCACATGGGCAGTATGAAGACAGAGTCCCTCAGCACCCATACATTTGTGTTAGCAGCATTACAAGGGGAGCTACATGTGTATTAGCCTGGGCACCTGGAACTATTAATTGGGGCCTGACCAAGTCATGTATTCAGGTTTTCTGAATGTATAAACAGGTGGGTTAATCATACCCCTTTTAGACATATTACCCGGGATTTTGGCCAGGTTTACCCGGGATTTTCAACCCAGGTCACTCCCGGGATTTTAGTAACAGACCCCCTTTCACACTACACCTCAGACCCGGGAAAAACCCGGGTATGCCCCTTTCACACATAAGCCAGGCTTTTCAAGCATTTCAGTGTTTCATCATTAAAATGGGACACTTTGCTGGCTCACAAGAATGACATCATGCAAAGGTGGGGGCTGACTACAAAAGGGCCTGTTGGGAGTTCCCACAATACATTGCTGTTATGGCTGCTGAGAACATGTGGAGGATGGAGAGTTTGTATGCTCATGTGGATTTGCTGTGTTTTGCAGGCTGTGATGCTTGGATTAAGCTACACATGCTGTTCTTTGTTGCACAGTGTGAGATGCAGAGAAGGAGGTATCATTTTTTGGTGGCACACCATCCTTCCAATGGTGTGCCATAGCACCTGTCTTCCCACAGGAGTCTGCACCCTGTTGCTGGAAAGGGAGCACATGAGCAACATGCAGCCACTGCCTCTGCTTGCTCCGCAGCACGTGTGCCTGAGGCGTCTTCCGCGGCTGCAGCTGATGACCTTATCAGAAGACGCCCGGGCAGCAAAAGAAAGCATTGTCACATGTGTAAAACTGAAAAACCCGGGTAAACCCATTCAGACATAAGCCGGGTATTATACCCGGGAGTTAAATACCGGGAAAAACCCTGGTCAATTGCAGGTGCTCAGTATCCGGGAGTGAAATCCCGGGTATACCCTTTCAGACATACGCTGGTCCCGGGTTTGGGCGCGTTCATGTGAAAAAACCTGGGATTTTCGCGTATGTCTGAAAGGGGTATACCTGTCTCAGGAAAATAGATGAGCCCACCTGTACATGATTTAAGAAATCCAAAGAATATGACCTGTTGGGTTTACTTGAGGACTGCAAGTGAGAATTTCTGATATATATTTATTTCTTAAGCCTTGAGCACCCACAACAGATGGGGGAGATTCTCTAAGGTAAAAATGCGGTAAAAACCCCGTTATCAGGGTTTTTACCGCATTTCGGGTTACCACTGCGTGGGGCATCGCCAGAAAAATCTGGCGATGCCCCATAGAAGCCAATGGGCTTCTAACGCGAACCCACCGCCGCCCCGCACGGACCCCCGCCGCCCCGCATCGCCCCCCTCACCTGTTTCCGGGGCAGCACAGAGCTGTGCTGCCCGGACCTGTGACATCCTCCCTGCACTGATCCTCTTCCGGCTGCAGGGAGGAGGAGAGCCCGGCGCAGCAGCAGCAGCGCCGGATGTGGGAGGGAGGGGGGAGTCGCCGGGACCTGCTGGGACCCAGCGACTCTCACCGCAAAGGACAGCTCTTAACGCAAGAGCTGTCCTTTGCTATAATTATCGCATATGTTAGAACATATGCGATAATTATAATTGCGATGGGCGGCGAAGGGGGGCGGAGAGTTTTAGAGAATCTCCCCCATAGTTTGGTGTTGTCTCCATAAACAAGTGTGATAACTAACAATTACAGCAAAATACATCCATGTAACTGTGCTTGATTAGACAGATGAACTCTAATGGCTGACTGATTTCTGTGGCTCAGCAAAATATCCACCAAAATGTAATGTTAGTAAATAAGATCGGAAAAGTGCATTGTGGACATGAGCTCAAGGTGACTTACCTTTGAAGAACTGTTGGTTCAAAGTTTTGCTCCCCATTTATAGTGTTTTCCAGGCTGTCACCGAACATAGCAAAGAACATAGAAATGACTTCATCTGGGTCATAATTACACAGTCGAAGAGCAGCAAGGATTTCCTTGTAGTCAGTGATGGCAGGGAGGGCTTCCTGAGGCAACAAGAGTAGAAACGGAACCTGATGAATTTTATTTGTTGTTATTTTGTAGTTTCAAATAATGTCATTGTAATTTACCTTCACTTGCTGGACACGATGCAGTATGAAGTCCAGATTCATTTCCCACAGCAAGGGTAAAATAAGCCAGGCACCAGCATCACTGTCATAATACTTGCAGACGTTTATCCTCTCCTGTGAGAGCCCAAAAATGTTTACATTAACTCTGTGAACCCATATGCATAATATGTGCTATAAAGATAATCGTGTACAATATATACATATACAATATTACACAAGGGGCCTGATTCTGGTTGGTTTGCATAAGCAAACTCCTTCTTTAATGGACAAAACCATGTGCACTGCAGGTGGGGCAGATGTAACATGTGCAGAGAGGGTTAGATTTGGGTGGGGAGTGTTCAAATTGAAATCTTTATTGCAGTGTTAGAATAAAGCAGCCAGTATATACTCTGCACAGAAACAAAATAACTCACCCAAATGTAACTCTCTGCACGTTACATCAGCCCCACCTGCAGTGCACATGGTCTTGTCCATTAACTAGTTTACTTTTGCAAACCAACCAGAATCACCCCCAATATCTTAATTTTTCAGCAACATATTTTTTGTCCCTTTTTTGCCACTGAAATACTAGGGAGTGGATTGCCTGCCATAAGGGAAGATGACACGGATGTACTGGTGCCAGCTTTGATGTTTTGGCAGGTTTCTGAACCACTAAAAGGCTCAGCAGGTGATTTTGTTATGCTATTGTTATTTTTGTTTAACTGCCCTCCCAAAAATGACCGTCACACTAGAGTAGTGCTTGTCAAGCTATGTGTTGCGACACACTAAAGGCACCCATACACTATGCAATTTACCTGCAATTTGGACTCTTTTCCTGCAGTTGCAGCAATCAATCGCAGGAAAAGAGCCCAATTGCATCGCACCAAAGCCTTTGAGTCGCACTGGCTGGAGAAGCAATCTACAGGAATCTGTATATCTTGGCGACGGACAGACAGCCCAAAACATGTCAGTTAAATACACTAGGAAATTGCTTTCACTGCTGAAACAGACTCCAGAGTGTCGCTTCACTATAAAAATACTAATAGTACATTTACCACATTAATAATAGGATACGGTCATTAGGTCGACACCACTGGGTTGACATACTGCAAGGTCGACAAGGGTCTAGGTCGACAGGTCATTAGGTCAGCGGCGTAGCTACATTTTGGGCGCCCCCCGCCGCCCATTCAAACCCCCCCCAATCCCCCGCAGCCTTACCTTTCGCGCTGGTCCCGGCGGCTCCATTCTTCTGCTGAGGACCACCACAAAATGGCCGCCCCCATACAGCAGACAGTTTCAGAGAACCCACTTTTTTCGACTAGCCTATCCCTCCTCCTAACCTCTTTTGATCCTCCTATCCTGCCTCCGTTCCCCTCCGTTCCTACTTATCCTGTTGTTTTTCGTTCGTCCACCCACCTATTTTTAGTATGTTAACTCTTATGAGTAGGGTCCTCCTGCCTCACGTACTCACCCTACCTCTTTACCTCACCTGTCCTCCTGTCCTGTTCTTCCCTTCCTCTACTTCATCTTCAGTCTCCTCGACAATTTTGACACCTACTTCTGAACTGATGCTGATTTTATTTCTACCAGCTATACCCCTATTTATACTGTATTTTTCAACACACCCTGTACGTTACCTTGTCATTTGTTTTTTGTTTGCTATGTACGGCGCTGCGGACACTTTGTGGCGCCTTATAAATAAACGTACTACTGCTGCTACTGCTATATGGGGGCGACCATTTTGTGGTGGTCCTCAGCAGAAGAAAGGAGCCGCCGGGACCAGCAAAATAGGTAAGCCTGCAGGGGATTGGGGGGAGGTGTAACTATAGCACCGCAGCCCCCGGCGCCCCCATATGCACAGCGCCCCCACGCGGTGGCGGGGGCTGCGGTGCTATAGTTACGCCACTGCATTTGGTTGACACAAGCATTAGGTCGACATGGTCTAGGTCGACAGTCAAAAGGTTGAAATGGGGTTTTTCACTTTTTTTTATCCAAATGTCAACACACTGTCGACAAGAACACAGGATTAAGTGCACCTGAGCGTTCCCATGGGTGAATCCCTTGGCACCACGCACAATCTTGGGTGCATGCACCAGGAAAACACTCAGTTTGTCATGGCCGCACACACCCTGTGTCTGCACATGCGCAGAAATGCGAACGCACGGGGGACTGAAAGAATTAGAATAACCCCCTAAATGTATCAAGAATTTGATAAAGTTCTGTGACTGCATGTTACATTATAGATACTTATACTTCTATTGTTTATTAAAACAAAGCCCAACATATCCTCATATGTATATATATATATATATATATATATATATATATATATATATAAAAAATTATATATATATATATATATATATATATATATATAAAAAAGTATGTAATAAAAATGTATTACCTCAAATAAGTATGTCATTACCATTCCTTTTCCAGGTATGTAACAGGAGCAGGTACGATCATTTTCCAAGTAGCTTGAATTGCCATTACTATCCTGTCTGACATCATCAGGCACCTTGTCTGACTGGAAAATGTAGATGATACATGGAAGATTATTACCACCTAAATCACTCATCTGTTTAACAAAATAACCAGCACATTTTATGGGGCCTTTTCAGTTCTTTGTGTCATTAAGTAGCACTGCATCAATATTTTTGACAAGGTGCATATTTGAGTTAAACATGTACTCCTGCATTTGTGCACAGTGTACTCATGTTTAGCTTCTATAAGTCATTAGGAAAGGCTAGGATGTAATGAGCAGCTGAATTATGAGTAAATATTTACAGGACAGATATTAAGCAAATAATATACATAAAAAGTTACATATTCCTGTAAATCTGTTATATACTTTAATACAGAATTCAACTTACTATTCTGTCAGTTCAATACAGCACAAAGTAAACATAATGAAAAATAAATATATTAACAATAATAAAACATACTACAAACATTAAAGGTGCATACACACTCAGCATTTTGAGCTCAAAGTAGCTAACTTTTCGTATACTTTGAGCTCAAAATCACCTAGTGTGGGCATGAAATGTACTGATGCACGCTCCTGCATCATCGCCTGCCACTGCTAACTCGCAGTCTGTTTTACAGGCTGACTGAACCACTTTCCACAGTCTCCCACTGTGAAAAGTGGTTCAGCCAGCCTCACTGCCGGGAAAAAATCGCTCTGTGTGTATGTACTGAGCAACTTATCGGGGAGCGATTTTCTAGGGAGGGAGAGCAAGTTCTTACTTACTTTTAACAGGCATTTGTGTCCCGGCTGGGTGGCTGTAGGGGATCTAGACACTACCTTCTTACCCTGCACCTCACCTCCTCCAAAGAATCTCAATCCAGTAACAGCTTGTGGTGCCGCCATCCAGTGGGCAGCGCCCTAGGCAATTGCCTAAAGGTGGTGCCGGCCTTGGTGCTAGGGCCCCTTTTATTTAACATATTAATTAATGGTACTGGGGTGGGTATACTCAGCAATGTTTCCATCTTTGCTGATGATACAAAACTGAGCAAAGTAATTAGATCAACCGTGGATGTCTCCACGCTTCAGAGCGATCTTAATAAATTAGAAAAAGTGGAAAATGAGGTTCAATGTGGATAAATGCAAGGTTATGCATCGTGGGAGACATAACCAGTGTGCTAGTTATAACCTAAGCAGGGTGGCAATGGGTCATTCAGAGCTTGAAAAGGACCTAGGAGTCCAAATTGATAACAAACTGGGGTGTAGTGCTCAATGTCATATAGCAACTAATAAGGCCAACAGGATACAAGCATTTACAAGAAGGGGTATGGAGACTAGGGACTCATAAGTAATTATGCCACTGTACAAAGCATTGGTTAGACCGCATCTAGAATATAGAGTACAATTCTGGGCCCCACACTATAAAAAGTACATCATAGAACTGGGAAAAATCCAAAGAAGAGCAATAAAGCTAATAAAGGGAATGGATAATTTAAGCTATGAAGACAGATTGAACAAATTGGTATTGTTTACGCTAGAGAGGAGCTGTTTATGGGGGGCCCAATTTAAGGAACTGCCCTTTTTTCTGTTAGGAAGGACTATAGGACACATGGGCGTCAGTTTAGATCAGAAGGAAACATTTTTTTACAGTCTTCCTGGGGAGGTGGTGTCGACAGACACAATAAATATGTTTAAAATAAGGTTTGACCAACATATATTGGTTAAAAACATCCAGGGGTACAAACAATAATCGTAATTTGTCTTTAAAGATATCAGAATACACTTCATACAAAAAGGGATGAAGCTAATATATCATACTATGAACTCGATGGACGTAAGTCTTTATTCAGCCTTAACTACTATGTAACTATCCCTTGAACCTTGCACAACTGAACTATAGGTTGTTATTTATGAATGTATATGTCAGCAGCGCTGACAAACGCGCTGCTGCGGCATCACCGCAGCAGCAGCCCGGCGCCCTTAGAAGAGCGCTCCGGGCACTTCCGCCCGGCGAGTCCCGGGTGGAAGATGTGACGTCCGCCCGGCTGCGGCGCGTCACTTCCGCCCAGCCGGGGGACAGTACAGGGAGTTGGGCCGCGTCACCCGGGGGTTGCCAGGCAACCAGGGGACGCCGGGTGGCGCGCGCCCAGGCAGCTGGTGATAATTAGACAGGTTGGGGGCCTGGTCCTACGGCGGAGGCTGATTGGGTCCAATACAGCCCCGCCGGTGATATTGTTTCCCCACAGAGGGCCTGCTGCTCTCTGCTGTCCCGGTCCCTGCAGATTCTCTGCCGTGCACCGTGCCCGTGCATCTATCCTCCTGCCGTGGTCCCAGCCACGCTCCGTCGCTGTGTCGACACCTTCCAGCGAGGGTCCGCTGCCGTGTTGCTGCGGCCGTCCCTTATCCGGAATTCTCTTGGTCAGCTATCTTTCCATCTGGTCCGGCCAAGACACTCCAGACGTACTCCGCTCCATCTTCTGCCGCTGGAGGTTCCGTTCCGGTTACGTAAGTGCTCCATTGGAGCCCGGTCCTTATTCGTTATTTTCTGGACAAGCTGTCCCGTATCTTTAGTTGTTCTGTTTCCGTCTTGCCTGGCTCTCCGGGATCCGGAGAGACTCATGCTAGGGGATTTACGCCCGTTTTGGGGTACCGTATTGTACCGTTTTGTGTTGGCGTATTTTGCGTTTGGTGGCACCCCGTTACTGTAGTACCGGTGCTTGTGGCTCGGTCACATTCCCCGTCCTTGGCCAGGTGCCGGCAGACAGGGTGTTCCATTCAGTTAGGCCCTAATAGTCAGATCCTCCTTTTGGTCCAGTCCCTGACAGTCGCCGTGGGCTTGTCTCAACATAAAACCTGGTTGCATCGGGGTTGGAGCGGGCTTAACCTGCTCCCTCGAACGCGGCGACTAAAGGAGAAGCCTAGCACCTTGCAGCCTGCGGTCACTTGCCCGGGACGGCCAACAGAGTTAGAGTAGGGCTTTGCCGTGGCCGTTCTAAACAGCGGTCCCGGCTGAGGGTTCAGCCCACCACCAGTCACTGCATACACCCACGCACGTTACATTATCACCGGCCCAAACAGATTATATAAATCTCTTTTATATAATATACCTGTTTTGTCCGTGGGTGTTAGTGGTTGTGCGGAGCCCTCATTATGAATCCTACATCCCCTTCGTTAGATGCCCAGGTTGTGGGTCTAACGCAAATGGTTCAGGAATTGTCACTCCGGGTAACCAATCAGGAGAGAGGGTCTCGTCTAGGGATGCCAATCCCGGGGCATTTTTTCAATCCCGGGATTCGGGATTGAAAAATGCTCAATCCCGGGATTCCCGGGATCCCGGGATTGGCTTCCCTAATAATAAAAAACACCCTGGCCGCCCAAGCGCTGGGCGGGTGGGTGGCAGGGACCGCTGGGTGGGAGGGCGGGTGGGTGGCAGGGAGCGCTGGGTGGGAGGGAGGGTGTGTGGCAGGGACCGCTAGGTGGGCGGGTGGGTGGCAGGTACCGCTGGGTGGGCGGCAGGGACCGCTGCCGCTGGGTCCCCGTGAGCGCTGGGTGGGTGAGCGGGCGGGTGGCCGGCCGTGAGTGCTGCCGGCCGTCAGCGCTGGGTGGGTGGGCGGGCAGGTGGCCGGGAGCGCTGGACGGGCGGGCCGGGAGCGCTGGACGGGCGGGCGGGCAGCCGTGGACGTGCGGCTGTGCCCTGCGCAGCGTGACCTCGCAGCGTGACCTCGTCACGCTGCGCACTGCGGGGATTGGGAGAAGCCGGGCAGCGTCTGAGTGCTCAGACGCTGCCCGGCATTAAACTGCGCATGCGCAGTTTAATCCCGAAATCCCGGGATTGGAAATTCCAATCCCGGGATTGAAATCCCGGCGTTTTGGGGGCCAAATCCCGGGATCCCGCCGATCCCGATCCCGGGATTGGCCACCCTAGTCTCGTCCTCCCCCGGTAGTAACACCTGAACCAAAAATGAATATGCCTGACCGGTTCTCTGGTAATAGAAAGGAGTTTTTTAACTTCAGAGAAAATTGTAGATTATACTTTCGACTTCGACCTAAATCTTCTGGGTCGGAGGCTCAAAGGGTGAGCTTGGTTATCTCCTGGTTGCAGGGTGACCCGCAGACGTGGGCTTTTGGTTTGCCCTCGGATAGTCCGGTGTTGGCCTCAGTGGATAACTTCTTTAAGTCCCTGGGTTTGCTTTATAATGACCCTGATAGAGAGGCGTCTGCAGAGTCTCACTTACGGGCATTAAAGCAAGGAAAAGATCCCGTCGAAGTGTATTGCACGGAGTTCCGCCGGTGGGCGAATGACTGTGGGTGGAACGATCCAGCTCTGCGTAGCCAGTTCCGGTATGGACTGTCTGATACCATCAAAGATAGTTTGATCCAATACCCGGTGCCTGGCTCGCTAGATAAACTCATGGAGTTGTCTATCAAGATAGACCGTCGGCTCCGTGAACGCAGAGCCGAGAGATCTTCACTTCCTCGTCCTATCCCATTTGTCATGGATTCCTCGGAGGATGTCGAGGAACCCATGCAATTGGGGTCCATCCGGATTACCCCTGAGGAGAGAGCTCGTAGGATTAGGGCTGGTCTTTGTCTGTACTGTGGACGTAGGGGTCACCATTACTGCTCTTGTCCAAACAAGGCAGTAAAAGGTCAGGCCAAGTAAATGAGGAGGAGATTCACTTGGGCCTTAAACTGTTCTCCTCCCAGAACTCCCTATTGATTCCCACTAACCTTACATATAGGGAGATTATTTTTGATTGCTTTGCCTTTGTTGATAGTGGTGCAGCCGGAAATCTTTTGGATGCCGCCTTAGCCGAGAGACTCGGTATCCCCGCCATTTCTTTAGGACAACGCATTACCATGCGAGGCTTAGATGGTAGTTCATTGCCCAATGGGGAGATTTGTTTTCGTACTCCCAACCTGCAGCTCACTGTCGGCTCTCTGCATAAAGAGGAAATTTCATTTCTTTTGGTTTCTTGTCCTGTTGTACCGCTGGTCTTGGGACATCCTTGGTTAGTCCGACATAGCCCGCAGATTAATTGAAAGACAGGGGACATTGTTCAGTGGAACCCCACTTGTTTTGGTTCATGCATCCAGACCTCTTTTCTTCAGGCCTCTGTGTCACTGTCTGCTGTCCCTGCGGCATACTCTGACTTTGTAGACGTTTTTTCCAAGGGTAAGGCGGATAAGTTGCCGCCCCATCGTCCATACGATTGCGCTATCCAGCTTATTCCAGACGCCCCCTTGCCTAAGGGGAGGCTTTACTCCTTGTCTATTCCAGAGACCAAGGCCATGAATGAGTACATTCAGGAGAGTTTGGAGAAGGGATTTATTCGTCCGTCAAAATCGCCACTTAGCGCTGGATTCTTCTTTGTGGCCAAGAAGGACGGGTCCCTGCGTCCTTGTATTGACTTCCGGGCTTTAAATAAAATCACGGTGAAAAATGCGTACCCGCTCCCTCTTATTTCTGTTCTCTTTGACCAATTGAGGTCCGCCACTGTGTTTTCTAAAATTGACCTTAGAGGGGCGTACAACCTCATCCGAATAAAAGCAGGGGATGAGTGGAAGACGGCATTTAGCACGCACTCTGGGCAATATGAGTATTTAGTTATGCCCTTCGGGCTGTCCAACGCCCCTGCCGTATTTCAAGATTTTATTAACGATGTCTTACGGGATTTTCTGGGGAGTTTCGTGGTCGTCTACTTGGATGACATCCTTATTTATTCCAAAGATCTTGATTCACATAGGGCCCAAGTAAGGCAGGTTCTGCAAAAATTACGAGAAAATTGTTTATTTGCCAAACTTGAAAAATGCGAGTTTGAGGTATCCCAAATCTCATTCCTTGGGTATATAATTTCGGCTGATGGCTTTAGCATGGATCCTAAGAAGCTTCAGGCGATAGTTGATTGGGTACAGCCGACCAATCTGAAGGCAATCCAAAGGTTCCTTGGATTTGCTAACTACTATCGACGCTTCATCCATTCTTTTTCCTCTATCGTTGCTCCCCTGGTGGCTCTTACCAAGAAGGGGGCAGATCCTGGAGATTGGTCTTTACAAGCCAAACAGGCTTTTCAAGCCCTCAAACAAGCCTTTGTCTCTGCTCCCATCCTTAAGCATCCGGATCCTGAGCGTCCCTTTGTGGTGGAGGTGGATGCCTCTGAAATGGATGCAGGAGCAGTACTCTCACAAACTAACCCTAAAACTCAGATTCTGCACCCTTGCGCCTATATGTCTAGGAAGTTCTCTGTGGCTGAGACCAATTACGACGTTGGTGACAGGGAATTATTAGCCATCAAGTGGGCCTTCGAGGAATGGAGGCATTGGCTAGAAGGTGTGAATCATCAGGTAGTGGTTTTGACAGACCACAAGAATTTACAGTATATTGAAGCTGCCAAGAGACTTAATGCCCGGCATGCCCGCTGGGCGTTATTTTTCACTCGCTTCAATTTTACCATTTCCTATAGACCTGGTCCTAAGAATGTTCGAGCAGATGCTCTGTCACGGTGCTTTGTTCCGCAACATTCCACGGAAGACTCGGTGACCTCCATTCTTCCTGCCTCCTGCATACAGGCTGGTCTCAGTTTGACTCTGGAGGGGCTCATTCGTCAGGCCCAAGGCCAGGCCCCAGCTCAGACTCCTAGAGGTCGGTTATTTGTCCCTGAGACTCTCAGACGAAGAGTGCTCACGGACTTTCATGATAACAGGACTGCAGGGCATCCCGGGATTCATAAGACCACGGACTTATTGACCCAAATTGTTTGGTGGCCAGGAATGTCCAGGGATGTCAGGGAATTCGTGCGGTCATGTCTCGTTTGTGCCAAACATAAAGTGCCTCGCTCCAGGCCTTTTGGTGAGCTCATGCCGTTGTCCATCCCATCAAGACCATGGTCACACATTGCCATGGATTTCGTGGTAGGCTTACCAGTGTCCGCCAACTGTCAAACCATTTGGGTTATCATTGACAGGTTTTCCAAGATGGCACATTTTGTGGCCCTGAAGCAGTTGCCTTCGGCCAAGGAGCTGGCTTCGTTGTTTTTAAAGCATGTTTTCCGGCTGCATGGATTACCCACTGACATTGTTTCGGACAGGGGTCCGCAGTTTGTAGCACAGTTCTGGAGGGCTTTCTGTGCTTCTCTGAAGATCAAACTGAGCTTGACTTCAGCTTTTCACCCTCAGTCCAACGGACAGACTGAACGGCTGAATCAGTCTTTGAAACAGTATCTGCGTTGTTTTATCTCAAAGTTACAGAATGATTGGGTGGAGCATCTCCCCATAGCAGAATTTGCATACAATAATGCGGTACACTCTGCTTCTAAGGTTTCACCTTTTTTCGCAGTATATGGTTTCCATCCTCAGGCGAATTCATTTGCTCAGGCTGCACCTTCGGTTCCATTCAAGGTCTTTCATTTTAAGGCCTCATGGAAAAAAATTCATGACGCACTTAAAGAGACAGCATTCAAGGAGAAGGTGTTGGCAGATCGGTTTAGACGCCCTTGTCCATTTAAAGTTGGTGATTGGGTCTGGGTTTCTACCCGAAACATCAAATTACACCAACCTTCGGCAAGACTTGGGCCCAAGTTCATAGGTCCGTATAAAATCATCAAGAGGGTTAATCCGGTTGCTTTCCGCTTATTGCTTCCTAAGTCCCTCAGGATTGTTAACCCCTTTCATGCGTCTTTGTTAAAGCCTGTCTTCTTTTCTCATAAGTTTCCCCGTAAAATCATCAGAGGAGCCCCTTCTGTGGATGTTCAGGGACAGCAGGAGTTCGTGATTGAAAGAATTATGGACTCCAAATTTGTCCGTGGTACCCTTCATTTTTTGGTCCATTGGAAGGGGTTTGGGCCAGAAGAAAGGTCTTGGGTCCCCGATAGGGATGTCCATGCTCAAAACCTGAAGAGAAGATTCTTTCTGGAATTTCCCCATAAGCCTGGGGGTAGAGGTTTCAAAACCTCTCCTCAAGACAAACGCGCTGCTGCGGCATCACCGCAGCAGCAGCCCGGCGCCCTTAGAAGAGCGCTCCGGGCACTTCCGCCCAGCGAGTCCCGGGTGGAAGATGTGACGTCCGCCCGGCTGCGGCGCGTCACTTCCGCCCAGCCGGGGGACAGTACAGGGAGTCGGGCCGCGTCACCCGGGGGTTGCCAGGCAACCAGGGGACGCTGGGTGGCGCGCGCCCAGGCAGCTGGTGATAATTAGACAGGTTGGGGGCCTGGTCCTACGGCGGAGGCTGATTGGCCAGCAGCACCCTTTTAAGGGAGCTGGTCCAATACAGCCCCGCCGGTGATATTGTTTCCCCACAGAGGGCCTGCTGCTCTCTGCTGTCCTGGTCCCTGCAGATTCTCTGCCGTGCACCGTGCCCGTGCATCTATCCTCCTGCCGTGGTCCCAGCCACGCTCCGTCGCTGTGTCAACACCTTCCAGCGAGGGTCCGCTGCCGTGTTGCTGCGGCCGTCCTTTATCCGGAATTCTCTTGGTCAGCTATCTTTCCATCTGGTCCGGCCAAGACTCTCCAGACGTACTCCGCTCCATCTTCTGCCGCTGGAGGTTCCGTTCCGGTTACGTAAGTGCTCCATTGGAGCCCGGTCCTTATTCGTTATTTTCTGGACAAGCTGTCCCGTATCTTTAGTTGTTCTGTTTCCGTCTTGCCTGGCTCTCCGGGATCCGGAGAGACTCATGCTAGGGGATTTACGCCCGTTTTGGGGTACCGTATTGTACCGTTTTGTGTTGGCGTATTTTGCGTTTGGTGGCACCCCGTTACTGTAGTACCGGTGCTTGTGGCTCGGTCACATTCCCCGTCCTTGGCCAGGTGCCGGCAGACAGGGTGTTCCATTCAGTTAGGCCCTAATAGTCAGATCCTCCTTTTGGTCCAGTCCCTGACAGTCGCCGTGGGCTTGTCTCAACATAAAACCTGGTTGCATCGGGGTTGGAGCGGGCTTAACCTGCTCCCTCGAACGCGGCGACTAAAGGAGAAGCCTAGCACCTTGCAGCCTGCGGTCACTTGCCCGGGACGGCCAACAGAGTTAGAGTAGGGCTTTGCCGTGGCCGTTCTAAACAGCGGTCCCGGCTGAGGGTTCAGCCCACCACCAGTCACTGCATACACCCACGCACGTTACAGTATATGTATTATGCACATTATAGCATCAATATAAATAAATGTAAATAATAGTGAAAGAATACCTCATTGTGCGTATAGATGAATTTCCCTTGGCTATAAAGTTCTTGTGGAAATTGAACAATTCCCTAAATGCAATCAAAAATAAATGTTTAGCAGACTGCAACAAAATTTCACAGATACGAAAACTGGAGAACATATGTCAAAATGTAACTGCCAATATGTTGCTATACTCAATCACCATTTGATCATCAAAGTACATTCTGATGCCATTCTGAGTAAAACATGTATAGAGGTTTCCATTGTTGTGTTGAAAACTTTCAAATGTCAGTGAGACGTCTTCTGTCTCCACGGTTCCTTGATTTCCAGACTTGCCCTACACACCGGAGATAAATGTGGAAATAATGTCAATATTTAAACTAAATAAAAGGTATATACACATTAATGTTTAAAAAATAAAATAGACATATTTTATTGTTCCCAGATAATTTACTTATCTGGTGGTTTGTGATTATAAAAGTGAATTGGAACTGACATGCTGATATACTCTATTTAAATACAATGAATAAATTACTATACACTATAATAGAATACTGGCAACTTTTTTGAAAACATAAAAACATTTAGGACACTTATGTTCCTTTTACTGAGTCATTTTTTTTAATGAAACTGTCAAACATGCAAATATCTTTAGTTTATTCTACATTCAAATGTCTACTAATCTTCTCCTTTATTTTGATTTTAGTACAGTATATTTTCTTGAAATCTAACATTAATGGTTCTTTATTGTCTTTTATAAGTACTGTTGTCTTAGCCAGAGGCGACAAAGCAGTTTTGCAGTGATAATGTGATCACAATGAAAAGTAAAAGCTTCCTTATTGTGTTCAGAATTGTAGTAGAATGTCAGTACTTTTCTTCTTCAAATTAAAAGTAGAACAATAATTTAAGAGGAGAGTTCCAGTAGTAAAAATATCAGAACACTAATACCCCAATTCCAAATACAATGAAAATCACAAGTTATTGCACATGAATGCACAAAATCCTGTGATTTTTTTTGTCAGTGGAATCGGCTTCACCCTGTGTAGGATCTGGGTGAGTTGCTGTGGACACATCATAAAGGTAACTGCTTTCACTGCAGTGGTGGGCTAGGCCAGGTGCCATATGCCCCCCGGGCACGGGCAATTTCAGCATCCTGGGGCCAGCTGTGTATGACTGTGAGACTGGGGTGAAACAACCGCAGCGCACAGCGCCCAGGGCCATATCGAGGAAGAGGAAAAGAGATTGGGCGGGATGTTCTAACATCCGCCACCCTTCATCGTCCCCCTCCACACGGTACCTCATTCTTAATAATTGCATATGTTCTAACATATGCGATTATTAACGCAAAGGACAGCTCTTCCAAACAGAACTGTCTTTGCGATGCGGCTCAACCATCTCAGACCCAGGAGTCCCTCTGCGCATGCACAGAACGCCGGGGCCGGCCGCGAGGCATGCTGCAAGGAAGCCTTGATGGCTCCCTCACACAGCGGTGCGGTAAGAAGCCCATAGGCTTCTATAGGGAATCGCCAGCAGAAGCTGGCTATTCCCTCTGCAGCGGAGGGGCATTAGAACATATGGAAATGCTGTAAAAACCCAGATAATGTGGGTTTTACCGGATTCCTGTTTTAGAGCATCCCGCCCTCTGTTCTCAGAAGAAGAGTGAGACCACTTCACTTTCCTGCTTCTCCTGTCACATCGCCTCCTCTTCTCTGCTCCTCTCTGGCCACGGGTGGAAGCTACAGCCGCAGCGCTGCCCAGCTATCCGGCTACTTCTGACAGCACCTTCAGGGCTGTGCTGCCGCAGCACTGAGAATGTTGGCTAGCTACTTGTGTAGCAGTGTAGCCAGGCAGAGCTGCCACTCCAGTTCTCCCTGCTTCCTTCCTCCTCTTGTGCAGGAGGTTGTGCCGCTATCCAGTCAGACCTCGCGTACCAGCAAATGAAATGCCCGCTGCAGAGGACACCCGAGGGGAGCAGGAGTGTGCTGTGCAATGCACCTCTCCCCATTGTAGCGGTTTCTTCACTCTCCTCCTCTCCCGGCAGCAGCAGTGAAGACAGGACTGGCCCTCACATCAAAATTTTAGTGGCACTTTTTGGGACCTTGCTTAAGGGGCATTACTAGTGGCATTAAGGGGGGGACAGTATGTATATCATAGTGTGTGGCATCATGTGTAATGGGCACTATGGTGTGTGGCATCATATGTAAGGGGCATTGCTGTGTGTGGCATAATGTGTAATGGGCATTATGGTGGGCAGCATAACTTGTAATTGGCATTATGGTGTACGACTTTATGTGTAATGAACATTACTGGGTACTGCATCATGTGTAAGGGGCATTGTGGTGTGTGGAATAATGTGTAGTAACAGGGCTTAAAGTGATAATGCAGAGGTGGGGGAACTCATTTCTCTATGCCACCTAATTACCCCCCCTCCCCTCACCCCAAAGGCAGAGACAGGGCCAGTGGTAGGGGTTTTGGGGTAGGGGTTTTTGCATCCCCCTGCAAACTAGAATGCTTTTCTGTGAGAATTACTGTACAGGGCCAATGTGGAGGTTAAAACGTTCCACCTCACCATTTGAGGTGGTGGAACTCAGTTCCACCCCGTTCCCCCTCACTTTAACCCCTGTGTAGTAGGCATTACAGTGTGCGGCATAATTTGTAATGGGCAATTTGGTGTGCGGCATCATGTGTAATGGGTACTATAGTGTGTGGCATCATGTGTAATGGGCACTGCTGTGTGCTACATAATGTGTAATGGGCATTATGGTGTGTGGTATAATGTTTAATGGGCAATATAGTGGGCAGCATAATTTGTAATGGGCGTTATGGTGTATGACAAAGTATAATAGGCATTACAGTGTGCTGCATCATGTTTAAGGGGCATTACAGTTTATGGCATAATGTCTAATGGGCATTACGATGTGTGGCATCATGTGTAATGGGCAGAGCCGGCCCTAGCCTAAATGACGCCCTAGACAAGATTTTGGCTGATGCCCCCAAACACTGCCACTAGTTCCGCCTCTGACCCTGCTCCCCTTTCCCAGCACCATCAACCCTCATCATAGCAGTCATAATTTTGGTGCACCTACCTGCAATATTTTAAATAGAAACAGTGCACACATTCGGTGCACAGCCCAAACAGGGGTGTGTTCTTGCTGGGAAGGGGCATGGCCACCCAATAGTACCCCCAATTCAAATTATTCCACACAGTAGTGCCACTTTATTCACATTATATCATGTGATGATGTCCCTTATTCACGTTATATCACACAGTCGTACCACTTTACCTTATGTACATTACTCCTCACATTATTCACATTATACCCTTAGAAAAAAATCCTGAGAAAATATTGTATTTTAAGCACCTCCATGGCCACACTGCAACCCAGCACAAAGCAGTGTGTGCTGGGCAGAGGAGAAGAGCTGCAGTTTCTGCTGTCACTTAAGGGGAAGGGGCCCGGGGCCCCCACTGGGCCCTTCCATCAGACTTTGGCCTGGGTAATTTGTACCCCCTACCCCTTTCTCTTGGCACCCTTGATAATACCACACTGTAATGCCCCTTACAAATGACACACATTATTAATGTCCTTATAACCATAATGCCCCTTACACATTATGCCAACCTTTATTAATGCCCTTCATACACATAATGACACACATAATGCCCCTTACACATATGTTGCACATTATTAATGCCCTTATACACATGACACACATAATGCCCATTACACATATGTTGCACATTATTAATGCCCTTATACACATAACACACATAATGCCTGTTACACATATGTCGCACATTATTAATGCATTTATACATGACACACATAATGCTCCTTACTGCTTGGATACAGATGTTTCCTCATACATCTTGACTCAATAAGCCATGCAGCTCCTGGCCAGTTCTGCTAACATTTGGTGCATTTTTTGCTGATAATTCCTCTTATTTGCATTGTTTTGTGACCAGGACACACAAGGAGCTTCCGATGATTAAAATGATATGCAGCATGCCTATATTCTGTGTGCGACTGTGGCTGTACCTGCATACAGAATGCTATGTTACAGTGATTTCCATGATTACACTATTTCATATGCAGATACAGCCTCACTCACGCACAGAATATAGGCATGCTGCATATCATTTTAATCAGCAGAAGCCCTAGGCAATTGCCTAGTTTGCCTATGCCTAAGGCCGGCTCTGGTAATGGGCATTACGGTGTGCGCGATCATGCGAAATGGGCACTATGGTGTGCAGAATCATGTGTAATGGGCACAATAGTGTGAGGCATTATATGTAAGGGGCATTATGGTATTTGGCATCATGTGTAATGGGCACTACGGTGCGTAATTACACCATTGTTATATCTTGCCAACTGTCACTGACTATCTCCCTGCCACCCTCTCAGGGCCGGCGTTACCCACTCAGCAGCTACTGCAAAGCAGGGAGGCGCCATGCTGAAAAGGCGCTGTCTCCCTTCCTGCTCTGCTAAAGCTGCCTCAGCCCTCACTGTCACTGCTTCCTGCACGCCGCCCATTTTGCGAGCGGCAGTATAAAGATTTGCTCCCTGCACCAGGAGTGCACAAAGCCTGAATGCCACCCACAGTGCCTGTCTGACAGTAGGCAGCAGTATGGAGAAGCTGAGCAGCTCCCTGCACCGCACACACACTGTCCTCCTGCGATCTGCCCCCTCTTCCTCACGGACAATTGCGATGAGGCATGTAGCGCTGTCTGTGAATGCCTGGATGACATGTCATGTCCGGATCCGCCCCCTACCCATTGCTCCCTGCGCCTGTCAGCTGTCAATCAAATGACGAACAGGCAGCAGCGCCACCTCCCCTTCCTTCCCTCTTCTCAGTGTGCTGTGCCAGTGCCACTGCCAGTCCTCAACACTCCGGCCCCTCTTCTTCCATCTGCTCTTTCTCTCCCCTCCTTTCCCCCTCAGTCATGAGAGGGGTGTAATGGCGTCCTGCCTATGCAGATAGAAGAGGAGAGACTGCACAACAGTTAAACAGCAAAAGAACGGTGAGTCTTTTATTATACATGTTTATAACAAATTTTTTAATAATTGTAGATTTTTTTAATATTAATTTAGACACTTTTTAAAATAATGGGCTGGGTTATGTGCCTAAAGGTGGCCATACACGCTGCAACAGCAGCGTGCGATACGATATGTGCTCCCGCGGGCATCGCATAGCACAGTACAAAAAGTATGTGCTACACATACTTTTTGTACTGCTTTTGGATCGCATCGCACACACATTGCATGCATTCCATACATTTTGCGGACACAGCACTGAGATGGTGTATGCATACATGTACATGCACCCAAGATCCTCCATAGGATCGCATGTTGAATACGCTCCCACAATCGGTCTGCAGCTTGTTGTAATGGCAATGTGAAAGGGCGCAAAATTTATGGTTTGCAGGAGGGCGCCGGACACCCTAGCACCAGCCCTGCACCCTCTACCTCTGCTGGCACCCACTGCCTCTCCCTGACCCCTTTTTCTGTGTAGCATTTTATAAACTTGGATGGAGAGGGGCCCAAAAAAACATATTTTTGCACCTGGGCCCAACACTTTCTAGTTCCGCCTCTGCATGAGACCCACCCGTCTGCTCACTTTGTAAAGTGCACCTTCCTGCACTGCCCTCTATCTTCCGTCTGTCAGTTGCACCTATAGCAGCTGAGAAGAGGAAGGTAGAGTTCCCCATGCAAAGCTGCTGCTGCTCCCAAGGAGACTGTCAGCACTATGTGGTGAAATGTGATAGCCTCCAGGAGCAGCAGCAGGACAGGAGGCTGTCACATGCCCCGGGATCCTCAGTGGCCTCAGGAACAGTGGGAGGTGGCCTCCTCCTCATGGTCATCCAGTGCCCGCAGATGCCCCTGTTTCCCGGTGCATATTTATTATTTTCTTTTTTTTTTTTTAAACAATTTTATTGTGCAAATACACGGATAAACAAGCTTTACAGACCTGCTGTTTTCACATAAAATCAATACAGCGAGTATCACAATTTGCCAAATTTTCTGTTTTTAACATAGTACAAGAAGAGAGTTGAGAAATAGAAAGAGGGGAAAGAATTGGGGAGGGAGGATCAAGAGAAGAACGAGTGAGGGGGGGGCTGGGTGGCGGGGGGGGGGGGAGGGGGGATGGCCTCCATTAACCTGGCTCAAACGGGGGTGGCACGTTTTGATGTGAAAGCCACGGGTCCCAGACCTTTTGAAAGGACTTAAATGAGTGGCGTAAAGTTGCAGTAATGTATTCCATCTTATATACATACCACACCCGTGTGAGAATTGCCTGTATTGGGGCTGGAGTGGGTTTTTTCCAATCAGCCGCAATTTGACATGTCATTGCCGACGATATATGTCTTAGTAGTTTGTGCTGATGTTGGGAAAGCTCGGGGGGCTTCAGTGGGAGGAGGAAGTATCTGGGGTCCCTCGGCACTGTAACTCCCAGAAGAGTTGAGATTAAGTCGATTACTTCTCTCCAAATGCCCGTGATTTGGGGGCAGGTCCACCAAATGTGGAGGAAGTCACCTTCAGCAGGGCAACCCCTCCAACATCTGTCCGAGACCTCAGGATATATCTTATGCAGCCTAGAGGGGACGTAGTACCAGCGATATAGCAGTTTATATGTATTTTCTTTGATTTTTACGCAGATGGAACTTGACGCTGCATTATCACGTATTTCCTCCCAGTCTTCCTCGTCCAGGGTGAGACCCAGGTCTCTTTCCCAAGCCTTTTCATGAGGATCCCGGGACGAGGCTGTGAAGGGATCTAGCAAGGAGTACAGTGCCGAGATTAACCCTTTAGATGAGTCACGCTTCCAACAAATGTATTCAACGGAGGATAGAGGCCTAGCAATTAATGTAGAAACTTCTTTGGCGTGAAAGTGGCGAATCTGGAGAAAATGGAAAAAATCTATATTTGGAATTGAAGTGCCTTCTCTGACTTCGGAGAACTGGGGGAAGGATGCTTTGTCCGATATGTCGTTTAAATAATAAATGCCCTCCTTAAGCCAGCTGGACAGGGAGGAGCATTCCAAGCCGGGGGGGAAAGCGGGGTTATGGAATAAAGGTATCAGTGGGGAGGGTGGTGGGGCCAAGTTATATGTTTTATTCAATCTATCCCAGACCGCTAGAGCACGAGACACCACCGGGTGCGACACTGTTGAGTGTGGACGTTTAGTTCTGGGTAACCACGGCAGGGAGGACAAAGTGTTCAGACCCAAGTCCCCTGCTTCTATGTTCACCCATACTTTGTTCGCACCCCAGGGGTTACACCACTGCACGGTCTGGGACAGCTGTGAGGCATAGTAATATCTCTTGAAATCTGGAATCCCCAGGCCACCTTGGCAGGAGGGCCTCTGCAGTAGTTTTAATCTAATACGGGGGCGTTTTTTGTCCCATATGAATTGTGATGATTGGTGTTGCAAGAATTTAAAAACATAAGTCGGGACATATATGGGCAGGGTCTGAAAGAGATACAACAGGCGTGGGAGGATATTCATTTTTATAGAATGTATTCTGCCTATCCAGGAGATTAAGTGGGAGGACCAGGTGGAAAGGTCCGACTTAATCATGTCTAGCAGTCTCGGGAAGTTAGCTTGAAAAAGTTGGTGGTAATGATGTGTTAGATAGATACCTAGATATTTCACTTTTTTTCTATTCCAGTTACAGGGTAGCATTTTTAACAGTTCTGTTTTAAGGGGTCCAGGCACATGAAAGTCAAGAACTTCGGTTTTATCAACATTTATTTTATAGTCAGAAAGGCGGGAGTATTGTTGAATCTCTGATAATAAATGGGGGATAGAGCTCATTGGATCGGTGAGGGTCAAGAGCACGTCGTCTGCATATAATGCTATTTTGTGCTCCGAGAAGCCTACTTTGACGCCATGGATAGACGTGTTATTGCGTATCCTCGCCGCCAGGGGCTCCATGACCAGGGCAAAAATTAATGGGGAAAGGGGGCAGCCTTGACGAGTGCCGTTGGTTATACTGAAGGGGTCTGACCTTGCCCCGTTTACAACTACCCGGGCGGAAGGTGTACGATATAGGGCTTTGACCCCCTCCAAGAAGGGCCCTGAGATGCCCATCTTTTCCAACACGGCGAAAGCGAAGGACCACGATATACGATCGAATGCCTTCTCCGCATCTAATGCTAGGAGCAAGGCCGGGTTTTTCTGCTTTTGGATTATATGAATAAGGTCAATCGCTCGCCTTGTGTTGTCCGACGCCTGGCGCCCCGGGATAAAACCCACCTGGTCCGGGTGGACAAGGAATTGGAGTAGGGGAGCCAGACGTCTGGCTAGAATTTTTGCATAAATCTTCAGGTCAATATTCAATAGTGAAATCGGCCTGTAGTTTGCACAGATTGTTGGGTCTCTGCCCGCTTTAGGAATCACCACTATATCCGCTAGGGCTGTCTCCGGGGGAAATGAGGCACCCTCCAGTATATTGTTGAACAGGGCCACTAAATGGGGGGATAGTTCTTTTGCAAACCGTTTATAATAAACGGCCGAAAACCCGTCTGGGCCGGGCGCTGCTGATGAGCGCATAGATCTGATCGCCGCTACCACTTCTTCCTCTGTAATCTTCCCACTTAAAGTGGCTAGTTGAGCCTCGGGGAGGAGCGGGAGGGGGGTGTCTGCAAGGTAGGAGATTGTCTCTTCGTTAACTAAGGTGGATGTGAGGGGGGGCCTTTTTAAGTTATATAGGGCGTTAAAGAAAAGTTGGAATTCTCTGGCTATTTCTGTCGGGTCGTATGTGCAGGATCCTAATGTTGGGGATTGTACTTTTTCAACTAACCTAGAAGCTTGTTGCCGTCTCAGTTTATTGGCTAGTAGAGTATCAGCTTTGTCTGCTTTGTCATAGAAGCGTTGCCCAAGCTTAAGAAGAATTTTTGCCGCCCGTTGAGATAAAAGTGTGTTCAGCTTGCCTCTGATCGTTTCTATTTGGGATAGCAGGCTGGAGGTAGGAGAACTTTTGTGCTGCTCCAGTAGGGTGGCCAACTGTGATTCTAAGGCATGTATCTGGGAGGCCCATTTTTTCCGTACAGAGGCAACCTTAGATATTAACACACCTCTAATTGTGGCTTTATGAGCCTCCCAAACAATGCCGGGGGATGTGTCTGACGTGGGGTTTTCTTTAAAATAGTTATTGATGGCAGTTTTGACCTCCTTCAGTGAGGAGGGATGTTCCAAGATGGAGTTGTCTAACCTCCATCTTCTGGCTCCCGGTGGCCGGTCGTAAAGGTCGAGATCTATGACGGTGCCGGCATGGTCTGTCCAGGAGAATGGTGCCATGCCCGTTCCCCTAACATGTGGAATAAGGGAGGAGGAGATAAGTAGCATGTCGATCCTCGAGTATTGCTGGTGGGGGGCCGAAAAATGAGTATAGTCTCTCGAGTGTGGGTATTTCAGGCGCCAAGAATCACATAGCCCGTAGTGTCTCATGGCGGCTACGAGAGTGCGTGTGGCTCTAGGGATATCTGTTGTGCGCGGGTGAGAAGCAGAGGGAGATTTGTCTAACTTAGGGTCTATAACAGTATTGAAATCACCGCCTATGATTGTATGACCCTGTGCAACTTTGTCAAGTCTCTTAAAGAAGTTGTCAAAAAATTGCGATTGATCCTGATTGGGTGCGTACAGGGAGACTAGGGTCACGGTCATGGTTCTAATCTTTCCTATCACTATGAGAAACCTGCCATCGGGGTCTGCAATTGTCTTGGTAGGAGTGAAAGGGACATCGCTGCGGACTAGGATGGCCACACCACGCTTTTTACAGTCTGCTGATGCGAAAAAGTTATTAGGAAACGAACGACCCTTCAGTTGAGGGTGGTTGCCTGTAAAGTGTGTTTCCTGCAAGAACACAATGGATGCCCTTTCCCTTCTACAAGCTTCTAGCAGAATAGTACGTTTCTTAGGGGAGTTTAGACCGTTAACGTTTATTGATATAATTTTTAGGGCCATGGTTGGGTGTATATGTTCAGCGCTATAGAGAAGCCCTGGGAGAGGAATGGAGGCCATCCCAAGGGTGGGGAGAAGGGGGGAAGGGGGCCAGGGGGGTGGGGGAGGGGGGGGGGAAGGGAAAAGAAGCCCCACAGATTGGGGACTGACTAAAGTGGAAAGAGTAAAGAAAGGCCCGTGAGGGCGGAATCCCTGGTGAAGAGGGTCCCCAAGGGGGACCGCTACAAAACACACTAAATCAACATACATTATGAACTTATGCATAGAGGGAGTTTTGGGGGGGGGGTGGTGAGACGGCGAGGTGGATCTGAGTTCAGGTCCGCCTAGGCCAGCATCGTCCCCTTAGGGGTAGTTCGTGGGCGCTGTAACGACCTTCAAACAATCTACAAATAACACTATAACTATAACAAACTCTGCCCTGGAAGGGGGCTTAAGGTAACAAACAAAATACACTCAACAACATGGAAAGATCTCACCCATAACGAGTCCGTTCAGTGAGAGCCTGAGTGACGCCGACAAGTAAGACAGTTCAGTTCAGTTAGGTTCTTTGTTTTCAACTCGAAGGCGGGATACCCTCGTCCATTCGGGTCGAGGGGGGGTCTGACGGCGAGATCTTGGAGGTGAGTCTGCTTCCACCAGGGGTGACGGAAGGAGATCCAACTTGGATAGCAGTTCTTGTCCATGGGCCAAGGTCTTGATGTTGTGTAGTGTGTTGTTAGCTGAGACGTGGAGCATGAACGGAAAGCCCCATCTATAGCGGATGTTGTGTTGGCGAAGAATTCTGGTTATTGGCTGGAGATCACGCCTTTTCTGGATAGTTGAGGGAGCCAGGTCCTGATAGATTTGCAGCTGCATCTCTTGAAATTGTATATGTTCGGTATCCCTGGTAGCCGTTAGAATTTTCTCCTTCGTCTGGTAGTAGTGAAAACGGATAATGACGTCCCTTGGAGGTTGGGGAGGGAGGGGTTTTGAGCGGAGAGCCCTATGAGCTCTGTCCAATAGGCAGTCTTCGTCTGAAAGATCTGGGATGATATGCTGGAACAGGGCTTTGAGGAAGGCCGGCATAGCTGACCCTTGAACGGATTCCGCTATGTTGCGGATGCGCAAGTTGTTGCGGCGGGACCGGTTTTCTTGGTCTTCCTGGCGCTCCTTGAGGGTTTCCAATTCTTCATGGAGTCTAAGAAGTTCTTTATCCATGCGTAGTTGGGATCGGCAGATGTCGTCTGTTTTGGACTCTAATGCGTCTGTTCTGCTGCCAAGGGCTGTTAAGTCAGTGCGGAATTCTGCAACCGCATTGGCCAATTCGTGCTTGAACGCATTTTGTACACCCTCGAGGAGCCCTGTCATTACCGCTTGGATGTGGGGATCAATAGCAGAGTCCGTTAGTTCTTGACGCGTAGGGGAATCTGCTAGCTGTGAGGGGCTAGGTGTATTCTTAGATTTGGCGCCAAAGAAGTTACCGGCTGCTTGTGGAGCTTTTTTGTTTTTATGCGACATTTTGAGTCAGAGTTAGGAGAGTAGGAAGGCAGTGACCTAAAGGCTATATTGGGGTCGCCCGGTTTGGGGAGCAGAATCGGGACGCTTAAAGAGTCGATGCTGGGGGACAGGTTTGGCCCAGGCGGGACCTCGTGCACACTCAGGATATCATAATAGATCCCTGCAGTCTGAGTGTAGTAGCGAAATTGATCGTCAGGAGGAGGAAAGAACTTTTCGGCTTTTCACTTGTTTGTTTCCCCACAACAGTTCTCGTGTAGCCACTCTTTATCTTTGTATTGATACCCTTATGGCGCAAGGCAGTTTTGGCTATATAGCCCCAGATGTACTGGTGCGGGGAGGATTAACTTTGCCTTTGTGTATAAACACAGGGTGAGGTTTTTATTGCTCCCAGTCGGGTCTGGTGCTGGGAGGGGTCTGGGGCCCTTTCTGAAGGGTTAGTGAGGAGGGTCAATACTCTCTATACTTGCCCGTTAGGTAGGGGGCAGAGGGGCCACTGCTCGTGGATGGTGCTGCCCTTGTGCTGTGGAGCTCCACTCAGTCCCGCACACCCCAGCCCGTATGGTGTCTGTGACTTGGGCTTAGAGGCTTGGAGTGAAGGGCCAGTAATAGACCTTGTAGTTACACACTATGTGTGTGTGTGTGGGGGGGAGGGGGCAGCGGGGCTACTGCTCCCCACCGTCGCTGTCCTTTGTGAGTTGTTTGCCCGACTGTCGCGTTTGCCACCTCCAATATGGCGGCCGCGAGTCGGGCTCTGTGGTCCTCCCTGTCCTTCCAGCAGTGATGCTGCCCTGTGAGTGAGTGCAGCTATGCAAGGGGAGCAGGGGGAGCCTTGCTAGTGGGGGTCAGCGGGTCCGCCGTATTCTGCGACGGCTGCTGGCTAGGCTTTGCCGCCCGCGCCGCCTCCAATATGGTGGCCGCGAGTCGGGCTCTGTGGTCTTCCCTGCCCTTCCAGCAGGGATGCTGTCTTGCGAATGAGTGCAGCTATGCAGGGGGAGCCGGGGGAGTCTTGCTGGAGGGGGTCAGTGGGTCCGCCGTATTCTGCGACGGCTGCTGGATAGGCCTCGCCGCCCGCGCCACCTCCAAAATTGCGGCCGCGGTAACGGCGTCGCTACTTTCGGCGGTTCCCCTTACCTCAGCGGCGGGGGTGCCGCTTCGTGGGCTGCCTGTGCTGGGCTGAGGGGGCTCCTCCGTGGGCTGCCGCTGGTAGGTCTGGCGTTGTGGGGGGTTCCTACGTCGCGTTCGTCCTCCCGACGAGCGGCTGGATAAATCGAGGCCCCGGCTCCTAGGGGGTACTAGGCCACAATCCGCAGGGACCTCGAAACGAGGTCCCCCGACTCCGCAGCCGTTCCCTCACCTCTCTCTGGTAGTCCCCGAGCTGATGGAAAACTCTGGGGGGATGGATGGGTCAGTGATGAACCAAAGACAAAGTTCAAAAGTCACAGATGGGCAACTGTGACATCAAAAAAGTATTTGTATTCTGATGTTATCAGTATTCTGATGTTACCAACCAAACTGAAAGAACATTATTTTTACAGGCACAAGAGAGGCATATAACAGAAGTCAGTATATTTTTATAGTCTACAGTAAAGTATAAAACAGCAAGTCACTACAATCTTTTTCTTTAAGTAATGTCTTGATTCTTAGGAGATATACAGGTAGATTTATTGTCATTCTGGTTTTTAGAGATCCTTGTCCTCCATTCATGAGTACATAGTAGTGTTCATTCTAGCATCCTCTATTTTTGAAAACCCATGCAGTTCCTCTTCCCTGCCTGGTGTGTCGCTGTCTGCTTTAGTGCTTCTAGCACAGTGTGGTATATATATCATCAATTATATGCAAACCAGACCTGTGCTAGAAACACCACGCTAGAAACACAGCAGACAGCGACACCCCAGGCAGGGAAGAGGAACTACATGGGTTTTCAAAGATAGCGAGTGCTAGAATGAACACTACATAGTATAGGTCTATTTTGTAAAGATGTATTTGTATCAATGCTGTTGAATGCACTGGCATTTAATTATTATTAATAATAATAATAATAATAATAATAATAATAATAATGATAATAATAATAAAATCATCCCTAAAGACAATTGTGCACCTGCTCAATTTGCACCATCTTTTCAATGTCTTCTGATATCTCTTCATCAATCATGTTTGGAGGTTCTAGTTTCTGTCTAATTGGAGTGTTATCAGGTAGGGTGGATGCTGAACCATTTTGTATTATGGTGGATGTTTCCTCGTTATCTCTGGCTTTTTGCTTCTCCACTGAATGGGCTTTAGATGCCCCAGTACCCATTTTCAATGTAGTTCTTTACGTGAAGAAAAACAGTGTAGGTTGTGTATAATAGCGTTCAAAACCTGAAAGACATTTGAAATACAGAAATGACTTCTAAGCACAATAATTTCCAGCTGCAAATGTTCTGAAATCTTGCATGGTCACTCGCTTTTCTAAGATACTATGTCAAATGGCTTGTAGTGATTACCGTATGCTATTTATATTCAATTGTCATTACAAATAAACTGATATGCCATGGCAAAACTGTGGATTGGAAGTGAGGTTATAATGAGTGGCGAAAATATATTGATTTTCTCATAACAACTTGATCATACACCCCTATAATTTGTCTTCATAGAATTTACTCTTTAAACTGCCACATAGCAGGATATTACTTTGCTAGCTCTGAAAACCTCCTTACAAATATATTTAAATAAAATACATTGAAGAACAAAAAGGAGCCCCAAATGCTGGATATACTGATTTGTTGCCATTTTATTCTAGATTGTCTGCACACTATACTGTACTGCTCATGAAGTATGTTTACAAGTGCTACATATCTAGACATAGACAGAAAGTAGAAGACTTGCATAGTCTGGCAACTCTTGATTCTCTGTCATTACAGGACTAAAGGAGGTTGAGGACATGATGTACAGAAACTACATTTGTGGAGTAGAGTGCCTGATTCAGAGGTGGATGCAATCTTGATATTCAAGTAGTTGGCAAATGTTTTTTTTTTCTGGTGCACTTGCATCGGAGTCACACTGCGTATGTGCTATGCTAGAGTGCGATCTTAGTGTGGACCCACCCAGAAAGATTAATTGGGAGTTCTTGTGTTTGTCAATGAGGGGAAATGGGGATGGGGGTGGTTACAAAAATAAACACATATTGTGAAAACAGAAGCTGCGGCACTAGGATATATTCTCAGATCTGCTGCATACAATGATGCAGTGGTGACAAAATTTGCATTTGACTATGGATCAGACCCTGGCTCACATGATGTTGGACTAATTGCCAGTGTAAACTTGTTGCAAGAAAAACTGATGTCCCACATACCCAGTAAACCCCCAAATCCACTAAAACCAGAGGCAGAGAAAGCTACTGTAGCTCTCTTGTGAAACAGTGATACAGATGCACTTTACAGAACCGATAGCCCAACATATGGGTATGGAATAACTCTCTGACAGTTGCGATTCCAATGGATGTTTCTCCGACATTGAAATCCCGACTGTTAGGAGCCTGATAGGGGGGCGACTGCATTCAAACCCCCTTGCAGTCTCGCTGCAGTCATCACGCTGCAGGCTCGGTGTCAAGCTGCGCTCGCCACCTATTCTATTCTCCCTCTATGGGGGTCTTGGATCCCATGAGAGAAAACGGCCCATGTAAGTCAGGATTCAGACTGTCTGGCTCCTGACAGTTGGTATTCAAATGTTGGAGAAATGACCGCCAGAATCCTGACTGTCGGTGCATCATCTGGCACCCCAACAAATACCCTGGTTTGTCTCATGCCTATGTAGGTGAAGGGGGTACACTATCATGTTGTACTCACTAGCTGGTATACAGTTATGTCTTGACTCGTGTGGAGGATCTGGTAATAGGTGGAGATGGCCCTTCTGCCCAAGTGGGTTTAAATAGTAATGTGTCTAAGCAGTTATTTCGGTCTTGGGGTGAAAGGTGTATAATAACTGCGCTGGCATACTGTTCGGCTTGGTAAATGGCCAGTGTTTAAGAAGAAGGAAGTGTGTGTTTGTCTGCTAATATTTGTGCTATCAAGGGAACTGTTGATGTATTATTGATGAGGGCTTTCACATGTGAAATACCCTTTAGTCTCCAGGAGGTAAAAGAGTGTGTTGCCTGGCCATCTTGAAAGTCTGGGTTTGTGATGCGCAGTAAGAATAACGAATGATGGCTATGTAAGTTCTGTTTGTGTCTTGCATTGTGCCAGACAGTCCATGTTGTCATTAGAAGGTTTTTTTTAGTGAGGGTGTCTGGGATTTCTTGTTTATGACATTGCAGGAAGGAGAGTCCGTGTTGAGAGTCCGTGGCAAGAATGATTGGTCGATATCAGTATTGGTATGATTGGTTGTGGTATGTACCTAGTCTCTGATGTATCAAAATACCCTTGCTTGGTTATAAAGTTTTAAATTAGGAAGATTTACTCCTCCATTAGACATGGGCTGTGGAGTTTCAATAAACTTATTCGCGGTCGCTTATTTTGCCAGATAAACTTGTGGAATGTGGTATATATATATTTTTCATTACAGATTTTTCATCTGTTACAGTTCTCATCTTTTTTTTTTTTTTTTAATTCATTAATTTTTATTAAATTTTGCATATCAAATCAAATCAAACAACCCGCTCCCCCCACATATAAATCATAGGTAGTAAGAATAACAGACAAAATCACAAAGGGCCTTATTTTGGTTCATTCTTTCTGACAAAATCCTTCTTAGATGGACAAAACCATGTGCACTGCAGGGGGGGCAGTTGTAACATGTGCAGAGAGAATTAGATTTGGGTGAGTAATTTTGTTTCTGTGCAGGGAAAATACTGACTGCTTTATTTTTACACTGCAATATAGATTTCACTTTGAAGTAAAACCCCACCCAAATCTAATTCTCTCTGCACATGTTACATCTGCCCCACCTGCAGTGCACATGGTTTTGCCCATCTAAGAAGGATTTTGTCAGAAAGAATGAACCAAAATAAGGCCCTTAGTTTGGCATATACAACGTGGTGACGATTGTAAGAGGAGAGTTGAAGCAGGATGTCCTATATAATCACATTTCTCTAAAATAAAACCGGATATGTAGAAACCCGATGGCGCCTACTCGGGTAACGTTTGTAAGAGCATCACAGAGAAAAATTAAATAAAAAATTGTTCACACTTAAAATGTTCACAAAAAAGGGGCAAAATCACCATTCACTTACGTAATTTGTAATATAGTAGTAATATGGCAGTTAAAGTATAGTAGCTAAATAATTCTGTCCAACATTGTTATATTAAGTCAAATTAAACCTCCCCCCTCAAACGACCAAAACAAACCTCCCCTTTAACCCCCCACCCTGTACTACCCAGCCCCAACTGAGGTGTACCTGGATCCCTGAACTATGCCCCCACAACTAACTATGCTATACTATTCTAAGCTATATAACCTAATTATACCCCCCCTCCCCAATAATGAAGGCAGCAGCCTGTGGTCCCTAGCTAGACTGGTACCCACACATTCATCAGGATGGGCGCACTAACAACATAGCTAGACTATACCAAGCTAGACAACCCCTTCATCCCACCCACCCAGTTGAAGGATTACTGAAGTATGGACTGGATGGGGCAAAAAAAAAAAAATGTAAGGATCACATAACAATTGAGAGCAGTATATAACCCGTATCATGGATAGAATTAACTCTCCCGCAGAAAAAGGAAAAAATAAAAAAAATAAAAAGGGGAAAAGAAATGAAGGAAGAAAAAAGGAATGCGGCAGTTATAGCAAGTATTCTGTTCAATGACTGATATAATATACTGCACAAACATATCTGCACATAAAATGGACAACAACTATAATAGTATCAGAGGACCATATCAGAAACCCAATGTTGTGTAGGTAGGCTTCAACAAAATGTAGGGGGATATTAATCTGGCCAAGGTTCCTTGTCTTGAGAAGATGAAAGCAGGGTGTCGGACTTTTGCAGTGATATTCCAGGAGATGTCAAAGAACAACCAGCAGCCACACATATCAAATGTCGAAGTCCCAAGTCTACAGATGACCGCATAGGAGGAGTCATTGTTGGTATTGAAAACTTGCATATATCCGCAGGATCTGTATGCAATCGCATAGCAGGAGAACAATAAAAATGTATAGCATGCTTGGCTCGCACTGCAGATATTCCCGGGTTACAAAGGGTAGGAAATGTTCCCAGCTGCTGAGTTACAGGAGATGATGAGAGTGCAGGTTGAGAACAAGAGATAGTAGTATTTGAATTTTCCTCTATGTATCTCTCAGAGGCACATGCAGGAGGAGATATGGTCTCTGAGACTTCTTCCAGCGTTTCCAAAAGCCTCTGTGTAAAAGCATGGATAGCCTCAAGGAGCTGATGTAAAGAGGCATCCATGATGTAGCACTACGATGCAAACCCAAACAGTGGTTAGGAAGGAACCACTATATAAATCCTTTAAGTGCTGAGGTGCTGTGAACAAGGGCAAGGCACGATATATTTTCCCACAGGAAAGTGAGGCGCACTGTTGGGAGCAGGATATTCAAGAAGTAGTAAGGCAGTGGCTAGCACACTGCCACAAGCCTATATATAAAAATAAAAGCCCCCAATGCCACTCACCAATAGCTGTATTGGTCCCCTCAGGTGGCCCAGCAGGAATATATTGCACAGTAGTAGCAGACGCTAGGTCAGGCGTCTGTCAGGGCCCCAGGAGTGGTACAGGAAATGGCTCCCTGTGTCAGCCAGTCACCACAAGGGCGATGGAAGCCGCTCTCCCCGACCAGGGCACCGGCCGCAGCAATAGTCCACAGCAATCCGGCTCGCTGTTCCCTCACAGGAAAGGTGTAAGGCGAGGGAGGGAGACAAGATGGCGTGCGGGACCGCAGCACTCAACAGGCACAGCAGCACCGGGAGAACCCGCTGAAGGGCAGTCGCCAGCTCTGGGAGCGCAGGATAGTCACCAAGGGGTAAGCAAGAGGGTGTGAGGGCACCACATTGCCTGGGGCAGGAGATCAAATCAGGATATTCACGGAGCTCTCCCCAGGCACGTCTGCACCCAAGAGTGGCCAAGCCACGCCCCTCTTCATCTGTTACAGTTAGTGAGAGTGGCAGCATTTGCAGTGGATACAAAAGTTATGATATGTTATCATTTTTTTTAGTAGATAAATATGACCCAGATAAGAAAGCATGAGGTGTCTCCATTTTTCTAGTTCATCGAGGGCGGATTTTAGCATTTTAGTAATGTTAAGTCTGTATAGGTCTTGTATATATTTGGGGATATAGACTCCAAGATACTTTATTGCATTTGAGGACCATCGTATGTGACTGTCTCCTGCCCAGTGGTGATGGGTCTGTGGGCCCAGGTTTAACCCCTGAGACTTGTCCTGGTTAATGGAAAAGACCGAAACCATGCCATATTCCTCTTTTTGTGAATAATAGTTTCAAGAGTAGCATCAGTATAATAGTAGATCATCTGCGAATGCTACTACTGTAGTTTTGTGCAATCGCATTTGTATCCTCTTAAAAGTGGGTCATGATTGGAGAAGTCTTAGTAGGGGGTCCAATGCAATATTAAATAAGAGTGGAAAAAAAGGGTATCCCTGATGCGCCCTCCATGAAATTGCTATAGGGTGACAGCGCATCCCATTTTTTTTAATCAATGATGTGCTGGGGGAAGCATATAGATATTGGAATAACTGGATAAATTCACTACCAAATGCACAGATCTCAAATATCCGATGCAGGTGTTTCCAAGAGACTGTGTTGAACGCTTTCGCAGAATTGAGGCTGAGAAGCATCGTGGGTGGACCAGATTCACCAAGGGAGACTTTCATAACTGCAGCTAAAGCCGTACGGACCCCTTTCACCGAGTATCTGTCATGAATAAATCCAAGCTGGTGGGATATCAATATGGAAGGTAGAATAGTCTTAAGGCGATTAGCTATGATTTTAGGATTTACAGATCTTGATTGAGAGGGTTATAAGTCTGTAGGATACCAGCTCTAAATCTCTGTCTGGTTTAGGGAGTAGTATAGTGTGGGATTCTATAAAGTTGGGGAACGGGATTTGGTCTCTATGAATCTCTTTAAAAAAAATTGTTAAGATTGGAACTATGGGCCTTATTCTGGTTGAGTCGGATGACTCCGAATGCATACGGACGGCCGATGGTTGGTATTTGTGCATGTGCAGAGGCGTATCTGCGCATGTGCGAATGCCTCACAGTTCCGTGCAGAAAATGATTGTATGGAACCATCCAAACAGGGGGTGGAGAGGGGCGTGAAGGGCTGTTTGGGCTCATTACCATATGCGTACGCCCCGCGTTTCATGGGCGTGCCCATGAAAATGCTGGGCGTACGTATGGTAATCCGTCCGTGACGCACGTGTGGGGGGTGGACAGCTGACATAGCCGGATGCCAGCTGCCCGCCCATATCCCTGCGTTTGCACGGAGAAATGCCCAAGTGGTCTGGAGTACTCGGTGCTGCCTGAGCACTCGGTCCAGCATTCGATGGTCGGCGATGGGGAGGTTCTCACAGATGGAGTAGGTGTTCACATGGAAAATCCACTTGCGGTCCGTTTGGTCGGCGTCTTACCGCATTCGGACGGTGTGAGTGATCTATATGGAAGGCGGGGCTAAGAGCACTCGGTTCCAGTCCGCAAATACGCATCCGTCCAAACCAACCAGAATAAGGCCCTATGTGTGGCTTTTATATCTTAAAATATTCTCCTGTGCAGCCATCTGACTACAGAGTTGTGAGATTACAGTGGAAACCTCAATCTCCTCTTCCCGCTGGGACTTTTAATTCTACTAAAGAACCAATACCCAAAGAACATACACACACACATAAGAAAGTAAAACTTTATTACACACCACATACATATATACATACATAATCACTCACCGATAGGGTCCCCAGTAGACCTGTCCTCTTCACCAGTAGTAATCCATAGGGTACGTGTAGGAAAAAAATATATACTCACCATCCCTCTGTTGTAAATCGCTTCCTCTTCATTCCAACTAGCATCCACATGGGAAAACAAAAAACGAATACCGAATTCAGTGTACTAAGGAGCAGCAAGTGTGTTGTCACTTGCAGCCCCTGCCCGAGAATGAGGGAATTCCTGGTGATGTCGGTCACCGGATCTTCCCTCAGCCAATCAGTAGAAAGCTCCAGGAAGCTCCATACCTGTGCGGCTTCATAGACACCCATATTATGGGCTGACCACAAGTGCCCTCAATGGGGTCATCTATTGCAGCCTGGCCGTCTACTATATCCATCTATCATAGACAACTTTTTACTAATTTGTAGAATGTGGCTGGGCGCCAGTGCATTATTGAGGTTGTAATTTTTCTTAAAAATGATTTAGCTTTTTTATCTAATAAGTTATCAGTTGTGAGTATCCTAAAGTTGTTTTTTTAAATATCTTTTATCCTTTTTGAATGAGAATGAACCTAGAAATAATATTACATTTATGATAAAACTCTGAAAAAGGGGGTCAAGAGGGTTTTAACTTAGATATAAGTAGAGAGTATCTCTCCTTATTTTATACCTCTTCCAATGCAGTGTTTAGAATCTTGGTGGGATAGCCCTGATCAGATAATGAAGTGGTTAACTTGTTTGCTTGGTATAAAAATTTAATAAAGTCAGAACAATTTCTCCTGAGTATTAGCTACTAGCTTTTAGGTATTTTATTATTTATTTATTAACAGTTTCTTATATAGCGCATACATATTCCGAGCGCTTTACGAGTATAGTTGAACATCAGTCCCTGTGACAGTGGAGTTTATAATCTATATTCCCTACCACATGTACACGCACACAGACGTTCTAGGGTTAATTTTATTGGGAGCCAATTAACATACCAATATATTTTTAGATTGTGGGAGGAAACCGGAATACCCGTAGGAAACCCACGCAAGTACAGGGAGAATATACAAACGCTGCACACAGTGGGAATCAAACCCATGGCCTCAGCGCTGTGAGGCAGTAATGCTAACCATTACACCATCCGTACAGCCTTATGTTATTTAGCCATGGTCTGTAGTGACAGCTGTTGTCCTTTTTGAATGTTGAAGTGACCAAAACATTATTCTTAATTGAGAGAACAATAGCGAGGAAAGTAAACTCAGTGCAATGAATGTGCTAGTGAATTTCAATCGAAAAGTGTTATTATTAATAAATGAAATAAAATCATGTGTTTTTCAATGCCACTATTCCACACAAAAAAATATCACCTATGTACTGCCCTGTTATTTATGTTTATGTGAGTTTTCAGAGAGAAGAGGTAGATTATTTTATGGCTTATTTTAATGATTGTATATTTTATATTGATGAAGGAACCTTGGGGCAAGCCTATCTGTTATTGATCAGTAAACTTTATTCAGTGCAGCCTAACTACCATACCAATTAACAAAGTTAAAAGTACTTACAAAGTAATGGGAATTATGAAAAGTTTTATTAGTTAAAATGTATACTGATTCACAATATGCCTTTGGAATAATTCATGATTATGGTACGATTTAGAAGCAAATAAAAAATGAAGTTCTGAAATATCACAGGACATGGTGAGGTTATTCATTTTCAATTAACTGAAAATCGTTGCAGAAGAACATGTTCAGGATATTATGAGTGCTATATGTTTTCCAGAGGAGCAAAATGACTAGAAATACAAAACTTTTGTTATGCACAGGAAAATCTAGGTGAGAGAATGCAGATGAAATGAATGCATTGGTATGAATGTCATGTAGCCTGACCCAATCAAATAAAAGTGGTATAATAAGTATGTACAGGCCTATTAGTTATGCATTAGGAGTTATATACTAGACACTGAAACAGAATGCAGGAAGATTAGTTTAAATAATGAATTGGAGTCTTCCATATCTACTGGTTATTTTAATGTGATTAAAACAGATTACATCTAAATTCTAAAGACTAGAATTGTTTTTCTTTTTCTGGGAGGTTCAAAGAGTATATAATGCCAAGCATCAACAAGAGTTAAACAATTATGCCAAGAATTTGTGTGCAGAGATAAAATTCTTTATGTCATTTCCTCAGATCAAGGTATACATTTCATGGGACTTGTATTCAAAAGATGCGTAAACTTTTGTGAATCAAATAGTATATACATATACCATATCATTCTCAATCACATAGAGACAAAATTGAAAAATAAAACACAAATAAAATATATGCAGACAGAATTATACAAAGGTCAGAAGCCCTCCCATTAGTGCAGTATTCTGTAAGAATAACATATAAAGCTCAACTGAACATTTGGAAAATTTCAGACTTATTGGTTCCCTCCATTTTTACCGAAATCGAGGAAATGCTTTGACAGTGAATGCTAAATACACTAAAGAAAATTCAACATGCCGCAATAAACACACAGCCTGTACTGACAAAATAATGATAAGAATCTTTCTGCAACCATGAGCTCATACATTTTGGTGTTCTCCTTGCTGCTCTAACAGCTGCAAAGGTGGTTAAAAGCACTACTTGGGTTAATGTATCACAATTAAAAAAGTAACACCTGAAGCTTCTACACAACAGGAGTAAGCAGAAAAACTGGACATAGTACTCTTATAGTAAGAAAGTAACATAAAGGAGCTACAGTCACAGTAATCCCAAAAGCCTTCTGCCAGCAAGGGAGCATATGAGTCAATACCCTGAGGGTTCTGCAATTTAAAAGGGGATAAAGATATGCTTTCCAAAAATATGCTAATTGGTCCCAAGCCAGATAAAGGACTTTGGCATGTATTGCTATGTGACACTTATGGCTTCAAATTAAGGGCCTTATTCTGGTCCATATGCAATGCTGACATCCGGTGACGTCAGTTTCCTGCCCCCGAATTCGCCTCCCTGTTCAATGGTGCGGGTCTGCGCATACACAAATATGTGCATGTGCAGACCCCCTGTGCGAATGCCTTCGGTGAGTATCACACTCATCGAGGCATTTTCTATGTGAAGGGAGGGAAAGGGGTGGGCAGGGGGCTGGAGAAGGGGAACGCTTGGGGTTTCTGGGCATCCCGATAAAAACACTGGGCATTCCCCTGCAAATGCAGGCATGTCAACGATGCCTGCTCGGGGCGGGTGGCTGACATCACATGGCGTCAGCACATTCCCCAAATTTGTACATCTCCATCTGAAATAGACAGACTTCTACTTGCAAACGGGTGAAAAAATCATTTGATGGTGAGCGACCCTTGAATGATTTTTCACTTGTGCGGCCACATGCGAGGGGATGTGTAAGCATACACATCCCCTCACATGCAAATGCAGGGATTCCTGCGGCTGGGTATATCAGGCCCATATAATCAGGCCCATAGTGTTATGATCTAACTATGAGAAGAGATATTTACAAACTGACATATTTACATAACAATCTTTTAAGCCCCGTACACTAGACAACATGCGGGAAAGCCGATATCGTTAACAATAATGGCAGTCCTGCAAGAAGACGATATTGCAATAGTGTGCATTTCTTTAGACAAATTCGGGATTCGCATGTGATTTAGTGGAGACACTTTTAGCCAGTCAGGGCTAAGCAGCTTCTCCAGTATGAAGGACAGCGGGATTCTCTCCTGTCAGTGCGAGTGGACCCGGCTCACTCCACTGTCAGTGAGGAGAATATACAAACTCCGCACAGTTAGAGCCATGGCAGGAATTGAACCCATGACCTCAGCACTGTGAGGTAGTAAAGCTAACCACTACACCATCCGTACTGCCCCATTATCTAGAGTGTACTCGGAGTTACCCTTGTCAGAAGGTCGACTGGCCCCAAGGTCGACAGGGTTAAAGGTCGACATGGGTCAAGGTCGACATGACTTAAGGTCGCCATGGGTTTAGGTCGACAGTCATTAGGTCGACATGAGTTTTTCACTGTTTTTTTTTACCCGAATGTCGACACAGTTGACAAGGACACAGTTGGAGTTGAACCGCAGCCCCTCGCATCGCTCGCTTCGCTCGCGATGCTTCGGGCACAGTGCCTCGCTACGCTTGGCACACTATTTTATTCTCCCACCACGCCCTAGTGGATGGTAGGGCATGAAATACCGCCTGTCGGCACATGTCGGCTAAAAAAACAGTGAAAAACTCATGTCGACCTAAACCCATGTCGACCTTGGACCATGTCGACATTAAGTCATGTCGACCTTGACCCATGTTGACCTTTAACCCTGTCGACCTTGGGGCCAGTCGACCTTCTGGGGTCGAGCTAATGACTGTAGACCTAAGTCTGATCTGACAGATGACCGTTTCCCGTACTCAGATGCCACCTGGTCTTTCGCAGTGACACAAAGTCCCAACCAGGTCAGGGTACTAGTAAGAGGATAAACTGACTAAATAACAAAAGATAACTAGGCCCTGCACATATACATACATAAGAGTATGCAACCTTGCAAACAGGAGCTAAACACAGGATTTGTGGCCCTTACCGCTATAATGCGAATCCATCGCAACAAACAAAAGTATAACGAAGGTATTGCAGATAGGATTACAACCTAACCGCCTCAGCGACGCCATTGCCAGGCTAGACCAATGCCTCTAGCATCTGCCGAGAGACAAACAAACGTGAAACATACACTAGATAAGTCAGCATGCGATTAGTGAGATATAAAATAAACAGCGTTTTTAGATCATACCATGAAAGTTTGAACACTTTTTTTTATTTTTTGTTAATATTAATTTTTCAATTTAAATCAGCATAGAGTCTCCACTGGCCGCTAGAATTAAACATTGAAAAAACATATAATGAAATAAAATGAATGAATAAAAACTGACTGTATTAAAATGATATAAACTTCAAACAATACTGATTTTGAAGTACCTACAGTATGTGCTCTGCCACTTTCACCACAATGTGTGGGGAAGCCGCTGGTGCTCACAGAAGCTGGACACAGACAAGATCTTACACACTGGAAGCAGTGGTTCTCTGACACAGGCAGGATTTCACAGGACACCCAGCAGGAGTGCTTGCTGGAATACTAAGAAACAGACTGGAACAATCGGAACACTGGAGTAATCTCAGACAGTAGTTAGCTTGGAACTGTTATGTGGGGTACACCCCATGACGACTTGGCCCAAACAAGCCAATTTAGATACAATCTCGACCGATTGTATGTAAATTGGCCATGTTTTGGGCCATTTCACTGCCGTTCTGATGCAATCCCGATCCGATGCGCGGCCCTGCGGGTCGTTAGGTCTTTTCTGAGATCCTACCTGCAGCGGGTAGGATCTGAGAAATGTCCATTGAAGTGGGTGCGGGTCACGATTGGATCGCAATCACATCATGTGCATTTTTTGAGCGGGTCGTAGGCCCCATCAACTCGTGAGTGGGTCGTACGTTCCTGTAACGACCTGCTCACAAGCTGCATCGTGCTGGTGTGTACCCAGCATTAGAATCTCTAGGAACATGGAAATAACCAGGAACCAGGAATATACTAAGTGTATAACAGGACTAAACAGATCAATACAATACTATAACAGGACTATACAGGACTAAAAAGGCCTGAACAGGACTGAGCAGGACTGTAACAGGAATATAGCAAGACCATAACAGGACTATAACCGGCCCATTCTCAATGCTGGGAGCATACCTAAATAGAAACATAGAATTTGACAGCAGATAAGAACCACTTGGCCCATCGAGTCTGCCCCTTTTTTAAAAACATGTTACCTCAAACCATATTTGATTCTTATTTTTTGTAAGCATATCAATATGCTTATCCCAAGCATGTTTAAATTGTACTACTGTATTTGCCTCTACTACCTCTGATGGGAGGCTATTCCACTTATCTCCTACTCTTTCTGTGAAGTAATTCTTCCTCAAATTTCCCCTGAATCTTCCTCCCTCTAGTTTCAGTGTATGTCCTCGTGTTCTGTTGCTCCTCTTCCTGTGAAGAATGTCTCCCACCTGTACCTTGTTAAAACCCTTGATATATTTGAAAGTTTCTATCATGCCCTGTTATACCCTTCTCTGCTCTAAAGTATACATATTAAGATATTTAGTCTTTCCTGGTACGTTTTGTGATGTAGGTCATGCACCATTTTAGTTGCCCTTCTTTGTACAGTCTCTAATGTATTTATATCCTTCTGGAGATATGGCCTCCAGAACTGAACACAGTACTCTAGATGAGGTTGTACCAATGACCTATACAGTGGCAAGTATTACTTATTTCTTTCTACTGCTGATACCTCTCCCTATGCAACCAAGCATCTGACTTGCCTTCTTCATTGCTTTGTTACATTGCCTACCTGCCTTTAAGTCACCTGAAATAGTTACACCTAGATCCCTTGCTTCCTCAGTAGTTTCCATTACAGCACCATTTATACTATGTTTAGTCTTTGGATTTTGAGACCCAAGTGCATTATTTAGCATTTTTGGCATTAAACTGTAGTTGCCATGCTCTTGACCATTCCTCTAATCTACTTAGTTTATCGATCATTTGTTTTACCCCTCCTGGTGTGTCTACCCTGTTTCATACCTTTGTGTCATCTGCAAAAAGGCACATTTTACCCTCAATTCTATTTGCAATATCACCAATAAAGATATTAAAATGCACTGGTCCAAGTACAGATCCCTGGGGTACCCCACTTGTAACCTTTCCCTCCTTTGACTGTACTCCGTTTACTACAACTCCCTGTTTTCTGTCCTGCAACCATACTCTTATCTATTCAACTGTCTTAGAATCCAATCCCAGTGGTTTAGGAGGCAGCCACACCCAAAGGTTAAGATATGCATGGAAACAAGGCAAGATGGATCAGTCAAAACCTGGAGTGCTGACCTGGTGAGTACATAGAAACTCCACAAAGGTCATAGTGAATGCTGCATTAACACCGACCCGCCAGAGGTGGCTAGTAACAGCGAGGGAGGGTAATGTATATTGATGTAAAATTAATGTAATAAAGCTGTGCTGTTCTTGGTGTGTGTGTTTATATTAACATTCTTTTTACAGGTGAACAGGTTGAAGAGGGCCTATAAATGCCCCTGGGACTTGTGGTTTGCCAAGTCTCAGCATGCAGGGGAGGCCTTCTGGGACTTACGGTTTTACTGTAAAAAGCTATTTTTTTTAGTTTACTGTTACACTTATCAGCCGGTGTCCACCACTCCGGGACACCGGGGACAGCTCTGGATGGGGGTCAGCCCTGGGCGGGGGACCCCATTTAATGGGGAGAGGGGGTTATCACTCCACCATGGACCCCATCCAGGGTTGACCAGCCACGGTGCTCATGGTATGGCTAGGGACTTTGTATAAAAAGTGTCCCCCAGCTGTGGCATGACACCGCTGGCTGTTGGAGCTTGTGTGCTGGTTCCAAAATACGGGGGACCTGGTACTAGTTTCTAAAATACCCCTACACATTTTGTCCCCTGTATTTTTAAAACTAGGACCAGCTTAATGGTTTTGCTTAGTAGGGAGGACCCCACGCCATTTTTTTCTATTTTCACTTTAACATATTTTTAGGGATGGACAGAACCATGCACAGATCTCACTGATAAGTGCATGGTTCTGCCAAGTTCGCCAGCCTGAACCTGGTATATATTTTTCCCATTTTACCAAAAATCACACCCTATTACGTTTGAAAATTATATATTTTATAATGGGAAAACATCTGGATGTGATTTGTAATGTGTGATTTTTTTCACATGCCAAAAAATGTGATATTTACTGCTAAATGTGCAAATTTTACTGCACTTCACACCCAATTACATGTGCGATTTTCACAAAATGTACGAATTCTGCAGTTTTTTTTAACAAAAATAACAGATATCTAAAAAAAAATCACTAGTCTGAAGGCTGCAGGCTTGAAAAGCAAATAGAAACATAAATGTACAGTACAGTATCAGATGTACAAATAGGTCTGCATGCAGAGAACTCATACATAAGTCTGTGAATTCAAGTGTAATGTGGACAGTTTATAGACATTATGGTACCAGGTACCCCAGAAAGCTTGAAAATAATACAGTACATTCAGTACATTCATACATTTCTTTTCTGGAACAGACAGGGTCGGCAACAGAAATCTTGGGGCCTGGCACACTGATATCTCTGGCGGGCCCCCTAACCCTGCCCCCTTGAGCAAAACATTTTTAGTATACTGCATATTGAATGTGTTTTTTTATTGTTACAATATTTCACTAATACGGGAGGAGGGTCTGAGTAAGTACCCTTACAGGAACTGGGGGGGGGGGGCTTTATAAACCATTGCTAGGCACTGCACTGCCGCAGCTATGGTAACAGCCCTTGAGCACCTCAGAACCTTGGGCCCCTAACAAGCTTGAGGCCCAGGACAGGTGTCCCCTTTGACCCCCCCTGTCGCCTGCCCTGGGAACAGACCATATGAAATAGACCCATATAAATATGACAGTATCACAAATGCAATATATGGCAAAAAATTATGAAATTATCTACAGATTATTGCATATTTTACCTGTTACATTTAAACAGAATGCACAAATGCAATAAAGAGTATGACATGCAAACAAACCAGACACAAAAATAAAGTGAGGATGGAAAGGGGGAAATAAAAGGGAACAGAGGAAAATATATGAAACATTTGAAAGCATCAATATAATAAAGAACAAACTCATTGTGCGTGACTAACTTATCCCTGAAAGGGCCTGGGTCACTTGTCCCACATGTCCCTAATTCAGCTTTGCCTACCACAGCACTTAACCTCTAATGTATATACATGCTCATTATGCAGACACATTTCTAACACATCTACTGTACAGTATAATGCTGTACAAATAGCAAAGGATGACTTTTAGGAGTGACATACTTCTATTGTGCCATTGTCTGAGCAAATATGCCAAATTAAAGGTCTTGGTTCATAGATATGTGGACCTGCTGAGTTACTTGGAAGGTGACCTGGAACATGTAACCTGCTGGGTCATCTGAAAACTAAGACAGTTATTTGCCGCCATCCAATAAGGAGGGGTTTTTCTAATTGTTCCACCCACCAAAACTTTGCCCAGTTGAAATCAGGCACATCAGCTATTCATCATAAATAACATAAGACATCTGCAAATATTAACTAATGTCTTAATCACAAAACACTGCAACTTCCACTTTCTTTCTTATTATAATTACAACAGTTTTGAAAAGAGCATAATGCAGAAGCAACAATGTGTCAGAGCATGCATAGTAATGAGTTGTAAATATGTATAAAAAGGTTACCTGAATGACTTAAAAATGCAATGTTCTGCAGTTATTGCCTTTGACAATATGAATATAGTCATCATAATGATATGAAGAATTGGATACAACGTTGCTGTATTCCACACCATATAATTTTATCCCTGAGACTACAGGTATGTATAAGTCTATGTTAGTATTGTCTCTGGGGCTACTTGGTTGCCTTAGAGCTTCTGCTCCACCCAGAAACTGCATTGCTGAATCATAAAACAAACATACTGTACACAAGAGTATTTGCAAGGTGGATTAGTAACATATAATACACAACTGATGGCAATTATGTCAAGTGGATCAAATTAGACAACTTGCAGAGAGCACTTGTTAGGGGTCTTCCTTTTAGAACAAAGTCTTGCTAATCATGCGTATTTACATTTATGGAACAATGGCATAATTTGTTTTAAGTATGCCAATTTTACTTTTGTCTGAAACATTGGGCCTAATTCAGACCTGATCGCAGGACACATTTGTTCTCAAAATGAGCACAACCATGTGCACTGCAGGTGAGGGCAGATGTAACATGTGCAAAGAAAGCTACATTTGGGTGAGTAATTTTGTTTTTATGCAGGGCAAATACTGGCTGCTTTATTCTTACACTGCAAAATGGTCGCTAGGTCAACATTATGAAGGATGACATACATTAGGTAGACAGAGCTTGCGTCGATACATGAAATAGGTCGACATGGCTGAGGTCGACAGGGTCGGAAGGTTGACACAGGGAAGTTTGACAGTCAAAGGTTGACATGAGGTTTACGCTGGTCTTTTTGAGCCAAGTTGTGCCGACAGGCGGTATTTCATACCCTACAATCCACTAGGGCGTAAAGGGAGAATATAATAGTGTGTTAAGCGCAGTGAACCATGCGGGGGGTCGCGGTACATTGATACAGTGTCCATTGCGACTTATATTGAAATTTGTGAAAAACTCATGTCGATCTTTTTGACGGTCAACCTTCCCTTTGTCTACCTAATGCTTATGTCGACCATCCAAACCTGTCGACCTTAACTATGTCAACCTAAGCCCTGTCGACCTTTAGTGGTCGACCTAATGTATGTTGACCTTTATAGTGACCCTATGACCCATACCCATTAAGATTTAATTTTTAACACACCCCACCCAAATCTAATGGTGCATACACACTAGGCATTTTTGCCCAGCATATATGCACAGCGATGATCACTACAATCGATGGGCTGAAAATCGTTCAGTGCATACACACTGAGCAATTTTCCCCCTGCCTAGTGGTTTTTGCCGCTGTTAATGGCTTTCCATAGCTGAAAGCAGCTCAAACGGTGAAAATGAGCTGCCTTCGGCTCAAAATCGCCCAGTGTGTATGGTCCTTTACTCTCGCTGCATGTTACATCTGCCCCACTTGCAGTGCTACATGGTGTGCCATTTTGAGAACAAATTTGGTCTGAATTAGGCCCATTGAGAGAAACATACTTTAGAAATGAAGATGATTTATTTAAAAAAAAATTATATCTTATACCCACCTTTTATGTAGATGAGTTAACAGAAATGTCTGTTTAGCCCTAGTTTATAGCAGTTCTGAACAGTGAGCCTGATTCAGACCCCCTCGCTAGGCAGCAGATTTTAGTTGTCTACTGAGCAAGTAAACCCCACCCACAACCACCAGCATCCCCCCGGTAACATCCGTGAACACATCCCGCCACATGCGGCCAAAAGGGACAGAAATAATTTGATGGTCTTCGACTTTTATTTCAGCCGGAGATGGCCGAATACAGGTCAGGCGCTAACGTCATGTGAAAACATCTGCCCACACTGAACAGACATCGGCCCACCTGCGTTTTCATAGGGCTGCCCATAAGACGCGGGGCATTTCCACCCAGTGTCCGCCCCCACTGGAGGGAGCGGTTCGGCAAAATGTGAACCTTGCCGAAGCTGTTCTGTATTCCACTAAACCCTGGTGGCTGCACAATGTAAACCCCAAAAATGTAATTGAGCCAGTTATTTACCAATCACAGTATTATGGTGTGTTCATTTTTGTAGCAAAATCTCCCCGTGTGTAGGCCCCTTTATTGTGGTGGTCCTCAGGGCCGTCTTTTAGTATGGGCTTAATGGGCACTTGCCCAGGGGCCAAATGTGTATAAGGGCCCCCTGCTGATAGTAGAGGATCCCCTTTTTACAAGGATACCAGAATTTTGAAAATCGGCCCTGGGGAACTGGAGATATCCAACTTCAAAGCAACAGTCCACATCCGACCTGTTAATTGCATTTCCCAGTCATATTTCTCAGGTTCTCTCTGACATAAAAGTTTTTCTGTGAGTATATTTCAAAAGCTGGGACTCTCCCCTTTCTGTCAACACTAGCGGCTTGTCTCTATCATGCCCAGAACCAGAGACATGTCCAGCAGCCGGTCCCTGCTCCAGCTCCAAACGTCTGGTGTACAGTTTTATATTTTTGTCAATGGATTGCTCTGGCTCCTGATCTCTGATCCCCAAGTCCCCAGCACCTCCTGAAAGTTGGAACTCTAGGTTTTTATACTATTGAAGGCTAAGAAATTTATTTCCAGATAATGGCGATATCTGCAGTCAAACAAACTGCCCTTCCACCAGAAAATTATGAATATTAAGCCCACTCCATTATCCAGCCCTCCCCTGCATATAAAACACCCTCTACCTCCCTTCATTCAGCTCAGTACCCCCTTCCACACATTAGTGTTCACCCTCCCACCACCGGTGTAGTAAAGGAGTAATTAGCAGAAGTTACTGCTCCAGGTCCTACATGTTGAGTGGAAGATAGAGCACCCCCTGCCACCAGTGGGACATCAAAGCTGCTACTGATAGCACCCCCCACCCCTAGGAGGGGAGAATGGGTAAGGGCCCCAGTGCATTGCTTTGCCCAGGGGCCCACACTGCTGTTAAGACGGCCCTGGTGGTCCTTAGTATTTATAGTACTCTGTATGGTTGTCACAAGACCACTGCAATGTATTGTGTCAGTAAATTGTTCTCTGCGTGTATTGGTCATCATCAGAGTAAACTATACACCATAACTATCTTACATTTTAGATATTACCAGCTCAGGCACTTTGTTCATGTTTACTGTGCCACATGCACGCCCCTGATTCTGAGCATGGCTTTATAGGTGTGCGCACCTGAATAAGCATTATCATTTTGAATACTCCCAATTATGACTGCATTGTAATGTGAGTGTTTGCTTGCATATTATTGCTGTAAAGGTGCCCATAGGTGCAAGCCCGCGCACAGCACAAAAAAGTATGTGCTGCATATACTTTTTGTACTAAATTGCATTGCTATTGCATCACATTCAAAACACATGAGATGCAATCTAGTACAAAACGCTCGGTGCCTATCGCACAGTATATAGGCAACTTTAGAGGTTTTTATTATTCCATTTGATTCTGTGTACTGATCCAACTTGTTCTAAGTTTATTTGCTTGCTTGTGCCCTTGGTTTATTAGCAATTATGACTGCACTGCCTTCCGTAACCTCAGACTAGCTGTAGCATTGGCCTATGCTTCATAACCCATCTATTTTGTCAGCCTCTTCGTAGTGGTCTCTACCCTCAAAGGCTACTAGTGTCCATATCTGGGAAGTTTAGTTACAACCAATTTGATTTGCATGTGATTTTAAGTCTTGTTGGGAGTAAACCCATGTAAACATGGGGAGAATATACAAACTCTGCACCATTAGCATTTGGGCCATGGTCAGTGCTGTGAGGCAGTAATGCTAACGATAACACCATCCGTGATGCCCTAATGTATCCTTTTATTCTGATGCATAACGTAGTCTTCTTTAAATTAGACACATGCAGATATAGTTGGGCAATCTCCAGCTCATGTGGAACTACAATTGCACGCATGGCTTGCCATCAGCTGCAGCCGCTGCATTCATGAGCCGGGCCGGCGTATCCATGATGACAGACGAGGTGGAGGAGACTGTCACTCGTCGTCTTTCGACACTGGGCGACTTTCCCGCGCACCACGTGATGGCGGCCGCGCCCCACCCCGAGACATTGGCCAGTAGCAGGAGCCAGGCTGGCGGACGTCACCGACCACAGTTATAAAAGCACGAGCAGCGGCGCCATCTGCTATATTCCCGAGGTGCTCAGAGGTAAAATGTGTCGTCTTCATTCACAGGCTTTCACCGGAGATTCACTCAGCTCTTCTTTAAAACCCCTCACCCCAGTGCCGATAGCCGGGTCACAGCTCATTCCTGAGAGACGGTTTAGTAAAAAGTGTTCCTCCATCGGCTGATTCCTACTACACGGAGCACAGAGGACCGGAGGCACCGCCTGACGCAGTCATCTAGACCGGAGAGCAGAACGGCCACCGCGCCGACGAGATGCCGAGATCTAAGAAGAGCAGTAACCGAGCCGTGGGTAAGGACCGGCACTGGGCAGATCGGGGATGCGGCGCGTTGCACTGTGGGAGTCGTGGTTCCCTGGCTCTCTTGCTGTGCCAGTGTCACGTGTGGGGTGCGATAGATGCGAACTACATCTCCCATCATGTACCGGGAGCCGGCTGCCGGTCTTCACTCACTAGGTGGCGGCGGGCTGCGGTTTCTGGTGATGTGGCGGTTGTGTGACAGCGGCGCTGCCCTGTACAGCATGCCATGTGTGACGTCCCCTACCAAGAGCAGAATGTGAGAACAGGGCCGCAAAGCCGTGTAAGCACCCGGTGCTCACGGCGACGTCATTATGTGCTGGTACGTCATATTGACGCGGGCGTTCAATGCCAGCTGCAGGACAGACCGCGCTAGGGAGCTATGATGGCTCCACACGGCACTACTATCAAACACGCCCGGACCCTTTAAACGTAAGAGTGCGGTGTGTGGTGGTGCCAGCAGGGGGCTGTAGCCTGCATGACAGTATTAATAGTATGCCAATTCCCTCCCCCCCACCCCACCACCACCACCACTCAACAGTGTCCCGGCAGTCTGAGTGGGGCAGGATCCGACTATGTTAGCTTACCTGTACCTACCGGCACTTACAGGGAGGCTGGGCAGGTACTTCCTCATCTTTGCGGCCACTGCTTATGCTACAGAACTTATGTAGCGTATTGCGAGCTGTGAGGGTTCCTTTCGGGCTCCATGCCACCATCTATTACCTTCATTAATAATGTGGCGAGCCACCGTGCCCGAATCGTGGCGAGTGAACAATCGTCATTCACAGCATCGTAGCAGTGACTAACTGGCGTAAGCAGTGGCCACAAACATGAGGAAGTACTGCTGGGCATCCCCTGAGCTTTGCTTGACATGAATAGATACTGTGCACATGGTAACTATTCAAGGGGCATGGGCATACGGGGTCCACTGTAAAAGTTGGTCAGTTTCTGGCACCTTAAAACAGACTAGATAGAACACACTATTGTACATTATGTATCTGCATTGGGCAAACGTCAACTGGGGGTATCTCTAAAGTTTGTGTTCTGTTCATCTGTTGTGAGCTAGCATGTTTTTTTCCTTTCTCCAGTGTTGACATGAGAGCTGTTGTCCATAAACTGGCATGCATGTGAAGCATTTAGCACAGCCCAAAGAATGCTTGTTTTAATACTCAAGGGGCTGTTAATACAACTATGCATTTTGTGTTTGCTACAGTTAATTTGATGCAGGCCTCATCCACAAGTGAGATCGCAGCAATAAGTAGGATCCGTCCCCTGTAATCTGGGCCGTACATTTTTGGGTAGCCTGCAATTGTGATTTGCTACTTTGTTTGTTTTTTACACTAGATTTATCACATGAAATCTATCGTACTGTGGTCCATCTGATGTGATAAATCACACACGGTGCGTCAGGCTCTTGTTTATAACACACTTTCCTACGTCCTTCTTAACCATTTTCTTTAAAAATATAGGAGCCAGGATGAAATTTAGGAGCCAGACAAACTAAAAAATAGGGACAATGCCCACCGAAGGCACACACCAAAAATTGAAACCATAATGCCTATTACACATGTCATGCACCCATTACATATTATACCACATGTCATGCCTATTACACGTTTTGCTACACACTAATACCTATTACATATTATACCACACTCCTTAATGCCCATTACATACACCACATGCCGTAATGCTCATTACATTACCAAACATCAAAGGCGGATCCAGATTTTTTTTACAAGGGGCACCCTAACTGCCCTCACTCAGCAGCATCCTCCTAACTGTACCCCCTCACTCAGCAGCATCCTCCTAACTGTACCCCCTCACTCAGCAGCATCCTCATAACTGTACCCCCTCACTCAGCAGCATCCTCCTAACTGTACCCCCTCACTCGGCAGCATCCTCCTAACTGTACCCCCTCACTCGGCAGCATCCTCCTAACTGTACCCCCTCACTCGGCAGCATCCACCTAACTGTACCCCCTCACTCGGCAGCATCCACCTAACTGTACCCCCTCACTCGGCAGCATCCACCTAACTGTACCCCCTCACTCGGCAGCATCCACCTAACTGTACCCCCTCACTCGGCAGCATCCACCTAACTGTACCCCCTCACTCAGCAGCATCCACCTAACTGTACCCCCTCACTCAGCAGCATCCACCTAACTGTACCCCCTCACTCAGCAGCATCCAACTAACTGTACCCCCTCACTCAGCAGCATCCACCTAACTGTACCCCCTCACTCAGCAGCATCCACCTAACTGTACCCCCTCACTCAGCAGCATCCACCTAACTGTACCCCCTCACTCAGCAGAATCCACCTAACTGTACCCCCTCACTCAGCAGAATCCACCTAACTGTACCCCCTCACTCAGCAGAATCCACCTAACTGTACCCCCTCACTCAGCAGAATCCACCTAACTGTACCCCCTCACTCAGCAGAATCCACCTAACTGTACCCCCTCACTCAGCAGAATCCACCTAACTGTAACCCTCACCCAGCAGCATCCTCCTAACTGTAACCCTCACCCAGCAGCAGTTTCCAAACTGCTGGTGAGAGGGGTACAGTTGAGAAGCTGTTGCTTGGTGAGGGTGATACAGTTACTACCCTCACCCAGCTGCGGCCTCCTGCCCCCCCCCCCCCCCCCGCCCAACAATCTCCTAACTACCACCCTAACCGAACAGTGGCATCCTAACCCCCCCCCCCCCCTTATTCGCCCAGCAGCAGCATTTTAAAGGATCAACCCATGGATATAATTATTTTAACTGTGATACAGAGATCTCTAAAACATGCACTACTACACTGGGTACAAGCTGGATGACAGGTCGTTCAATTGAGTGGCTGATATATCTCTGAATCAGCCAAGGTGTACCATATTTGTTGTTCAAACATTGTCAGCTGAGCAACACAGCCGATCCACACTGACTGTACACCTGCACCAAGAGACTGCTTTGACAACTCAACAGGCCAAGCTCATTCCTGATCTGTCCTAGCAGCACTACTAGCCCTTCCCTGAAAAGAAGCTGGCTTGACAGTCTCCGTGGCAGTGGAGCATTATTCCCTGGCTGAGCAGCATCAGCACGGCCCCAGTCAGGACAGAGGCAGAGGAGCAGCGTCCGCCCCACAGCTCAGCAGCATTCACTCAGTATATAAATTCTGACACAGGCAGGTCCTGCCCCGCAGCCAGTCCGGAGGTCACATACAGGTCAGCAGCATACGTGCGGCTCCAATGTACCATGCTTTTGACTGCACAATACTTAGAGGACAGGGGGAAATGGGCTGCACTGTATCAGATCGGGTCTGTGGTGCGCTATTTCAAAACAAGGAAGCTCGCAATCTAACAGCCAATGAGGATCTACCACTGCACCTCTTCCTGATTGGCCGTCAAACTGCTCCGATCGGCTTGTGAACAGCCTCTAGTTTTGAAATGGCAGCGCAACAGACCTAATCTGACACAGCCGGAGCCGGGTGAGTTAGGTTGTCCACCACTCTGCCCAGCATTAACGCAATCCACCACTGACTCTGCCCGGTGCGATCTGCTTCTTGGCAAATCTGGTCGCTTTGGTGCCAGGGTTTTGTCGAGCCCTGCCCTACGTGATTCCCCGAGCCTGCCCTTCAAGTCTGATTGCTTCTTCAGTATCGTTAACTAGTTGCTGCGCCATCTTGGCTCCATGCACACTGTACTGCTGTTGCGGTGCCTAGTTTCTTTGCCTGATTATAGGCTCCTGTCAAGATATACCCATCTCTAGGGAAAAAAATTTGCAGACATTCCCTATATTATCTTGAAATACTGACATGACTAGTTGCCTGGACGTCACATTATGAATGGCTATACCACACAAATATTGTACGACACAGCCATAAATCCCAATCAATTGCTGCCAGGCTGTGTACCCTACTAACAGGATATATAATCAATATCTAGGTGTACAGTGTGTATTACAATTATGACTTCCTTTTCAAATCAAGGGGGCAATGTCAGTGTATCTAAATATTTTTGGTTAAAAGGTGAAAAGTTCTGAGCCCTTAACTAGAAGATATATCTGCAGATATAGCTATGGACCGATCAGGAATGAGCTTGGCCTGTTGAGTTGTCAATCAAAGCAGTCTCTTGGTGCAGGTGTACAGTCAGTGTGGATCGGCTGTGTTGCTCAGCTGACACAATGTTTGAACAACAAATATGGTACACATTGGCTGATTCAGAGATATATCAGCCACTCAATTGAACGACCTATGTCATCCAGCTTGTACCCAGTGTAATAGTGCATGTTTTAGAGATCTCTGTATCACAGTTAAAATAATTATCTCCTTGGGTTGATCCTTTAAAATGCTACCCAGTAATGAATGTTCTGGTTAACCAACTAGATCTATAAAAATATGGTAACTTCTGGATCCCTTTTGCTGAAAGGACTGTTCCTGTCTTGCACTGGGATGCCATCATCCACTGGGAATAGTATCCTTTGGCAAGCGGAGCAGGCCACTGTGCCCTAAGTGAGGAGCAAAGAGCCTTATAAGGGTATGATGTGTACACACGGGGCGATTGGCTATGGGTCATAGGGTCGACTGCATTAAGGTCAACACCTGAAATAGGTAGATATGGCTACGGTCGACAGTCAACGTGAGGTTTTTATGTTTGTCCCACATGTCAACGTGGACAGTAAGTGTTCCGCATACGCTCGCAATGCTTTCGGCATGGTGCCTCACTGCACCCTAGGGGATGGTAGAGCATTTATTTTATTAGCAGTTTCTTATACAGCGCATACAGATTCTGCAGCGCTTTACAGAGAATTTGACCATTCACATCAGTACCTGCCCCAGTGGAGCTTACAATCTTATATTCCCTACCACATGTACATGCACAGACACTCTAGGGTTAATTTTTTTGGGAGCCAATTAACCTACCATTATATTTTTGGATTGTGGGAGGAAACTGGAGTACCCGGAGGAAACCCATGCAAGCATGGGGAGAATATACAAACGCCGCACCATTAGGGCCATGGTGGGTATAGAACCCATGACCTCAGTGCTTTGAGGCAGTAATGCTAACCATTACACCATCCGTACTCACATGAGCATGAGATACCGCCAGTCTGCATATGTCTGCTCAAACCTAATGCTTGTCGACCTTCCGACCCAGTTGACATTTGCCATGTCAAACTAAGCCCTGTTGACCTTCAGTGGTCGACCTAATGCAATGTCGATCTTAACCCCTCAGTGATCACGAAAACCCCCCAAAATTATGGGTCCCTGGGACCCCTCACTTACAAAAATCTGGGTCCTACTTGACCTTTTCTGGGTCCCAACAGAATAAAGCCTCCTCTCCCCTTCCCCAGCATGGCACATACAGAAGCCTCCACCTCTCTTCCATATGGCATATACCCTGAGCCAAGGGCCAGCCTGAGCCTATTTTTTTTTTGGTAAGCAAACATAGATTTGGGCACCCCAAAACTGTGGGTTGGGGGGGGGTATCAATTGGCAATTTGCCCACTCACATAAAGCAAGATAAACATATACTAGAAAAAGGCATAATGTCAGAATAGGGACACCTTGTGCTGCACCAATTAGTATTCTGCCCCTGTCCATTGTTTCTAGAACAAAATTAAAAGTAATGGCAGCAGGAACAGGAGGGATAGGGTGAGTGAAATCCCAACAGTCTATAGCAGGCATGTCCAACGTTGGCCCTCCAGATGTTTTGAAACTACACATCCCAGCATGCTTTGCAATAGTTTTAGCATTCTCTAATAGCAAAACTGTGGCAAAGCATGCTGGGATGTGTAGTTTCACAACATCTGGAGGGCCAACGTTGGAATTATTCATTTTTATTATATGGTAAAATAAATGCAATTTCTACTTTTCTTACACACCTGACCATTTATATTTGTTTCTACTCATGTATATGTAAATTTATTCTAGCTTGTGAAAGCACAATATGTTTTAGCGCAGTCAACCCCTTTTGCCGTCTTTGTATATTGTATTGGAGGTGACCCCCCCAATTTTAGATTGCAGCTGCTCAGCAAAGCACACTCATATTAAGCGCCCTCAAAACTTGATATAGTTTTCTATATCTCCCCTTCCTTCCAACGTTGGACATGCCTGGTCTATAGGCTCCTCTCCTACAGGCAGCTCTGCCTGTTAAGAGTTAATTTGTGAGCTGCAGCCTCTGCCAGCCGTGCAGTGAGGGGAGGAGGGGACAAATGGGCCAATAACAGCCAGCACTCAGAGCCTGGAGGAGGTGACAGTGACACGAGAGCAGCACCGCGAGGTAGGAGAGGAGGAAGGAAGTCTGCAGCCTGAGTCCTGCTAGCAATAAATCCCCTTACATGACACAGCCAAGCAGCCTGCTAAATGGACCACGCACCCCTCTTACCTCTACTTCCTGCCTGGGTCTGCTCCGTCCTCACTGTCACACCTCCCTGGTTCTGGCCCCCAATGCAGTTTCAGTTCCTCATGCTCTGTCCTCACACCAGCCGCAGCTCTGTTCCCCTGCGGAGCAGCTGCTTCTGGTGTTGGCTCCAGCCGTTTGTTAAGGCGCAGTGCAGGAGCTAGCTTACGCGGCTTCCGTACACTGCTGCCTATGACTCTGCGGTGACAGGGACACTTTCATTTTTTCACCTAGCAGATGTGTGAAGCGGCCGTCATGCTGTGTCTTCACCATGGTTGCATCACAACTGAGGGGGAAACAGATCCCTCCGCCCTTGTCACACATATTAACACAGCGTGCATGCCGAAATGGGCGGAGCGAGTCCCAGGGTACCCAGCCATTCATAAAAAATGAGTCCCTGGTGCCCAAAAGTGGGTAAATTACTCGCTATAGCGAGTATTTGCTACCCTGCCCCTTAAGTGGTGGTTTTTTTAGGGAGTGCTCCCCACTGGGAAAGTTATTATTTTTTTTTTTTTTCATGGGGAGCACTCCCTAAAAAAAACCCACCACGGTCTCCCCGGGTCTGGGCAGCGCCGCTGAACTGTCAATCAGCCACTGCCCGTCCCTGCGCCCCGTCCCTTATCTCGACAGTCGGCTTGTCATAAGCCGGCGCCTGAGTTCAATAGAAAAGCCGAGGAGGAGGTGCTGCAGAGGGGAGGGAGCCGGCTCTAAACAGTGGCAATCCCGAGAATTTTCGGGGCTTGCCAGACTGGGCACTGAGGCACAGCCTGGAAAATTCTCCGGATTGCCACTGAAGGGGTTAATATGGTCGACCTAATGTGATTTTGGCAAAAATTTTGATTGTGTAATCAAAATCTGGTAGTAAGTTAGCCAAAATTGTACAGGTTTAGAAGGCCTGCCTATACTGATGCAAGGCCTTGGGACATCTGTATTGCAATGGAAAATAGACTGCAGGAAGTCTTTTTGTCACCTGTAGAATGTCCGGTACTTGTTTCCTAGCCTGGCGCCTATCGCATCGCATACCATAAGGCATACGATGGTATGTTAGCCGATGTTCTACAATTTAAAATTGGATACCATTGAATTGTATGGCATATACATATAGGTGCTTACAATGTTAAAAGCACCCCCACGCCACCCGTACTATCAACGCCAACACAAAGCATGGCGAGCGCAGTGATATGCGTCCTCCGACCTTTTCATACCCCCACTATCCACGTCGGCGTGGAGTTGATTTTATATAGTGTGGCGAGCCACGAGCCCCGCAAGGGGACGCGGAATACATGTGAAGTAATGCGTGTCCCCTTGCGGTGCTTGCCACGCTTGTGGCTCGCTATATAATATCAACGCCACCCCGACATGAATAGTGGGGTATGAAAAGGTTGGAGGACGCGTACCGCTGCCCCTTGCGGGCTCGCTGCGCTGGCCACGCTTCGGTTTGGCGTTGATAGTGGCGTGGGGGTGCACTTAACATTGTAAGCACCTATTAAGGTGCTTATACAATTAAAAATTGTGTATACAATTTAAAATCTCATCGCATTGTATGCCATATACAATGGTATACAATTTTAAATTGAATACAATGCCATAAGACTCAATATCGTGGGCGCCGTGCTAGGAAAACAAGTATCATGTCCTAGGTCCAAATAGCAAGATAGTCCAAATCAGAAGTGCAGTTAGCAAATCGGCCATTAGCCTTAATCGCACCATGTGTAAAACACCTTTCGTTTATTCTGATGCAAGCTAGTTAACTCAAACTCTATAAAATAGCATATTAACACAGGCAATGCATTATACCCTCACTAGATGTCCCTTCCAGGTCATACTGTTAAAGGAATATAGTCATCCTATAGAAAATGGCCAGTTAGGGGTCGCTGAGGTTTGAAGTTGTGGAATATTGATACAATCAGTAGAAGTTGTTATAGATTTGCTTGCAGCTAAAGCTTTTCCATAGGCTGCATAGACGCTAAAAAGATAGTTTGTGCAACGAATTATATATTGGTAGTGGATCAGTGTGTGAAGAATGACATAAGTGCAATTAAATTAATTTTTGCTGACTTTGCTAAAAAGAAAGCTTTGACATCTGGGTGCCATTCCAAAAGTCAGAGCCACAAAGCTAAAATCTTAACCCCCAGATGAGTTGAGGCAGATTCTAAGTATTGTCCGATCTGGAGGAGCAGTAAAGAATCAGAAGCTGCTTAAAGTACCTTGTGCTTTGGTCATGAAGGACCTTGAAAGTAATTAAGGTAAGCCATTTTTAAAAGCAATTTGACAAATTTCAGGGAGCAAGTGAGGGTAGTAAAGAATGGGTGTAATGTGGCTGTAGCAGTGCTGGTTGCTTAATAGCCTGGCAGATGCATTTTGTACCATCTGCAAGTGGTGAATTTATTTTGGTTGAAGACCAAGTTAGAGGGCATTACAGTAGTCTAGGTTTGATGGTACCAATGCATGTATAGCGGTAGACAAATCTAGGGGAATTAATTTCTTGATTTTGCTATGAAAGAATGGGGATTTGATTGTGACTGATCCCTGGTGATTAAATGTCAAGCCACTATCCAGAACAATGCCAAGATTATGTGCATCATGTGTGTATTCGTTTTGAACCTCCATGTGGGAGTTCTGTTGGTAGGCTATGCTGCGGTTTTCCTTGTAGATCTTTAATGGCTTATATATTGAGGGTAATTCAATTCACCATAATTCAGTTAAAAAAATGGTACTTGTTTCCTAGCACAGCGACCCCGATTTTGATTGTATTACATCTTATACAATGGCATCACATGCAATATAGTGTACAAGCTCCTTGATGGGTGCTTTTAATGTTACATGAACCCCCATGCGGTACGTGGCAAGCGGACACAGATTACTTTACATGTATTGCGCGGGGCTCGCCACGCTTCGGGTTCGGTGGCTCGCTGCTATCTAAAATCAACTCCACGCCGATGTGGATAGTTGGGGTGTGAAAAGGTCAGAGGACGCGTACTGCTGACCCTCGCGGGCTCTCTGCGCTCACCACACTTCGGGTTAGTGTTGATAGTGGGGGTGCATTTAACATTGTAAGCACTCCATCAGGGTGCTTGTACAATTAAAAACCGCATTGCATGTTATTTGCTGTTATGTTATGCGATATTTCATTGTACAAGCACTCATGTTAATTTAGCATGAATATCGCATCGCATACCACTAAGTATGCTATGCGATGGGTGCCGTGCTAGGAAACGAGTACCAAAAAACTGCTGCTTGTGCCAAATCTTGGGTTACAGTGGATATATACGCTTCTGATACCCATGTTATCCCAACTAAAGTGGTTGCAGGGTTTTCAGCTGTAAAAATCCTCCGGTGCAAGATTAAAAGAAGATACTTACTGGTCCCCACTCCATGTGCAAGGGGATGTGGCTGTTGGGAGATGTGGTTCTTACTGTTGCAAGTTCCTGTGAGTTTTTTCTTTTTTCCTAGGAGACTAGGTGTGACTTCAGAGGTGCGGTTATCAAAGTCTTATATTTCCCTGCGGCTGCAGGGAAAAAACTCTGAACCCTATGGTTTTTCATATTTATTAGCTTTTGATTAATGTCCCCCTATTGTAATTTTTACTATTGGCAAGCTCCTTTGTGGGCATACAATTTCTGAAACAGGTATTTTTAAGAGCCATGTGTGTTCACAATTTGCAGGTTTGGCTTTATTTGTGCATAAGCTACTTGAGTCAGCATAAATGTTTATTTTGCAAATCATCAGTCAGTGCTTACTCATGCTTCTGGTAGCCTTCAGAAAGATAAGTCTTTATGCAGACAGCTGATGGGCAACTTACATGCTGGCAAAAAGCCAGTGGTAGTCTTCTCAGCATGCAGTGTCATATGGGTTTAGTTCCTAATTGAAAGGTAATTGACTGTTTATGCAAGTGGAAGCTGGTAATTATGGAACTATAGGAAGACTTTATATGGTAAGTTTAATTGTGACATTAGAAGTTATACAATCTAGTCAATTTTACATTAAGAGATTACCAGTAGAAAAACTCTTTTTTAGAAAGATGTGTGCGGACTTACCCTTCAGATATCATGGGCATACACCAGTGTCTGGAGGTGACTCTTCCCTGTGGTGGTACTGGAAAATTGACTGGCTGCAGCAACGGCCTGATAGTGCATCAGGCCATTGCTGCAGCCAACAGTGCTGGCTTGCAACTTAAAAATATTGCAATGGATGTACACACTGGAGAGTAATGCAATGTACAATTTTTTTGAGTTCTTTTCCAGATCACGTGCATACACTGTACAAATTTATTGTGATCTACCTATCGTATGTTAGCCAGGTAACTTTATAGAGTATACCCAGCATTATGTGGGAGCGTGCATTGCACAGTACCATTGTACTGTGAATGGGCACCTTAATTCATTTGATGTGACTTTTTTACAAGGCCAAATTTCATGTAAATAACACCTTCATTTAAAATGAGAAAATCTGCATCCATGGAATAGTAACAATGTTAATAGAAAGTGCCCCAAAGTAAACTTTGCAGCCTTTCTTCACACACTCCCTGATTGACCAATTTTATTTGGCTTTTGTCCTTTCCACTAAAACTCATAAGTAAGCTGCTACACTTTTCCTCTGCTGCTTTTTGATGCTGGGTCACACTATGTATGTGATACTAACCTGTGACCATTTGGTCTCTCCACCTCCTACTTTAATAAATTTTGTCCCCTATGGTTCTGGTCTATTCTCAGTGTATGTACTCTTTCCTCCAAGGACCTCTAACCTCAGTCATCTGTCTTCCTGTTCCAATTTTCTTAAACATCACTAAAGCCACCCCCATACACTGACTTCACTAAGGGAGAAGTTGCAGCTGACCCCCTTGGCCGGCAGCTTTCAGGGTAGCAGGATCACATGTAATATATCACATGCAGTCATTTTGCATGTAATACCAGCCAAGGCTTCAGGTCTAATATATCTCTGGTGCAATACTAGCGATCTAGTGGGCTCTTATATGATGTGAACAGGACCAAATCACCCAAATTCTCGGCCCGATGCATTGGGTAAAATTGCATAAGTGTCATAACTTCACTCCCACTCTGTCATAACTTCACTTCAGAATTTCAATATTTACTAGTGCTGCCTTGGAGTTATCATTGACTCATCCCTCTTAAAACCACACATCTATTACCTTTAGCAGTATCATTTCAAATAGATCTGGATTCTCCCCTTGGATGCTATAAAATTCCTCATCTGTTAAATTGTCATCAGATGGCAATACTTTACCATCCCTTTATCTGTCAACTCTGGCTACTGCCTCTCCACTCTAATCTGTTCTCCATGCTGCTGCCTGGCTCATCTTTGCTCCAAATATGAAATCACACAAACAATACTTTCTCTACCGTCCAATGGGATATTGGGTTCAATACTATGGGGATAGAGATCCTCCGCAGGAGAGACAGGCACAAAACTTTCAGTGTGGGTGCACTGGCTCCTCATCTCCCTCCACTAGTCAGTTTAGAATAATGTGCCTCAGTGGCAGTGCTTCTGGATGCTCCAGAGTTTTTTTTTTTTTTTTCTACAGTTTTTATTTAGTTTGTTATTTTGGGGCACTGGTTTGACCAAGCAGCTGTCCTACTTCGTGGGAGTCAGGGTAAGGGTCAGTCCCCAGCCTCTTAAGGTGCAGAGCTGACCCTGCTGCAGGACCTCTGTCTTGTGTGGGGCTTGTCACCGCCAGCGCTGCAGCGAGAAAGCCCCCCAGCTGCCGCACACCCCTGACACATCTGTGGTGAGTAAGGGTTAAGGGTCACAAGGGGACACCCCTACCGTTTGTGCAGCAAGATGGCGGCAGCCCTTACGCAGGGACTTCATGACCCCCCCCCCCCCCCCCTGGCATAGGGGGATTGCCGCTGGACCACCAGGGATACCCATGGCAGCTTTTACTATTGGAAGCGCCATTCTGTCAGTATAAAAATGTTAGTAAGCTCCAGCTTACTACAGGGGGCGGGGCTTCACTCAGTAGGACCAGGCTCTGCTGGGCACCCTCTCGGCTTCCTGCTTCACGCTTCCAGAGGTCTCCATTACAGCTCCTCAGTGGCGTGGTGGATTTGATCCTTGCGGCAGAGACAGCAAGTTATAAGCTATTTTAGTGCGGCAGCGTTACCTGGCTTAGTGATATAGCAAACCGTGTCAATATAAACTTTTTTGGCGTTACCAGCTCACTCTCAAATCTGTGAGCTAAGGTTTAGGGTGTACTGGTCCCCCCCATGTTGCTCTGATTTCTACCCCACTGGCTAGTTAAGCACTTGTTCACACACCAGTAGTCTCTAACACATAGTGTACTTTTAGATCTTCATACTGTGTATAGTTAGTTTGATCAAGGTCTGTGTGCATCTTCATCATGGTGAAGAAATTAACATGCATGGTGTGCAGCACAAAATTAATACCTTAAGTCACAGGTTACCTGTGAGCCGTGTATGCTACCACAGCTTAGCGGTGTGACCACTCAGGTCAGTGGGGTACCCACACAACTTGTGGGTGGGTCGCAGGCATATAGTCAGGAGCCTGCTTGGGCCAGCAGCATAAAAACGCTGCTGTACTGTCTCTTCCCAGCTGTCTACTAATACACAACAGACACAGAGGGTGCAGAGGGAATTAGCCATTTTGTCTGCAAGGGTTGATATTCTCACCCCTCCTCCTGCTCAGCCTCAAAAGCGGCCTGCTGTGGCAATGGCCCCTGATGATGATGACATCCTTGAAGGAGAGGAGGCAAATGAACAGGAAACTATTCAGGAGCAGACTTCAACCCATGGGTCTGAGGCCTTAATTAAAGCCATTAGAGAGGTGTTAGAACATCCTATGGAGGAACCCTCTGAAGGGGATCCTTTCTTTATGACCCAGAAAAGACAGCCTGTGTATTTCCCTGAACAGGCAGAATTAGAGAATGCATTTAAAAGTGCTTGGCAGAACCCTTAAAAGAGGTTCCAGCTCTCAAAGGTTTGCAAATGCATACCCTTTTGATCCTGTGGGTAGGAAGAAGTGGGAGGAACCGCCGGTGGTGTATTCTGTTTCTTGCCTTTCAAAGAAGGTACTGTTACCAGTTCTTGGGATTTCCACGCTCAAGGATGGTGCAGATAGGAGACGAAGCAACCCTCAAGTCCCATGTACACGGCTAGCGGGGCTTCCCAACGGCCAGTTGTTGGATGGCTAAGGCCATTTATACTTGGTCCATGCAAATCCAGGAGGGTTTGTTGGGGGACATGTCTGTGGCTCAGGTGAAAATCTGCGCAATATTCAGGACACGACACGGGTGCTTTGTGAGGCACAGAAGGAATTGGGCGCTATAAATGTGCGGAATTCTGCAATGGCTGTGTTGGCCCGGCGGGCACTGTGGTTGCGCCAGTGAGTGGCTGATGTGGATTCTAAAAAGAGCGTAGAAAGCATTTCTTTCACAGGTGAAAGGCTTTGGTAGTGAGCTTGATGACTGGATTTCCAAGGCTACGGCAGGTAAATCCACGTTCCTCCCGTCGGCACCCACTGTTGTAAAGCGCCCTTTCACAAGTCCCTCCCAGCAGTCCTTTCGCGGGTCTAAAGGTGCCCATACACTAGTAAGATTTATCTGCAGATCTGGCTGGTTGGAACATAAACATGGTTATGGATGAGTGACAGTTTGTCAGTTTTCCAGCATTTCCGAGCAAATGGTCAACTGTCATTTGCTCTCATCCATAACCATGTTTTTGTTCCAACCAGACAGGTCTGCAGATAAATCTGCGTGTGTATGGCCACCGTAAGTTCCGCCCCAAGGCCAGCGGTGCCTCCAATGCTAACAGAGGCACGAGAGGAAAATTTAGTAAGCCGAACCCCTCAGGTCATCAGGACCGTTCAAATGCCGCAGCTTCTTCCAAGCCGGCTGCATGACTGGGTCCACCCACCACGAGAATCTCGAGGTGGGGGCTCGACTGTCGCAATTCAGCAAGGTGTGGGATGCCTCGTGCCTAGATTCCTGGGCCAGGAGTCTTATTTCGCTAGGCTACAAGCTGGAGTTCGCCAGGGCCCCTCCCCAACATTATTTCAAGTCGGCCCTTCCAGCCTCAATGGAGGATCGGATTCTCCTACAGGAAGCGATTCACAAGCTTATCCAGTCAAAGGTAATTCTACCAGTGCCAAGGCAGGAACTAGGTCAGGGGTACTATTCCAACCTGTTCCTTGTACCAAAACCGGTTGGTTCAGTAAGGCCCATTTTGAATCTGAAGTCACTGAACCCTTTTCTTCAGGTGTTCAAATTCAAAATGGAGTCACTCTGATCGGTAATTGCCTCTGGAACAAGGAGTTCTTGGCCTCCGTGGACGTAAAAGACGGCTACTTGCATGTCCCGATTTGGCACCCTCATCAAATCTTTCTAAGATTGGCACTGGGAGACAACCATTACCAATTTCAAGCGCTACCCCTTCGCTCGGTCTACGGCCCGCGCGTCTTTACCAAGATCATGGCGGAGATGTCCCTTCTCAGGCTTCAAAGGGTAAATGTAATACCTTACCTGGAGGACCTGCTGATCAAGGCAGGATCGGAGAAGGCCTTGAGGAGTGCACTCAATCTGACCATGCAGGTGCTGAGTGACCACGGGTAGATTTTAAATATACCAAAATCCTCGTTGATCCTGAGCCAGAGAATGGTGTTCCTGGTTATGATTCTGGACATGGTGGAACAGAGTGTTCCTGCCAGTTGAGAGAACCTCGGCAATACAGCAACTGGTAAGAGGTCCTAACAAACCCTCGGGTCTCGGTACACCTTTGCCTCGGGTTGTTGGGCAAAATGGTTGCTTCATTCAAAGCTATCCAGTATGCATGTTTTCACTCCCGAACCTTTCAGCTGTATATTCTGACGAAGTGGTCGGGGTCCACCCTACAAATGCACAGGAGGATTTGCCTGTCAACACAGACCAAGCTCTCCCTGCAGTGGTGCTCAATTCGCCCACTCTTGTCGGGTCAATGTTTCCAGATCCAGGACTGGCTTCTGTTAACCACGGATGCCAGTGATACAGGGAGTCCGTTGCCAAGGCCAATGGTCTCCACTGGAATCCATGCTGCACATAAACAATCTGGAGTTAAGGGCAGTTTACTACGCTCTGTTACAGGTGGCGCCGATGTCACAGGGCGGTGCAGGTCCAGTCGGACAATGCAACTACGGTTGCTTATATCAACCGCCAAGGAGGAACGAGGAGCATGCCTTGTATGAGGGAAAGCAACAAGATATTCTCCTGGGCAGAGCACCATGTGAAGGACCTGTCAGCGATCTTCATACCGGGAGTCGACAACTGGGAGGCGTACTTCCTAAGTAGTCACTACCTCCACCCCGGGTAGTGGGGACTTCACCCTCATGTGTTCAGTGCCATTGTGGATCTTTGGGGGCTCCCTCAGATCGACCTCATGGCCTTGCGGTTGAATCACAAGGTGGACAGGTACTGTGCACGGACCAGGGATCCTGGGGCTGTAGCTGTGGATGCCCTGACTTTGTCATTGGATTTCCAGTTGGTGTACCTGTTCCCACCGCTCCAATTACTGGTGTGGGTGCTAAAGCGGATTCGGCATCAAAGAGCAGAAGCAATCCTAGTGGCACCAGACTGGCCTTGAGTGGCCTGGTACAGGGACATTCAGGCCATGCAGGTGGAAGACCCGTGGCATCTTCCACAAATAAAAGATCTATTCCAGGGGCAGTTCGTCTATCAGGACTTATAACGGCCTGGAGATTGAGCGGCAGATCTTATGCCACAAGGGCCTGCATCCCTCAGTCATTACCACCATGACGCGAGCCAGTAAACCAGTCACAGCTTCTCTCTATCATGTGATATGGAGGAAATAAGTAGCCGCCTTGTGTGAGAAAAATAGCTTGCCACCAGCCGTATTTCATCTGAACAATCGGTTAAGATTTCTTCAGGCTGTCTTGGAGCTGGGTCTCCGATTGGGTTCCTTGAAGGTCCAGATCCCAGCTCTGTGTTTTTTCAAAAGAAGCTGACTGCTTTGCCTGAGGTTCAAACCTTTCTACAAGGGGTACTGAGGATGCGCCTTGGGACCTGGATGTGGTTCTAACCTTGCTCAAGTCCTCTTGGTTTGTTCCTTTGGAAGAATCTGAGTTAAAACATCTTACTTAGAAGACTGTTGTCCTGCTGGCCTTGGCTTCAGCCAGGCAGTGTCTGACCTAGGAGTACTGTCCTGTAAAAGCCCATACTTGGTGTTTCATGAGGATTGGGCGGAGCTCAGGACTAGGCCGCAGTTCCTACCGAAGGTTGTGTCAACATTCCACCTCAACCAACCTATTCCTTCCAGCGCGGTACATCCGGATATACCCCTTTCTTTGGATGTGGTTCACTCAAGGTGTATGTCAAGCGCACAGCTAGAATCCGTGAGACGGATAGTCTTTGTGCTGTACGATGCGCGAAAGAAGGGCTCTCCTGCATCTACACTGACCATAGCACGTTGTATTCGATGCACGATACAACCGTCCTATGCAAAAGCTGGTTTGTCCCTTCCACCGTCATTGAAGGCCCATTCCACCAGATCTGTAGGGACTTCTTGGGCGGCTGCCCGAGGGGTCTCGGCCCAGTAGCTGTGCAAGGCTGCAACTTGGTCAGGTCATCACACATTTGTAAAATTTTCCAGATTTGACACTCTGGCCAGGGAGGATTCCCAGTTCGGACAAGCGGTTCTACAGCAGACTCCATACATACCCGCCCGTTCTGGTAGCTTTGGGACCACCCCATAGTATTGAACCCAGTATCCCATTGGACAGTAAAGAAAATAAGATTTTGGATACTTACCGGTAAATCCTTTTCTCATAGTCCATATGGGATACTGGGAGCCCGCCTCTGTGCGGCATTCCTGCTGTAAGACACTGTTCCTTACAATGTTCGGGCTTGTTGTCATATATTGACCTTATTCAACAGTTATTGGTGAACTCAAGTTATGAATCGCCTCCTTTATTATTTTTCTGTTTGGTTTGGGTGTGCTGTGAGAATCTCACCACGGTGTTTGTTCACATACCTCCTCACATAGCTCTCCTTCGAATTTTTCATTAACTGACTAGTGGAGGGAGATAGAGGGGAGGAGCCAGTGCACCCACAAAATTTTTAATGTGCCTGTCTCCTGCGGAGGATCTCTTTCCCCATAGTATTGAACCCAGTATCCCATATGGACTACGAGAAGTCCGTGGATTGTTGCGATCCCGGCCGTAGGTCAACAATCCATGGCCGTTTTCGCGGCCACACACCATGTATTTAATCAGTGGGATGTATGTCAAGATACAGGCTGATGGTGTGGAAGGCCGGATTTCTTTTGCATGTGAGGAACAGTATCAGTGGTCAAATAAGTGATCTCTATTTCTTTGTATTGATACCTGATGTACTGATACTTTGGCTACAGATTGTAGAATGTAACTATACTTTTGAGTAATATATGAAATGGTATCTCAAAGCAGATCAGTGGGTTAAATGATAGGCTCTTTTGGAACAAGATTCAAGTAGTTACTTAGTGCTCATGCTGATTGGTTAAAAAAAATTACGCAACTGGTTATGCATTATCCTGTTTAAATGGAGTGATAGTAGTTTTTGCGCAAGCCGCACCCAAATCTATTAGTAGTTTAGCTGCTTTATCGAACTAAAGTTTTATTTAGCGTGCCCAAAAACATACTTTTAATAGCTTTTTGCTTCACTTGCAAGATGCTGCACAATACTATCGCTGGTGGCAAAATCAATTGAATTATCCCACCTTTCTTTGACTCAGAAAACAGCTGGTAATTCTTGCTAAGCCACCTCAAACTGTTCTTGTGCTATCTTGAAAATAAGGGTGGGTATACAATGAAAAATAGGGTCCATTGGCCCATTTAACATTGTTCCCTATGTAAAATACCGTCCATCGCATGCCTTAACTTAAGGCATGCGATGGACGCGATTTTTTAGTTGTCGGGGAAAAGGCTAAAAATAGCCCTGAAAATGCGTCGGCCGCGTCCATCGCATACCTTAACTTAAGTTATGCAATCACCTACGCCAGGCGCTGTGCTAGGAAACAAGTACCCAAAGGTCCACTGCTGGTGGGCTGAGAGTAATATAGGTCAGAGGGATGCTCACCTCAAGTCCTTTGGAATGTCAGTGGAACAGAATGTACTAGAGCAGTGTTTTGAGCAGTGTGCTGCTAATTTGATATGCTTATTACTGAGCCACTGTCTTTTAATATTTCCTAGCTTGCTTCAATATTATTGTGCCTTAAATTTCATGGCCATCCCTTATTGACAAACTATTCGGTTTCGGTGACACATTCACTGTTAAGAGAAGCTGCACAATTTTTTTTTTTTCTGCTTTACGATTTTGTGGTTGGGATATTATAACTTCAGGTTTCCAGGCAGCTTAATTGTTTGCATAGGAAAATGTGCTCTTATTATATTGAAAGTAATCTGGTTCATAAAGTTCAGTGATCCATTGCTTGGTTCTGCTTTGGAGAAGGTAGCTTTACCCAGTATTTTCCTCTTGCTTTAAATTAAGTTTGGTCTTCCCAGCATGCATCCCCTTTCTGGAGCTGCTGGGCGATCCACTGGGGACAGACTGTGCAGCTGCAGTAATGTGCGCGTATCCCGTGTTAAACCCAGCACCCTTTTCAACATTAGTGTATGTCCGGCAGAGGGATGCTGGACCGAACCATGGATGTGACAGTGGCGCTTCTTTTTTTTTTTTTTTGGTATCTAGGGACATGCACACAGATGTCAATATAGGGTAAAGATATCTCCCATTGCTTTAGAAGAAAAGGGAGATGCCCTTTCTCAGAGTAACACTGAGCTTATAGTTGCATTTGTTTAGTTGTCTGCACAGGGACAAGTAACGGATATCTCCTGAACTGCAGGTGTACTTGGCACACAGTTCTGTTGGCAAATACTTTCATTTGTAAATATGTAAAGGTTTGTTTTTCCATGCACAATCTATTGGAACAAATCTTGGAAAATGTCTTAACTACTTTAAACCGCTGTCATTTCACCCTGTTCTCAAGTTAATTGTTTTTATTCAGTAATAGGGCGTACACATGGTTCTATAGTCCTTTTTCTGATCAAAAGCGTTTGGTTTCTATCACGGTGTGGCATCGAAATCAATTTTAAAAAGACTAAAGGTGTGTACACACGGCAGATCCTGCCGTGAGATGCGAGTCCCGTTGCGATCAGGACTCCTCTCACGGCATGCTAGTGGGGCACTATATAGTGTTGCCTGCCCCCTCTATCTGGCTGCCGATTTGCGCTTACACGGGAGCACGCATCGGCAGTGCATCGGGCTCACAAGCCCTAAAAAAGCATGTGATTTGCACGCGATATGGCTTCCGATGTTCACTATATCGGGAACATTGGAGCAAAATCTTACCGTCTGTACACACTAAGACTATAGTACAGATCTGCACTATAGTCTTAAATGAATGTGTACACGGCACTGTGCGATTTGATTGGGATTGAATAGAAAGTAAATTGCAGTGTACACTAAACAGATGTGTTTTTAATAGTGAGCCACTTGGCGTGTTATGCCAAAAATCTTGAAATGCTGGTGAAATTGCTTCACTAAATTTCTAAATGAAAGGATTACACAATTTCTGTAAAATGTACACTTCACTTTTCTTGGCATGTATAATCAGTTTGCTTAATATAAAAGGTTACAAAGTAAAACCCATTTTTACCAGTTGTTCATTTAGTGCACACATTCCACAGCACTTTAGAGAATATTTGACATTCACTTTAGTCTTCTTGATAAATAGCAAGCCAGAATCTAGCAGATTTCTGCCTTGCACCCACCTGAATGCGCAGCAAACCATAACCAGTGCCTCAGGTAATTGTTGCGCCTTTATGTGCAGTAACAGCATTCAGCTATATTCAATGGTTTTTGCAAGCTGTGACAGCGAAGGCCTAAGCAGGCTGATATGTCCCCTGTGCATAAGCATGTAAATCATTAAAACCTGTACTATGGGGATGCATTGAGAGCTATGTATTTTACATAGCCTTTTATCTGATTGAATTTGAAATAAGTTTTATAACTGTTTTTGTTAGGTGGCAGGCAGAAAAACATCCAGCCGTTCAGTGATGATGATTCCTCTACTGAAACAATGAGCCACTGCAGTAGTTTTAGTGATGTTGCCAACTTTGCAGAGGATGGTGAGTTCACTTACGGTTTAGACACAATGTGAATTCATATTGCACAAGTGTAAAATTGCTTTTCACCGTAGGAGCTGAAGTTGATGAAGACACTGCACAGGAAGATTTTGAGTTTAAATTAAAGGGTCTCATCGATCTTACAATGGACAAAAGGTACATTGCCAAGGTTTCATTTATGCTTACATGCCATCACCTCAAACCCATTTCCTGGAGTAACAGAAAAAAGAACCAGTGGGCGCCTTGTGTACACAAGTAAACAATTTAATTAAATGACGTGTACACAAGTAAACAATTTAATTAAATGACATAAAAACAATAAATTGCATGCATGCAACAAATAAAGGGGGGGGGGTATTTTCCAATTAAAATAACCACATCAATGCAGATATACAAATATACGTTAAAATAACCTATAGTTACCAAGTCCTGATTTGACCGATCAGATTTGCACGGCGTTGGACAGATATCTCAGTCCCACAGCAGAGGGTAAATTTCCCAACACTTGATAGGGATAAATTGTATGTCCTCCCAAATGGGGAAAGTTAGTGAGTTGGTGAATTTTTATTCATTCCCGGGTCTCAGGTGCCGGTATCCTGTACATGGTAGTATCACTTAACGATCCACTGTTGGTAATGATGCCCCAGGTGGTTCAGGAGTGACTGGCAGTCTGCCAGATTTTCGGGACTGTTGCAAATGCCAAGTTGGTAAAGGGATGCGTGCACCGCCGTCTACACCTTGCAGCGTCAGGTAGTCAACCAGCTGCTACACCGGCCAGCGAGCCGAGTGGAGGCTGGGATACGGCTGTGTTGGGCGGGTGCATCCTCCGTGTGCGGGGTGGATGCACACTCCTGTTTGAGATTGCTGGGCTTGTGCGCTCACCCTTCTGTGCGGGTGGCAAGGACCCTCGCTGTGCCGTGCTGCACCAGCAGTGCCGGGGGCCAGGGTGTTGGAGGATAACAGTCCGTGCAAACAGTTTACGAGCACCAGAGACCGAGGACCGAAGGGGCTTATTACTATTTGTAGTACGGACTCTGTTATCCCCTAACACCCTGGTCCCCGGCACTGCTGGTGCAGCACGTCAGAGCGAGGGTCCTTAACCACCCGCTGCCCGTACAGTAGGGTGAAATTTACCCTCTGCTGTGGGACCGACAGATATCTGTCCAACTCAGTGCAATTCTGATCGGTCAAATCAGGACTTGGTAACTATAGGTTATTTTAACGTATATTTGTATATCTGCATTGATGTGGTTGTTTTAATTGGAAAATAACCCCCCCCCCCCCCCTTTATTTGTTGCATGCATGCAATTTATTTGTCATTTAATTAAATTGTTTACTTGTGTACACAAGGCGCCCACTGGTTCTTTTTTTCTGTTCCTTCCCATTGTTGAGGGCGGCATCCCTTTTCCCAGAGGGCAGCCATTTGTACACGACACACAGCACTTGTCCCTAGCGCTCATACTTTGTTCTATGAGTGGATAAGTAGCACCAACCATCTATATCCCACATGTCTGAAAGTATGTATTTATATTTTGGATAGAAGGGAGGAATAGTTGTTGGGGTCTGACTAAAGTTATTGTACCTCCAGTTCTGTGTACAAACCATCTCCATATGACAAATTCAATCCTTTTTGGCATTGTGAATCTGGTCATTAATTACTACATTTATTACAAGTTTGAGCAAGCTCGACAGCCGTGCCCCTATAAAGTTCTCGCTTTGCTCGACTTAAGCTCGGCGGTCGGGAATCAATGTCCTGAGTGGCGAGAAAGGGGCGTGGCCATGAGTTGAGGGCAGAAATAGACTAGCTCCGGCCCGGAGCGCGCCTATTTCTGGCTCTTCTTGGCAGAACAAGCCCGACAGCTTGTTCTGCCGAGAACACCTGTTCAATGCTGTCGGAAGACAGCATTGAATAGGGCCCCACAGCCATCTCCCCCGTTGGAGACAGCTGTGGGAACACGACAAACTTTAAATACCCCCCTGACTGTAGCTTGCTCCTGCATGAGTTAAAGTTGCTGAAAGCCAACTAGAAGGATTAAGGCCTAGCAAAAGTACACAAAGGAATAGGAAAATCAGTGAATCACAAATTGTAAATTCTGCAGCAGAACATTATTGTAAGGGGGTTAATGAGTTAGCAGTTTTCTACCTATATATGAGCTTGCAAACCCCCAGAAAACGGTTAGGTATTTCTATAGTATTGGGACAATAAAAACGGAGTGCTTATTGCGAGGGATGTATGAAAGATTTTGCAATTTTCACATTTAAATTAAGGATTTTTTTTTCTTCCTGGTGTGGAGAGCTTGGTTTTGCCATCTTACCTGTGGTTTCAAATTCCTGATTAATCATGGAGAATGAAATGGTATTAATACAGGTAGTGGAGTCCGCACTAATATTTACGGATTAGTGTATGTACCAATGTATTGGTTATTTGTTATGAAACAATGTAGGCAAAGACAATGTTTTTCTAAAGCTTTCTTGACCTAAGGGGGATATTCAATCCCAGGTCATGGCGGTCGGGATGTCCCGACGGCTGTAACCCTGTCCCTCTCAGCCTGATAGACTGATAATTGGCAGATGGGATATTATGTCCTGCCTCCCGAGCACGAAAATGGGGGCATGGCTGTGAGACTGCCGTGGATCATAGAGATCCTGCTGTGAGCCTGACAATCCACGGCTGTTCTCACCAAACGAGCCCGACTGCTTTTAAAGTCAGGCTAGATTTGGTGAGAAGCTTTTCATTGAATAGGCACCCGCCGCTATTTCCCATGTTGGAAATCGTGGCGGGGGATTGCATACCCCCCTTAATGTCCATAATAGTAGTTCTGTATATTTAGTCAGGATTTCAGACATTTTGTTGGTTTGCCTCTGCAAAATTTCCAGGTTTATAAATAACAAGATTGCTGCTTTGGGGTATGGAGCAGCGTTTGGTAGTTGATCTTTGCCTACATCTGTATACTGGTTATATTTTCTATGTGTACAAATTTTAGCCATATATTTGGGCTTGAGTCTCTGCTATGGAGTCCCTGGTTCTACATTCTTGAACAAACTAAAGTAATTGCTTTTACCAAGTGGATTTTGTCAGTAAGTCGAACACGTCCAGATAAATTGGCGTCAAGCGCCATTTAAAAAGTATCTTAAGTTTTGTTGTAGACAAAGCTCTTACAAATGTAGCTTTTAGTTCAAATAAGTACTTACCCTATTTCAGTGCGAAGACTAGGCAAGCTGCTCTTGAAGGCCTGAGGATTGGAATGGCGTCTAAGATTCTAAATGACTTTATCCTAGAAAGGAGAATGACTCTCACAGACGGCATTGAACGTTGTCTAAAGAAAGGCAAGTATAAATGCCTTGCATCTGTTTATATTGCTGGGTAATTCTCAGAAAATGTTGAGATAATAAACTTCTTTTTTTGGTTGTCCTTTAGGTAAAGGAGAAGAGCAGCGTGCAGCTGCGGCCTTAGCCTGCCTTCTGTGCTGTCAGCTTGGCCCTGGAATTGAAAGTGAGGAAGTATTTGAAACACTAGCTCCTGTACTGAAAAGCATTGTTTGCGATAGAAGTGCAAGTCTGCAGGCACGTCAAGCTGTAAGTATTTGTTCAGTAACATGTATAATACAGTTTAGTTTCTTGCTTTCCTACAATATCTACCCAAACGTTCTGTCAGCATAATTTTGTAAAATAAAGCTTTTGCATTTAATCATTACATACAGTGAATAATGACCTACAAATACAATTGCTTTAGTATGGAGTTGGTCCCACTTTTCCAGCTTACACTTCTCTTGGAAGGCTTTCCACAAGATTTTGTAGTACTTCTGTGGTAATTAGTGCCCATTCTGTAGAACATTTGAGGTCAGGCACAAATGTTGACTGAGAAGGCCTCGTTTGCAATCTGTTCCACTTACTCCCAAAGGCACTCAATGGGCACTGTGGGCTAATTTAGTTCTTCCATACCAAACGCCTCAAACTTTTTTTATATTGCTTGCTTTGTGCACTAGGACAGGTCATGTTGGAATAGAAATGGTCATTCCGCAGAAGTGTTGAATAACACAAAACCAGATGGCGCTCAATAATACAATCACCATAAATAAATGTAAACACAATAAAAAAAAAAATACATTAAGCAATTACTACCGATGCAAGTACACGTTAACTGATGTTAAAAAATCATATATATATTTTTTAACAATGTTAAGGACCATAGCACACTATTATATAATGTTATATAATGTTACCGCACAAAAATGATCAGCTCACCAATTGCGTATATAGCTATGGTCATCTAGTCCATTAAATATTAATGGTGCAAAGTAGTTGCTGGTAAATTATTTTTAAGCGTAAATAAGCATGAACAAAGGGTAATCCTTGAAGGATGGTTATGACCCTTTCTGGTGCAGGTCTATCATGCAGTCCTCTTGATATAATCAGGAGGCACAAGGTAGCAGCCAGGACAGTCAGGCAGATGTTAATCCAGCTACAGTCAAGGCACAAACACACTGGACACATCCCATGCTTGTGAGCAGACGCTACTACCACTAGTGTGAAACTACTTAAGCCATACAGGATGTTCCTAGATGGCATATTTGTTTGGCAGTCCCCAAACAGAGGCTCATGGCTAATGCAGGGAGCACGCTGCATTTAGCCATAAGTCTTGCTGTATTAGCCGCTGCACACGCAGTTTTCCCATCACTGTAAAAACCTAGCTATGTGGAAACGGCATGTACAGGGGGGTCAGTTGAATACCATTGAATATACCCCTTGGCAACAGTGGCTTGAATCTCATTGCAAGATGTCACTTTTTAATGTGTGACTGCACAACTGGGTGGCTTTAAAAAAAAAAAAAAAAATTGCCGCAAAGTTTGAAGCCTAGTACTGTTAAAAATGTCTTGGCATGCTGAAGCATTACTATTGCCCTTCACTGGAGGTACGGGGCCTAGCCCAAACCCTAAAACAGTCCCATACTATTGACCCTCCTCCAAAACCAAAATTCAGTTAGAATTCAGTCAGGCAGATAATGTTCTTGCATCTGTCAAACCTAGGCTCTCCCATCTGACTGCCAAGCAAAGTGATTGGTCACGCCACAATACAATTCCACTGCTCAACCATACATTGTCTTTGTGCCACTGATCTGATGTTTGCCATTTGGTCTTTGTGATGTGAGGCTTGCATGCTGCTGCTGCTCAGCCATGGAAACCCCCTCCATTAAGCTCCTGGCGCACAGTTTTTGTTTAAATTTATACTATTCGGATTTCAGAACTCTTCAGCTGTTGAAACTGCCCCTTTAGTTGTGACTCTACTTGATCATCCAGTTTGGTTAAGTTGCTGCTGTTCGTAAATGCTTCCATTTTCTATTAGCGCTTACAAATGACAAATAGCATGGACAGAATTTCATGAACTGCTTTATTGCACAGGTGGCATCCTATCACAGTACCACGCTTGAAGTCATTATTCTCTTCAGAATGACCATATTCTCTTCAGAATGACCAATCGCCAATTTCTGCCAATGAAGAATGCATGGTTATGTGCTAGATATTGTGCACTTGTGGCAACATGCCTGATTGTTAATACAGCTTCAGTCAGGGTTCTAGTGACTTAAGGCATGGTTCTCATTTAAATGTGCCCATATGCCTTTAATCGGTGTACATTGTGAGGGTTTAGTCAATAAAAACTGTTCTTTGCTTTACCAGTGTGCAACATACTTGGGACTCTGCTGCTTCATTGCTTCGGATGACATTGAGGTAAGAAAATGCCTGATAAAATACCTTTTTCTTCTAATTTGCCAGAAATGTTTTGTTTATGGCATTCACTTTCCTTTGCTGAATTTATTCACTAGGATTTGTATTCAACAATGGAGTGTATGGAAAATCTCTTTACCAAGCAATGCCACGCAGAAGGTGGGGCAGATACCTGCTCAGCACTTCACATCCAGTGTCTTATATCATGGACGCTCTTGCTGACTATCTGCCATACTAGTGAAGTGAAGAAGAAAATTGACATGTAGGTAACCTTGGCTGCTTTTGGTAGATGTTTTGTTTAAAGATTATACTATTTATAATGGGTACTGTGTATGGGCCAGTAACAGTTATTCCCTTGTATGGTATTTAGCCCAGTGGTTGCCAACTCCAGTCCTCGAGATCAACCAACAGGTCAATTTCCAGACAACCTAGCTGCTACACAGGTGCACTCATTGCACTAACACATTTTAGAAGATCCACAGGTGGAGCTTATTACTTCACTTGTGATTCTGTGAGGAAATCTGGAAAACATTAACTGTTGGTAGCTCTCGGACTGGAGTTGGCTACCCCAGGTTTAGCCTATTCAGAGCAGAGTGGTATCAAGTGTAATGAGTATTGGGACTCTGCTTAATAAAAGGAATTGCTTGGCTTGCATGTAAAGAGAAGCCACCAAAGTACTGTTGGGAATGAGGACTACTTTGCATAAGTCATGCATACCTTGTTGTAGTCATATATGTAAATTATGATTTAAACAGCTATCTGCATAAACTGCCGCGACTGCTGTCCTGTGATGATGTGAACATGAGAATTGCAGCTGGGGAAGCGCTGGCACTCCTGTTTGAGCTGGCAAGAGAGGCTGATGCTGTAAGTGAATTCTTAGAGTTGTGCAAGGTTTCTATGACAATTGCTTAATGCAGTGGTTCCCAAACTGTGCTGTGGCACACTGGGGTGCCCTGGGGCACTTGCAGGGTTGCCCTGGATTGGTGGTCCATGACAAATTCAAATTTACGACCAATGTAATAGGATTCACTTCTATTCGTCCACAATTTGCCTATCTGTTACCACATGACTGACACTAAGGATGAGCTATAAACACAATTTACTTCAGTTTAGATTTATTGTGATATCAATGAGAAACCTTTGCCCTAGGGGTTCTGTGCAAAAAAAACTTTGGGAACCACTGGCTTAATGTATTTTGGCATTTTTTCTGATTATTTGGACGGTTGTAATAGTACAATTTTATTGGAATGAATTTGGTTTTTAAACTGTAACATTCAACTTTACTATAACCAAATACTGAGACCAGCATTTGAGACAGGCCCTTTCCTTGAAGTTTAACATGATTACTGTTCATCAGAGGTGTCCGAATGGCTATTTACCAACACGCATTGCAATTATTCCTGAGCTCGTACAAATAGGCCTTAACTTGGTGGCCTTACGCAAAATGTGAGGACTGCTTTTGAGAACACTTAATAGCCAGTCATCTATAAGAGATGTTCTAGGAGTTAAAAAAAAACCCCTTATCTGTACATTTGAGATTGACTGTTCTCCCAGCATATACATTCCTGTTGCTGGCTAGTTACCTATATACACCATTTAGTGTAATTACAATTTTAAAATTACTAAATGGAAAATAGTGCCTTCCTGTATGAAGGCATATAATAGGCCAGGGATTGGCAAGCATTTGCAGTCCAGCTACTGGGGAACTACACAGCAGAATGCCTTGACAATTTGTAGCCTGCCCTTACCAAAAATGGCAGCTTACTGTGATGTGTAGTCTCAGCTGCGGGAGTGCAGCATGTTGGTTACCTCTGTATCAAGCAATCTTCACTTTAATGATTTTGCCCTCGGTGGCCAATTTGTCTAAACTGCACAGCCAAGCACTATTTAAAGCAGGGGTGGGGAACCTTTTTTGTGCCAAGGGCCGTTTGTATGGGGAAAAAATCCTTCAGGGGCCATAAGTATAAATTTCTCTTACAAATTGTCCTGCTGCAGCCGTCCCACGCTTCGGGGGCTGCAGCTGAATAGGGCTGACGTCTCCGGTTGCTGTTGATTAAGAGGAATCTTGCGAGAACTACCGACCTCTCCTGTACTTGACTCCTGGCAAAGCCGCCGGGCAGTTGGGAGGGCCACTCAGGCCGGCTACTGGGGCCGCATATGGCCCCCGGGCCTGAGGTTCCCCACCCCTGATTTAAAGCTATTGACATTATTCACACACGTGTTGACCACCTGGAACAAACTTTTGTACTGTGACACAATGGATGGATGATAGGTTATTGTACATCTAGCTTAAACTATAGCTGTAAGTGTGTATTGTAAATTTGTATTTCCTTAGTCCTGCTATAGCTTACTAGCCATCACGGTTTAAGATGGCATATGAACGGATCTGTGTAGGAAAACCACTTCCTTAGATGTTCTTTATAGAAAGCTGCGTTGTAATCCTAACAAAATGCATTCATTTATTTCCCCGACTTTCTTAGGACTTTTATTATGAAGACCTTGAGCCTTTAACTGAAAAACTGAAAGCTTTGGCTACGGATTGCCACAAGCATAGAGCCAAAGTAGACAGAAGAAAGCAACGCTCTGTTTTCCGTGATGTCCTTAGAGCTGTTGAGGTATTACACATCAATCTGCTAAAATGAATGATAAGTGATAGTATCTGCCTTGTAAGCTGACTATTTATGTTTTATGACACTAACATTGCTGCTGTTGTATAACCTAAGGGGTGCCATAAATTGCAGTTAGTGAAATTGGTTTGCTAAATGTGTTTTATATGTCTACAGGACGGCGACTTCCAATCTGAAATCATTCGGTTTGGGAGAGAACGCATGCACATCGACTGCTGGGGGAAAAGGCTCACATATGGAATATTTAAGGAACTGTTTGGTTCTGGGATGCAGCTTCATCTACTAGTAAGATGTCTACATTTATTTCTGCATTTATTTTATTCAGCTTGTGCTGATTTACTACATACAACTCTGTATAAGTACTGCTAAATGTAGAATCATGTTAACTTTCATGAAGGTTGGGCAGTGAGCGTTCTGATCTGTGGCCTCCAGTAAAATGTTAATGTAATTGAAATTTATGACATTATTTGTCATTTAATGTAATGACTAGTAACAATCTGAAGCCAGAGTTTGCTCAATATAGGAAATGTGTGACTATTACTGGTCCGTATTTGGTTAACTTTATTGACTGACGAAAACCCCATAATATAGTAGCATATGATATTAGTGAAGGTTGCACAGCTATTTTGAAACTAGTCTATATCAGTGGTTCCGAAACTGTGCCGTGGCTACCTGGGGTGCCTCAGATTGGTGGGCCAAGACCAACTCAAATTATTCATGGTCCGTTATTTATGGACCAAACCAGTTCTGGTGATTGCTAATCATAAAATATGTACAAATAGAACCCTTTAACTGAACCAAATGATCACATATAGATACAATTCACTTAACTTTATATTAAAAAAAAAAAAAAAAAAGTTGGCCAAGGGGTGCCCTGATTCAAAAAGATTGGTAACTCAGCTATATGCTGATTGGCTTAATGTATTTTACAGATCTACATTTTGGTAGATTTGGGGATTTATTGAAAAAAACAGGAGAAGATAGAAGGTGGGGTTTCCAGGCTTGGTGGTATTTGTTGCTGTATGGGATCTCCAAATGAGAATTATTTTTTGGAACAGCTTCCCATAGTTCTGTAGGCAGCTACAGTGTAGTTCAGATCTGTACGGCGCCAGTCTTAAGCCACATCGCAGTACAGCCGCAGTGCATTGTTTATAGACAAATCCATGCGATCTAGCCGGTCTTTCCCTGCAAGCGATGGTGATGTGTGAGCGTCAGTACTCCATTTTTAAGTGATCAGGTCAGATTGCTTAGAAATGGGGGTGAAATTCACCCCCGTCCGTGCCTTAGGGGCATACACAGGGTGAGATTTTAGCTTTGTAAGATTTTGATACTGCAATTTCCCTTGAATTCCCCAGAGCCCAGAACAATAAAATATTGATTATATTTACTTGAGATTTTGACTATAGATCATTTTATACTAGTACACTAGACTGAATACAATCTAGTCAAAATAGCCCTGAAAAGACAGTGAGCTGGCATTTCTAACCTGCCTTGTGTGAAAAAATAGGGCAGCGATTGTGAAAACACAATTTCATTGAAACAGTTTTTGTGAGAATGTATTTTTTATTGGGCATCCTATTGACTGAAAAGAAATTGGGTTGAAAATTGGATACTCCTGTTAGAATAATGCAGAATTGTATTTCATTTGCTATGGTTGACTGACTTTCTCTCATTTGATTTACTTTCTACATGCTTGCATTATTGAGTCATGTAACTTGATATCATTGACTTTGAATGTTTTTGATAAAATATTATAAATAAATATAATTGGGGAGCTAGGCTTATAATCCCACAATGTGCGCATGAATCTACTTGTATCAGAGCAGCTCCTCTGGCAGAGGGTTAATAGTAGGGAAATATATTGATAAGGGAGAAAATACCATCTGGTTGTAGGTGTTCTAATGTTTATATATAAAAACCTTAATATTCAAGGCACATTAAAGGACATCTAGCTCAGATGTTCATGCAATAGTATGCTCCCTTTTCTCTGATTACAGCAGAGGTGCTTGAGCAGCTGCACATTGTGGGGTTTTTAAGTTTAAAGTTTCCCAAATACAATTCCATTGCCAATCTGTTTAAAAAGTAACATTTGTGGAGGATGAGCCCTGGCACACCTTCAAAATCTGGTTTTGAGTCATTTCCTTAAGGTTTTTTTTTTTTTTCCAGGCAAATGGATTTTTGCGCAATATTTTTGAACTTGGTCCCCCATTGCTCTTGGACACAGCCACTCTTAAAGAAATGAAAGTTTCTCGTAATGAAAGGGTAAGATGCACAAGTCACTTGTTTCCAAAAGCAAGTGTTTCTCAGTATACTGTCAATCAGAATAGTCACAATTGTGGGGTACGCAGAAACATGCATGAATTAGGACCTGTGAAAACGGTTAATGGGCGATTTTTATTTATTTTTTTTAAATAAAGGAGCTGGCCAGGCTAAACAAAGTTGACATTTATATGCACTGGAATTGCTTGCATGTATTTCATTAACTGAAACTATTTTTCCACTCAAGCACATGAACAACTCTGCTGCATTCAAAGCTCGAACAAAAGCAAGAAGCAAACTCCGTGACAAGAGAGCAGATGTTGGGGAGTTCTAAATATTCAGGCCAGAATCCAACATGGAACTGTATACAGTTAACAAATGAAATATTCCTTGGAGTGTGTTACTATATGTTGTCATCAATGAAAGATCCAAAAATGTAGTGGAAATAATTCTATTTTGGCTTTGTAATTGTTTCGTTCTATAGTAAAGCAAACTTGTATGTTTGCTTATTCAGTTTTCCTTGCCTATAAATCTATTATCCATATAAAATGCAATTTTTACATAATTGCACCTTAGTTCACTTGCGCTTTGCTTTAGAAGTCAGGTAATGGTGTTGTAGATATTTTCATTGGGTCAATAGATTTATTCCTGGTATAATGCTATACACTGGTAATTTACAGCAGTATTAAAAACAAGTTGCCCATGTTCTTGGCATAACAGTATGTATTATAATGAATCTGATGGGGATCATTTAAAGTGTTATCTGACAACTGTTTGTGTTCCAATAATGTAATAAACTTTTATTCCATACATTCATTAGTATTGTGATTTGCTGATTCTTCCCAATAGCACCCCCTCCTTTGGCATTGGCTCTAGTTTGCAAATTAATGCTGACCACTACTGCTGAATGGTCACATCTAGAAAAGTATTAAAATTAAATAGTGCAGTTATATTGCCAAAGTGCTCCTGCAGTGGGTCCAGGGACAATGACACTTCTACCCCTTTGCGACCTGGCAATTTGAGTGTCGGGTGCAGTCTGACACCCCCCCCCCCCCCCCCCATTTCACATATAGCTGCAAATTACTGGGTTAAAACTGTCAATTCAGCAAACGGTAATTTTGCTGAAAACACTGGTTATTTGTGTAGTGTGAAATGGTCTACCGGGATCACAAATCCTGGGTTGACGCACGGTTGGTGACCTAGGATTTAAGACCTGGGTAGACCCTTTCGCACTACACATTACCAGGTAGAACATGATTGCATTGTGAAGTACTGTTAAATGCTAGTTTCTTAGTAACTGCAGTGGCTGTGTACTATGGACCTCCTATTGACCAAGCAGGTGAGATAAAATGGCACTCAAGTCAGCAATGTCAGTTTGCCATGGAGCTACTATTCAGAATGTTAACAGAAATTGGGTGTCTGGAAATTACACAAGCTGATCCTTTAGTCCCATGATTATTTTTACACTTTGCGTTTTCCTTATGCTTTGTGCACGCTGGAGCAACAGGACTTCGCTAATCAATAAATGCTCTTCACACTGGGAAGAAGTATACCAAACAGTCAATACCTAGGTCTGCCATTGAATGTTTCAAAGAATATAGCTGAATGGTGTCACTTTTATTTTCAACTTCAGCATGTCCCATTCATGGATGACTGATGTAAATGGACCGTTACCAACTTGTACAGTAGTGTTGGTGCAAATATTTGAACTTATTTCCCCTTCATCCAGCAGTGGACACTAAAAGCTAGACTGTTCAGTTGGTTTAGCAGTGTAGTAACTGGGAGTTGGCACTTAAAATAAATTCAGTAGTGTCAGATCCTCCCCTTTACTCCCCAATACAGTCTTAATTTAGAGCCTTTTGGGAGCTTGACCAGTTTTTGGCTTCTCTTGTGAGGCAATGTAATTAGATAGGGGTACTTCTATCAACATGAAGATGACAGTGCAGTGGCTTTGAGACCCCTCCGCCACTAAAGTTTGTGCAGGGGTCTCTGCCTCTGAGATCAGTCTTTGGGATATCTGAATGCCGCTGCATGCCTCACAGACCACAGCAGATTTTTAATTATACACAGCACACCCAGTTAGCGGGCTGCCCTGCATTTAGATTTAAAGTCTGTGGCTTTATGGGGGGTGGAGCTAGACACTAATTCATACCCTCTGGTTCCCAGCAGCCACCTGGCACATCCTCTGCAGTGCCGGTGGCCATCTTTAATCTTCCATGCAGTGAGACTGCTCTGCGGATGGTCTCATTGCTGTTGAGGGGTGGCGCATATTACAGAGCGTTTGAACTGCACAGCTACACAAAGGTCATATATTAGTTAATGCTGGATCAGTCCACAAATGCTTCCTTAGTGTTAGTTTCTAGAATCTTTTTAGGGCAGAGTGCTGACCACAATGAAGGGCACCCTCCCCCAGGGTGCTGACCACAGAGCAGGGCACATTCCTGATACCGGGGGAGGTAGAGGCTGATAAATACATGGAATACAGATCTAGCCCCTCATCGTTGCCATGGAATACAGATCTAGCCCCTCATCGTTGCCATAAGTACCCGTGATTTGTCACAGCAAATCCACACCCAAAATAGATACAAGAGAATGGCAATCAGGCTGCACCAATCACAAAGGATCTCGTAGCTAGCGATTGGTGTGGAGATATCTGATGTCCTACAGATGTGGCAACATTTAAGAACCACTTGGCTCATCTATACACCCAGTTACACACTAGTTAATTTTTGTTAGGAATCAATTGACATATCCTACATCTATTTTTGGACTGTATGGAGGAAACTGGAATACCTGAAGGAAACCCACACAAGAGAATATACAAATGTCAGTTAGGGTTGTGGTAATCAAACCAAAGTGTTGTGAGACTGTAATGCTGACCTCTACACCATCTGTACTGCCTGATGCAAGACACATTGCCATCCCCAATGAGTCATCGTCCCCTTCTTCCCTCTCACTAGTGCAACACCGTAAGTATGAGCCCTTTCAGGTGTTGTCCCCTGCTGGGTGAAAACATAGCGGGGTCATGTAGGGGGAGCACACAGTAATATTGGACACATGGCATACCCTGATCCAGAGCACAGCAGCGTCTGCGTTGGTCACTTCACCTTAAATATGATGCATCTTGCTGGTTGCAGGGGAACGCCTGGTGTAGTGGGAGACTGGTGCCACCATGTAAGGGATGTATGCCCATAGACAACTAAGGACATGCAGGATTGGGGAAGACTGGGGTCTGTCTGATTCAACTGCCAGCTGCTCCACAAAAGGGTGTCGGCTCTTCCGTAAACAGACCTCAGCGGCATGTCAGCTAATAGGGCAGGGCAAAATGTACTTGAAGGTAACACTACTTTTTTTGAGACGCATGTGTTCCTAATAAGCAGACACCAAGTCAGGATACTTCTTTTTGGGTGTCCCTGCTTACACATAATGTCTATCCTGTCTGCAGAACTCTAAGCCTCCAGGGAAAGGAAATCTTCCTGACAGTCTGCTTATATATCTGACTGAGCCTAGGCCAGTGATGGCTAACCTTGACACTCCAGCTGTTGAACTACATATCCCAGCATGCCTAGCATCAGTTTTAGCATGGCCAAATAGTAAATCTGTAGCAGGGCATGCTGGGATGTCAAGGTTAGCCATTACTGGCATAAGCTCTGGCTAGATCAGTAGCAGGCTTATCAAAGGTGGTAGTGCCTTCTACATTGTTAGGGGCCCCACTTTTATTGCAAAGGCTCCTACCTTCAGTCTGAGGCAGAGCCTCTTCTCTCCTGAAGGCTGTACTCAGAAGTCTGAGGAGGATGTCTGCTCAGGACTCTGACCTCCTGAATATTTATTTAGTTTCTTATATAGCTCAGATTCCATTGCGCTTTACAAATGATGACATCAATGAAAGAACAAACTGGGTAAAACAGACAGACATAGAGGTTGGAGGGCCCTGCTTCAAGATTACAATCTATAGGGAAACAACGACAGGCACTAGTAATAGCATAGCAGTCCCACCAAGTTGCAAGTCCATGTGGGTGGTACCTAAATTTGATAGGCTTGCCTGAAGAGGTGAGTTTTCAGGGAATGCTTGAAAGTTTGGAGGCTAGTAGAGTCATATTGTGCGTGGATATTGAAGCTTTCATCCTGGCTGTGTGCCCACTGCTCATTGTGGATGTAACAGAACTGCCTAAGCTGTCATTTTGGTACTTGTGTAGTTTCAGTGCCACCTAACGCTATGCTGTCAGCGTAGCCCAACGGCAGTCTAGCGTAGTGTCCCCATCAGGCAGCATAGTCCCCATACTGTCCCTGCAAGCTGCGGCTCTGTCCTTGGTAAGCCTTATGAGCGCCTCTCACACAGCGCCGGTAACCACCAGATCCCCTGCGCTGGCAGACGTGTGGCAAGCAGACACGGAATACACGTCAAGTAATCCGCTGCGCTCCCCACACTTTATAAATACAACTCCACGCCAACGTGGATAGTGGGGGTATGAACATGTTGGGAGGACGCGTACAGCAGGGCTCGCAGCACTTCAGGCCGACGTGGATAATAGGGGTGTTTCAGGAACACATTCACACCTGTAATGTCAGGCAGGTTAAAATAGTCAATGGTTCCCACACAATATAATAAGTGCACAACACTGACTACGCTAACTGCGTAAGCTCCGGTTAAGTGCGAACGTACGCATAGTCGCAGACACAAGCGGACTACGCTGGCTGTGGGAACACAACGTTGCTGACAGGGACGCTGACTACGCTGATGCTGACAGACACTACGCTGACTATGTAAGTGGCGCCCTTAAACTAAACAAGTACTGTCCTTTTTTGTTAAGAAGCTGAAATCTGCTGTGGTATGCCCTGACTCAGATGATTTAGACCAGGCATGTTCAAACTGTTGTCCGCCAGCTGTTGTGGAACTACACATCCTAACATTCTTTGCCATAGTTTTAGCACCTGTAGTTTCACAACAGCTGGAGGGCCATAGTTCGGACATGCCTGATTTAGAATATATTCTCAAGTCTGCCTGGCAACATCCTGAAAAAATACAATCAATCATCATAGATCATTCAATTATGTCAATATATTAAATAATAGCATAGAACAGGAGGCAGACCATCATTAAAAACTAAACATACATAATAATACAAAAACCTAAAATAAAGGTTAAATACGTTTTTATTAAGAATAGAAAGTGAATCCACTTTTGTATTTCCAGCATCTGCCGGTTTTCATTGGTGACCTAAATTGGTGAGACTGATTGGTATAGGGAGCGGGTCACGTGATGGCATTAATAATAAAAAAACTACATTGTCCATGTCCAAAGTTTGGGCCTAATATTAACGGACTCTCCCTTCATTCTGTTGACCAATTGTGGGTATAGGCATTATTTGATATTATCGATTTTACCCTATATGGTTTTATGATATGTATTAACCTTGTGTGATAATAAATATGTGTAAAGATCATCCAATTTTATTTATTGATCAAATTCCTGGGCAAAAAACCCCAGAGCGCTGCTATCCCCCCCTTTTTTTCCACTACCATTGCAACATCCTGGACAGCTAGGGCAGTACAGGACTGGCTAAAGGTAATTGAAGCTGAACTTCCACTGGAAGTTTTAGACGAATGCGGCATGTTTATCACATGTGCAGCAGGCCGTTACATACATCACTGAAGCCATAATGAACGGAGGCCTATTAGCGCCCAAGGTCTCAGCAGTTTCGGTACTAGCCAGATGCATACTTTGGCTACGCTCTTGGAAGGTGGATGCAGAGTACAAATGAGCTCTAGAGGTGTTGCCTTTTGTGGGGGATGTCCTCTTTGGGGAGGAGCTTAACAAAATAGTCGCCTCCCTGGCTGCAGCTAAGACGGCATGCCTTCCGTCAGTTTCTACCACTATTAGGCCAAAAGTTTGTACTTTTCGTCCCTCAGGGAAAAGTAAGGGACAGTTGTTTGGCAGACAGATGGGACAAGCTAAGTCAGTCAAACCTAAGGCCAGACAGCCCTATGCAACTAGACAGATAACTCCTAAACCTGACAAGCCCACAGCCTGAATATGCGGGACTCCCTCTGGGGGGATCCCGGGTGGGGGGCTAACTTCTCTTCTTCGCAGAAGAATGGCTCAGGATGACATCCGATGCCTGAGTGAGAGAAGTGGTGACCCATGGGCACACTGTGTCCACAAGATGTCCCCCTCAACAGTTCTTTCTGACAAACCTGCCAAAAGACCCAAAACAGAGGCCCTTATTCTGGTTGGTGTGGTAATATCCGCGTGCGTTCGTGCCGCCGATGTTTTGTGTCTGCGCATGTGCAGAGGCGTCTCTGCGCATGTGCGAGCGGGGCGTACGGCCAAATCCCGCATGAAATGTGAACACTCCGAACAGGGGGTGGAGAGGGGCGTGAAGGGCTATTTGGGCTCATTACCATATGCATACGCCCCGCGTTTCATGGGCGTTCCCATGCAAACGCTGGGCGTACGTATGGTAATGCGGCCGTGAAGCACGTGTAGGGGGCAGACATATGACATCGCCGGATGTCAGCTGCCCGCCCAGATCCTTGCTTTTGCACGGAAAAATGTCCGTGTGGTCTGAGGTTGCGGGAGCTGGTGGACCACTCGGTCCTGCATTCGATGGTCTGCGACCATCAAATGATGGGGGAGGTTCCCTGAGATGGAGGAGGCGTATTACATGAAAAATACACGTGCGGTCCGTTCGGCCAGCTTCTTACCGCGTACGGACGGAGTTGGCGATCCGTATGGAAGGCGGGGTTTCGCACGCACGGTCCTGGCCGCATATTCGGATCCGGCCGCACCGATCAGAATAAGGCCCAGAGAGCCTGCCTTACAACAGGTGGTGGACTCCTTGATACAATCCAGGGTGATTGTACCAGTACCTCAACAACAGCGATTCCAAGGATATTCTTCTACCCTGTTTATGGTACCCAAACCAAACAGATCTTTTAGACCTATACTAAACCTGAAATCGCTAAACAAGTTTGTGAAGGTGTAAAAATTCCGCATGCAGACACTAAGGTCATTGTATTGGCAATGGAACCGGGGGACTACATGGTATTCCCGGACATTCAGGATGCATACCTGCAATATCCACATTGCTCAGTCTCACCAATGATTTCTGTGGTTTGCCATACTACCTGAACCCTATCAGTTCCAGGCCCTCCCATTTGTGTTGGCCACGGCACTAAGAATTTTTACGAAGGTTATGGCAGTCATGACAGCCTCCCTAAGACATCAGGGAGTCAGAGTCCTCCCGTATCTGGATGATCTATTGATTCTAGCCGGTTCACAGGAGACACTGTTAAAACATCTTCAGCTGACAAAAGATTTCTTACAGACTCACGGATGGTTTATACATTGGAAGGAATCTGCTCTGGTCCATCCAGACAGATGTTACAGAGAATAATACTCCCTCTGGAAAAGAGCCAGCAGCTGTAGGCCAAGATTCAAAACTTCTTTCACCTCCGGAGAGTTACAATACACCAGGCCATGCAGATTCTAGGCCTGTTGGTGTCGACATTCGACATGGTCAAATGCGCGCAATTTCAATCTTGCTCGCTACATAGACTGATTCTAGCCAGGTGGGACAGTCGTCCTCAGTCCATACGCTCCCGGACAAGGAGTCTCACCTCGTAAGTCCGGGCGTCACTGAGGTGGTGGCTTGCAGAGACCCACCTTCAGTTGGGAAGGCCATTTTGGATTCAGCAGTGGGTACTTCTCACCACGGACGCAAGTCTGCTGGGTTGGGGAGCTGTAGTAAAATCCCTATTTGGGAGGCCGACTTCCTAAGTCACCAGAACGTTCACTCTGGAGAGTGGTGACTACATCCCGAAGTGTTTTGGCAAATAGCCAAAAGATGGGACACAACTACAAGAAGATCCTCAGGCAGCATTCACAGACGCTCTGTCCATATGCTTATCTGCCAGTATCACTTCCTTGGATACTCCGGAAGTTCAAACAGGAAAGGTGAAGCCTAATCCTGGTGGCCTCAGCGTGGCCCAGGAGACATTGGTTTTCAGATCTAGTTCATCTGTCGGCTGCTCCTCCGTTTCTGTTACCACTGCGACAGGATCTGCTCAGTCAGGGTCCTTGTCTGCACCCGGATCTGAGGAGACTAGCTTTGATGGCGTGGCTCTTGAAACACCAGTCTTAAGAAGGAAATGTTTCTTTGAAAAAGTTGCCAAGACAATGATTAAGTCCCAGTAGCCGGCTTCAGCACAAATTTACTATAGAGTGTGGCACACCTATTTTTCTAGGTGCAGGGACAGAACGTATGACACCAAGCAATTTAAAGTGACAAGACTGCTAGCCTTTCTCCAGAGTGGTCTGGATAAGGGTTTGCTGGTCTCTGCACCGTCAGTCTGGTTCCAGAGACAATTGGCTACAATACCAGATGTATGCACATTTTTTCAGGGGGTCCTCAGGATTCAGCCCCCATATTCTTCTCCCATGGCTCCTTGGGATCAATCAGTGGTTCTGAAAGCTCTCTCAGAACCACCATTTGAACCCCTAACTTTGGAAGTGACTCACTGCCAAGGTAGTCTTTCTGATGGCTATCGCCTCAGCTAGGATGGTATGAGATTTGAGGGCTTTGTCCTGTCGTTCCCCATTTTTGGTATTCCATCAGGATAGGGCTGTCCTACCTTCCAAAAGTAGTTTCAAAATTTCATGTCAATCAGGAAATAGTGGTCCCAGCACTAAGTTCCACCAGTCTGTCCAACAAAGAAAGATCTTTAGATGTTGTACAGGCCCTTAAAATCTATGTACAGCGTACAGAGTCTATTAGACGTTCAGATTCCCTATTTGTACTGTACGGTTTTCACAAAAGAGGGTGGCCTTCTCACAAGCAGGCTTTGGCTCGCTGCATCAGGATGGTGATCACACAGGCTTATGAAAATGCTAACTTACCACCATAGGCGAATCTAGAATTATGGTAATGGGTGGTCCCAGATCTAGACATAATAGGAGGGGGACCTTTGCGCGGCGTACCCGCATGGGAAAAGGGGCGTGGCCTCATGGGAAGGCGTGGCATAAAAAGGGGTGTGGTATTACACTTTAGACCATACACAGTAATGCCCATTACACATAAAGCCACACACCGTAATGCCAATTAAACATAAGGCCACACACCATAATGCCCATTACACATTGTGCCACACATCATGATGCATACTATATTACATATGCATACTATATGACAAACCGTAATGCCCATTACATATTTGCCACATAAGTGCTGCTTACCTATGTGCTCATTGCTAGGGGGTTCCTGCTTGATGGCACCATAGTACCCATTACACATGATGCCGCACACCATAGTACCCATTACACATGATGCCGCACACCATAGTACCCATTACACATGATGCCGTGCACCATAGTACCCATTACACATGATGCCGTGCACCATAGTACCCATTACACATGATGCTGCACACATAATGTCCCTTACACATGATGCTGCACACATAATGCCCCTTACACATGATGCTGCACACATAATGCCCCTTACACATGATGCTGCACACATAATGCCCCTTACACATGATGCTGCACACCGTAATGCCCCTTACACATTAAGCCACACATTATGCGTAATGCCCCCACATACCGCCACTTGTAGCATCCCTTAAGCAATGCCCCCAAAAGTGCCACTTACTGTAAATTTTTATATGAGCCTTCGCTGCTGCTGCAGGGAGAGATAGAGAGCGGTGCAGCTGCTTCTATGGGGAGAGGAGCAGAGCGCAGCGTAGAGCACAGTCCGACACCCCTCCTGGTGTCCCCTCTAGCCGAGTGGACATTTGAAATATTGTGCGTGCTGTTGTTGTGCGTGACGTCGGGGGAGCATGCTGGGTGCCGGCACCACATGATTAAAGGGGGGGCAGGCTGAGGTGAAAGCGGGGAGAAGAATTGGAGCGGAAGCTGCAGGGTCATTGACAGCTGGGCAGAGAGCACGGGGCTGCCCGGCTGTATTCAGAGCACTGCAGGTCACGGCTGTTTGAAATAATACCCCTTTCACAACAGAAAATGCAGGGATTTACCCGGGAGTATGGTCCCTGGATCATTTTCTTGGGGTGTGGTATATTACCTCGACAGTCGGGATTCTGACAGTCATTACTCAGACGTCGGAATCCCAACTGCACAGCGTGGGGAGTGCAATGAAGCCCCTTGTGGGCTCGCCACGCTGCGGGCACGGTGGCGAGCTGCGTTCTCCACCTATTTTATTCTCCCTCAATGGGGGTCGTGGCCCCCACGAGGGAGCAGTCGGGATTCCGACGTCTGAAGAATGACTGTTGGAATCCCGACTGTCGGGGAGCCGTCCGGCACCCTTTTCTGGTGTGAGGGGGAGAGACAACCACTCCTCTCTTACTACCCCCCTTTAACCAACCAGCTATATCTTCAGAACCAACTGACCCATTTACATGAGACTAGTATCATATTGAAGAACTTTTGAGTTGGCTTCGAATGATTTTGGTCCTGTGAAACTGGGCTGTTTGGTTCCAGAGAAATCTGCCCTCAAAGAACATAAACAGTCATGAAATTACATTTAAGAAATAAAAAAATGGTTTAACCTCAATATCCCTGGAACCAATTAACCCATATGGATCCAGCCTGGTATCAGATTGAAGGCCCATCGATTTGGGTTAGACTGAGATCAACCTCGAGCTTCAGTGATGCCGAAGGGGGAACTGGCAGCCGTTGAACTGGGTGGGGGTCGGAATTAGCGGGTCCCATGTTATCCTATAGGGAAAACGTTCCAGCTTTGCCTGGCAGTATCTCCGGTTCCCAGGGGGCTAGAGACACGGGTGCACCCCCGTACCACCCCCCAGATTTGCATATGTTTACTACTACCTTCTTCAATCTTTGTACATTCCACAAAGTCGGTTGGTCCTTCGTGGGCTGTTCGGCTTGGTGCTTCTCCTGAACAGAGGTGTCTTCTTCTTTACAGAAAGATCTATTAAGAGCACTAAAAGGGAACTCTCACCTGAGGCTGCCCAGGTTAGCCGCCTCTCCCATCCAGGGATAGACAATATATATATATATATATATATATATATATATATATATATATATATATATATATTAAGTTGCCAATTTAAATGTAACACATTTGAACCACTTTAGTTCAAAGTTGCCATTGAGATCATTTTGCATTAAGGTTTACATTTCCTAAATAGATTTACTTTCTGTGCATGCCAAATTGATCTCTACATCTTTCTTTCTCTAATGGTTTTGCCCTTGTTTTATTCCTATAACTTTTGTCAAAGAGCTACTCAAATTTTAGTCAAAACCCTTTTTGATGTTCCTTAAATGTTCAGCCCATCTATCATTAAGTGGTCTAGAAGCACAGCCCACTTATTTTGAGACAACTGCTTTCAATCAAAAAAATAATTGTTTTACTGTTACAAATTATAAAATCAGTAACATGCTATACTCCAATAGCATTTGATGTACTTTGTTGCCCCCTAAAATGTACACACTTAAGCCGTAGCCAAAGCAGCTGTGGAAGCCCTCAAAATGGGATCCATTTCTAGCAAATCCTAATGCCTTGTAATCATTTTTTCTTTATACAAAGAGTAATAAAATGAAGTGAATTATTTTACTTATCTCTGTTTTTAGCTTTTTTAGGATTAAGTTGTCGTTCTTTCTGAAAAAATCATGTTTGATTGGAGCATCAGTAACCTTTACAGAGTATCCTCTGGCTATAAACCTTTGTCTGAAAACTTTTACTGTTCCTTAAACACATTTACCTCAGAACAATTCCTTCTAACAACACGTCTGACTTGTCCCTAAGGGATATTCTTCAGCCAAGATGGATGATGATTACTTTTAACATTAATGTTTGCATTTCTATATGTTGATTTATGTAGTTCTTATTTTTTAAAGTTCAATTTTCTATATTTAAAATATAAATAATCTGTAAATAAATTAAGTTCTTTCTCAAAGAGTTCCAAATCTTCTTTACTTACTCTCCAAATAAATTAAATAGCGTCAATGAAATTATACAATTTAACAATATATTCTAAAATCCTATTAATTATCCATATAGTCTATTGTTCTCAAAAGCCCACAAGGAGATTTGCATATGCTGGTGCAAAAGAGGTCCCCTAGTGGTCCCTCATACTTGTTGATTATACTTCCCTTGATATCAGAAAAAAAAATTCTCTAAATTAAATGTAATATCTTCCTGTATAAAAGCTATCTTATTTTCTTCCATAGGGCCAGGGGTTTAAAAACCATGGCCCTTATTCTGAATCGTGCGGTACGGCCCGCGTGCGGCTGTACCGCCGATGTTTTCAGTCTGCACATGCGCAGAGGTCAATCTGCGCATGTGCAGCCCAATTCGCCGCAGACGTAGTTCGTCCGCCGCAAAGGGGGCTTATAGGGGCGTGAGGGGCTTCATACCCTCATTTCCCTATGCATACGCCCCGCGTTTCATGGGCGTTCCCATGCAAACGCGGGGCGTATGCATGCTAATGAGGGTATGACGCCAGTGATGGGGGCGGGAAGCTGACGTCGCCGGATGTCAGCTCTCAGCCCCCATACAAGCTATCACACGGACGATTGTGGCGATCCGTATCGTGGGCGGGGATTGGTTTGTGCGGCCGGAGCACCGTGTGCGGCTCCGGCCGCACAGATCTGAATAAGGGCCATTGTACTACTTCAATGACCTTTAAATGATCATTTACTAAAATTGGCTGTTACTAGAATAAAAGGTACTTATGTAGTATCTGGGCGCCCGATTTTTTGATTGTATGCCTTAAGTTAAGGCATACAATCAGATGCGATGCGATATCGCATCGCATCGCATGCGACCATCCGATGCGATGCGATGCCCCGATTTTTCCATAGGAATCAATGTTAAAATGGACTGAGTCCATTTTAACATGGAATTCAATGGGAAAAATGGGTCCTTTTCATACCCCTACTATCCAAGTGGGCATGGAGTTGGATATAAACCTGTGGCGAGCGTAGTGAGCCCCCGAGCCCGAAGCGTGGCGAGCGAAGCGAGCCCCGCGAGGGGACGGTATTCTGTGTCCCCTCGCGGGGCTCGCTACGCTCGCCACGCTTCGGGCTCGGGGGCTCGCTACGCTCGTCACAGGTTTATATCCAACTCCATGCCCATTTGGATAGTAGGGGTATGAAAAGGACCCCTTTTTCCCATTGAATTCCATGTTAAAATGGACTCAGTCCATTTTAACATTGATTCCTATGGAAAAATCGGGTCATCGAATCGCATCGCATCCGATGGTCGCATGCGATGCGATGTGCCCGATCCGACCCGATTTCTAAATCGGGCGCCCAGATACTACATAAGTACCGAATAAAATCCTCCTGCCACTGTAAATATGTTAATTTAATTAAAACATTCATGGTATCCTTAACACAAGAATTATATTTTAAGACCTCTGGTTGTAAATGAAAATTTAAAGACGTTTATGTATTTTCTTTGGTTATTTAGCTAGGTGATTGGGTTACTCCTCTAACCAATGACAGTAATCCATAGGGTATTTACGCAAATACAGGCCACCGTGACTTTAAACCTTGACAGATAGTTGAAACACGTTGGTGGACAGCCCAGAAGGAGCTCTTAACAGTCTGTGGATAACATCTGGAGGTGTTTGGACACATAAATATATCTACAGTAGGTGTGCTCATATACATCCACTCATCCCGGTATGATAGACCATTTGGTGGATGTTGGGAATCTCCCAGCTTGAAAAAGGAAACCTATGTGTTTCCGAAACGCGTTGCTGACAACTTTATGGACACACTCTGACTGATCCTAATGGTGTTATCCTGAACTTGATGCACTGAACCTGGACACTTGGACACTTTATTTGGAACGCACCTTCTGGCACTTTTGCACTTTATATTTGGGGACTCACCCAAAATCAAGCCTCCTGCTGTGGTGCCGCAGAAACTTCAGTTGAAGTATAGCCCACCGCAGCACCAATTCATGGTGAGATGACTGTTTGTTTTTCCCAGAATATATGAAAATCAGCGTTTCCATTGGATGTCCATAGTAATTGATGTCTGTATATATGTTTCTACATATTTTTAAAAAATTGTGAAAATTGTGATTTTTTCTCCCAAATAAACCTTTGTTGATTCATAAGGTGTATATCTTCACATCATTGTTGCGCCAAGCTACAACTGTCCTGTTGTTTCTAGAGTATTGCCAGGAGGTGGTGTACCTCCTGTCAGATGTAGCAGGCAGCACTCTTTCAATTAATTGCGCTATTTGTTCCACATAACCCTGTATCCAAAAATGGGTTGGGTTTATCCCAGAGAGACAAGTCCTAGAGAATAGGAAATCTGATGTTCTAGAAATAGAAAAGGTTTATATTAGTGTCTCATGGACTTTCAGAAGGAGGATCTATTTTCACTATGGGATTGCTGATAACCTTCCTTTCAGTAATATATTCACTTTAGTACAACCCCATGGCTTCAGTTTTATTCAATAGTTTGGGCTCTACCATCAGGGCGCTTATAGAAAAAAGATTTTATATATATATAAAATTATTGGTATAATTATGTTTTCAATTTAGCTGCAGTTTTTTTAGTGCACAAGTGTATGTACACTATAGCTAACCTATTCTTGGGCACACTTATGTGTGTCCAGTTAGGTAGCCTGAAAGATACAGAAACAAACAAAAATGAGTAAAGCTGCGCTGTTTGTCTGGCACCATGTGTGGGTATATTAACAGAAAAAAAAACAAATGGCAGACACTCTTTGAAAAAGCCCCCATTGCTAGGGGCGAAACGCATTAGAGGAAGCCCCAGCCTGAGACACCTTGGATTAATTGTTTGCAAAGTAGTCTACATCCTGAAAAAGTCGACACACCTGCGATACCAACCATCTCCTCCAGCGCCATCATCTCCAGCAGTCTTGAGAACTCCAAAGTGTACGGGTGACGGTAGCGTCGGTGGGAGAGATGCCTCCAGCCCCTCTCACCCTACGGTGCCAGCCGGGAGACCAGGAACAAAGCCTGGACCCTTCCATCACAGGTTCGCAACTCCCGTGCACTCTCACTGATCACCACAGCCCTTGGGGGAGGTTCTCTAAGAATCTCCGCCCCCCTTCGCCGCCCATTGCATTTATAATTATCGCATATGTTCTAACATATGCGATAATTATAGCAAAGGACAGCTCTTGCGTTAAGAGCTGTCCTTTGCGGTGAGAGTCGCCGGGTCCCGGCGGCTCCCCCCTCCCTCCCACACCCGGCGCTGCTGCTGCTGCGCCGGGCTCTCCTCCTCCCTGCACCCGGAAGAGGATCAGTGCAGGGAGGAGGTCACAGGTCCGGGCAGCACAGAGTTGTGCTGCCCGGACACAGGTGAGTGGGAAGGGGGTGATGCGGGGCGGCGGGGGGTCGGCGCGGGGCGGCGGTGGGATGCGGTAGAAGCCCATTGGCTTCTATGGGGCATCGCCAGATTGTTCTGGCGATGCCCCCCGCCGCGTTAACCCGGCGGGGGATGCTTACAGCATCCCAAAATGCGGTAAAAACCCCGATAACGGGGTTTTTACCGCATTTCTTGCTCAGAGAATCTCCCCCCTTGTGAGAGAAGCACCGATGGTAAAAACAGCTTTCAGTGAGAGCTCCTGAGAGGGAAGAGCGAAGACCCTTTCACCATCCACGCTGGTCTGCTCCCGCACCCGTACCGGAGGGACACTAAACATTACACATCACCCGGAGCCGCAGCGCACAGAGGCGCAGGTGAGAAACGCCTTAATCGGCGTATTGTAACCAACAAGACTGTGCCCATTCCAATTATTCCTATCTACAGCTGTTATACTTATTGCAAAATATAAATACAAAGACTTATTTCCAACTGTCATATTGACAAGCTATTATCCAAGGTGTCCTTGTACTTCGTTTGAAGTGGATTAATATTTTAAAGATATATTGTGCGCAATAATCATCTTTTATAGTGTATATAATAATATTGTTGTATCTTAAGGTGGCCACCTGAATAAAAACTTTTAAATATTATAATAAATGTTGATGCTATACAAAAACCATCATTTCAAAAATGAATTTGTGTGAAGGTGTATTCTTACATGGTGCCAGACAAACAGCGCAGCTTTTCTCATTTTTGTTTGTTTCAATAGTTTGGGCTCTCCCTCCTTCTTAATTTGTAGTGGGACAAGAAGGGTAAGCTCACTTTTACCCTTCATTATACAACTTCTGGTAATGGCTCTAGCTTCTAATATCTCACAACACGGATGTTACAGGTATCCATATAGCTTTCTCGTAATATAAGATATCTAGACAACAACATCATCCTATCTCTGACTAACCTGCTCATCTCCTTCCTGAACCACCTTAAAGAAATAAGGTGAGCTCTCCAAATTAAAAATAAAAACTTCTCAAAGATGTAAATCATATATATATATATATATATATATATATATATATATATATATATGGTACTTGTTTCCTAGCACGGCCACAATCTTATGGATCGTGTACCTTTAAGTTAAGGTACACGATCCACACGATGGACCCGATTTCCTTTGAAATCAGGTCCATTCGGCCGGCTAAGACACAATATCGGGGGCATCGCGTCGGTCGGGACCATTAACATTGGTCCCGACGCGACCGACGCGATGCCCCCGATTTTTCCATAGGCTTCAATGTTAAAAAATATTTTAACATTGAAATCGTGCCGGGAAAGGTAAAATATCGGGGGCATCGCGTTGGTCGGGACCATTAACATTGGTCCCGACGCGATGCCCCGATTTTTCCATAGGCTTCAATGTTAAAATATTTTTTAACATTGAAATCGTGAGAAAATGTGAAAAATGTGAAATGGGCCAATATGACCCATTTCACATTATAGATGTCCCCGTCGTCACCCCACGATAGACGCCAACCCGAAGTGTGGCGAGCGGCGGCGGTGCGCGTCCTCTGAACTTTTCATTCCCCTACTATCCACGTCGGCGTGGAGTTGAGAATAGAATAGTGTGGCGAGTGCAGCGCGCCACCGAGCCCGAAGCGTGGCGAGCGCAGCGAGCCCCGCGAGGGGACGCGTATAACTTCACAGGTATACGCGTCCCCTCGCGGGGCTCGCTGCGCTCGCCACGCTTCGGGCTCGGTGGCTCGCTGCGCTCGCCACACTATTCTATTCTCAACTCCACGCCGACGTGGATAGTAGGGGAATGAAAAGGTCGGAGGACGCGCACCGCCGCCCCTCGCGGGCTCGCTGCGCTCACCACGCTTCGGGTTGGCGTCTATCGTGGGGTGGGGTTTACGCCGTTAAATTTGGGGGGGGTTGGGAATATTTTACATTGAATCCAATGTAAAATCGGGTCCCAGGGACCCGATTTACATTTCATTCAATCAAAAAATCGGGTCGGTCGCGTCGATCGCATCGCATGCGACCAAATCGCATGCGATGCGATCGACCCGATTTTTCCGACACGACCACCCCGATGTAAATTGGTGTGGCCGTGCTAGGAAACAAGTACCATATATATATATATATATATATATATATATATATATATTCACCAGTACAGGCCAGCACACCTCGTCGATAACAACCACAGCGTTGCCTTCCCTTGGTCTCCGGCAGGATTCCAAACATACAGCATAGGTAGGGCGGCACTCGCTTAAATCAAGACTCTCACAACTGGAGTATTTTCAGTCTACGTTTCGGAGCTTTTATTTGTCACTCCGTCATCAGGACATACAAAAAATAAATGAAACACCAGCATATTTATACATACCAAGACCACCGTGCACGAGGACGCCCAGGTACCATGAAGCAGGAAGCTGCCGTGAAAGACGTCATCAACACGCGCCCGATGCCACGGTCTCCGTTGGTTACGGCGCACATGTGATACGTCAGTCACGCAACGTTATCCTGCATCTGGTTACCTAGGTTACCTTTACATAATAAAAACAACATATCAGGCAAGAACGGAACTCTGCATATACAAGGGACAATCAGAAACATCATGAGTATAGTGCCCGTACACATTGGAATGAGACCTAAATGTTATATACAATTGTCATAGTAGAAAAATGATAAAATATCAAAATATAAGGACAAAAGATAAAGAAAAAATAAATAAATATTGAGGAAAAATTGAGAGAAAATTGAAAAAGAGATAGTAGCATGTTAGATTAAAGCAGCATGTTAGATTAAAGGTTTCAAGAGGCATACCATTCATGGCTAAATCCTAGATATCAAAATGCTATAAGAAACAGTGGAGTCCATGTGCTTCATTCAGCCCACCGGGAGACAAAGTTCCCAGTCGCTGAATCCAACAGGCTTCACTTTTCAACAATTTAGATGCTCTGTCTCCCCGTCTTAAAGAGGCAGGTACATGATCTATGATGATCGATTTCAGGGATGCCACACTATGTTTGGCCTCAAAGAAATGGCGTGCAAGAGGTTGATCACTACCTCCCTTTTCATAAGCAGCTTTAATGGCTGATCTATGTCCAGCGAGCCTTTCCCTCAATGTCCTTTCCGTTTTCCCCACATAATTAAGCGAGCACGGACAAGTTAATAAATATACAATAAATTTCGTTGTGCATGTGACACGGTGTTGTATAAGTAATTTTCTACCAGATCTAGGGTGAAGGAAATAGGGACCTGTTGACATGGATCGACAAGCTGTACAATCAAGACATCTGTAGCATCCTTTGCGAGGTCTAAGAAATTGTTCACTAGAGGTTTGTTGTAAATTAGTAATATCGGTCTTCATAACTACATCTCTAATATTCTTACCCCTTGTATAGCAATTCATGATATTAACATCCTTGAGACCAAGAGATGGATCTGATCTGACTAAGGGCCATAGACTTTTACTGACTTTGTTAATTATAGGGCTCGATACATTGTAGTGAGTTACCCATGGAAATTTCTTAGGGCCAGCCGGTTTTGTACCGTATTTAAGTAGCTCGTCCCTATCAAGACGCATAACCTTGTTTTTGGCTTCTAACAACAATGGCAACTTGTAACCCCGGGTTAGAAACTTATTAAGCATCACGTCAATGGCCTCTTCTGCTAAGATGTCACTACTGCAAATGCGTTTTGCCCTCACAAATTGCGAAAAGGGGAGCCCAAATTTTAGGCTCTTAGGATGGAAGCTGGTTGCATGTAAAAATGCATTTCTGTCAGTTGGCTTAGTAAATACACTGGTGGTAGCACGTCCGTCCTTAACTGTGATTAAAACATCAAGGAAACTAACTTTTTCTGTGTCGACACTATAAGTCAACTTCACAGGGCTAGTGCTAGAATTCTGTTTTTGAATAACATCAGCCAATTCATCAGGTTCACCAGTCCAGATAAGGAACAGATCATCGATGTATCTGGCATAGAATAAAATCCTGCCAGATACATCGATGTTGGACAAAAATAAGTCACTTTCGACTTGCAGCATGAAAGTGTTGGCGTACGATGGGGCGAAATTCGTCCCCATCGCACAGCCAGACACTTGTATAAAAAACTTGCCATTGTAAAGAAAGTAATTGTGTGTAAGAACAGTTTCTAACAGACAAAGAAAAAAGTCAACATTAGGACCTTTATAAAGAGAATTGCCAAAAAAAAAAGTTTCACTACTAGTGACTCTGATAATACCACTGGAACCCCTCAACAACGCCCTGGTCCTGGCCCTTTAGGGGTACGAACCCGCACAGACACAGGCGCCAAACGAGGCGCGGTGGCCAACACCAAAGGAAAAGGGAGGGGCAGAGGACGTCCCCCGTCGAGGACTTAGTGTGTAATTTATCTGATCATATATTAACTGTTCATGAATCAAATGTTCTTAATAGAGGTTTATCTTTCGTACCAACTGTATTGTTTGATCCCACTAAATGGGAAATTGAAAAATATAAGGTGTCTAGACAACTTAAATTAAAAGAATACTTTAACAGAAAAACTGATATACCTCCATTATCTATGACTGCTCCTATTGTATCTAGTGTACCTCCATCGGTGAAAGCTTTACAACCTAGATCGGTTTTTGAGCCTATTTCAGCTAATGCCACTATCAAGACTTTTAATAGAATGTTGTCTCATGATGTTTCTGAGATTAAACCTATACAGCATTTTAATAACCTTAGTAAAGAGGAATCAGTGGCTTTACATGATCTTGGCACATACACCGATATAATCATAAGACCCGCCGACAAAGGCGGGGCAATTGTTTTGCAAAATATTTCTGATTACAAATGTGAAATTGAGAAACAATTAGCAGACAATAAGGTTTACCGCCCGCTGCAATGTGATCCTACGGATAAATTTAAAAAAGAGTTGGATACTTTGTTGAAGGATGCAGTGACCCATGACTGGATTGATGATGAATTAGCAAAGGCGTTGTGTCCATCTAATCCGGTAGTGCCTATATTATATACACTGCCCAAAATCCATAAAGGAATCAATCCACCGCCTGGCAGACCCATAATTGCAGCACGTGGGTCACTGTATCAGAATGTTGCGACTTATATTGATACAATATTACAACCGTGCATTAAAGCCACAGATGGTTTCCTACTTGACACTACTGCATTCCTTAAACGTCTGAGAGAGGTGGGTGACATCCCGGCTGGTAGTTTGCTATGCAGCCTGGATGTCACAAGTCTCTATACCATTATCCCGCATGATCAGGGACTGCTGGCCGTTAGAAGACTGATTTTTGGCAATTCTCTTTATAAAGGTCCTAATGTTGACTTTTTTCTTTGTCTGTTAGAAACTGTTCTTACACACAATTACTTTCTTTACAATGGCAAGTTTTTTATACAAGTGTCTGGCTGTGCGATGGGGACGAATTTCGCCCCATCGTACGCCAACACTTTCATGCTGCAAGTCGAAAGTGACTTATTTTTGTCCAACATCGATGTATCTGGCAGGATTTTATTCTATGCCAGATACATCGATGATCTGTTCCTTATCTGGACTGGTGAACCTGATGAATTGGCTGATGTTATTCAAAAACAGAATTCTAGCACTAGCCCTGTGAAGTTGACTTATAGTGTCGACACAGAAAAAGTTAGTTTCCTTGATGTTTTAATCACAGTTAAGGACGGACGTGCTACCACCAGTGTATTTACTAAGCCAACTGACAGAAATGCATTTTTACATGCAACCAGCTTCCATCCTAAGAGCCTAAAATTTGGGCTCCCCTTTTCGCAATTTGTGAGGGCAAAACGCATTTGCAGTAGTGACATCTTAGCAGAAGAGGCCATTGACGTGATGCTTAATAAGTTTCTAACCCGGGGTTACAAGTTGCCATTGTTGTTAGAAGCCAAAAACAAGGTTATGCGTCTTGATAGGGACGAGCTACTTAAATACGGTACAAAACCGGCTGGCCCTAAGAAATTTCCATGGGTAACTCACTACAATGTATCGAGCCCTATAATTAACAAAGTCAGTAAAAGTCTATGGCCCTTAGTCAGATCAGATCCATCTCTTGGTCTCAAGGATGTTAATATCATGAATTGCTATACAAGGGGTAAGAATATTAGAGATGTAGTTATGAAGACCGATATTACTAATTTACAACAAACCTCTAGTGAACAATTTCTTAGACCTCGCAAAGGATGCTACAGATGTCTTGATTGTACAGCTTGTCGATCCATGTCAACAGGTCCCTATTTCCTTCACCCTAGATCTGGTAGAAAATTACTTATACAACACCGTGTCACATGCACAACGAAATTTATTGTATATTTATTAACTTGTCCGTGCTCGCTTAATTATGTGGGGAAAACGGAAAGGACATTGAGGGAAAGGCTCGCTGGACATAGATCAGCCATTAAAGCTGCTTATGAAAAGGGAGGTAGTGATCAACCTCTTGCACGCCATTTCTTTGAGGCCAAACATAGTGTGGCATCCCTGAAATCGATCATCATAGATCATGTACCTGCCTCTTTAAGACGGGGAGACAGAGCATCTAAATTGTTGAAAAGTGAAGCCTGTTGGATTCAGCGACTGGGAACTTTGTCTCCCGGTGGGCTGAATGAAGCACATGGACTCCACTGTTTCTTATAGCATTTTGATATCTAGGATTTAGCCATGAATGGTATGCCTCTTGAAACCTTTAATCTAACATGCTGCTTTAATCTAACATGCTACTATCTCTTTTTCAATTTTCTCTCAATTTTTCCTCAATATTTATTTATTTTTTCTTTATCTTTTGTCCTTATATTTTGATATTTTATCATTTTTCTACTATGACAATTGTATATAACATTTAGGTCTCATTCCAATGTGTACGGGCACTATACTCATGATGTTTCTGATTGTCCCTTGTATATGCAGAGTTCCGTTCTTGCCTGATATGTTGTTTTTATTATGTAAAGGTAACCTAGGTAACCAGATGCAGGATAACGTTGCGTGACTGACGTATCACATGTGCGCCGTAACCAACGGAGACCGTGGCATCGGGCGCGTGTTGATGACGTCTTTCACGGCAGCTTCCTGCTTCATGGTACCTGGGCGTCCTCGTGCACGGTGGTCTTGGTATGTATAAATATGCTGGTGTTTCATTTATTTTTTGTATGTCCTGATGACGGAGTGACAAATAAAAGCTCCGAAACGTAGACTGAAAATACTCCAGTTGTGAGAGTCTTGATTTAAGCGAGTGCCGCCCTACCTATGCTGTATATATATATATATATATATATACACAGGAAGAAGGAGCGGCACTCGGAGACTTGTAATCGAAGTGAAGAAAAAACTGTGGTTTATTCAAGCGACGTTTCGGGGCTCGCACCCCTTTCTCAAGCCACACACAAGTGAATCACAATAAAAACAGTGCATATATTTATACTCACGAAGCGCGGCAAACAACCTTCAACTCCTCCCTCCCGGCGTCTCCTCCGGCCTCCGTCTCCCTGCACGCTCTCCGGGGACGCTCATTCCGTTACCAGGAAGTGCGTCACTCGGATATGACACGCAGGAAGTCTCCAGCCGTGGTGCGCCCAGTCGGGACAGCGTCCTGTTGCCATGGGGACGCGGCTGTATACAAAAAAACATCACATAACAAACCAACACTTATTTGTACATAAAAACTAACCATCTACCATAAAACCTTACTCCTACAACCTCTCTTAGTGTCACATCTGCATTTTAAGAACACTGAGTGGAGGACAAATATTATTGTCAACCACGTTGTAACTCCGCGTTTTTAACGTGGTCTTAAAATGCAGATGTGACACTAAGAGAGGTTGTAGGAGTAAGGTTTTATGGTAGATGGTTAGTTTTTATGTACAAATAAGTGTTGGTTTGTTATGTGATGTTTTTTTGTATACAGCCGCGTCCCCATGGCAACAGGACGCTGTCCCGACTGGGCGCACCACGGCTGGAGACTTCCTGCGTGTCATATCCGAGTGACGCACTTCCTGGTAACGGAATGAGCGTCCCCGGAGAGCGTGCAGGGAGACGGAGGCCGGAGGAGACGCCGGGAGGGAGGAGTTGAAGGTTGTTTGCCGCGCTTCGTGAGTATAAATATATGCACTGTTTTTATTGTGATTCACTTGTGTGTGGCTTGAGAAAGGGGTGCGAGCCCCGAAACGTCGCTTGAATAAACCACAGTTTTTTCTTCACTTCGATTACAAGTCTCCGAGTGCCGCTCCTTCTTCCTGTGTATATATGCTGCCTGGTTCGTCCGGTGTATCGCTACGAGAAGGCACCTGAGCAAGGTATAGACATTAAACCCGGTTTACCCCATGAGTGCCGGTTCACTGGGACTATGTATTGATGCTGACACTTCAGGGTGAGAGCATTTGGAACAAGGCACCATATTTAACAGCTCTGTCTGTTAAAAGAACATCCACCGCAAGCTTGCACATCACTGGTTTTGCACTGAAGCACAAGCACTTTTTTGAACCCTTTGGTTGCTGGGTGAAATTACATATTACCACTATTGTTGTGTCAGTTTGACAAACGGCCTCTTGCATAATGGCCGAGGAGGAAGGAAGCAATCCTTTGTCATATGTCTTGCAATGCGATAATAGCGATAACTTCAGCTATTCAGACATTGAAATTGAGCACATTTTGCACAAAGACCCCGCTTTTGACACCATTTTGCACAATTCCAATGAAGAATTATTTCATGAATGGCTAAAGCTAAGTAAGCGCGAGGTAGATTTTCTCTACCATAGTAGGACTTTATCCGACTATTATAGGGCTAAGCAAATACCACGGGGTTTCAGAATCCATAATATGCCCACAATAGGACGGTATAACACGCAGTTTTGCAAGACCTGGATTTCTATCCTTAACAAATGTTCCACAGATTTAATGTTATTGGTCATTCAAGAATCCACTCAAGAATTAAATAAGACCAAAGCTAAACTCAACACTTTCACTCTTGAGCACAAGGACACTTTACTGGCGGACATTGAAGGCAATTGGTTGCATAAATTGCAGACGCAAATTGATGGATACACCAAAGAGCTGGTGAAATTTAAAAAGCAAAAACTACTGAAAGTCCAACAGGATTACGAGATGCATCAAGTGTATTCCTGGTTGGGGACATCGAGAAATAATCCTAGACCCAGACCATCTATTGCCGGGAGATATAACAGACGCAGACAAGAAGTTGACTCCAGCACTTCTGCAAGCGAAGTCGAGGACAGACCGCAAGCAGGCACACAATCTGGTGTCCAACCCCCTTTAGGAGGGAAGAAAGGTGCAAGAGGAGTAAGAGGTCGAAAGCCACCCGCAGGGGGGGCCAACACCGGCGTCAAAACCCGCGGCATTATAAGCAAGGAGACGAAACGTTAATATTTAATCTTTCTACAACGGCACTCACACCCGGGGAAACCAGTCTGCTGAGCAAGGGCCTTTCGTTCATCCCAACAAATAGGATGGACGCTTTTCAACATAAGATCGAAACCCACAGATTTCATCGATCAATTAAACTCAAAGAACATTTTGGGAAGGCAGCAGAAAAAGTATCCCTGAAGGATGAGAGTGCACTTACAAGAAAAGATACCCGCCCCAAGTCCAAATTTGAACCTGTGTCTACAAATGCATCAATAAAAATATTTAACAGGATGCTAGAAGGTTTTTAAGAACCCAAAGAGAACATAAATCACTACAACTTGTCCAAGGAAGAAGACACAGCGTTGAAATCTCTGAGTAAAAGACAGGACATTGTCATAAGAAAAGCCGACAAAGGCGGGGCCATTGTTGTAATGGATATAGCACAATACAAGGAGGAATGTGCACGATTATTGAACGATGGAGACACCTATGAATTGCTCACATCAGATCCCACAAAGAAATATCAAAAAGAGTTGGACAAATTGTTGAACACTGCCGTCAATGATGTTCTGATTAACAAGGACACCTATAACCGTCTGATGGTGGACCACCCGGTGGTTCCACTGTTTTATGTCATTCCAAAAATCCACAAAGATGTAAAAAGGCCCCCTGGCCGACCCATCGTGGCCGCTATAGGTTCTTTAAATGAGAAAATTGCAACATATGTGGACACATATTTACAACCCTGCATACAGGGCACTTTTACCCACCTTAAAGACTCCTCCACTTTGCTGCGTAGACTCGACTCCATGGGTGAGGTACCTGAAGAAACCACCTTAATTACAGCTGACGTGGCAAGTTTGTATACATGCATTCCCCATGGAGCGGGTATCGCTGCGGTGGAGCAGTTAATCACGCACAATGCACTTTATAATGGTCCTGATATTAACTTTTTTCTGGCCTTGTTACGGTTCACGTTGCAGCATAATTATTTTTATTATGATGGGAGATATTATAACCAAAGAGTTGGATGTGCGATGGGTTCGCCAGCTGCGCCGTCACTGGCGAACTCATACATGTGGGCTGTTGAGAAACAATTGTTTTTTGAAGATCAGGCATTTACCCCGTTTGTACATTTATATTATAGATATATAGATGATTTATTGTTTTTTTGGACAGGGGATGTTGAACAGTTTCTGGCAGTGATCGAAAGGCAAAATAACTCAGGTCACCCCATTAAATTGACAGTAGCCCACCATAAAAAACTCATCAGCTTTCTTGACATTAATATAGCCATTGAGAACAAAAAGATCGTAACATCAATGCACACTAAGCAGACCGATAGAAATACTCTGTTACATTATCAGAGTTTTCATCCTCGGTCTACTGTGAATTCTCTGCCTTATTCCCAGTATGTTAGGGTGCTCCGATGTAACAGTGATCCAGCAGCAGCTGACCGACAACTTGATGAAATGACCAACAAGTTTAGAGAAAGGGGATATCCTAAACAGATCCTCAAACAAGCCAGACAGAAAGCCACCAAAAAATCACGGAGTAAGTTACTAGAGGAGAAGGGTAAAAAGAGCAAAACATCGACAGTGCCCTGGGTACAACAATACCATACACATAGTATGGCTCTCAACAAACAAGCCAAGTCTTTGTGGCCCATTATTACATCTGACCCTGACCTTAAAATGTTTAAAGGTCACAAGTTAATGCCCAGCTACACCAGGAGTCGCAATCTGAGAGATTGGGTAGTAAAAACAGATGTCACACATTTGGGTAAACCTGAAATTAAAGGAGGCACCAGTGGGTTCCTAAAAAGAGGCAACGGGTGCTTTAAATGCACCGGCTGCACGACATGTAGCCACATGTCGGTAGGAAAATTCATCGATCATCCCCACTTAAGTAAAAAATTTGCCATCAGGATGCCCCTCACATGTACATCCAAGTTTGTTGTGTACGTTCTGTTTTGCCCATGTGGGCTCTACTATGTGGGCAAAACAGAGCGACAGTTCAAGGAACGTATGGCACAACACAGGGCGGCCATCAGGGCGGCACTGGTAAGTGGCACCAGTGACCAACCGGTGGCCCGCCACTTTGCCCACCAGAAACATTCTGTTGCTACATTACGCCATAAAATAATTGACCAGGTACCCTCATCCCCACAAGGGGGGGATAGAGGAAGAAAACTGGTCCAGTTAGAAAATAAATGGATCTATAGGCTTGATACGGTCACACCCAGGGGACTCAACGATAGCTTGTGGCTAAGTTGTTTTATATAAAATAAACCCCGGGCCATCAGGCATAGCCTATTCTGTGAACATGTTCATCCATATATGTCCTTGTATAGAGTATAGTGTCAGTTTAAAAGAACTGGTTGCGTTTAGTTTATATAGGATATTGATGGTGGTACATTTAGTACATCCCTAAGTATATGCATATAGTAAGAAAAGTTTTTTATATGTTTCCCCCACACATTGGGTTCTAGTTAATTAGCACAGCACGCTATTTTAAGAGATTCACCTTTTTGGTCTCTTTAATTTAAAAAAAACCCCGTCATGTACACTTGCCGGAACACAAAACACAACACTGAGTGGAGGACAAATATTATTGTCAACCACGTTGTAACTCCGCGTTTTTAACGTGGTCTTAAAATGCAGATGTGACACTAAGAGAGGTTGTAGGAGTAAGGTTTTATGGTAGATGGTTAGTTTTTATGTACAAATAAGTGTTGGTTTGTTATGTGATGTTTTTTTGTATACAGCCGCGTCCCCATGGCAACAGGACGCTGTCCCGACTGGGCGCACCACGGCTGGAGACTTCCTGCGTGTCATATCCGAGTGACGCACTTCCTGGTAACGGAATGAGCGTCCCCGGAGAGCGTGCAGGGAGACGGAGGCCGGAGGAGACGCCGGGAGGGAGGAGTTGAAGGTTGTTTGCCGCGCTTCGTGAGTATAAATATATGCACTGTTTTTATTGTGATTCACTTGGGTGTGGCTTGAGAAAGGGGTGCGAGCCCCGAAACGTCGCTTGAATAAACCACAGTTTTTTCTTCACTTCGATTACAAGTCTCCGAGTGCCGCTCCTTCTTCCTGTGTATATATGCTGCCTGGTTCGTCCGGTGTATCGCTACGAGAAGGCACCTGAGCAAGGTATAGACATTAAACCCTGGTTTACCCCATGAGTGCCGGTTCACTGGGACTATATATATATATATATATATATATATATATATATATATATATCCCCCCCCCCCCCCGTCTCATGGCAACTTTTAATTGAAAGTGGCAAAAGCAATATCTTACATATTTGGGTGTAAATTACCCTTTACTGTCCTGTACTATTTTGAGAGATCTTAACAAATAATAATTATAATTTTGCTCTAAGACTAGTAAACACAATCAAGATGCACATGCTACCCAGACGCCTTTATGTTTTTCAGGTGCTGTCAGATAATGTTCCCAACCAATCAGACTCTATCATTTCTCTAGTACATAATAGAAAATCATAGACACAATCTGATTGATATTATTACTATTGGAAACATTAGAACTTTTCATTTTTTAATATATCTACCTCTAGGCAGTACACTGGCCACCCAGTGGTTGTGCTGTGTCTCTATTCAAAATAGAGAAACACATTTGTGACCACTCACTGATGAACCAGTTCAGTCAGTTCAGTTTTTCTGCCCAAATGGCAAACAATCCCAACTTCTTCATAAAAATAGATCTTTGTCACAGTCCTGATGTATAACTAATCCGAATGGTGTCACAGTATCTTGAATTTATTGAAAGATTAATTGGTAGTGGTCATCAAATTGATTTAAGCAACTACCATTTTGTAAATAAACCATATACACAGAAACTTTTTTTCTTACTGTACTTTTAATGGATGAAATGGTTTTCTTTCAGAATGGTTTGTTTCAGTTACTCAAATGGTATTGGTATATTTATAAACAAAATAGCTCCTTATAGATTTTTATTGTATTATACGCTACACTTGGTTTGAGCTATCACAGTAGAGCAATATAAAAGAAATAGAATTCATTAAATTGAGTTTTTGTGCACTGTGGTTTTAATGGGCAGTAAAATGCTATCAGTCATATCTCAGTTTGAGGAAACTACTATACACTAACTGTATGGATTGAAAACAATTTGAGATAACTAAATCTAGTCAAAAGTGTGTGTGTGTGTGTGTGTGTGTGTGTGTGTGTGTGGGGGGGGGGGGTGTATAGACGACTGCCTGACGGTAGAGCCATACTCCAAGGAACATGTGTATTAGCATAACAAACATTTGGTAAAAGTACAGATTTTTCAGTATTAATTTGGTGTTACCTTTAAACTGAAATCTCTCCTTTAAATCACACCACAAAATCACTGAAATATCAGCACTGTTACTAATTCAGAAGCTATTACTTGTGTCACTAAGGGACTTCTTTACAGTTAGAGTCGTATTTGCCTTACATACTGTAAACCATATTTTAGTGCAAGGGATTCAAATATTACTATTGTTATTCTGGGCACATACTGCACATAAATATGGTTAATTTTACTTTTCTATTTTGTATTAGGAACCGTTTCTATCAGATCACTAAATCAGGTTGCGTCCTTAGTAGCTGTATATTTTTTCTAACTAACACACCGCTCAACTGTCCAGCATTCAGTGGGACAGTGCCATTTTAGGGACTGCAGTGTCCTGCAGTGGGGTGGTTGGGGGTACTAATTACCTGGGCCCAGGTCTGATAGTGGAGCCTCCGTTACCGAATATGAGCTCTATTGCCCTGGTTGGGAGCACACACCACTACTCTGCAGGTGATAAATGACATGTTACAGGCAAAGAAGGAAAAGGGCTGTTTGGGGGAACGCACTGAAAACTTTATGTAGGGAATATTAAAATAAAAACCATTAAAAGTTATATTTTAAAGTTTTCAGTGTGTTCCCCAAACAACCCTTTTCCTTCTTTGCCTGTAAAATGTATACACCCATGCTGTAGGGAACAGCACCCCCTTATCTGATAAGAACATTTTCTTTTTTGGGGGCCTCCTCCCCGTTTGAATCAGGGATTAACTAAGTTACTAGGTTGTGTTTATTTTAATATCAGTTCTACGTTAACAACCATCATTATCACTGTACATCATACGGTTATTGTTATTATTAAATGCATTAACATTATTAATCCTGGTACCAATTAAAAATTATATTACACAGTTGCATAATACAAGTGGATGTGAAGATTAAAAAGACTGTAAGAAAGTATTTCAGCAGTTTGGTGTAAGTGCCACTCTACCTATATGTCTGATAATCTCTGACTGTTTATTAAAAAACATTTAATTGCATTTGAGTTTAATAAAGGACGTTTAAGCCATACACACTGGTGAACTTTCAGCTTGAAAGTCGCTCAGTGTGTACGGGGCAGTGATGAGGAGTGAGCACTCCTGCATCATTGCTGCCCCGGCTGCTCACATGGCTTGCTTTGCTTGCCGTGCTTTGGGCAAGGAGCCCTGTGATTGGTACAGATTACTACAGTATTTCCAATCATAGTCCGCGTGAATCAGGCCCGTTAACAGGGGGGGTCAAAGGGGACAGCTGACCAAGGCCCCGACGATCGGAGGGGCCCCAGAATCAGTCACTTGTCCCTGCAGTTAGCTGCCTGGCACTCAATTGCCCACCCCCCCTAACAAGAGTCTTTGTGGCGGCGGCGCTGCAGGGACTCGGGAGGGGAAGTTGCCTGGGGACGCAGCTTCCGGCCACTGCTTACATACACTGACATGAGGGCCACAGCTGCACCGGCTCATGTCAGTGTGTGTAAGTGCGCGGCGGCCGGGAGCTGCGTGTTTAAACAGGCGATTCCCCCCCTGCATCCCCATGATTCCAGTTTAGGTGCCTCAACATTCAGCAGGAGTGTGGAGGCTGTTGGGACCCCAGGACAGGCTTGCCCTTATAAAGCCACAGCAGCGGCATGGGACTGGTCACTTTCACAATAACTCTCTTTTTGAGATTGCCTTGACCCAGGGCTGCGTGCATCTTCACTCTTTTGGAGAATTGAAGGTGTTATTGAGGTCTGTGATGTTGTTGTTGTCTAGATATCTTATATTACAAGAAAGCTATATGGATACCTGTAACATCCGTGTTGTGAGATATTAGAAGCTAGAGCCATAATATGTAATGGGCATTATGGTGTGTGGCCTAATGTGTAATGGGCATTATGACATGTGGCATAATATGTAATGGGCATTATGGCATGTGTCCTAATGTGTAATTGGCATTACGGGGTGGTATAAGTAATGGGTATTAACATGTAGGGTATAATATGTAATGGACATTATAGTTTGTGGCCTAATGTGTAAAAGCCATTATGGTGTGTGGCATAATATGTAATGGACATCATAGTGTGTTGTAAAATATGTAATGAGCATTATAGTGTGTGGCATAATGTGTAATGGGCATTACGGTGTGTGGTAGAATGTGTAGTAGGCATTATGGTGTGTGGTATAATGTGTAGTAGCTGTGAGTTCAGAAGTAAAGCCGGTACTTATGTAGTATTTGGGCGTCCGATTTAGAAATCGGATCGCATCGCATCGCATGCGACCAAATCGTATGCGATGCGATGGTCAAGATTTTTCCATAGGATTCAATGTTAAAATGATCTGAGTCCATTTTAACATAGAATTCAATGGGAAAAAGGGGTCCTTTTCCTTTCCCCACTATCCAAGTGGGCATGGAGTTGGATATAAACCTGTGGCGAGCGTAGCGAGCCACCGAGCCCGAAGCGTGGCTAGCGTAGCGAGCCCCGCGAGGGGACACAGAATACTTTTTAAGAAATATGCGTTCGCTCGCCATGCTTCGGGCTCGGTGGCTCGCTGCGCTCGCCACGCTATATAAAATCAACTCTATGCCCACTTGGATAGTGGGGAAATGAACAGGACCTTCTTAACATTGAATCCTATGCAAAATCGCATCGAATCGCATCGCATCTGATTGTATGCCTTAAGGTAAGGCATACAATCACAAAATCGGACGCCCAGATACTACATAAGTACCGTAAAGCCATTACATGGGACTTCTTGCCACCAATATGCCCACCATCCCTCCCTGCTCCACACAACTACTAGTGCTTAAGGGGGTGGGGGCCCCCATACATATCAATGTATGGGGCCCTGAGAATTCTGTTGCTGGCCCTGACGTGAATAGTAATGGATGGGAAAAAGTTGAAAAACAAAAACAGCTAAAAAACTTGTCACTACCATAAGTGTTCCAGCCATTGTCATGCTGACTATTTGAAATTGTTGACCTTTTGTACCTGTTAACATTAAGCACTGTCAAGCTTTACATGTCGACTCATTGGCCATGTTTGTCTTTTGACCACGTCGATCATATGGGGTCCACCTATTAACTGTAATTGACCTATTATCCAGATACCTGTTTGGACACACCACACCCAAATACAAATCTCACTGCACATGTTAAATCTGCCCCACCTGCAGTGCAACAAGGTTTTGCCAAGCCACACAAAGAAATACTACATCTCTACAATGACATACTGTAATATAGATATAATTTTAATAAACAAAACATACCAAGGCCACTTGCATACAAATGCACAAAGCCCACCTGTGTGTGAGAGAGTCTGTAGACCCCAGTAGAAACCTACTCAGACACAGAGAGAACATAGAAAGCCAAAAAGATTGTGAAATGGTTAGAATAAAATCCTAAAGTTCAACTGCAGCTAGAAAACAATGCTAATCACTGTGCTACTATATTACCCACATCTATCCAGTAGGTCTTACTCCTCCATTTGATCTAAGAAAAGACTGATCCTTGATATGTATCTTCTAGTTGTAAATTAGGCTAATAATATCTCCCTCACATCCCATATTTGGGTCCACTGTGTTGTTAGTTATTTTAACCCCAGAGAATCCCAGCAAATATTGACAGAGCCAGATTAAGGTCTAAATGGGCCTGGAGCTGAAAATTATCAATGGCCTATTATGCGCAATAATAGGGGTTGTGGCCAGCACCTAATAATGTGGGGGGCGTGACCAGTGTTCTGTTTGGGTGGTCTGCTCATGGGTGTGTCTGTATTTGTGTAAATACTTTCAACTAATTATATATGCCTGGAAAAGGCAGGGAGCAGGCATAAGAAAAATGCAGGGAGATATATTGGCGGGTGCCCTCCAAAGGTGCACATGCAGGATACCGATGTTCTAAGATACATGCGGGGTGAGGCAGCATTCCAGTTATAAAAAAATACTGAAAGCCAAAACTTGGTAGACAATATGTCAGCACCTTTTATGTGGTAACCTACGTTTACCACACCATATACCCCTTATACAAATCATGCAACACAATAGTAACCCCTTATACTGTACTTGCCTCTTACACATCGTGCCACATGGAATGAGCCAAAATTCACACTGACTGAGCCAAAATTCACACTATGCCACACAGATTGAGTCAACATTCACATTATGCCACACATATTAAGGCAAAATACACATTTTGCCACATGGATTGAGCCAAAATACACATTATTATACCAAACAGATTGAGCAATAATGCACAATATGCTTCATAAATAGGGGCATTGCGCGCTGAAGGCGCGCATTAAAAATTTACACCATAATGCCCATTACATGTTAAGCCAAACACCATATTCTCCATTACGTATTATGCCAAACACCATAATGCCTATGAAAAATTATGCTACTTAAGTGTTGCTTACCAACATGTTCATTGCCAGGGGTTCCATGCTTATTGCCAGGGGTTCCATGCTCATTGCCATGTGGGATTACATGCTCATTGCCAAGGGGGAATACATGCTTGCGGTAACTGGGGGATAGCCGCCGCCGGGCAGAAATGACAGCCATTGACAGCTGGGCAGAGAGCAGGGGGCTGCCTGGCTGTATTCAGAGCACTGCATGTCCCAGCTATTAGAAATAATACCCCTTTCACACCAGAAAATGCAGGGATTTACCCAGGAATATGGCGCCAAGATCATGCAGGGACATTCCCGGACTGGACCGTTTTACACCAGCCTAGTCCCTGCATTTTTTTGTGTGAGGGGGACAGAAAACAACCCCCGCCCCCCTTTAAACAACCAGCTACATCTTCGGAACCAACTGACCGATTTACATGTAGGCTTCAAATGATTTTGGTCCCGTGAAACTGGGCCATTTGGTTCCAGAGAAATCTGTCAAACAACATGAACAGCCATGAAATTACATTTCAGAAATGAAAAAAAAAATTGGTTTACCCGCAATATCTCTAGAACCAATGAACCCATATGGACCAGGTATCAGATTGAAGGCCCAGCGATTTGGGTTCGACTGAGATCAACCTCAAGCTTCTGTGATGCCGGAGGGGGAACTGGCAGCCGTTGGAATCGGGTGGAGGTCGGAATTAGCGGGTCCCATGTTATCCTATGGGGAAAACATTCCAGGTTTGCCTGTCGGTATCTCCGGTTCCCGGGGGGCTACCGACACGGGGCTGGGCTCGTTGGAAAGCTCTGGTCCTCAGCTACAGAATGGGCCTATTTTGAGAATGGGCCTGGAGCTGTAGCTCCATCAGCCCCATTGTTAATCCGGCCCTGAATATTGATGGATGGAAACCACAGCTGCTGCCAAACATAAGGGTTGTCAAATACAGGCCAAGGGCAGTGCTGGCAGTCCTGGTTCAAATCAGTACACAAGTCAAAGGAGGGCTGTCATCAGAATTGGAGGAAGTTGTGTTCATGGACTAGAACTATGGGTTGGAGATTATGTGACAGTCCACTGTAGGAAACTGTTGGGGTGGGGAATCTGGACTGGACTGGAAATGTGTTCATTGGTTAAACGGGTGGACTCAGATAAAATGGATGCCGATCAAAGCTGACTATACTGGATGCTGGACTAGGACCAAATAATGCTGGATTAGAAAATGGGACTGTCTGCGCTGGGTTACCAGGCTAGAACTGGTTATGGCTGATAACTAGACTGGATCCAGCGTGTAATCAGTAGCAGTAGTGCTGATGGCAGTATTGCTGAAGCTAAGAGATTAAGGCCCTTATTCAAATATGACTGCAGTACAAATTTGTTCTCGAAATGGGCAAAACCATGTGCACTGCAGATGGGGCAGATGGAACTTGTGCAGAGAGTGTTACATTTGGGTGGGGTGTGTTGAAACTGAAATCTAAATTGCAGTGTAAAAATAATGCAGCCAGTATTTACCCTGCACAGAAACAAAATAACTCACACAAATCTAACTCTCTCTATACATGTTACATCTGTTTCACCTGCAGTGCACATGGTTTTGCCCATTTTGAGAACAAATCTGTATTGCGATCAGATCTGAATAAAGGCCTAGGAACCATGACATGCTGGTGGATAGTGACTGCACTGACAACTTTAGTGTCACTCTAGGGGTTTTGGGGACCCAGTTGTCACTGCAGTGAACCACTTCTGGATGCCTGAGACACAGGATAACTGGATCTGAGGATCCAGACACCGAGTCAGAGAACAACAGAATAACTTTCCATGCTGGATCTGGGAGTACTGAATAAATGAAGAATGCCTACTTGGCTTAACTGAAATAGTGCCTATTCAGCTATAATATCGGATTGCCAACTTCTCAATAACTGAGCTATGCCTACTTGGCAAATCTAAAATAGTGCCTAATTGGCGATAACTTCAAAATGCCCGTTGAGCAATAACTGAGATAATAACTTGGTGATGGACCACCGGCACTTGTTTAGCGACTGCTGCTGGTTAAAGAATCCAGAGCACGGGGGGAGCGGCCGGTGAGCAATCGGCAATCCAGCTGCAATAGTGACACAGTGGCAATTAGTGATTTGATAGCACTGCTCCAAGTTAAGACTGGCAGCCTGTAGCGAGTCAGTAGCTGTAGCAGGCCATGATGGTTAGCCAAACACCAGATGGTGGCTGGATACAGGGTCACCGCGGGAAGGCACACAGAGTCTGGATAGCAGGTAACATCCAGACTCTGGAAACAAGTGACAAGGTACCAGACGATGGCTATGGGTCTGGTGGGAGACTTGGAAACTGGGTCATGGCTGCAGACTGGCAGCGAGTGAGTAGCTGGAAGCGACTGATGACTGATAGTAGCTGTGATGCCGGGAGCAGCTGATGACTGATGGTAGCTGGGAAGCCGGGAGTGGCTGATGACTGTCAGCTACTGGGAAGCAGCAGATGACTGGGTATCCGCTGAGGTACTGGAGACCAGGAAGCCGTTGAATGCTGGGTGCGGACAGAAACAGAATCACAGGATGTGTCAGGAGAGCTGCTGGAGGCTGGGAAATGGAGCAAGATTGCGACATTGCTCAGAGCAGCTTCTGTCTCCTTGAGCCAATCTTTTAAATCCCTTGTCTTTCCATGATTGGGTGAATGCTCCTGAAGTTGCCTGTAATATCAGTTATGGATTCTGGAGTGAATGCCAACAGAGGAGATTGATTACTGCGAGTGTTACTGCAGGAAACAGTAGTGCAAAATCAATGGCGCTGCATAGCTAGCAACCAGGCACTTCAAAGGTTAATAGCTGGTTAGTATACTCTGTAGCAAGCTGGAATACCACAGGTGCACAATTAGAGCTGAAGCATTGCAGAGCAAGGCCAAATGCAGCCAGGCTGCGGAATTCTAAGAACAGTGCAAACTGAAGACAACCTGCAAAATAATCCAGGTTCATGACATTTGTAGGGACTGCTGAGCTGTGATTGGAAGCGGGAGTCATGGGACCTGATCTAGGCTCAAAATTGGCTAAGATACAGTAACTTGAGCCATCACGAAAAAGAGGGCGAGATGCACTAAGCCTTAAAAAGTGATAAAATGGAGAGTGATAAGCCAGCAACCAATCAGCTCATACTTGTTTCAAACACAGCCTGTAACACATACCCTCCAACATGATCCATTCCATTAGGTACAAAATGCTCTGCTTCTGGACTTCTTCCTTAATTTAGGATTGCCTTCATCTTTGCTGGAACACCGTTATCATCACTGACCTAGTTCAACACAGGTGACTGCAATTATCAATTAAGAGGGAAGTCCAGAAACAGTGCATTGTGTACCTAATGGAATGGGTCATGTTGGAGGGTATGGTAACATCGCCAGGGCCGGCGCCACCACTAGGCAGAGCTAGGCATTTGCCTAGGGCGCCGGCCATTGGAGGGCGGTAATGAGCCGCCTAGTAGAGGTACCATAGAAAGCTGGGAGCAGGACAGGTAAGACAGTGGGCTTCCCTCTCCATCCCCCCATCCCGCCCGTGAATCAACGCTATCCTGCCCCCCCCCCCCTTGGACACGGAGGCTGCGGGCACCCATTGCATTATAGCCCGCACACCCTCCGGACCACAGGCGCCTGCAATCCCCCCCCCCGAAGCGCCAGCTGCAGTATCGCCCGGACCCCCCTCCTCCCGGAGCTTGGCCGCCCGCCGCAGTATCGCTCCCCCACCCCCCCCCGGAGCGCGTGCGGGGGGGTGCATTGGGCGGCGGGCGGAGGATTTGCCTGGGGCGGGGGGGAGGCTTGCACCGGCCCTGAACATCGCAGTTAGGAGCCGATTGGCTGGCACTTTATCACTCTCTATTTAATCACTTTTTAAGCTTAGTGCATCTGGCCCTAAGAGAGGGTGCCAGGTCCACATGCAGCATCACTGCAGAAGCAGCTTGGACCAGCAGGAAGGAAGTAAACATCCTGGAACCTCCCTAAAGACTCCCAGCAGAATTATCAATGTCAGGGAGCGGGGTGTTGGGACCGGACAAGGGCTTACGTAGGACATATATAAAGAGGTATGGTTAGGGTCCAAGAATAATAACAAGGTCAAGGTACACTATACTGGGCCAGGCTGAACAAGGAGCATAATAAGAATGAGTATGCACCCAAAAATGTGCACACATCAATATCTGTGCCTAAATGGAAACTTGCACACAAAAATATTTCCTTTGGTGTGAGAAATACCTGGCTTTGCCACTGGGTGGCAGAGCTATGCTAGGATACCTCTGTTTTATTGAATGCACAGTAAATTAATTATAAAGGAAAGCCTGGGTTACTAAGACAAATATTCGTAATGATTCTTTATTCACTGAGTACAAAGCCTCTTTATGTCAGCAGCAGGGAAGCCTTCTATTAAAACTATTTAAGTACATTTGTTAAAAATATATTTGCTGGAGAACTCCTGATGCTTTAGATATGAAATGGGTGTAATTCCTTCTAGAGGGACCCTCCCTTACATGCTACAGAGGCACTATCATTTCAAACATTACACTAAAGCAATTTGGATGTAAAAACCCTCATATTCATTTGTCACAGCTGGGTAGGCTTTTTGTTCAGCTTTAATAAATGATAGAGATTAGAATGAAGAGCTGCTTTACTCCAATTTCATTTTCCAAATGAAAAACCGTTAACCACTAAAAAGATGATTAAATATTAAATACAACATATTCTTTTCCAATGAACATTTGTGGTGACAGTTAAAGTCTCAATATAAAATCCAATATAAAATATCTGAATACAATAAAACTTGATGATTGATATAAGGGTTAACTCATATTATTCTACAACCGCTTTGTAAACTTCACATCGATGGTCAGATAAAATGCCTGTGGTGGGTGGGGTTTAATTTTTTACGTAAACCAATTTAAAAAAAATAAAATAATGACCAGCGCACAACCTAGCTCTACAATGGTGTCCCCAGCTACTGTGGGATAGTGTTTTGTGCCGGCGGTAAAAAATGCAGATCTGAGTGGGTATATGTGAGGCAAGAAGAATTTATTGGTATGGGACACAGTGTATTACTACAAACTATTCTGCAACCAAAGCTTTCTGTCATTGCTGTTGCTATGAGGGGAGAAGGGGGGGGGGGGGGGGGAGAGCACCGCTGCACTGCAGTTTCTGCAGTCTGGTTCCACTCTCCCTCCAGTTGTACACTTGGAGAAGGGTGGGGGGTGATGGAGTCTCCAATTATCCAGTGGGGGTGGGCTCACAATGGGTCCAGTCCACCGGGATAGGTGTTCTGTATGGCGGTGAGTCTGTGTGGGAAGGGGTGGCAGTCCGGGGTGGGTGGGAAGGGAACAGAGTTACTCGGTATCGTTGGTGCTCCAATGTCTCACTATTGGCTACCGGCTTGGAAACGTTGGTGACAGCAAGTCTCCTGGTCTGACTTATTGCGTGAGTGCCGCCGCCACAAGCAAATATATATATATATATATATATATATATATATATATGGAATAAATGGCACTCACAGGACTTTACAAGTATAGAAAAGGAAGGAAACCTCAGTCAAATTGACGTTTCGATTTTATTAACTGTATTCAAGATCAACAAGTGTGCAATCACAAACATACATATATACCTAACTACTGACCTCCACATCACCGCCGCCGTCCCCTAGACCCAGTCCAGCCGCTGTGCAGAACCACCCTCCTTCCGGCAAAACTGGTGACGTCATAGATGCCTCCCGTCATCTCCAGGAGGCGAGGGGTGTGTTTTGGTCATTAACCAACCACCTGTCTAAAAAAAAAAACCGAAATATGTGTCAGACCAAACATAAACAAAAATAATAATAACAATGTGGCAGCAAGAAAAGGCACAGTGTACATCATCGCATGAACAATATGTGCAGTTGCATAGAATAAACAGTAGCATGGAATCACAAGCGCAAACCGTGATGACAATGTCATAGAAGGAAAATAACAAAGGGGATTCTGCAGACACTATGTCACCGGGCACAACGGAGTATATCAAAAAAGCAAGGTGTACCCAAGGGGGATTATGTACAAGGAACTAACTCAAATGAAGCAACCCAAATGGAGGCTTTCATTCAGCCCCCCCCCACCCCGTATCACAGTATTAAAAAAATGATGCTTTGCTCGATCTCCACCCCTCAAACTTTTAGGGATATGGCCAATAATTTTGTACCTCAATGTAGATAACCTGTTCCTCTGCTCTCTAAAATGATGGGCTACAGGTTGTTCAGGGTCACGCAGGGTACCCTCCAGGGCCTGTCTGATGGTGGACCTGTGGAGGGCCATGCATTCCCTAAACTGCCTGGTGGTCTTGAACACATACACTAACCCACAGGGACATCTGATAATATATACAACGTGGGTGATCATACAGGTAAGGGGTAGGGATCATTGGGTCGACAGTCATTAGGTCGACACCACTGGGTCGATATACTGGAAGGTCGACAGGTGTCTAGGTCAACATGGCACAAGGTCGACAGGTGTCTATGTCTACAGTCAAAAGTTCGACATGGGATTTTTCACTGTTTTTTTACCCAAATGTCGACACAGTTGACATGGACACAGTTTTAAGTGCACCACTTCCCTTGCATGGCTCGCTACGCTCACTATATTATGGTAGGGCATGAAATACCGCCTGTCGGCAGATATTGACTCAAGGTATATATAGTATATACCTTAATACTTGCATTGTGACTCTGGGCTCAAAGGTGGAATGAGGCCTAAAGCGCTGTGAGGGAGTAGAAATGGGTTGCTCATAAGTATCTGTATTGTTGTAGTGATCCCTTAACCAAAGGTTTCTTGAGAATTTGTATGAATCCACTTTCCACTGGAAATTGTCCATATTGCTGGATGGAACAAAAGAAAGTCCTTTATTTAAAATTGAGACTTCAGTCAGAGAGTTGCCTGCTGGACAGATTGAAAATGAGGTTGCCTTCTTCCCTTTGCTTGTTTTTTTTCGAAGTTGTGGTGCCGGTGGCAGTGCCAGATTAAGCCTTCGGGGGGCCCCTTGCACTTGTCATTACTGGCCGCAAACTGCATGGGAGAATATTATACTGTCAAAACACAGAGTAAAGGCAGAATAAACCTTGTCACTGGGTAACTGCAGGGGATATAAATACACACACACACACACACACACACACATACCACATGAAAAGCCTGTGTTTGTCCCTCTGCACCTTACTCTGTAGGAGACCTCACAGTCCTAGTGCTGCCTCTTATTAAAAACCGTCCCATGACTAAGCTGCTGCTGTTCTCCATGGGCCTGAGAAGCATGTAATGAGCTCCACCAATCAGAACTCAGCCCAAACCTCTCAGCCTCTACCCTCTGGTGCAAAGTGTCTTTAGTCAACTCCAAGTAAATGCACAGCACACTTGTGCAATCAGTGTGCCTTGGCTCCCGATGCTCAGCACCATTAATCATTGTCACATTGGCAGATAGGTGAAGCTGCAGCACTACCCCACTCCCATGCACAAAACCTTTAGCTAAAAAAATTTTTTTAAATACATGCCAACCACAGGGGACCCCTTGTGCCTCCAATATAATCCGGCCCTGGCCGGTGGCACTGGCCTCCACGTTGGGCTGGCCTCCTTCTTCTGTACCACGCTGTGTGTGGGTCTTTACCCCTAAAGGAGGTTTCTTACCCCTATTGTGTCCTGATTCTTCTGTTTCACTTGGTGAGGAGTAACCCCCAATGGAGCTATCAGGATCCCTGGCATAATGACGTGCCCACCTGGGCCTCTGTGGAGCTTTACTGTAACCTTTGGGATTAAAGACTCAGGGGAAAACGTGGTTCTCTGCGTAATATCTTTGGATGGTACTCAGTTTTTCACGTTTGAAATTGACCAGTTCGTGTCTGTATGTGTCCACCTGTAGTTGGAGTTTCTCTATCCACTTGTTTTCCATATCCGTCATCAGGGTGGCGAGGTGCAAATTCTCGAATTGCTGTTTCCTGATTTTTATTACATTCAGCTCTATAGCTGACTCCTTAATGAAAAGGAGTACAAGGTCAAGGCTGCACTTATTCAGAATGGCTACCCACTTACGGCACTAAATATTTTGTTGCTTTTCTGATATGTTTAGCATAGTTTCTGTGAATTGACAGCAGTTTTCTTTCCTATTGTACATTTCTGTATTTGTAAAGTTTCATATATTATAGCAGACTGACATGTAATGATAACACCCACCCTCACAGCCCAAACTTTGAGTTTTAAGCAGGTTTATGCACTGATTGTTGCCCTGCCAAAATCTGTATTCGCCTACCAAACAAATTAGGCTCCGGCATGCCCTGACTTTAAGTTATTTTTCCAGACACTTCTGGCACAGCTGTCTGTTCATTCACATCTTTCTTTAATGGTTGCAAGTTTATCTTGATTTCTACAACTCACCTGTATAGGCAATTCCCTGCCAGAAGGGTCTTGAAACTCCCTAAATTAGGAATAGCTGCTTTTACTCCTCAACTTTATTTGACTGACGGGTGGTGCCAACAACATCCCACAGTAAGACAATTCTCCTATTTGTCAGCGGCCTGCAGTATGTCTCATTGTCAAGAACTGATTATGTTCTAATGTGTGTGCAAGTACATTTGGTAGGGAATATAGTTTGCAAGCTCCACTGGGGCAGGGACTTATGTGAGTGTTCAAATTTACTCTGTAAAGAAGCAGTCTCCATGGCAACATAAGTGCAGCTAATATAGAATAAAAAGTACATTATTAAGAGGCTTAATATAAGCCATTTAGGAGGCAATTGCTTGCCATATACATGTGCAGATAAAAATCAAGTGATATAAACATAAAGTGAATACATAAAACATGCTGGTCATAACAACATATTACCATGGTGGCATTATCGGTTGGGTTCCCCCAACCTCATAAGTTATCTAATTCATAATGCATGTTATTTTATGAACAGTCTTATCGATTTTATTTCATAGTCTTAATATTATATTACATTATATGGACACCCACGGTTACTGGTCTGATCTTTCAATAACCTGTCTATTACTACTAACTCTGGACCGCAGAACCTCCAATACATTTAAATACCAATATCTCAAAAGTGTTTCACAATTTAAATGAAGTTCTGCAGCCCATGTTGTTTGTTCAACCCTCTTTGTGACAGGGTAACCAGCAATAAGATCCATCTGGACTCTGCTTGTAATAATCGCTTGCCTCTATTGCCTCCCCTGATGTTCTGTGGCACATGATCTATGATTTCTGATCTAATGCTGGCAATGCTGTGCTTCATGTTGGCACAATGTCTTGCGACCGGCTGGTCACTGGTGCCCATGCTCAGTGCATTTCTGATGGCCGATCTATGATTTGCCATTCGTTCTTTAAATTGACACTCTGTCTTGCCCAGGTAGTATAACCCACATGGGCAAGACAGAATGTAGATGACAAACTTAGTAGAACATGTCACTGAGGGGCCGATTTATTAAGCTTGGTAAAGTGTCTGTTTTTTATCACCGGCCACTAAGCTCCTAACTGTGAAGTTACAGGCTTGGTTTGAAAAATGACAGGGAGGAGATGATTGGCCGGTGATAAAAACCAGACACTTTATCACTTCACCGAGCTTAATAAATCTGCCCCAAATGCTTTATAGGTATTTTACGACCTGTGTGGGGATGGCAAACTGTGCTACCCACCAACATAGAACTGCAGGTCGTACATCCTACGCACCTATAGCACCCCTTAGGGCGCATCATAAAGTGCCTCGGAGTTGGTTTCTTAGTAAATTCTGTCACTTCCACCTTCACCAGCAAGATTCCTGCCCCTCTTGTACGCAGGCATGATTTTCTTATTGTGCAAACTCTTAAGTTCCTTATCAGAGGAGACAATGGGCCAAAGCTTTTTCAGTTGCCCGGTGTGTTCCTTACTATTGGCCGCATGTTGTGTTACCCATGGGATTTTATCCATGGGCTGATGCTTTTTGTTGTTTTTAGATTTCAAAGCTGTTTCCCTGGGTAAGCTCAAAACTTTCTGTTTAACTATTGCTAAAGCATTACTTTTATATCCTCTCTCCTCAAATCTACTCTGAATGATGTCTAGATCCCTATTAGTCTGTTCCTCATCGCTGGTGATTCTTTTGACCCGCAACATCTGTGAGAATGGGAGGCCATACCTCAAAGCTCTCGGGTGGCAGCTCCCATATCGCAACAGAGTGTTGCGGTCTGTTGCTTTCACATGTATAGAAGTATTAATTTTGTTATTACCAATACTAATTTTGACATCAAGGAAGTTTATCTCTCTCCTGCTCATATTGGATGTTAGCTTGGCTGGACAGGTGCTTGCATTATGGGCCTCTAGTATCTTACTAAGTTCCTCCTCACTGCCCAACCAGAATATTAATAGATCATCTATGTAGCGAAGATACAATAGCACCTTCCCTACATAAGATGTTTGAAAGATGAGCCTTTGATCCACCTGTTCATGTAGGCATTGGCGTAGGATGAGGCCACATTGGACCCCATTGCCACGCCAAGCCGTTGCCGATACATTTTCCCGCCAAAGTAAAAGTAATTGCGATGTAATACCAGGGACAACAGATAAAAAAAAAAAGCCATGTTCTGGACCAGTGTAGGCTGGATAATCTTGAATCAACAATTTGGTGGCCTGCATACCCTCTGAATGGGAAATGCAAGTATATAGCCCCACCACATCGGCACTACAGATGACTTAATTGTCCGACAGAGTCCCCAGATTACTCAACCGCTTCAATAGCATGTTAGTGCCCTTAAGATAAGATTTGGTTGATTTTACACATGGGTTCAAAAGCGCATCCAGGTGGTCAATATACCCCATTGCCACAGGAAGCAGATAGTTTCCTACAATTTTTGAGATATTTCTGCCAAGGTTCTGCAACATGTTTTGTTATTTTGTTATACGGGCGTAACTAGATATTTGTAGGCCCCATAGCAAAAGTTTGTAAGGGCCCCCTATTTAGCAACTGATGGTGCTAAGTGTAAGTAAAACATATTACTTATACAGTAAAGATGGGCCCCTTCAGCTCTGGGCCCCATAGCAGCTGCACCCCTTGCACCTATGGTAGTTACGCCCTTGTATACGCACCTTTTCATTGTGGGCGATGGTGATAAATATCATAATACAAGGGCAAGTTGTTAGTTGTGTATACTGTGTCATTTGTTTTACTATAGCAATCTTTGAATTTTAAAAGTAAATTCAACAAAACCACTTTATAGACAAATCAGAAGTGGCACTACAATTACCAGCATGAAGCAACTTTGTGCAAGGTTACTGGACTGCACCAAACCCTGCATAGAATCACACCATTTTTATCTCCAGCAGAAATACATGGCTTTTCTCTCTTTAGCCCCTCTGGTTCCAGATATCGCAGCTTTATTTGCAAAAAATAGCCAGCTTTTCATGGCAGATGAGCAGATTCACAAATACCTCAATTGTATCTCTAGAGTCAATGGAGGGGAATTCAATTGCATTGGGTGTCTACTTTATAAACAGGACTGATTAGACTCCCAAATAATTGGCAGAATTAAATTGTTGTTTGGGCGCATACACATATTGCGCATGTCACACTCAAACAGATGGGGTTAAGCTGTGTGAAACACTTAAACCCATCTAAAGTCATGCTTCGGATGTCCAAAAAAATTTAAACAATTGAATTCCTGACGTCAGACACCCTGTTTTTTGCATCCATGATCAAATAATTGGCATCCTTCCAATATATCCCCATAACACTTTTATTTTAACACATTCACTGGTACTTGTGTACTTTCACGGCTCCCACGATGTGCATCGTATGCGGAAAAATCGCATCGCATCGCATGCGATCGCACGAGATCGCATGCGATCTGATGCGATGCGATGTCATTTTTCACTGAAATTAAGGACATGAGTTGAAATCATGTAAAATGCACCCCAAATGTCATTTTTCACACTGTACCACCCCCACTATCAACGCCAACCCGAAGCGTGGCGAGCGCAGCGAGCCCGCGAGGGGCGGCGGTACGCGTCCTACGACCTTTTTAATACCCCTTTTTAATACCCCACCACCCCCTGTTAAGGGCCCCATACATCAGCAATTAATTGTGCCAATTTTCAGATATGGAGATGATTGCCACAATTCATTTTAGATGTGTGGGCTCCCTCTTTTGGCACTCCCAATCAAAATCACCAATCGATTGCTTAATCAGATTTTTAAACATGCTTAATAATCTGGTATTATCTGCGGATCTTTTTTAGGTACTTATGTAATATCTGGGCTCCCGTTTTTCTTATGAGTCCGCGTCCCCTAGCGGGGCTCGCTGCGCTCGCCACGCTTCGGGCACGGTGGCTCGCTGCGCTCGCCACACTATATAAAGTCAACTCCGTGCGTAGTTGGATAGTAGGGGTATGAAAAAATGGGGTGCATTTAACATGGGAGCCCAGATAATACATAAGTACCCTTTTTTTTATATGTGTGGGCATTCCCAATTTGTCTTCTTCATCTATTTACATTATGAACAGCTGAAATGACTATCGATTGGGCAATTTCCAGATATGAAGATGCAATCTTTAGATGGAAAAATCTGCCGATCACTGAAATAAATCTGTAATGTGTGGGCAAAGTCCCAAAGTTGACAGGGCGGCTGAGCCGCACACAGCATCCCTTTATGCCGCCTGGCCCGCCCGCTGTCTTCTCAGTTAGTTAGGAGTCAGACAGGCTCCTGCAGCCTCCTGCACTGAAGACATGTCTAGTGCAGAAGGCCGGTACAGAGGGAGGGGTAGCAGGAAGTTGTCTGTGATGATCACAGGCTGCTGTGCGTTCTACCTACTTCGCTGCAGCCCGCCTCGGTGTCCAGCATCCAGCAATCAGGTAAGACTATACAGGGGGAGCAGCCTGTGTTTTTTTTTTGTTATACGGGAAACGGTCATCTGTCAGACCACACTTAGGTCGACAGTCATTAGGTCGACCCCGGAAGGTCGACTGGCCCCAAGGTCGACAGGGTTAAAGGTCGACATGGGTCAAGGTCGGCATGACTTAAGGTCGACATGGGCCAAGGTTGACATGGGTTTAGGTTGACAGTCATTAGGTCGACATTACTTTTTCACTGTTTTTTGAGCCGACATGTGCCGGCAGGCGGTATTTCATGCCCTACCATCCACTAGGGGGTGGTGGGAGAATAAAATAGTGTGCCCAAAGCATTGCGAGCGAAGCGAGCGATGCGAGGGGCTGCTGTTCAACTCCAACTGTGTCCATGTCAACTGTGTCGACATTTGGGTAAAAAAAAACCCAGTGAAAAACTCATGTCGACCTAATGACTGTCGACCTACTCCCATGTCAACCTTGCCCCATGTCGACCTTAAGTCATGTCGACCTTGACCCATGTCGACCTTTAACTCTGTCGACCTTGGGGCCAGTCGACCTTCCAGGGTCGACCTAATGACTGTAGACCTAAGTCTGGTCTGACAGATGTACCGATTCCTGTTATACAGGGGGAGCAGCCTGTGGATTAATCTTATTATACAGAGGGAGCAGCCTGTGGATCATCATTATTATTATACAGGGGAGCAGCTTGTGGATCATTATTATTATACAGGGGGAGCAGCCTGTGGATCATTATTATTATACAGGAGGAGCAGCCTGTGGGGTATTATTATTATACAGGGGGAGCAGACTGTGGGGTATTATTATTATACAGGGGGAGCAGACTGTGGGGTATTATTATTATATATGGGGAGCAGCCTGTGGATCATTATTATTATACAGGGGGAGCAGCCTGTGGATCATTATTATTATACAGGGGGAGCAGCCTGTGGATCATTATTATTATACCTGGGGAGCAGCCTTTGGATTATTATTATTATAATAGTACAGGGGGAGGTCTCGGCCTACTACAAATCGTGTGTGTGTGTGTGTGTGTGGGGGGGGGGGGGGGGCGTGAAGCATGTAGCACCTAGCTACACCGCTGTGTACACCCTATAGCAATGGCGATGCACAGTCTCGCAAATCGCCATCGCCCGCTCAGATCTTTAGCATATGCAGGCAAAATCACCTGGCAAGTGTTTACAAAACATTCAACATGTGTATTGGGCTGAAGCACATATTTTGTGGTCTTTTATCAGGTTTGTAACAGGACAGACACTTTCTTTGCCTAAAGCTGGCCAAACACCAAAATCTGTCTAGCGGGAACAAAAATCTGTATGGGAGCATGCGATATGAGAGCATATGTTAATAAAAACTTGCTCCCAAATGACAAAATGACAATTACCAGATTTTCGTTCCCATCAGGCAGATTGGATAGATAAATCTTTTATTGTGTATCCAGCTAAGGCTGCTTGAACTAAAGTATATTATGTTATTTGTTTATGATTAATGGTAGTTTGCAATGCAATAGTTTGCTTTGTCATGCTATTTTCTACCTGGCCTGCCATCTGTAAGATATAAATAGTAGCTTGTTCTACATAATATAGGTCACAGTGCTGTTTACAGCTCCCTACAAGCATGTATTCCATAACTATGCAAAGTTAGAAATGTTAAGGCAATATAAATAAATGCAGTTTAAGCTTAATTTGTCAATAGTCGGCCTTGAGTACAGGATCATTTTACCTTTTAGTTTCAAAATTAATTCAGCTGGAAAGACACACAACATAAATAGAACAGAGAGCGAGCGAGAGAGCGAGCGAGAGAGCGAGCGAGAGAGAGCGCAAGCGAGAGAGAGAGAGAGAGAGAGAGAGAGAGAGAGAGTGTGTAACATGCTTTGCACTACAAAGCAGCTTTTCCATATGGGTTGGGATCATTTGGTTGATAGTCGTTAGGTCGACACCATTAGGTCGACATGTTATGGTTCCTTAAGTTAGCAATTATTTTTACAGTCCATGTCATGCACTTACGGTCTTTACCTTTTGGTATCCTTTTATCAGGGACAAATTTAATTATGTTTGACATTCTTTTTCAGTAGTGTTCTATACAACACCAGTGAGTAATCAGCCTCAAAGAAAAAAAATATTTAAAATGTTTTTCTGTAGCTCTTAAAAAAAAAAAAAAAAAATATATATATAAATGTGTGTGTGTGTGTGTAGCATCTTGTATACAATGTTAGAGTAAGTTTTATTTATATAGCGCACTTTTTCCAACAGGACTCAAGGCGCTTTACAGACATTTAAAATAACAATGCACATACTGTAATACAAAGGGTTATCAGTACAAGGAACAAATAACAATGGCAGTACAGATATACATCTCACATATACATCACATGTACAGATATGCACTACATGCATTCTAATAAGGGATACGGACATGGGGAACATACTGTATTTACCAATTTTAATGCCATCTTTAGATATTGCTAGTGACAAGCAACAGTGCAAAAAAAGGGGTGTAGCATTGCTTTATGGGAAAGTGGTTAGGAGGCGTGGTCTCATGGGTTAGGGAAGTCTGGGAGGAGCAGGCTGGCCCAAATTTAAAAATGTAAAGAGATGATGTTGCCCATACCAACCAATAAGATCATGTCTATCATTTTCTAGGGTGCAATACAGAATTGACAGACACAATCTGATTGGTTGATATGCGCAACTCTCAACTCGGTACTTGTGTATTATAGCGGCGCCCCCGATGTGCATTGCGCAATGTTTTCATCGCGTCGCATTGCATGCCATGCGATGCGACGCGATGTTTGCCCCCTATGCGATGAAAAATCATATAAGCACCATAAAGGGTGCTTTTAAGCACCCTAATGGGTGCTTACAATGTGAAATGCACCCCCACGCCACCCCCCTCTATAAACGTGAACCCGAAGCGTGGCGAGGGGCAGCGCTACGCGTCTCCGACCTTTTCATATCCCCACTATCCACGTCGGCGTGGAGTTGAGAATAGAAAGTGTGGCGAGCGCAGCGAGCCACCGAGCCCGAAGCGTGTCGAGCGCAGCGAGCCCCGCGAGGGGACGCGGATACCTTCACAGGTATCCGCGTCCCCTCACAGGCTTCACAGGTGTCCGCGTCCCCTCGCCACGCTTCGGGCTCGGTGGCACGCTGCGCTCGCCACACTTTCTATTCTCAACTCCACACCGACGTGGATAGTGGGGGTATGAAAAGGTCGGAGGACGCGTACCGCCGCCCCTCGTGGGCTCGCTGCGCTCGCCATGCTTCGGGTTCACGTTTATAGTGGGGGGGGTGGCGTGGGGGGTGCATTTCACATTGTTTAATCGCATCGCATTGTATTGTATGGCATTGTATGCCATGTACAATGTCATACAATTTTAAAATTGTATGCCATTATACAGTATCGCGCGATATCGCGTTGCATCGCATACCATCGCATGCCTTATGGTATGCGATGCGATGGGCGCCGCCAAAATACACAAGTACCCTCAACTCTTTTCATTTTTAGAAGCATTAGTAAATGTACCCCTTAATATTTGTGAGTATCCCCCCAAAATGAATGATTTCAGGGGATATGATGTAAATATTGAATGATAAATACACCCACTAGTGAAAAAAAAAAAATAGCAAGTGCTATAGTGTAACCATGCCTAAATGCAAATCTTATCGACACAAGAGATATAACCTGTACTATACTGTAACATGCCTAGATCTTACTTGCCAACCCTCCTGGAATGAGTGGGAGGATCCTGGAAATTGGTTGATGCTCCCATCCCCCTTCAAAGTAAAATGTATTAGAATTCTAGTAAATCAGGTGGTAACTCTCTATAATGCAGCATATGACATAATCAGTTTGTAAAGAAAATTCTGTAAACAGAGCAAAATATACTGTACAAAACACTGTAGCCAGCACAAATCGCTATGGTTGCCCTATTGGTGTATTACTGTACGTCATCCCTCATCCAATGGGAGTATTTTATCTCACTGTTCTTATTATTTCAATGTTTCTGGTGTGGAGCAATATTGTTGCAATGTACGTAACTAGGAGCTAAGAATTTCATGACAAAAGACCCTTTGTAAGCAAATGTCCTGTTATTTAGCAGTGCACCAAAAGAGGAAACGCAATTCTATCAAACTATAGGTGCAATAAAGTACAAGAGAAAATGTTTTTACTTGTATTTTTTTATTTTGTTTTCATGTCTATAGAGAAGATACACTGATTATTTTGTAATTCACAAAGGATATGTTTTAACATCTCATCTGAATAAACTACACCATAACTATTGCTTGTGTCTGCTCCAATTGCTTGGAATCTGAAAAGATATTTAGTTCTATGTAAAGCCACAAATGGTAATTTTAATTCTGGGAATATGGTTTACTGAATAGAGCCAAAGTATTCTAGCCAGGAAACGTTATTATAATTTTTTTTATCTTAAGAATTAATTTGTGAGAATGTGGCAACCCCTTTGTTGGTATTGTAATGTCACTGTGCATGCTAGTATTGTTTGATGCTCTATTATGAGTATAATTTCATTCTATCGTGAATATTTGACAAAAACATCTGTTAAAAATGAATATTCATTCATTTCACAAAAGGACTAACTAGCAAATTTTCAAAGCAACCACCAACACTTTCCTGCCTCTCAGTATATGTAGCACACCATAGGAATGCAATAAAGGGGAAAAAACAGGCTTAGCCAAGGCAATGCTGTTTTGTATCTCTCCCAGAATTGAATCATCTGCACACAATATATCTTGTCTTATTAAATATCACATTTGCTTTATACCAGTGGTAGCCAACCCTAGCCATCGAGAGCTACCAACAGTTCACATTTTCCAGACAACCTAGCTGCTGCACAGCTACACTCATTAATCACTGACACATTTTAAAAGATACACAGATGGAGCTAATTAGCTCACTTGTGATTCTGTGAGGAGACCTGCAAAACATGCACTGTTGGTAGCTCTTGAGGACTAGGGTTGGCTACCCCAGCTTTATACTGTCCCAGTTATCATCTTTGTTCTAAACTCATACTTCTGCAAAGGTCTGTACTTACTGGAATTTGTATATCCTCCACCACTTCAATCAGGTGTGCTGTGCCTTGCTTTGCTGGGTTCTCACAATGAAGATTATACTGGACTCCTGTCCAGTGGTTTGCAACTACTTCATTATAAATAGTATATAGAAATTTTAATTCTAGACAAAAAGTTAATGATTTGATGTATTTCACAATCCCCAAATCCATATTTTGGTATTTCATATAAAAAAAAGTAATGTCTAGGACCTCTGTAACAAATCTAGTTACTTTCTCCACTACACTGAATATTTCCATATAATAGGACTCCCAAGTTCTGACAAGTCTCCATATGTGACAGACAAGCTATAAAACGTAGCCTTATCTGTGACCATCTAGCCCATTTGCAGCTCTGGGATAGCCTTGCATATCTCCTGGACCTTGGCCATATTTAATGCCTGTTAAAGCATTTAGGTCACTGCTACCTTTCTGATTTTACTCCCTGTGAAGCTTTCACTTCTTTACTGATGTCGATGAGACATATTTGATCCCTACCATGGGATCCTTTTCATTTTTTCAGCTATAAAACATTTTTTTTCACACTATCCAGAGTCTATAGGGCAGCCTTCAATATATTGTCCTTGAATCCGTGTGCTTGCTCAAATTCCATTCCAACGAACTGCTGTCATAGAGTAAAGGCCCCCATACACTATGCGATTTTGGGACGATTTCATCCGATTTCGGCACTTTGTGCCGATAATCGGGTGAAATCGGCCCAAAATCGTAGGTGTGTGATATCTGATCCGATCCGATGCGCGGTCCCGTGCGCATCGGACCGGATCAGGGAGGTCGGACGGTCTGTACATACGATCACGTCCGACCTCCCTGTATGCATATGCCTGCCACCTGACAGGCATATGCATGCAGACCCCGGGGCAGCGGGTCCCTGAGCACCGGCGAGTGCTGCTGACTGACCTGGCCGGGCGGTGGTGGGGGCGGGCGGCGGGTGCGGTGAGCGCTGCTGACCTGGCCGGGCAGTGTACTTACACATAGCAGCAGCGGGGACGGGCAGCGCAGTGGCGGCTATTATATTTTTAAAATACTTGTCAAATGACCGGCCGCTCTCTGATTGGCCGGAGAGCTCTCAGCCAATCAGAGAGCGGCCGGTCATTTGACAAGTATTTTAAAAATATAATAGCCGCCACTGCGCTGCCCGTCCCTGCTGCTGCTATGTGTAAGTACACTGCCCGGCCAGGTCAGCAGCGCTCACCGCACCCGCTGCCCACCCCCACCACCACCGCTGCCCGCCCCCACTACTCCTCACCGCCCTGCAGCTATCTATCTATCTATCTATATATACATATATCTAGATATATATATATATATATATATATATATATATATATATATATATATATATATATATATATATAGGGTTGATCTTGGTGTTTTGGAAAATAAAATAAAATCTTTCTTCAAAAGAATTACCTGGAGTATATTATTATTATTACTATTTTATTATTCTTTTATTGTATGGACATTACAGTTAAAGGGCGCTGAAGACACTATTGTGGGTGTGTTGAAGTATTTCAATCCTACTAGTAGGGTACTGAGTGTCTACAGCGACCAATATACGTTTTTAGATATAGCGAAATATTGGAGATTTTGTGTTGTATATACAGATGGAGCAGGTCTCATCATTGCAGGGGATGGCGATGGCGACGCCAGCCGCCATCCCCCGCCACCCGCCATCTGTACAGCGAAAGGGGACACGCGCGTGTCCCCTTCCGACGGCGCTTCCCCCGGGTTACCGCCGGCTTGTCGGCAGTCACCCGGGGTCCCCTCCGCCTCCCCGCAGCCCCCCCCCTAACCCTGTCCGTCTCCCTGAAGCGGAGACGGACAGGGTTCCCGTCGCCCCGCCGACGGAAACTGAGACGCGCATGCGCGTGAGACGCACACGCGTCTCAGTCAGAGGGCCAGCCGGGATGCTGGCGGATCCCCAGCGGTGATGTTCTGGCGATTCGCCAGCAAAGAAGAGCCCGGCCCATCTGTATATATATATAGGTCCAGGATTCGGCACTCACTTGTAATGGATCACAGTGCCCGGTGCCTTCCAAAGAGTAATAAACAGTGTGTAGAGGCAGCGGCGGCACTCGCAGAGAATAAATTCACAAACACCAATAATTGAGGATTAACGTTTCAATTCGACTAGAATTTTCATCAGAAGCATACAAATAATACAGACACCATACCTTAAATACCCCCGGTATCCCCACCCGTTACCTGAAGCTGGTTGTCTTCCTGCTTCCGTCCACGCTGACGTACACGTGGGTGCTCCGGCGCACCCCCTGTGATGTCACCAGTGTCTCACAGTTGCTAGGTGATCAGCCGCTGGTTTGAGAGAAAATACAGAAACAAATATAAACAGCATGAAATACAAGTACAGCATTAATAACATTTCTAAGAAGCAGTTCGGGCTTAATTGCTCATTTAGTCCATGTGGGCTAACGGTATTAAGTAAATAAATCCATTTAGCTTATTTTTGTAACAAGGACGATCACCACCACGAATAGACCAGGGCACTCCATCTATAATTTTGTAACGACTGATATATATATCCACACTTGCACCTTGACAAAGGGGTGACAAAGACCCCGAAACGTTGGTCCGTTTTTGAATACACGCTTTAAAAGAAAACCCGTCTGAGTGCCGCCTTATTTACCTTTCTACATATTTAATCCAGAGGGCACCAGGGTAGTTGGACCCAGCTGGGGGAGTGCCAGGCCATCACCTGAAGCTATCTATCTATATCTATATGTAGAAAGCACTTACCCCCCTTGGTTGGAGAAGGATAGGAAACAGCACTCGAATGATAGGTATAGAAAAGGTGATTTTATTGTACAAACATGGTTGCACAGACAGACAGCTGTATACCTGACAACTGTTTCAACTGCACGCAAGCAGTTTTCATCAGAGGACTGCAGGCTTAAATGCTGGCTTAAATGCATTGATCAGTTCATGAACTAAATCTCCATTATTTATTAATATCAGTTAATTTAGTGAGTGCAGAGCCCCTACAATTTCTGTTTAAACAATGTGGTCGGAAGCCATAGGGCACCCCAAAACTAGGAAAGGTGAGTGCCGATGTTTAGTGTATATTGTTTATTAGATTCATTTTTTAATTAGTCTTATTGTGGTCACATTCTCTCATGCACCCTGTTTTAACCTATACTTCATAGCTTATGTTAACCATTTCCCTAGATGATTAGTGACAGGTGTGTTGGTAACTGCTCACCTTTAAAAGTATAGTCTGCTGTGAGCTTTAGACCAGATAGCATGCCTAGAATCAAACATTAATGTGATAGCTATGTGTATTGTAGCCATTTTGAGCAATAGTGTTAGGACCTGCAGAAAAGTGGGGTCCTTTGAAGGAGGCTGCAGGCTTAAATGCATTGATCAATTCATGAACTAAATCTACACTATTTTTTATCAGTTAATTTAGTGAGTGCGGAGCCCCTACAATTTCTGTTTAAACAATGTGGTTACAAGCCATAGGGCACCCCAAAACTAGGAAAGGTGAGTGCCGATGATTAGTGTATATTTTATATACAATTCAGCCACATTTAAATGGATATCTCAAATCAACTGGCCCTGATGGCCAAACAAGCACTGTATATTTCTCGAAGGAAGAACAGCACTCAATAGACAATAATACTGAAGAGAAAGGATCTACAGTATATTAAAACACAAGCTTTTGGGGTTTGACCACCTTCATCAGGTAACAACGACTTAGTACAAATTGCCTTGTACTAAGCCGTTGTTTTGTGTTTGCTCATTTATGTATTGCGGAAACCTTGTGGCACCATATAAATAAACAACAACAATAATAACAATAATAATATGGTCTTAAGGCCCGTCCAATGGATTGGCCAAAGTTTCTACTTGTGCAATTCTTGTTCCACCTACCCTTCCCAACCACAGCAGGGCAGAAGCTGCTGCAGCAGTCAGAGCAAGTCTCCAGCTATCCACCTTCCCTTGGCAACCACAGCAGGGCAGGCGCTGCTGCAGCAGGCACAGCAAGTCCCCAACTATCTACCTTCCAAACCATAGCATAGTAGAAGCTGCTGCAGCAGCCAGAGCAAGTCTCTAACTATCCACCTACCCATGCCAACCACAGCAGGGTAGGAGCTGCTGAAGCAGGTACAGAAGATCCCGAAAACCCTCAATGAATAAGCAAACAATTAAGAGAAAAAATAACTGACTGGGGATCGATCTCACATGGATTTCACTACGATATCTACAGCGTTCGATTCACAGACCACTCTGCCGACGTGTCACTTCAGTTTGTCAAAAATTTTGTAAAGTTAATTTTTTTTTCATTTAATGCACCCTTATAGGACCTTTAAAGGTCCACTTAACAGACTCTGTTTATTGTGTTGTATTCAGAAAGTCATAAGCTTTCCAACAACATATCACAATGCATGAAAACAGAAATAGCATGGACCCTTATGACAGCACCCTCAAGTGGTTGTCTGATTAAACCCATCTTCAAACTTAGATTGTCCCTTATGATGATAAGGTAGTGTGCAAAGTTTGAAGACAATTAGTTTGAGTGTTGTCGTGGAACACACACACACACACAAATATTGTTCAGTTATACTTATGAAGATAGCCCAGACTCATGTCTCCATGAGCCCATCTTTCGCCTGCCCAAGCCTATTCCTGATATTCCGAAACACACAGCATATTTTTAACTCATAAAGGGCCTGATTCGGGTTCACTCTCAAAAGCAAATTCTTTCTTTAATGGACTAAACCATATGCACTGCAGGTGGGGCAGATGAAACATGTGCAGAGTTAGATTTGGGTGGAGATTGTACTTCAAACTGATATTTATATTGCAGTGTAAAAATAAAGCAGCCAGTATTAGTCTGCATAGAAACAAAATCACCGGATGTCAGCTTCCTGCACGCATATGTAAGTGACTTGAAAGTCACTTTTATATATGTTCACCTTCCACATCTTTCGATGGTTGGCGACTAACGAAAGATATGGGCGTTCCCTGCAGCATGCGAATGGATGTTAATGCTAAACATCCATTTGCAGCCTGTGCGTGGGAACACACGCTGCGGGGCAGGTGGGGGGGGGGGGCACATTCGCCGAGCCGAGTTTGGTGGACTCACAAGGCTGCGAATTCCCAGCCTTGCGAATCAACCAGAATACCTCCCATGGTTTGTTCCAGACACAGTTACTTGCATTTCTTGCTTTGCTTACAAACATGAATCAGGCACAATGCACAGATGGGAGGTCTGGGTCCTCCCTGGGCTCATTTTAGTAATGTTTTTTTGTTTTAAATGCAACACTTTCTAAGATAAATTAAAATTGTTATATGTCATTTAAAGTTTGCAGACATTGTGATCTCACTGACAACCAATTTTGTTTAGATTCGTTTATACTGGAACAATAATTCTGCTCCCTTTATTTCTTGTCTCAGTTTCTTCATCTTCCTTGTTCTAGAGAATGAGACGTCGCTCACCAGCTGTTAATGAATTAAATTCCTCAATCACATTGTAATTAACTGACAAAGCCAATACTTGTTCAATATACAAAAACATGAGTGAATCAAGGCCCTGTTGGGACATTGTACCTTTTGAGGTTTTTTTTACATTTTGTTTTGAAAAGACTCTTTCACGTGAGTAGATAAGGCACACTTTTTCTTCAAACTAATTGGTTTTGACAGGTCCACGCCCCTTTTATACAGTTTGTCCACGCCCCCATTTATACATTTTGATATCAAACTTGATACGATCGTATCACGTTTGATATCAAAGTGGTATAAATAATATTAACCCCCGTATTAAAATATAATTGGTTTGATACTGTAACTTCATACACTGATATTGGTTATGTGAAATAACACATATATAAAGTACGCTTAATGTTATCTTAATCAGCTGGTAGAATTTCTAAACATAATGCTAAAAAAGTTGTTAGAAAAATATGGTATACAACAGATATATAATTCGTAGAAATGTAGATCTTGTTTTATATCAAATTTGATTTGTGTAGGATGTCGCGCAACGCCGATCATCAAAACAGCCGGCTGAAAGCCAGGTATTATAACGTATTAAAGCCGGGGAGTTTTTGCGGCTTTGATAAATATTATAAAGCTTTGAAAAATAAATTTAAAAGATCCGATGTGAGAAAATGGTTACAAGAGCAAGACGCGTACACATTGCACAAACCGGCTAGAAAAAACTATAAAAGGAATATGATATGCGTATCGGATATAAATCAACAGTGGCAATGTGATTTGGTATCACTCATAGATCTGGCAAAGCACAACGACGGCGTAAAATATATACTAACCGTCATCGATATATTCAGTAAGAGGGCCTGGGCTGAAAGTCTGACTGCTAAGAGCGCGACGACTGTCGCTAAGGCTTTTGAAAAATTATTCCAACAGGGGGGCGTACCGCGGAAACTACAAACCGATAATGGTAAAGAGTTTCTAAACAAAGTCCTAAAAAAGTTGTTAGAAAAATACGGTATACAACATTTCACAACCAATAATGATGTGAAAGCAGCCGTTATAGAACGCTTCAATAGGACTTTAAAAACACGAATGTGGCGATATTTCACGGCGAATAATACATACCGATATATAGACGTTTTACAAGCGTTCATTACCAGTTATAATAACACATACCATAGAACGATTAAGCGGGCGCCGAATGAGGTGGATGGCTCTAATGCGCTGGATGTCTTCAAGACGATATATGGCGATTACTTTAGAAGTAAGAAAACAAAGGCTTGTTTAGCGGTCGGGGACCACGTTCGTATCTCAAAATATAAGGATATATTTCAGAAAGGTTACGAACAGAGTTTTTCTGAGGAAATATTTGTAATACGCGGCGTGAACACTAAAGGACTTAAGCCGCTTTACACGTTGGAGGATCTCTACGGGGAGGCTATAACGGGGAGTTTTTACCCCGAAGAACTTAAAAGTATACCGAAAAACTATAATAGGATTTACAAAGTGGAGAAGATTTTAAAAAATAAGACGGTTAGAGGGAGGAAACACGTATTAGTCAAGTGGCGTGGATACCCCACAAAATTTAACAGTTGGGTCGCTGCATCGGAGATAAAAGATATATAAACAAAGAGGAAGATGGATGACAAACCCTTCTACATAACATTGCCGAGTAACGCCTCAGCCGATACATTTCCACAAAATAAGATTTCTGACTATACCACAAAGTTAGCAAGGCCTATAGACTTAAGTGGAGATTGGGAAGTAGCTCTTACAGAAATACAATACCCACACACCTGGAATACAATCGATGTGCGTGATTGTGTGTTGAAAATAACAAAGTGGGATGGGACGAGCGGTACAGCAACGAGGGTTTGCGTTAAACCGGGGTTTTATGAAACCATCGGGGCGTTACTGTTTTCTTTCAATGCTGAAATTGACCGACATAAACTGGATGGTTTAAAACTATTGTACGATCCGCTTGAACGAGAGATAATCATCGACAACAAGGCGATGTACAACATCACAGCCGGTCCTAAATTGTCGAGAATACTGGGGTTATACCCGAAAACTAAGTTTTTAAAACCGTGCGCCGACATCAACGGCGGGCAATATACGCTCTTCGTGTACACAGATATTATCGAACATCAGAGGGTCGGTGATAGTTATGTTCCGTTGTTGCGCACCGTTGAAATAAAGGGCCGTAACAACGAGATGGTCACTATACGGTATGAGAAGCCCGATTATGTTCCGTTGTGCAAGACGCATTTTGACACTATAGCCATAGAGATAAAGAATGATCAGAACGAAAACATGTCATTCAAGTTTGGGAAAGCGAACGTGAAACTACATTTCAGACGACGCAAATCCGAATTTTATTAAAGACAATGGTGGCCGTTAAAAATTATGGTGACCCGGGGCTCTACGCGCAATATTATAAAACACAGGCCGGTAATGGATTACCCGGTTTTCACGGCAGCGCGTATATGTACGGGTGCGGTTTAGGTGGAATTTTTCGAAGCCTGTTCAGAAAAGCGGTACCGCTTTTCCGAAGAGGGCTGGCGATAGCAAAGCCCCACGTGAAGAATGCAGCACGCAACATCGCGAAAGACGTCATCGGACAAGCCACAGCGGCGGTTGTGAGCAAAATACACGACGCAAATCAAGCGAAGCAAGATGGATCAGGTTTAATCTATGCCAGGAAAGGGGCGGCTAAAAATAAACGGAAGCGGGCAATACGACTTCCGACATGGTGCAGACCCCTTTTAAACAAAAAACGGAGCAGACGCGGCTTAATTAAAAAAAGGAAACCGAAGCGAAGGGTCGGTGATATTTTTTAAGCATGTCTTTCATACACAATGAATCCATGGAATGCGCAAAATCTGAACTTGACCTTTTTGACGTACCACCGACGCAGACCAGCGTAGAGAAAAGCCTCTACGTCGAAGTTCAACCTTTGGCGGCATTATCCGAGACCGCGCCGCTTGAATTCTACATAGCGGCCAGCGGGGAACACTACTACGATCTGAACAACACGTTGCTGTACGTGACCTGCAAGATCGTACGGCCTGATAACACGGCTATACCTCAAGACGCCAAGGTCGCTCTTATTAATTACCCCATAGCAACTTTATTTAGCCAGGTTGATGTCACTTTGGGCGATAGGCTCATATCACAGTCCAATAATCTTTACGCTTATAGGGCCTACATAGAGACCATACTGAATTATAGCTCAGATGCGTTATCCACAAAACACACAACTGGATTATTCTACAAAGATGTGGCTGGAGAACACAACACAAGAACCCTGGATGGCGTAAACACAGGGTTTATAAAAAGGGCAAGAACAACGGCACAAAGTCGAACGGTTGAATTATTGGGGCCGCTACACTGTGACCTTTTTCATCAACATAAACTAATATTGAACGCCGTGGACTTGAAGATAAAACTCATCAGAAACAAAGATGCTTTCTGCTTAATGTCTGCTGAAGCGGAGCCCTTTAAAATTCAGATTGTTGCAGCGTCCCTGTTTGTGAAAAGGGTTCAGGTCTCACCCGCAGTCCGGATTGGACACGCCCAGGCCTTACTGACCACCAACGCCAAATATGCGATCGATAGAGTGGGCATGAAGATCTATAGCATACCGACGGGGAGTCGCGTATTTAATTTAGAAAATCTGTTTTTAGGACAGGTGCCAAAAACCGTTATAGCCGCTTTTGTAGATAATGAAGCGTTTTCAGGAGCCTATGACAAAAACCCTCTACGGTTTGAACATAAAAATGTAAACTTCGCATCCCTATACCTGGATGGAACACCGCATCCGGCCAAACCATTTCAACCAGACTTTGAACACGGTAACGCGGTTCGCGAGTATATGTCGCTCATTCAGATCACAAATAAGCAGAAATCAGATTCGGGTATACTAATTGACCGTGAAGAGTACCTCAACGGCTACACACTATTTGCTTTTGATCTGTCGCCTGAACAGGAATGCGCGGAGCATCTGTCTCTAATCAGAACCGGAAATCTACGAGCTGAATTCCGGTTTGCAGGAGCACTAGACCGGACAGTCAACATAATAATATACGCATTATTTGATAATATCATCGAGATCAACCAGCGGCGCGATGTGCTGTATGATTATCTATAAATGAAATAAATAATTTTTATATTTATCGTATATTTACCAATATTCATCACCCCATCAGCGATATGAACACATTACAGATAAATTGTATACTGTACGCTAATCCGGTGACGCGCCTGTTTTTTAAAGGGACCTACCCGTGTGATATGCTTCCGAGCGGTAAACTATCGCAATACCCCTGCGCGTTTGTAATCAACACACACACCAGCGCCCAACCGGGGGAGCATTGGTTGGCCGTTTATTTTAACAACCAGCGCGAGTGTTACTTTTTGGACTCTTACGGTTTAGAACCTGACAATCCCCTATTCCCAAAGGCCATAATAAATTTTTTAAACTCAAATTCAAAAAGAATTTACCACCAAAATAAGCAGTTGCAAGGTTTTAACAGTACCGTTTGTGGGCAATATTGTATATACTTTATATTTTTCATGTGTAAAAATTACAAATATACAGATGTGTTGGTCCGTTTTAGTTTTGATACAAAACGTAATGATCGCTATGTATCAAACTTTGTAAGACGTCTCCCTAGAAGTCATTGTTTGAGTCGATATACGGGTAACTGTATACAGTCCTGTGTCACCAGTAACCAACATGTGTTTGATAAAAATAATGTGTAATACAAAATTGTTTGTGTAACTTGTAACTAATGTTGTGATTGAAATGCTGCATGTACATTGCTTATGGTTACTTTCTATTAAAAAATCTTGCTTATTGAACTTTATATCGTGTGATTGCATATTTTTGCAGACAAACTGGTTAGAATCAAAGAACAAAACAGCATTTTATAAATCATAACCATATTTTATTGGTACAGACAATATGTATTTACAGCAAAATAATCACGAATAACACGATAAACTTTACAGTTAAAACAATACACTAAATACATGATACATTACAAATTAAACGTCATCGTACAAATTAAACGCACAAAAATACATCGTATAAAAACATTATAAATTAGTTATATGTTAAAGGTTCAACCACTGCGAATCCTGAAACAGATTTACGGATCTTTTCCTCGGTAGTAAGTATCCGTGTGGCGTTGTTAACCCGGGGGAATTTAAAACATTTATACGACTTTTTTTAATGTTGTGTATTGGGGAGGCTATATTTACATTGCCAATTTCATCATCGTAGATTTCAGCTTTTAAGCGATCTAACTGTAATCTGTTTGATGCATTACCAACTACAGTGGACGGGATATTCAACTCAGCCATAGCGCGCATAAATTCAATCCATCCGTTAGGCATTTTATGACTCGTCACGCTGTGATTTTGCGTGATACCCCTTATCAAGTCTAACACATTGGATCCTGGCACTGTGACGCCTTTATACATAAACACACCCTTGCGGTCCCAATTCGCAATGTCTTTAGAGCGAACCATTTTACTCATTAGTATTTCACAGTTCTTTTTATACCGCGCATTAACACTGTTCAAGACATCGTGGTAAACAGCGTCGGTAGCGTCGTCTTGTGTAGGGTTAGTTGTATCCTCAACAGCATTTGCACCGGGTGATAAAAGCGTTAAAGTTGACATTTCTCTATCAGTTTGTTTACTCAACACCAGGTATCTCTGTAACACAGCTGTGTAGCGTTTTGCCTTTTCATACTCTGATAAAGCATTATTATGTAGTATACTTATGATCTCAGCATCTAGGCCTTGCGTGGCTGTTTTGCGTATATCATCGCTGTTTGGTTTGTTGTTTAAACGGTCTATCTGTTGCTGGGGGACCAGATACATTTTCTCAGCGTATTCCATCACCGATTAGACAGTAGTCCGGTAATTAATGGAATGGCAAATCCTAGCAACGATCCGATAAACCCACCCGACTGTTTCACCAACCTCTTCTTTTTCCCAATGGCGCATTTCTTATTACAAAGCGATTTTATAAGGGACCTCTTCTTTTTAAGGTAGTTCAACTGGCGCTGTGACAGGGGTATTTTACCTTTAAGCGTATTGAGAGCAATCTCACATATGGCTGTCACCAAATCGTTTGAAGCGTTGGATAATATAGCGTTTCTTTGGGCCGGTTTGGCTTTAATGAGGGTTTTTAAAAGGGCCCAATTACGCCTTATCCTGGTCGACATGTTCACAGCTGTTAGAAGCGGTAATGAATGACTATAGGATGCGCGGTTATAGCTATTTAGAACCCCGCTTCTTAACAACATAAGCTACTGGTGTGTCGGGGGGAAATAAACCGCTTCGTAAACGATAATCATCAAGGGCATTGTTTCTTAAATCAACCAGTAAATAACCGTATGGAGGCTCCGTAGCGGACTCATAGGCTTCAAGAAAAAAACGATATTTTGATGGGTACATTTGTCTAGCCAGAATGCTAACCTGCATTTTATCCCTGGGGTTTTTAAACAGGACCATATATTTTGTGTTTAAATGTATAGTCCTGCTCTTTCTACCTTGACAAAATATGTTTTGCACAAGGTACATGACACTGAGATTACGATGGTGCACATACTTTGTGAACGCTTTCTCAACCTCAGAATTATTACTCGCTGCATCCATCAAGTCATCTATCACCGTTAAATTAATCTTATCAGGGGGAAAAAGCTGGTCGTCGCTAAATGACTCGGGCAAACCCTCTATAAAACGCATACCAGGGTGAGCACTCAGAAGTTGGTCATATATCGGTTGCCAACAGGTGTAAAACCAAACAATATTATCAGGTACATGCGTCATATGTGTGGATGCGTGTTGTATTAGTGTTTTCACAAAATAACTTTTCCCCGAATTGGAGGGTCCGGCTAAAATACAGGAGAAGGGGTGTTGAAAACGGATATCCATCTTAATAACCAAATGGTAGGGTTGTAAAATTATCCGTGAGGTTACGTTTAGTGTAAACGCACTTTTGCGTTTTCTGCAGCATACGGGTTTCAATCTGCCAGTACTTTTTCACACGTACTATACCGGGCTGCCTGGTCACAATTTTTTTCTGATCCTCGCCTTTGGGGTTTAAAGGATAATCTAAGACCAGTTCTTTCAGACTGTCAAAGTTAACGTGCTGCTCATTACAAACATTCAACGTTATACCTTTGACCTTGAGGCTCGTCTTGCCGTTGCTTAGTCTATAGCCGTATGACTTGGGGCCGGCTGAAACAAACTCTGTTATATGCGTACCAGATGGTAGTTCGCTGGTCAACTCCCCTAGATAATCGCCTAATGGCGGATTCCAGTCACCGGGCCTGCTGACAAAAATTACAGAATCTGTATCGTGATACAGACATCTATCTTGTAATCTATCCAATAGGTTGTACAACTCGACGCGGGCGTGCGCTGTGGTAAATGCTGCTATAAATATATTTGTTGTTGAAGACCTGGTATAATGGTCTTTGGCGTATTTCCAGTTGACCATAACAGTTTCTGAGTCTATGAAGTCTAAAGCAGACACCTCATAGTGTGGTTGAAAGGCATATTCAAAAAGCTTATCAGGATCTGTCACTAGACAAGTATTGGGCATGTTGCTACGTTGACCAAATTTACCCCATAATGAGTTTAAAAACAATTTAGAAATTTGTCTTTTGGCGGGGTTGACATTTATGTGTTCGTGTCTTAAAGCTATGCCCTCATTTTTTTGATACGCGTCTATGTACTCTTGTTGTTTCACAGAGTCTGTACACCAATCGGGGTAACCAGAAGCCTCCTGTTTATCTCTGAGGTGTGTTTTAATGTAACCTGAAAACAGATCATCAGATCTCTCATCAAAATGCCACACCTCATAGATTTTACACACTTTGTACCCCTTTTCTATAGCAAGATTTATCTCCACTGTGCACCATGTACCGGTTAGGGCGCGGTTTTCTGAGTCATGAACACACGGCTCACACTGTCCAGATTCGGCGCATGTGCGGCACAGCGGAAACATTAACTTACCATTCATTTTAACCGGTAAAACTGGAAAGAAAAGGCCTCGCGGAGGATTAATTTTTAATTTAACAAAACCAAAATACTTTGTGACATCATCAAAGTCCTTATAAATGATGCGTGGGTGACGTATAGGATATGTTTTGGTCTTGTTGACAAATGGGTATAGGCTAGTAAAGTCAAAATAGTGTATTTTTTCATCGCACTCTGTCTTGTGATAAAGTTTTATGGCGTTAGTGCGGCCGCCATAAAGACCATCACGAGGATCCAAGGGGTCAGGGATTTCCAAACCTTTCAGAAAAACCTGAAGCTCCTCATCAGTCTCCCTCATTTTCTTCCACTCACAACCCCACATCTCCCTTATCTGAAATCCACACCGTTTAAGGTATTGTATCCTTAACTGTGTCTTGTGCCGCAGTTGACCGTAGGTTGTTTTAGTCAGATTGTTTTCATCATCGGTTTTGTAACAGTTGTCACAACCGTGATAAAAACACCCCTGGAATTCAAAAGCTGTTGGCACGCCGTTAATCACGGCGTAACCATCCAGACTGTATCTACCGACTTTCTTCTCACCACCTTGTAAAGCGTGTCTTATACTCACACCTTCTTTGTGTTCTATGTACATTAACCACTGTATGGCTGGTGTTGAGTAACGCTTCTGGGTCTTGTGATAGTTATCACCCGGTACAAGAGCCAATGTGTTTGCCTGTAAATATTTACAACGATACATAGCCATACAAACCGACGCTAAAGTCGTCAGTTGGAATGGATCAACGTGACGTTTAACGGCTACATCTTTTTTCTCTGTCGCTATTACAAACTCCTGTTCTGTCATGGCTATAACGGCTGATCTGAAAGCTGCGCACCCTTTTTGCAATATTCTGACATCCTCTTTACAATATCGTATTAATTCTTTTTGAAAATTAAACGCCTTGTGTTTGTTTTTTTCGTACCACTCTGTAACATCAGCGGCCTCCTTAGGCATCATGTGTTGTAGGCCAAAATATTCTATTGAGGGCATGACCCCTATGTAATTTTGGTTATCGGCTGTGTTAAAAAAATGCGGGAAATGACCTTTAACGCCATCAAATCCCATGGCCTTTGGAAATCTGCTCAATTTCATGGGGAGAAAATTGAGAGAGTCTATAAACCTAATCTTCAGATCTTTTATTGTGATACACATTATGTTTCCGCCATTAGAGATGAGGGATACTGTATACCGTTCTTTGATGATCTTGTTCAATACAAAATACGAATCATACCGCCCAGCGTTATGGGCTATGAATGTGTAATGCGCAAATTTTGGTTTCATGAACGTCTTTACAAAATCATCGATACAAGCTTTGCCCTTAAACTCCCAGGATTTCTCACCCATTAATGTGAGAGCGTAACAGTAGTTTGGTATATGTATACCTGTCTCCTGCATGCATTCGAAATCAAAAAAGATGTATTTGGTGGTGGGTTCTTCCGCTTTGATGGGCTGTATGTAACACAAATGATCCGCAAACCCATCAACATATGCCTTGCAAGTAGAACACTTTAGCCCCTGACACTCATGAGACCTGCGACGGTAGAGACAACACCTGTCGCAATAAACATGTTCAAGACAGGATATTTTGCGATCTAAAGCTAAGGATTTGTGCTCCTCTAAACATTCACGCGATCTGCAAAACACCCTACAAACCGAACATCTTAATGCGGAAGCCCCATCATCAACGCACGCTTGTCTGTGACAAGCCTTACAAAAGAAAAGACAATCGTGGCTATTTTTGCGCTCATAAGTTCGATTACATAAGGAACAGAAATATCTCGATCCGAGAAATGCGCAGATATTAATCAGGCCATAATAGTGTGAATCGTGATATAATACATACAGGGTATCACCGTAGCGCGATTCTGAAGAATAGTAATGCCAAGAACGATTATTATGATATAATATTGTAATTTTTGTTTTTAAGTGTTTTTCAAAAACAACAACGTCGCTAAAGCTGACTGCTTTATCGATCGGTAGGTTCAAATCCTTATGAATTTGAAGCGCCCGATCGTGTATTTCAGTGTCTGTGGCATTACCTTTATCCAGAAGTTTGCAGATCGATGCCGCAAAGCACAAATAATTGTGCGTATTGTTGAAATCATACAGGTGTCTTCTGCGCCTTTCTATAATTAAGCTGTATGGAATGCGTCTAAGGCCGCGACCAGTTAGGGCCCCACCCGCTCTATTTCTAAAAACAGTGATCACAAACCTTAAACCCGTGCCTAATAAGAATTCAGCGTTACTTTGAAGAGTGTTTGTAATTTGATTCAAGAAACTGACAGCGTCTAATGATTCTTGCGGCTTTCGGTGTGAGTAGATGGCGTTGTGTAAACCACCCCCCTCCAATCTTAACTGTACACGATCATTAGGGTCAACACCAACCATGAATTCATCAATCATAACCTGTATAGCGTTGTGTACGGCTTCAACACCCTCTGCAAATGATGTAACTCTTTCCAAATTAACAAATTGAAAATGATTATGATACTCAATAGCTCTGAAATTAGGATGGTGTCGCTCATACCTGTTAACAGCTTCTAAGTACACATCTCGCCGACCTTCACCATTACCGGGTGGCGCACCCCCATCTATGTCATTATGCATGGGCGTTGCGGGGTGTTCAACATTGTCAGGTGACGCAGCGTCACCCGGTAATGGTTGGTCCGGTGATTTGTCAGCCTGTGCACCTGGGGTTGGGGTTGTGCATCGCCCCCTGTGTTGTTTACGCTTTCTCAGCCTGTATATGCATTTTAAAGCCTGTTTTATTTTCGAACGGCGAAATAAGTGTGAGATTTTGCACGGTACATTTGCTTTAATTCTTGGGACTTTTTTACACACATGTAAATTACGTTTCAATCCATAACCCACCATGCCTAGTCACGGATCCGTTTCAATTATCTCTGCAAAATGATACATGTTCGCTTTAATAAAATCCCTAGTCCTCACGGTCTCTGCTATATGGTTTGATGTTACATTCATGTACATTTCTACAAGTTCTTTAATGATCTCTGGCTTCTTTTTTGAACCATAAAGCTCATCTTTTATACGGTTCAACATGGTATTGACATTTCTACGCATGTACCCTATATGCTCACGCATCCTCCCCATGACCGCGTAGTATTGTATTTCCGCATCTTGTCCTAATTGTTCCACATTCTGACCCCCATCAACTATGTCTGTCGATACCACGGTCGGCGGGGCATCCACACCGCCCGATGCGGTTGCCTCGCCGACCGTGGTAAAAACACTGGGCAGTTTTGTGTAATCATCACCCATTACTTTATCAGGGATTCCGGCTACAGATGTTACAGCCTCATCATCATTCTGTGGTGTATCTGAGACTGACTCTTCACTAGGGGTGATAAAAAATGTTTGACCATTTAAGTCCTCATCATTAGCGGATAATGTATCTGCAGGCGTGTTACTGACCACGCTTTGCGTTTCTGTAGTATGATGTTCCTGCGTGTCTGAAATTACGATGACATCATCATCCGTCAGCGGCGTGTATCTCTCTCTTGACAGTCGTAAAGTTTTACGAGTCTTCACAGTCTTTGTATTACCGGCAATGTCAATGTCGGATTCAGTAGGTGTTGCAGGTGTTGTAAATGCGTGCGGGTAATCCACATTACTCACGGTTGGCACTGTTTGTAATGCAATTCTTTTTCTCACGGGTCTACCTTCCGAATATTTCAATCTTCTTTTAAGGTCTGATAAATCGGCCTTGTTTTCTTGACCGACTCGACTTTTTGTAATTCTCCGCTTGCTTGGCTTGAAATCGTCGCGCTCGGTGGCCATGATCTCGGCCCTTGATACATCTTCTTGAAGTTGTGGGTCGATCACCGTTTTAGCTGATTCACCCCCATCCATTTCAGCATTGAGTGGTTGAGCAACCCCGGCCGCTGCTATCATTTTTGCGAATCGTCGCGGATCCGCTGTAAATAAAAAATAACAACGTTTTAGTTACACATTCGCGGACACTAAGACAACCGCTTTATAACACCTTCAGACCCGCCTCCCAAAACACCCACCCCATCCATGTCGGTTTGCATCTACACAGTCTGTTTAACACCTGTGGTTTCCATTTGTAAAGAACAATGATGAACGCGGTCCTTTATAAGAAACTAAATAAATAAACATTACATTACACACCTGAATATTTGCCAGATCTTTCCATCGGCGTGGTTCCTACTGTAATAAAAATCACACCGTTTTAGTTACACATACGCGGCCACAAAGACAGTCGCTTTATAACAACTTCAGACCTCCCAACCCCCACCTTCCTTGTCGGTTTTCATCTACACAGTCTGTTTAATACCTGTGGTTTCCATTTGTAAAGAACAGTGGTAAATGTTGTGCTATATAAGAAACCAAATAAATAAACATACACGGGTATTTGTCAAAGGTTTGCGCCGGCATGGTTCCTTTAAACAATGACCAGAAAGCTTGATCGCTGATCTGTGTTCTTTTTGCTCCTTTAGCCAATGTGCTGTTGGGTTGTTTGGCGTTTGATCCAACACTCGATGTCGGTTCTCTGTATCCGGATGGTCCCGCTTCACACGTATCGGCCCTAGGTACCGTAGGTTCATACCGGCTAGCTATGTCATCTGTAATACATACATTATCAATTAACGACACATTCGCCGACTTGAGAAAAAAAAAAAAAAACGTCATTTAAGTCATGATAACAACAACTCCTGTGGACACTATTCATGATTTTGCGACGATATGTAACATTTAACACAAAAACACATTATAAAAACATCACCAGCCAATCGTCAAAATTCACCTTGTATAGCCGGGGTCTGGTATAGCTGTTTATAGTGTTTTGCCGATGGTAAATTCCAGAGATCATCCATTATGTGTTCTGCATCAGATTTCGACATAATCGGCGATACTAACAGAGAACAAATAACACATTAATATCACAGGCTGTATAAAAATGAATATAACAGGATATATATATATATATATATATATATATGAGTGAGAACGTGAGAGTTCGCGCGAGATAGCGTGAGAGAGAGAGAGAGAGAGAGAGAGACATATTTTTGGAAATAATAATATATCACATTTTTTTAACATACATCACATTTTTTTTTTTGACGGCTTATGATCACCTACATTTTTGCGATTCGGACAAATCAGAGTATGCTGCGTATGGGTTTTCGAATGTCGTCAGATCCGGCCCGACTGTGAAATCCGAACCATATGATCCAACTTCAGATGCGTCATTTGTGACATCTGAAACTGATTTATGGGATTAACAATTTAATAAAAAATAATATATACATAAAAAATAAAATAAAAATTAACACAACAATTTTGTAGAACGAAAAATACAATCAACACGTGTAACATTAATACCAATAGGGCGCTTGATAATTAACACCAACAGAGTAACATTTATAACCACCAACAACAATGTGTCTTTGATCTGTAAACTTACATGTATTTGTCTGCTCATTTGACTGCTGTTGAAAGCTGGGTAAATCTTGAAAGTCTCTGAGACTTATTTTATTTGCATTAATGGTTTTGTATTCCTTTCTCTGTAATAAATAATAATAATAAGTTGAAATAACAATACAATAAGCTATTGTTAAACTATTGTAAATATCATATACACACCTGCATGTTGGCGTTTTGTTGATAGCTTAAGTTCAAAGGTGTTTTCTGCAACAACCACTAGATGGCACTGTTGATAATAAAAGATAACACGATAAGTTTCCATAACGAAATTTGCGTGCACAAAATCACATAAAACTATTAACGCTCTCACAAAAACCTGATCTATGAATACCTCCTGACATTGTATTCTATAGTTCAGCCAATAAAAATTAATTACAGGTGATCCGACAAAGCTACTGCCGCACCCCATCATATCCATGCGTGGTCAGCAGACCGCACATCACAAGCCGCCAGTATGCCAGCATGCACACACACAATACATTACAATACAATGAATGCAGCAGCATACTATATTTTAAGATTGTTTAAAGTGTTTTTAAAAGCAATATGTATAATGTACAGCCCACAATACACTAACCACTTCCTAAATAAATGATTAACCACAAGCCGCCAGTATGCCAGCGTGTACTCCAAATACATTACAATACAATGAATGCAGCAGCAAACTATATTTTAAGATTGTTTAAAGTGTTTTTAAAAGCAATATGTATAATGTACACCCCACAATACACTAACCACTTCCTAAATAAATGATTAACCACAAGCCGCCAGTATGCCAGCGTGTACTCCAAATACATTACAATACAATGAATGCAGCAGCAAACTATATTTTAAGATTGTTTAAAGTGTTTTTAAAAGCAATATGTATAATGTACAGCCCACAATACACTAACCACTTCCTAAATAAATGATTAACCACAAGCCGCCAGTATGCCAGCGTGTACTCCAAATACATTACAATACAATGAATGCAGCAGCAAACTATATTTTAAGATTGTTTAAAGTGTTTTTAAAAGCAATATGTATAATGTACAGCCCACAATACACTAACCACTTCCTAAATAAATGATTAACCACAAGCCGCCAGTATGCCAGCGTGTACTCCAAATACATTACAATACAATGAATGCAGCAGCAAACTATATTTTAAGATTGTTTAAAGTGTTTTTAAAAGCAATATGTATAATGTACAGCCCACAATACACTAACCACTTCCTAAATAAATGATTAACCACAAGCCGCCAGTATGCCAGCGTGTACTCCAAATACATTACAATACAATGAATGCAGCAGCAAACTATATTTTAAGATTGTTTAAAGTGTTTTTAAAAGCAATATGTATAATGTACAGCCCACAATACGCTAATCACTTCCTAAATAAATGATTAACCACAAGCCGCCAGTATGCCAGCGTGTACTCCAAATACATTACAATACAATGAATGCAGCAGCAAACTATATTTTAAGATTGTTTAAAGTGTTTTTAAAAACAATATGTATAATGTACACCCCACAAAACACTAACCACTTCCTAAATAAATGATTAACCACAAGCCGCCAGTATGCCCGCTTGTACTCCCAATACATTACAATACAATGCATACAGCCGCAAACTATATATATATATATATATATATATATATATATATATTTATTTAGAAAATTAAATTAGTCTTACCCTCTGTTCTGGAACAAAACTTCAAGTCAAAACTTCAAGTTCTCTGTCTTGAATAGTGTGTGTGTGTGAAGACCTTCAACCTCAATGTGTGGCAGATGCCTGGTAGTTGTCTGGTCCCATGGAGAACATATTTATACGTTTCAGTCAGTTAACACATCTGTGTTGCATTTGTCTCATTTGAATATTCATGAGTTGTGTTCCAAAGTCATAGCCAGACATATCAAATATATATATATATATATATATATATATATATATATATATATATATATATATATATATTGATTTAAATAACATAGCATATTGTGCAAAACACAGCTGTGTTCAGAATATTTAGCTCGATAAAATGCCACTAAATTGCCCCCCTGAATAAAAAACCCTTATTCTTATTAAATAATTGTCAGATATGGCACACCATCAACAACAGGCTACATAAGCCCTATATATATATATGGGCCTTTGTCATCATTTTGGAAGATTCCCGAATAAATCTTTTTACAAATACCATCTGGACTTCTATATGATTGATCAACAGATTTGTTGTATATGTATGTGTATGCTTTTTAATTTAAAATATATACCTTATCCACTACACCTGTGTAATTTGATTGAGATATATATATATATATATATATATATATATATATATATATATCTGATTTAAATAATATAGCATTTTATCCATATTTTATTCATCACATAATATAATGATACCATCACATTACACATATATATATTTATATATACTGTATATATATATATATATATATATATATATATATATATACTGTATATAGCTATATATATATATATATATATATATATACTTTATATAAATCCTTTATTTATCAGCATTGATAATGTTCAGTTAAATATAATACAGTATATAAGTTAATTCTGTAGTCTCTAGCTCCGTCTGGAACTTGCTTGCAACTGCAATACATGGCCACTAGATGCCACTCATGCTCTGTTGCAAAGATTTCATGGCCTTTCTTTGTTCTGTCTAAACTAATTAAACGGTTAGCCGTGTGAAAATGTTTTTTTCAGAGGTATGTGCTTTCTAATGAATATAATTGTTACCAGCCCTGCTGTGCTGTCTACGCTAATTGCGTCATACGTAAATGTCAACGTCTTCAAAGACTATGGAATCCGGTGTTTAAAATTACTTTTGAAAATTACAATCATCCGTCATATCTGATGTCTTTCTAAAAGTAACACTATACTTCTCACGCTGTGTGTCTTTAAATTTAAATGCCTACAACATGTCAGGACCAGACTGAATGGCTCTGTATCTTTAAATGCATAACATATGTATACCCAGACCTCTTTGTTATGTACGCGGATATTTCATTTATTTTAAAAGCAAGAAGGACCTTAGATGCTGTGGACGTTATCGTGTTGGGATATAACTTTTTATTTTTATTTTATTTATTTTTGATACACGTTTGGTCAGCCACATCGTTGTAGCGCTTTTGGCTCGTTCTAAGGTCAGTGTTATTATAGTTGGTAATGAACTGCCTGTATTATTCACTGTGAAAGATCTATGAGCTATACCAAATCACATTGCCCTTTTAAATTTATTTTTCAAAGCTTTATAATATTTATCAAAGCCGCAAAAACTCCCCGGCTTTAATACGTTATAATACCTGGCTTTCAGCCGGCTGTTTTGATGATCGGCGTTGCGCGACATCCTACACAAATCAAATTTGATATAAAACAAGATCTACATTTCTACGAATTATATATCTGTTGTATACCATATTTTTCTAACAACTTTTTTAGCATTATGTTTAGAAATTCTACCAGCTGATTAAGATAACATTAAGCGTACTTTATATATGTGTTATTTCACATAACCAATATCAGTGTATGAAGTTACAGTATCAAACCAATTATATTTTAATACGGGGGTTAATATTATTTATACCACTTTGATATCAAACGTGATACGATCGTATCAAGTTTGATATCAAAATGTATAAATGGGGGCGTGGACAAACTGTATAAAAGGGGCGTGGACCTGTCAAAACCAATTAGTTTGAAGAAAAAGTGTGCCTTATCTACTCACGTGAACAAAACTGTAAAGCAATGAACAGTTTTGCAAAAGGTCTGGAACATGGAGGACTGATCTAATTCCAAACAAGCCATTACCTTCAATGTTACCTTTATCATTACCCCAACAAGAGGACTTCAGCTTCCAACACATCCTAGTACAATTTAAATTGGTAATAATTCCCATATTAACCCTGCCAATGGGATACATATGATATGCCGGTGGACAGGATGCCAGCGGTCAACAAACCTGTCTGCCTGTGCTGGGACTGGTGGAAGACAATCAGGGCAGACTGTGGGTGGAAAGACTGTTGGTCCTTGGTTCCCTTCCTCCAGTGGCTCTGAAACAAGTAACAAAAGTTTACAGATAAAATAGGGATTTCTCCCATTTCCCAAAAGCCGCGTTAATTGCTAAATTTAACACTGGCAATGGAATAGGGAAAAACCTTGTTGCTATGGGAAAAATTCTGCACCAGGAATTTTTATTTAACTTTTCTCTCAAGTGGATATGTCCCATTAAGTCTAGAAGTTATTCTCTCCTGTTCCTTATTTGTTTGAAAGTGATGCTGGCACATTAAAGTGTTATCAATATGGGTGGATATTTTTCTCTTCTTAACGGAGGAACCTGATACACCGTTCTCTACACACAGCCATTTTGGGCACACACTTAAGAACAGTGGCTTGCAGCCTTTACTCATATACAATGCAGCACGGATGGTGTAATGGTTAGCATTACTGCCTCACAGCGCTGAGGTCATGGGTTCGTTCCCCACCATGGCTCTAACTGTGTGAGTTTGTATATTCTCCCCGTGCCTGCGTGGGTTTCCTCCGGGTACTCCGGTTTCCTCCCACAATCCAAAAATATACAGATAGGTTAATTGGCTTCCAACAAAATTAACCCTATAATGTCTGTGTGTGCGTGTACATGTGGTAGGGAATATAGATTGTAAGCTCCACTGGGGCAGGGACTGATGTGAATGTTCAAATATTCTCTATAAAGCGCTGCGGAATATGTATGCGCTATATAAGAAACTGTTTATAAATAAATAAATTTAGCACAGCATTTGTAAAGCAAATAATCTGTAAAGACTAAACTATAGTTATTTGCATTTTTAATTATAAATAATGTCTATTAATTGCTTTATTACTAAAGCAATCACAAAACACAATAAGAAATAATATTTTACGCATTTATAATATTTAGTGCTTAATCTTCACACAACAGAAATGTAGGAAATTTAATATATACCTGGACACACTTAGCAACTAATTTTCTCCTATGATTTATTGATCCCTTCTCTAGAGTCTTATGGATGCAAGTGTAAGTCTGTTCTGTTAGCATGCCCAGTATGAAATCATATACAGTATTGTATACTATAAACATGTATACAGTATTTTATACTATAAACATACTTGCCTAACCTATCAGAAGCGGTGAGAGACTCCCTTTTTTTGGTAGCCTCATACAGCCCAGGAAGGGTAAGTGATTCTCCTGCATCCTCCCTCTTTCCTTGTGATGCAGAAAGAATTATGATAAAATCAGGGAAAATCCTGTGATGGTACAAAGGGGTGGGCTAAAAGTTTGAAATTATGTCATTATGTCAAAGGGTCTACTTGCATAACAGTGCTGTCCTACCCCCCCTCCGAAGTGTAGTGCTGCATCTCCTCTGGAAAGGTGGGAAAAAAAGTAGATAAGTATGACTATAAATCAGGCAAGTAACAAAACTAAATTTACAGTCCAGTCAGGGCCGGTGCTGGGGTGTTCAGCGCCCCCCTGCAAACTATAAATTTGTACCCCCCCATACTTTACAAAGAGTAAAGTATGGGGCATATTGTGCATGCTGAAAGCAAAGGGTGTATAATAACCATAGAAGTAGTGCCTCTTACACACATGTTCACAGTCACAGCAGTGTCGTAACTAGACATTTTTATGCCCTGTACTAGAAATGGAATTGGTGTGTGTGTCCCCTCGTTCTCACACAAACAGCAAAGACAGGATCCCTGCGCGCCGAAGGCATGCAGCAAAAATTTAGAGTGTTGTAGGGAAGGGGCGTGGCCTCATGATAGTACCAATTCACATTACAACACACAGTAGTGTCCGTTATTAACATTAAACTACACAGGTGTGCCACTTTTACACACTGTGACAGGATTACGCACATCGTAATGCCTATTACCATAGGCGTGCGCACGGGGGGTGCCGGGGGTGCACAGGCACCTCCTAATGACCGGTCAAGCACTTTTTTTTTAATAGTGCCCGGAGCTCTGAAAACACTTTCTCCCCAGTGCCCACACCATCATGCCCCTCCATACAGCAGCCATCCTCGGATCCCATCTCCAACGGTGGCCCAGCGCGGACTGTGAGGGGGTTGCAGATTACTATCAGCTCTCAGGAGAGGCGGCCGCGGGAGCCGGCTGTTGACCTGACCGTGGACAGGAAGTGCTAGCAAGAGCCGAGACAGCGGCTCCTGCAGCTTGCTTGCGCTTCCTGTGCGCGACCCCCTACAACCCCCTCACAGTCCGCACTGGGCCGCCGGCGTTGGAGATGGGATCCGAGGATGGCTGCTGTACGGAGGGGGCGTGATGTCAGCAGCTGCTCTCCGCCAGAAGCTGTCCCCTGCCTGCGGCCGCCAAAGCACTTGATTCATCACAGAGCCAGGCAGGCTTATAGGTCAGTGTGGCATGGGTGCAGAGGGGGAGTGTACAAATATCAGAGCCATGACCTTTGCCACACCAGCCTGGCTGAGATGGACATCTATTCAGTAGATGTCCATCTCAGCCAGGCTGGTGTGGCAGATGTCATGTAGGGGACACAGTGACATATCTCCCAACATGACCCTCTCCAGGAGGGACACATTGTTCTGCTCCTGCACTTCCCTCTTCATTTATAATTGCCATCACCTGTGTTGAAGCACCTTTCTTAGCAAGTGACCTGTTCAACACAGGTGATGGTAATCATACATGATGAGGAAAGTCCAGGAACAGAGCATTATGTCCCTCCTGGAAAGGGTCATGTTGGGAGGTATGCAGTGATATCAGGGGGTGGGGGAGAGAGGAGCATGTTCCCACTTGTATGTCAGAGACAAGAAAAATGCCTGTCCTCTGTACACTGGGGCCTAATAATCACACATATGCGCTCACATATCCGCTATAGCGCCTATTTTACTCTAAAGTTGCAGACCAACTTTTACAAAATGAGGGACACACTCTGACTCACATCTGCAGTGGTGGAGGGGAGAGGGAGATGGAGACTTGCGGGGGTGTAGGGGAGGCCTGCTAGTTAATGCTGGTAAAAGAAAGAGGCATGCCTCCTCTCCCTAGCCTCTCCTCTTCCCCCTCTCACCCCACATCACCTCATCCCCTCACACTCGCCGTCAACTAACCCCCTCTCACCCCCTCACCACACCCACTCTTACCCCCCCATCACCTCACACCCCCCTGTCACCACACTACCCCCATCACCACACCTGCTCTCACACCCCCCCCATACACCACACCCACTCTCACCCCCGTTTATGTAGTCCTCTCTTAAGTACCACTGTCACTTAATTTGACTCTGCTGTCACTATGAGAGGACTAGACGCGCAGAGCACTGTTTCCATGCATGTGAAGAAGCTACTAAAGGATGCTGGGGCTGCACCCAGCGTCATTTAAATTTACAAGGCTGGCCGGCATCTGGCTGCACTGGCTGCTGCCTGTCCATGTCCACCCAGTCCCAGTGTGCCCAGTCCGCTGCCCCCAATAAGTCAATGGAAAGTGCAGTGCTACTTTGCCCCAGGCTCCAGCCCTGTGTGTGCTGTCCCAGAGTCCTCCTGAACCCTCTAAGCATGTAATCCCCATGGAGTGAAAGCCCTAGCATTGAGCATGAAAGCCCTGGCATCAAGCATGAAACCACTAGCAATTAACATGTAGGTAAGCGACAATTATGTGGCATCATATGTAATGGCAATTACGGTGTGTGGCATAATGTGTAATGGGCAACACAGTGTGTGGATTATTGTGTAATGGGCATCACAGTGTGAGGCGTAATGCATAATGGGCATCACGGTCTGAGGCGTAATGTGTAATGGGCATTACGGTGTGAGGCGCAACGTGTAATGGGCATCACAGTGTGAGGCGCAATGTGTAATGGGCATCATGGTCTGAGGCGTGAATGTGTTAGGGGAATTACGGTCTGAGGCGTAACGTGTAAGGGGCATCATGGTGTGAGGCACAACGTGAAAGGGGCATCACAGTTTGAGGCGCAAGGTGTTATGGGCATCACAGTGTGAGGAGCAACGTGTATTGGGCATTATGGTGTTTGGTATAATGTGTAATGGTTTAATGGGCATTATGGCATGTGGTATACTATGTAATGGGTGTGTGATGTGTAATAGTCATTATGGTGTAAATTTTTGGCACTCACTGTCCCTAATTTAGAAAAATTTGCCTGCCATATTGTGTAATGTATTATGGTATATGGCATCATGTAGAATTGGCATTACTGTGTGTGGCCTTATGTGTGATGGGCATTGTTGGGTGGTATTATGTGTAATTGGCATTATGTTGGGTGGCATTAGGTGTGATGGGCATTAGTTTGGCATTATATGTAATGGGCATTAAAGTGTAAATTTTTGCAGCGCGCCATCCGCGCTCACTATCCCTGTTTCTAGTATGTATGTGGGGGTGATTCACTCTGAAGTGCATATACATAAATAAGTCACCTATTTATTTTCCATTGATGCCCAATAGGTGTTGATAGACACGCCCAGTAGGCTGTGACGGACACGCCCAGTAGGCTGTGACGGACACGCCCAGTAGGCTGTGATGGACACACCCCTCCAATGGTGCACCCCCTAAGAAAATAAGCTGCGCACGCCTATGCCTATTACACATTATGCTGCACACCGAAATGCCCATTACGTAATTTGATACACACTGTAATGCCCATTACACATTATGTCACACAACCTATTGTTCATTACACATTAAGCCGCACCATAATTCCCATTACACATTATGATACACACCGCAATGCCTATCACATATTATACCACATAAGTGCAGCTTATCTATATGTTGTTTCCAGAAGTTATATGCTCGTTGCCAGGGGGTTTCTTGTTCAATTCCAGGTGTTTCATGCTCCTTGCCACAGGGGGTTACTGTGCACACTTGCTGCCATGGGTAATTACATGCTCGTCAGGGAGCGTTACAGTACATGCTCGTGGCCCAGGGGGAATACATGTTATTGGCCCTATGCCCCCCACTCACACCCATACTGGACCTCCTGTATACCATCACACATCCCTGATGTGCCAGTGCCCCACAATCATACACAGGTGTAAGTGGTGTCGGAGTATCTGACCTGACACAGGAAGAAGATGGAGTGTCAGGGCCTCCTGGTGCTCAAACTGGCACTCCTCTGCCCCTACAGATGGACAGCAGCTAGCCTGGGGGCCCTGCGAGAAATTCTCAGTGCATTGCTCAGCACTCAGCTAATTCAGTCTGTGGCAGCCTTTATAATCAATCTAAGAACCTCCCGGCAATGTAAACAGTGTTTTGCTGTGAGGTTTTTTCGATTGATTATAAAGGCTGCCACAGATTGGATGTACTCGGGGCTGCAGTGGAGGGAGCAGGTTCTGCTCGCTCTTCATGCTGCCAGCGCTGCTGCCGGTGTCAGAGCCGGACAGCCGCAGTCTGTGGAGGCTAGCAGCAGCAGTTCACATCAATATAGCACAGTGGTTCCTAACCTTTTTTGTCTCCCGTACCACTTGATTAGGCTTTTCATTTATGAGTACCCCCTCGTGTCAAGCCGCGCGTGACAATTTTTAGGGTGTGTGGCCTAAAAGAGGTGTGGTCTCATTTGAAGGGTGTGGCTTAACAGGGGCAAGTCACTCCCCCATTTTCACTGTGGTGGTATGTGCCATGTCTTCAGATTAATTTAAGAACATGCTGATGTATGCCCAGTTTATACTACAAAAATCATTCTGGTACCAAATATAAAACATAGCGTTCATACTGGCAATGACGAGAAAAAAAAAGAGTGCAACCACTTGACCTCAATATAAGCTCAGCCCATTCTGCGGACAGCATATAAAATAACAGAACACTGTCAAATCTCTATTACTGAAGCAACAAACAGACATTCCAAGGGATCATGTTAGCCTTCCAATAGTGCCAGATACACATATGCCCCCAAAAGTGCCAGATACACATATGCTCCAATGGTGCCATGTATGCCCCCACAGTGCCAGCAACAAGTATGCCCCACAGTGCCAGCAATGCCCCACAGTACCAGCAACAAGTATGCCCCACAGTGCCAGCAATGCCCCCCACAGTGCCAGCAATATGGTATGCCCCCACAGTGCCAGCAATATGGTATGCCCCCACCTTGCCAGCAATGCCCCCCAGAGTGCCAGCAATAAATATGCCCCCACAGTGCCAGCAATGCCCCCCCACAGTGCCAGCAATAAATATGCCCCCACATTGCCAGCAATAAGGTATGCCCCCACAGTGCCAGCAATGCCCCACAGTGCCAGCAACAAGTATGCCCCACAGTGCCAGCAATGTCCCCCACAGTGCCAGCAATATGGTATGCCCCCACAGTGCCAGCAATAAATATGCCCCCACAGTGCCAGCAATATGGTATGCCCCCACAGTGCCAGCTATGCCCCCCACAGTGCCAGCAATATGGTATTCCTCCAATGTATGCATGTTACATAGAGCCAGCACTGATGTATGATGGAGTGCACGCAGAACCAGAACACAGACTGCACACACATGTGTGTGTGTATATATATATATATAAGTGGGGAACCGTCTCAGAGAGGAAGCGAACAGAACACACAGAGAGTAGACAGAGGGAGTGAATGTGGAAGAGATGACAGAAAGCATACTCACCTGGCATCAATCCACACATCCAGCGATGGCGTCCTTCCGTCCAGGCATACTTCCAGGCGCGGCGGCTTTCTTCCCGGCAGGGCAGTGTCCTTCAGCAAGACTGCGCATGCGCCGGGGTCCGTCCTTCAAGGTGCTGCGGCTTTCTTCCAGGTGCGGCGGTCTCCTTACGCGACTGCGCATGCGCCTGGGGTCCATCCTTCCAGCCGCGGCGGTGTGACCCGGCGTCCTGCACATGTGCCGGGTCACGCAGCCGCCATTACCGGCATCTGCGTCGCGTACCCCCTGAAAGACCAGCTCGTACCCCCGGTGGTACGCGTACCACGTGTTGGGAACCGCTGATATAGCAGAACGGGTAGAGCGCCTTTCCAGCTCGGCGCCTCCCTGCTTTGCAGGACTTGCTGAGCAGGTAGTACCGGCCCTGAGTCCAGTGTTGATATGGGGAAAGCATTACTTAATTTTGTAGCAGATTAAATCAGTAAATATGACATTTAGTTAGATAGATCTATAAAACATATGAATCTAGACCTAGTTAACTTAAATTACATTAATATGAGTGTTTCATGAGCCATTATGCTTTTATGCATAACATTTTGTGTAAAAAGTGCCAAGTTTTCAGTTATACAACGTTATTTTATCTGTTCATTTTGCATTTGCTATATGAGAATATAATGCTTGAACAAGTACCTTTAATACAGTACTTTTTGAGAGTGTGATTATGTTTTTCCATCGCTGGCAGGCCAGTGGCATTATGTGTAATGGGGCATTTTCAGATCAGATCATGGTAATCATGTTATTTAGACTATGACTGGAAGAGTACAATAGTGCCCTGTAACAATAATAATTCTGTCTGCAATGTACTGTAGCTCTGCTTGGCTTGGATACATGTTTGTAAAGAAACAAAACGAAATTCAAGATACTGTATGTGTATTTTTGTTCTCTATTTAAAGGCATAGCAAAAGAGTACAAAGGCAGACAGTGCCTCATTAAGAAGAATGATTAGAAATTGTTATGTACATCTATTAATAGCAAATTATAATGAGGGAAATATATTAATGTGCAAATTGAAAATTACAGCAAAAGGAAAAATGAATAATGCTGCATATTTGAAATGTTGTGATGAATAAGGTAATCGTTATATTTGACATGAACATAAAATATATCCATGTACATTTTATAAAGAATTAAGTACTATATGGCTACGTCTAATTAGCAGTATAAAATATCTGGCATAACATTGATTTTAATTGATGTGTCTGAAGAAGTAAGCTTTCATAACCATTTAATAAGTTTCTAAAGTTCAGTTATTAAATAGAAATGCATCTTACATGATCTGCAAAGGCCATTGTGAGCACACAGGGGGCGACAGACAGCTCTGTATGGATAATTCTGCACTGCATGATGGGCAATGATGCAGTGATCAGTGCACTCTGGCCCTGATTCACAGTTGCAGGCAGTGTTGATGTTTCCACAGTTGTGCACTGCACATGTGTCACTGCCTCAATAAGTGCGTACAGCAATTAATTAACGACTACACTTGCCATGAGGATTAATTGGCAAGTGATTGACAAGCAGGAGCTGTTTTATAGGCATAAACGGGGAGGGGCAGCAAAAACACATGTGTGTCAGGACTGTTTCCAGGGGAATATATCAGCTGCTGACTGCAATCCTTTACAAAGGAATGACATCTCCAGCAGTGGCATAACTATACATTTTGCTCTCCCCTGCCCAAAAATACCCCCCCTTCCCTGGTGGACATGATGATCTCTGGCAGTGGTGTAGTGGACTATGGAGGCCCCAGCTACTATGGGGCCCTGCAGGTAATCCCTTGCACCATTTTTATTCTATTTAAGTAGAGATGGGTAAAACGGGTCACTAAAAAGAGCTGGGATTAGTGCAAAATGCGAGTGGGTCCCTTGACTCTACCCCACAGAGCACTCCCACGAAAGGGGGTAGTGCTCCTCCTCAAACAGTAAAAGAGGTCACCTTACAAAATGTATTGGATGCCGTAAACTCCAGTGAGGCCCGTTTAGCCGGGCAAATTAACAAAGTCCAATCTGACATAACTCTGTTGCGCGATGATGCGCAGAAATTATGGGACAGACTAACTGAGGCCGAGACAAGTATCTCTGATATCGAGGATGCTATCAGTCCCATTCAGTCACAAGTTAATACTATAGCAGGCTCGCTTACAGAGATGCAGCGTAAAATTCTGGATATGGAGGGCCGAATAATTTCCGCTTTATTGGCTTTGAGGAAAGAGCAGAAGCGGCCTCACCAGAAAAATTTATTGAAGAGTGGTTACTGCAGAATTTGGGCAAGGAAGCACTATCTCCTTATTTCTCAGTTGAACGGGCACATAGGGTACCATTTAGGGCCCCAATTCCCGGAGCCCCGCCGCGCACCTTGATCGTTAAACTTTTGCATTACAGGGATCGGGACAATATTCTGAGAGCTGCAAGAAATAAGGGAGACCTATTTCATAATGGCAAAAAGATTGGGTTGTTCCCTGATCCCCCACTGGACATTCAAAAGCAGAGGCTTAAATTCTGGGAGGTTAAAAGGCGGCTCAGGGAACTGAATATTAAATATTCAATGTTATACCCCACCAGACTGCGGGTGGAGTGTAAAGGAGAGGCCAAATTCTTTCTTACACCTTTGGAAGCCGCTGAGTGGTTGGATAAATATCATCCCAGCACTAAACAACTGGCTGCTCGCTAAAGTGATTGTCTAATTAAATGTCTATGTGCGAGTTCTAATTCTAGGAGCCGGTTTAGATCGATAATGTTGTTGTAAACGTGACTGTACCCCCTATTGTGCTCCTTTATTTTCTTATGACAATATTTGCTATGCACTGCTCGGTTAATATATTCTGGCTTGATACATTGATTCCCAAATGGGTGGGGGGTCCATTAATGGTGAATGTTTTCTAATGCAGATGGGGGTTGGGGGTGTGTGTTTGTAGTTAGAATATGGATAAGGTTAATTGATATTCTATTGGAGATGCCGGAGGGCTAGCCTCGCCTAAAGGGTGTGTGGTTCTTAGTAAAGTGCCCCCAACGTGAGGAGGGGATATACTTGAGAGTTTGGGTGGGCTTAGGTATGCCTTAATGGATAGGTAATACAGGGTGGGGGGCGGGTAAGCGGGTTTATGTTAATATGTGTATGTCTATGTACGTGTACAATTATATGTTGTTGTGGAGATTATATCATGTCGCACCTGGTCATCCTAAAGAAAAAAGGGGATAATTACCAAATCTCCCGGTTTGGAGGTTGACAAACCGCCTACAATTAGACTCCTTAATATATGGTTGGATTTCTATCTTGGAACATGAGAGGGTTAAATGAGAGGATTAAGCGCTCCTTGGTACTTAAACAATGTAAACAATTCTCCGCTGAAATAATTTGTTGTTGAGACACATCTAACTGAAAATAAAGTTCAGGCGTTGAACCGCCCATGGATAGGAGCGTTGTATCATTCTCATTTCTCTTCCTCTTCACGTGGTGTCTCTATATTAATCAAAAAAAATCTTGGCTTTGAATTACTCTCTCTAAAAAAAGGATAAGAGAGGCAGATATGTGTTCCTGGATGGGATTGTTGATTCCAAAGTTTTTGCATTTTAGCCATATATGTTCCCCCGCCATTTAATTATGAGGTGTTGAGACAAGCGGTGAATTTTGCCGCTGCACGTCCAGATAATCTGATAGTATGCTTGGGGGATTTCAATGCCGTCATGAATCCAGGGCTAGATAAGTGGAATAATAGAGGTGGATATAACTCTGGAAGTACTGGTCTAGCAGAATTTATTTCCACGGTTGGTTGGAGTGATATTTGGAGGGAAAAAAATCCTAGCAGTAGTCAATTCTCCTGTTATTCCTTTACTTATACATTTTCGAGAATTGACATGATTTTTTCCTCCAAAGATTTACTCCAGATGGTATCACGAATAGAGTATAAACCTCGGGGTATTTCTGATCACTCGCCTATTTTGATGCAGATCGATGGAAGGATGGAAGTGGTGTATAGATACTGGCAGTTTTACCCTAGTTGGCTTAGTCAATATAGGAATCCTGAGGAATTAGGAGCACTGATTGAGCAAATTATTTCCGAGAATATAGACTCTTCCTCCTCCACTAATGTTTGGGATGCATTTAAGGCTGTTCTCCGTGGATATTTGATTAAGAAAATTGCTATAATAAAAAGGAAGACTAGAGAGAAGGCTCTTGAGTTAGAAACTAGTATGATTCAGATGGAGCAGAGATATTTGAGGCAAAAATCTGAACCATTAAGATTGGAATGGCTGTCAATACAACAGAAATGGGTTGAACATCTTCAGACTATGGCCAACCAAAGATTACTTAGCAATTCACACACAATTTTTTTGAATGCTGACAAGGCGAGCAAATATCTGGCCTACTTGTCAAAAGTCGATACCTCTTGTAATACAATAACAAAAATATATTCTCAGACTGGGGTTTTGCAGACTACTCCTTCAGAAATGGCTGAGGTGTTTAGGACCCATTTTAGTAAGGTATACCAATCTAAACTTAATTGGGACTGTGAGCATATTGGGGAATACCTCAACACAATAGATCTACCATCTATTGAGGGAGAGGAACGTATTACCCTGGATTCACCTATCACCAGGTATGAGGTGGAAGCGGCAATTAAATCCCTCCCGTCTAATAAAGCCTCGGGAATAGATGGGTTACCAGGAGAGATATATAAACAATATAGTGAAATTTTTGCTTCTAGACTACTTTTTTCTTCCAGCAAATGATTGAGGAGGGTAAACTTGGGGACTCTATGTCAGAGGCTATTATTAACGTGGTCCTTAAGAGTGGTAAAGACCCTACCTCGGTCAATTCTTATCGGCTGATTTCTGTGATCACAACCGACGCTAAAGTCTTTGCCAAAGTTATGGCGAATAGACTTGATAGAGTGTTAGGAAAGTTGATCCACAGTGACCAAAATGGATTTATGAGAGTAAAATCCACCGCTATTAATATCCGAAGGGTATTACCTCCAAATGGCAGAGCTAACAAAGAAGGAAATAGCAATTGCATCCTTCGATGCAAACAAAGCCTTCGATTCGGTAGAATGGCCATACCTAAAACAAGTGCTGAAGGCTTTTGGGATAGGTCCTAGATTTATTGGATGGATTTTTCTATTGTATCAGGCTCCAAAAGCAAGAATATCTCTAAATGGGTATATTTCTGATTCCTTCCCTCTGTTTCGGGGAACACGGCAAGGATGCCCCCTTTCTCCTTTGCTGTTTGCTCTTGCCATTGAGCCAATTGCATGTAAATTAAGAACCGAGCTGGGGGACGTGGGAATGAATGGAAGCTTCATCACCCTATATGCAGACGATTTGTTAATAGGTCTAGCTAATTATAAGAAACAACTTCCTGGTATAATAAAAAGTCTGCAGGAGTTTGGGTCATATTCGGGTCTTACAATTAATTATAATAAATCTTACCTTCTTACGACCAATCCAACAGAGACTAGGGCTGGGACAACGTTATATGGTATTTCCAGGGTAGACAGGTTTAAATACCTGGGCATAACTATCTCAAGTAAATCCTCTGATTTTGTGATAGATAATTTGGACCCAGTTCTAGGGGAATTTAAAATAAGATGTAAAAGTTGGTTGAGGCTCCCTTTAACCGTTCTTGGTAGGGTAAATCTGGTAAAAATGTCACTCTTACCAAAACTTATTTATGTTCTTACCCAATCGCCCATTTATATTAGGGAGAGTATTTTCACAAAAATTAACTCCATAATTTCCTCCTTTATATGGAAAAATAAATCCCCAAGAATCAAGCTATCAGTTATCTGCAGAGCATGTCAAAATGGAGGGATGGCAATGCTAAACTTCAAGTTGTATTATTATGCCGCTCAATTGGCCCATATGGGGGATTGGGTTAATGAGAGGGGGATGTATGCAGATATAGTTCAATTAATAAATAAAGTGATCCCGGGCCACTCTTCCTTGCAAGCAGTTATGTTGAAGCAAGGTAGAAATTCCTTCCCCTTGATTATTAAACAAGCCAGAAATATCTGGAAGTGGGTTTGTAAAAAATTGGAATTTGACGAGTTTGACCCCGATATGCATCTTTTTACTCTGCCACAGCTTAATCAACTAAACCAACAAAATTTTGCTAGAATATGGGTGTCCTACGGTATTACTACAATAGGCCAGATATACGCAAATAATAAGTTTCTGTCCAATATTGCTCAAAGCGACGATTTGGGAAAGCTGAGGCAGAAATGGTCAGGGGACATTATTGACTTAAATTTAGAGAATTGGAGTCAGGCTTTTGCAGCACCTGGTATATACACTAGTTCCATTAGAATACATCAGATACAACTTAATATTCTTCATCGTACTTATATAACCCCTGAGAGATTGAGCAGATTTTCAGCGGCTTCCTCTAATAGATGTCCAAAATGTAAAGTATTGGGGTGTAATTTTTGGCACCTTTTATGGGAGTGTGATAAATTGCAAAGTTACTGGCAAGGGGTGGGGGAAATAATGAATAGTGTGTATCACTAGACAATAGATATGCTCTTTAAATCTTATTATGGGAGTATGGTCTAGTAGTGGCACGTCTTCGAGGCTCAGACACCTGGCACTTAACTTAAGTGCCATAGCCAAAACAGTGATTGCTAGATCTTGGATGGCACAAAGCGGTCCAACCATACAGGAATGGATTAGTTGGGTGAATAATATAGTTGAACATGAGCGGAGTGGATATATAGGGGGAAATTTATTAAAGGAAATTTGTAAAAAATAGGTGTATTTGTATCCAGAAATACACTTATTTTTGACATTTTCTATCCCGAAAATACAGTAATTCGTATTCGTATTGATAGCACATCAATAAGAACACGAATTGCCGTATTTTCGGGATAGAAAATGTCAAAAATAAGTGTATTTCTGGATACAAATACACCTATTTTTTTACAAATTTCCTTTAGTAAATTTCCTCCATAGTAAGAAATTCAGTGGATAAGTTTTATGAAATCTGGAGGAAGTGGATTGACTCCAGTTACTACAAGGGAGGATAACCTCGGTAATATAAATAGTAGGATGAGCGGTGTTCCTTCTTTTTTTTTTTTTTTCCCTCTTGAGAACTTCATCTCATTAAGTGATATGTTTTATTTAAGGTTCCTTTTACATACACAATTAATATAAGAAGTGAATTTATCACAATTTAAAACTGTCTTGATACAATAAATGTTTTTTTGTTTTTTTTTCCCTCTTCTTTCTTTCTTTCTTTCTTTCAGATTTCACGATATCACGTCAGAGCTATAGCTTAATAATGTTTTTTTCATACATGACTAATATAAGACTAGAATTTATCACAATTTAAATTGTTTTGGCACTGTACACAGATTTTGAATTCTCTTAGTATCGTTCCCGCCTTTGATTTTTTATATTGACCCTCTGGAGTTTTACTGTGGGTTTTGATATTGCATATAAGAGCTGGGATCAAATGATCAATTCGTGAAAAGATCCAGATCTTTTAGACAGATCATCGACTCACTTAAAAAAAAAAAAAACACAGGTACCCGTGCGGCAAGGACACCACTGCAGGCTCCTGTCAGAAGCCGGCATGGATCCCCCTGTCCGCTCCCCAGATGGCGCAGCAGGTACCCCCTTTGCACGGGGGGCGAGGGGCGAACTGCCACCCTCCATAGGCCGGCGCCCTAGGCAAATGCCTAGACCTGCCTAGTGGTGGTGCCGGCCCTGCGAATTATACATTAATCTCACAGGTACCGGTTATTTTCACTTAATTTTCTATTTATCATGACACCTTTTTTTTTTTTTAAATACTACCAAATTATTTTTAGACAGAAAAGGGCATATCATGGCGTCAATACTGTACAAGTTCCTGGGAATACTTGAGAGGGTAGTTTGATAATAATGAAGCATCATTTGTTTTACAATCATTTATTGCCATGAACTGTAAAATAAAATAAAAATTTAAACAGTGAGCTGAACAAATAAGAACATACATGACCGAGTAAAACACTGATCGATGGCTGGGTGCAGAATCGCCATCTATGGCAACCATCGATGGCATCTGCACTGATGGCCATCCCTAGTCACAGCAGCAGCCTTGTTATTCTTTCTTTCACTTGCAGTCTCAGCACTGTACTCAGTCTCCGGAGTTAATACATCTCAGCTGACACAGGTGGCAGTGCTGAGCTCAGGCAAATGCATTATAATGAAAATCGAAACTGAAAGTAAAATGTTGGTTCATCTTTTTGGGATCGGCGGCTCACTTAGGGGCAGATTTATTAAGTTTGTTGAAGTGATAAAGTGTCTGTTTTTATTATCACTGGCCAATCAGCTCCTAACTGTGAAGTTACAGGCTTGGTTTGAAAAATGACAGGTAGGAGCTGATTGGCCGGTGATAAAAACCAGACACTTTATCACTTCACCAAGATTAATAAATCTAACCCTCACTCTTTTATTGAATCTGTCCAAAAGATCTGCTTCATACTGGAATGACCCATCTCTACTATTTCGTGACCAGCCGCAGGACCTGCACCACTGCTGCCAGCGCTGTGCAGGAGACCCAAAGCTCTCTCCAGAAGATTATATCAGGGGCAGATCTGGAGATGGCTGCAGCGGCTGAGATCCGGCGCTGGTGAAAGGAAGACCAGTGGCGGATTCAGGGGGGGCACCTGGGCATGTGCCCACCCCGGTCACTTCATTTTGTAGCTGAGGACCAGGGCTTTCCCAGCCCCGTGTCTCTAGCCCCCCGGGAACCGGAGATATCGCCTGGCAAAGCTGTAATGTTTTTTCCCCATAGGATAACATGGGACCCGGCAATTCCGACCCCCACCTGGTTCCGATGGCTGCCAGTTCCCTCCCTGGCATCACAGAAGCTTTTGGTTGATCTCATTCAATTCCAAATCGCTAGGCCTTCAATATGGTACCAGGCTGGTCCATATCGGTCAATCGGTTCCAGAGATATTGCGTGTAAACCATTTTTTTATTTTTGAAATGTAATTTCATAGCTGTTCATGTTCTTTGAGGGCAGATTACTCTGGAACCAAACGTTCCAGTTTCACTGGACCAAAATCATTCAAAGCCCACTCAAAATTCTTCAATATGATACTTGTCTCATGTAAATGGGTCAGTTGGTTCCGAAGATATAGTCGGTTAAATGAGATAACTGGTTAAAGAGGGGGAGGGGTGGTTTTCTCTCCCCCTCACACCAGAAAATGCAGGGACTAGGCTGGTGTAAAAGGAGCCAACCTGGGAATGCATTTTCTGGTGTGAAAGGGGTATTATTTCAAATAGCCGGGACCTGCAGTGCTCTGAATACAGCCAGGCTCTGCCACTGTCAGTGGCTATCACTTCTGCCTGGCGGCGGCTGTCCCCCATTTACCGTGAGCATGTATTCCCCCTTGGCAATGAGCATGTAATCCCACATGGCAACGAGCATGGAACCTCTGGCAATGAGCATGGAACCCTTGGCAATGAGAATGTAGATAAGCAGCACTTATGTAGCATAATTTTTAATAGGCATTATGGTGTTTGGCATAATACATAATGGACATAATGGCGTGTAACTTAACGTGTAATTGACATTACTGTGCAAATGTTTAATGCGCACCTTTGGTGGAAAATGTCCCTGTTTATGAAGCGTATTGTGAATTTTGGCACAATCCATGTGGCATTATGTGAATTCTGGCTCAATCCGTGTGGCATTATGTGAATTTTGGCTCAATCCATGTGGCATTATGTGAATTTTGGCCCAATCCGTGTGGCATTATGTGAATTTTGGCTTAATCCATGTGGCATTATGTGAATTCTGGCTCAATCCTTGTGGCATTATGTGAATTTGGCTCAATCCATGTGGCATTATGTGAATTTGGCTCAATCCGTGTGACATTATGTGAATTTTGGCTAAATCCTTGTGGCATTATGTGAATTTGGCTCACTCTGTGTGGCATTATGTGAATTTTGACACAATCCATGTGGCATTATGTGAATTTTGGCTCAATCCATTTGGCATTATGTGAATTTTGGCTCAATCCGTGTGCTATTACAGTATGTAAATTCTGGCTCAATCCATGTGGCATTATGTAAATTTTGACACAATCCATGTGGCATTATTTGAATTTTGGCTCAATCCATGTAGCATTATGTGAATTTTGGCTGATTCCATTTGGCATCATATGTAAGCGGCAAGTATAATGGGGTCTAGTATTTTGTTGCATAATGTGTACAAGTTGTATATGGTGTTGTACACTACACTCAAGGACATGCCCCTTGTTGAGTGGCCACACCCCCTTTTCCAGAGCACACCTTCGGCGAGCGCACAACTGCATCCTTCACGTTTGTCGCCATGGTGAGCCTGCGTACTTTAAATGCCAGGGCATATTTTTAATCCCATTCCCACCCTCTCTCTGCCGCTCTCTTAGCATGTAAACTGGCATTACTAACACCGCCCCTCCCCCACCTAAACCCTCTTTATCATGGTGCCCCCCTGTCATTTTATCCTGGATCCGCCCCTGAGGAAGACCCAGTGCTGATGAGGAGACCCTGCCCCAATGATGCAGGTATATAGTGCCAATTATACTTGGGGTGGGGGCAAATGGCAGCTTGTAAGGAGGTGGTGGAGGGAAGAGGAAGGGATTAGGGCTATAACATGATGCAGGTCTTAACCTTTTTAAACCCCTTCTCTTTTTCCTTTTTTGTATGTTTAATGACCATGATTTGCCGACAGATCGAAGATCATTGATTACGGTTAGAGCGGCTGTGCATCTGGAAGTTGATCCACACACACAATTTAGCTTTATTCATTTAATAAAAAAGCATTACTTTGAACCTTTGCTATTTTACTTGCTGATTGATATTGCATTAGCAAGACATTTATGTATTTTTGGCAGGGGCTGGCTGGCAACTTTTGGCCTGGGGGGCAAATGCAAGTAAGTGGCCCTGGCTTTTCTATGAGCGCTGGGAGAGCACTGGGATCAGGAGTGAGGGGTGTAGGCAGGGCAGGTGCATGGTTTTTCAGCACTGTAGGCAAAACTCTAGCTTACTGCTCCCCACACCAACCACACATCCTTACTCACTTTCCAGAGCCTCAGGTGAAAGTGTGTAGGTGTCATAATAGTAGTTCAGCACCTGCCATTTGCATTTAGTTTAACAATGATCCCTCTGTCTGAGTCATCCTTAAGATGCATACACATGGTGAGAACTTCTCTCCTCGAAGAAGTTGCAGTGAATCCCTCTTGTTATATACCTCATTCGATCATGTTCCCCTCTGCTGGGAGGCTGGCCCAGTCATAGGTCAGACGTGCAAGCAGGTCTGACCTCTGACTCCGATGTACACGAGACTGCGCATCGGATCAGATGTCAATCACTTTTGATTTGGCCACTTTCCACCAGATTTCTTCACCCGATCCGTCGGAATTGGGTGAAAGTGGCCAAATCAGTCTAGTGGAGGGCCAGCCTGAATGTGAGCGTATGGGTAGAATGTAAGTAATAACTGATAAAAAGATTGGGCTGATGCATCTAAGGATGGGGCTGAAAAAAAAGATTGGGCTGATGCATCTGAGTAAGGTAGTCTACCAGGGATCTGTTGGGAGTCCTAATATGCCATTTAGTAAAGCATTGACATTACTAAATGGGCAACTTTTATAGGACATGCATAACCACATGGTTAAACCAGAACTTTCAGCAATACTACTTTATAATAAATATAAAGTTCTAAAAAATACATGTACTGTATGTACTTACATATAGTTCACCAAAACCACAAGTGTGTTTGAGTATTCCAGATTATAGGGGTGGGGCCCAGGGGGGGACATTTGGAGTGAGAGAGGATGGAAGTGGAGTGGAGCAGAAAGAAGAGACGCTGGCTAAGGAGAGTGAGACTAGTGAGAGGGGAGGGGTCCGTCCACAGGAAGAAAATAGCTAGCCAATGACTGGGCTGGGGGTGGGGCCGGAGCTCCGTGTATAGCAGGAAGCCAGAAGGAAAAGGAAGACGCAGGGCTATGGAAGAGATATATGCCCTGCAGCAGCACCTGGAAGCTCAGCAGCATCCAGGCTGTTTCTTTAGTTACACCCCTGCACAGCGTGGAAATGATGGACAGCCAGACAGTAAGCAAAGCGCACTGTCACTGTATGTGCGTTCTGGCGGCCCTAATTGCAGAAATATGTACTAGCCCACTGATGTTTGGTAAGAAATAGAAGACCTGTATTGTTCTTTTGATGTTTAAATTAAAACTCTCTCAGGTTTAGAATTTGGATCTTTAACCTATCTGTAAAAGAAGAAAGAACTATAGTTCTTTATTATAAGAAGCTGCATTTAGATCCAAGATTAGGGAAGGTAATGTTTGTTGCATTACGAGTATGTATGCTTTTACTTTTGTTAGGAATATGCTAATGAAAAAAGTTATACCGTCATTGAGAATGGCGCCAAAAATTTTTTTATTCCCCCTAATGTTTTCTTAGGAAACAGCTATGCAAGCATAAGCTTTAACCCTTTGAGGTCCGCACCCAAAAAAAGTTTATCATAAACTGATTTCTCTACCTTTTAGTAGAGGCCTATATCTCAAAAACTGTAGGGTCTCATTTTAAAAAACTTATTGGGTACTTATGTATTATCTGGGCTCCCATGTTAAATGCACCCCATTTTTTCATACCCCTACTATCCAACTACGCATGGAGTTAATTTTATATAGTGTGGCGAGCGCAGCGAGCCACCGTGCCCGAAGCGTGGCGAGCGCAGCGAGCCCCGCGAGGGGACGCGGTCTCATAAGAAAAACGGGAGCCCAGATATTACATAAGTACCCTCTATTGATTGTTGTTGGTTGTTGTTAATATTATCCTCAGTGAATAAAAAATGCAAATAATTTTTTTTTCCTTTGCTTTTTTGGTGGTGCGGACCAGAAAGGGTTGCTTTTGACCCTGAGGATCTATTGCATGTTGCCGGTTTTAGAAGGGGTAGTACGGATGGTGTAATGGTTAGCACTACTGCCTCACAGCGCTGAGGTCATGGGTCTAACGGTGTGGAGTTTGTATATTCTCCCTGTGCTTGCGTGGGTTTCCTCCAGGTACTCCAGTTTCCTCCCACAATCCAAAAATATACTGATAAGTTAATTGGCTCAGAACAAAATTAACCCTAGAATGTCTGTGTGTGCGTGTACATGTGGTAGGGAATATAGATTGTAAGCTCCACTGGGGCAGGGACTGATGTGAATGTTCAAATATTCTCTGTAAAGCGCTGCGGAATATGTGTGCGCTATATAAGAAACTGGTAATAAATAAATAAAATGTTGACCTATTGACTGTCTAGCTAGACACTGTCGATCTATCAATTCACAACCAAGGTTCCTTGGTTATTAATACAATTTTTTTTTATATAGAATAATACTTCAACTCTTTATCTAGTTGCAAAAACACAAAGGTCATAAGTAACATGTTTCTGCACAATAACAACTCTCTGCAGACATCAGCATAATAACAACCTGCCCGCGTCAGTACGTTATTACTGAATGTTCAGCAATTACTTATTAGCATAGACAGCAAAGTTATCAGAATCAGTGTTCTGTAACTCCTACAGTATGTTCTTTCAAAGGCCTTCCCTGTAAATCTACCTATTAATGACAGTAGCGATATACTATGTGTAAGCTAGAGCATACAAATTATACCTGACTTATAGAAACAATATACTGTACATGTATTTTATTAAACATACTTGACCAAATCTTTGGTTTAAAAACATCTAATAAAACTGTGCAGACTGCCTGGGGAGGCTGCAGAATCTCTGTGAGAGGAACATGCTTTGTGCACTAGTTCTCCTAATTGAATACTGGTCTATAAACCCCCAACTGTTCAGCAGCCATATACCTTTGAAAAAGCTGTCCTTGAGTGACAGCGAAACACGTCAGGCGCTGCTCAACTCACTTGCCCCCAACTGCCACTTCACGCATTGGCACTTTATCCTAGGATCCAACCAGCCGCCTCACCAGTGGACCGTGCCTGCAATTCCAGCCTCTAAGGGACTTCTTCCTCATGTTCCAACAAAAAGGGATGACACCGCTTCCATGCTATCCTAAAAGGATATAAAGATCTCCCAGAGGAACCCACTAATGAACGGCACCGGTAACTATATCCACACCATCTAATATCTATTGGATTCGGGAAATATACAATCCCTGGCCAAATTGACTGGTCCTCCACTTTACCCTCTGGTGGCATAAATAGGAGCAGACCCCCCTCCAAAATATCTACAAAAGTGGCCCTGTGGGCAGTGAGCATGTGTTTTTAATATTTTTACTTTATATGAATTAATGTGTATGTGTACCAATAAATGTTATTTTATTTATAAAATCCTCATTGGTTCCAGCGCTACCTTTTTTCCCCATTTATCTAATAAAACTAAATACATTTCTATTAAGAAGGTATGATGTTAATGGTAACCAAAGAGTGGTTTGTACAAAAGTCTTAATATACTTATTACAGTATTCATACCTGTAGGTAGGAATACCATATACATAAACAAATAGGTAACATAAGTATTGAACACCTTAGCTATGTTTACATTAGCAGAGATGCATATGGGCCCCCATACATTAGCCCGACTTGTCCTAGGGACAAGTCGGACCTGATTTCACGGCAGCTCCCTGGGAGGATTCACACATGATTAGGCACTTGATGTGCCAAGTTTTGCATATGATAAATCACCATGCGATTTATCATATGCAACCCCCGGGGAGCTGCGGGCAGGGGGAGAGCCAGGCAGAATCAGCAGGTGAGGGACACTGGGGAGCTGGGAATGGAAAGCTGTCAAACAGGCAGCGGGCGGGGGGACACAGAGGCAGCACACTGGGGGACGTCAGTGAGGGAGCTGGGCAGGAGGGGAAAAAACCCAATACAAATGAATGGGCAGCCAGTGATTGGCTGAGAGCTCCCTCAGCCAATTGCTGATTAGCTGAGAGCTCCCTCAGCCAATTGCTGATTGGCTGAGAGCTCTCTCAGCCAATCACTGGCTGCCCATTCATTTGTAATGGGTTTTTTTTCCCCTTGCAGAGTGAGTCCCCGATCCTCCTGCCCAGCTCCCTCGTCGGTTCACCGGCGTCCCCCGCGCGCTGCCTCTATGTCCCCTGCCCAGCTCTCCAGCGCCCCCCCCCACCCACTGCCTGTTTGACAGCTTACCATGCCCTGCTTCCCCCCCTGCAGCTCCCTAGCATCATCTGCCGCCTCTGACTGCCCTGCTCTCCCCCTGCCCGGCTCTAGCGTCTCCTGCCCGGAGGCTCCACATAAAATTTAGGATATCTTATGTGCAGCCGGTCCGACTGCTCGACTCCGATCCGATGCGCACGGGACCGCACATCAGATCGGAGGGGATGTCAAAATATGTGATTTGGGCCGATTTCATGGCCCGATTAATCCAAATCGGGTGAAATCGTGCCCAAATTGGATAGTGTATGGGGGCCTTATCCTCACCCAAGAGGGTATATGATTAATACTGTATATATAAATATATAAAGGGTCAATACAGTGGACTACCAGGTGACCTGTCTACCATGAGGACTATACACAGGACACCTGTCACCCCCTAAGAAGAGCCCGATTAAAGGTTCAAGGTGTCCTAGGCTAATACACATGTAGCTTCCCCTGTAATGCAGCTGAATACGTGTATGGGTGCTCAGGGACTCGATATTCATTTTTCCCATGTGCATGTAATCAAGGCTATACAACTGGCATGTACAGTATGATCTAATGCTTGTGGTGTGTGATGGAGGCTTTGGTTTCATAAGTAAATGACATTGGCACAGCCCCTGACAGTCACCTTAAGATCTTTACTCACCACGGTTTATCGGGGTAGGTGATAGCTTACAAGCATATGCTAACCCACAAACCCCATGTACAAATGCATTTGGCAAGCATTACACTCACAAAGGCGTTTGTTCAGAGAGGGGAGGGAAGGGGGCGGGCAGGGGAATGCCCAGCGTTTTATGGGGGTGCCTATAAAAAGCTGGGCATACCCCTACATATGCAGGCATGCCGATGCCTGCTTGGGGCGGGTGGCTGATGTCACATGACCTCAGCGCCCGCCCTGAGTTAGGCCAGACTGACTTTTATTAGGGAACGGGAAAAAAATAATTAGATGGTGAGCAACAATGAAATGATTTTTCACCCGTGTAGACGCTTGCGAGGAGATGTTAGCGTACACATCCCCTTCCATGCTAGTGAGGGGATTTGTGCGGCAGGAGGATGGGTGTTAGGCCGGGCAGCGGGCGGTGTTTACCTGTTTACTAGGCTGTGAACATACTCAGCCTTGCGAACAGGTCTGAATTAGGCCCATAGTTGTAATCTTCAATTAAATGTAAGAAGAAGCCTGTGGTCAATATTGCCTATCAACAGTGCCGGGGTAATAAGAGTATGGGTCATAGGGTTGATATACATTAGGTCGACAGGGCATAGGTTGAAAATATGAAATATTTTGACATGGCTACAGGGCTGGAAGGTCGACACAAGCATTAGATAGAAAATGGGAAGGTCGACAGTCAAAAAGTTGACATGAGTTTTTAACTTTTTTTGTCCGAAATGTTGACATGGACACGTATCACGGTACCGCATCCCCGTGTTTTGGGCCCGTTGCTACACTATTATATCCCGGTAATAAAGACACAAGCTGTGGTTAAATTTCAGATTGGCTCAGTACATCTTATAGATTTGTCACGCATCAAAACATATATAAACAGCACATGGATTTCATATCTCTAACAGCTGCATTCAGAATAAGTTTCACACTCATCCAAAAATAAAATATTTCTGCCGTATCCAATTTTTGCTTTAAGTTAAGGAATTCTTGTTCTGCAAATGTGTGAGTACAAAACCCAAAAGGTATCTGTTATATAAGAAAAGAAGCCTACTGATTGCACGGCACGGCATATTGTATGAGCAGGTTCTTATTAAAATTCTGCTGCATATTTCAGTCATATCATTATATTTAACAAAGCTATAAAAGAAGTCTAACAGTATTTTATGTAGAGAATGGTTCCTGTAACAACGATCCTCATGTGGCATGTAGATTCTCAGTTTTGCTGCTTATGCGTATTCTTCTTAAGAGCAGTACGGTATGTTCCTTAGTGTTTTAACTTGCTCTTTGGCTCTCAAGTGATTGTAACTGTATGCAGTGCTTAGCAACCAAGCTGCAAATATCACGCAGAGTAACTACTCATTATTTATCATAATCTCTGTTGGCAAGAGCATATTAATGGGCAACAGACCCTTGTTCAGTGATGTTTTTAAAAACTCCATATTGGATGTTTGCCACCAAGGTCGGTAGGAGAACAATTTGAAGGCATTTAAAGTCTTTTGAGTTTGCCTAATCAAGATGTATTGGGAGCTATCCAAGGAATGGAAAATGTCCATAACAATGGATATTGCATGGCTGAAAGAAAATATGCAGATCAGGGGCAGAACTCTGGGAGGCAATGGAGTAATCTGCCACCTGGCTCCTGCTGCCAAGGGGGCACCTCTTCTCTCCTATTAGTTTAAATGAGTTAATGAAAGCCATTGATATCCCTTCTATAGCTGAGTTCTGAAATATATATGTGTTCTCTCTCTCTCTCTCTCCCTCTATATATATATATATATATATATATATATATATATATATATATATATATATATATATATGTGTGTGTGTGTGTGTGTGTATTAAACACAAATAGTTCAGAACAGACACATTTAATATAAGGTTGTGTGTGTTTGTGTGCGTGTGTGTGTGTGTGTGTGTGTGGGGGGGGGGGGGGGGGGGGGGCAACTGTCCGGGCAACTGTGATGAACTTACCCCACTGATGCAGATGGTTATCACTGTAAAAGTATTTAATACTATAATTTGTCCTTTTTTCTCCTTTGTCAATAAAATATCTCTGCCAAACACAACCAACCAAGGGAATACCAGTTATAACCAAATTCCCACATTAGCACCATTATCTTTTCTTTCCTAAGCATGTCCCATGTGCTGTAGTACAAATGCAGTTGCTGCCAAACCTGGAAAATACTGTAAGTGCTTTTGTATTCAGCAGTGACCATGATGCCAAACAAAGCCTGGAGGATAACCACAAGAACACAGAAAAAACAGCCTTCTATTGAACCAGAAGAGGAAGTTCAAACAAGATAAATGGTGAAGTAAAATATTGACTGCCATTGTCTGATCCAAAATCTGGAGTGGCACCCCTGAATCTGACTATCACATAATAAAGGATCACACTGACTTACCATTTACAACACAGTCAGGGCTGTAATTGTTGGAGGCTAATAATGCTGCTTCTTTACTAAAGCTACACAAAATGCCCCATATTCTGCTTCACTCGCAAAGGCAAATTCCTTATCAAATTGACAAAACCATGTGAACTGCAGGGGGGCAGATGTAACGTGCAGAGAGAGTTAGATTTGGGTGAGTTATTTTGGTTCTGTGCAGGGAAAATACTGACTGCTTTATTTTTACACTGTAATATAGATCTCACTTTAAAGTAAAACACCACCAAAACTAACTCCCTCTGCACAAGTTACATCTGCCCCACCTGCAGTGCACATGGTTTTGTCCATTTGAGAAGGAATTTGCCTTTGTGAGTGAACCAGAATAAGGGCCAAAATCCCCACCATCAACAATTGTTATTCTGCTACTTTACATATCGGTGGCAGGATATACTATGCATCGCAACCACAATGTGATGCACACCATCACTTATCAGCTACTGTACATAAAAGTGTTAATGCATTATGTACTTAGAAATACAAGAGTTTTGAAAAATTACATTTGGGTTATGATTGAGTGGAACATTATCTCTTTCCAAGCTTCGATACATCTCCCCTTATGTGCTCTCTGCACCTTTTGCATGCTCAATTGGGCTGGACCATCTTTATATTGTTATAATTTGTTTGTATTATGACCCCCTTCAATACAGTATTGCAATAAAGATTTAAGAATAAATAACAGTAATAAAATAGTACATTGGTGATTTTTGTGAATATTTCATATACGTTACATTGCTTTATCAATAAACACATTTGTACACTTTCCACTGAAAAATTTAAAACGTTATTATCAGGCATACATTCAACATAGTTGCACTTAAAGGCATACTGTATGTCAAACTTTGACCGAGCCACAACCAATTTGTGTGTATTGTGTTAGCTTAGAAACACCAAAGAATTTCTCGAGTGCACATTTAATGCGTGACTGCACAGAATTTCATCCATTATAGTTCAGAAACCTATGAATTATATTTTGTCTTACCTACATGTTCATTGCCAGGGGTTGCGCGCTCATTACTAGGTGCTTTGTGCTCGTTGCCTGGGAGTTACATTCTTGTTGTCAGGGGGTTACATTCTTGTTCCCAGGGAGGGGGGGGGGTAACGTGCTCATGCCATTGGGGTTACTGCTCAGAGAACACTAGCGCTCCTGGAATCCACACTCATACTGCCTTCCCCTGACAGATGTTAGAGGTCTAGTAGGACCTGTATGTAGGACCTAGAAGATGGCAGCCATTTTTTGGGAGGCAATTTATAAAAGTTCAGTGCAGTCTGCATGGAATCTGCAGAGACCTGTCTCCCCCCCCCATGCAGCTGCTTCCAGTAGGTACAGCCTTCTATTTGCTGGTGCTCCACCCCCGCAGGGCCCAGCACTCCAGGCTGCTGCCTGATCAGCCTATTGGTTAATCAGGCCCTGTGGAGACCTCTCCACTGCACCAGGTGAGTTCTCTCTGCAGTGTCGACCAATGCTGGACTCTGGAGAAGTAAGTATAATTATGTGGGTGCAGGGTGTGAGCACACGCTGCACACATTGTAGATACTCCTAGAAGACGACTCCTTGATATCTGGGCATCTCCCACTCATTCCGGGAGAGTAAGCAACCAAGAGCATGGTGAAGAAGTAAGCACAATGAAATTACAAATGCAAATACAAGTCCTACTGTGCATGTACATGGTAAATGAATAATTTTGCTAGATTTCCTGATTAAATAAAAAACAAGATCTTCTCCACAAAATGCATAAAACATATTGTCTAAATATAGTACTTATTTATGATGAAGTAGAATGTTCTTACCACACTTTCTCTGGACTTTGTACAGATATTTTACTACTTGGCAATTCTTGCTGAAAAATCCTAACATATTCTTTTCTCAGCTAATTATGAGACCTTGACTTTCCCCTAATGACAGCAATACAAATTGTTTATTCTGTACATTCTGCTATTGTGCTTTTCTCAGCTACTATTTCCAACCAGAATTTTCAATGCAAGTATTTGCATAAGCCTGTTTAGAAAGTAAAAGTAAGATTTTACTTTAGTTCTAGAGGTTGTTTTTTGCAGTACTCCAATGTACCTTATACTGTGCCTGATTCTTAGGTAGATGCAATTAAAAAATCAGATGCAAACGCCCGATCTGAGACACACAGAACATGCATACTGAAGGTAACCTCTGTGCGACACTTGCCGTTTTCAGGAATTGTTTGAAATAAAGGCAGGCGTGCTTAGGTGTTCTAAGGGAGAGTCTGTGACATCAGCACCACCCTCGATCAGCGTGCCTGTGGAGTTGTGGAAGGGTGTCAAACTTACATTTGCACAGACTGGAAAAATCATTCAATGGATCGTGAATTGCATTTGGATTATATGTGATAATTTAACAATTAATTTGCAGATTTGCATGGGGCGGGTTTTCCATCTGTCTGGGCGGCAACTTGATGAACCATCAGGCCCATGGTGCGTGTTTTGTGCACACATCAGCACATTTGCGCTAGAGATGCATCCCATTGTATTTAGGGCATAGTTGCTGATATCCTGTGGCTGTCCCGTGTGGGAGGGGGCAGAAACCTGGGAGAAGTTGGAGCATGGCACAAATAGATGTTGTGGAGATGCTATGATTGTTTTAATGTGGCGATGCCCTCGCTATATAAAGCTTCAATTCCCACAATTGTAAAGCTTGGGCACAATGCAATTCTGTGTCCCAGGGAGACTTGCCTACTTTTCCTAGTGTATATCATTAGAATTATATCACATATTAATATGATCAGTGGTGTCTGCAGCATCTTCAGTGCTGGCCATATTGTGTGGGGGAAACAGCTTACCACATACATATATACATGTTCTGATGTCTGTAATATATGTTTTGATATCTGGTGTCTGTAACATATGGATTGGAAGTGCTGTGTTCATCAGGACTCAGCATAAGGCATCACACTCCTAAGTCCGCTGACTCCCATTGGGCTTGGGGCAGGCTTCCTCCGATCCCTGAGGAACCAGCTAGCACATATATTACATACATCAGAACATGTTATGCATGCCAACATTTTTACTGCCCCCTTTGGGAAGGGGCGTCAGGGTCAACGCAGAGGGGGGGGGGGGGGGCTGGCACAGCATGAGGGAGGCATGGCATGGAACTATGATGCTGAGTATGGGCGGGTCCAGAGGTGTGATATCATGACATTTCATATTTGCCACACCCCTGCTACACTATACAAATATTACCAGCATTGTGATTTAGTGGGTGGGGCCTCGATGAAGTGACAAATTGTATAATTGGATTCCTGCTGTGCCATAACAACATTGTGAATGGAGAGCGCTTGGTTGTAAACTTGTCCACTCTCCCAGGAGGCTGGGAACTCCATCCAATTTCCTGGATATTTACGGCGTCCCTGAGAGTAGGTAAGTATGGAACATGTATCCTTTTTTGTTTTAATCTGCACTATATGGCCGGCACTGGGGCCACTGCTGAATATGATTATTAAAAACACTTGTGAACATTTAAAATGACATATATAATGTATCTAGAATGAAACAAGAAAATATATTTCAGACAATGGTTTCTAATCTCCTACAAGCCTGGGCTTAAGAACAGTAAGGTTTGTTGATTCCAGTTAGACCGTTAAGCACTCCACAGGTGGCTTCATATCTTTTAGTCACAGCTTCCTTCTGTTCACTTGAAAAACTCTGGGACTATCCCAATGGATTAACTGCAAGATGTATTCAATTTATCAGGAATGGTTCATTATGTATTAGGAGGTCTCGTGCGGTGCAGAGCATCATTAACCTCTGTACTGCCGGAGGGGCAGATCATTACAAATAAAAAATAGATGAGTATTCTGGCTCTCACTCACATTTATACCCACAATACGGTATTAAAGTGCTTTAATACATGCCGATTGCAGCAAAGCCGTGGCAAGTCATTTTTGTCGAAATGTGAACGGAAATAGTGTGCTTGCTTTTAAACACAGGTCAGTTAGTTGTCAATACCCTGTCCTGATGTCAGCCGTATTTCTGTGATAAAAAGGATGAGTTCAGCGACACTCAGCAGGGGTCCCTACGCACGCTAAGAGGCTGGCACACCACCAACATGAGGTAGCCATGCCCCACGTGTTGTATTCTCATTCCATGAGAACACAACAGTATGATTTAGTATGGATAAAGCAAGTACAACATAGCATACAGCAATCGTACGTATTTGTGTGGCTTGTTTAAAGGCGTGTGCAACTTCTTCAGATCAAACTTATCTACTCTCCCAGAATGTCCAGGATACTCCAGATTTTTCAGCTAGTGCCCCAGTATTTATAGATTGATTTAGAGTTAGAAGTATTTTTTCTGTGTACAAAATGTGTACCTTGAAAAAAACATTGTGTTGCAAAAGACGAAATATAATATGCACATATAGATTTATTATTATTATTATTATTATAGTTGGTGGCATAATAGGGTGTTGACAGTGCCATACATCATACTGTCAGATCTGTAGGGTTTTCTTTTCCCAGAGTTGAGGCTAGGGATCCAACAGAGGTAAAAGCCTTGTGTAGGAAACTCGGTGGTGCAATGTAGATGTTATGCGCATGAGATGTAGACATATAGAGGATTGGGGTGATTAGAGTGGTTGGAGCAGAAGAATTTAGCCAGAGAGGGCAGCTAAGTGGAATGACCAAGGATAGCAGGTAAATATTAAGTTAGGCGGGAATACTGAAACTTGGTCTGATCAGAACCAACTGGAATGGGGACGGCTGAACTTGGTAACAGACTGGGACTAATTGGAGTGTTATAATAAGGGGGGGGGGGGGGGTTAGGGGAAGAGGAACTACATATGCACCCTCTAATGACAATCTGTTAATGCTTATGTTTTGTATAATGTGTGTTATTCATCACAGTAACAAAATGTATGTATGGTAACATATTGCCAATCAACTGGTGTGGAGGTGCTCCCGGGGCCGGTGCAAGGTTTCACTGCACCCTAGGCAAAACATTGGACTGCTGTCCCCACCCATTCACACACAAATACAGGGAAACAGCCCCCCCCCCCCCAAAAAAAATAAAATAAATAAATAAACCTCTGTGCATTGACCCTGGTGTGTCATTCATGCCCAAATCGGACACTGACTGGGGGGAAATCTGCATGGCGTGTCCATAGCCAGTTGCAAGTTGATATGAAGACAGGTATAAGCTGCCATTCCATGTCCCTTTTAATGCAGCTGACAATGGGCGCCGGGACTCTTCTGTGGCGGTGCCGCAGCGGCAGCAATTGTCAGCGCTGCTGACACATATAGGGCAGACCTGATCGCTGTGGGTGATAGGCCGATTATCAATATGGTCCACAATGTGTGTGCGCGACACCGCAAGGTGTTTGAGAGCAACAAGGCGACTGGGGTGGTAACTGGAAATGCAATCATGGTGATTTCACCACAGCTGCCGAGTAAGTCCAGGCTATGTCGCATGTTATGACTGGTGACCAGTGTACAGATCATCCAATGGTTAGCATCTAATAAAAGGTTTTGTATATATTGGCGCAGATGCAATTTCTACACTAACCATACATATCTATTCGCACAGCGTGCACATTAATTCACAATGCAGGATTTCACTCTAGCGGGGGCGGCGTCTATCTGATCGCTGGCCGCTGCAAATTTTCATAGTATCGTTATTTGATAAGTTCCTTTATTCTTCTTTTTTTTTTAATTAGGTATTTTTTATTGTAAATGTATTAATTAAATTTATTAAGTAAATAAAAAAAAACATACAAACAAATTCCCGACAGAAACATTATAAACACATATCATGTAGGAGTAGGCAGTTACTTGAGTATCCAAAGGATAGTATATGTGCAAAGAAAAGTTAGACAGTACTAACTCCCTTTACCATTTATAAACGAATTTGCCCGGAAGGCGCCATTCGGGCAAATATAACAACAGGAGATATTAGAATACAGCTACAGGGTGATTATTTTGAGTGATACTACAACTCCATAAGGGAGAGACATATCAAAGAATAGCCATCTGTCGAGAACTCTATTCTAAACCCACTAACTCTAAAAAAAAAATAAAACCACCCAGAAAACCCAAAGCAAACCTCCCAAATAACTCCCCACCCTGTACAACCCACCCCCATCTAAGGCGTAACTGGATCCCTTTAACTACCCCATCCCTTTCCTAGACTATGCTAATCTAACCCAACTCCCTCCCTCCCCCCCTCGTCTAGAATAGAAAAAACATGGACTGATTAGGGCGGCAAAGTAGCAATTATAGCTAGGATAAACCCGACCTTCCCACTAACATGCGGATTTAAAGAACAAATAGCACTCCAGCTAAATAAGAGCAACGTAGAATAATATAATAAAATAAGGTAATAAAATTGTGTAGATAGCCCAGTTACAGGATAGTAAAGTAGCACAAAGTATGATGTGTAGGACCATAAAATCATCAGGATATAAATATAGAAATATCATAAGAGCAATACAGTAATGGCCCTAATCCAGGCTGAATTACATCCGATATTTTCAATATACAATATATATATTTTCAATATTCCACCGACATTTCAATATACAGATATAATGTACATAATGCGAAGGACTCATAGGGGGAAATTTACTAAGAGTACGAATACAAAAAAACATATTCGTATGCAAAGTCGTGTTCCGGAGGGGAATTTACAAAGCAGTCAAATATGACTGCTTTGTAACCCTCCGACGTCGTATTAATTCGTATTAGTGGCCTTATATACGGCCGCTAATACAAAATTCGTATAGCCAGTCTGCACGGATCAGTCAGATCCGTGCAGACTGCAGTGTGTAAAAATAAATAGAAAAATAAAAAAAACAGCGTGGGGGCCCCCCCACAGCCGTAACCAGCAGCAGGCTGAAAGAGCCGGGGCCGGTATTAAAAAAAATCAGGAAACCCGGCAAATAGGGCTTCGCTGATTTTTTAAAACCAGCCCCAGGCTCCAGGTCCGTGCTGGTTCCCAAAATACAGGGGACAAAATTACTAGGGGTCCCCCATATTTTAAGAACCAGCCCCAGGCCAAACCAGCCAGCAGGGTAATGTCAAAGCCGGGGGACACTTATTATATAAGGTCCCGCGGCCAAAACATTCATCCCTACTGACCAGTCAGCCTGGCCAGGGGCCCTGGGGGAGTGGGGACCCCCCCAATAAAGGAGTACCCCCTCCAGGACTTACCTGACCAGGCTGAAGCCTGGTGCTTTCCCCGGTGACCCTGTGCGGTGGTCACCGGGCTGATTGAGTGTAAAAAAATAGAATAAACTATTGTTTAATGCTGTGGAACTATGAGTCCCAGCAAGCCTCCCCCGCAAGCTGGGACTTGGAGAACCACAAGTCCCAGCATGCGGGGCATTAAAGGGCCTGCTGGCACTTGTAGTTCCACAGTAATAAAAATAGTCAATTAAACACACTGACACACAATAAAAATAAAACTTTAATACATCCAAAGCCCATACATACTGATACTTACCTATCTTGAGCCGGTAGGTAGGTCCCTGGGTCCTGGTCCGGTGTCCTCGTCCATGTCGGCGTCCGGGTCCGAAGTAATCCATAGGGACCCGTGGAAGGAAATTCTACTTACATGTCTCCTGTGGCGAAGATCTGGTTCTCTTCTTTCCTGAAGTAGTCCAAGTCTTCGCAAAATAAGAACACGCGATCAGCTGTCACGGACTGAGGAGAGGCGCAGAGATGTTTCATCTTCCGCGCCTCTCCTCCGAATGATTCTATTGGCCGCCTAGTGGCCAATCAGGAGCCGAGAAAGTCGATATCTTTATGAAAATAATAATAAAAGGGAAAGGATGTGTTATAGGAGTGAGGAGAATCCAAAATATTTGTGCGGTAAAATATATCAGTCCGGCCAGTCCTCGAGTCCAGTAAATAAGGGGGGTAAGACAATAGGTGACCAGAGTTTCAGGAGACGCTCATCCATCCAGGGGTGCAGAAGTCGGCATAGGTAATGGATGAAAAAGGATATTCTTTTTACAGCCAGCAGCGGTACAAGTGAGGATACAAGTGAAACAGTGACACCATCAACATGTTGCTCAAGATGGCGCCTGGTCTCGGTGGTATAGGAGACAAGAGGAAGCAGGCCAGGGGTCCCACCGCATCCAAACCAGGCCAGCCCGAAGGACAGCAAGCAGTCCAGCTGGACCAGGGGAGCACCAAAGGTCACAGCAAGCTGGGTAAGGGAGTCTCAGTTCCCGCAGGCAGGATTAAAAGCAGGATTTTGTGTGTAGCTTAGTTCCCCTGCGTGCTCCCGCTAGCTCAGTCAGGCCACGCCACCTTTATTCTTCTTCTTACTCTTACCTAAAAAACACATCGTCATTACTGTCTCAGATGTATGATATGGCAGGTGTGAATGTGTTCCTGAAACACCCCCACCATCCACCCCAGCCCGAAGCGTGGCGAGCTCAGCGAGCCCCGCAAGGGGACACGGTACGCGTCCTTCCGACCTTTTCATAACCCCACTATCCACGTCAGTGTGGAGTTGATTTAATAAAGTGTGGCGAGCGCAGCAAGCCACCAAACCCGAAGCGTGGCGCGCGCAGCGCGCCCCGTGAGGGGATGCGTAACACATGTGAAATAATCTGCGTCCCCTCGCCACACTTTAGAAAATTAACTCCACGCCAATGTGGATAGTGGGGGTATGAAAAGGTCGGGAGGAAGCATACCGCGTCCGCTCGCCACGATTCGGGCTGACGTGGATAGTGGGGGTATCAAATGGAGGCATTTGCCAGTATGTAACGTGGAGCACTGGCAAATGCCTCCTTTATTGTGCATGAGACGCATTTGTGTCCGCACCCCCTCTTTGTGCTACCGAACCACTAACCCTGTTGGCAGGGTTGCTGTACCCTGCCGCAATAGTTACTCAGATGCAGGAGCTCCTCAGATGCTCCTGTGTCTCACACAGATGGAGCACCTCTCCGCCGGCGCCCGCATGATTCCCCCTCCGTCGGAGAGGGGATCATGCGGACGCCAGCGCTGTGTGAGAGGCGCTCACTCGGCTTGCCAGGGACGACTGCAGTTCCTGGCAACAGTATGGTAGTCACTTGTGTACTTTCACGGCGGCAGCTTAAGCTACGCTGATAACGTAGCTTAGGCTGCTGCCGTGAAACTACACAATTAAGGCATCCGTTGGGCTACGCTAATAACAGTTTCAAACGTAGCGTAAGCTGCTGCCGCCGTGAAATAACACAAGTACCAAAAAATCTACAGTATCCTTTTATTTTTAGATTATTTTTTAAGAATTTCTAATATTCTAATATTATCTAAACTACAGCAACAAGCTATAGTGTAGTCTAAATTTGTTTTCCTGCAGGTGCTCATGTTGTTTTGTTGTTAGCCGAAGCACAATAACTTATGTGGATAAAAATGTACCCTTGATTGTACTACTTTGTATGCATTTATATTTGAGAAAAAAAAAAGCCCTGTCCTGGAATCCTATAAAAGAATGAAGAACATTATTTGTGTGTTTGTTGACTAATACCTTTATTATAGAAGAACATTTCAGTGCCAGCTGGTAGCCATGGTGCCTGGGACTGCCTATCGCTCACACACAGCATGGTGACAACTTTATAATGAAATAGGAAATTCATGGAGGCATAAACACAGCTGTTTATACTCATAAAATAAGACGTTTACCAGGAAAAGTATAATCAGTGGCACGAAGTGTTATGTCAATTACATTAATGCAGGAAAGGAAAATGATATATACTTGAAAGAAGGACAATACGTTTGCATGAAATTCAGTCTTGTGCTACATAAAGAATGTGTAATACAATAGAATTATCCATTATTCATGAACCTAAATTTGACCCAAATAGATAACAAAGCCAAGCTTGGATGTTGCAATGCAGATGTTTTCATGCTGTTCAATGAACAGAGAACTCAGGAGCAGTTCTTTTCCCAAGTTCTGATGAAGAAAACAACACTAACTTGCTAATTAGCCAACCTTGAACAATATGTTGCAGTGTTTTGCTAAATCATGGGCTTTCAGTTTTTCAGCTAATCCATACATCCCAACTAACTTAATTTAGGTGGGAAAATCAACCCAATAGACCAGGCATGTCCAAACTATGGCCCTCCAGCTGGTTGTGAAACTACACATCCCAGCATGCCTTGCCATGGTTTTAGCATTCCCTAAAAGCAAAACTGTGGCAAGGCATGATGGGACGTGTAGTTTCATAACAGCTGGAGGGCCATAGTTTGGACATGCCTGCAATAGAGGCTCTTCCTTGATAGCTGCAGCTTAATCTGTTTCAAGTTGGTAGAAAAAAAATATGTGTGGGGTTCCCCCAAATCAATACCCAGTCCCAGACCTTCCAAGAAAATGGGGAAAATGGAATCATGTTTTATCTATGTTCCTATAACCATCACCAGACTGAACTGTTCAGCCCTGGGCTGGATAAGGTGAGACAGTCCCCTCCCCCTCCCGATGGTCAACCAGGATATTCTCCACACTCCTGGTGGTGGTTGGTGCTGGGTTAACGGTTAAAGAATAGATAAACTAATGTTTGCTATAGATGAACTGATGCTGGCACTTGTTAAAGAACATCAAGTGCCAGCATGCCTGGACATTAAGTAGTAGTAGAATTTGTAGTCCAAATAGGCATTCAATGGTCTTGGAAAAATAATAACCAGCAACAAACCTAATGGACATGCACTGTACACAATGCCTATGTGTAATGGCAGGACCTGCCATATGAATAAATGGGGAAGCACAAACTGGCTGTGAGTGGTCACTGCCAAATCAACCAGTCCTACTCAGCCATAAACCTGGAATTATTTGCATTGCTAGGGCAGCTATACATCAGAAGAGCTGTCCTGGCAGGTAAGTAATGCTGCATACAGGCAATTTTAAATGCCAATATGCAGGTGTATAGGGGGGAGATGAATCACAATTTATTTGCAACGTTTATATATTTGTCTCCTTGTGTTTTCACACAGGAAACACAATCTCTTTACCTTTAATTTTTTTCATCTTGTCAAACATGACCATTAGGAATAAAATGGTCTATTCCTGGACTTCCTTGACCATGGCAGATCCACAGGAGGGGCTGCAGCACAGTCCACAATTCAAAATAGTGGAGTCAAACCAATCACTGCCAAACAGTGCATTGGCAGTTAGTGTGGCTTGTAATTACTAGGTATGGGTTACAATAATCTCTGGAAAATTGGGATTAACATGTTTATTCTATCATTTAAATTCAGTTTTTTGCAACATGTATCCAACACTGTAATCATCTATTGATTTAATTAAAATGTAATTAAACTGAAATGTAAGTATAAAAATAAAACTTGTAACAAAGTGGATCAGGAAGCTTCATCTTCACAATGGGCCTGATACACGGCTGGTTGGAGGTGCCACCGCTGTTGTTTCACTCAAGTTTCCTGGTAGCAGCTGCCCTGGGTGCCAACTTCAAATATTTGGTAGAAGTGGTGAAAGACAAGTGTCACTCCAGGGGACTTTTCAAATAGCTTTTATATAGCAAGTAAAGCAAAAACAGTCAAAAGTTACATGATCCACATGTCGACGTTTCGATACTACATAGTATCGTTTTCAAGACTGCATGTAACTATAACAAACAGCATAAAGAATGCCCGCACGGCGGCGGGACCCACATTTAAATAGGCATATACTTACCGGCTGCATGTGAACTGGACGAGCGCTGGGTGCAGAGTGCGTCTCTCCCCTCTGCAGGGACGGGGCGCATGCTGCTGACGTCACCCAACCCGAGCAGCATAGCAACGCTGCGGGCTAGAGCGCATCCCCGGCAACCCGTCCAGAACCATGATACATGTAATGAGTGAAAAGGCCAGGATGCAAACGGCCATGAATGTAGCAAGAGATACGTATAAACTAGTGTTAATGGCGATTAAATATGACCAAAGAAACAATAAGTGAAAAGCACAGGTTACGTATTTGAGTCCGTAACCTGCGTACCCTTTATACCTAGCTACGTGCGAACAAAACGTAGCGCAGCGTAGCGTACCTTTATTGTGTATTACACACCAAAGAACCAATACCTTAATAAGAGATCCTTTCACAGTACTTTGACTCTAATCTGCGAATATACCTTTTAGGACAGTGTCCGTAATATACCTTATCGCTATGCGAATAAGGGACACAACCACAGTATAGAAGTAAGGAGGTAGAAACTCCGTAAAAAGATGTATTTAAGTCCCTAATGGACAAAAGGGGTTTACAGGAATAGAAAATACAGGTATAACAAGTAATACAGTAGTCTAACAATGAGTATAATAATCAGGCTCTGCTAGGGGAAGAAAAACAGATACAGGATACAATCAGCCCACAATATAATAAAAGAAAGTACAGTGAATGCAACCGTTTACCGTCTCATCAAATATGCGCTGCGCAGTCCGGTCGGAGCTCGCTAAAGTTCAGGGTTGAACTATAGCCCGGTCGAAGGTCAGGGAAAGGAAGATGTGCCGAAGTGACCGAGGCCGCCCTGGTTCACCTATCTTATAGGGTCAGAAAGGGGAGGTCAAAGGCCATTCCTATTGGTCAGGGTTCGTATGTCAGGTTTTCTGTGATTGGGGCAAAGGTGCAGGGGGAAGGTGAACTTTAGAGTCCTTTGTATGTTGGTATCGTCGTCAGGGGTTGTAAATAGCAGTAGAACCGGTTACAACTAGATTCCTTTGTTATACACTTTTTAACAGAAACTGTCTTGGGAATATGGATTTTGTCCATAACTATCGGGCCGTATGGATTGCGATTTATTCGCAATGACCGGAATACTGCGCATAAGAAACGGAACGTAACGGTACTAAACATTATACAGACGGATGTATGCAATGCTAACTAAGCTATGTGTGGTGCTCTAAACCTTTAACTATATTTAATTTAGTGTCAGTATGTTATTATGAATTTATGTGTAATAGTATGGCTGCTCTTCTGGTCCACTTTGTCACACAGACTCGGGTATGGAAACTTTATTTGCGCAACTCTGCGAACCAAAATGGCGGCCATACTATCCTAAAATGGCGTGTATGCAACTCGACTTTAACAGTCCACCCTTTGACAGTAAATATAAAACTGTCACAGTACAAAACATTTTACATAACAATACAGAAATTCATAATCCTAACAGAGAAATTGGGATCCGTGAATTAAACATATAAGGGGAGTAAACCAAACAATCTACTCAGGGTGACGAAGGATAATGTACAATTTTTGGGATAAAAATAAAAACAAGGGAGGTTACAACATATACACTTTCATGAATATGGTTTCTTTAAAGGGTGGTGGTTTCGATTCTAGGGTCATATACCAAACCCTGGTCTTCCTCTACATCTCTCGTTCTTACACTCATGATTTCAGTACGTTTTGTTTTTCCCCGGGTCACCACCTTTAAACATTTGAACAATAGCACAAAGACTATGATGGCACCACCGATACAGAGAAGGAGTTTTCCTATGTTTGCTATGATTCCTTGCGCCCATTCTCCTAAACCAGAGAACCAGTGCATTGGATTCAACCAGGAGGTCCATTCGCTAACTTTATTACCTATTTCTGCCAGGCTGATATTGTGTTCCCTTCTAAATTCCCATTTAAGCTGAAGAATCTCATCCATCCGATGATCGATGATTTCTTCTGGGTCTTCAGTATTGTTGGTGATATATGTACAACATTTCACCACAAACTGTGTAGAGAGGGTGACACAATATCCTCCTGTCATAGCTGTCAGATAGTTCAACACCATCCGATGTTGGACTAGCTCTCTTTTATACGCTTGTAACTCTTTCCCAGTGTATCTAAAGGTGTCATCATAAATCTCAGTGATGTTATCTACCAAGCTGGCTAATGCTTGGATATACTTAAAATTTATAACTCCTCTGGCGGTATGGGTGATATCTAATGCAATGAGGAGTTGGATACCGAATGACTCGTGTATCAATTCAGAAGCTAGGGGTTCTTTCTTGATTGTTAAATCCCTTTTATGGATTTGGAAATAATGGGTATGAGTGTAAGGAGGAGGTACACTTCTGTGTATGCTTACCATTTCATCATGTGTAAGGGTCATCACTTCAGGTAACACTCTACCTAAATAACAAATTCCAACGTAGTTCATGGAGAGACATTTGTATGCCCTTCTACCACAAATATAATAAACATCGTCAGGGAGAAAATAAGGGACAGAGTATTTCATGATTTTGTCACACATTATCCATAAGAACATTCCCGTCCCCTGCTCCCTGACTTGTTCCTCACAGGTCTCTGGCTGTAGGGTCATATTACAGTAGCCGGCTGATACTCTGCCGGCCATCATTTTACTTTTCTTCACAGTGTAGACATATTTATAGTGTCTCCCACTGGTGCGGATCTTTAACAATAATTCCTTATCAATAGGCTCTCCATCTGGACGCTGGGAGTAAGTTATTGTCTGGTTGTGCCATGTCACTTCCCAAGTACCAATCATTCTGGAACTAGAGAAGTTCATACATACCAGGGACTTATCCACTTGGTATGGGTGTAATCTAAGACTAGGGGACCTGGTATACAGGTATCTCTTATCCAGTGGCCTCCCTTTATTTAATACGCTTATCTCAGAGATATTAAGCGGGTATGGGACTAGGCCTACACTACTCCTTTTATGTAGTACTTGTGAACACACCCAGCATTCTGTTTGGTTTAATACCTTACCCACTAGTGAGTGGTAATCACTCAAGGGATGTCGGCCTGTAGTTGCCTTACTTGTTGACTGACATCGCTGGATGCATTCTTCTTCCATTTTCGGTTGACAATATCTACAGACACAGTACTCACCAGACAATAACTCATCACATAGCCCTTGAACTACGTTTTCCTCATACCTTTTACCTTCTCCTGTTATGGGTAAAGTATCAAGCTGGTTTAGGGATTCTACTTCACCCATATCTGGGTCCAGGATGTGGCAGCCACCGAGTATCCTTGGATGAAGAAGAGGAAACAGAAAGAAAACAAGGAAATAGATGTATAACTGTGAACCTGTTGCTTGGAGTCCTTCCATCATCTCTACCAGGGGACTTTTATTTGCTCTGCTCTTTGACCTTTATTCGCTCAGGTTGCTTGACCTTGGCTGCCTTTCAGTCTTCCCGGAACAATGCTTCTAGCGACACTTCTTCTCTTTCGCTCTCTGCACACGGGAACTCTGGGTTACTGGCTTTCTTGCAGTGGGACGAATGTATCCAAGTCTCTCTCTCTGCGACTTTAATTGATGTAGTGCTGGTCAACAAAACTTGGTACGGTCCTTCCCAACGGTCTATCAAACAACCTGAGCGTAAAAAATTTCGGATCATAACAAAGTCTCCTGGTTTAAGATTATGACAGTTCTCGATAGGCATATCAGGTGTCAATAAATTCAGCTCCTTTTGTTGTTTCCTTAGCTGTTTGTTTAGCTTTAGGATATACTGTACAGTTAGCTCATTGTTACACTTGAGATCATCCTGTGGGTCTATCATGACGTGTGGCTGCCGACCAAACAATATCTCGAAGGGGGACAAGTTGAGCGGAGCCCTGGGAGTGGTCCTAATGCTATACAGCACAATAGGCAGTGCCTCTGGCCATAACAACCCTGTTTCAGCCATAACTTTACCCAATTTGTTCTTAATAGTACCATTCATTCTCTCATTCGCTCGCCTGGGGACGATATGGAGTATGAAGTTTACTATTAATCCCCAGGAGTTTACACATGATTTGGAAGACCTCTCCTGTGAAATGAGTGCCTCTGTCACTCTCAATGACCTTTGGGATACCATATCTACAGACAAACTCTTGACATATTTTCTTTGCTGTAAAGGTAGCCGTGTTGGAGGCAGCGGGGAAAGCCTCCACCCAGCTGGAAAACATGTCAACACATACTAATACATATTTCAAATTTCTACAGGGTGGTAACTGTATGAAGTCGATTTGTATTACCTGTAAAGGGCCTTCTGTAGGAGGGATGTGGGATGGCTCTGTTGGGATGGCTTTTCCAATGTTCTTCCTCAAACAGGTGAGGCATGACATTGCCACTCTACCTGCTTGAGAAGCGAACCCTGGTGCACACCAGTAGGCCTTTACCAGCTTGCACATACCTTCCTTCCCAAGATGTGTCAGCCCATGGGCCGCCTCGGCTAGACTAGGAAGGTATGCCCTGGGGGCCACTGGTTTCCCGTGTCCATCTCTCCAAAGTCCGGTGGACTCTTGGCCACATCCCTTCGACTTCCATACTGCTCTTTCCTGTGGGGAATACAAATTCTGCATGTCTATCAGTTTGGATGTGGATACCATGTTCAGTGTACAGAGGTTTGTAGGATGAGTGAGAATATTTACAGGGCATGCGGCCCTTTTCGCTGCCTCATCAGCGCGGCTGTTACCAAGGGACACCGGGTCCTTCTCTGATGTGTGAGCTTTGCACTTGATAACAGCCACTCTGTCTGGAAGCTGGATAGCTCCCAGAAGTCTTCTAATGTATGTCGCATGCGCCACTGGTGTGCCAGCCGCCGTCATGAAATTTCTGAGGCGCCATAGGGCTCCAAAATCATGTACTTCTCCGAAAGCATATCTGGAGTCGGTATATATGTTAACTGATTTTCCTTTGGCCAGTTCACATGCTCTGGTCAGTGCCACCAGTTCCGCTACTTGTGCTGAGTGAGGTGGTCCTAAGGGTTCAGCTTCCACAATACCTTCTCCATCTACTACCGCGTAGCCTGTGCACAGCTCTCCCGTGTCCGTTTGTCTATGACAGCTACCATCAGTGAATAAGGTTATGTCTACCTCACTTAATGGGCTGTCGCTTATGTCAGGACGTGCTGTAAAGGTCTGATTCAGGTAGGTCATGCAATCATGTTTGTCCCCACCTTCACCAAACTCTGCCTTACCATATTCAGCAACATTCCCATCACCCTCCACCCTTTGTGCCTTGGAGGGCACATGAGGAAGGAATGTGGCTGGGTTTAGTGTGTTGCATCTTTTGATGGTAATATTTACAGGGGCCATCAGCGCCAGTTCCCACTTGGTGAACCGTGCTGAGGACACATGACGTGTTTGGGCAGAATTTAGGAGGGCAGAGACAGCATGGGGAGCATGAACAGTTAAATCGTGTCCCAACACCACATCCTCACTCTTGTTTACTAGTTGTGCTATTGCGGCCACACTTCGTAAGCAAGTTGGGAGTGAGCGTGCTACTGTGTCCAGCTGGCCACTGTAGTACGCTACTGGTCGGTTGGCATCACCATGTTTTTGGACAAGTACTCCTGCCGCACACCCAGCTGATTCAGTTCCGTACAGTTCAAAGGGTTTCCCATAATCTGGCATTCCCAGTGCTGGGGCCTTTGTTAGGCTCACCTTTAGTTCCTCGAAAGCCAGCTCAGATTCCTCAGTATGAGAGACCCGTTCTGGCTTAGTTGAGGAAACCAGCTCTTGTAGTGGTAATGCCAGAATAGAGAATCCTGGGATCCAATTGCGACAGTATCCACACATGCCTAGGAACGTACGGATCTGGTGCTGGGTTTGTGGCAGTACCATGTTTTGAATCGCTTGGATTCGGTCGTCGGTGAGGTGTCTCAGCCCTTGGGTAAGGCAGTGGCCCAGATACTTAACCCTGGTCTGGCATAATTGTAGCTTATCCTTTGATACTTTATGCCCTGTCTCTGAGAGATGCATCAGCAGCTGTCTAGTGTCATCCACTGATGACTCCAGTGACTCAGAACACAACTATAAGTCATCGACATATTGTATTAGTATCGAACCACTCATTGGTTGAAAGGATTGTAAACAATCATGCAAGGCCTGGGAAAAGATGCTTGGGCTATCTATGAATCCCTGGGGGAGTCGTGTCCAGGTATACTGTACTCCTCTGTAGGTAAAGGCGAACAGATACTGGCTGTCAGGATGTAAAGGGACAGAGAAAAACGCAGAACACAAATCAATGACTGTGAAATGAGTACAGTGAGGTGGGGAATTGGCTCTCAACTACTTTGTTTACCCCTCTTAAATCCTGCACTAGTCTGTAGCCCCTCCCCCCGCTCTTTTTCACAGGAAAGATGGGACTATTGGCCGTGCTGGAAGTTCTAACTAGGATTTCTTGTTGGAGCAATCGCTGGATCACTGGGTATACTCCTAGCTCAACTTCAGGTTTTAAAGGGTATTGCGGTATTTTTGGGGCTATCCTGCCTTCTTTTAAGCGGATCTCTACTGGAGCTACATTTGCCATCAGCCCAGCATCCTGTCCATCTTTAGTCCAAAGGGAACTCGGTATTTGTGCTGTAATTTCAGCTACCCTAGATGGATTTGACTCTATAACAGTGGAATACAACATTAGCCTCTGAGGACTGTCCAGCATATCTTGCACCTCTTGTGTAAGATTTCTAGGAGTGTCCAGAAATACCCCATCGGGGGTGCAATAGATGACACATCCCATTTTACATAGTAAATCTCTGCCCAGGAGGTTAGTCGGGGCCGCTGCAGCCAACAGGAAAGAATGTTTGGTATGCAGGGGCCCGATTGTAACCTCCGCTGGTTTCGTCAGTGGGTAATGTTGTATTTTTCCTGTTACCCCAATTGCTGCTACTGATTGGTCAGTGAAACCCAAATGAAGAGGTGTGTTGAGAACAGATCTGGCCGCCCCTGTATCAACCAAAAAGGTTTGCCTTACTCCAGCTATGTCAACCTTTACCTGAGGTTCCTCTCTAAGGTGTTGTGTTAATCTAACTGGCTGTAGGATACAGGTATGACCTGTTTCCTATTGTCTTACCTGGGTTGCCCTTAGTACAGTGTCAGCCATCAGATGGGGAGGAGGCATGTTGCGTGACCTGTCTGTCTCCTCCCATTGTCTAGGGGTTGGGTATCTCCGCGTCTCACCCTGGTGAGGTTCCCAGTCTCGCCTATGTGTTCTGTAAATCCTGGGGTTTCCTGATTTGCATTGATTTGCAATGTGTCCCTCTCTATTGCATTTGTAGCAAATTATTGGCTTTCTACTGGTGTTTTGTTGGTATGCAGCTTTATTTGGGACATTTGTAAAAGCTTGAATGCTAACCGCCATTAATTTTTCGGTTTGCATCTCTCTGTTTTTTTATATGTTTTTGTCATGGTCTACAGCAGATTCCCGTAGGGCATCTACTGTCATTCCTCGCCAATTTGGGAACGATGTCTGGACCCTGGTCCTTAATTTCTCTCTCAGCCCCTCCACTAACACAGAGACAACCATCTCCCTCAGGTGTGGGTTATCCTTAGGATCGGCGACACCAGTGTGTTTTGATACCGTCATCAAACCCTGGTTGAAATATTCGCTAGCTGATTCACAATCTTTTTGTTTGATAGTGAATATCTTGCTATATTCCACTGCTGCAGGAAAATACACCCCCAACTGCAAGTTGATTAGGCGTATATTTTCCTGGTTGATCTCATCATTTATCTCCTTGTCCACTTTCAATCCACTATCCTGAATGAATTTCGGGATATCGATGTGAGTAGGGAGACAGGCCCTCAACATGATTCTCCAATCCTTGTTGGTGGGTTCATCAGAGTTTCCCAGATCCCTTACAAATTTCTGACAATGTCAGATCTTTCCTAGGATCAGGGAAATCTGAAATGATGGACCGCAGTTCTAACCGTGTCCATGGGTTTAGCATGGTCATCTTTCTGGTAGGTATCACACCCTCTCTGTCTGCCTTACCATAAGGAACCTCCAGCGTGCGTACAGGGTATGTTTGCACCACATCCGCATTACTGGGTCCTGGCGTGGGGCTATCTGTGTCTGTGTTGTGTAGTGCTTTCCTACCTGGGTCCAAGACTATGCTGTTGGCATCAGCCGTCTCCTCTTCCTGTGCTGGAGCCCCAGCAGCAGGTTTTGCTGGTTCAGCCTTTCCTTCAATCATATTAATTGCATGGGAGACAGCTAGTGCCAACAGCTGCTCGTTTTCTTCTCGGGTTTCCTTATAAGGGGATAAGACAGGATACAAGTTAGCAACTGTTACATTATTACTCATGTCTTGCTTATTAGTTATTAACCCCTTCGGCACATATGGGGGTGGGGGAGCGGTAGCGGCTGCATTCTTATTGTGGCTGATTGTATCTGGTATTGCCAGACATTTGATTCCCCATAGTTCCTGCCCTTCCTTCTGCCACAATTTAAGAATTTCTATGTACTTCACTCTCTTCTTACGACTGGAGAGTAGACATATTTCATCTTTTACTGCCGATAAGATTTCTGGATCAAAGCTACCAACATTGGGAAATTCCAACTTGCTGCCTTGTGTCATCTTTCTCCATTTCCTTTGGTAAACAACTGCTCATTCACCGTGCTTACAGCACATTATGAAAGCCGCCGACCCTTTGGGTCGACTAGATTCCTCCCTAACTGACTCAGTATCCCTGTGTGACCTGTTATTTCCCATTGTTACAGGAATAAAAGTTCACAGCTAGCAGAAACCGGAGGGCCCTTTATCAGTGAGTCACTCCCAAATCACTCCTTCTCCACAAAATGACACTATCCCGCAATCAAGCGAGAAGCCCACTATGCGAGGTAATGTACTCAATCACCACTCGCTTTACGGTCAGAAACGCATAACTACACGTCTTGCGGGGTGCGGCAGAATTTTGCAGAATACAAGAAAACTTGTTTTTCCTGTATTCTCAAAACCCGGTATTTCTAAAGTAGCTGATCGGATCACTGGGTTCCGATTTAGCCTCTTGTACCCTCCCAGTGGATCAAAATAGGTAGTTCCACGGAAGGGGCAGTTCCTATGGGCACGTCGTCACGTGCACCTCGTCCTACACTGGACTATCACTAACTGCGCTTGAGTCGTGTCGTCACACACCGTCCACCTCAGTTTTGTTTCGCACTGGGTGCTAGTTACACCTTGGTCTTACGCTTAAAATTGAAATATTTCTGTACAGAAAAATCTTCCCAGGTTGGTAGTTTCTCACTAGATACTTATGCAGGTATAAATCCCTTTTAAATAGCTATAGGAATCTATTAAAATAATGCTTGAGTTGCTTGTTTATGAGAAAATGAACAAAAAGAAAAACTTATTTTCTCTTATTAATCACCGCCTTATCCACAGTATATTACTATACTGTTTTAAATAAAGCTAGTGATTCAATACTGTTCACCTTTGAGTTCCTATGTGTGCTGCATGTGCAGTGCCAATGAACAGCCACGTGTATATGTGCGTTGTTCACAGGCCGTCGATGAATCGGCCACCCACGTGTTCTATAGTGTATTTGCAAGGTTGCGCTCGGGTTTCGCTATACGCAGTAATTGCGCCTAAATGTGGAATAAATCCCTTAACTTCGTCCGAAAGTTACGTATCAAGATGCGAAATGAATCCTGCACTTAATCCGTAAATCACGTACAAAGATGCGAAAATTTCCCCGATGTGAGCACGTGCACCTTGCGTAATACACAATAGACACTTTACGTTACTGTAAAAGGCCCGGAACTTATCGCCACGTGGCGGAGTCCCTGTCCCTGCAGTAACGAACACTAAAAGTTATAGCCTCTATGTACTATAATAATACACAGGCCTTTGTCTCCACGTGTGCGAACCTTATCGCACGTGGCACATATACTGTAATGAACAAGCAACTCAAGACACTATACCCCGTTAAACTACTTGTGGCAGGCAGAAGTACAGTTTACTAAACACTTAGATATGCTTTAAAACACGTGGCTTAATGTTTCCTTGGATTTCACTTATTGTACTTCGGGTTCAACGCTAGCACTTCTCGAACCCTGCAACGCCGCGGACCTGGCCTATCCAGCAATTCATAATAAATACTTCCACCCTTTTGCTGGTATAGGTCAAGCCGCGCGCCTGGTACTGAGCTCTAGAATGTGAAACGGCCGGACGCAGCCCCCAATTGTTAATGGCGATTAAATATGACCAAAGAAACAATAAGTGAAAAGCACAGGTTACGTATTTGAGTCCGTAACCTGCGTACCCTTTATACCTAGCTACGTGCGAACAAAACGTAGCGCAGCGTAGCGTACCTTTATTGTGTATTACACACCAAAGAACCAATACCTTAATAAGAGATCCTTTCGCAGTACTTTGACTCTAATCTGCGAATATACCTTTTAGGACAGTGTCCGTAATATACCTTATCGCTATGCGAATAAGGGACACAACCACAGTATAGAAGTACGGAGGTAGAAACTCCGTAAAAAGATGTATTTAAGTCCCTAATGGACAAAAGGGGTTTACAGGAATAGAAAATACAGGTATAACAGGTAATACAGTAGTCTAACAATGAGTATAATAATCAGGCTCTGCTAGGGGAAGAAAAACAGATACAGGATACAATCAGCCCACAATATAATAAAAGAAAGTACAGTGAATGCAACCGTTTACCGTCTCATCAAATATGCGCAGCGCAGTCCGGTCGGAGCTCGCTAACGTTCAGGGTTGAACTATAGCCCGGTCGAAGGTCAGGGAAAGGAAGATGTGCCGAAGTGACCGAGGCCGCCCTGGTTCACCTATCTTATAGGGTCAGAAGGGGGAGGTCAAAGGCCATTCCTATTGGTCAGGGTTCGTATGTCAGGTTCTCTGTGATTGGGGCAAAGGTGCAGGGGGAAGGTGAACTTTGGAGTCCTTTGTATGTTGGTATCGTTGTCAGGGGTTGTAAATAACAGTAGAACCGGTTACAACTAGATTCCTTTGTTATACACTTTTTAACAGAAACTGTCTTGGGAATATGGATTTTGTCCATAACTATCGGGCCGTATGGATTGCGATTTATTCGCAATGACCGGAATACTGCGCATAAGAAACGGAACGTAACGGTACTAAACATTATACAGACGGATGTATGCAATGCTAACTAAGCTATGTGTGGTGCTCTAAACCTTTAACTATATTTTATTTAGTGTCAGTATGTTATTATGAATTTATGTGTAATAGTATGGCTGCTCTTCTGGTCCACTTTGTCACACAGACTCGGGTATGGAAACTTTATTTGCGCAACTCTGCGAACCAAAATGGCGGCCATACTATCCTAAAATGGCGTGTATGCAACTCGACTTTAACACTAGAAATACATGTACACAGCTGTGTACATGTATTTCTAGTTTATACGTATCTCTTGCTACGTATCTCTTGCTACATTCATGGCCGTTTGCATCCTGGCCTTTTCACTCATTACATGTATCATGGTCCCGGCTTATGGGGTTCTGGACGGGTTGCCAGGTGACGTCAGCAGCGTGCGCCCCGTCCCTGCAGGGGGGAGAGACTCACTCTGCACCCGGCGCTCGTCTAGTTCACATGCAGCCGGTAAGTATATGCCTATTTAAATGTGGTTCCCGCCGCCGTGCGGGCATTCTTTATGCTGTTTGTTATAGTTACATGCAGTCTTGAAAACGATACTATGTAGTATCGAAACGTCGACATGTGGATCATGTAACTTTTGACTGTTTTTGCTTCACTTGCTATATAAAAGCTATTTGAAAAGTCCCCTGGCGTGACACTTGTCTTTCACTGCTAGATATAGATATAGATCTATATCTATAGATCTATATCTATAGATCTATAGATCTATATCTATAGATCTATATCTATATATATACACACACACACACACACACACACACACACACACACACACATAATTGAAATATTTAAGATAAACCATGAGTCGCTCAGCATGTCAAAGCCTAAGCCACATGGTGCAACACTGCTAGGTGAATTAAGTTACATCTGTAAAGCCCCACACATATTAACAAATATCCCTCCTCACTTCCCTATCCCTACTTCATTTGGAATAATAGTGATATAGTGTGTATGCTCAATATCGTTAATGGTCATTAATTAATGTCCTTATTCATCTGCACATGCAGCTCAATTTTGACTACATCGTCAAAGACTGCTTGTACAGAGCAGGGAACGGATGACATCACTTTCGTGTTCACCATTAGTGTTCAATGTTTCTGCTCTGCAGCGTTCCCCGGGAGTTCAAGGGACATCGTTGACCATATCGGTTGTAGACGATATTGTAGTGTGTACACTGCTTTAGAGTCAGAGAAGATAACCTGCACACACCACATGTCATTTATTGTTGTTACGGTTGCTTAAAGTGTAATAAAAGTGTGTGTCTTGCAGTAGTTGTGTTTACAGCAGGACTACAGAGTAGCCAATGAGCACCCAAAGATTTAGCACTGCTGCTCTGTTTGTATCCTGTTTAATAGACAATTTTGTGTCATAAATCAAGTTAGCAGCTGAAGTACGATTCTTCCTAGCTCTGGTTGAAGTAATAATCAGCCACTAACAACATGGCACATTTAAATCTCCACCATCTCTTGCTCTAGCTATTAGGGAGGAACGTGTGGGTAAATTTACTAGATTGCTTTATGGTCAATTTCAAATCAATCCAAAACTAAACTAAATTGATGGTGATACCATCTCCAATGAAGACAGACCTCAAATGACAAATAGACTTTCTAAATGCTTTTGGTTTTGAACATCTACAAAAAATGTTTATGTTCTACAATTCCAGGGATCTAGTTATTGGGAAACAATTGCATTTTGTTACAGAACTTTACTTAGCAGTGATGTTGTTTCTTTGCAGAGGAGATATATACTGTACAAACAAATAATACCCCAGATTCTATCAGTGGCGTGTGTTATATAATCAAACTAATAGTATATTGAAAAAGTGGACATTTAATAAAATATTACTGATATACAGGAACTATTACCATGTAGGAAATGTCACAAAAGATAAAAGCAAACTACAAGAACAATAAAATATAATCATTGCTGCTGTGGTTTGCAGGTGAACTAAAAAAAAAAAAAAAAAAAAAAAAAGGTAGTAAACTATACATTAATGTATATAACCGGTAACATACCTGTGCAAGCTTACATTGCTACATTTGATCAGATTTGTTCATTGAACATTAGGACACAACCATAAACAAGTTAGGTGTTTGAGATCACTATTCCCATACACACACACACACACACACACACACACCAAGTTGCCCTGGATGCTAACTAAATAGTATCAACCTTTAAACTAAGCCATAGTGGTTACTTTGCTTTAATTACTTCGATTTAATGCTGCGTAAGCTCACTACTGAATAGTTTTCATATTACTGTGCATCATTTGTGCATTTTACTATTGGAAATGTTAAAGTAACATAATAAAAAAATTAAGACTATTAAGTAGGAATTTTAGCTTGGTATTGGTCCGAACACTGTTGATCCTGTTCGCTGTAACTGAATTTTTATTTTAAAGCTTGAAAAATGTATTGTTAACTCATAGTTGGTTTGGAACAGCTCTACTGGAAGAAAACCACAGGGATATAATGGAAAAATTATTCTGTACATAAGAAGCTAACTATTTAACATAGAATGAAGGTCAATAATAGAGTTCAAATAATATAAATTCATCAAGTCATGTATTTAAGGGTGGATCAAAAGTAATGCCCGTTCTCTGAATAACACATTTGAAAGTTTAAGTGGATTTTTTTTTTACATAGGTCTTCATTTACTTCAATACACTTCTTCCATCGATGCTCCAACTTTTAGATTCTGTTCATGATAAAAATCCGGTGACTGGTTTTCAAACAGTCGTGTACAGCTGTCATTACATTGCCATCAGACACAAGTCTTCCTACTAATGTGCTCCTAAAGCTATGGAAAGTTGAAGAAGTCACTAGTGGCCACGTTCGATGAACAGGGCAGATGGTCAACCAATTTGAACACTGCAACATAAACGGCAGCCATTGCTACACAACATTTGTGAGCTCGTGTGTTGTCTTGGAACAGGACCCCACATCACATCTTCACCTTGAATATCTTGCAAACTTTTAGAATAATGTGTGTAGTAGTCATTAGTTATAGTGGCTTCACAATTCAAATAATCAAATACAATTCCAACCACTTCCCAAAAAGCCATGATTTTGTCAAATGACAGCTGAAACAATTTATTTGGTGGAGGTAAGGTCAAGTATTCCTACTGCATGCTCTGTCTTTTCGACTCTGGATCAGAATGGTGAATCAACGTCTCATCTATTGTCAAGATCATTCCAAAAGCCTGACTGGATTTACATGATAGTGGTCTAACATGTCCAACCTCATTAGCTTCTGATTAAGCATCAACCTTCTTGGAAACCATGTTGCTAACATCTTGTGCAGCCCCAATTTTTCAGTCAATATGGTTTGAAATTGGGTAGATAAGATGCTAGTAACCTCTTCTAAATGTCAGTCAGTTAGTTGATAGTCAGCCACGAAAAAGTCGTGGATTTTTTAAAATATTTCCCAGAGTGCTCATCTCTATTGGCCTTCAACTTGTGGCACCATATTTGCATGAGTGCCTTCCCCATTTGAATTCAATGCAGCACTTTTTCATTATTCTATATGATGGAGCAGAGTAATGTGTTTTACATGTCTTTTCCACAGTGTTCCACTAAGACCTCGAAGTTCATACATAAAGAAAACCAAAATGGGACATCTACTTATACGTCTACAGAAGGACTAGGGTGGCCAATCCAGGGATCTAGCCCTAAAATCACTGGGATGCGATTCTGGGACTAGTTTGCACATGTGCAAATATAATGTTGTGCAGCGCCGAACATCCATTTAACATGTCCCGGCTGCTCCTGATCCCGGCTGTGTGGCATGACAGGATGTCAAAGGTCACGCTGCATAGCCCTGGGAATACATTGACAAACTCAGTGCCGGGAATGAGCATTTTTCAAAATCGAACCCTGGATTAAAAAACTGGCATCCCTAAGCATAACTTTTGGATCCTCCCTTGTGTTTCATAGAGAAGACTACTCTAGTGTTTGCAACTAATATGATAAGTCCATACAGTAGACCATCAGGGAAGATTAGTCCCTGTCTGAAAAGCTGACCCTTCTATTATGCGCTAAGCTCTAATAGTAACCCTTTATAGGCAATTTATAGACAATACCCCAAAATAAACCCCATTTCTGATTCACAAAAAGTCTAAGTCTAATCATAAAATTTAGAATTAATACAGATGTTTTCTCATACATCTTTGCTACAGGTCAAGCCAAACAGCCCCTCTTAGCACTCCGTGAAGTTTCTAGTGCTGGGTGTCTTTTTGCGTGCAACAGAGTCTCTGTATCTGTATACAAGTTCTGTTCTCCTTCGTACACAGACTCAGTCACACACAAAAATACAAGTGTCATGCATCAATTTAATCAGCACTGTCCTGGTCTGTCCTTGTCAACTGCGTTGAGCTTAATATGCATTTTTATCAAACAGATGCCCGACATTAGCAGAACTGTACAGGACCTGGCTGCTCACTTACGTCTAGCAATTTGCACTGCATGGCGTATAGAGGCTATATGTAACATAACTTCTAAATACTTAAGTTCAGAAAGAAAAGTCTTAATATGTAAACCAAAAAAAAAAGACTGTATTCACAAGTTAAGAAAAACAAAACAAAATTGTATTTACATTTACACAAAAAAAGTCTTTATTAAATACATCTGAGTATTTAAACCAAACTTATCTGAATGCGTTTTATGTATATAAAAAATACTGCAAAACAAGCAACCACCAATGTATTATATACTGGAGTAAACTACCCCAGATATATTTGTAAGGGAACGGAAAAGAAAAAAAAGGAAACCAAAGTATTTACAGTTAAATTTGAATATGTTGCATAGATTTAATACAAATATTTTGTAAATAATGAATACAAAAAGGTCATTACTAATAAAATCTGCATATTTAAATACTGAATTCCCTGAGATCTTTCCGATGCATTTCATGTTCCTAGTTGACGTCTAACAGGGAGGGATCATAGTGTTACAAGTGAAAAACACTTATAAGAACACATTTAACGGAACAGTATCAGAGAATATATTTGGCATAAACATGTATTTACATGAACTAAAACAAAAATACAAAACTTCCATCTCAATCTAGCAATAGATGCCAAAAGGAAACTGAAACATTTGTATATGAACTTGTGTAAAATCACTGCAGAAAAACACCTAAATGTGAAATTGGCTTGGTAACAAACACAAACATACACACACAGTGCAAGTACAAATGTTCTGAAATTAAACTGGCTGTTTAAGCAACATCTATGGTTTTAGGATTACCAATGGGTGAGTGCTACTTCTCTAAACGCTTCTCATTGAAAGTTAGAAAACAGAGCTTAAATGATCCATAGGCAAAACTGAGAGATCTCACAGTGGTTTGCCAAATGTATTAAATCAATCATTTAAAAAAAGGCAAAACATTATTTCCACTTTTAATCAAACTCTGGGCTGATTCACCTGTACCTCAACAATGCAATGCAAGTCAAAGGATAGTCTATTTCACCATGAGAGTGTTAACTCATGGACCATGGAAGGAACACAGGATTTAGAATGGGTTTGCATTTATTTTTCATCTGCTAATTTTCTATTTCTCCTAAACATGTGTATGGAATCTCTGTGTAGCATCTGTGACCCATATAAATTTGTAAGAAAAAAACCTGTATTACTGCAATTGTTTGTCTGATGTTTCACATTGAGCTATTCAATTAGACCCTTAACAGTTTTCCATTTTCTCATCAAAACACAAAAGGATCTGGGTTAAGTTCCCGTTTTCATGAAAAAAACAAGATTGAAAGGGCAGGTTATTAGGATTTTTTTTTTACCTAGTTCAGGCATGCTGCAAAAGAGTTACCAAATAACTATAGGCATTATGGACAAATAAATATCCAATGAGCCTCAGTAAATTTATGTGCATCTCCCTTAGGACCTGTATAGGTTCAGTGTCAGGACAAAAGGCTCAGGTGTTACTTAGTAGTTAAGGCTGAATAAAGACTTGCGTCCATCGAGTTCAACCTTGGTTTTATTAGCTTATCCTTTGTTATATGTAGTGTATTCTGATTTTTTTTTTTTTTTTGAGAGAACAATAATACCACATAAAAAAGGTACAAGTACTATTCAGAATTACTGCACAAATATGCAAAATACCTTGAGCGAGCCGATATTGGCATGTGCAAAGATGGATTTCTGCAAGAACAGGAAAACATACTGTAAATGTCACTGAAGAGCACGAGTCAGTCTTTGGAAGTTATTGCTTACATTCTTGAATAAGTGTACATACAATTTCAATACTTTTCATTTTGAATGAACGTTACAAGGCGCTTCTTCATGTTTAAAGAACTTGGCTTGGTAGAGGTTTAATTCTCCCAAGCACACAAGGACAGAGACATACACACACACACACACACACACACACACACACACATATCAGTAACAAAGTTCACTTATCAAAAAAGCTGCAATGGAGAGATAGATACAGACAAGATGTAACAAAGCAGTGCATGACTGAATCAGCATGATTTCTTCCAACAAACAGGCTAACAAAAATCTCTCTCTCTCTCTATATATATATATTTACATATAGATAGATATAATTTTAAAGTATACTTTGAATAATAATAATAATGATAGAAATAAAGATAATGAAACAGTACCTCAATTTGGATGGCAATTAGGATCTAACCAGTTTAAAGCCTTGTCCTGTGTCAAGGACTGCTGGAAGAAACCAATTCATTTTTAACCTTTTCAAACATTTATAACAAACTTTACAAATCCAGAATATGTTGAGTGCTCCACACCAGTTAGCTAGATGGATGAGCGGGTAAGTTATGCGGGGGAAATAGATCATCCAGTGCTTGGTGACGTCATTTCCTGTGGGTAAATGCAAGGTGTAGTCACTCCAGTGCTTTGACACTCCATATGATGCTTTAATAGTGCGACCTTTCTCGGACCAGTTTATGTTGTGCTCAGGGTTGCAGTTGTACTCCACCCACTCTTTCGTAAAATCACCCAGCTGTGGTGGATCAGCTTCTTCGATATCTACCACCCTTGCCATTTCTGCTCCTTGAATAGCAATGTATTGATCATTAACTTTTCGAACTTCCTTAACCCAGGGTACTGAGCTCTCTGTATCCAACACAATAATAAGGCGGGAGCAGTAGGCAGTGTTCTTCTCCCTCCACCACTCCAGCAGAGTGTCAAATCGTAAGGTCTCACCACCTGTGCGTGGATTAGAAAATAAAGAAATTACCGTAAATTCCAGCTAGAAGATGTATTCCTTGTAAGGTTCTGTATAATATGTTGGAATTATATAATGTTTTTAATACCAAGCCGTAGTAGACAAGTAAAATGCGCACGTTGTTCTTGCATTTTTCATGGAGTGACAATCGGGACTATCCGGCCCAAATTGAACAGTAGTGTATATGGACACATCTATAAGTACATTTGTAAACATGTATTAAATGTTTATTTAATGCGTAAAAAGATTTTATTTTAGGCTTAGTGGTCCTTTCAATACAAGTAACTAGTGTATATAGTCAAACATGATTTGTTTTGAAATTCTTCTGCTATAATGTTACTGTTAAAAGCGAAATACATCTAATCTCAGAGTACTAATCTTGAGTAAATGGTAAAATAGAGAATTTTGACGGCAGATAAGAACCCTTTGGCCAATTTAGTCTGCCCGTGTAATTTACATATACAAGATTGTTATATTTTTGTTGGAATCTAATTAACCTACAAGTATATTTTGGGATTGTGGGAGGAAACCGGAGTACCCAGAGGAAACCCACGTAAGCATGCAGAGACTATCCAAACTCCACAAAGTGGTAATCAAAACCATGAACTCAGTGCTGTGAGGTAGTAATGCTAACTGTTACACCAATTGTACTGGTTACACCATTCTATTCTGCACAGTGCAATAGCCAAACCTGCAGTTCTCTGGACAACATTGGCCAGAAGAAAAAAAAAAGTCAGTTAAAAAACAATTAATTTGTTTTTGAACTGCTCCTTCAGTGTCAGTTTCTCTTTTTCCACCTCCTCTTCGCTACCTCTAACAGTTGGAGTACCTCAGGGCTGGATCTTGGGTCCTCTACTTTTCCCAAAATATACCACATCTCTTGGTAAACTAATCAGCTCTTTTGAATTTCAGTATCATCTGTATGCAGATACCTATCGTCCCCAGAATTGTCACCGTCTGTATTGGTCTATAGATTGTAAGCTTGCAGCAGGGCCCTCCTACCTCCAAGGCGGTCTGTTGTTACCCAGTTTGTTTTATCACGGTCTACTATTGTAAAGAGCAACGGAATCTGCTGCACTATATAAGAAACTGTAAATAAATAAATAATAAATATATTGGTCTGTGTCACTGAATGTCTTTCTGCCATTTCATCTTGGATGTCAACTCGCCACCTCAAACTGGATATTTTTAGAACAGAATTAATTATATTTCCACCAATCAATAGTAGGTACCAACCTGATTTCTCTATCGCTGTTGAAAACACAACAATCAATAAGATCTTTGCCTAGGTGTTATCCTTGACTCTGAACTGTCCTTTGTTCCCCACATTCAATCTGTTTAAAAATCATGACACATGCTAAAAAAACATATCCAAAATACGACCCTACCTTAGTCAAGACATTGCTCAAACTCTAATCCATGCTCTCAACATTTCCTGCATTGATTATTGCAATAGTCTCCTTACTGGTCTTCCCCAATATTACTACATTTTATTTATAAGGAGCCAAAAGTGGTTTGCAGCGCTGTACAGACTCTCACAACTACAATCCATCATAAATGTAGCTGCAAGGCTAAATCTTTCTCGCCAGATGTTTATCATCTTTAAAACTGCCATCAGTCCCTCCCTACCTACACCACATACATCTTGGCTTTTTTTCTCAATTTGTCACAACATGTAAAACACGGCTTAGCTGTTTTTCCAAATGTAGCAAGTAAATAGAGTCTAAAAAATTTCTGTAGCAGTAGAACTTGTATAAAGTAATAGATTACAGAAGCAAATTTTTTGAAAAATCACAAAGTGTGACTTTTGCAGTGTCCAAGGTGTGCCATATTGTGCCATACATGGTGCAGTAAATCCAAGATGTACGTGGACACATCTGTATATTCTACCATATTTACTATAAAATACTTTTATGCCCCTTTCAGACCACACGTTACCCGGTATGTTGCTGTTTTTTTACTTGTTCAAAATGGTAATATGTGCGGTCTGAAAGGTCCACAGTGATTTTACCGTTTCCAAAAAACGGTATTTGGAAACTGTAAAAAAGCAGGGTCCTACCAGTTTCAGACCTTTTTTTTTTTTTTTGCAGTCTGAACGGGTCGGAAACGGTATTTAGGACCCAGCCAATAGTGGTCCCGCTCTGTGCATATCTAATGAACGGGACTCAGTTCAGTGAATATTTAATGAGCGGGTGGGAGGTCTGAGGCACGCAGAGGCATTTTCAAACCCCCACCCCCTAAAGGCATCCCCCCTACCTGGGCAGCGCAGGGAAGGGATCGCGCTGGCGGGCAGGGGGTCCCTGCAGGGTATGTGAGATCAACTCCCCCCCCCCCACTGATGCATCCTATCATTTCTTCCCCCCCCCCCCCCCATACCTGGGCAAGGCAGGGAAGGGATCTGGGCAGTAGGGTCAGGTCGGCTGCACTGGCAGGCAGGGGGTCTCTGCGGCATATGTGAGATCAGTGGCGGGGTCCCTGCGGCGGGGGGGGGGGGGGAGGGGGTGTGTGTGATAGGATGCCTCATGGGGTGTGCTTTCAGACCACAAAACCGGCTTAGACCCTTAGACAGGGTGTTATGTGCGGTCTGAAAGGGGCATAAAACCTGCTTTGACCGTTGAAACGTTTTAAATTCCAGGTCTAAGCAGGTTTCGTGGTGTGAAAGCAGCATTACTTACGCATAACGCTTTCAACCAAACTATGAAAACACATATCTCTTTGCTTATCTCAAAATATTGCTCAACTCAACCTCTTCGCAAGATCTACAGCTCTCATCCACATACATTACTTGCTCCCATTGATGATTCTAGGACTTTCTTCGGGCTGCATCCACTCTGAGGAATGCCCTCTCATTCAAAATAAGACACTCCACTAGTCTCAGAACCTTTAAGCCAGCGGTGGGGAACCTCCGGCCCGCGGGCCGTATACGGCCCCCGCAGCTGATGTTTGTGGCCCGCCTGGCGGCTGTGAAGGGAATGAGGCAAGGGAAACAAAGAAACTCTTTTTGCTGGGGCACTTCTTACTTGTTATATAACATTTAACAATTTAAAATAGTTTATTCAAAATTGGCTAAAAAGGCTGTGAAGGGAAGTCAAGTACAGGGGAAATCTCGCGAGAGCTACCGACCTCTCGCAAGATTTTCCCTGTAGCAGACTCCCTGCACAGCCGCTGGACCACACAGACCAGCGACTCTCAAACTGAGCAGCCGCCAGAGCGTGTGACGGCTGCCGCAGGGCAATTTGTACCTTTTTTTTTTTTTAAATGGCCCCCGAGCCATTTTAAACCAATGGAAACGGCCCTTGGCCCCCTAAAGATCCTCCACCCCTGCTTTAAGCGTTCCTTGAAAATTCACCTCTTAAGGTAAGGTTATCAAATTCCAGAACTGCCCACATAACCTTCTAAACCTTTCCTATCCAATTACACCCACACTGTACCACAAATATGCTCACTTATTTTCTCGCTTACCTTGACCCCAGGCCAACATATGGTGGATCATTGTGCAATAGAGAAAGTACAGATTATTACCTGTTAATAGGCTTTCCTCTACTCCACCATGGCAGCATACTTCTGGGTTTCCGCCCCCTTGGGTAGATATCTGAAAGGAACAAAAAAAGACACTGCCCCCCTATATAAGGGACCGCCCTCCTAGGCTCTGTGTCTTTCATTTTACAAGCTTAACTCATATAATTATTCATATTAAATAACACACTCAACCCTTTAGTTCAGGGCTGGGAAAACGGCTGCCATGGTGGAGTAGAGGAAAGCCTATTAACAGGTAATAATCTGTACTTTCCTCTACCTCCCCATGGCAGCATACTTCTGGGTCTACCCTAGCAGTTTTCTTCACTGGGAGGGCATAGTAATATAATGTAAAAAGGAAAAAGGATACTGGTTTCTTTCACCGTATCTACAGTGTGCTCCAAGTCTTTCTTATGAGTACTACTTCTCTTCTACTCCTCCTTTTTTTTTTTTTTTTTTAAATTACTGCACTAAGAATTCTTCTTCCTAGTTTTGTATCTTCAGTAGCCGCCACGTCCACCCTATAGTGCTTGGTGAACGTGTGTGACGAGGACCAGCATGCTGCCTTACACACTTCTTCCAGTGACGCCGCCCCTTTTCCTGCCCACGATGCTGCTAGCGCTCTCGTAGAATGAGCTTTTAGCCCCACTGGAGGATCTAATCTCCTAATCTTGTAGGCTTCACATATACATGCCCTTATCCATCTGGATATCGTCATTTTTGTTGCTCCTAGACCCTTTTTTATCCCTTCTGTAAGCACAAACAGTCTCTTTGACTTCCTCCAGGCCTCTGATCTTTTTAGGTATATTTTTAATGCTCTACTTACATCCAAATTATGCAGCCTTGCCTCTTTGGAGTTTGCTGGGTTCTTACAGAAGGACGGTAATATTATTTCCTGATTCATATGAAACTTTGAAACAACTTTTGGTAAAAAAAGCGGGTTTGTCCTTAATACTGCTTTATCTTCGAAGAAGTTGAGGAACGGCTCCTCCGCCCATAGCGCCTGCAACTCCGAGACTCTCCTAGCCGAAGTAATTGCGACAAGGAAGACTACCTTGATGGTGAGCATCTTCAAGGGCACCTCTTCTAACGGCTCAAAGGGTGCCTCCGTCAGCACATTCAGGACCATGTTAAGGTCCCAGGGTGCCAGCGGGTTATGGAACACTGGCCTGATCCTTTTTATTGCCTGCACGAATCTTTGAATATATCTGTTGTCTGCAATTTTCAGATCCAGGATAGCACTTAGTGCCGATATCTGTACTCTCAGAGAGCTCGCTGATAGGTTCTTTTCCAATCCTGTTTGTAGGAACTCCAGAATTGTATTTATTCTTCTCTCATCTTTGCCCCCTGCTCTGCAGAAGTATATATATTTCCTCCATGTCCTGTAATATACACTGGATGTTGAATATTTTCTCGCTTTTAAAAGTGTATTCACCACTTTTTCCGAAAAACCCTTTCTTCTCAATGTCCTGGTTTCAACAACCAGGCCGTTAGCCTCCAGTTTTCTGGCTGCCTTTGATAATACCGGCCCTGCTGTATTAGGTCCTTGTAATCTGGCAGTATCCATGGTTCGTCTATCGCCATTTGAGTTAGTTTTGCAAACCACGCTCTCCTCGGCCAGTATGGTAGAATCGCGATCACCCTGGATTTTTCTCTGCTTATCTTGCTGATTAGCCTGTGAATAACCGGAAATGGTGGGAAGACATATGCTAGTTTCATCTCCCACCTTTCCGTCAGGGCATCTACCTTCCATGATCCTGGTTCCCAGTGCCTGGAAATGTAACAAGGCACCTTCGCATTCTTCTCTGTCGCCATAAGATCTACTTGTGGTAGGCCCCATCTCTTCACAATTGCCTCGAACACCTTTGGTGACAGCTCCCATTCTCCTGGGGCTATCCTGCTCCTGCTTAAGGTGTCGGCTAGCCGATTTTCCTTCCCTGCAATGAATACAGCCTTGAGGTCTACCACATGACTCTCTGCCCATTGTAGTACCTTCGCTGCCTCCATCATCAGGGCTTTGCTCCTCGTTCCCCCCTGTTTGTTCAGGTATGTCACAACAGACTGATTGTCCGATCTTATCACAACCTCCTTGTTGATTAGTAACTTCTGAAATTTTTTGCATGCCATCAGTACAGCCATCATCTCTCTTATATTGGAATGGCTCCGGCTTGCTTCTATATTCCATTCTCCCTGTGCCATCCGTTGTTCGCACACGGCCCCCCAGCCTTGCTTGCTGGCGTCCGTGGTTACTATAATCTGTGTCTGAGTTGCAAACGACTTCCCTTGACTTAGTCTCTCCATGTTGTTCCACCATCTGAGGTTTGCTTTTGCCTCTTTTGATAGAAAGATTTTTTGCCTCTTGTCTTTTTCTTCTCCATTCCATTGTTCTAGGAAGCATCCTTGTAATGCCCGCATGTGGAACCTTGCCCATGGTATAGCCTCTATTGCTGACGACATAAGGCCTAGCACTCGCATACACTCCTCTGTATGACTTATGTTTTCTTTTAACATTTTTCTTACTTCCTTGATCAGCTTCTGACGTCTGTCTTCTGTCAGCTTCACACGCATAGATTGTGTATCTAAAACCATTCCTAAGTATATCACTTTTTGTGCGGGTTCGAGGTGGCTTTTTTGATAATTTATCAACCAGCCGTGCTTTTTTAGATAGTCTAGCACCAGTTTTGTGTGCTGAGCTGACAGAACCTCTGATCTTGCCATAATAAGGAGATCGTCCAGGTATGGCCATATCGACACCCCCTGAATTCTCAAGTTGGCTACCAGCACCACTAATACCTTTGTGAAGGTTCTTGGTGATGTTGATAGGCCGAATGGTAGAGACATGAACTGATAAGTTCTTCCTTTTAGTCTGAATCTCAGGTATTTTTGGTGCCCTAAAAATATCGGAATATGCAGGTAAGCATCCTTTAAGTCTATCGTTGTTAGATAGGCTCCTTTCTCTATGTCCGGAAGAATGCTTCTGATCGATTCCATTTTGAATTTTCTTGTGTGGACAAAAGTGTTCAACCTTCTCAGGTCTAGTATTGTCCTGAAACCCCCTGATGCCTTCTTCACCACAAAAAACCTTGAGTGCCATCCCTGGTTTTCTTGATGTTTTGGTACTCTTTTTACCACACCTTGGTCTATCATGACCTGTAGACTGCTTAATAATGCTGATCTTTCTTCCCCGTTGCTTGGGACAGGTGACTCTTCCAGCCAGTCTCCCGGCAGTTTGGTAAACTCTATTTTGTAGCCTGAAGACACGACTTCTAATACCCACCTGTCCTGGGTTGATTGGCACCAGACTTGTTTGTAATGTATCAGTCTGCCGCCAACCCTCTGTCTGGCGTCATTGTGTCTGACGAAAGGCAAAGCGGCCTTCTCTGCCTCTTTGGCCACGAAAAGTACTTCTATTCCCAAACCAGGGCCTCCTGAAACTACGACCTGGTCTATATGTTTTGGCTTCTTTATAATCTGTTGTAGAGTACCTGAAGTTTTTGTTAAACTGTCCTCTTCTTACCGCCTTATCTTGGGGTAGCCATACGGACTTACCACCCGATATTTTTGTAATTATTTCGTCCAGTTGCTGTCCGAATAGGTATTTGCCCTGGAAGGGAATAGATAGTAATCTATTTTTTGATTGATTATCCGCCGCCCATGGCTTCAGCCAGAGCGCTCTCCTTGTCACTATGTTGTTTGCACTGGATCTTGCTGCCAGCCGTACCCCATCTAGGGAGGCATCGCACAGGAACTCTACCGCCATCTGAATGTTCTGTACCATTCTCATCAGTTCCGTCCTTTTAATTCCATCTAGCATATCCGACTCCAGGTCCTGAACCCATGACCTTAGGACCCTAGACGTAATAGCCATGGCTGATGACGCTTTGATTGCTGCACCAGACGTCACGTGCTGCTTCCTCAGGTTCATTTCTATTTTGCGTTCCATCGAATCCTTAAATACGTTAGCGTCCTCTAACGGCAGTGTTGTCTTTCTTGATATGCGAGCAATCGCTGCGTCCACCTTTGGTGGCTCCTCCCATGTTTTAACCTCTTCAGGGTTAAACGGGTACATTTTTTGTACTCTTATGGGTACAGGTACTTTTTTATCGGGGTGAAGCCATTCTTCCTCCACTATCTCTTTCAGAGGTATTGATAAAGGAAACTGCTTCCCCTTTTTCTTTTTATCTTTGAACAGTAAATCTTGAAGTTTTCCTTCTTCCTGTGTATCCTCAATATTCAGGGATTTATTAATGAGACACAACAGACTTTCTAACAGATCTGGGTTGAAGTCAATTTCTTCTTTCTCTTGAAACACTTCCCCCTCTTCTGCTTCCTCCTCTGGTCTAGCTGCAGGCCCTTCCTCTGGGTCATCTGAATCAGAGAGTACTACTCTTCTCCTTTTTGTAGAAGCCTTAGTACTTTCCTTTTTTGCCATAAACGTGTCAGCTAATGCTGTTTTTAACAGTGAGACCAGCTCCGTCATTTGGGGTAATCCCATCTGTTGTGTCCCCTCACACTTGTTGCATGTAGAACCTGAACATTTCTCAGGTAAAATTCTTTTGCATAATACACACTTTGCTGTATGCAATTTTTTATACTTGGCTTTCCCTTCCGTTTTTTCTTTACTGGGTCCTGCCCTGTATAAGTAAACGCCAAGTCACTAACTGTATGCTCCAACAACAACAAGAAGTATGTTCCACTAATGCTCCAATAATTCCTGGCTTACCCTGCATCCGCAGGCTGCTTCCTGTCCTCTTCCATAATGACACTTTCACAATACGCTGTACTCTAATAGAAAAATTCATACACTTAGTATCATTTCCGTAAGAACAGCCATTGCCCTAGCAGCGCTGCTGCTTCCACAGGGCCTTACCTCGTCTGCTGGTCTCAGAACACGTCTGCAGCAACCTCCACTGTTTGCAGACTAGTTTTAACTCCATGCCCGGCGTGCGTGTATCCCCGTGACGTCAGACGCCACCTCCGCTTCCGGGCGCCGTCTGATGACGCGCCCCATGTACACGCCGCGCTTACCGGCTTCAGCCTGCGGCTTCAGACGCCGCACACCTCGCCGGGCACCTTCTCCCTTGGACGCACTGGGCGGCAGGGAGCTACAGCAGACGGACGTCCCAGACCACACTTGATGGCGGGGGTCCCAGACACGATACGCTAAGTTCACAGCTGCACTGGGCAGAGGAACCAGCCCTCCTGATCTCCGCAGGGTAAGCCATCCATCTACCCATGAAAGGAAAAAAAGACACAGAGCCTAGGAGGGCGGTCCCTTATATAGGGGGGCAGTGTCTTTTTTTGTTCCTTTCAGATATCTACCCAAGGGGGCGGAAACCCAGAAGTATGCTGCCATGGGGAGGTAGAGGAAAACCTATTTATTTCCCTGTAGAATGGAGGCTTGCAAGCAGGGCCTTGCTACCATTTTGACTAACTACCCAGTTAGTTTTAACCCTATTTCCAATTGTAAAGTGAAATGGAACCTGCTGCGCTCTATAAGAAACTGTTAATAAATAATGAATTTGGTGTAAACATTGTGAAACACAATTTCCCTTTTTGTGAGTTACTGATACCCCTTTCACATCGCACTTTTAAAACGGTAAATTGCTGATTTTTTTTCATTTTAAAACGTTTAACGTGGTGCACTGTGAATGCACCAGAGCCGATTTACCGTTTAAAGTTAACTGGTATTTCGAACCGTGTAAAAAGCAGAGTCCTACACGGTTCCTTGCCGTTTTTTGAGCAATGTGAATGTGTACAATGTGTCTGAAACGGTATTTCAGGCAAACAACACAAGCTACAGAGCAGTGATAGGCTGTCCCCTTTAAAATGACAGGCAATGTTGACACTCTGGCTTGAAACGTGTTCGGGTTGAAACGGTTTGACTGCTATGTTGAATGAGACTTAACCGGTATTTAAAACGGTAATCTGCGGCAATGTTAAGGCTCTGACCCGTTTTAATTACCGTTTTAAAATACCGGTTTTTAAAACGTGTCGGCGATGTGAAAGGGGTATGAGGGAGGACAAAAAAATATATATTTTCCAGAATTCTTCAAATAGACCAGATAGAAAAGCAATAGCAGCAGATGATCAATAATCTACCAACAAAATGCAATTGCTTTAATTTATCTGACAGAGGAAAGTTGTTGTTATGCCCATGACCAGTCCAAATGTCAAATGTACAGGTTTTACTTAAGTGGTAGCATCTTTTTTTATATTGTTTAAAATATATTTTTGGTTGTAACATAGTATTATACAGAGAAAAGCTGGTAAACATGACCAAAATAATATATCCTAGGATTGTCCAAAAAGTTGCTTTAATGCCATTAGACCTGAAATATATACCCCATAATGTAATTGGCTCGTCTTTCTGCATTCAGGCATATCAATCAGGGCCCAGGAACAAAATTGCTTGTCTTAGAATTGCTTTTCTTATTTATAAAAAAGGTAAAGGGTGATTTATGTTGTAGCATACCATCTAACATTATTTCTATTGCTACCTAGGGGTAACGTGGACACAGATCACATCTCTTTCTTAACAGGGACAATTGTCATGTCACCTGGACACACTGAAGCAGTACATTCACTCTTTGAGTGCGCATTAACACGGGTAAAACCACTTCGGTCCCAGACTTGAAATTAGATCATTTCAGTTGTAATCTGGCTCCAGCAGAAGCATGATAAAATATGCTACTTGGACCCCCATTGGAGGCACTGAGGATCAGCATGAACGGTGTTGGTTAGCATTACTACCTCACAGCAATGAGGTCATGGGTTTGATCCCCACCATGGCCCTAACTGTGCGGAGCTTGTATATTCTCCCTGTGCTTGCATGGATTTCCTCCCACAATCCCAAAATATACTCGTAGGTTACTTGGCTACAAATAAATTAACCCTAGAAGGTCTGTGTGCACATGTGGTTGGGAGTATAGATTGTAAGCTCCACTGGGGCAGGAGCTGATGTGAATGTTCAAATATTCTCTGTAAAGCGCTGCGGAATATGTGTGCGCTATATAAATAACTGGTAATAAATAAATCCTATACAGCAAGGAAAGTATATCTAATAAAGTGGCTTCTTATAGTAAATGGTATATAAACATCTATAAAGATCTTAAGAATTCAGGAGATTGATCATATTTTAATATTTTATTTTTGCATTTCTTAATAGCTTGCTATACAGGTTGAAAGAGGTCTATGCTAAATAAATGCTAATGAAGTCTTCCCTATTACACCCCATCATTAACTGAAACTATTAGCAGATAGCCACAATACTAAAAACAGTCATTTATTACCCTGAATATACCTAAATACAGACTTATGTATCATAGATATAATTTTGTACAGTACTAAATCAGAGAACCTAAAACCCTACCTGCTAAAGCCCATTCTCCAGTACTGTGGGAGTGCCCGCTGTAGTAGATTATATAGGTATCATGTCTGGGCCCATCGGATGTTCTAAGCTCCAGAAAAGACTTTATTTTTGAGTGCAGGTTGTCAAATGAAAGTCCACTTGTAGAGTAATCACAACCATAGGTCTCGATCATGTGGGAAGCAAAGAATCTCTGGATAGCATTTAGCATTCCTGTTGAGCGCATGTTCAACTCCTGCACGTGTTCTGGTGGAAGCAGCATGGGCTGACCATTTGGGCTGATTTAGTATGAAAAACAGCAAAACACAAATTACTACATCAATGTAATAAAAAACTGGTCACACAAGGTTCCTTTTTTTTTTAATGAAAACCTCAAGGATAATGTGATTAACGATGTATTTCTAAAAGTTATTAACAAGCACATTTTTTTTTTTCAATAGAAATGCTTGCTGTTATAAGAACATTTATTCTGACAAACTATAGATTATCTTTATATAATAAAAATAATCATATTTATGGTGAAGTCCTATGTACACCAATTCCTCAAATAAAAACAAAATCAGAATCAGCTTTATTAGCCAGGTATACTTGCGTATACTAGGAATTTGTTTTCGGTTTTAGCCAGGTAATAGACTGGGACGCTCTCCTTATTGATGTTCCAACTTCTTTACCTCCTCAATGACATATACATAAAGTATAAGAAAACCAAAATAAAACGACGGTATATGTGCAGAAACTTCTTTGTACCAAATTCACACTCCCGCACACACATTTTTAGTGGGGCCTATCACCTTGTCCAGATATAATAACATATTGTACTCTCTTACATGATAAATTTAGAAATGTATGTTAAGGTATCTCTATGTTTCTATGGTCAAACAAGCCAGTGACTATTAAGTTCAATGTATATATTACCTTGGTGCTACCAACTCTGCGCCAATTACAAAATATTTGTACCAAACTAATTGTAAAAGGGGTTTGATGTTGCCTTTGTTCCCCACATTCAATCTGTATCAAAATATTGTCACATGCACCTAAAAAACATTAAAAATTCTCCTTTTACTTATACAAGGCTCGTACTCATGCTCTCATAATCTCATGTATTGATTATTGCAGGGGTCCTCAAACTATTTTGCACTGGGACCCCATTAGACAATAAAAATAATGACAGGACCCCAGCAAGTTACTGCAGAAGGTCATCCCATCACATGTGTAGTCAGCAGACAGCACATACATGGCAGCATTGTGGAGGCACAAAATGATGGGAGGAGCCTGAAGTAACAGACAATTCAACAGATTTTCCAGACTCCTTTAATCACTGACTGACATTAGAAAAGTTATCAGTCTGATGGTCAGCAACATGGAGTCGCGACCCCATGCTGAGAAAGGTGGGACCCACAGTTTGAGAACCGTTTGATTATTGCAATAGTCTCTTTATTGGCCTTCCCCAATGCAGGCTCTCACCAGTACAATCCATTATAAATGCATCTGCGAGACTTATCTTCCTAGCCAGACATTCATTGTCTGCTACTGTGTCAGTCACTTCTTTGGTTACCTGTATTCTACCGTATTCATTACAAAATACTTTTACTTACACACAAGGCCATAAACCAATTTACATCTCTTCTCTTATCTCTAAATATCTTCCAACCCGACCTCTTCGCTCATCAGAAGATCTGAGTCTCTCATCCACACTCATTTCTCGCTCCTATTCCCGATTGCAGGACTTTCTTCAGGTTGCACCCACTCTGTGGAATGCTCTCCCACAAACAATAAGAGTCTCCAAACCTACAAGCGGTTCCTGAAAACTCACATCTTCAGGAAAGCTTATCAAATTCCAGAACCAGCCACTTAACCTTCCTATACCGTTCCTATCCAATCATATCCCCACTGTTCAGACCACACATATCCTCTCGGTTTTCCATTTTCCATCCTCCTGACCAAACTGCTGGGTCACCATATCATACAGCACACCAGGAACCTTTGATGGACTTTATACAATCAAGAATATCTATCTTTGTGTATCAATGCCTATTTCCCTATAGATTGTAAGCTTGCAAGCAGGGCCCTCATACTTTTGAATGTCTGTAAATACCCAGTTTGTTGTATCATTGTTTCCTACTGCAAAGCTCAACGGAATATGCTGCGCTACATAAGAAACGTTTTATAAATAAATAGTACGTATAAAAGGTTTTTTTGGAGTTTACGACATATCTTCCTTACACAATAGGGCACATGTAATAGATAGTGTCTACAAAAATTCCCTTGAGCCTTAGGATTGTGTTTTTATGTACAACTCTTCTGTCATGCATGAATAAGGAGAGCATCCCAGTCTATTACCTGGCTATTTTGGTTTTATTCTAAGTAGTGTACATCCAACGCCTTTGGACTTTATCTTACATTTTATTACATAGAGTTTTTAATACTTTAACACAACTATTGTGAAATAAGAAAGGAGGTTAAAATTAAGGGGTGTGCACACGTTGTTATTGCCTTGCGATTAGATTCCGATTCGATCAATCGGGATCGAATCGCATGGCAAGCAAAGCGCATTTGATTTTGACCATATAGTACAGATATGTACAATATAGTTTTGCTTGCAGTGTCTACTTTTCAATGCAATATAGACTAAACGGGAACACCCATTGGGATTGGATGGGCATTGAATGCAGTTGAAAACCGTTCGATTTTGCCTATAATATCAAAATAGACTAAAATCATACCATGTGTACACCCTATTACTGCTATAGATTTGTTGGTCTATTAAAATAAACATCAAATATTAATTGTGAGTAGCATACAACATACCTGCAAAAATTTGTAGGAATTACAACTGCGTATCCAACACAGGTTCCTCCTAAACAGTTTCCAAGTTCATGGAATAAACCATGTGCCATTGACTCAAGTGGTAATACAATCAGAAATAGGCTCATAAAGATTCCATTGGATGGCTACAATCAAAACAAAGGTTACAATGTAAAATACCCCCCCCAATAAAAACCAACCACAAGTGCCCACCAAAATAGACTTAAGAACTAGAGCGCTCAATTCAATTAGAGAACTTGAGTCACGAAAGTCACATCGCAGCAATTTGTGCGCTAGCCAGGTTCAATTGGAAATAGATTGTAAGCAGGGCAGGGCTTTCCCACCTAAAGGATGGTCTATTTTTACCCAGGTTTGTTTCAAATTGTAAAGCTGTGCATCCTAACTGAAGTCCTGGTAATGGCATACAAACATCCATTTGGGTGCCTAAACCACAAAGTTCACACACTTTTTTCACAGCTCAGGAGGCTGCCGAATAAATTTCACCACCGTGGCTAATGGGAGTCTCAACAGAGCAACAATTGAATTGCTAGGTTTAATGGGCCAGATGTATTAAGCCTTAACAAGAGATAAATGCAAGGGTGATAAAGAGAGATAAATGTCCAGCCAATCACCTCCTAACTGATTTTTTTTCAAACACAGCCTGTGACATGGCAGTTAGCAGGTGATTGGCTGGATGTTTATCTCTCCTTATCACCCTTGCATTTATCTCTTGTTAAGGCTTAATACATCTGCCCCAATGCTCCCTAGTGGTAGTCGCGTGGGTAATCAATTGCATAGTCCCCAATGTTGCAGTAGCACATGTGGCTGTGGTTAAGATACAGGTAAGCAATTACTTTATGTTAATACGAATCACATTAATAAAGCTGTGATACAAATAATTAAATGCAGCAGCAGCTCTCCTGCAATTTTATAAATTCCCAGTGGTCTTTACCTTACTGTGGGTGATTCATAGGTGCATGAACTCCACGAAATTTTTGATCTGATCTGTGTTTGTGCAGTAACCCTTGTGGCGCATGCGGAGGGAAACCATTCCACACTTACAACCGATGGTTTCAGTGAATCCACCTCTGAATCCCTCTCCCCCACCCAGTGTCATCCTGCCAAAATCAGCAGTTGGAACAGGGTAGCACAAGAGCTATGTTCGCTACAGCTGGACTTTCAACAAAACAAAAAATACTAGAGCAAAGGTATATAGCAATAGCCTAATTGTTCCCTTTAACTTAACAATAATAACGTGCTTACCTGCCATGAAACAGCACCAAGAATCGCTGTTGCCAGAAGACTGAAGAACACCAAACGCTCAGAAATTAGGCAGAAATGGCGCATTCCCTTTGAAGCCATAACTCTGTCCAGGCTGTTATCCGACCTGTGCGTGTAATATACTTTATGGCATTCGTTCAACTTAGTATGGAGACCCCAAAGAGTGATTAAGAAAATAATATGGCATATTAGCCAGAAAATACCAAAGATGGAAAATCCAGGAATGACAAAATACCAAAGATGTAAATCACTTAGTTTAAAGGCCGCCAAAATGAAAAATATTAGCTCAATCAACCCAACTGAAATGACAGATAACCGTCTGCAAATTCTGCCTCGATAAAGATATGGCTTCCACCGTTCTGTGACTGAAAGACCACTGAAGTAGACATCTAGAAGTGGTTCGCTAATAATGCAAAGGAAAAAGCAAGACAAGGCATATGGATTGACTGGAATATGCAGAGATGGGAAAAACAACACCGGTGCCAAGACTGCAAAAATTCCTAGGTTTGGAATCGCCAGGAAGGATTTCATTCTCAGATCAATAATTATCAAAGCGAGTCCAGTGACAAGTAAGATGATGCTAACGGACTTTTGGACCAGCATGATGGTGCTAGCAATTGCAAATCCAACCAATTCCAGAAATTCAGATGTGGTGAGCAGTGTGGGACGATGGCGGACATACCCACATATTCTCTCCACTAGGGCACACATTGTTCTTATGCTTATGGAAGATATAAGTAAGTAATTTGTAGCTTCTTCTTTAACATTGTGCTTGAATGTTGAATTATCAATAAAACAAAGGAGACCCAGAAGAAATCCAAACCAGAGATTAGAAAGGCTTAAGCTGGCTGCTTCCATTGAAAAATAGTAATAGAGAATGCTGGCAATTCCAAGTATGAATAGGCCCAGTATAAATATTACTAAGATCAACGTGTCTGCTGTCTGTTCCCACCGCACATAAAGGCCCATGCATATGGCCACTAGTAAACTTATCCTGGCTAAGTAGCCCAGGTATCTGACTGATGAATGCATGTTGACCTCCCCGTTTGCCTCTTCCAGCCGGGTCATTGCTGCATACAAACAGTGACTAACACAGTAACGAAGTGACCTACACATGGGAAGAGTTTTTATCACGGAACCCAAAGGCTTGGGTTTTCATAGAGAAAGGCCAACTAGTTGATATTTGATTTATATTCATATCATTTCAGAAACCAGCCTACAAAAAAAAGGGAGAAGAGCAGCAGTTAATAAAAGTTACAGATGCAACACACACAAAAATGCTAAATTTACAATTTTATGAAAATAGATGTCCAAATTACTGCGTTACATTGATTTGGTTGGAACAATGTATAGCATTTAGCACTAGTATTTTGTCCTAAATCTGAGCAGAAGAAGACAAGCTGTCTGAGAAGGTCTTGCTTATTCATGTACTAAATATAATGTTCTTGACCAATCCAAATTGCCTTTAAGATGAACTCCTCCTCCTAGCTGATCACTAAAGCCCATGGTAGATGTGGTCCGTCTGAAATTCCATGAGGCAAGTTGTAAGGTTTTTTCCACCTTTCCTATTTTCTCTGGCAGTTCTGCTAGGTACACACCAGAACGACCATGATCATGAGACGACTATATGATTTTCGCACAACCTGCTGGAGCATATAATATGCATCCAATCCCACTCGATTAAGATCTGTACCCAGTTAAAGGGATCGTTTGTAAATCGTACGTGCATTGGATCGGATAAAAACGAAAACATGCCCAATTTACATACAATCGGTCAAGACTGTACCGAAATTGGGGGAATTTAGGTCAAATCGTTCTGGTGTTTACCCAGCATACCACCAGAAGTAATGCTGCGTATACACTTGTGAGATATTGGACACAATAATTTGATTTCGACCACATCTGGCCGATAAATCGAATGATTGTATGCATTTTTAAAGGGACATTTCAACGCGATGTGCGGGCACGCCATCGAATGTTGCTTCGATAGATATTATGTGCAGCACATAATATCTATCGAATTGTAGGAGCAATCGCAGTTGGTTTTTAACCACATGTGATCGCTCGAATACAATCTGCGGGCGGGGGGCAGAGGGGGCGCATTCAGCGGCATGGGGTTTGGGGAGAGGGATCGCTGGTGGCATACCTGCATCCCAGATCAGCGGGTGGCGGAGTAGAGTAGCACTTGTGGGTGGCGGGAGAATTGTTTAAAACACTGGGCTACCCTGTGATTGGTTAAGAGAGCTCAGCCAATCACAGGGCAGCCAAGTGTTTAACAAATCTGTCGCCACCGCTGACACCCCCACTGCCTGCAAGCGCTACTGCTATCGCTACACTACTCTGCCGCCCCCTGCCCGCCCTCTTCCAGCACCTGATGTGCCATCGAAAGATAAAGTGTCTGTTTTTAATCACTGGCCAATCAGCACCTACCTGTCATTTTTCAAACCAAGCCTGTAACTTCACAGTTAGGAGCTGATTGGCTGGTGATAAAAAACAGACACCTTATCACTTCACGAGCTTAATAAATTTGCCCCTCAATCTGTTAAAACCCGTATACAGTTAATTTTTACAAAAAAGAAATAAAAGAAAACCAACAATACAAATCCAACAAACTTCATACACCTCTCCTTTCTCCTATCACTTGAAAATCCATTAAAAATTCCCTACTGAATGCATGTGAAACACTCGGTGGCACATATGTGGTCACTGCTCATGCACAGGTGCCACAGCACTCACTTGAACACATAGCAGGGATGGGCTCCTGTCCTTGCATGTGCTGCGTCATACATCTGATGGTGTGTACACACGGCAGATCCTGCCGTGAGATGCGAGTCCCGACGCGATCAGATCGCATTGGGACTCACATCACACGGCATGCCAGAGGGGCACAATTTAGACTATATAGTGCAGATCTGCACTATATAGTCTTGCCTGCCCTCTCTACCTGGCTGCTGATATGCGCTCACACGGGAGCGCGCATCGGGCTCGCAAGCCCTAAAAAAGCATGCGATATGGCTTCCGATGTTCCCTATATCGGGAACATCGGAAGCCAAATCTTACTGTCTGTACACACCATGAGTTATGTATTATGCAATGGGATTTTTAGTGTCAATAACCTGCACGAATAACATTGCAAATTAGATTTATTGATAAAATGAGCCCTGTAGTTTATCACTATGTTGATAAGTACAACAAACCTTTAACCCTAAAGGGAGAAGGAGCAGTAACTGTATAATTTTTCTGGGATTGTTTTACACCTTGTTTGCAATTCAAGTACAATGTGAGTGCATGTGATTGGTGTTCATGCTATGGTACAATAAAAAGAGGTCAGGTCACTTCCTTGTAGGAATGGATCATCAGGCTGAGAATAAGGCAATGCTGAACAAACACAGTACAATGACAGGCGACTACACCCTACTTGTTGTCACAGAAAATATAAAGAATTGAAAAGGTTCCCAGTTCAGAAAGACTGCAATTCACAGCATGGTATCTGGGACAAAACAAAAGCTAAAAGGAGAATACAAGCCTTTCCACCCTTTTATGAACTCTATTTTCCAAATCATAGCCACAGCCACCTGACCTCACACTCTGACTCACTTTCAGAAGTTCTTGAGAGACTCCAGTGGCAAGTACTAAATGCTACAGTGACATAGAAAGTGTATTTTCCCATGCAGTCACACAAGTACTACAGTGCTAACTTCATCCAACCGGATACTAGTGCAGCCTATTGCTTCATGTCCATTAAAATAAAGAGAAACAAAAATGTAAGCAGTACCAAAAAGCACAAAGTATCTCACACAGGTTTACTTTATAGAATGCCAAGCAAGCACACAGCAGTGTAGGTGGTGTTATGTAGCCCTTAATTTGCCTGTTATACTATCCTGCTTGCATTCATATTACTTACATACAACCATTGTCAGGATGGGCTATGGCTATGCAATGCATGTAGCCGACCATACAGGCTTCCCGGTGCGCATGTGCTATACATTAGTGCGTACAGATAGAGTGTGTGTATGGCAGCCCCGGCTCGTACGTGACACGCACACCACTCCCGCACATAAGGCGCCGCTCACTTACTCAGCGCTGTCCCGGCGGGCGGCTGGGCGCAGTCACGGCTCTCCCTGCGCGGCACAGCCATTAAAGTTTCCCAGTTTCCGCAAACGCCGCCATGTTCAGTCTGTGTCAGTGACTAAGGGGCGCGGGAAGGGACAAAAAGGCATCAGCAGCAGCAACGCAGCCTCAGTAGTCGCGGCTGGCTGCCACAGGGCAGCTCACATTGGGATTTATCTTCCTTTAAGAGCCAAGGTGGTGTAATGTAGTTTATCAGTTTACTGTATCTCACAGCTTTTACAGCTGCATCTGATGGCTAGGCTGCTTACAGCACAGGGCCTATTGCATAATGTAGAGAATGAGATACTGTAGTTTCTGCATAATTTTTTATCCAAATGCAGGTTAATGAGTTCACATTATTATCAAAGGGGTCTACATCTCACTGTATGGGGGTCAATATAGTAAAGCATCTCAGTTTGTAAAGGGAGGTTTGCACATGGTCCAGGCATGTCCAAACTGCGGCTCTCCAATTGTTATAAAAGGAGGTTTGATCAGTGCGCTACTATCTGCAGCTGGTACTGGGGTTGTCTAGTCCCAAATAGGTAAGCAAAAAACAGAGTGGTGTATCAGCGCAGGCTGAAAAACTGGTGAGAACGGTATCCTGTACAATAACTTTTTATTATTATAATCAATTAATTTAGCTGTTATTATGGAATTCCATTAAAAATGTAATAATGCATATTAAAAAGCATATATAATGCAAGGACATTCAATAGTAAAAAACACTGTACATCACAATATAGACGGGCATTTAAGTGGGCATATTACCATGAGGACATCATTTGTTGTGTCCCATAAGTAGCAGATGAGCATCAGGTGGCCGAATAGTCCCAAATACAGAGTCCAAAGTTGAAATTAGGTTCCTCTGGCGGGGTGGTAGACCTGGATGGCTGATGTTTGCCTGAAACTGCCTCGGATTATTTTCCGGATGGGATAGGTTGCAGATGAATACCAAGTGTCCTTAGTCCATGGAATGCCGTGATGTTGTTATATAGATGTCCAATTAAAATGTAGCTCAATGCGTTTCTCTGGGATTGACCTCCCAGCTTCTTCAGGAGCAGAGTATAAAGAGGTTGCTACTAGAGGCTGTGTATATATATATATATATATATATATATATATATATATATATATATATATATATATATATATATATATATATATAGCAACAAATTTGCAGATGGCACTCACAAGATTAAACAAAGTCTGCACGGCGGCAGCAATAATGTGAACAAACAGAATCAACACAGGCTTGTGTCAACGTTTCGGGCAAAGCCCTTTATCAAGACATACGAATAAAGGGCTTTGCCCGAAACGTTGACACAAGCCTGTGTTGATTCTGTTTGTTCACATTATTGCTGCCGCCGTGCAGACTTTGTTTAATCTTGTGAGTGCCATCTGCAAATTTGTTGCTACATGCTTTTCCTTAGAGAAATTGAAAGGCACCACAAGTAGCTGAACCTTTGAAACGAGTGCCAGGACCCCCTTGCCCTATATATATATATATATATATATATACCTCTGTGGTAATCACATAATGGAATACAGCTGTACAATTGTGTAAAACATTTAGGATACCGTTCTTCAAAATATAAAAATAAAATGCCCAGTAGCTAGCAGATATATATGTCACTTTATTCTGCACCTTTAGTATTTAAAAATTGCAATACATAATTAAGTAGAATACATTCTTAGTTTGGATATTAATACGGTACTTGTGAGTTATCCGGGCGTCCGATTTTTTGATTGTATGCCTTAAGTTAAGGCATACAATCAGATGCGATGCGATGCGATATCGCATCGCATCGCATCGCATCGCATGCGACCATCGGATGCGATGACCCGATTTTTCCATAGGAATCAATGTTAAAATGATTCCTATGGAAAAAGGGGTCCTTTTCATACCCCTATTATCCAAGTGGGCATGGAGTTGGATATAAACCTGTGGCGAGCGTAGCGAGCCACCGAGCCCGAAGCGTGGCGAGCGAAGCGAGCCCCGCGAGGGGACGGTATTCCGTGTCCCCTCGCGGGGCTCGCTACGCTCGCCACGCTTCGGGCTCGGTGGCTCGCTACGCTCGCCACAGGTTTATATCCAACTCCATGCCCACTTGGATAGTAGGGGTATGAAAAGGACCCTTTTTCCCATTGAATTCCATGTTAAAATGGACTCAGTCCATTTTAACATTGATTCCTATGGAAAAATCGGGTCATCGCATCGCATCGCATCGCATCGCATCCGATGGTCGCATGCGATGCGATGCGATGTCCCGATCCGACCCGATTTCAAAATCGGACGCCCGGATAACTCACAAGTACCATTAATACCATGTGACTTGTGTTGTGGTCACATGGTATCAACGTCATACCCGGAAGTAGGCACATTAACAGATAGACGATCTATATTATGTTCAGGTGGAACGGTCCACTAGGCAATGTTAGTGTTAGGTTTCGGGTGTGACCCCACCGCCGGGACTGCTGTTTAGGACAGCCACGGCCAAACCCTATACTACCTCTGTTGTACCCCCCAGGCTGGGTGACCGACTCCTGCAGGTGTTACTAGGCTTCGCCTGTAGCCGCCACGTTTGAATGGGTAGGTTAAGCCCACCCAAGCTCCGGTGCAGCCAGGTGTTATGAGAGGACAAGGAGCCGGGGACCCCCCTAGGGTACGGTCAAGAGGAAAGCTGACTGAGGGGCATAACTGAAATTAACAAACGGCGACTTGCCGGGCCCTGGCTAACGCAACTAAGCGCCCGCGACCTGGTCGCCACAACCCGCGACAACCGTCGCCCAGGGAACCAAACAAAATATAAGACACAATACCAAAGTATACAAAGAGCAGGAGGGACTGGAAAACCCCAGAAAACCTGTGAGACAAGGGGAGAGAATGAGTGGGAAGCAATGGACCTTCCCAACATAAATGACCTGCCAATGCGGCAGACAGAGAACACAGGTAATGAGTAAGGAATGACAATAAAGAAGGTGTGAATGAAACTACCCCAAAGGGGCAACTCACGACACAGGAGGAACCAATGGAAGAGGAGACCACGAAGGAGCCGCTGGGAACAGCAGGGAAACGGACCGGAGAGCAGCAGACAGATAGGTCCAAACAGGAGCTATCACCGGCAAGGACTGCAGGGCTGGCTTCCTAGATAAGAAGGCTAGGAGCCAATGAGAATGGAGGCCTGAGTCCCGCCTGTCATAACGAGTCCTTTCCGACACCTGCGGCCTGTTGAATTTCGCGGCTTTTCCTCTCTGCCTAGCAGCGTCTGCCGTTGCTAAGCAACGGCGCTGCCGCGTCTCAGGCGCTGAGAGACGTGAGGAGGGAGGACGGGCGTCACGCTCCGACGCTGCGTCCTCCGGCGTCCCTGGTTGCTAGGCAACCGGACGTCAGAGCCGGAAGGACAGGCGGCTAAGCGTACATGCCGCTCTGTCCTTCCAGAAGCGCTCCCACGGCGCCTAACAGTACCCCCCCCTTGAGGAGGGGTTAAAGAACCCCGAAGCCTTGTTTTCTGAGGGAAATCCCGAAAGAAACTTGCTTTGAGGCGTGGGGCGTGCAGATCCCTATCGGGAACCCATGACCTCTCTTCCGGGCCGTATCCTTTCCAATGGACAAGGAAACATAAAGAACCTCGAGAGACCTTGCAATCCAAGATTTTTTCTACAAGAAATTCTGACTGTCCATGGACATTAACAGGTGGTTTACCCAGGTCTGCCTTTCGAGGAAATTTCCTAGACGTGAAAACGGGCTTGAGCAGAGAGGCATGAAAAGTATTGGCTATCTTTAAAGCCCTAGGAATTTGTAACCGAAAGGCTACAGGATTAACTCTCTTAACAATGGCAAATGGACCAATAAATTTTGGACCAAATTTAGAAGTTCCTTGTCGCAATCTGATGTTCCGAGTAGACAACCAGACTTTATCGCCTACTTTAAAGTTGCATGGTCGTCTTGACCGGTCAGAAAAAACTTTTTCCTGAAGAGCAGCCCTCTTAAGAGCGTCGTGTACCTCCTTCCAAATGACCTTTAAACGGGCAGTAGTGGAAGAGCGAACTACTGATCCCTCTGGAGCCAGAGCAGTGGCTTTAGGGTGAAAGCCATAATTGGCTACAAAAGGTGAAGTCCGGGTAGCCGAGTGATAGGAGTTGTTATATGCGAACTCGGCAACGGGGAGGAACTCCGACCAGTCATTCTGAGCTTTGGACACAAAAAGGCGCAGATATTGCTTCAAGGATTGATTAAGGCGTTCCGTCTGCCCATTGGATTGGGGATGATAAGCAGAAGTTAAACTCAACTTGATCTTTAATGCATTGCAAAAAAGTTTCCAAAACCGGGCAATAAACTGCGGACCTCGATCAGAAACTATATCGGTTGGAAGACCATGAAGTTTGAAAACATGAGCTAAAAACAATTTGGCCAACTTATTGGCTGATGGCAACTGGGGCAAAGGAACAAAGTGGGCCATCTTACTGAACCTGTCAATAATCACCCATACTACTCGAAAACCTGATGATAGGGGTAGGTCGACCACAAAATCCATGGCAATATGTGACCATGGTCTGGAGGGAATTGCCAAGGGGATAAGTTGTCCTGTGGGCGACACTCTGGGAATCTTGTGTCTAGCACAATCGGGACAAGACTGGATGTACTCCTTGGTATCTGGAACCATGCTCGGCCACCAGACGCATCGGGAGAGAAGATCAAGTGTCTTCTTGATGCCGGAATGCCCTGCAATCTGGCTGTCATGGAACTCCTCTAAGACCCGTTTTCTCAAGGACTGCGGCACAAATAAATGGCCGAGAGGCATCTGTCTAGGTGCCTGACCCTGGACCTGCAGAAGTAGATCCTTGAGGGTCTGAGTAATGCCAAAATGGATAATTGATGCCGGAAGAATGGGCCGAGGAGATTCCCGCAACCCTTGTTTGGGTAAGAAACTCCGAGACAATGCGTCTGCTCTTACATTTTTAGACCCGGGACGGTAAGAGATAATAAAGTTAAAACGTGTAAAGAATAATGCCCACCGGGCTTGTCGGGCATTCAGACGCTTTGCTGATTCCAGGTATTGTAAATTTTTGTGGTCTGTGATAACCAGAATCTGATGGTTGGCCCCTTCCAACCAATGCCTCCATTCTTCGAATGCCCATTTTATGGCCAACAATTCCCGGTTCCCGACGTCATAGTTCATCTCTGCAGTAGAGAATTTTCGAGACATGTAGGCGCAAGGGAAAAAAAATAAGGACTCAGGATCCTGTTGAGACAGGACTGCCCCTGCCCCTACCTCAGAAGCGTCGACTTCAACGACAAACGGTAGTTGGGGATCGGGATGTCTTAAAATGGGAGCGGACACAAAAGCTTGTTTTAAGGCCCGGAATGCCTCTTCTGCCTGGGGAGGCCACTGGGATGGATCTGCTTCCTTTTTTGTGAGCGCCACGATGGGAGCTACCACATCAGAAAAAGAGCGGATAAACCGCCTATAGTAATTTGCAAACCCTAAAAATCTTTGGACAGCTTTAAGGGTCGTGGGCTTGACCCAATCTAAAACTGCTTGCAGTTTTTTGGGTTCCATATAAAAGCCTTCCGAGGAAATCACGTATCCTAAAAAGGATACCTTAGTAACTTCGAATTCGCACTTCTCAGGCTTAGCAAAGAGACGATGTTCTCTAAGCCTTTGAAGAATTAACCTGACCTGATGGCGATGTTCTTCCAACGAGCTGGAGTAGATCAAAATGTCGTCTAAATAGACCACAGCGAAGACTCCCAAGAAATCTCTAAGGATGTCATTGATGAAATCTTGGAAGACCGCTGGTGCGTTGGACAAGCCGAATGGCATTACGAGATATTCGTAGTGCCCTGTTTGGGTACTAAAGGCAGTCTTCCATTCGTCTCCCGCTTTTATGCGGACAAGGTTGTAGGCACCGCGCAGGTCGATCTTAGAAAAGATCTTAGCGGTGCGAAGCTGGTCAAACAACACAGATATTAATGGTAATGGATACGTGTTTTTTACCGTTATCTTGTTGAGTGCCCTGTAATCTATACAGGGTCTTAAGGAGCCATCCTTTTTGGAAACAAAAAAGAACCCTGCACTTAAGGGAGACTTTGAGGGCCGAATAAAGCCTTTAGCCAAATTTTCTTGAATATAGGTATTCATGGACTGCGTCTCAGGTCCAGACAAGGAATAAAGTCTGGCTTTGGGAAATTGTGCCTTGGGAATTAGCTCAATGGCGCAATCGTATGTGCGATGAGGGGGTAAGACCTCAGCTTCGCCTTTAGAAAAGACATCCTGGAAGTCAGCGTAGGCCGCTGGAATCCCCTCCACGGAAACCATTGCCCCGAGTATAGGCTGCCCTAGGCAATGACTGGAGCAATGACTACTCCAACGAGTTATTTCCCCTGCCTGCCAGTCAATCTGTGGGTTATGAACCCGGAGCCAGGGGTGACCCAGAACGATCGGCACAGTGGCGCATGAGATAAGAAAGAAAGAAATCTTTTCTGTATGAAAAATGCCCACACGTAGGGAAACTGGCGGGGTCTGATGGCGGACCACTCCGTTGACCAACGGGCTGCCGTCCAGGCCTCGCATTATTACAGGTTTTTTCAGAGGGAGCAGGGGGATGGCCAGTCTTTCAGCCAGCTGAATATCTAGAAAATTCCCAGCTGCCCCGCTATCAATAAATGCAGTAACTGACATCTTCACCTCTATACCCTGAATCTCAGTAGGGACTAATAATGCATTGTGAGGGGAAATAAGAAGAGAACCAAAGTGAATCCCCTCTGCATTCACTTGGTTTTGGCGTTTCCCGACTTGTTGGGACAAGCGCGGAGGAAATGCCCTTTGCTCCCGCAATAAATGCATAAACCGGCATTCATCCGGCGAGCTCTCTCATCTGAGGTGATGCGGTAAGCACCAATTTGCATTGATTCTTCTTCGTCCTCTGAGGGTACAAAGCCGAGGGAAGTAGGCCTCAAACTAGGTCCTCTCTCAGACCTGCGTTCCCTAAGACGCCGATCAATTTTAATCGATAACTCTATGAGTTTATCAAGGGATCCCGGGACGGGATACTGGATAAGGCTATCTTTAATGGCTTCAGAAAGCCCTAGCCTGAATTGGCTACATAATGCCGGGTCATTCCAGCCACAGTCATTCGACCACCGTCGGAATTCTGTGCAATATGCTTCTGCAGGGTTCCGGCCCTGCCTGAGAGAGCGCAGATGACTCTCGGCAGACGCCTCTCTATCAGGGTCATCATATAGAAGTCCTAATGATTTAAAGAAAGCATCCACCGACGCTAAGGCGGGATTATCGGATTTTAACCCAAAAGCCCAAGTCTGGGGATCCCCCTGAAGCAAAGACATAATTAAACCAACTTGCTGTAATTCAGAGCCGGATGACCGGGGTCGCAGCTTGAAATAAAGCTTACAACTTTCTCTAAAATTAAAGAAATCCTTCCGGTTACCCGAAAACCGGTCTGGAAGATTAATTTTGGGTTCTACCAGAACCGGCGGATTTCCTCGTACACCCTCCTCCTGGGTTTTCATCCTAAGAGATAAATTTTGAACCATCTGCGTTAAACCTTGTAATTGACTGGCAAATGCCTGAGCCTGACCCTCAGGAGTGGGATTCATCTTAATAACAGATCCACACCAGAGACAACAAAGATATACACACCCAAAATGCTATCTGTTCAGAAAAACGGGAGAATAAGAAAGGGGAAGGGAGAGAGGGGAAAAAAAAAAATCTCTTTTTTTTTTTTTTTGTATGGCCGGTGATAATGTTAGGTTTCGGGTGTGACCCCACCGCCGGGACTGCTGTTTAGGACAGCCACGGCCAAACCCTATACTACCTCTGTTGTACCCCCCAGGCTGGGTGACCGACTCCTGCAGGTGTTACTAGGCTTCGCCTGTAGCCGCCACGTTTGAATGGGTAGGTTAAGCCCACCCAAGCTCCGGTGCAGCCAGGTGTTATGAGAGGACAAGGAGCCGGGGACCCCCCTAGGGTACGGTCAAGAGGAAAGCTGACTGAGGGGCATAACTGAAATTAACAAACGGCGACTTGCCGGGCCCTGGCTAACGCAACTAAGCGCCCGCGACCTGGTCGCCACAACCCGCGACAACCGTCGCCCAGGGAACCATACAAAATATAAGACACAATACCAAAGTATACAAAGAGCAGGAGGGACTGGAAAACCCCAGAAAACCTGGGAGACAAGGGGAGAGAATGAGTGGGAAGCAATGGACCTTCCCAACATAAATGACCTGCCAATGCGGCAGACAGAGAACACAGGTAATGAGTAAGGAATGACAATAAAGAAGGTGTGAATGAAACTACCCCAAAGGGGCAACTCACGACACAGGAGGAACCAATGGAAGAGGAGACCACGAAGGAGCCGCTGGGAACAGCAGGGAAACGGACCGGAGAGCAGCAGACAGATAGGTCCAAACAGGAGCTATCACCGGCGAGGACTGCAGGGCTGGCTTCCTAGATAAGAAGGCTAGGAGCCAATGAGAATGGAGGCCTGAGTCCTGCCTGTCATAACGAGTCCTTTCCGACACCTGCGGCCTGTTGAATTTCGCGGCTTTTCCTCTCTGCCTAGCAGCGTCTGCCGTTGCTAAGCAACGGCGCTGCCGCGTCTCAGGCGCTGAGAGACGTGAGGAGGGAGGACGGGCGTCACGCTCCGACGCTGCGTCCTCCGGCGTCCCTGGTTGCTAGGCAACCGGACGTCAGAGCCGGAAGGACAGGCGGCTAAGCGTACATGCCGCTCTGTCCTTCCAGAAGCGCTCCCACGGCGCCTAACAGTTAGAGCAGAAACAGTGTTCCCCTCTGATTCCCGCAGTGGGGGACAATCGTTTCAGGACATTTGTCCGTTTTATACATATATTTTTATGTTTGGTATTATAATATAGACTCATCTCAGGCCGATTAGGCCGGCGATTTGGTGACCAAAGGCGCCTCACACAGTCAGCGTCCTCAGCGTGCTAAGACGCGTCATCACGTTGCGCCTGGTTATCGCCAATAGTCAAACCCAGCAGCGTCTGGTCGCCGTGGTAACAGTACACAAATACATAATGCTCAAACCCGGTCAGCAATCGCGCTGACAAGGCGAGCATGATGAAGAAATTGACTATTTACACTATGGAATCACACTCAGTGACTATTTCAAGAATAAACGCATTCCTAGGGGCTTCCGGGTTCGGAATGCCCCCACAATTGGACGGTTTAATGTGGCATTTGTCAAAAGGTGGATTAAAGATGTAAACAACCTATTCCCCCTTTAGGGGTTCGTACACATCAGCTGACACAACACGCAGGAGGTACAGGACGAGGAGAGGTGGTCAGCACAAGAGGGCAAGGAAGACGGGGCAGGCCACCCCTGAGATCCTAGTCTTTAATCTCTCCTTGCACACATTGATTGATGCTGAACATAGCGTTTTGAGCAAGGGCCTTTCCTTTGTCCCCACAGCCTGTTTCGACGAGATGCAATGGGAGATTGAGAAATATAAACTGAATAGATCCCTTAAACTGAAGGAGTACATCAGTAAAAATGATAGTCATGCTATGTCTCATGTTGTTGATGTGGTGCCCCCTGAGATCACCAAGCAATTGGCCCAATTACAACCCCGTTCTGTCTTTGAACCATTGTCTATGAATGCAAACACTAAAAACGTTTATGCAGGCACTTGAGTATAATGTTTCCCATGATGTGTTACCTAAAAATAGGCTATCAGCAACTAGATCTAATTTGTCTCGTGATGAACTTGATGCATTACATGATCTTGGTACCTATACTAATGTGATCATACGGCCCGCTGATAAAGGCAGTGCCGTGGTGATCCAAGACTTGGTGGATTATAGGCTCGAGATTGGCTGATATCGAGGTTTATGAACCACTGAAGAAGGACCCTACTGTAGAATTCACTAATTTGCTTAATGCCATGCTTGATGTGGCAGTGAGTGATGGGATTATTTCCACTGAATTATCCTGTGCCCTGAGGGTTGTGTATCCGGTCGTGCTGCTGCTTTGCCCAAAATCCACAAGGGCCTGCGGGCCCCCCCGGGCAGGCCTATCATAGCGGCTCGTGGATCCCTCTTTCAGAATATTTCGACGTATATAGATGCCCTTCTGCAGCCCTGTATCAGGGCCTCAGAGGGACATCTATTGGATACTACTGCTTTTTTGAATGGTGTCAATAGGTTAGGCCCGATTCCACAGAACAGTTTGCTTTGCAGCATTGACGTGACTAGCCTATATACTATTATTCCCAGTCAAGCAGGATTGGAGGCTGTCCGCAGGCTACTGTCTAATAATATCAAGGGTCAGGGTCAGGGTCCTGATGTTGAATTTGTGGTTGCATTACTGGAAATGGTGCTCACTCATAATTATTTTCTGTATGATAAAACCTTTTACATGCAACGCGTTGGCTGTGCGATGGGGAGCAACTTTGCCTCATCGTACGCCAACGCGTACATGATGGTAGTTGAACAAGAGCTATCTTTCTCTGATCTCGATGTATTGCGTAGAGTTTTTTTCTATACGTGGTACATCAATGACCTGTTTATGATTTGGACAGGGCCTCGTGATGAATTTATCAACATCGAGAACAACAATAAATCCTGTGAAGCTGACCTATTCTGTTGACACTGAGAGGGTTAACTTTTTAGATGTGACATTGACTATTAGGGGAGGGTTGGTGGAGACATCTCTCTTCACCAAACCCATGGACCGCAACACTCTGCTACATGCCACTAGTTGCCATCCCAGGTCGACAAAATACAGTTTACCATATACCCAGTTTTTACACGCAAGGCGCATTTGTAGCACTGATGTGCTGGCTGAAGACCAGATTGACCGTATGTCCCTTAAATTTAGTGAGAGGGGCTATGATGCCTCTTTACTTTAAGATGCTAAGGTGAAGGCCATTTCTCAGACTAGGGAATCTCTTTTGGTATACCGTAAGAAGAAAGAGATTGGTAACCGATTGCCATGGGTCAACCATTTTAATACTAGTAGTACTGGCATTAAGAAGTCTGAAAAAACTGTGGCCCCTGGTACAAATGGACCGTACTTTGAATTTAGCTGATACCATGATTATGCCTGCTTACACTCGTGGCAGGAGTGTGAGGGACATAGTCATGAAGACAGACATTGGTCAATTACAACAGAACAGCAGTGAGTCCTTTTTAAGAGCAAGCCCAGGCTGTTTTAGATGCTTAAATTGCATAACTTGTAGGTCTTTGATTACAGGCGAGTCCTTTTGCCACCCCTTTAGTGGTAAGAGGTATGGTATTAGACATAGAGTGACATGTACCACAAGATTTATTGTCTACATGATAACATGCCCATGTTCTCTCAGTTACATTGGCAAAATTGAGCGCACACTGAGAGAGCGTATGGCTGGGCACAGGCACTCTATCAAAGTGGCTCTGGAGAAAGGTGCCAGTGACCAGCCAGTGGCATGACACTTTTTTGAAGCACATCATACTATGCCTATGCTGCGCTATATGATTATAGACCATATTCCTGAGTCTATACGCAGAGGTAATAGGTCTCAAAAGTTGTTGCAATGTGAGGCCCAATGGATACAGCGTCTAGGTACGCTTGCCCCTAGGGGTCTTAATGAGTTTAGGGGTCTGCATTGTTTTTTGTGACTAGTATAAGTATAATATTGCTTCTTCCCATGCTCTTGTAATATTAATGCTGATATTGGTAGTAGGTTCCTTATTGCAATCAAAATTACTATGTATGTGTCCGTGATCATGCATCTTCTGATACTATTTTCTTTATCATTACATTTATCATGCTGTTATATTTGCTATGCTGTGATCTTTGTTTGTTAAACATGACTGCATTTTGTGGTGTTTATATAATGTCTTTTTTTGTGGGTAGGCTTGATGTTATGTGGAACACTTAATTGTACTTATTGTTGTTGTATGTTTATCATCATGCTCGCCTTGTCAGCACGATTGCTGACCGGGTTTGAGCATTGTGTATTTGTGTACTGTTACCACGGCGGCCAGACGCTGCTGGGTTTGACTATTGGCGATAACCAGGTGCAGCGTGATGACGCGTCTTAGCACGCTGAAGACGCTGACTTTGTGAGGCGCCTTTGGTCACCAAGCGGTGTTGGTAGGGACGCCGGGCAAAGTGCTTTGTTGTCACCATGACAATGGGGGCGTGCTTAGGCGCCGTGATGCGGCACCGCTGCCGGAGTGTTGATGCGCTTCAGTTGTGCATCATACGGAGGCGTGGTGGCCTGCGCAACGGCGCAAAGCTGACCAGACATGATTGGTGTAGTCATTACCTGGGTATGTATAAATATGGTTTTAAATGCACTGTTTTTTGTACATCCTGATGAAGAACCGTAAATAAAGGTTCGAAACGTTGAGAAGTATCACTGCCTTTGTGAGAATTATTTTGGTGAGTGCCATCGTCTGGAAGTGTATATATGTATATATACACAATGTGATGCTGGCGGCACCCGGAGGCAATCACATTGTGTAAATACTGGGGGACCCGTAACAAGGTCCGTCAAGGAAGGGCACCGGAGCATGGCTATATGAACAGGAGATGTGCTGCCCATCCTATCATTTATATATATATATATATATATATATATATATATATATATATAAAAGAAAAATAAACACTGCACTGAATAAGTCTTATATGTGAACCTTTCCGGAACTTTCAGTCCCAAATATTTGATTCTACCCTCCTTAGACTGAAATCCAAAGGCACTTAGGTAATGGAACCCAGCTGTTCTGTTCTCCAACCTGAGTTATACCTGTATCCAACAGGTCATGGAATTCAGAAAAACTTACATTGGGAGCTGATAGTGCATGAAACTGTTTCAAATGTAGGTTCTTTTATTCCAGCATAAAACACAAAAAAGGTAGAGGATCAAGTACCAACACTGTCGGCTTTTATAACTGCAATCTCACAGCGTAGGACCGGTTCACAGCACCGAGGTGTTGGAGCTGGTTACAATCTCTCCTCTGCTCATGGACACCAATGATGACCTCGACGCTAGGCCACACCCTACGCCTTTCGTAATCAACTTCGTCTGAGGGCTGGTCTAGCGTCGGTCAGTAGCCTCTTTATACCCCTTGACAGAAACCGCATTCTGTTCAAGTAGGGTACAATGCAACCTTTACCATTTTCGTCAAAAAACTTACTATAGATATAAAAATCTACAGGGTAATATCCAATTATAAGCATAAAACATCTCATATTTCACATTTCATATAAGCGCATACTCCAATTGTAAAAATGCGCAAAAAATCATATATGACAAATCTCCTCATAAAATGCCAGTATACTGTACATAAAATATTTAGACAGAAAAACGCAAAAGCAATAAAAATATATAACATCAAAGACTATTCAGTACAAAAAAAAAGTGACCATAATGTCCATATAATATACCTATAGTAGGATGATACGATAGAATTATGAATGGTGATATTTCTAACCCTTCATTCAGACCTGTGGGGCTTAATGTGTTAATGGTATAGATCCAATACGACTCTTGTGGTAGGAGTCACTTGTCTCTATTTCCACATCTTACATCTAATTTAACTTGTTCCAAAGCCATGAATTGCAAACCCACAGGGAAACTTTGATGTGATTTCTCAAAGTGTCGTGGCACGTTGTGATTGGATGCCCAGTTTATGATATTTCTATTGTGTTAATATCCTAACCTTCTGTGCCCGTTTTGTTTGTCCCACGTAGTTTTTGCCACATGGGCAAATTAGTAAATATACAGTATATATGGTGTTACAATTCAATATGCCTTTAATTGGGATTTCTCTTCCATACCTATCTTTAATTACCTTTGTGCCTTTCATAGCATATTGCCCCATTTTACACTTGCCACAGCAGAAAAAGCTATTTAAATGGGACAAGTTAGGGAATTGGCCAGATTCATCTTTGGTTGGAATTTCCAAGGGGAGTAAACTTGGGGCTAGTTTTATTTTTAGTGTCTTTGCTTTCCTGAATACTAAATCTGGGCGTTTACCCGCCACTTCTGCAAGAACCGGGTCCATTTTTACATTGGGCCAATGTTTGGTGAGGTAGCGTGGAGGATATAAAGAATATATCACTAGGCGCTTTGGTATGAGTGTGCTTGGCCTAGCAGCAATCAAAGAAAAGGGATAGTCAGTTCCAATACAATCTAGTAGGAAAATAGGAAGAAGTAATATTGCGCTAAATGAAGTACGTTATGAAAGCAAGATATTCTTGTATTCAAAATTTTAATAAAAAAGATTTATCAGGTGTGTGAAAATAGAAAAGATTTAATAAGTCCTTGTAGACTTAGATACATAGGATGTACAAGGAAATGAAAAATCAGTTTTTGTGAACATAGACAAAATATTCTAAAACGTATACAGACACATAGTGTCTCTGTCAGGAATCAGGTGAATGGTTCAATCTGTTTTGTTTTCTGTTCTGTTTCTGTTTGGCATTTTGACTCACTGGTGGCCTCCAGTGGTAGGTCTGTTGCCATTACAACCCTGTGTTCTTTGAGCTATTATTCACAGGCTGTGAGGTATTAGCTCGTTAATCAGGAGCAGCCTGGAGATCACCTGAGGCCTTTATAAGCCATGCTCTCCTGGGGATCTGTGCCAGTGATAGCTTCCTGTTTAAGTTCCTGCTGCCTGTGCAGGGAACTTCTGTTTGCTCCCAGCCACGCTTCCTGGTCCCTTGTTCCGGTCTCCTGTTTGGATCCCAGGATATATCCTCTGCAGCTCAGCTTCTTGCTTCCCAAGCATTCAGCGCCCATACCCGGTCCCAGGATCTCTTCTGTTCCTGTCCCTGGAGTTCTCTCTATTTGTCCAAGCTCCCTAGCCGTTCTGTCTGCAGGATTCTCATCTTGTCCCAGGCTGTCCCCCCTGTGCCTGTTCCCATTACCCTCCCTGCCTGTGGGTCACGTAAGTGCTCCTTTGGAGCCTGGTTATTATTATTTGCTGTCACACCTCAGGCGCGCCGTGGCTGCGCCCCTCCGTGGGTCCATTATCTGGTTATTACATGAGTACCTGTCTTTTCCTCTGCTTTATTTTTGTCTGTCGCCCTAGCTTCTGTCAGGCAGGGGTTGTTCACTTGTCCCACTGCACCTGGTTTTGGGGAATCATAGTCTCTCAGTGTCTCCATTCCGAGATTCCCTATTTCCCTCATTGTGTCTGCGACTGGGTCGCTTCTCCCCGTTCTTGGCCAGGTGCCGGCAGTCAGGGGTTCTCCCCCAGTTAGGCCTGGTAGTTAGACGGTCCTTTTGAGATCCTCCCTGGCGATTGCTTACCCCTTGTCATCTCATAACACCTGGCTGCATCGGGGTTAGAGCCGGCTTAACTGGCTCTTTCGAACGCGGCGGCTACAGACGAAGCCTAGCACTCTGCAGGGGTATTCCATCTGCCCGGGGGACTCAACAGAGTCAGTGTAGGTTTCGCTGTGGCCGTCCTAACCGGCGGTCCCAGCTACAGGCTCACGCCTGATCTCCAGCTCCCTGCCTCCTGCAGCACCACACCAACATCCTCACGTCCCTGTCTCCGGACTCCAACGGTGGGTAACACCCAAATCCATAACAGTCTCCAGACACTTTTCGGAAAAACATCATGGTAACCCAAAGGGCACCTCTATGTTCGGAATAGAACATATTTCTCATACAATTGGAGGGGGTGATCGCTTCAAAAAACTCTGCAAGCAAGAAGTCCATGGATGTTTAATATGCAGACTATCCATCCTGATGGTCTAAATGAGGCCGTATAACTCAATGCGATCATTTAAATAACTCTAGAATATCTCCTTATAGTAAAATCCTCTTCTTCCTTTTTCCCTGTACATATACACATGTGTATTCGGTGTACAAAAATGAATTTAATGAAGGTTTTAATAATAGTATATTTTTATTTCTATCTGTACGTGTATATATATTTTTAATTCATGAATTTCTATATACATGCAAACTTCGTCTGTATATAACACTTACTAATAACATGCCTATTGAATGCCATTTAATATATATCAAATAATTTCTTTGACCAATTGTGATGCATAAAACGAATACAGTAGTTTTTGCTAAATGTAACATCTATCCATGTCTTTTACACTATTGTACATATAGATAAAGTTTTTCTGCGTGCCAAATGGTACATAGCGTGCGTTCCATAAGCCGGATATCCGGCAATGGATAGACGAAAAAATATGACGAAAGATACCGGAAATCCTCCAAAAAACGCACCAAAGTATCAAGCCCCATCATACTATATGACTATGCGCTGCCCCTTGGAAAACACCTTCCGTACTACATATGTTCCGCCTTTTGGAGCGCACGGTCTGTACCATTTGTACCACTATCTACCACTTCCGGGATTTTGACACACAGCCATTACCCGGATTATGGGAAGAGTTCGGATATGTCTTGCGTTCCATGATCCGGAAGTGACTAAATATTTTCCGTTATCTAAAACCGGTGTAATAGGAATATTCTATTTATTGCCGATATCTTTACTTGTTTCCTAAATTCATATACAGCGGTAAGTAGGTCTGTCTTCACTGATTAGAACTATATAATTTATATATGTTTTATTTAAATATTTTATTGAATTGAACGGTAATTGTACTGATCAGGTGTGTGCTATGATTATTGATACTAAGGATATTTAAACCTGACTAGGGCATTGAGCCAGTCACCTTTGAAAAAGCTGCAGATAGCAGCGAAACGCGTAGGTGTTAGCCCACAAACCGGACACCCCTTTACAATTTGCACCCCATCAGAGGATCGCCCGATTAAAATCCGGGACAAGGAGTCCACTTTTGCCTTTGTTTGATTGCTACTTTCTTCCAATCTGGAGTGAACTCCTAAGGATACCTCCCATTACCTATCTCCACCGTGAGGCAAACAATTCATCTGGAGGCACGCCAACTCCTAAAAAGCCTGATTTCAACCTGTGGATGAGGACATAAAAAAAATCGATATTTGGAGGCCCTATCCCCGGAAAAGTTGAAAAAGATTACAAATTAGGTCCCCACTCATGACCTACTAACTCCTAAAGTACCCGGTATTTCTAAAAGTGGATTACCAAGTGACTCAATCCTATATGGACTGACCTCTAACCAAATTGTGGGTCACTATTATTTTATTTTATTTGTCTGGTCGCAATTTATGTGCTTTTTAACATGTCTTAATATTGTTATTAAATCTTTTCTATTTTCACACACCTGATCAATCTTTTTATTTAAATTTTGAATACAAGAATATCTTGCTTTCATAACGTACTTCATTTAGCGCAGTCTTACTTCTTCCTATTTTCCTAATGTTTGGTGAGGATATTTATTCTCTCTTTACTTTTGATGTTATATTGAGTTACAAAAATTCTGATGCAGTCAGAAAGTTTTTCCCTGGTGTACATGCGTGCATTGGAATGTGCAAGGACTGAGATGATCAGTTTCACACACTCTGTATCCTGCTGAAAAAAAGACCAAAACAAATTGCCCTCCATAAGAGAAAAAAACACACTTTCGCTCCTGCAGTGAAAAATAACTATATTTAAAAAAAAAAAAAAAAAATCCCCCCTGTACAAAAAAAAAAGAAAAAAGGGAACATTGGCACCCACAGGAAATAAACCCTATTGGCTGAACACATAAAAAAGACACACTGGCCCCACAGGAGAAATAAAATATGTATTGAACACATAAGGAATAAATAAGAAATAAATCAAATGCATTGGCATTGGAAATACAACAGAAATAAATAAAAAATGATTCTGACACGAAAAAAAGAAAAAAGCATAGGACTCACATTCTATCCCCCTGCAGCTTGCACTGTATCACACTGACACACTCCTTCTTGCAAAGGCCTGCACTTTATCACACTGACCCTGCCACCCCTAGCGTTCTGCGCTCCTTCATTGACATTGATTCATTAGGAAAGGCACAATCACTCTCTAATAGACAAAACCATATGCACTGCAGGTGGGGCTGATGGGGCGTGGTATATGGTCCCAACAGTCGGGATCCTGACAGTCATTAGCCTGATGTCGGGATCCCGACTGGCCGGACTCAGACAGCATGGTGAAAGCAACAAAGCCCACCTATTCTATTCTCCCTCTATGGGGGTTGTGGACCCCCAGGAGGGAGAATAGCCGGTGGCCATCGGGACCCTGAGTGTCTGTGTTTTGACTGTCAGGATCCCAACTTTCGGGAAACCGTCCGGCACCCCTCTGATGTAACATGTGCTGAGAGAGTTAGATTTGGGTGTTTTATTGTTTCTGTGCAGGGTAAATACTGTCTGCTTTATTTTTACACTGCAATATAGATATAAGTTTGAAGTACACCCCCACCCAAATCTAACTCTCTCTGCACATGTTACATCAGCCCCACCTGCAGTGCATATGGTTTTGTCCATTAGAGAGTGATTGTGCCTTTCCGAGTGAATCAGAATAATCCCCTATACTGCATGTGGGTCTACTGTGTTCTCCTTACAATTGCTACTATGTATGTTACAATGTATTTTCTCTGAGACACAAGACAAGAAACTTTGAAACAGAATATCTATTGCAGTAAAGGTGCCCACAGACGCATCAATTATCGAATGCGTTTTGTACTTTTTAAGCACAAGTTGCATCTTATGTACAATTATTGGGTGGTGTTTATGTTCCCGGGAGCCCGATATTGTATGTCTAAAAAAGTACGTGCTGCACGTACTATTTAGACTACATCTGAAATTTAACATTACAAACATGGGTTCATCACATGCATCCAAGTGCACATCTCATAGCAAGCTGGAAGAAAAATTGTATAGAACCATTGTACAGTCAAAAACGCATAGCACAGTACAATTGTAGCGTCTGTGGGCACCTTTAGATGATTCTATTTGAAATTTATTTTTTACATAAATTAATCCCTAGATTCACTCTGCAGTATTCAATGAGCACAGCACAGCGTTCTCAGTTTTTTGTTCGCTGTGCATTCTGCATATTTTCAACCCTTAGCCATGCCTCCTGTTCACCCTATTCACCATGTCAGCTGCTCGCAGACCCTGATGGTGAGTATTGACCAATGCGGCGTACAAGGAGTTAATGGCTCCATTTGTAGGCAGTGTTCAAATATTGCCTATAATCCCTATAGATTGTACATTTGCAGCAGGGCTCTCCTACCTCCAAGTCTGTCTGTTTTTACCCAGTTTGTTTTATCACTGTCTAGTGTCTACCATTGTAAAGCGCAATGGAATCTGCTGCACTATTTAAGAAACTGTAAATAAATAAATATTGCAGAGATATGCAGAAAAATGCAAATTAACCTAAAAAAGGTTCCCAAAGCAGCTAAATCTGTGTGAAAAGCTGTGTATCTCCAAATGAAGGAGTGAGGAAGAAGAGGTGAATCATGGGTAATAACGGAGGTGAATCATTGGTAGAATATACAGTGAGAAAAAAATGCAACATGGTGGAAAAAAAAATACTACAAAAAATAAAAATGTATAAATGTGGCAGAAATATAGATCCTTCAAATAATAAAAAAAATAAACTTGCAGACACCAAAAAGAAAATATTTTTTTTTATAAGTATGTAAGTTCAGTTCACCTAAATAAAATGCAGAGAGCAAAACGAAGAGACAAGCCTAAAAATATCTGTGAGCAGCGTTCTCCATTTTAGCATTGAATACACAAACGGCTAGGTACACAAATTTCCCATAGGAAAGCAACAGCGATGACCAAGCGGTGAACAGGGCAAGGCTCTCTGTTTTTTGGGGGAGCGAACCAGGAGCTTTGAATAGGGCGAGGAACATGTTTGGAGAGAGGACTAGCCTTCTCGCCCCAAAATAAAAAGTGAAATGGGAGCATTGAATACACCCCACTGTGTATTTGATCACCACCAGCAATAGGTTGACATGGAAATGGTCAACACAAGAAACGTTGCATAAGTTCTTCACATCTTTTTGGTATCTGTTGATCGGGACCCCAATTAGTGTAAAGTGGTCCCTCACAGCGCTCGGCCCACTTTAACATTCCCAATTGTAGTCCACCTCAATTGTAAAGTATAAACAAGTTATCTGAATAACAAAACTCATGTCAATCTATCACTTACACATGTCAACCAATAGTGGTTTGGTTGACATGTGACAGTGGGCATATCTGGCAATGTGTCGACCAATTGACTTATGACCTAACAACCGGAACCACTATGCACCTGTGACCAGAAATTTATTGCTCTTGTTTGTAGCACCATGAGACAGAAATTCAGAAAACAATATTTCTAAGTGTTGTGAAACCCAGTGCTGCAGGTTAGGCGCTACGGCGTACCACTAAAACATAGTGTGTCGGTACCCCGTACCGCCATAACAAAGTCCCCCGAATCGTACTGCGCGCATACGTAAGCGGTGGGGGGGGCGTGGCCTGTACAGGTCCGCCGCTCCCGCCACAGTAGATTCCCTATGGAGGGGCGGGGCAGGGAGCGCATCACATGTCTCTCCTTCCCCTCCCGCAGCAGCGCGCGGTGGGAGGCAGCAGCGGCTGGAGGGGGAGAGACCACTAGGAGAGGACTTGAGCCACCCAGGCCAGCCAGCACTGCACGGTGAGTTGTGCTGTGCTGCCGCTGGCACTGTGGGGAGCATACCTGGCAATGTGGGGGCATGTGTGGGACTGGCGGCAACTGTCTGGCATTGTGGGGGCATATGGCTGGCACTGGGGGCATATGTGTGGCACTGTGTGTGTATATCTGGCACTGGGGGCATATCTGGTTCTGTGTGGGCATGTGTGGCACTGGGGGGCATATGTCTGGCACTGTGGGGGCATATCTGGTTCTGTCTGGCACTGTGGGGGATATGGCTGGAACTGGGGGCATATGTGTGGCACTGTGTGGGCATACCTGGCACTGGGGGCATATCTGGTACTGTGTGGGCATATCTGGCACTATGGGGGGCATATGTCTGGCACTGTGGGCCATATCTGGTACTGTCTGGCACTGTGGGCATATCTGGCACTGTGTGGGTAATTGATATCTGGCACTGTGGGGGCATATATGTGCACAAGCCCAAACAGAAATGGCATTGTGTTTTAAAGTTTTGTCATGTAGCCACCCCCCCTTGTGTTATATGACCACACCTCCTAACCACACCCATTTTTCAAGCACAGTGCCACTTAGACATTTTTTCTACTTGCACCACTGGTGATACCCTTCTTATATCTAGTCACTGACACTGAATTGATTTACTTTAATTCATTTTTGAATGTATAAATCTATCACAGTAGCATGCTTCACCTCCCTCCCATCTGTGCTGATTATTGAGAGCACATTTAATATATCGTTTCAATAAGTGTGCCAAGGTTTTTAATCTTTAACTGGGCTTCATATGTTTTTTTTTCTTTTTTTACTTCCAGGAAGGGAGTTTCGTGTATGTAACCATATTGAAAATAGTGCTCCTAAAAAGAGGTTAATTCTTTTCTCCTGCATACTGGCAGGATTTTTAATAGTCTCTAGTCTGGTGCGGGATTAACCCATTCTCTTGTAGTTTGACAACAGCTGGAGAACCATAGCCTAGTGTGTGCAGTATCGCGCTGTTGGTGTGTAGGCTGGGGAAGAATTTAGTGATTTGGCTGCAGTACTTAAGACCTTTTATTCAAAATCCAGTTCAAACTCTGATAACAACTCTTCATGCTTTTGATGACGTGATTAAAATAGCCCGTCAAAGCTTTCCAAATTCTATAGTAAACATAAAAAGAATTTAATCATCCAGCTTGAACAAGAATATGAATCACCCGGTCAGGCATTTACTTGTGTCTGTCTTACCAATGACTGCACAATCTGTACACCATCAAGAACACCTTCTATAGATCTAACCAGAGTGGCAGAACCCATTTCTCCAAGCCTTCAATCGCACGATGTGAAAGCAGATTTTCACTGCTTTGTTCTTATTCTGCTTATAATAAAGATTTTGTCTAATGTAAAGCAATGAGGGAAACAAAAAAAAAATATCTGTGCCACTAACCAACCCCACCCCCCTCCTCAAAAAAAAGATTGGTACTTGTTTCCTAGCAGGGCGCTCAGATTATACGCTCAGTAGTTAATTTAGTTAATTTATTCACTGCACCCTGAGTGAAATCGCATCACATGGCCCTTTTTTTGTGGCGTGGCCCTTTTTTTGTGGCGTGAGATGAGATGATATGTGAGATATGCGACCTCAGTAGTTTAAACACCACCACTCTCCACGTCACCCCGAAGCTTGGTGAGCACAGCGGAACGCGTCCTCCGACCTTTTCATACCCCCACTATCCACGCCGGCGTGGAGTTGATTTTATATAGTGCCCGAGGGGATGCGGAATACATGTAAAGTAATCTGCGTGCGCTCGCCACACTATATAAAATCAACTCCACGCTGACGTGGATAGTGGGGGTATGAAAAGGTTGGAGGACGTGTTCCGCCGCTGCTCGCCACGCTTCCGGGTGACGTGGAGAGTGGTGCTGTTTTACCATATGAACTACTGAGATCACATCTCATCTCACATCTTACATCTCACGCGATGTGCGATGCGATTTTACTCAGGGTGCAGTGAATAAATTAACTAAATTAACTACTGAGATCGCATCGCACACATCGCAAGGCACAAAAAGGCATGTGATGCAATGTGCGATGAGATTTCACTACGCAGAATAGCCCACTAAGCAATAGCTTAGTGGGCGCCCTTCTAGGAAACAAGTACCGGTCCCATTTATGTCAGTTTGTCCATAAACAACAACAAAAAAACCTACATATGGTAGAAGTCCAAATTAGGTGATAGAAATTAAATTTGTGTACCAGTACCTGCATTTTAACAAGCCTTTTCTATTTAAAGTAGCTCTTGTCTTGTGAGGTGGACATCTATATTTCAAAGAAATGCAGATTTAAAAAGGCTGGATACAAAATCTCAGTCAGAAGACTGACAGTGGGAGCATAATGGCCAGAATACAGACACATCCCAGTAAGTATTTTTGCACTACCCCTAATCCTAACACCCCCCCCCCCCTCCCGGTGCCTTACCCTAACCCCTGTACCTACCTCTGGGATCTGTTGGGATCCTGACTGCCAGGATTTTGACTACATCCCTTTGCTGCAAAAGCATTTTGTTATTAATATGTTGAAGCTCATTTATGTAGGAATAACAGCAGTTACCTGCCATGGTGTAGGTGATGTGCTCTGATCTTCATCAATTGTTATCAAGATAAGGCCATAGACTCGAGTAATTGCCTGTTTCTGGAGATGACCACTCAAGAGTCCTTAGAGTAGAATAATTGATCATTTTGCCAATGTCAAGAGGCAGTTTCAACTACTCTGGTTCTTGCAATGTCTCTGTAGCACAACTATTTCATACTACAATACCCGGTATAAAATTGCTTAATGTGTTATCAGTTAAATTCCTCATGATACATAAATAATGTTAATATTTTCAATATTATAGCTTTGGTTTCTCCTAAGTAAGACTAAGGGGGGTTTTAAATCAGTGTCGATTTTGGTACTTATGTTAGTTGTGCGCCCACTAAGCTATTTGCTTAGTTTTACGCGTCCCCTCGCCACACTATATAAAGTCAACTCCACGCGGACATGGATAGTGGGAGTATGAGCATACTAACTATAGTGGGCGCCCAACTAACATATAAGCACCTTGATTTTTCATTCAGTCGTAAAATCTTCATCTAGACAATTTCAGTTGAATGCTATTCAATGTAAGTGCCAATTTTTCAACTGTTGGAAAAATCGTCACGGTCACAGAACACACGGATTAGCAAATGACTCAGTGAGCCACGTGTTTTAGTAAAAAAATGTGGCCGTTTGTGGCAGAAAAACTGTCACATTGGATTTTCTAGCTAGCCAAAAAATCTATTCAAACAACTGTGAATACCCTACACAGAATCAATGAGTACAGCCTAATACCATGTTCTCATTGCCGCCCCTGCAAAATCCCGGGTTTTTCTTGCCGGGTTTTTGGCGGGGCACAGAGAATGGATACTTTTCTACCCCATTCTACAGCACCTTAAACCCGGGAAATTCCCGTGTATGACGCGTTCACACTGCTTCCCCTGGTCTGCCCTGCCAACAAGTGTGTGAATATAAAAGCAGCTTTGATTGGCTGTTGAAAAAGTAGCTGTGATTGGCTGTTTTAGAAAGTAGCTGTTATTGGCTGGCTGAGGATGATGTCATATAAAGTGGCCTGTTTTTTCCAAGCACACTGCATTGCTGGAATCATGGCTGATGAGATGCTTTTGTTTTGCACCATTTTGCTCTTTCATGCAGCAAATGAGAGCTTGCTGCAGCTGCTTACATTGTGCTACCTTGCACAATGCACCTTGAAGAGGAGGAGAGCGCAATTTCTTGCTGAGAGAGACAGTGCTCGCCTTCATTATGTGCGAAGGAGAAGAGCTTTCATCACCTCCAGCGTTACCTCCATATTGAGGTTCAGCACATCCAGTACCCGGCGAATGTGGACCAGAGACTGCTCTCATGGCGAGGTATTTTGGTCTACAGTGGAGGGTTATGAGGATGACCAGTGGATGGAGCATTTTCGCATGTCACGTGGGACCTTTCAGTATGTGCTGGACCTTCTAACCCCTGCACTTTCCAGACAGACCACAAACTGCAGAATACCCATCTCACCTAGAAAGAGACTAGCGATAGCGCTATGGTGGTATGCTACACCGGGAGAATACCGCACAGTCGCCTGCTTGTTTGGAGTGGGGAGATCCACTGTATGCACTATAGTCCATGAGGTGACGCAGGCTTTGCTGGAAGGACTTTACCGTCGTTTCATCACCTTACCTCAAGGACAAAGGTTGGAAGACATCATCGCTGGTTTCCTGCATCGTGGATATCCACAGTGTGCTGGAGCTATAGACGGTACACACATTCCTATTATTGCCCCCACAGAAAACCATGCAGATTACTTTAATCGCAAAGGCTGGCACTCCATAATTCTACAGGCTGTAGTGGACCACAAGTATTGGTAAGTACATTTTTTTATGATAATATTAAACTGTGCTTTGCGTATTGCTAGGGTAACTAAACAGAAATCTTAACACTTTATATTTTCAGCTTCACTGATGTCTTCATTGGCTGGCCTGGCCGTTCCCATGATGCAAGGGTTCTAGCAAATTCGGACCTATACCTTATTGCTGAGGAGAAGCAGGATGGCTGGTTGTTCCCTAGAGAGGTAAAGATATGTTTTTGCTTGTTGCAGTTGGGATATTTTTAGTGTTATGTATGCATGTATGTATAACCAACGTACCACATGTATTGTTGTTTTTCAATGTCTCTCTTTACACCGGTAGAGAAAAGTGGCAATCAGAATAGCATACTTGTACTCCAAGAATTCCATATTGTAACTCTTATTTTACTTTGCAGAAATCGAAGATCATCGATGGGGTGGAGATCCCAGTACATATAATCGGGGATGCAGCATACCCATTACGACGATGGTTAATGAAGGGGTTCACCCAGCGCCATCAACTTACCCCGGAACAAATTGATTTCACCCACACCCTCAGTTCTGCACGAATGGTGGTAGAAAATGCCTTTGGCCGTCTAAAAGGCCGTTGGCGTTGTTTAATGAAGCGCAATGACATTGATACCAGCTTCATGCCTCATGTAGTTGCTGCCTGCTGTGTGTTGCACAACATATGTGAGTTTAAGAAAGAACAGTTTCTACCAGAATGGACCGTACTGGAGCCTGAGGTATCAGATCACTCTGCAGATTCTGAGATGTATGAGGGGACAAACACATGTGCAGAAGACATTCGCAACACCATTACCAATCACATATTTGCTTTAACCCACTAGTGTACAATAGTTTTTAATTTTCAATAAACTTCAAAAACATTTCTGTTTGTTTGTACATATTTTATTTATATGTACAACATATTTTTTTTTAGTTAAATAGCATAAAGTGTACCAAAAATGCACATAGAAAAATATAATAAAATTGTAATGACAATACCCAAACGCCTTACATAACTTCTGTACAGGCCGGGTGGGCAGCCAAATAAACAAAAAGTCACTAAACACCTCTACAGCACATGGTAGCGGGGGTATTCCTTTCTTGGAGCCGTTCGATTCTCCGCATGACTATGTGGACCAGCCGCATAATCAAGGCAGTGCGGTGGAACTGTGGGAGGCTGAGTTGCACCCGGTGTACGCTCAGGGAAATGGCAGTGATTTGCTGGAGGCTGAGGTGTCCCAGCAGCATACTCAGGGCACTGCGGAGGAACTGGTGGAGGCTGAGGTGCACCAGCTGTACGCTCTTGGAAATGTCGAGGATTTGCTGGAGGTTGTGGTGTCCCAGACGCATACTCTGGGGAGTGCGGTGGAACTGGGGGAGGCTGAGGTGGACCTGCTGTACACTCAGGGAAATGGAGGGCATTTGCTTGAGGCTGAGGAGTCCCAGCAGCATACTCAGGGAAAAGGTGTGACATTGGTGGAGGGTGAGGTGTGCTGTGTGGCACCATGTTCCCCTGGTTTGGGGCTACAAAATTTGGTTGGCCTGCGCTATACATTGGATAACCATACTGAAAATTATTGTGTGGTGGCTGGGGCAGTACATGGCCTTGTGCCCTAAATAGACTATTAAGGAACTCCATCTGCATATCTCGGTTCTCTCGATTGATACGCTCATGCATACCAACAATGGCAGTAATGAACGTGTTCTGTAGGTCACGCTCATTGTCCATAAATCGCTGCAGACGAGCATCTTCATGAACTTGCATCGAATGATCCATTTCCTTCAGGTGTTCAAGCATTACGGTGGTCATTGCTTTTGTGGCTTGTTCCATCTTTGTGGCCCTCTTTCTTCTCAGTGGCACATTATAAACTATGGGAAAAACAAACAACACATTACTATACAAGACTATAATAATGTTACTTCTCCTTCTACCCAAAAGACATTGTTGGTGCCCATGCACTCGGAAAACCATCTGTGCTGAAGGCTAGATATCAGTAAAACCTTAACTTCTCATTCAGACCTGTTAGCAATGTTGCTGACAGGCCTGAATCAGATCCCCTCTGCACAGATGCATGTGGATGTTAAATTTCAAAAATACTTAAATAAAAAAGCAGTGTTGGCACATGCATGCTTGAGGCCTTTTCCCTCCTGCACTCTTGCTACATGCTGCGACATATTTCTTTAATAAACAAAAATATAGTACTGTGTAATAATGGTGTGTGTAAAAGTTATAAACTTACTGTTGGTGCGCAACTTTGGACGTGCACTCTGTGGCAATGCTTCAAAGGCTGGACTTCCTTCAGCAGGTAGTGATGATGCAGGCGTTGATGGTGGTCGCTGCAAAGGTGATGGCGGATGCTGCACAGGTGAAGAGAATGCGGTGGGGCCTACAGCGGAATTGTGGGAGTTAAATGATGAATCCAGAACTTCACATTGGGCTTCACCATGGACTGAGCGGGAATCCATTTCACTGTCTGTGGCCTCAAGGTCAATGGGTGACGCTGCTGCTGCTACTGCGTTTTCTTCACAGACACTTGCTGCACTGCCAGCAAAACTGCTGGAGGAGGACAGTGATATGGGATTAGCCAGTGCAGAGTTCCCAAAGATGACATTGCACTGGTCATAAAATGGCCAGTCCATACGGGCACCACCACTCTTCCTCCTGTTTAGGTCATGGACCTTAGCATACTGCTTCCGCAGGGCTTTGAGTTTATTCACTACCTGTTGCTGCGTTTTGACGATGCCACGGGTAGACAGGATTTTGGCGATGTTGTAGTAAACAACGGAGTCCTTCACTGTGCCGGTCACTTGTTTTTGAATCTCCTCCTCTCCTCTCACTGCAAGCAGCTCGAGCACTTCCTCATCCCTCCAATGCGACATGTCTGCTCTCCTCGACGCAGCATATGGACGTCAGACGCAGCACTAAATGGACGTCACATGTCACCTGATCACATCCCCCAATGAGCTTCTTTTTTTCCATCATGTTTGAAAAACCCGTGTCTGCGCTGTTCAGACTGAAGTACACCCGTGTTTTACCCAGGAAAAACCCGTGTGTAATTCCCGGGGCATAACACCCGGGAATTTCACAAGGACGCGTTCACACTGAGACGCGACACGGGAAATTACCGCTCGCCCTGCCAAATACCCGGGTTTTTTAGGCAATGAGAACGGGGTATAACAAAGATATTTATTTTACCAAAAAGTACAATGCTTATAACAGATAAACAATAAAACTGTTTTTGCTTTTTCTTAATTTGCGAAATCTGAATAAACCTGTAAATTTTGAATAAAGTTTGCACACTAGCAATCTGAAAACTGCTACATATAATATACCAAGGGATGTAACTGCAAGCATTTCTCATCCTAACCTTCTGTTTATGCTCACTTCCTTCCCTGCTGTGTTACCCACGTCTGTCTGCCCCTTCCCTTTAGAATGTAGGCTCTCACAAGCAGGCCCCCCCTCTCCTTAGGTGCTTTAGTAAGAATATACTTTTAGGGCGGTATTCAATGTGAATACCCTGCGAGGTGCAGCGAATCCTTTTTAGGATTCGCTGCACATTCGCCACGTTCCGGAGCCAGCGGGCTCCGGTATTCAACGTGTCAGGGGCTCGCTGCCCCTGACAGGCGAATATGAGCTCCTGCGGCGATTGCCGCAGGGAGCCTCAGGACGGTGCCAGGCAGAGAGATGGTAGTCTCTCTGCCTAGCCCAGACCTTTGTGGGGGGTTAGGTGTGCTCCCCGGGTGCCAGGCAGCACAGGCTGCCCCCCCGGGGGTCCCAGCAGGCAAGCGTATATTCACTACACAGGATCGTAATGATCGTGCAGTGAATATATGAATATGTAATGAGCGGCTCCGCTCTGGCGCCACCTGCTGGCTGCTGTGTAAAAAAAAAAAAAAAAAAAAAAATATTATTTTTAAAATTAAATATATATTCATGTGCTTACAGCACATGAATAAAAATAGCATGCCCCTCCTCAGAAGAAAATTCCTGATTTTTTGACACCAAATGTAAAAAACAGAACACTTTATTTTAAAAGTTCACATTCCACTTCACCATAAAAAGATAGCGATTGCTGCTCGGTGAATCATGGTGACCAAAACCTTCAAATGTATTCGCCAACTGGTCATTGAATAGGGTGATTCACCGTTTTAGTCAGAAATTCGCCAAACAGCACAAATTCACCATAAAAACCTGGCGAATCAGGCTCATTGAATACCGCCCTTAGAGTTGCATCAGTGTCCGCTGCACTGACTTATTTACCATGTACTTGTCCTAATTTGCGTTTGTACTGTAAATCACTATTATCTTTGTTTGTTTTTTGCTGATCTATGTTTTGTAAAGTCACATTGAAATTTACCAGGTAAAGCCAAAGAATAGAACATTGGTTATTATGTGTTTTTTCTTAACCCTTTGAGTGCCAAGTGAATTTGTCCAAATAGGTGTGAAAATTGGCAAGCAGGCATTTTTTATTCATCATAATGACCTGTAATGTTTACTGTAAATAGGAAATATAATCTTTTTATGCACAACATTTTTTATTTGAATTATATAAGTCATTTGTGCGACGCTGGCAATTTAGCAGACATTTTGCACATCTCTCAGATGTTGGCACTCAAAGGGTTAAAAACTGCTACAAAACTTGTGTTTCTCTTGTGGGATGAATTCTGAAACTAGAAACAGGCTAAAGGGGCATACACATATTTCTAAGCGATCAGACTAGATCGCTTAGAAATGAAAAGCATGGATTGCTCCTTGTGTACACCCGATGGCAATGTGTGTCCCCATCGCCCACAGAGATAGACAGTGCATGCTTAGATATCCTGTAAGCATAGGCAAACACTGCTTTGCACATATCGCTCAGCACACATCACAGGTGCATCACATGTTTGCAGCGATCTGTGCGAAGCTCGCTCAGAACGGGGCACCTGTAGCCCCATATGTACAGGGCTTTACTTTATGACAGTTACCAACAAAAACAGGGTTAGGATTGCTTAATGTCTATAGTTTTATTAGGAAGACAATATTTTAGCAAAGCTGAAATAGTTACATAAAGTGATGAAAATCTTGATTTCAAATTATTCTGGATTATTGTACCAAATGAATAATGGTTTTCACATTTGCAGACAAGTCAGTATCAAGTATATTTGTTTTAAATGAGTAAAGAAATAAAATTGTGCAAAATAACCATTTTTCTTTCCTTTTTTTTTTTGGTAGACCCCCCCCCCTCCCCGGCTCCAAATGCTTTGTGAATTTTACCCACCATCCTCTCTCCGGTACAAAATGTGTTTTTCCTGGTGCAAATATGGCTCCCAATACTTTGATTTGTTCCTAACGGTAAATCATTATTATTATTATTATTATTATTACAATTATTACCCAGCAGGGTAGGAAACCAGAATTTTGGAAATGGAAACACACTATGTTCTCTCTGCTCATTAACACTATTCATCGAAGTCGATGTACCACATCTGAGTAGAAAATATATGCATGTAATGAGGTGATGCGCCAGGTGTAGTACCTTGTGTAGAAAAACCAAACCATATAACAATTACTACAAAGCATCATCCAGTTCTGCACAACAGTAAAAATCTCTAAAATACAGGTGTAGGAAAAATAACAAACTTTGTAAACTTTTTTTTTTTTTTTTTAAATTCAAGTCTGTGCCTTGTTTTTGGCAATACATCCGTATAGGCATTAAGATGCTATAGAGTTCAATTAGCTCAAAAGAAGAATGGGATCTTCAAACTCATAGAAAGACATTGCACTTGAATGGCTTTCTCCAGAATCTGAATCATAAGGAGTGTCCGGCAGCTCGGAAAAGGTGTATGCCAATTGTTCATCTTCCAGTTCAGATCTGGCACAACAAGAGCTGGAATATTCCTCCTCTGCCACATAATTGAAATCCTGGGGGATATAAAGCATATCTGGGTAGTTCCTTGTAATCAAATCACTGGTAGTTTTCAAAGAAGTTTTCCTAAATGCCATCAGATGCATATGTGAAAATTTAGAGTAAGTCATACGCTTAAAGCCAAGAGACTCTATGGCAATTTTCCAGCTCTTCATCATCATTGCGTGCCGATTTTGATTAGAAGAATCAGGAGTAATAATGAGCAGCAAGCCATTCAGTGCAAGGAGTTCATGGGCTTTCTTACAGCAAATCCATCGCTGATAACGTGAAGGGAAGTAAGACAGGAGGAGAGAAAAAACAACTACATGGAAGAGTTCCGCAGGAAGGTGATCTATGGGGCTTTTCAGCTGTTTCAGGAAAGCATCGACAGCATCAGGTGCAAGTTGAAGCGGCCTTTGTATTTGTAGGTTAAGGAAGTCACATTTAAACACAGTCTATAAAAACACAAAAGAAACAGGAATTAATGGAATAATCATTGTAGCCTAAAATATCTAACACTTCTATCTAACACTTCTATATATAGTTAAAGGGACATGCAGACGTGTAGGGATCATTAGATAGGCTGGTATTAGGTTGGCAGAGAAAGGTCTACACTTGGAAAAGGGAAACATGAACTATGTCGATGCTGACAAAAGGTCAACACAAGCAACAGGTCAACATGAAAATGGTGGACACAGGATGGTCAATAATTTCCATGTCCATCTATTGAATGTTGACCTTTTGTGTGGTAAATCTATTGACTTTCGACCCAGACACAATCAACCTATCAACTGGAACCACATGCAGACAACTAGTCTATGTTCTAGGGTTTTTTTCAAAGTAGAACATAAAACCAGCTTTTGCTTGCATCGCTCACCTTCTCTGAAAATTTTATTACCTCTACTACATGAAGCATTTCAATTCAACGTAGCCTTCAGGTCATGCAATTGTAATATAATGTGGCCCAGTTTATGGAAAAGCTTGAATGTGAAAAAAATCACTGTAGTTCTGGGACAAGATGGGCCCTCTCTGGGGATTAACAATGATAGGGGCCCACATAAAAAGCATTCTGGTTCCAGAGTCTAGGCAGTCCACATTTGAAGATCAACACCAGACGTTATGATGTGAAATAAGACTTGTAAGATACACAGGCACCTTTATATCCTTTGCAGGATGTTTTAAAGTTTGAAAACCTTTAGCACAATATAACCACACTAGTTTCAAATGCGGTCAAGCTTTTTACACTATTCTGTAGTGCAACAGTCTCCTCAGTTATGACCTACTTGGTATGACACCGTAATTTTCATGTTTTTAAAGGAGTACTATTATGAGATTGATTATGGTACTCTTGATATGAATTATAAAATGTGTAAATCTTTATTGTGCATCTGACTTCTGCCATGCACTATTTATTAACAAGTGAGAATCTGAATTTATTAAGACCTCCAGGTTAGGAGGTTGTGCTATGGGAGTATTCAAACTAAAGGCCCGGACACACAGGGCTATTTCTAAGCGATCTGATTGCTTAGAAATAAAGCACACATTGCCCCGTGTGAATACCCCCCCCCCACCTCAGGGGGGTATTAAGCACATCGCTCAGCATGGGGCGTGTGTGTGGGCATTTAGGCAGAATTTCTCAAAGCCTGCCATTACAGTCCAGGTTTTATTAGATACACATGCTTGACTTGAGATGGATAAATTAAACAGAATGAGGCAAGTCAACGGTGAGTAAGCATAGATAACCTTATACCCTAGTCCATAATGGTGGAGTTTGGGAAACTGATCTCTGGCATTTGTCAGTTTTGCGTTATACCTATTCTTCATGTGTTTACTGTAGGTGTGCAAAAGTTATAAATATCTATTTCTAAAAGTATTCAAAATGAATGACAGAGTTCATGAAAGTTCAAAAATGTTACAGAAGAAAAATGTGTGATAATGTATATTGTAAATATATTTTATTGTATAAAATATAATAAAAGACACCAAGAATAGTTTTCATATTACTAATCATATTGTTTCCAAGTAGTCAATTCAAGTAGGATATTCCAAAATATATTGGAGTCCTACATAATAAGACATTAATCAGTAATATTTTGCAAGATATTAAAAGACAAAATGTAAATGAAACCACAGTAGTGAAGGCAGATTACCTCTACCGCAGGCACAATGTCAATGCCAACAGCCAAAAAGTCTTCATACTTCATAAATGGATTATAGCAGCTTCCAACATCAAGCAATCGGAGCTTACCAGGATGATGAAATCTGTTGGGGAAAAATATGTAAATTTAGATGATCAGCCTCCTTTACAGCTATGAATCATAGGATAGACAATGTCTAGAACGTCGACAGTCATCAGGTTGACATGCACAAGTTCGACAAGAATTTTTAGCGTTTTTGGTGTCAATGTCGACATCTGAGCGCCAATTAGTGTAGAACGTACCCTTGCATGGCTGACTTGCTTACTGTGCTTCGGGGCAGCTCGCTATGGCTGCGCTTGGAATACCTTACCATTCCCAAAAAGGGTCGGCCATTTGTCTATGTATACCTACTGCATGTCAACCTATCCATTGTTGAACTATCACCCAGATCCCCTCCTTTACAAGAGAAGAGATGTTTAGTCTAACTGGGCAAAAATGAGCATTTGTAAAATGCAGCTAAGATTAAGTGTCAAATTAGCAGGTAGCTTTCAGCAACACTTCATCCTTCTATTCCTGCAAATTTTAGTAAAAGGTTTCCAAGAACTGAAGACCACACAGATTTCAATTTTCAGTATAACGTCAAATATTCCCATATAATGGCAATTAATGGCCATAGCAATAACCACTGTTCTTTTTCTGTCTCTTCCCCATGCATTGGTGCCCACTGGGGTTTCCCCTGTATCCCTGTGGGCCAGTCCATCTCTGGGCGCACATAATATGCCTCAGTGCCTGTGAAGCTAGTAAACCTAGCAGGCACTTTACCCAAGTCCCAAGCCTGCAACTGTTCCATTTTAAATGGGGCTATCCTGTTGACCCAATTATAAAGACATGCGTCACACAGTTAGGAGATATACCCCCTAAGTGATGTTCCCTAAACACATGCACACTTTACCATGCTATTTGCTATATTAGACATTGTATTTCTTCAAAGCTGAAAGCCTCAGTACCTAAATCATGTGGAAACTAGTCTATTTGAAAAGAGCCTAAAGCAGGATATACCAGCTATAGCGCTACATTATGCTAAATAATGCTGCAGACTGCAATGCTCATTATTCTACCCTATTTAACAAACATCAAAGAGCTTATCATCTTGGAGCTGGGCGCCATTAGCCTAAACCACCTATAAGCTAAATTATAGAATTTGTGCAGTTATCATTAGGGCCCCTCTCTGTAAAATATGGTTGTGCCCGCATAAATGTCGTGGAACATCATTGCGCCAGCAGCATCCGGCTGCCCACAGTTTGTGAGATACCCACTGTTTAGAAGTGGAGGCTATTCACTGGATTGATACAAAGGTGAGAAAAACTAATTTTCCTTGTGCAACACATTACACTGACTTTAGGTCTATGAAAATCCACTGTTTACCATAGAAAACTGTATGACACTACCATAATATCTTTCAACATGCATCTGATTTGCCCTTCATAACAAACCACATACTTTATTTTCAAAAGAGATATGCACAGTTTGAGGTCAGTGGGTGCTATCATTTTCAAACAAATTAACATTATACAATTCGCTGCCCCAGAATGCTCGCAGCAACACAAACTATTGAGAGATCAATGGCAGAAGGTAGCTACCAGGAAATGGCCTCTGTGTGTCACATATAGGCCTCTTGAAGATTTAGCCACTCACAGGGTATGTGCTAATAAGAGCCAAGGGTAGGCACAGAATAGCGTGACTAATGTGGTTGATGTGATGGACATCAGTCAGATATTAGAGTGGTCTCCTCCAAGGGATAAGGAGTAAGATCTGTCCTTGTGGTTTTGGATATTAATCTGTAAAATGTATAATTTAGCATTTAGTGATATTGGTGAATAATCATATGAAGATACAGTTGTATGGGGTAGATGTATGAAGCAGTGGCATGGGAGGAGAAGTAATAAAGTGTGTGGTGTTTTATCACCGGCCAATCAGCTCCTAACTGTCCCTTTTTAAACCCAGCCTGTAACTTAACAGTCAGGGGCTGACTGGCCAGTGATAAAGTACAAGGCACTTTATCACTTCTCAGTTATCACTGCTTCATACATCTTCCCCCATTGTTCCTGGTAGCCTCATAGGTACCTAGGTACTTCATACCAACATATTACTGCTGTCTACACTGCTACTGCTTGCTTATCATTGATGCTAATGACTTCTTGTGGTTTTCACAAGCAGCATCAAACCACTGTACCACCAACATAACATGCAGAATACATTTCTGTTGTTCCCCTTAACTCATTTAACAAAAATAAAAAAGGAAACAAAAAGAAAAAGTAATAAAAAGAAACAAATGAAAAGAAAAAGTATAGCAAAAGAAATAAAGAGAAAAAGAAAGAAAAAATCTAAATAAATAAAAAGAAAGAAAGAAAGAAACTCTGGTTTGTGTACTAGATTTTATTTTTATTTAATTTGTATTTAATTAGTGAAATCAAGTTATTTCAAGGTGCAGTTTCTAACTACTGCCAGTCTCCTCTTTCCCCTGTAGTCTAGGGCCATATTCAGTTAACTGCAGGTCCTACAATGGGCAACAGATTTGTTGCAGTGCCCATAGCTATTCAGTTGCTGGGAGTTTCTGTTTGCAACCTCCTGGGGTTTGTACAGAAATCTAAGTAGGTCTTGCCCTTACCACAGCCAACGTGTCAACTCATAGAGATGGAGCCGCTCTCATTAGAGGAGCTCCTGGTCATCCTGTGCTGCCCCATGTCCGCCAGAATGGGGCACACGCACAAGCCGTTCGCGCTCCCCCATTCTCGGCAATGGGCCATGAAAGCGTGCAAGACGCTCGCGCCTTCCCGCCCGACGGCCCCGCCAGTGCTAGAGATATGTTGCGCTGGCTGGCACACTGAAGCAGGCTCCATCTGTAGCTTCAGTCACTTGACCAGAATTTATGGATTAACACACATTAACCGTGGATTTACCGCATATTGGCTTAAATTTAAATAGCTTCAGGTGTTAAAGCTCAATACTATTCTAATGCAGTAAGCCTGGTGCTAATTGAATATGCCCCACATAATCCTGTACAATGTGAATGTATGTTATTTAGGGATTTTGTTTCCTGTGTATTTTATGTACAGAACTTTAGTAAAATAAGTTGACTAAGTACGGGGCTGGCTCTACCATTAGGCAGCTGCTTAGGGTGCCTGGGGGGATGGCACGGAGTCTGCCGATCACAAAATGAAGGATGCCTATGAGGAAGATATCCTTGTTGTACTGAATACAAGTTGCGGCTGTGGAACTTCTAAGACAACACTGCAACACTTTCACTTGAGGGGCTGGAAAGTAAGTATTGGTGGGAGAGTGGGGTTGGTTGAACTTCTGCATAGAGGGCCAAGAAGCCTTAAAATCGGCCCTCTGTAGACCTGGGTGGGCAGTATGCTCCATTTGATCATAATGGGCGCCATACATCTACAGATCGATGGTCAGATTGGGTCGATTGGAACAAAAACCTGGTAATATCTGAATGGCAGTTTTCCAGCATTTCAAAGCAAATGGTCAACTCATTTGCGCTCATCCATTACCAGGATTTTGTTCCAACCAGCCCAATCTGACAATCGATCTGTAGATGTATGGCCAGCTTAAGGCATGTACCCATGTACTACCTTTTCCTGTATGATACCGCCCAACACATAATAATGCATTTTTGCTGTGCACTACCATAGAAAAGGCATTTTATAATCCTGGGTGAATGGCGCTAGGACACGAATGACAGACAGCCCTGTGAAGAGTACTGAATACATGGTAATCCCATAAAATACAGACTCTTCTGACAAAGTATGGTTAGAACGTTTTGTTGAAGAGAGTGCATAAGCATACGTACTCTTGGTTTGGGGTGGGGACATTTGAAATATCAAGCACTTGCTCACAGCTAGGAGGCTGGTGGTTATTTAGCATGGCTCTCCTGGTATCTTTTTCAATTGCTTTTCTCTTTCCTCCATTGAAGAAATATTCTTGACAAACACTGTGAATAAGAAAGAATAATATGTATTAGGTAGCATATCTTTCCTACAGTGTATACTTGTAGTTTTGAAAAATAACACACATCAGCAGTATGCAAAAGCTATTCTAAAAGGTGCACCGTCCATGCAGTTACTATTTCATTAATATTTTTTCTAAATAATTTATTCTGCTTAAAACAAGCAAAATGTGTCCCATAAGGGACAAGAAGATTGAAAAGCCTTATTGCCACGTCTACTACTGCAATATAATAAGTGCAATATGCTAATTACCCAAGGCACCATTCAATTCGTCCTTCTCCTTCGCACTTCTTTGCCCAGTGATTGTCAGCTAAGTTTTTCATTGCAGCAGCATATTCACATAGCCTTTCTTCATCTTTACAATGTTCTTTCCAAATTTTATCAAAATTACCAGCTAGAATAACAAACAAAATAAAGTGTTATAAAGTACAGTGAACTACAAAATCTCATTGTCAATTACCAAGATATGGCACCTCAATGCATTTCTACAGTCCATTAACAATGCATGAATTTCATGAAACACCTCAGAACTAACATCATCCAGCAGATCATTTATACCTTGCTAGTGCTTTTAACATTTTTACACAACTCCAGTGGTTTCTTCCTCACAAAAGGACACATTATACAGAAAGCACAAAGCACTGAACACTTTCCCAGGTAGACAGAGATGGCCAAATATGTGGTAAGCAACGTTAAATTAGTATTTTCTTAAGTTAGACATAAATAAAAAGCCTTCTATAACATTACTTAGGCAACAACACACAAATGGCCACAGGCACATATATAGATTTCAGTGTAGGTATGCCTCTGTCACACTCATGCCCCTATATTATTCAGCCTATGCATTATATTTGTAAACCCCCACCCCTTAATCTGTGTATTTAAGCATAATAAGAATATGCACATCGGAGTACACTGGTTTTGTGGGTATGTGCAGTACAAATTTGCACATTTTATGGGTATGTGCAGACGTACAAATATTATGACTTAGGTTTTCTCTTTTTCTCTGTAATTGGTTAAGTGAACTTATTTTTGTTTACAGTTTCGATTCTCCTTATATGTAGGAGTTTTTGTTTCAAGTAAAAACATAATCCTACACAATTAATGGTTATAGCCAACAAACTGGTTTAGGGTGCAAATTAACGGTTTCATAAATTGGGTGGTGACACAATCGAATTGTCATTATGCACATCCAATGGGACAATACCACTGAGGACATGGTATCATTACATGAAGCATATAACAATGTGCATTGTGTAGTGTATTATGTTGTAATATATAGTTACATTGCGACTCCACATCACACTATTCTTAAGGTGTGTACCTATCTTTACATTTCAACTCTTCATATAGAGGTTTAAACAATAGATTTTTATCAATGTCTAAGGGATGCTTAATTATAACAATATTGTGATGTACAATGAAAAAAAAAAAAACCAAAGCATATAGTGTATATACATATAACACATACATACTGTACATACATACCCCTGGTTCCTCTTTCCAGCACGGTGTTCCTTTCTGCTGTGATGTTTCTAACACATTCTGGTCTGTATCTCAATACAGACCAGACTATACTAAAAGCACCACAGCACACAGTGACACCCCAGGCAGGAAAGAGTAACTGCTTGGGTTTTGAAAGGTGCAGGGTGCTGGAATGAACACTATATAATATTATATCGATGTACAAGAAACAAGACCTCTCTGATTAAAAAAAAAAAAAAACTCCACGCAATTATGTATTTTTCCTACAACTTTCTATTTCTCCCCTTAATCTCCTCACAAACTTACAAGTGAAGGTATCCTGCTGTCTGTTTCTATGCTAATCAAATTTATTGTTCTTTCTATAACAAATAAGAGCAGCAAAAGTAAATATAAATAGAATAGCTTCTAGTCCACAGTGGTCTGTTTTATATTATGCCAATTGAATGTTCTTTTCATAAAAGCACCATTAAATTGATATGAACAGAGCAACTTCTAATCCACAGTGGTTTCGATAGAAACCAGTGCCATAGAACATGCCATTTTTATTTCTAATCCAATAGAGATTGACAGATGATTAGATTTACACATCAAAACTACCCTTTAGTAAATGTTAGCAATTTAACATAAAAACCAAGTTTAGTCTGTGGCGATTTCTGGCAGGTCCTAAATGACAACATACCCGCCGCTTTAGGGTTTCAGACATTCACAGGATATGCTAGCGTAAAACACTTCATCTACCACATTCCAACAAAGGGGAATTTGCTGTGTTATCTGGATATAGGCTGTTTTGTAAATTAATAATGAAGTCAGTGATGCATGGATATTAAAATGGCTGCCAAGTAACTAACACAGATGCTCTCAAAAGAATAAGCAGAATAATACATAGCAAACCTCATTTTGAAAATATTCACACAAATTAAATGATTTTTCAGGAGTAGCATATTGCCATATGAATTATTTATTACCAGTTATTTATATAGTGCACACATTCTGCAGCGGTTTACAGAGAATATTTGGCCATTCATATCACTTGCCCCTGAGTACATGCACCGATGTTCACACTGGGGTTAATTTTTGTTAGGAGCCAATTAGGTACTTGTGGAGTATGACGGCTCCCATCGTATGCCATATGTAGTGGCATACGATGCAATACGATTTTTACAGATTTTTGAGCATTTTTGCTCAAAAATCGTATGCGATCGCATCGGATGCCATACGATGCGATGGCACCCGATTACGATTTTTACCGATTTTTGAGCATTTATGCTCAAAAATCGTATGCGATCGCATCGGATGCCATACGATGGCATACGATGCGATGGCACCCGATTTTGCACTGAAATGCAAGGGGACGCGTATAGCTGTGAAGGTATCCGCGTCCGCTCGCCACGCTTCGGGCTCGGTGGCTCGCTGCGCGCTCGCCACACTTTCTATTCTCAACTCCACGCCGACGTGGATAGTGGGGGTATGAAAAGGTCGTAGGACGCGTACCGCTGCGCTCGCCACGCTTCAGGTTCACGTTGATAGTGGGGGTGGTGCACTATGAAAAATGGCATTTGGGGGCATTTCACAAGTTTAATACACATTTCAATGCATTCTGATGCATTTCAGTGCAAAATCGGGTGCGATCGCATCGCATGCGATTTGATCGTATGCGATGCGATTTTTAGCATACGATGCAGGTCGTGGGAGCCGCGATACTCCACAAGTACCGCCAATTAACTTACTAGTATATTTTTGGATTGTGAGGAAAATGAAATACCCAGAGGAAACCCACACAAGTGTGAGGAGACTATGTGGACTCCACACAGTTACGGCCAAGGTGGGAAATGAACCCATGACCTCTGCTCTGAAGCTAACTGCTATACCATCCGTACTGCCCATAATAAATAAATTGTTTCTAAAGCTTTTTAATTTTAATTATTTGAAAATACATATGGATTACGCTTGTAGTCCAAGCAATTGCGAAGCAGCTATTGTATGCAATTTTTTTTATTGTGCATGCGTCTGAACTGTAGTGTGCATTCACAGCAATTTAATTGGGATGGCGATTTAAACATGGGATTGCTCGCAAAGTTAGTGACTTCTACACAGCATTTGAGGGTTGAAACGGGAGTGGTCGGCTAAGGACAAGTGTGTCATCCATTCAGTTGCCATTTTCTTGGCATGCATAAATTGGCAGATGAAAACTTACTTGCTAATGGAGAGCCTTCTGCATCCAAGGAGAGCAGCTCAGCCTGCGTATCTTCAGATGAATTTGTGTGATAACCTGATTTGCGATGATCGTTCCTTTGTTTCTGCATTTGTATGGGTGGAAATGATGAGGCAGCGGCGGATGGCCCTATACTAAAGGATAACTTCTGTCCATACTAGCATATAATCGCAAGTGCAATTGGCAAAAAGATAGCAACAATCATCATATCTGAATTAGGCCCCAAATGCTTTATTAAAAGGATGGACCGGTTTGTTAAATTGCCCAATCGATTGTCATTTCAGCTGTTCATAATGTAAATAGATGAGGACGACTAATTGGGAATGCCCACACATATAAAAAATATCCGTAGATAATACCAGATTATTAAGCATGTTTAAAAAATCTGATTAAGCAACCGATTGGCGATCCCTATTAATTTTTGATTGGGATTGCCAAAAGGGGGAGCCGACACATCTAAAATTAATTGTGGCAATCATCTCCAGATCTCAGGATTGTCACAATTAATTGCTGATGTATGGGGCCCATTAGGATGGGTACACACCGGACGTATGTCGGTGGACCTGCTGTTGCGCCAACCGAGCAGCTGATAAAAGGTAATGTTGATACACTTACCAAATCAGCCACATGATATGTTGGTCACTGTCCTGCAACTGGATGGGCATTTGTGATGTCAGCCCCCCCAGCAAGTGTACGGGCGGTAGGTGGACCGCCCATACACACGATGATGCATTGTAGGGCAGATGCGATATGTCTGTGGGACATCTTTCACAGACATATTGGTGCACATCTGCCAAGGAGCCCAGAATAGCTTGGCTGTTCCATTGAACGGCTGATATACTGGCCAGTGTGTACCCAGCATTAGTCATACAGTATACACTTGCAAAAGTTAATTTTCTTTGTGTTTTTTAGTAGAACAAAAAAAGTCAGCGTTACAAAATGTATTGCTCTGTCATCCAGTCAGATGTTCACTGTAAGTATGATTTGTGTATTAAAATACACTAAGGCAGTGGTGGCCACCATGTGGTTCTTTAAAATTAAAATGTTGCTCCCAGCTGCAGCTGCTGTCAAGGGCAGATTATTCCTAAAAGGTTATTATTAGACCTATTCTCTGCTTTGGTATAAAGCAGAGAAAGGTTATTGATGTGCAGCTTACTTTCACATTACGTGAAACTCTCTGCACACTACATACATGCTCAACCAATCAGCAAAGGAAGAGGGTATGCAGCTTACCATTATTCCTTTCTGCCACAATCTCATGATACAGCTGTAAATATGCAAGTGGTGGAAGGGTTTGGCGATATATGGGGAAGGCACATGTGAGGGCCTGATAGGCATGTAAGAAATGCATGCTTGCCTTCTCTACTGGAATTTACAGGAGAATCCCTCATTTGGAGAGGTTTTCCTGGACTGCCATCCTTCTGGATTTTATCCACTCCAAGAGCTAAATGACTGGTAGGGATGTGTCTTCGTCAACAATATCGGGGAATACTGTGGAAGGTGGGTTTTAGTGCTTCTTAAGCAATGGATTTTCACTTTCCTGATTACCCAATGTTAGATTGTGGTACTGTAAAATATGGCATGATGTTTTATACCAATACTGATATTCATGCAAATCACACTAGAATATTATTGGTGGTATACGGAGACAAGAAGGTCAAGAATGTTTGGACTGATTCAGAAAACTGAAGGAGATGTTTGGAGAACCTATCAGGAATTTAAAAGGGGGAGGTTCAAACCAAAAGTAACAGAGTATGAGGATCTGGGGTTTTATTAAAGTGCATTTTATCAATATCAGCCTTAACGGTCTCTTCCAAAAAATCCTTATTTACAATCTCCTTCTGCGAACCTGGGCAACATTGCTTCCCAAAGTACAGAGAAAGTCAAATCAAGGGTTATGAAAGAATAAGATTATTCTGCCCACTTTAAATCCCTACCACAGATAATCTATACATTTGGCAATACAGGTTGAGTATCCCTTATACAAAAATATACGATATCAAATTATTCCAAAAACCATACATTCAAGAAAGCTAAAAGCACTACTGGGGATATGACATGTAACTGGCACTAAATATGTGCAAGAAAAAGGATTGCTTGGCATTCAAATTCAGTATCGGAGTAAACAAACTTTGTTTCATATTTTCAAACCTTTTATGGACAAATCAAATATTTTTTGTGTGTATTTCATGTGTTTGTACAAAATAAACGCAAGATACCTCAAGATGCATCATTGAAATATAAAAATATTCTGAAATACAGAATAATCCGTTATCCAAAATTCTAAAACCTATTTATGTATAAGTTACAATTCTTTATTAGAACTGGTAGGAAATTAGAGCTAATTCTAGTAAGATTCATTGACACTATTTAAGTTTTTTTTTTTTAGTTTTTTTTTTTGCTTCTTAACAAAATTAGGAGATTGAGGTGTCCTCTCATCACTTCCTTGAAGCTTCCCCAAATAGAACCAATTCATCCCAATATGATCTATATTATCATCCATATATTCAGATATAATTTAAAATCTCCTTTTTGGGGGTGGAAAGAAAAAAGTGAAGAGTCACAAGCAGGATTTACACAAAGGGCTATGTCTGGATGGATCGAAGAGAAGAAAGGCATGGTCAGAGACTTCTAATGTATAGATTCAATACAATTGTGTTTGGCATATTAGTGACATGACAAGTTTACACAAAGTAGAAAATGGTAGCTCAGCTCTCAAGAGTAATAGATCCTTAAAAGGTATTTAATAAAGGTTAATTGCACCATTGTGTATGCAAATCTCCAACTACTATGGCAAAAGTGGCAAAATAAAAAAAATGTACTTTATAATAAAACATTTTCAAGCTTTTCATCAATAGGCTGTCTCTGTAAGAGCATTAAGTACTCAGCTGAGATTCCATTAAGGCACACTACTTGATTTTAGGCCAATTTTTTCCAGCTACTTTAGCTCTTCTGACGTAAACATGCTTGAAAAATTAAGTCACTTCAGCTGGATACACACTATTATTTGTCGTATCTTTCTGGTTGGAATAAAAATCTGGTTATGTATGGGAGCAAATGACAATAAAGGGGTATGCAATCCAGGATCACAGCTGTCGATCCCTCCCGACAGCCGTGATTCTGGCCCGTTTGTGGTTTGACCAACAGCAGATTGGCAGGCGGGTTTCAATGTCCCGCCTGCCGATTGGTGAAAAGGAGGAGTGGTCGCGAAAACTGCCGTGGATTGTTGATCTGCGGCCGGGATCGCAACAAGCCACGGCAGTTATCAGCAGAGCGGGCCAGAAAACTTCTAAAGTCAGGCTCGTTCTGCCATGATCCCTCTTCAATGCTGTCGCTAAAGACAGCATTGAATAGGGCCCCGCCACTATTTCCCATGTCAGAAATAGCGGCGGGAGATTGCATACCCCCCTAAGCTATTTGCTCCCAAAAACTGGAAAACAGAAAATAGGAATTTGGTACTCACCGGTAATTCCGTTTCTCCTAATCCACAGGGGACACTGCCTTTAACCATGGGGATTGGGATGTGGTCTGGAGGAGCCGGCACTTTAAGAAAATTTGACCTGCTGGCTACTTCCCCTCCCATTCCCCTCCAGACTGCAGTCTTAGGAAAAAACTGTGTCCGAGAGAAAAGGAAACCCGGAAAGTCTTGGGAAGAAACAACCAGACAGGAAACAGGAAAATTGAAAATATAAAACAAAGAACCACCACCAGTGAAATCATACATGTTCATACACATCAAACAGAAACGGGCCTGAAATAAATGGTAGTGCTGGGAGGGCGCGCAGTGTCCCCTGTGGATTAGGAGAAACGGAATTACCGGTGAGTACCAAATTCCTATTTTCTCCCACATCCAGCAGGGGACACTGCCTTTAACCATGGGGATATACCAAAGCTACCCCCACGGGAGGTAAAGCGCTACTCTCCCTGTAACACGGCCCGGCCAAAAGAGGCCTCCGGTCTTGTAAACAAATCAAACTTGTAGAATCTAATAAAAGTATTAGTTCCTGACCAGGTAGCTGCCCTACATACTTGGGACAAAGATACCCCTCTGGCTGCCGCCCAGGACGTTCCCACTGAACGAGTGGCATGGGCTGACAAAACCCTCGGAATTGGACGGGAAGAAGAAACATATGCTTCACGTATGGTCAAACAAATCCAACGAGCTAAGGTCGCTTTGGATGCTGGAAATCCCTTCTTTCCAGCCTCATACAAAATGAACAAAGAATCTGTTCTTCTGATATTCTCAGTTCGCTTCACGTAAATCCCGAACTACATCCAGATATGAATGATCCTCTGATAATACTGGAACCACAATAGGTTCATTGATATGGAATGAAGACACCACCTTTGGTAGGTACCCTTGACGTGTCCTCAATTCTGCCCTATCCGAATGGAAAATTAGAAAAGGAGACCGACAGGACAATGCACCCAGATCCGATACTCTACGAGCTGATGCCAGTGCCAACAACGTAAGAGTCTTCCACGTTAGATAACGTAACTCCACTGTCTCTAAGGGCTCAAAACGTTCTGACTTCAAGAAGTATAGCACTAAAAGGAAGATCCCAAGGCTCTGTGGGACCCATAAAGGGTGGTCTTAACCGAAGTACCCCCTTTAAAAAGGTCTGAACTTCTGGAATGAGGGCTAACCTTCTATGAAAAAATACAGACAAGGCTGAGATTTGGACCTTTAAAGTACTCAGACCCTTTATGAAACTGTAGAAAACCAAGAAGTCTGGCTAATGAGAAGACTGCTTTGGGAAACTGCTGCCTCTCACACCATCCTATGTACGCTTTCCTAATACGATGGTAGTGAGCTGATGTAACCTCCTTCCTTGCCCCCACCATGGTCGGAATTGCCACTGGTGGAATGCCTCTTCTCTTTAGCAATTCGGCTTCAACAGCCATGCCGTCAAACGAAGCAGATGTAAGTCTGGGTAAATGCACGGACCCTGCAGAAGAAGGTCTTCTCTGAGTGGCAATCTCCACGGTTTGTCCACTAGTAACTGTCTGAGGTCCGTGTACCAGGACCTCCTCGGCCAATCTGGCGCAATCAAGATCACGGTGACTGATTCTCTCTTGATTCGTTTGAGAAGACGAGGTAGAAGTGGAAACGGAGGGAATGCGTAGGCTAGACTGAACCTCCAGTGGACGGAAAAAACATCAGTTGCTGCTGCCGCTGGGTCCCTTGATCTTGCAACCTCCTGGACGCCATTAAGTCCACCTGAGGAATTCCCCACCTGAGTGTTAATTGGTGAAATACCTCCGGATTCAGAGCCCATTCTCCTGGATGGAGATCCTGCCGACTTAAGTAGTCGGCCTCCCAATTCTCCACTCCGGGTAAAAACACTGCTGACAAACTCAGGGCATTGTGCTCTGCCCATAGAAAGATCGGACGTACTTCTCTCATGGCTGCCCGACTCTTCGTGCCCCCTTGTCTGTTGAGATATGCTACGGCAGTGGCATTGTCTGACTGCACTTGAATAGCTCTTCCCTGCAGGAGATGAGATGCCTTGTGTAATACCAACCGAATAGCTCTTAGTTCGAGCAGATTGATGTGGAGGTGTAATTCCTGTTGGGACCACCGACCCTGAAAATAATATCCCAGTGTCACTGCCCCCCAGCCTCGGTTGCTGGCATCTGTCGTCACAATCGTCCAGTCTGAGAGAGCAAACAGACGACCCTTCCTCAGATTGTCTGTGCACAGCCACCATAGCAGCGAAACTCTCGTATTGGGTTTCAGCAGTATGCGTCTTCTTAACTGAAGATGAGACCCCGACCACTGGGAAAGAATATCCAGTTGGAAAGTCCTTGATCGGAATCTGCCATATTGGAGCGCCTCGAAGGCTGCTACCATTTTCCCCAACAGCTTTATACAAAGGTGGACTGTAAGGTGTTTCATCTCCAACACCTGCCTCACCAAACCTTGTAGGGATGTAATTTTGTCCTGAGGAAGATATATCCGTTGATGAACTAGATCGTACACAAGTCCTAGGAACAATAACATCTGCGTGGGCTGCAACTGAGACTTCTGGAAATTGATTATCCAGCCTTGTTTGATCAAAAACTGATATGTTTGATACGCGTCCATCATCAACTTTTCCCTGGATGGAGCCTTGATCAGGAGATCGTCCAGGTAAGGAATAATGGTAATCCCCTGAAGACGTAATGGTGCCACCATGCATGACATTAACTTTGTGAAAATCCGGGGTGCTGATGACAGACCGAATGGCATTGCTCGGAATTGAAAATGAGCCTTTTGTACCGCAAATCGAAGGAACTTCTGATGAGGTTCCCAAATGGGAACATGGAAATATGCGTTTCTTATATCCAGAGACATTAGGAATTCCTCTGGCTCGAGCCCTGCTATCACTGAGCGGACCGATTCCATCTTGAATTTCCTGTACACAATGAACTGATTTAATCCTTTCAAATTGAGGATTGGACGAAAAGTTCCGTTTGGTTTCGGCACCAAGAACAGGTTCAAATAAAACCCTTGTCCTCTCTGTTCTATGGGCATTGTCACAATTACACCCGATTGTAACAACCCCTGAATCAGGACCTCGAGAGCTTCACGTTTTAACTCCAAACGTGGAAGTCCTGTCGAAAAAAACTTTTCTGGAGGAAATGTTATGAATTCCAATTGGTATCCTTTTGTTACCACTTGTAGCGCCCAAGAATCTGTGCAAATCTGTTGCCATGCTTCTGCGAAAGCTAACAGTCTTGCACCCACCCGGGGATCTCCCAGGTGGTCTGATAGACAGTCATGCAGCAGGTTTCTCAGGGGGTTTCTGCTCCTGACGCCTAGGCGTGGGAGCTGTTGATACTGCCGTGGCTGTTCCTCTGCCACGTCTTCCTCTAAATGCTGAAAATGTACCTCTTCCTCTACCTCTGGCTCCTGCCGCACCTCGAAAGGCCCGAAAGGATGGCCCTCCATAAGGCCTCTTTGAAGCCGGCATTGATGATGGCAAGAAAGTGGATTTACCACCTGTAGCCTGGGAGATTAATTTATCCAATTCTGGTCCAAACAAAACCTCCCCATTAAAAGGTAAAGCCTCTACTGCCTTTTTTATTTCTGCTTCCGCCTGCCAAGACCGAAGCCAAAGCGAACGTCTAGCTAATACCGCCGAAGCCAAAATCCTGGCCCCCAATGTGGCGGTGTCTGTGGCAGCTTCCACCAGATACCCGGCTGCATCCTGGATATATTCTGCAAGAGACAATAATTCAGCTCTAGGTCTATTACCTCTTAGGCCATCTGCCAATTGAGTGGCCCACTTCTCCACTGCCTTACTCACCCAGGCCCCTGCTAAAGCGGGCCTTAACAACATACCAGAGGTAGAATAAACCGACTTAAGAGTGGCTTCCATCCTGCGATCTGGAGCCTCCTTAAGGGATGCAGCTCCCGGTATGGGGAGAGTTGTTCTTTTTGATAATCTAGAAACCGAAGTATCCGCTGGAGGAGGACACTCCTACTTGTTTCTAGCCTCCTGTTGAAATGGATACAACACCTTAAACTTTTTAGACACCTGGAACTTTTTATTCGGTGATTGCCAGGCGTCTAACAGCAAACTATCCAGTTCAGGAGACTCTAGAAAGCACACCTGCTGTTTTGGAGTCTTTCCAAAAATAAATACCGGTACCGGAACCTCCGGATCTGATAACTCCAAAGTTTGCTTTACTGTTCTAATAAGAGCATCCATACCTTGAAAATCCTCCTCTACATATTCTGTGAGGGGCTCATAATTCTCTTCTATAACAACCTCCCTCTCTTCTGCTGAGGAATCATCATCAGTCTGAAAATACCTCACCTGCCCCCTTTTCTTAGGGGAGGACTGGATAGTCTGAAGAAGAAGGTAAAACTCTAGATAAGTTTTCCACTGACCTTATCAAGGACGTGGCCCATGGGGGTTCTGATGATAAGTTCTCCATCTGAACCTGCAAAATTTCTCTCTCTCTCTGCGAGAGGCAGACAATTCTGCTGCTAAATTAGAGAGAACTGCAGTAAGCTCCGAATTCTGCCACATAACAAGCTTCACATACATACACACCCTTCAGGTGCTGTTTAAACTGCACCTTAGACTTCTTACATGTGTATACCTTAAGAGCAGCTTTAGAAGTAGTCCCCTCTGCCATTATAGCAAGTGCTGAAAGACTCCACAGAAATTGAAATAAACTGAGAGTCTACTGGGAATAGGGGAAAAGATAGCCACTTACCCCTAATTCCTCCCACTACCGCACTTTCTCCAGACCACAGTACCTGTGAATGGAGAAATCCAAATATGACCAGTGCAGGTTCCCTGCCACCAGGAGATGCCGCTGCCGCTGAGAACAGGCATGTAGTGGGTTTTAACTAGAAGCCGCAGCTTGTATTTTAGGAGACCGACTTCCGGTCCCTTTTGGCGCATGTGAACCAAGCTGCGTTTCCAAACTACACAGCCTGGCCGGACCGCGGACCTGGTAAGCCGCAGTGTGTTCTCCTACAGCTAGGAGCACGCTTTTAATGCCTGTCTCACGCCGACCAGACTGAACTGGTCGGGACCACACCGCACTCCCAGCGCGCCTTCGATCCTATCCCTGGAGGTGTGTGGAAGCCCTGGGTCCGTAACGCTGGTTGCATGCAACCGCGGCGGACCCCCGGGAATACCCGGTGGCTGAGTGCAGGAGGTGCACTGCATGCAGTGACGACCTGACTCCCTCCAGGGATCTTTGCAGCCAAAAACACTGCCAATATAAATAAAAAGTAAACCAAAGAAAAACCTAGTCTCACAGAGACATATGGCCGGGGATCCGACTCCTCCGGACACTTTTTTCCAAAGACTGCAGTCTGGAGGGGAATGGGAGGGGAAGTAGCCAGCAGGTCAAATTTTCTTAAAGTGCCGGCTTCTCCAGACCACATCCCAATCCCCATGGTTAAAGGCAGTGTCCCCTGCTGGATGTGGGAGAAATGGAAGTTCACACAAATTGGTTAAATCCATTTGATTAATAAAAAAACCGCCATTTATTAAAGAGGAATTACTGGGCCCAAACATAAGCCTGGGCAAAGTGGTATAACTTACCAATATGGAAGTATTACCATCTTTTTTTCTATTCTCTTTCTTGGGAAAGCAAGATATGAGAAGTGATTCATAAACTAACCGGAACCTTTATGGAAGTGTATTTATCCTTTCTGTTCACCTGAATTGTTCTGGTCGGTTTGCAGTTAAGCCTATATGTGGAAGGCTGAATCTGTGTATCATTAGCAATATTTGTCATAGGATAACATTTCTGGCCACTCCATATAGCTATTTAACAATTTTTTATTATTAAAAGGTTATACAACAAAATTGTGCATATATAGTATCATAAGAGAACTAGAAGTACAAAAGTAAGAAGTACATGGTACAGAGAAGAATCATTTAAAAATATACAAAAACAATCAACATCCCAGCCAAATGTCTTGTGATAACACAAAAACCAAGGGGCTGATTGTGCTAGGGTAAACAAGAAAAACAAAATATAAAAAAGGCAAACAGAACAATATAAAAATGGATCACTAGCAGAGACCAGGGAGAGGGAAAGATTGAACGAGGTACATATTTTGTGAGAAGTAGTGTTATTTCTCAAGCTCAAAATGTACTCCATGTAGGCAATAAAATAAACATGAGTATGGAGGGCATTCATTGAAGTTGCCACCAATCATTTCCAATTTTTGGCGATCAATGATTTGGCAGCTTTACATATATAGACTAGAAGCTTATCTTGGTGCTACTTAAGATAAGGAACTCAGTGGTGACACAGAAATATCACTAGGCAGATGTAGGCCTATTATCCTCAACAAATTGCCCACACTTAAGGCCCCCATACACTAGCCGATTTTGGTCAGATTTCAGCCAGATCAGTCGGATCTGGCCGAAATCGGACAAAAATCGGCTAGTTTTGATGTCCCCTCAGATCCGATGCACGGTCCCGTGCGCATCGGATCTGCGTCGGGTGGTCGGACCTGCTGCACGTCCGACCACCCGACTTGGGACCTAGTGGGGCGGCGCGGCGGTAGAGGGAGCAGGGGGGGCTGGGGACGCTGTCAGTATTAAAAAAAAAGCCCATACAATGAATGGGCGGCCTGTGATTGGCTGAGCGCTCTTTCAGCCAGTCAGCAATTGGCTGAGAGAGCGCTCAGCCAATCACAGGCTGCCCATTCATACATAGCAGCAGCGGGGATGGGCAGCGCAGTGGCGGCTATTATATTTTTAAAATACTTGTCAAATGACCGGCCGCTCTCTGATTGGCCGGAGAGCTCTCAGCCAATCAGAGAGCGGCCGGTCATTTGACAAATATTTTAAAAATCTAATAGCAGCCACTACGCGTCCCGTCTCCGCTGCTGCTATGTGTAAGTACACTGCCCGGCCAGGTCAGCAGCGCTCACCGCACCCGCCGCCCGCCCCCACCACCGCTGGCCGCCGCTGCCCGCCCCCACCACCGCTGCCCGCCCCCACTACTCCTCACCGCCCTGCAGCTCCCCGGGGTTTTTTTTTTACATGGGATAAATCGCATGCGATTTATCCCATGTAAAAAAATGGCACATCAAGTGCCAAAATGTATGTGAGCCTCCCGGGGAGCTGCCGGGCGGCTCGCAGGTAAATTGGGTCCGACTTGTCCCTAGGACAAGTCGGCCTAATGTATGGGGGCCTTTAGGGGCAGATGTATTAAGCCTTAACAAGAGATAAATTCAAGTGTGATAAGGAGAGATAAACGTCCAGCCAATGAGCTCCTTACTGACTTTTTTCAAACACATGTAACATGGCAGTTAGCAGGTGATTGGCTGGGCATTTATCTCTCCTTATCACCCTTGGATTTATCTCTTGTTAAAGCTTAATACATCTGCCCCTTAGTTCCAGAAAACTTTTATAATTGGCAAGACCACCAAGTGTGAAGGAATTTTACCTCTTTCACCACAGTTACTCCAACATCAGCTTGAGGATGATGGAAATATGGTGTGATGCTTAGATTGTACCAAGTACCATCTGGAATATACCGTGTAACAATTTCCGCTTATGTCCACACCAATTAAGGTTTTAGCAATTCTTGACATATTGGTGGACCATTCCTCATCAATAGGGGGTTAAAGATCTGCCCATGAGGTTCCTGTTCAGGAGGAGTTGGGGCCAGAATAGAGTGATATATAATTTGGCCGCAATGTTATCTTGTTGACCTACTGAGTATGTACAAATATGTTCACAATTGAGAGAGCTCAGGGCAATCTGAGGAGTTAACAAAACTCAATCTTAATATTTGTATTGACAGCAAGGGATTGAGCAGCGCGTTTACAGATCAGCAAATGATAATGAAACTAAATGACCTATAGGCCAGCTATTTCCTAAAAATAGAGGATGGTTCCAGATAAAAGACATAAGGGAAGGGAGCTGGGTCAAACCTTTGGATATACAGAGTCTGCCCCACACATTGAGAGTATATTGTACAGTTGAGCTTGCACAGGCAGAGGATGGTGTAAGTAATTCAGGACGCCATACAATCCCATACACTTGTCCCTCCTGAAGCATAGCTTTTTCAACCCATCTCCTACACCTGGGTTCTGAATGCCACGAAATGATCTGATTTTGTGAGCTGGGTGATAGGAAGAACAAACCAGACGCATCCTTCGGGTATAGATTTAGCTAAAACAAAATCAATAAATACAAGTTTTACCATGTGCCCAGATGAAACAACTACAGAAAGCTTTCACAAAGTCCCAAAATCAGGACAGGTATGGGTAATGACAAACATTATAGCTGTGGGAGGAGGTTCATTTTAATCTTATTGGTCCTGCCAAATCATGAAATATAAACAGGGATTGCAATTAGGAAGAGACATGGAGGAATCGGACAAAGAAGAAGGATATTGTTTTAATCCGGCTTTTTATATATAAAGCTCAGCAGGGATCTAATTTATGGTGCTATAGACATCTAGGGATTCAATTCTGAAAAAGTAGTAGATCCCGCAGAGTGTGCTGTGGCCAATAGGACCGGGCTGAGTGAGCACTGGCTATCCGTAGTACCCCCCCATCCACACATCCATAGGACGGAGTCCTATTTGCCCTCTCCTTGTAATAAGAGAAGATCCTGTACTGCCAGGAGCCATCTCCATTACAGGGCTCACTCTGTAGAGGGAGCTCATCACAATTAGAGTTGGCTCTCAGGGAACAATGTACACCGATGGTTGCTTAATAGGAAGCTTTAAAGCAAACTTTAAATTACAATCAATCAGAAGTTAAGCCACCACACGACTGTAATGCTATAACCAGTTGAAGTGCTAAATTGTTTAATATATATATATCAGCAGAACCTGAAAGGAGCAACATACAGAGGAGTGTACATGGCATATTTTTACATATAGAGTGGGCAATAATAACACTGGGGCAGATGTATTAAGCCTGGTGAAGTGATAAAGTGGGAGATGATAATGCACCAGCCACCTACATCCCTCCGTGTGTAGGGGCCTTAGCGATGCATGCCCGCACGTGTTGCTATTGCCTGGCAATTCATATCCAGCATGTTGATACATCTACATCTCACCGGAGAACACTGGCCCTGACAGATCGCTCACCACACATTGTTGGCACATTGCTGTGCAGCGCTGTGTGCTGAGCGATCTAGCATTGATCAGCAAAATTTCCGCATGTGTAGTCCTCATACGGTCAAATAATCTTGATTTAAAGACCATCATCAGCCACGTCACATACTATTTCAGATTCTATTTGCCCAGAGCTTGATCATTGCTCTGCTTCCTAGGACCCCATGATTTAGAAAGGCCACTGTTGTCCTATGACCAAAAAATATTTTATACAAACATAAGCATTGGCGGATTCAGGGGGGGGGGGGGGGGGCACCCGGGCATGTGCCTTCCCTGTCATTGAGGACCAGGGCTTTCCAACGAGCCCAGCCCCGTGTCTCTAGCCCCCTGGGAACCGGAGATATCACCTGCCAAAGCTGTAGCGTTTTTCCCAATAGGATAATATGGGACCCGTTAATTCCGACCCCCACCCGGTTCCAGTGGTTGATCTCATTCAATTCCAATTTGCCGGGCCTTCAATATGATACCAGGCTGGTCCATATCGGTCAATCGGTTCCAGAGATATTGCGTGTAAACCGATTTTTTTATTTTTGAAATGTAATTTCATAGCTGTTCATGTTCTTTGAGGGCAGATTACTCTGGAACCAAACATTCCAGTTTCACTGGACCAAAAACATTCAAAGTCCACTCAAAAGTTCTTCAATATGATACTTGTCTCATGTAAATGGGTCAGTTGGTTCCGAATATATAACCGGCTAAAAGAGATAACCGGTTATAGGGCAGGGGGTGGTTTTCTCTCCCCCTCACACCAGAAAATGCAGGGACTAGGCTGGTGTAAAAGGGCCAACCTGGGAATGCATTTTCTGGTGTGATAGAGGTATTATTTCAAATAGCCGGGATCTGAATACAGCCAGGCTCTGCCACTGTCAATGGCTGTTACTTCTGACTGGCGGCGGCTGTCCCCCATTTACCGCGAGCATGTATTCCCCCTTGGCAATGAGCATGTAATCCCACATGACAATGAGCATGGAACCTCTGGCAATGAGCATGGAACCCTTGGCAATGAGCATGTAGATAAGCAGCACTTATGTAGCATAATTTTTAATAGGCATTATGGTGTTTGGCATAATACATAATGGCGTGTAACTTAACGTGTAATGGACATTATGGTGTAATGTTTAATGCGCGCCTTTGGCAGACAATGTCCCTGTTTATGAAGCGTATTGTGAATTTTGGCTCCATCCGTGTGGCATTATGTGAATTTTGGCTCAATCCGTGTGGCATTATTTGAATTTTGGCTCAATCCATGTATCATTATATGTAATGGAAAAGTATTATAATGGGGTCTAGTATTTTTCTGCATAATGTGTACAAGTTGTATATGGTGTGGTACACTACACTCAAGGACACACCCCCTGTTGAGTGGCCACACACCCTTTTTTCAGAGCGCGCCTTCGGCACGCGCACAACTACCTCCTTCACTTTTGTTGCCATGGTGGGCCTGCGCACTTTAAATGTCAGGGCCTATTTTTAATCCCATTCTCACCCTCTATCTGCCGCTCTCTTAGCATGTACACTGGCACCACTAACACCGCCCCTCCCCCACCCAAACCCTCTTTTATCATGGTGCCCCCCCCTGTCATTTTATCCTGGATCCACCCCATAACAAAAAAATACATTACAGACTAAAATGGCCTCGGTCACTGAGAAGGATTTAGAGAGTATTGTATTTTGTGCAAACTATGACCAAAAATATTAAGCATGAAGCTGTTTTGTAACAGCTTAGAAAGAGAGAAGTTGTGTGTCATGCTGACATTAATATCGTTCATTGTGAAACTATACAGAAAAAAAAAGAAAAAAAAGAAAGAAAAGAAAGAAAAAAAAAAGGGATATCTAGCCCATTTAGTCTGCCCTTAATAACTTTTACCGAAGACACGTAAATTTATTTTAAAGCATGACTGACTCGCATTCCTTTACGGTTACTTGGTCCACAGTTTATGGGCATGTTAACTAAATCGATGCAGAGGCATGAATGTTTGATAAAAAGGCTAAAACAATACCTAAGGCACACTAGGACTTGGTCATATGACAATTACACTGAACCACAAACTATCCTGCTGTCGCCTAAGGTCAAAATCCTTCCACGCCCCTCAAAAAAGTTTCAGTCTGTCACAAACACATTAAAGCGGTTATTTGCTTTACTTTTACCATGGATAGTGAACGGCTGGTTATGGCATATTCGATCTATAATGTTTTGGACTACAGTCAAAAGGTCGACCATTATTTATCAACAGGGTCAAAATGTCGATATGGTCAACATGAGTTTTAATGGTTTTATTGGTCTTTGTCGACATAGGTCGTTATGGACACTGTCTGTGTGTACCACATCCCCTCGCATGGCCCCCTAAACTCACCATGCTTCGGGCAAGGTGCCATGTTGCGCTTGGCACACTATTATATTCCCCCACCATGCCGTAGTGGATGGTAGGGTATGAAATACCGCCTTTTGACATAAGTTGGCTCAAATTTTTTTAAACTCATGTCGACCTTTTTCATGCAGACAGTTTCCATGTCAACCTTTTGCCCATATCGACATTCTGAACTGCCTTATTTCCTTCGGTGTCCTGTGACGTCAGCCTCCCACCCCCAGCATTTTCAGGAGTCCATGGTCCCGCACCATTGCCGCCCCTCTCTCCCCACAATGAACGGCATGGAGAGTGTGTAGTCTGAAATTAAAATACGCATATGCACAGGCCCACAACCATAGTAACCGGTTCAAATTCAGCCCCGTACGATCGTTGTAGAATCACCCCCATGGTTTGTAGTGACTTTGATACTTAACACCTCGGTCTGACAAGAGGGTAATTATTGGTTTAATTTAACCCTATGCTTAACTTTTCTGTTTATAAGGATTATAACTGCTTCAGCAATGGATGACAATTATTAGCTCTGTACTAATATTTACGAAGTCTGGACATACAGTATTTTTCTCTGTACAGACATTGGGTGTTGCATAGCTGTCCTAAGTGATTCACTAGTTGCAGGGGTGTCCAACCAAAGGCAACAAGTTAAAAATTATGTAATGGTAAGACAAAGAGCTGATATAATGGAAAAAAGTGGGTGTGGCCTAGCTCCCACAACGCCACACCCTGTTTTTAAATAGGTTGTGGCCTAGAACATTTAGGCTATATAACACCATCTTGTGACACCTCAGCTTCAAACTAGCAGCACATTTATGCTTTTTATCATCTTTATTTTAATCAGGAAGCACAATTAATGTATTTATAACACCTTGTGACATATTTATTTTAATCTTAGCAACCCATTTAAGCACTACAAAACACCAAATGAGGCATTACTATATTATTCTTACAGCACTTAATTACAGGCTAACCCTACATCTGAATCAGTCCACACTACCAGTGACTAAAACAGCTTACAAGCCTAGGAAAAAAGCTGGTCTAATAGGGTGAAAAACTGGAGAGAGTAGCATAAACATACCACTGAGGAGCTAAAATAAAGATGGCCACTAGAAGAATCCTCCCTGGAATCTCTTTGTATAATAATTTCATATACCGGTCCCCTGCTGGCTCGGGGGGGGGAGCGCAGCTTGTGCTGCCTGGGTCCCGGGGAGCCCACCTCCCCCCCACATACATTCTGGGGCAGGCAGGGAGACTTCAATATCCCTGCCTGCCACGTCTCACGGCTCCCTGCCACGGACGCTCGTCCGCTACAGGGGATAAGATTCGCCGCGAGGGGATACTCGCCCCTCCGACAGTGAATACGGCGAGTGGCAGCCAGCCCTCCGGAACACCGCGAGTGTGCAGCGAATCCTAAACAGGATTCGCTGCACACGGCGATATTTCTCATTGAATACTGCCCTATATGTGGAGGGGAGCTTAGCCAGTGGGAAGAGCTCACAGTTGTTGCTAGCAGAAAACTACGGTATGTCAGAGCGGCACTGGAGCAACATCGCATTTTGAAAAGAGCCACGGGCTGGCCACCCTTGCACTAGGGGAAAATACAGTATATGCAAAAAAAAAAAAGCAACCTATGAACATGTATGCCGACTAGTACTTGTGAACACTATACATGCATGGTCTCACTGTTCCAGTGACACCTTGGAGAACATGGACTATAGAAGTATGTATTGTGTTTCTATAGCTCTCCCTGCTTCTTTTCTTGTGGAGGTAAATGCATCAACATCTCAGGCCTTTGGAGTTGCAGAAAGAAAACTCCCCCTCCTGTGAACCCTGCCTGCCAGGTTCAAAGTGCATCAGCACTGTACTGATGAGCAGTGCCTTATCTCCCGGCCAGCTCCACTGCATTTGATCTTGCAACCATCATAGGACATGCCATGTGCAGTAGGACAGGACCCCTGCAGCAGCCACAGGTTAACAAATATACTACATATAATATTGCTGATATGGGGAAAAGAAATACATTTGAATGATTTTCTGATGTATGGCGATGACAAAATTGTTAGATAATTGCAGATAATGTAGAGAAAAGTAAATGCCATCTGCTTTCATACAATCCGAAGTTTATGGTGTCAAAAAAAGTGCTGATTATAGTGCATTTCACTCTTACTAGCTCTTCTTAAATCTCCCCCTTGATCATTGATCATCCACTAGTTATCTAGACCACATGGAAATTCAGAAAATTGGCCAAGCAAAGCTGCAAGGTGAAGCTAAAAGGGGTGTACACACGGGGATGAGTCCCAGCGATTTGGACTGAGCCGCGTGTGTAATCAAGATGTAGGCTAACTACATCTTCCACTGCTGTGGCCAAATACACAGTGCAGACAGCGTCTAGTCAAAATATTCTTAACTACACTGTATTTGGCCGGGCAATATAGAAGCAACGCTATTGCCCACTGTGTACACACGGGGCTATTCTGGACAACCTTCTAGGCGATTTTAACAATGTAGTCATAATCGCCTGGAAAAATCGTACGGCATAACAGCTGAGTGCTAGGACCTGTGACCAACCACATATTATCATGACTTGATCATCGCACAAAGTTTTATTATGGACAGCTTTATCTTAAGATAAAGAGGGTTGCAGAAATATTCTGTAGGGTATGAACAATTTCTGTAGTGCGACACTTGTTTTCCTGCAGAGCCAGCTTATTTTCTGTGTGTGTGATAACACCATTCTCAACCCTTGACCCTTTTTTTTTTTTCCTCTAGAAAAACCTCAGACGACTAAAGAGCTGATGAAGAAAAATAGACTGTAAACCACAGTTCTACATGCTGTCGTAATCTTTCTGGTGTCTAAATAAATACAAAAACTGCCATTTAATATATGCCACTGATGTGTCAATGTAATACTTAAATAACACATTGCTTTTGAACCACAAATTATTATGCACATTTATAGAAAATATATATATTACTGGGTATACACTACACAGATATACAAGTTGGCGGTGTATACAGGGGATATTTCTGTGAACCATTTCATTTACAGATACACTGCATCAGTCGTGCAGCACAACCAATGCTGCTATATCTATCTGCATGTCTGGCTGTGCGTATGGATGACCAATCTACTGCCCACACACTGGCTGCAGGGACTGACATCACTGCTGTGCTGCCAAATTCGAATGCCAGACCAGTTGTGCCGTGCAGTCCAACATACTAATCCGCAACTGTGTGTGATGGCGGCTCAGGCACTTTGTTGTCCAGGACTGTAGCCAGCTAAAGGAATAGATTTATAAAAAATGTAAGCTGCTAGTGTTGCACATATAGAAACCAATAAGATTATATCTCTATCTCTCTTACTGTATCCTAGAAAATGACAAATAATCTGACAACCGTGTAATTGCTCCGAAATACTGGCAAATGGACAAAATTTAACTGAAAGGGTATTTGACTGTTTTCCAGTGTTTGCTAGCAAATGGTTGATTGCCAGTTGAAATGGACAGATGGTCTGCCCGATAATTGTATATTGTATACTAGAGACGGCTCCAGAGGAGGGGCTGAAGCAAGGTTAAAAATTCAAATAGGGGAGCCACACCAACTGTCAGTGAGTCAGTGTACTGCAGCCCGTTTTACTCAAGAAATTGGCCATGTATTTGACCAGCTAACATCTGAGTGAGGAATCTGTGACCTATCTAATCATGATGACTCTTATCTAAATTACTTCCCTGGCTGAACCTTCTTTATACATAGGACAGAAATTGTTCTTGTTTGTTTCAATTTCTGGCAAAAACAATCAAACAGAGATCTTATTAATATATGATAAATAGGTGTCTAACTAAAATCAAAGCTGCTTATTGTGCTATTTTCACAAGATAAAAAAAATATATATATGAAAACACAATAAAATGGGTCAAATAAAAAGTAAATCCTGCTGTTCCCACCAGAGCTTGAATATATAAACAAACAACTTGACCTACAGCATGCAGCAAAGTCTGGTACCAGAACAGAACACTCACATGAAGGAGCAATTTCATCCTTTAAATAAGAAAGATTCAAAGGCATGAACAATTTTCCCAGCTCATATGTGAATATATACTTAACTATGTTTTTTAAGTTCTAACACAAACATCACCGAATTGAGTCCTGACACAAAGCAGATATGATAGTTTATCTTTCATATTAGCGATTAGGAACATTACTATTAAGCATGGTGGAACAAAAAAAAAAATACTACACAATATAGTCTATGAGCTTCTTAAAATCTAAATTATAGTGCACAATTTTAAGAACTCTTCTAATGGCTAATATAAAATGTAATTTACTAATGACGCTAGAGGTTTTCCACAATACCATTTCAGCAGATTGGTACTTATTATAATTGTGTTCTTTCCAACAAGTTTTAAGACACCTTTGAGCCCTTTGATGTAGATTTTCCCATCACACCCCGAACTCAACTATGAGAGCTGAAGGTTTTCTCAACAAGTTGCAACTGGTAAAAATGTATATATTTATAATGCTCTTAAGTTCTTAAAATATCTTGTTACTTCTGGATTTCGTGGATGGATGAAATTAAAAAGGCATCCTTACACGTATAACTTGTGCAACACATGTACATTAGATGTAGTTAGGGACATTATGGTATAAATTATAGATTGACTCTAGGTTAACAGTGGGTAGGTCGACATTGACATAAGGTTGACACAAGCAAATGGTCGACATATGCATGGTCAACACAAGTTTTTCCTGTTTTAGAGTCTGTCAACATGGACACCGTATGTGTACCGCATCCCCTCGCAAGGCTCGTTGCGCTCGCCCTGCTTTGGACACGGTGCCTTGCTGTGCTCAGCACACCATTCTATTCTCACTCTATGTCCACTTGGATGGTAAAGAATGAATCAAGTCGGTCTAAACTAAAAAACAAACAAAAAAAACATGAAAAACTTGTGACAGCCTTTTCAGTGTCAGCCATGTCTTCGTTGACCTTCTGTAAATCAAAAAAAAAAAAAAAAACAAGGAGAAGCTGTACACTGCGCTAACTAATTAAATTCTCACATTTAATAAATATTTGGGTGCCACTAACATTCAATAATTAAAAACACAATTTAATAATGGTAGACAATAAATATTCATTAATATATAATGACAACAATAAATTTAAAAATATATGCTGATCGACAGCCGTGATCCTAGATTGAATACCCCCCTTAGTATCCATGTCGACATTCGTGACAAAAAAAAAAAAAAGTTAAAAAAAACTCATGTCGACCTTGTCATTGTCGACCTAATGCTTGTATCACCCTTCCAACCCTGTCGACCTATTTCAGGACTCAATCCTTATCCATAAAATGTGTTCCATTTATTATTGTCGTGGGGGCAATCAGTGTGAATATTGCCCCCCTGATCTCCCCTCACTGCAGACAGGAGATCGGGCTTGATGAGCAATTGAATTGCCTAAAATGAATTTAAATTTTTTTATGGTATTTATAATTTTATTTATTTCAAAGGAAAAAAATGACGGTTTAACTTATTCAAATGTTTTGAATGATTCTTATTTCATTTTAATTCTATTTCAGGATGTTATTCTTGAATGAATTTCCTCTATGTAACTGGTTGTTTCTGTATTGTTCACCCCCTTTAACATAATTAGCAATCATTAACATTGGCAGAATGCTGTCATTATCATGAACATTTTATCATTGACATTACAGCCCTGTCAACATTATGAACAACAATACGCCTAGCAGGACAGCGCGTTACTTGCTTTCAGATCATATCCAGTCAATGGTGTCTAGAGCAACCATGTTATGGTCAACCATGCTTACTCAAACCCATCGAGTTATACCCCTGAAGATAGTCAGCAGCGTCCAGATAGACAGTAAGGAAAGGTAGACACAAGCGTTAGGTCGATGGTAACATGGTCTACAATCTCAAGTCGATACAAGTTTTTCATTTTTTTTTGAGCAGGTCGTCTTGGTTCATACTTTACTATCCAAGTGGATATAGAGTTAGATTACAATAGAGTGCCAAGCGTAGCTCATGCTTCCATCTTTTGTTACGGTTGATCTAGAGACAGTAGACTCTCTTTCAATGTTTAACCAGACAGATTCGACTAAGGGGGGCTACACACGGGGAGATTTTTCTGAGCGTCGCAAGTGATGCTAGATGGCTCATCAAGATCGCTTAGTACAGTGGTTCTCAACCTTGGTCCTCAAGTACCCCCAACAGTTCACGTTTTCTATATCACCCAGCAGGTGCACTCATTACTCACTGACACATTTTAAAAGAACCACGGGTGGAGCTAATTGTTTCACTTGTGATTCTGTGTGAAGACATGGAAAAGTTGCACTGTTGGTAGTACTTGAGGACCAGGGTTGAAAACCACTGGCTTAGCACACAGTGCTGCACCGCAATGTGTCAACAATGTGTGCTGAGCGATCTCTCATGGCCAGTGTTCTCTGGTGAGAATACTAGCCCTGGCTGGCGATTTAACTGGATTTATCCAACATGCTGGATATTAAACGATGTGTGGTAGTGACACACAGGGCCTCACATTGCTATTGCCCCTACACAAGGAGCGATGTAGGGGCATTTTCTAAGCGTTTAGAAAATGCCCTTAAATCGCCCTCTGTGTAGACCCCATAAGCGTGGTCAACCATATCATGGTCATTTTAGACACTGTCAATCCGCTACCATAACCCTTTCAGGTGACACACTGACCCCTTTCCCAAACACCCAGCAATGACATCATCCCGATTACATTACATTAGCTGGACGCAGAAATTACAGTTTAACAGCGAGTGCTGCTGTAAGCGAGACTCACATCTGAGCAGTAAAATACAGCATGTGCCAGAGGAGCTATGCCCCTGGTAGGGGGGAGCCCACACATACTACACACAGATGGTGCCCTGGTTGGCACTGAACCCAAAGGCCTAATGCAGTGCAGCAGCAGCGCTAATCACGGACACATGACAGATGGATGCGCGGAGACGCCGGCTTTACGTGAAACACTGTGCCACCCTGACAGGGACTCATTGATCATTCTCCTTCTCGTACACACAACGGGATCCCAAGCAGCACAGGCGGAGGGATACACAAGCAGGACCCTGTGGAGACTACATGCCCAGATGCCCAATAACAAGCTCATGAATGCGATCAACACCCTCCTGTATCAACGCGAGGCCGCTCACCCACTCACACAGAGAAGAGGAAGAAGGGAAATCATTAAGACAGGAGGGGGAGAGGAGGGCCCGGAGACAGACACCAGAGCCCCGGGGGAAAGCTGCTGCTGCCGCCGCTTGTGTTAGCGGAGCCGCCACTGACAGGGACCTGCCGCAGGAGCCCTGATGTGAGTGCGTCCAGACATCCTGACACTCACTAGTACTGACGGAGATCGGAGCATAGCTGCCGGCGGTGACCGGGACTCTCCCCCAGCGAGGCCTGCCCCCAGCCGTACCTTCCAGATACTTCCTCCGCAGGCTCCGGTGCACACTCTTCACCACCCCTGACAGCTTCTCCTGTTCCAGCTTCATGTTCCGCACGGACGGCACCGGCACTGCCGAGCTGCCTTGGTGATCCCGCCGGGTACCGGAGAGCTTCTCCCCGGAGCTGCGCACAGCACTGCCCGGCTCCATCGCTCTACCCCGGCTACAACAACAACAAGCATCCACACCCCCCTGACTTCCAGCAGTAGCGGCAACGCCCCCATTCGCGTCACCTATGGGCCCGCCGGCTACAGGACGAACGGCTGTTCTGCCCGACCAATAGAGTAAGAGCACAGACTCCTCTTACCCGCCCACTCTGCTGGTGACCAATCAAGCACCAGCATGGTGCGCGTGCTCGGCGCTCGTGGCCTTTCAGTCATCCGCCAGAAGGATTACCTGAAACGGTGACGTCATCAGAGGCGGGACACCGCGTCTCCAAGCGGCAAATAAGCTCGCTGGGCCTGCCTCTTAGCAGGGCACACACGTTCCCTTTGTTTCTGTTACTAGGCAGCAGCTGGGCGCTCTCCTCCTCCAGCTGCTCTGTGCTGCCCTCACCGGTCCTCGCGTGACGTCACCAGTCACATGCAGCCTGTCTGTCTCCCGAGTTGTTCGATATAAAAATCCCCAAATATTTAATTTTGTCAGTCTTAGGGAGACGAGATCAATTGTATTTTCCCCAGCTGCCTTAGTTATGAGAAGATGTGATTTCTCATAGTTAATTGTAAGGCCAGAATAAAGCCCAAATTCCCGCAGGTTCTCTATAACCAACGCAGTGGCGGATTCAGGGGGGGGGGGGCACCCGGGCACGTGCCCCCCCTGTCATTAATTTTGTAGATGAGGACCAGAGCTTTCCAACGAGCCCAGCCCCATGTCTCTAGCCCCCCGGGAACCGGAGATATCGCCTGGCAAAGCTGTAACATTTTTTCCCCATAGGATAATATGGGACCTGTCAATTCCGACCCCCACCCGGTTCCAACAGCTTCCAGTTCCCCCCCTGGCATCACAGGAGCTTGTGATTGATGTTATTCAATTCCAAATCGCTGGGCCTTCAATAGGATACCAGGATGGTCCATATCGGTCAATCAGTTCCAGAGATATAGCGTGTAAATCGATTTTTTTTTATTTTTGAAATGTAATTTCATGGCTGTTCATGTTCTTTGAGGGCAGATTACTCTGGAACCAAACGTTCCAGTTTTACTGGACCAAAATCATTCAAAGCCAACTCAAAAGTTCTTCAATATGATACTTGTCTCATGTAAATGGGTCAGTTAGTTCTGAAGATATAGCCGGTTAAATGAGATAACTGGTTAAAGGGGGGGAGGGGTGGTTTTCTCTCCCCCTCACACCAGAAAATGCAGGGACTAGGCTGGTGTAAAAGGGGCCAACCTGGGAATGCATTTTCTGGTGTGAAATGGGTATTATTTCAAATAGCTGGGACCTGCAGTGCTCGGAATACAGCCAGGCTCTGCCACTGTCAGTGGCTATCACTTCTGCCTGGCGGTGGCTGTCCCCCATTTACCACGAGCATGTATTCCCCGTTGGCAATGAGCATGTAATCCCACATGGCAACGAGCATGGAACCTCTGGCAATGAGCATGGAACCCTTGGCAATGAGCATGTAGATAAGTAGCACTTACTGTATGTAGCATAATTTTTAATAGGCATTATGGTGTTTGGCATAATACATAATGGACATCATGCCGTGTAACTTAACGTGCAATGGACATTATGGTGTAAATGTTTAATGCGCGCCTTTGGTGGACAATGTCCCTGTTTATGAAGTTTATTGTGAATTTTGTCTTAATCTGTGTGGCATTATGTGAATTCTGGCTCAATCCGTGTGGCATTATGTGAATTTTGTCTCAATCCGTGTGGCATTATGTGAATTTTGACTCAATCTGTATGGCATTATGTGAATTTTGGCTCAATCCATGTGGCATTATGTGAATTTTGGCTCAATCCATATGGCATTTTATGAATTTGGCTCAATCCATATGGCATTTTATGAATTTGGCTCAATCCGTGTGGCAGTATGTGAATTTTGGCTCAATCCATATGGCATCTTATGAATTTGGCTCAATCCGTGAGGCATTATGTGAATTTTGGCTCAATCCATTTGGCATTATGTGAATTTTGACACAATCCACGTGGCAGTATGTGAATTTTGACACAATCCATTTGGCATTATGTGAATTTTGGCTCAATCCATTTGGCATTATGTGAATTTTGGCTCAATCCGTGTGGCATTATGTGAATTTTGACACAATCCATGTGGCATGATGTGAATTTTGACACAATCCATGTGGCATTATGTGAATTTTGGCTCAATCCGTTTGGCATTATGTGAATTTTGGCTCAATCCGTGTGGCATTATGTGAATTTTGACACAATCTGTGTGGCATTATGTGAATTGCGACACAATCCATGTGGCATTATGTGAATTGTGACACAATCCATGTGGCATTATGTGAATTTTGGCTCAATCCATTTGGCATTATGTGAATTTTGGCTCAATCCGTGTGTTATTATGTAAATTTTGGCTCAATCCGTGTGGCATTATGTGAATTTTGACACAATCCGTGTGGCATTATGTGAATTTTGGCTCATTCCATTTGGCATCATGTGTAAGGGGCAAGTATAATGGGGTCTAGTATTTTGTTGCATAATGTGTAGAAGTTGTATATGGTGTTGTACACTACACTCAAGGACATGCCCCCTGTTGAGTGGCCACACCCCCTTTTCCAGAGCGCGCCTTCGGCGTGTGCACAACTACATCCTTCACTTTTGTTGCCATGGTGGGCCTGCGTACTTTAAATGCCAGGGCCTATTTTTAATCCCATTCCCACCCTCTCTCTGCCGCTCTCTTAGCATGTACACTGGCACCACTAACACTGGCCCTCCCCCACCTAAACCCTCTTTTATCATGGTGCCCCCCCTGTCATTTTATACTGGATCCGCCCCTGAACCAACGGTAGATAATTAACATAGTCAGTCATACCTACCAAGAGGTCATCCGCATATAAAGATATAATATTACTTCTCGGGCCCTCCCTCTCACCCCCACTGCCTAATAACGCCCTTAATTTACACGCAATCGGTTCTATGGCGACCGCGAACAGTAGGGGCGAAAGGGGGCACCCTTGTCGAGTGCCTCTAAAATGCGGGACTGAATCACATATGTATCCTTTAACTGAGATTCTTGCCCACGGGGATTGATATAGCAAGAAAACGCAGTTGAGAAACCTAGGGCCAAGCCCGAATGCAGACAGAACATGCCTTAAATAAAGCCATTCCACCGAATAAAAAAGCTTTATTTGCATCAAATGATGCAATCGCGACATTTCTGCCGACTGAGTCGGCCAGCTGAAGGTACATAAATACTCTACGCAGGTTGATAGCTGTAGATTTCCCACTCATAAAACCGGTTTGAACAATCTTCCTGATCACCCTAATCTGGTTGCCAGAATCTTGGCATAGATCTTAGCGTCGGTCGTGATCAAGGTGATTGGCCTATAGGAATCTACTAGGGAGGGGTCCTTACCACTTTTTGGAATGACAGTAATGATAGCCTCCGTCATTGATCTGGATAATTTACCTTCCAATTCCATCTCCTGAAAATATTGTAACATTTTTGGGGCTAAGATGTCCCCAAATTTTTTGTAAAGCTTCCAGGCAATCCATCTATCCCAGGGGCTTTACCGATAAGGATTTAATTGCTGCTTCCACCTCCTCAATTGAAAAGGGGGAGTCCAGTAAGCTCCTATCTTCAATGGAGATGGAAGGAAGCTCAATACTATTCAAATAATTTTCTATATACCTACTCCCATAGTTGAGTTTTGATTTATAAACTTCACTAAAGTGACCCCGAAAGACCTCAGCAATTTCCGGAGTGGTTGTCCGCATAACCCCTACACCCATATCGATTTTATTCATTATACATGACGGTTTATCTAACTTAGAAAGGTAGGCCATGTATTTCCCTGCTTGGTCGACCTTCAAATAGAATTGATGTGAGTATTTTAACAATCTATAGCTCATCATAATTTGTAGATGTTCCACCCACCCCCGCTGAGCCGCTAGCCACTCTAATCTGGATGCTTCTGTTTGCTCATGCAAATATCTCTGCTCCATTATGAACACCAAGGCGGCTTCGTGACAGTTCCGCTTAGCTTGTGCAATTTTTTTTTATAAATACTCCTCAAAGAAAGGCTTTAGAGGTATCCCAGACCACTGTTGAGCTGGCAGAGTCCATATTTCCCCCAAAGAAACCATCTACCATCACCTGTACTTCCTCAATATTATCGGTCTGATCAAGCCATGAGGGTTGATGTCTCCAATATGTAAAACCCACCCGAGGATCTGAGTTTATTTGCATCAGCACAGGTAAGTGGTCTGAGATTCCCCGAGCCTTATACTCTATCCGAGAGATATTCTTAAGCACATTTCTAGAGACAAAGATAATATCAATTCTTGAGAATGTATTATACAGGGGAGAATAAAAAGAGTATTGATTCACATTAGGATATCTTTCTCTCCAAAGGTTCCACCAGTCTATTTCAGTTATAAATTCGGCCAAACCAGTTTTTTTATTTACCCCGCCTTCTTGCTGTTCCACCTATCGATACTGGAATTCATCACCGCATTAAAGTCACCTAGACAGACAATATGGCTGTCCGGTCGAGCAGTTACAAAGTTAACCGCCTGACGCAGTACCTCAAAGGAGAAGGGGGGAGGAATATATACAGCCAAAATCCGTTTAAAATAAGGTTGGATAAACATTTATTGGTTAAAAACATCCACGGGTATGAATAAGTAACAATCTGTCTTTAAAATATCAGAACATACTATACAACAAGGGATTATCTACTATAAACATAGGTTGAACTAGATGGACGCAAGTCTTTATTCAGCCTCACCTACTATGTAACTATGTAACAATACCTAATTGATTCAACCATCCCATCTAAGTGCAGTATTCAGTGCACATTAACGAAATGTGCAGCGGATCCTGTTTAGGATTTGCTGCACATTCGCAGGGTTCCGGAGGGCTGGAGCATTCGCTGCTAGCCCTCCGTGTCACCCTATTCAACTCGACAGGGGCAGCGAGCCCCTGGCGGCGAATCCACAGGGAGCTGGGAGATGGCAGCAGGTAGGGAGATGGAAGTCTCCCTGCCTGCGCCTGACACTGAGGAGGGCTGCCAGAACACTGGCAGAGCCCCCCCAGAGCTGGCAGGGGGCTGGGATCATCAGCCGCTGCACTCTGGTCCCAATCGTGCATATGTAATGATCGGGACCAGAGTGCAGTAAATAAATGAATATTAATGAGTTGCTCTCGGCTCCCGGCCCCCTGCTGGCCAAAGTGTAAAAAAAAAAATTAAAATAAAATTAAATATATATTAATGTGCTTTAAGCACATGATTACAAATAGCATGCCCCTTCTTAGAAAAAAAAATCAGATTTTTTGACACCAAACTTCCCCCGCAAAACCCTTTATTTCAAAAGATCACTTTCCTGTTCACCTAAAAAAGATGCCGAATGCAAAACAGCGAATCATGGCAAAAATCAGGGAGAAAGCAATTCGCCACCCTAGCATTGAATACACTCTGGGCGAATTCCACTAAACACCCCATTGAAAACCACTGGCGAATCGCGGAGAATCACAAACGGCGAATCGCCAGACATTCGCTCTTCATTTGCAGCGAATTGTGTCCATTGCATAGGGCAAATTGTTTTTTTTCTGTGAGAAAATTCGCCGTAACCCCAGCGAATTGCCTGATTCACTGTAAAATGTGGCGGATCAGAGGCATTGAATACTGGCCTAAGAATACAAATCGACCTCTGGGGTCTATTTCAGAAGCTATAAGCTCAAAAACCGTGTGTTTTATAAATAATGATGGAGACACCACGAGCGGACGATGAGAACTGGGAATGAAAAGACCTACCAATCCAAGGTCGCCTCAGTGCCAGTGCTCTATCGCCATATAAGTGGGTCTCTTGGAGACATATTATATCAGCCTCAGCAGCCTTACATTGTTTGAGGACCAGAGAGCATTTAACTTTCTCATTCAGACCGCGCACGTTCCATGTCAAGAACCCTATCATTCCCTGACAGATTCCACTCCTACCGGATGATCGTATTTACCCTTTAGGGATGTCATAAACATATCTGCGTATAGCCAAATTTGCTTACTACAAGTGAAAACTATGAACTGCAAGGCGTGATAAAAGATGGCTGCAAAACATGATAATAGAAACATTTTTTTCTTTGCCTCGACTCCTCCACTAGAATGCCAATCATATGCACAACATACAAACAACACACAACATGAACCCCATCCCCCCCACCCTGCATCGCCTACACCCCAAGGCCTACCTATTAATTACCTCCCACCAAGAGAAGAACCTTGACTTTTTTTTCCTTTTTGCTGAGGGCAATTAACTATCGGGCACACATTCATAGGCGTGTCCGACTCTCCGGTCTCCCTCATTAGGCAGTAATATCTTATCCTACCCCTCCCCCCACACTTCCCACCAGATATAGTATAGGCTAAATAAATGCAGATTTTGAGCCAATTATTACACTCAATATTAAACAGAAGCTGAGCATACTCCCACAAAGTTACATTCTTCAAGGCCCCACCTAAGGCAAGGACTGTTGCCATTATTAGAACCTTACATAATTTCAATTAATTAACTGCAAGCTGTTTTTTTACTAGGGTAGGTTTTGTCCAGCCATGCCGCAGCTTCCCCTGGGGAGAGAAAAAAACTTAGTCTCATCATTAGCGACAATTCAAAGTTTTTTAGAGTATAGCATGGAGTATTTAATACTCAGATCTCTGAGTCTCGCCTTGACATCTTTAAATCTAACTCTCTTCTTCTGTACATCATATGGGAGCTCAGGAAATGCCATAATTTTCTTGCCATTGTGGCTAAGATCACCCATATTTCTAGCAAGTCTCAAAATATTATCCCAATCTTTTGAGAGTAAGATTTTCGCTATTAGATCCACCAGGAATCGGGACCCTAGCTGGAATACGATGGGCTCTTTCCACAGGAAAAAAAAGAGGAGAGGGCTTCATTCCCCAGGCTCTGCCTCAACCAGTCCTCAATGAACTTTTCTGGCGAGTTTCCTTCAACCCTTTCATCAAAGCCAACAAAACGTATGTCGCATCTGACCTTCCATGTCGGACACTTTACTTCGCATCTCTAGTAGCCTATCAGAAAGGGTTTTAACCGGGGTTTGCATAGGGCCCACACTGTCCTCGATCGCAGAGACTCGGGACTCAACCTCTGTTACTCTTGTACGTATTTTCTGTGCGTCATCACGCAGCAACATAATATCTGACTGCACTTTATTAATCTGTTCGGATAAGCGGGTTTCACACGCATTGACCGGCTCCAACACTTGTAATAAGGTGACTTCTTTTTGCTGTGTGCTACTACCACTCTTGGTGGAAGTATTCTGTGGGGTAGTCTCCCGTGAGCCACTCGGGCCCGACGCCTGCGAACAGTTGAATTCTGGCCTGTTTTTCCCATAATGATGGTTATATTCAAACACGGCCTAAATTACCATCAGGTGCACTAAACCACCAGATTAAAAGACTAGGTAGTCCTGTATTAAATATGGCAGCTTCAGTGATTTTCCTTTCCAGTCTCCTTAAATCCGACAGTCTATTCATATAGCTCTTCACCACACACACTTATACTGCTACCCTCCGTCTAGCAGCAAGATGGACTTTTTGAATGTAGCAATAATATCTCAACAGAAGCAGTATAAATATAGAGACTTATTCTTTGCGGCTAGAGCCTAAAAGTTCAAGCACTCAATAATAATGCTTATTTACCAGTCCTCCAAAGGATATATATAGACAGCCGTATAAAGCACAAAGGTATGCAGTACATGTGCAATGGTGCTAATTCTGCTTTTAAAGGTTTGGTAACAATGTAGCCACCCGGCACCCAAATAGTAAGTCAAGGTGTGTGTGGATTTACCATCCAGATGTTCATCCCACCAGCGACTATTAGCAGACTTAATCAGATTATAGAAAGGTTGCTAGACTCCGGGCAGGGCACACAGGTCACCGCAGCTACGACCCCAGGTTGCTCAGGGGGAGCCACATAATTAGTACCTTTTTCAACCCCTCAGATTGTCCTCCGCCTCCACGCCACGCTGCTGCTAGGGCCCGGACAGGGTACCAGCCATCGTGTCTCTCCACCTCTGCTACAGTGCGGGCGGCCGACAGATAGTTGCTCTTTAAAGTAGCCGGCTATGCCAGCTCGGCCTGCTGAGAATTAAGGAGGGGGTGCTTAGTGCTGCACCTTTTACTGCCTCGATGCCGTGACTTCCCTTTGTACCTGTTCTCCTAGCCACCTTGCAGGAAGCCGGCAGCATGCGGGCGTCCCAGCTCAGCCCAGCCGCAAGACCGAGTAGGGAGAGAGTAACAACAAACTCTCCTGACGAGCGCGCCTCCCGCCTCTCCTCACGCGCCTCATACACAGAAGCAGCCGGGGGAACAGGTGCAGCTCGAGCGGGTCCATCAGCCGCAGTAGTCCACCCGCATGAATACATAGGTGGGGCGGGTGGGGATAGGTTACCGGAAGAGAACAGGGGTGCCGGGGAGCTCAGCTATCCTACCTTCTAATCAAGGCCTCCGGAGGAAATGTTTTTTTTTAAGGGGGCATGGCCAACACTGTGGGAGCTGTTGCTGGCTATGCACCCCCCACACACCCAACCCCGCATTCCCCCATGCACTATACTATTTCCATTTCCCCCCTTTCCTTGCACAGTTGGGTTATCAAAGCAATAACCCAGCATGCAGCACACATTTCTAATATGATGCTAACCCCCATCCATTCCAGTACACATGAACATGTCACACACCCCCACAGTACACATGAAAATGTCACAATCACCCCCCCCCCCCCCCCCCCCAGTGTACTGTAATATGTCACACTCCCTCCCAGTACACACAGTGACGCCAAGAGAAGGGGCAGGGGCAAATGCAGGATTTTTTTTTTCCAAAAATCTTTTTATTTTGCAATGACATAGGCATACAGGAAATTTACATTTTGTATTGAGTATACATCAAATGTCAACAATAAAATAACATTTTTTTCTTTCTCTCCGTTTTTCCATGTATTAAGGAAATAAACTTAAGGTTAAGGTACAATTCTGGTCAGGCTCAAAAACGTTTAGGATCTAACAACAGAAAACTAAAAAAATATACAAATTATGCCCTCCTTTCTCCCCAGCCAACCCCCCCCCCCCCCCTTCATACTGTTATGTATCTGTTGTTTCACTTCCAATGATAAGGTATTTATGTAACTTTCCCACATCAAGAAAAAATTCTCGACTCGTGATTCCTTGTTAAAGGTAGTTTCAATCCAAAAGATGGAATAGCTTATATTTAAATAACTGGAATGTCGGGGGAGATTTTGACATCCATTCTTGTAGAATGGTTTTGCGTGATGCTGCACTTATTGCTAGTAATAGGCATCTGCTTCCCTTGATAATCCTCTGGTAGGAGGGGAGTATGCCCAGGACCACCCATTCAGCTGTAAAAGGAGTGTAATTAAGTAAGTGTGTATCTACATACTTTTTGACCTGACCTGAAGCCAAAAGCCTCTAACCACTGGGCAAGCCCAGAAGCAGTGGTAAAGATCTGCATCTAAATTGCCACATCTATAACAGGCGCTAGAGTTTGTACGCCCCATAAGTAAACTCCTATGGGGCAACAAATATGCCCTATGGTAAATGTTTAGAAAAATCTCCACATAAGATGAAGAAGATAGAGTTTTACAAAATTTAATCAGTGCTTTGACCAAGTCCTCAATTTCATAATTTGGAAACTTAATCAGCCACTGTGTCAGGCCTTGTTTTGATGTTAAGTAGTCCAGAATAGTCCTAAAGTGTTGATAATAAAGACAAATAGCCTTTTTCTCCAAAGGGGGTTGTAATAAAAGAGTATATATTGGATTGGTCCAGTCCTTATCTGAGAATTGACAAACTACTGATGTAATATAATGTTTGGCTTGCAGGAAAGCCAGGGGGTAGCCAGTCAGGCATTGGTGTTTTTCCACCGCATCTGAGAACGTTAGAGGCCTATGCAGATCTCTATCGACCAAACATCCCATCGTGTTGAGTCCTCATGTACGCCATAAAGTGAACGGATATGTAACCTGCCCCTCCTGAAAATCAAGATTATTTAAGAAAGTAAGGTGGAGTGATTAGTGAGAGTTGAGACCTGCTTGGTGTCTTAACCAGTGCCATGTTTTTTTTTGTGTACCATAATAATGGGTTATCTTTGATGTGTGCAGGGATTTCTTGATCGTGTGAATGAAGAAATAATAATAGGCAACCCCCTCCCATCAGTTCTCTTTCAAGTGATGTGCAAGTATAAATATCTAGTCCCAAAATCCAATCCAACAGGTAACGAAACATGGCGGCTTTGTTATATTGTCTAATATCTGGAAATCCCACCCCCTCCATTCCACCTGGGTTGCTGTGATTTAATCATGCTTAACTTAGGTCTACCACCTCCCCAGATAAAGTTTCTCATGTTTTTATAGACTGATTGGATATCTTTTGGAGATATGTATAAAGGTAGGGCTTGTAACATTAATAATACATTAATCAGGGGAAAGTTATCATTTTAATTAGTCCTATGCGGCCCAAATAAGAAATAGGCAGATTTTTTATGCTAAGTAGTTCCTCTTGAATTTGTCGAAATATCAGAGCGTAATTCAATTTATAGCATCGTGGGATCTGAGTCCCTAAGTAAGTAAACGATTCCGTGGTCCATCTAAGAGGCGTGCTGTTCAAAAAGTCGGGCGGTAATGGGTGAGAAGTTCAAACGCAGGATTTCTAAAGTGGGGTTTCCATATGTGATGCTGCTTTAGGCACTAGTTGGGGGGTGTCTTAGGTTCAGGCTGCTTAGCAGGGGGGAGGGGGTTATATAGGCTTGTGCAGCGGGATAAAGGATTTGGGTTTGGGCACTAGCTGGGAGAGTTAATGCCCATAAACACTAGGAAACTTTGAGCTGAAAGCAGCTCCCTTTTACAGTTTGTTCCGCTTTCAGCTCAAAAGCCGCCCAGTTGTAAGGCCCGGCGATAAGTGGTGGGTGCTGATGAACGCTCCCGCATCATTGCAGGCCCCACAGCTCGTGTGCTGGTATGACCAGCAGATGAGTGATGGGGGGGGGGGGAGAGGCTATCCATAGCATCCTGTTATGGAAAGTCATCCACCCTCGGGAAAATTGCTCAGTGTGCATGCACTGGGCGATTTTCAGCCCAGTGATTTTCCCCATCATCAGTCCGCATACATGCTGGGCAAGAACATCCAATATGTGTATAGACCTTTACAATCAGGCTGCGGCAGGGGGAGGTAAGTGTTAGGCTGCTTCAAGGGAAGGTTAAAGTGTTACGGGGGCAGATGGATAACTTAATTGTTAAGTCGCTGGATACCTTCCAGTTATGGGGGGGAGAGAGAGGTACCAGCGACACTCGCCATGGCCGCATCCCCCCCATGCAGCAGGTGGATGCTGCATCCCCCCCAGTCAAAGGCTATCTTTCTTGGTGGGCGGTGGCCGCGCCCCCCCATGCCGTTGAGCAGATAGGCGGCCACACACCCCCTGCAGCAGGTGAACGGCGGCCGCATCCCCCCAGACCGGGTCTTGGGGGGGTCGCCTGGGGTGCTGAAAGGGCTTGCACCGGCCCTGGCAGCACTCTCAGCCAATCAGCGGTCTCCCATTTTGGTGGCTGCTGATTGACTGAGAGAATTCTCCTGCTGTGTCCTGCCCTGCTGTCTGGCACCTGCCACTGCCTGCTGCCCGCCCCGCTGCTCACAGCTGCCCGGCACCCGCCACTGCCTGCCCCACTGCTCACCGATGTACGCCACTGCCCACCCCCTGCACATAGGTGTGCGCCAGTGGTGCTTCACCGCTGGCACAACACCTATGGAATTGGGCCCAATACATATTGGATCCTAAAGAGCACCCGTGATGTGCTGTTTACAGATGGGGCAGGCCTTATGCTTGCTGGCGAATCGCCAGCAGCATGCCGCTGGCGATCCGCCAGCAGCACGGCGCGCCATCTGACTGAGACGCGCGTGCGTCCCCCACGCACGTGCGTCTCAGTATCCGGGCGGCCGGCGGGCGAGGCGGACGCAATACTGTCCGCCTCCCGCTCGAGGGGGGCTGGGGGGACACCGGGCGCCCGTCGGACGAGGACGGCAGCACCGTCGGAAGGGGACGCGCGCACACCTCGTGCGCGCGCGTCCCCTTCCGACACACAGATGGCGCCGGAGCAGGGAATGGCGAATGGCGTCGCCATCGCCATCCCCTGGAAAGATGAGCCCGGCGCCATCTGTATGGGTCCAATCCAATAGATTTTATGTGCAGGCGGTTCAATCTCCAGGATCTGACCCAATGTGCATTTGATCACACATCGGGTAGGAAAGAATGTCCAATTAATGTAGAGCTTGTTTCGTTTGCCATGATTCGGGCCAGGTGCCAATTGGTGTATACATGGATGGAAAACATGAAAAAGTACAACAAATTTAAAAAACCATGTCGACATTATCCTGTGTCAATCTAATGCATGTTGAACTTTGGGGGACCAAACGCTGTTTTTTCCCAATTGTTTTTCTTTTTATATATTTGGTTATTTGATTTATATACTGTTAAAACATTCATGTTTAGGTTGAAGTTCTATATAGTGGGTTTTTAGGTTGATTTACAGTCATTTTTACCATCAGTAAATACCTGATTTGCAAAATCAACTGCCAATAGAATTAAAATCACTTGTGTTAAAATAAACACATAAAATTACACAAAACCAATTAAAAATGTGTCACAGCAGGAGGATCGCATAATTCACATGGGCTCGTCTACTGAAACATAGATGTATAAAGTGAACCCATTGAGATAGTACAGGCACGGCTAGTAATTAAATTGTTTCCTTGTGTCCACTCAAGTGGATGGCAAGGTCAACAAAACATCCCTTTTGCCCCAGCGTTCACTTATCTGGTCCTGATGGCTAAGGTGTCGTTCGAGTGCCAAGGGTGATATGACTGTGGCTGCTGGTGAAGTCATCTGATGATGCATTTTCCGATGAGTATTCTAACCCTAACTTTTCTCTTACCGTAACCTACTTGTAACCTCCACTTAATGTCTAACCCTTAGATCCTGAAGCATAACCCTAATGTTGATAGTTGTTGGATTTATGAGGTGACGTCACGGCCTGGTCTACCACTGCTATGCAGATGATACCCAACTGTACCTGTCCTTTGCTCCAGGCACCGATAACACAATAACAACCTTAAATGGCTGCCTAGCTGAGCTCCAGGAGTGGATGAGTGCCAGTTGGCTGAGACTGAACCCAGATAAAACAGAAGTCCTGATGATAAATCACAGGACAAGACGGCAGCATAGCCAACTGACGGGTCTTAAGCTGGGGGGCACAGCACTAAAAAACTCTGATCATGTGCGGAATCTTGGTGTTGTCCTGGATAATGGCCTGACACTTAAACATCAGGTGTCAGCCACAATCAAATCCTCATTCTTTCATCTGAGAAACATAGCCAGAATCAAGCATTTAATTCCCTCAGAAGACCTTCCTAACGTCATACATGCATTTATATCATCACGACTAGACTACTGCAATGCTCTCTACCTGGGTCTTCCAGCAAAAGAATTGCACCGCTTGCAGCTGGTACAAAATGCAGCCGCCAGACTATTAACTAACCAGCCCCGCTCCTGCCACATAACTCCCATTCTCTACGCCCTTCACTGGCTACCCGTAAAATGGCGAATCGTTTTCAAGATTGGCTTACTCACTTTCAAGGCCCTACATGACCAGGGCCCAAGGTACCTGCAACAGCTGCTGATCCCTTACTGTCCTACTCGATTACTACGATCCACTGAAGAAGGACTACTAACAGTACCCAGAATCTTGCAAAGACGCAGGTCACAAAAAAGCAAAATGTGCTTTTTGGGCGCACTCTTTGTATATGATTATGTAATGTAGTATTGATTCATTAAAACGTAACTTTTATTAAGACTTTACCTAAAAGAAGGATGACTATCTAACTCTTCTTTGAAAAGAAAAATTCTCAATTGAAAGAGAAAAAGATTAAAATGTCCGCAAATGCCAGTTTTTGCTCGGCTATGAATGAGTCAGAGCATAAATTGGTCAGGCATGCAGTTAACGTTACTGGTCATAGGCATTCCTTTTGTAACGCTGCCTATTTATTGAGGCGTTGTGTAACCGTGATTACTCACTCCCTCTGATTATTTTTCAGGGCAAGTGCTGAAAATTTTATTGTGACTAATAGTGGAATATATGTCCTATTGTGGTCACTGTCAGGTTGCTCCTTGTGTTCAACGCTTGTGGTTATGTATTGATGGTCTAATAGGTCTAAGTATTTGAACCATTAGTTGGCGCTGGACTGACGAAGCCTACCGGCGAAACATGTTTCCGCGTCCTCCGCAGGCTTAACTCCCTCCGTTTGTCCTGAACTCCGGCTGCCAGGCTTAGAGTGACATGCCAGTAGCGTATAACAGACGCTACACCTCTTGATGTGAACTGAACAGCCGGCTACCTCGGACCCCCTCCCGACACGGCTATCCAGCCTGCCGGGTCAGGTACCACGCAACTGATCTCTGATTACAGAGTCAGTAGACATTCTGAGGCAGGAATCGTTTATATGCTTGTGGTTAGATAATAGCCTGGTGGTATATGCACACCATATCCATGTGTACACAGCACCTTTTTCGCTCTGTAGATAATTAGTTTTTTTATGTGAATTTGCCCCAAACAGCTGATGTCAAACAGCGATATTTGATAGGAGACTACAGGTTGTAGCCTGAATACAGCGATGCTAACTGTTTGATGTGACAGCCCAGTGGTGGATATCTGTATATGGCACAGGTGGCTGTATGGTTATAGCACCATTTCTGTGCAAATTGACATATACAGAGTATTTGACTTCTGGTGCTGCTTTATTTCTTAAAGTGGCAATATTGATCCAATCATCTCATGATGTGTATGCGCTGCAAGTAACCAACCTTGTATGTAAATCTACCCTAACAGCTGCAATCAAATAGCAGTAGTTGGTAGGGGATCACAGGCTGTAGCCTGACACAGTGGAGCTATCTGTGTACCATTTCTGTGCAAATTGACATATACAGAGTATTTGACTTCTGGTGCTGCTTTATTTCTTAAAGTGGCAATATTGATCCAATCATCTCGTGATGTGTATGCGCTGTAAGTAACCAACCTTGTATGTTAAATCTACCCTAACAGCTGCAATCAAATAGCAGTAGTTGGTAGGGGATCACAGGCTGTAGCCTGACACAGTGGAGCTATCTGTGTAGTGTGATAGCCCAGCAGTGAATAGATGTATATGATACAGGTGGCTATAAGGCTATAGCACTAATCAGTACAATGTATGTATGCAGAGCGTTTTATTACAGGTGCTGTTTGATCTCCAAAAGGTGGTGACATCGATCTAATCATCTTTTTATGTGCACAAAGGAGTTATAAGGCAGCTTCAATTAAGGAATACTTATTATTGTGGTAAAAGCCTGTTATGACAAACGATTAAGTTTACTAAAAAATCTATGTGCACACTGGGAATATACCCCAAAAAATTACCCATGTATGTATGTGCACTGTTTGAGAGTATCTAATAATTTCCGGGATCAGCAGGTGACCAGCAACAGGCTCTCTCATTGGGGATTCGATGTATTAATACAGATCCTCAAAAGCAGAAGCCTTGGTACACAAGCAACCCGACTATACTCCAGTAAACTGTGATCTCTTCAACACTCTCTCATCCGGCCAGGTTATATGAATAGTTTCCCTGCACTGCTAGACGCATCAGGGATGACATATATCTGACCCGACAGCAGAAGTGTTCTATTTTTTCCCCACAGCAGTCAACCTGACATCGTATAACGGTGACTACAACACACAGTGTACCTGTATACCCCTAAATACTTCTATATAACAATAGAATATATAGGGGGCCAGACAAGTAATCAGAGGCCAAGTCCCTGGTGAACACCTGGTATGGTACACGCATGGTTGGTCATGACATGATGCCAAGGAGAAACCTACTGCAGGGGAATATTTCCATCTGTGTGTGAGATTCCTTTAATGAATGCGAGCCAAGACTCCCACATGGCTATTTTGATTGTCCGTTGCACAGCGAATAATTAAACTAATGGTTCAAATACTTAGACCTATTAGACCATCAATACATAACCACAAGCGTTGAACACAAGGAGCAACCTGACAGTGACCACAATAGGACATATATTCCACTATTAGTCACAATAAAATTGTCAGCACTTGCCCTGAAAAATAATCAGAGGGAGTGAGTAATCACGGTTACACAACGCCTCAATAAATAGGCAGCGTTACAAAAGGAATGCCTATGACCAGTAACGTTAACTGCATGCCTGACCAATTTATGCTCTGACTCATTCATAGCCGAGCAAAAACTGGCATTTGCGGACATTTTAATCTTTTTCTCTTTCAAGTGAGAATTTTTCTTTTCAAAGAAGAGTTAGATAGTCATCCTTCTTTTAGGTAAAGTCTTAATAAAAGTTACGTTTTAATGAATCAATACTACATTACATAATCATATACAAAGAGTGCGCCCAAAAAGCACATTTTGCTTTTTTGTGACCTGCGTCTTTGCAAGTCAATCCCCTTCTATTCAGTTGTATTCTCTGAATGTTTGGGCGCACCACCAATTGATGACTAGGAGATTTTTCGTCAATAGTTTCAAATATTGGTCTTTCAAATTAGTCTAACATAATTACTTGATATGAACCATAGTCTGTGCGGATCCACCCTCCACTTACATTACAGTACCCAGAATCTCCCTGAATTCATCTGGGGGTCGAGCTTTCAACTTTGCTGCTCCAACTCTGTGGAACTCTCTTCCTCGCACAGTGCGAGAAGCGCCCACTATAGAATCCTTTAAAAATAGACTAAAGACATACTTATTTACTCAAGCATTTCACTGACATCTACTATTAAGTTTGTTTTGTATTTCGAGCTGTAAAGACAATGTGTGAAGCACTTTGAGTCCTATTGGGAGAAAAGTGCTATATAAATATCATTATTATATAAATATCATTATTATTATGTCATCCACAGCTTTTGTCAAAAGCGGAGTCATAGTCGCAGTTATGGCATCCACCACCTCCCTGTAAGTCGGAGGGGTCTCTCGTCCCCTCTGTGTCAGTCCCCCCGCCTATGTACCTTCAGCTGCTGTTTTTTTTATGCAGGGAGAGCAGGGGAGTCAGCATCTCTGGACACTATGTTTTCCACCCCACGCCGTCTGTCTGGTCTTTGCTGTGCCGTCTGTCTGGCGTTTGCTGTGCGGGCTGAGCTGTAAAGAATCACTCCATCTTATTTGCGTCTCCGGGTGCCGGGGGAGTCAGCGGTGCAGGCTGTGTGGGTAAGTGGCTCCAGGAGCCTTGTAACAGCGGCAGCAAGGGGTAGCGGGAGCGGAGCTCAATACAGGAGCGGAGCTCACTACAGGAGCTCCGGAACGCCAAACCCGGAAGCGGAAGTCTATAATAAAGGGTTATAGTTTTAATAAGCAAACCTTCCTTGTTTTATGTGGACTTATTTAATATATAGTATTGAATCTTATCTTGATTTTGGTTTCCACACAAAGGTATAATTACAAACAATAGAGGTGGATCTGAAGAATAAGAATACATGATCATGACTCGGTCAAAACACTCCCACATGCTGGATATCCAATGAAAAGCAAGGGTGGGGTATTTAATCCCTTCCAGCGGACAAACAGGTTGATGCCTTGATAAAGCTAAAATGTGAAACGATCGTTGGCTCAGTATAACCACTGCCTTAGACTATGTTGTGCTTATGTGAATGTATCAATATATTGTAATTGTACTAGATCTGGTAGTTAACATCATTAACTAATAGGTTGCCTGAGTATATATCACGGACCGCTAACGGCGGCTATATATAGCCAGGGACTAAGGAAAATATGGGAGACAGTGCTGCATACGGCGGCAATCAGAGTGTAGGGATAAGGATCTTGAGATATTGTTGCACTTGTATCCTAAGAGATAGGCAGCAGAGAGAGCACCATAGGCGTGCGCAGCCCATTTTCTTAGGGGGTGCACCATTGGAGGGGCGTGTCCATCACGCCTACTGGGCGTGTTCATCATTGCGTATTATTATACATAATGCCACACACTGTAACGCCCATTAGACATAATGCCACACACAATAATGCCCATCACACATGCCACACACAGTAATGCCATCTCACAGTTATGCCCATTCCACATTATGTCAGGACTTGACAAATCTTCGCATAATAGGGACGGTGCGCGCCAAAAATTTACACCGTAATGCATATTACACATCACACAGCCATTACATAGTATACCACATTCCATAATGCCCATTACACGTTATGCCACACACTGTAATTTTTATGAGCCTCCCATTCATTCTGAGACTGTAGGCAAGTAGGACACAGTATACATACGCACAGCTGATACACACACATAGTATACATACAAACAGCCAACACATACACACTCATAGTATACACATACAGAGTCGTCCGTCCCGTCCCCCCCCCGCACATAGTATACATATACACAGCCCCCTATGCACACGCAGGACACAGGTATATACATACAGAACCCCCACACACATAGTATACATATACACAGCCCCCTACAGTATGTATGTATATATATATATATATATATATATATATATATATATATATATATATATATATATATATACATATATATATATATATATATACACTGCAAATAAGGATGTCACTCCGGGTCTTTCTTTGTGCAAAAAAAGGTGCTTTACTGCTGCCTACGGCGTTTCAGGACTAGCCCGTCTTCAGGACATACACGACGGGCTAGTCCCGAAACGCCGTAGGCAGCAGTAAAAAAACTTTTTTTGCACAAAGAAAGACCCGGAGTGACATCCTTATTTGCAGTGTATATGGTGGAAAGTACTTTCTCTCCGGATGAGCACCTGGGCAAAATAGACGCACGTTTGAATGAGGAGTGCCGGACCCTGCATAAGAAAATATATATACACACACACACACACACACACACACACACACACACACACACACATATAAAATATATATATATATATATATATATATATACATACAGACAATATCCAAGGAAACCTTAAACAGGTAGAGCCCAGGAAATGAGGCGGCACTCTGTCGACTTGTGAAGTAGATTTTTATCTGGTATTACAGATTTAAATACATGCGATATCCGTAACGTTTCGAGACTACATGAGTCTCGTCTTCAAGACGTGCGCTAGAAAAGTGCAGGGTGCATTGTGCAGTGGTAGCAAGAATACAGAGCCCGTGGGTTCTCTTACCTTAAGTGTGCTGCGTGTGTTGAAGAGATTGCGATCCCCGCTGTCTGGACCGGACTGACAGCTTCCGGGTGTGCGGCTCCGCCTCGCTGACGTGGCCGTTGCCATAGCACCCTCAGACGCTGCCTCTCTCAGTGCATCGGCTTTTGGGGAAGGCTTTCTGAGTAAGACCAGCGTAACTGCTGGAACAAAGTGCAAAACGTGCTTCAATTACAAACGATAAAAACAAGTGTGAGCAGCATTTAAAAAAAGCGTTGGCTACATGGTAATGAATATATACTATAGGAACCCACAATGTAAACACCAAATATATGAGCGGGTATCTTAGTCCACGTTCATTTTGGTAGCGGGCATCAAGCAACCTCTGCATTTTTCTTACATTACACCATACAATTACATGTATAACATACAAAAAAATTCTGTTATAAACGATCTATACTTTAACAGTCAGACATATTATATGTCTGATATGCACTGGAATGTATGATTTTATAGACATGTTATATAGATCGGGATGATGTATAAGGGTGATGGTGGACTATGTATAAAGAAAGGCTGCTAGTGGTTAGGTTTAGATAAATGAATTCCAAGCGATTTTTTCATTTAGACCCATGGGAGCTAATGCGTTGAGTCGGAATATCCAGGCCGACTCACGCTGTGTCAGCAATTTCTGTTGATCACCTCCCCGTGGGAGTGGGGGAATGTGATCTATAATCATGCTTTTTAGACTTTCCACATTGTGGCTGCACTGTTTAAAGTGCTTGGCCACTGGTTGCTCTATTTTTTCACCGCTAATGCACGATTTTATGGCCGAGCGGTGTAGCGCCATGCGCTCCCTGAAGGTCCTTATGGTTTGCCCTACGTAATATTTACCGCAGGGACATATAATTATATATATAATGAATTGGGATTTACAGGACACCACATGGTTGATCTTATATTTTTGGCCCGTATTTGGGTGATTGAATTCAGATCCCACTATCATGGTACTACATGTGGTGCATTTGGGACACCTATAACACCCTGTTTTTTTTTCTCTGTACATTAAAAATGGGTTCCTCTGTTTTAAGCGGAATGTTGGTTTTCACCAGCATATCGCGTACATTTTTTCCGCGTTTGTAGCTGGGCATGATGGTTTTATTTTTAAAATAAGGCAGAGATTTATCCGTTGTTACCAGAGGCCATACCGCTTTGGTGGCTCTCGGAAGTGCCATACTGGCAGGGGTATAAGTTGTCACAAAAGGGATTCTTTGAGCTGCGGTTTGTTTTGGGGGGCGAGGCTTGAGCAACTGTTCCTTGGGTATTTTCATCACTTCAGATTTTTGTTGTTTCAATGTGCCGGGGTTATAACCCCTCTCAATGAATTTCATAACCTGGTTATCTAAAGCTTTGCCAAGAGCTGTGGGGTCACTAGTGATCCTGGCCACCCGGATCATTTGTGATTTGGGGAGTGCCCTTTTTAATGGTGGAGCGTGGTAACTGCTATTTTTCAAGAGGGTGTTCCTGTCTGTCTCTTTGTTAAACACAGAGGTGGTTATGGCTTGATTATTTAAAGATACGGTGACGTCTAAATAATTAATGATGGATTTGCTCATAACATGGGTTAATTTGATGGGGCTGTCTGACAAGTTGATGTTACGTATAATGTCCTCCAGGTCTTCCATGGTGCCTCCCCAGATTAAAAACAAATCATCTATGTATCTGGTGTACATGATAATTCGGGAACTGATGAAGGTATCTGTAAAGAAAAAATAGTTTTCTTGTTCAAACATAAATACATTTGCTAATGATGGAGAAACATTGGAACCCATTGAACACCCAGTGAGCTGTAAATAATATGAACCGTGATGCAAAAAATAATTACGGGTAAGGGTTAATTCCAAAAGATCCAAAAACAAAAGAATGTCCAAAGAAGAAAAATGAACTCGGTGCAGAAATGATCGCATGGCTGCCACAGCTTGTCCGTGAGGGATAACTGTGTACAGGTTTTTTACGTCCATTGTACATAGTACTGCTTCTGCTGGTAAGTTGTTAACGTCGTTCAATTTGTTAAGAAATTGTGTGGTATCTTTCAGGAAAGTCCGCTGTGCCATGATGTGGGGTTGTAACAAAGAGTCCAAAAAACGGGAGACAGGTTGAAAAAGGGAATTACGAGCAGAAATAATAGGGCGTCCGGGTGGGTTAAGGGGATCTTTATGGATTTTAGGGATGGAGTACATGACCGGGGTGACTGGATGTGATGTGGTAAGTGTATTGTACACCTTTTTGCTGAATAGCCCAGCATCATACGCTATTTTTAGCCGTGTGTCCAGTTCTTTTTTGAACGCTATGGTCGGGTCACCACTCAGTTTTTTGTAGGTGGTATTGTCGGCCAGTTGTCCATCTAAGTCCATAATATATTTGTGCGTATCCTGTATCACTATACCCCCGCCTTTGTCAGCGGGGCGTATAGTGATATCAGATCTGTCAGCCAGATTTTTTAAGGCTTTGATTTCATCTTTGCTCATGTTGGAATGTTGTTTTGGTCTGTTAGCATCAAACCTTTCCACTGTTTCGTCCACAATCCGGGTAAATGTCTTAAGAGACGGATTATATGACTGTGGGTCAAAGTTGGAGTGTGCGTACTTGTTAAGGAACGTTTGATGTGGATCAGGTTGTGCTGCAGGACTATGCTGGAAATGTTCCTTGACTCGCAGTGATCTACTGAAACGATGAAGATCCACATTCCACTTAAATGATTCATGTTTGTTAGTGGGTACATATGACAAACCGTGGTTTAATACTGAGATCTCATCGTTGGTTAGCTGGTGCGAGGATAGGTTGAAAATGAAACTCTTTTCTTGGTGGTATTTCTGGGAGGTTTTGATGATACGGTTGGACTGTCCCCCTCGGCGTGTCGGCCTGTCGACTTGGCTTTTGAACCTGTGCGAGCCCGGGTGGCCCGGCCTAAAGGGAGAGCCTGACTGGTACCCTCATCTGAGTCTTCAATTGCGAAATCACTGTACATATACATATCATATACATATACACACATACACACACACACACACACACACACAAACATATCATACATACGCACACACACACACACACACACACACACACATAGATGTACTGTAGTATACACAGAGCCCCCTCACACTCACACACACACACACACACACACACACAGCATACATATACACAGCCCCTCTATGCACACACACATGCAGTATACATACAAAAATCTGATACATACACACACACCCTTTTGGCATAACAATAAAAAACAGGCAGCATCATTAAAGACAAATATAAAAACAACTTTTTATACCCCCCCCCCTCCCCCCCCCTTCCCAATAAAACAAAGCCATAGACTGCCAGATGATATACAAACCCCCCTGTTCCAGCACCTCCTGAGTCCCGGTAAGCAGAGCAGACCTGCAGCAGGCAGGAAGTCCTCAGTCCCTCCTCACCCAGGCAGCGAAGCTGTGTACGTCAGCTCCCCCTAGAGGCAGCCAGGGGCCTCACTAGATACAGATTGTACTGTATCCTGCTGCAGCAGCCCGGCTCTGCCACGTCTGTCACACACACTGCAGCCGAGCTTGCTCCGCTCCCCCTGATGTCGGCTCTCGCTGCAATTGTCAGGGGGTGCCCATCATTAGGAGGTGCCTGTGCACCCCTGGCACCCCCTGTGCGCACGCCTATGGAGAGCACACTATATAATAGGCAGTTACACTGCCTAGTTGAAGTGAGGTTAACCCCTGCTTGACTCTAGCGTTGGTTCTCCATAAATGTGAAATACATGCAATAAACTGACATGGGATAGTTAACTGTGCTATAGACCATTGAATAGGAGCTAAATCTATTGCCATCTTGTATGTATATCCTGATACGGAACACAGTGCTCAGCTGTACACTGATAGTTAAAGCTAACCATTAGGAGAAGTGATATAGCACATATAGGGTCCAAAAGACACTGTCTAATTAGTAGTCTAAATGTGATAAACACAATAAAAGTGCACCTACAGTATAATAAGTTATCATAAAGCACAGCCCAAGTGCAGATAACTCCTGTTTAGCTCTAGTGCTGATTCTCCATAATGTTGAATGCATGTAGCTAAATTTAATCGCACTACTGTGTGATTTAATATGAATCAAGTGCACTACATTCAGTGTATATGATTGTGCTACTGTGTGTTGTAGTTTTTGTTGGAGTTACCATTGTGTGACCACACCCCCATTATCCCTTTATTGGAGGTAGGGCACAAATTACCTGTCACTGCTCTTGGCTCTGCCTAATGAAGTGTGGGTTGGTGTTAGGGCAAAGGAGTTCCCCCACCTACCCAGGACCACTTTAAACCCTGTTAATCTGGTTTCACAATGACCACATATGATAATAACGTGACAAATTCCAGACTAATATCTGACCGAAATCTTGGCATATGGTCCCACATATAGGGCCTTATTTTGGTTCATTCTTTCTGACAAAATCCTTCTTAGATGGGCAAAACCATGTGCATTGCAGGTGGGGCAGATGTAACATGTGCAGAGAGAATTAGATTTGGGTGGGGTTTTACTTCAAAGTGAGATCTATATTGCAGTGTAAAAATAAAGCAGTCAGTATTTACCCTGCACAGAAACAAAATTACTCACCCAAATCTAATTCTCTCTGCACATGTTACATCTGCCCCCCCCTGCAGTGCACATGGTTTTGTCCATCTAAGAAGGATTTTGTCAGAAAGAATGAACCAAAATAAGGCCCATATTAACTATGTGATGTTGGGCCTTATTCTAGTTCACTCTTTCTGACAAAATCCTTCTTAGTTGGACAAAACCATGTGCACTGCAGGTGGGGCAGATGTTACTTGTGCAGTGAGAATTAGATTTGAGTGGGGTTTTACTTCAAAGTGAGATCTATATTGCAGTGTAAAAATAAAGCAGCCAGTATTTACCCTGCACAGAAACAAAATAACTAACGCAAATCTAATTCTCTCTGCACATTTTACATCTGCCCCCCTGTATTGCACTAAGAAGATTAAGGTCAATACCTTGATCTATCTATTGACAGAGTTGTGGTTTTAATATCTCTACTTGCTCTCTCTATTGTGATTGGCTGGAATAAACAGTCTTTAGATTTTAAAACAGAAGTCTTTAAAGGTGTTTCTTGCTGGATATTTTTTTAATAAGTTTTTATTGGATTTTTCAAAATTTAAAACCAGCAGTACAGTTAAATCGTATAACAGACCAAAGAGATTTGCTTCCTTATACCAAGAATCGAGTATAAAATTGAGAAAGAGTACAAATGCCAATGAGAGTGAAAAATTGTAGAGAAAGAATTTGTTAAGTTAAAGGTGGGTGAAGGAAAGGATTTGAGGATTTTGATCTGGGCGGAAGGTGATGGATATTCTGATTTTAGTTTCAGTTATAAAACAAGAAAAATCCTTGAGTCTAATTAGAAATTCTGCTGTTTCACACATTTGACTTAAGTAATATGGCTGCCAAAATAAGTTTTAACTAGTATTTACTTTTTAATAATGTTTTCAAACAGATTTAGTGAAATATAATTTTTCTCTGGGTATCACAATCTAGGGTGGTGCGCTGAAGATGCTTTTGTTTGTATGTAAGTGATCATAACAAGTATCTTGCTGCGATTCATTAACTTGCTTGTAATCAGCTCAGCTTTGATGTCTTGGTGGAGAACATCATTAAGCCCAGCATGGGCAGCTGTAGGAAGTGAAATAAAATACCCAAATCACTCACATTACTCTCATTATTTTTCAAGAAATTTAAGTTGTAGCTGTACTCATTTATGAAAAAAATATCTGATGCAAAATACTTTTACACAGTTTAGTAATATTCTCAATTGGTTTTAATCAGTTGTATTTAAGAACTTACTGGTAGCAGCAGGTAAATACACAAGCTATCAAGTATATTGAGAACAGTTGGACTAGGTCATGACGGGCCCACTGGTGTAATGCAGTGGTACAGGCCCATGCTTAAGGGTGTGGTCCACAGAGGCCTGGCTAACCATTAAAGCACAGGTTCTCAAACTCGGTCCTCAGGACTCCACACAGTGCATATTTTGCATGTCTCGTCCCAGAATCACAACTGAAATAAATTAGCTCCACCTGTGGATATTTTAAATTGTGTCAATGAGTAATGAGTGCACCTGCCGGGTAACCTGGAAAACGTGAACACGTGAACTGTGTGGGCTCCTGAGGACAGTTTGAGAACCCCTGCATTAGAGAGTGTATGGTCTGGGCCCCTTAATAAATATATATATATATATATATATATATATATATATATATATATATATATATATATATATAATGTACCAGATTAATAACAGCAATGCACTGTAGTCCTGTGCAGTATAATAAATAATTTAACTGCACAGGTTGCACTATGATCCCTAGAGGAAGAGATGGGGCCCCAGACAGTGGGGCCAACCAGGGGTTTCCCCTGTACCCAAGTGAGCCAAATTGAGAACTAAAATAAGACAGAGAACAGGCAAAGAAGTAGCACACAGAACCATGAATACAGGGATAAAAGAAAACTAGTTTTAATATATTATTTCGGGTAGATTTCAGGAAACCACTGATAACTGAAGTGTTTTAAATCAAGTAAGCTTTTATTCTAGCAAAATTGCGAGCTTCTTACAACTATTTAGGATCATAAAAGTGCAGCTTACAAGAAACAGAATTCACAACACAGAGGTAAATCAGGATCTGTAGTATCCCAGCACCCAAGAGGAAGGCTAAAGGTGCACAGCCCTTCTGTTTCTCCCCCTGACTGCATGCAAAGATAGGTCTCAAACAGGGTTGCCTACCTGACCCTCTCCTTCAGGGAGAAAATGCTCTGTTCTTGGACTTCCCTGGTAATGTATGATACGGGGAGAATATACAAACTCCGCACAGTTAGGGGCGGGCCATGGTGGGTATTAAACCCATGACCTCAGTGCTGTGAGGCAGTAATCATTACACTGTCCTTACTGCTTGTAAACAGAGTATTTGTATAAAAAACAGAGGGACAAGTTTTTGCTTTTATATATTATATGGGGGTTATAGATGCACACATCCATAAAACTCATCCCGTTAAATAAATTTACGTAATTAGTGACTCAGTCATTAATTACCTGGATGTACAGATATCCGTTAAACAGGGGCAAATAGAAACATCACTGTGCCACTTAAAAGTGGCCTCTTGTATTCTCAAATGCTCTGCATCAAACAAATTGCATCAAACAAATTACATCTGACCCTATATTGGCACAATAGCAGATGGATGAGATGACCAATAGGTTCCTGGAGCATGGTTACAGCCCTGAATTATTGCAAAATGCTAGAACTAAAGGTGCCCATACACGTTACAATTATTGTATACATTATATAGGTCATAGGATAAGCAGTTATGAATTTGGGGGAGGGAGGGGAGGGGAAGGGAGGGGAAGAAAAGGGGGGGAAAAGGGAAAAGAGGGGAAAGAAAAAAGAAAAGGAAAAAAAGAGAGAAAAACACTAGTATATGCACATATAGTATTAGGATGGAGCAGGAGGTACCACTTGGGTTCTCCCTCCTCCATTATCCCCCCCCATTTTTTTTGTCATTTTATTTTAACATAATAATAAGGCTGGACTGCGCCTAAGCAAACCCACATCCCGGGGAGCACATGAATAGACAGGTTCCATTATAATGGCTTGAACCTCTGAGGGGCATTGGCAACGGGTAGGGAACTGGGGGGAGGGACTGCAGATATAGTTAACATGAATGTATGTACTGATCTACTTTTTATTATAATGTCTTGAGAAGTAATAGCATCGATTTTTGTATTTTTGTATTGTTATCTTTTGTATGTTTAATGTATAAATGTAATAAAATAAAAAAAATTACAAACCAAAAAAACAATTATTGTATACAATATCGCATCTCATCGCATCTTGGTTTTGTGATGAGATGAGATCTAGTACAAAAAGTATGTGCAACACATACAATCCTCCTGTGCTGCACATACTTTTTGTACTAGATCTGATCTGATCTCATCATCGCAAAACCGAGATGCGATGAGATGCGATATTGTATTCAATAATTGTAACGTGTATGGGCACCTTAAGGCAGATGATATGTACAGGTAGGTTGGATCTGCTAAACCAAAAAGACTGCACTGGCAAATTACCCATGATCCTGTGGGTTTGCCAGTACAGCTAGCAAGGGGATCAATTACATATCAAAAAAACTATGGCCTTTCATTCAAACTGATAGTGAATTAAAATTGGTGGATACTAGGTTGATGTCATGTTATAAGCGAGGTAGGAATCTCTGATATCGCATGATCGATCATGCCCCCCCATTCACCCATTATACAGGAAGGGGACAGATCGACTAAGTCGATGCAATTAGTAACCCACTGGATACAGTATATAAACTTGTAAGCCTGATTGTGTATTACATGTTTATACAAATACAAAAAAGGGGTTATTTGTAACTGGCGCTTTCTAATAAGCAGCTGGGTTTTCTTTCCTTTAGGAGGCCATCAATCCTCCCAATGTACACAGGAATTTTCAGCAAAAGAAGAGAGTAGGGAAGAAAACCAGCGCAAAGATTTCACAGAGACTTGCTTGTGAGCAGGAGTATCGGGACACAGGTGCTGTGCTTTGAGTGGGCTCAATTAACCACACTTACTTTCTAATCCCGACTCGCGTTCACATAGCAGTTTCTTTATACACCATAGGCGATAGGTATCACAGGCTTCTCAATATAAAAAGGCAATGAAAACTTACATCAGCATTCTGTCACGCGTTCACGTATCAGTTTCTTTAGGATCCACTGCACGGACTCCAAGATCACCGCAAAAAGATTTATTTCACAAGCAGGGTATTCACACAAAATTAAAACCAACAGGTGTCACCGCAGTCTTCCAGCTAGCAAAGATGTTGCAGAGTCCCCCAGGCGCTGCAGACGCTGAAGAGGATGCTTGCTTCCAGACCACGGATCGGCACCTGAACATACACTTCTGACGGCAGGTGACGTCAGGATGTCACGTCAACGCGTTTCGGATTACCTCCTTTTTCAAGACGTGCTGCTCGTTATCCCCGGTTCCTTATTTATTGCAGGAACCGGTGTCACATGATCTTATCTCCTCCAATCCGCATATACCTATATCCCGGCTCAGTACCTCTGTTACATTTCTATTGGCATTTATTTCAAAGCCAGAATTTATATTGCACATACACACTATCCAATCTTATTTTAAAAACACACTTCATAAATATATATATATATATATATATATATATATATATATATATATATATATATATACATGAAGGTACAAAGTACATATTATAAATGAATATAAAAGTGCAAAAATTACACAGGTAGAAAAATTACATCGGTAGAAAAATTACAAAAATACAAAAATACAGGATATAAAATGGTCTGTTAAAATGTATGCAATATATACATAATAATTTACTATACAGCTTATAAATTCAGAGCCCGGATAAGGGAGCATAAAAGACAAACAGACAAGAATAAAAACAGATTAGTATAACATTAAAACCAGAAATGCCCTGCAATAAAATGATTAAATGAACCATTTGTATTCGAAGTCCCCCACGGCCAACAAAGGCAGAGGAAGAGGCCGACCCGCAGGGGGGGTCAATCAAAGCGGCAAGCGAAGTGGGAGACCGCCACGCAAGGCCAAAAATTGATCTTCAACCTATCACCTACTCCACTGACGGAGGCGGAGGAACAAGTCCTTAGTAAGGGACTTTCCTTCGTCCCCACGAACAGGGGTAACCCTTTCCAGTGGAAAGTCGACATGTTCAGACTGCATCGTTCATTAAAATTGAAGGAACACTTCCACAAGAATCCTGTCATGACAGACAGTACAGATTTACCAGATCGAATACAGAAATTGGGACCCAAATCCCGGTTCGAACCCCAGTCTCACAACGCCTCAATCAGGACATTCAACCAGCTCCTGGAACAGGAAGGCCCAACCCATGGGACAACTCCAATTCACCCCAACCTAACGCGAGAACAGGAGGTCGCCCTAAAAAACCTCAGTACACGACAGGACATCGTGATTTGTGGGGCAGACAAGGGGGGCTCTATAGTCATCCAGAGCCTCCAGGACTATTCAACTGAATGTTCGCGACTATTAGGGGACTGTAATACTTACGAAATATTGCCTCACAACCCCACGCGCCAGTATCAGCAGACGTTGTGCAACATCTTGGATGAGGCCATCATTGAAGGGACCATTTCCAAGAAGATACGAGAGAAATTATTTGTGGAACATCCAAAGGTCCCCATCTTCTACAGCACCCCCAAGGTCCATAAGGACGCACAGCGTCCCCCTGGCCGTCCGATTATTTCTGCCAGGGGTTCGCTGTGCGAGTCCTTGGCCATTTATCTGGACACGTATCTACAGCCTTGTGTTCAAGGCATTTTTTTTTATACTTGCGGGACTCCAGTATGTTGCTACAAAAATTGATGGAGATTGACCAGGTCCCTGACAATTTAGTGTTGGCCACCATGGACGTGACAAGCCTCTACACATGCATCCCGCATGAGGCAGGGCTGATGGCGGTGAGGAGGCTTGTCACAGGTAACAAATTGTATATAGGACCTGACATTGATTTGTTCATCGAATTATTGAGGTTCACCTTATCCCACAATTATTTTCTACATGATGGGCGGTATTACCGCCAGCTAACTGGGTGTGCGATGGGGTCCCCTGTGGCCCCATCGTTCGCCAATACGTACATGTGGGAGATAGAACGCAACATTTTCTTTGATTCTCAGTCTGTCACCAAAAACATCTATGTATATTTCTGATACATAGATGATTTGATAGTCTTATGGACAGGGATTGAAACTGAGTTAGAAGAAATTGTTTCACAACAAAACCTGTCAGACAGCCCTATCAAATTGACCCTTTCCAGCAGCAGGGCAGAAATCTGTTTCTTGGATGTCCTTATAAAAATAGAGGCAGGAAGAATGGTCACATCATTATTCACAAAACCTACCAACCGCAACACATTGTTGCGGTATGATAGTCACCACCCACGGGCAGCAGTCCGAGGTTTACCCTTTTCGCAGTTCATCCGAGTATGCCGCACCAACAGTGAACAGGCTACCCGAGATCTCCAATTACAGGAGATGCTCAACAAATTCAAAGAGAGGGGTTATCCAGCACAGGCACTGGAACAAGCGTTAGTAAGAGCCAAACAAAAGAGCAGGGCGGAACTGGTAGCCCGGGGACAGAAGAAGAAAACAACCAACATATTCCCCTGGGTAAACCAGTTTAACAGCAATAGTGTCAGGGCAACCAATAGGGCCAAATAATTATGGCCCATTGTAACTACAGACCCAGAGTTGCAGTTTCTCAAAAACACCCGCCTCATGCCTTGTCACACCAGAGGCCGCAACATTAAAGACCTAGTGGTGAAAACTGACATTTCACAATTTAAGAAAAACATTGCACAGTCTAGTTTTCTAGGCAGACGCAATGGTTGTTTCAAGTGTCTGGGGTGCCGAACATGTGGATACATGGCCACCGGAGACACCATCTTACACCCCCATTCTGGGAAAAGATTGAAAATAAATTGGCCCCTAACCTGTACCACAAAATTCGTGGTCTATGTCATAATGTGTCCATGCAGACTTTATTACATTGGCAAGACTGAAAGCCAGTTTAAAGTCCGCATGGCGCAGCATCGGCAGGCCATTCGGCAAGCCCTCAACACAGGGTCCAGTGAGCAGCCGGTGGCCAGGCATTTTGCTGCCCTAAAACATGGCATGGCCACCCTAAAGTACAAAATCATTGATCATGTGCCGGACAACCCCAGGGGTGGTAATCGGGGTAGGGCATTGTTACAGCTTGAATCCAAATGGATCTTTAGATTGGAGACCCTGAAGCCCAAGGGTCTGAATGAGACCTTGGGCCTCATCAATTTTCTGTAGCAGGTCTGGAGCACACAAAATGCTGTCAACATTGACAGCAGTGGTATGTGTGGAACATCAGGTAGATATAACTTCATAACATAGAAGGTTTTAAGACCCTAATAGTTCCAGGTTCCTTGGTTAATTGGTTCATTAGGTGACCCTCGGTAAAATAGATTAATACAAACAGGTAGGGTCTTCGACCCAAAATACTCATAGATACGATTGCCTTCAATAGAGAGAGGAACACTTTTTTAATTCCTTATATTTGCACCCACATATAGCGGCAATAGGTACCACAAAATGTTTTGTATATACAGCACAGCATGCTTAAAACCACAATGTCCCATAAAGGACTCCTAAAGGTCACTTTTTGCACGCAAATGGCACTATTTTTTGCACTTTATCAGTGGGGGTCCACGAAGGGCAATGCCCGCAATGGACCCAGTACCACTGACATGATATAGCACATGTGGTTATACAGCATGAATCTGTGCTGCACGATTTGCGCTTATATTTCATATTGTTCATCTTTTTAATGTTTTTAATGTTCTTTGTTTTTATGTGCAAGCTATGTGCAGCGATCTGCACACACTAGTTCACGTTCAATGTATACAGATAATCCACCATTAGTATTATGTAAACCAACAAGATGTACGGTGTTTTTTATACATATAAGAATCTTTATAATTGTTTTCACTGTTATGTATTACAGGGGCTGGCGGGTTGCCATAGCTACCACCTGCATTGATACGGTAACTCCCGATCTGATAGGCGGGACGCAAACTGACGTGAGGCGGCGGCAGGAGTGACGAGGGAGTGAGAGTCCCGGCGTCTCCATAGCAACCGCCGGGGTCAATGATACACTTCCGCCTTCAGAACTCGGTGCACACGGAGAAGCAGGGAGGCGGCTAGGCAGACGCGGGAAAGGCGGCGGGCGGGGTTAGTTCAGCTCAGGGTATTTATTGCACAATTGTAACACAGTGTGGTTGTCCTGAAGAAGGGGTGAAATTCCCCGAAACATGTAGACGAGTGGTCAATAAATTTTCACGTTATTTGCACCTTGTTCAAGCCTCAGAGTGCCGCTGCTTCCCCACGCTACACTGTACAGTAGGCTCATCACCTATGCAGATTGGCAACTGAGCAAGTTACCCCACGGAGGGGTCGGAGTGCCGGGTCTTTGGATTCACTATATATATATATATATATATATATATATATATATATATCCAAACCCAATAGTGTTTTCTAAGTGCCCAATGTTTCATATGTAATTTTTATAAAAGAGGAACAATCAATATGTACATAACATATATTTTATATTTAATAAAAAATACCATAAACAATCATAAAACAATGATTAATACTTTGTTTTTACACAACTTTTTGTACATTGATACTTCAGTCTCCCGAGTGCCACTGCCTACCATCTTCTCTATTACAAAGCCTGCGGGGGGCACCAGGAGCAGATGTTAGAAGAGAGCAGGAGTGCCGGACCTACACGCTGACCTATATATATTGAGAGGGAGAGAGAAAGGGGAGAATAGAAGTGAGCTCTATATATAGCAGGGGTGGGGAACCTTTTTTGTGCCAAGGGCCGTTTGTATAGGGAAAAAGTCCTTCGGGGGCCATATGTAAAAATTTCTCTTACAAATTCTCCTGCTGCAGCCGACCCACGCTCCGGCGGCTGCCGCTGAATAGGACTGACAGTCTCCGGCTGATGTTGATTAAGAGGAATCTCACGAGAACAACCGACGTCTCGTGAGAATTCCCCTGTACTAGACTTCCGGCAAAGCTACTGGGCGGGTTGGCGGGCATATAGCCCCCGGGCCTGAGGTTCCCCAATCCTGATATATAGGTTCATCAATATCTAATTTTCCAATAGCTGTCTTAATCAAATATGTTTATTCAAAAACAATCAGTAAAAAAAATGGTACTTGTGTAGCTTCATGGCGGCAGGGAAATCGCATTGCATCGCATGCGATCGTACTTTTGCGATGCGATGGTACTTTTGTAGTTTCAAGTTTCCCCTGCCCACGGATCGCATTGCATGCGATTGAATTGCATGCGATGCGATTTAGCACATTTAGCATACCCGCACTATCCATGCCACCCTGAAACACGGCGAGCGTTCATACTCCCACTATCCACGTAGGCGAGCGAGGAGTTGATTTTATAAAGTGTGGCGAGGGGACAATGAAAACTTGACGTGTATTCCGCATCCGCTCCCATGCTTTATAAAATCAACTCCACACTGACGTGGATAACGGGGTATGAACAAGTCAGGAGGACGCGTACTGCTTCCCCTCGTGGGGAGCGCTGCACTCACCATGCTTTGGGGTGGCGTGGATAGTGCTAAACACTCGGGCTGTGGGGGAACTATATAAGGCCATAATGGCTGACATTATATAACCGCTAAAGCCAGCTAATTTCTATTTTAAGGAAGGATCCAAGCTGGATTTATTTCACATGTAAGACACGTTTATGTGTATCCCCAGAGTAAGTTTGGAAGTAGCTCAAGTATGATAGAAGGAAATGCTATCAGTTATGCCTTCTTCCAACTGTATTTACAATAAGGGGGAAATTTACTAAGATGTGTATTCTACTTCACATGTGATGTTGCTATGGGCAACCAATTAGAATCTACTTCTTATTTAATTAGCACCCTCTAGAACAGGGCTGGGCAACACCGGCCCTCCAGATGTTAATGAACTACACATCCCAGGATGCTTTGCATTAGTTTTGCTATGTGGCCATGCTGAAACTGATACAAGGCATGCTGGGATGTGTAGTTCATCAACATCTGGAGGGCCGGTGTTGCCCAGCCCTGCTCTAGAAGATAGTAGACATGATCTGATTGGTTGCCCATAGCAACATCACATGTGAAGTAGAATAAACATCTCCCCCCTAAGTGTCTAATCAATAATTGATGTCCAGGTCCAATGACATAGGGCAGTAACGTGCACAGAAACCTGTTATGGGAATTGTGCATGATCTCAGTCAATACTATGATGAATGATTGACTCAAGCAATAAATCATGGGTTTTATGGATGAGGAAGAAATAATCCTCACATGGGTGTAGTCTTCAAGAATCAACTGATTGCAAATTGTGACGTCATCACATTCTCCTGTTGTCTTTTAGGGATGAATAAGGCGCCCCTGAAAGATTATCTGTCTGGGGTTCTAAGGATCAGTTAAAATCCCTTCTGGGTACTAGGGTGCCCTACAACTAGTTCAGGAAATTGCTCATAAAAAGGAACTGGCCCCCATTTCAGAAAAAAAAAAAAAAAGTTAGCACTTTTTTGTTGTTCTTTTTGCTATTATTGAATACAAGAACCTGTCCCATCTCCTGGGATACATGCTCAATCAGTAGGAACTTTCTCTTTCTACTGTAGTTAGCTAAATGTATTAAAAGTGTACATCATGATCCCTCATGTGCACAACAGATGACCCTTAAAAATCTGGGTGGCTACAGAGACACTACCATGCATGCAGCTGACGGTGGAAATGCGGTAACCAATTCTTCTGAACTTGCTATGACCTTTAAGAAAAAAATTGCATTTAATGCTGAAAAATGCTGTAAAGAATAACACCAGTAATGTCAAAGATGTCTGAAAAAATGGGTGAGAGACAGAGACGAGTGACCAGCAGAGGCGGGCTGGGCCGGGGGACAGGGTGCCATGTCACCCCGGGCTGCTCAATCGATGTGTACACGGGCCGCACGTTCGGAGGCTGCTGCTGCAGCCAGGGCTGCCAAGAGAAATCCTGGGCCCCGGTACAACAGCGTCACGGGGCCCCCCTGGAGTGGCGAGCAACAGAAAAGAGGTGTGGCCATTAAAGGATATAGGGGTGTGTACCACACCATATACCCTTTATGCAACACAATAGTAGACCCCTTATACTTGCCCCTTACACATTATGCTACACAGAATGAGCCAAAATTCAAATCGATTACTTGCCGCCCCGTTCGTATGCAGCAGTGTGGACAGAAGCGTGGGGTGGTGGATATGGGTTGCACCCATGGGAGTAAGGGGTCGTGGCCACGGATGGGCAGATAGCAGCAGGGTCCCTGCGGAGGATGGGAACTAGGTAATAGCTCCCATCCTCCGCAAGGACCCCACTGCTGTCTGCCCATCCATCACAGGGACCCTCTGCCCCCCTGCGCTGCCCAGACCCCTATGCCATACAGCAGGGGTGGCCAGCCCACGGCTCCTCTCTCCAAGATCTGTGGCTGGCACGATCATCCCCATTTGAAGCGCCGCCTCTGGAGTATAAGGCTCCCAAGCTCACACACGCAGCAGGGAAAGCGGCAACAGTTCTGGCAAGAAGCAGCAGATGCCACTACTTGCAGTATCGCCGAGCTGAGCTGCCGGTATCTGCTGTGTCCCCCAAAGCTACAGATCCGGCGCCAAGAGCAGCTGCATTGTGATGGCCAGCGGTAAGTGCACCTGGAGGGAGAGGGGGGATTGTGTCCATTAAACCTCTTTAATCTCATGTGATCCTGGGCAGTATGGTCCCACCCAGATCGCATTCCATATATGATCCGTCATAAATGGGCCCCATGTAGCCTGTTCCCTTCACACACATTGGAGGTCATTCTGATTGACCACAAAGCTGCAAAATTTGCAGCTTTGCGGGTTATCTAAATACCTCAGATTTCACGCATGCGAACGGATGTTTTACATACAGTAATCATCGATTTGCAGCTTGTGTGCAGGGCAGTGCGGTCGCTGACCATCAAATGATTGCTCAAGCGCTCGCAGATCTAAGTCAGTCTCTGCTGTCTTAGATCTGTGGCGCTACTGTACGAGAAGAGGGTGGGCAGCTGACATCCGGTGACATCAGCTGCCCTCCCCCGGCACCCACGTCATAGGAGTTCCCATCGGCGCAACCCATATCCACCACCCCACGCTTCCGTTCACACTGCTGCATGCGATCGGGGCGGCAAATAATCGGTTTGCCGCGCCCGCTCACACAAAGTGGCTGCACATGCACAACATCACTCCCCTGTGTGAACGTGCGGGGGGGGGGCGAACCAACCTGAATGAGGGCCATAGCCTGTTACACACACACATAGCCTGTTACACAAACACACACATATATATATACATACAAAGCCTGTTACACACACACACACACACACACACACACACACACACACACACACACACACACACATATATACAAAGCCTGTTACACACACACATATACATACATAGCCTGTTACACAAACACATATACATACATAGCCTGTTACACACACACATATAGCCTGTTACTTACACACACACACACACACACACACACACACATATATATATACACATACATACATAGCCTGTTCCTTCACACATACAGAACATAGCCTGTAACACACACACACACACACATATATATATACAAAGCCTGTTACACACACACACATATAGACATACATACATAGCCTGTTACACACACACACACACACACACACACACACATACATATAGACATACATACATAGCCTGTTACACACACACACACACACACAAAGCCTGTTACACACACATACCCTGTTACACACACACACACACACACACACACACATATACACAAAGCCTGTTACACACACACACACATAGCCTGTTACACACACACACAGCCTGTTATACACACACACACATAGCCTGTTACACACACATATATACATACATACACAGTCTGTTACACACACACATGCTTTTTGTCTGTTCCCCCTGTCCATAGCCATGCATTGCGGGCAGCATTACCTTGTGAAACAGGAACTTGGAGCAGGAGCAGGACAGCCATCGCTGACCGGCAGGGGCTGGCTGGCAACTTTCAGCCTGGGGGACAGACACAAGCAAGTGGCCCAACTTTTCAAGGGGCATAGCCATGACAATAATGTTCAGGGAATGGCTTGTGTAATGTGGGTGTGGTTTAGGCACATGTGGGGTTTACCGGTATGCGCAAAAAGTTTGATATTCAGTTTTTTTTTAAGCTCAGTTAAAATTAAAATCCATATTTAAAAAAAAAAAATTGTCAGCACTTGCTCTGACATCTCTGGCCACGCAATTATGCAATTAAAAGTTTCCGATTAGCTTAATTAGTCTCTTCCCATGCATTGCACACAGCTTCCATGTCCCGGGCACAGGACAGGTACTACCCCTAACAATTCACCCGCTACCTACATACTACCACTAACCCCACTATACTACCACTAACCCCACATCCCTCACACACACTACCTAAACTACCCCTGACCTGCACGTACTTTCCACACACACAACACTAGCCCTAACCCTGCTTCCCACATACACTACCCCTAATCCATCACTTGCTCTTCTATACCACCCCTAACCCTGCATCTGTTCCCTGCATGCACTACCCACCCCCCCGCTCCTTGCACCTGATCCATTTACACACTACACCTAATCATGCACCTGCTCCCTGCACACACAACACCACCCCTAACCATGTTCCTGCTCTGTTCACACACTACGCTACCCCTAATCATGCACCTACTCACACTACACCACCCATAACCCTGCACCTGCTCCCCGCACACACTACCCCTAATCCTGTACCTGATCACACTACACTACCCCTACCCTGCACCCACTCCCGCAGAAATTACACCACCCCTAACCCTGCAGTTGCAGAAACACTACCCCTAACTACAAACTACACCACCACCACCACCACCCTGCACCCGCACACACCATTGGCAGGCAGGCTGCTTATAAAAAAAAATAAAAAAATCCCTTACCCACAGGATTTAGGGGCGAGTTGCACTAAGCTTTAAAAGTGATAAAATGGAGAGTGATAAGCAACCAACCATTCGGCTCCCGTCTGACATTTTCCAACACAGTCTGTGACATGGCAGACAAGGGCTGATTGGCTGGCTGTTTAGCACTCTCTATTTTATCACTTTGAAAGCTTAGTGCTTCTGGCCCTATGTCTGCAAAAAAAAAAAATCATGCAACTAATTTTTCTTAATTGGAAAACATATGTAATGGGAAAAACAAAGATACCAACACATATAACTTGTATACAAACACACACAAAAAAAAAAATATATATATAGACTTTATTATGTAAACCGAGCCCCTGCCATTGATTGCTAAAGGAGTGGAGTAGTAGTCTGTCCTCACCTCTGCCCTCTCTCTCCTGCAGTCTGGACTCTGGGGGCTCCATAAGGTTTCTTTTAATGCTGCTCCTCTTTTAAGTGCAGTTAGCACTACGCAGTGCAGCAAACCCCGATAAGCTCCGCCCCTTTTCACTCTTTTGCCTCTGGAATTGCTGGGAGAGGAAACCTGGCTCTCCATTGGTCAAAGGCAGCCATCTTTTTGTAGCCAGCTACGGGGGCAGCCATTTTCTGTTAGCCCCGTGCTGCTACTACTACATAGGTGAGAATCGGCCGTGGCATGGGGAGCAGCAGGAGGCAGGACGGAGCATCATGACATGTACCTGCCTCTGGTAGTCAGGTGGGCGGCCCTGTAACACATAAATTATACTGGCCTGGGGGGCAGATGGCACCCTGCCCCCCGCCTAGCCCGCCTCGGGTTTAGGCACATTCGGGGGCGTGGCCTAATCGCGGACCCGTGGCCACGCCCCCTTTAAGAAATAATTATTATTTTTTTTTTTTTTTTTTTTTTGTGTGTCGGGACCCGGGCCCCCCTGGTAGGCCCGGGCCCAGGTAAAATGTACCCGCCCCCCCTGCCTCTCGGCGGCCCTGGCTGCAGCCACGGCAGACCAGTCTTCTGACTGACTGGTCTCCAGAAACATGGCCGCCGGCCTCCTGCACTGAGGACATGTCTAGTGCAGGAGGCCGCTAGAGAGAGTGAGATTGTGCACTTTCTGTGTGCATTCCAACTAGTTCCACCTACTTCCCAGTGCCTGCAGCTCAGCCTCAGAAAAGATCAGGTAAGAATCTGGACTCCCGTTATTATACAAGGGAGGAGCAGCCTGTGGGATCCTGTTATACAGGGGGGAGCAGCCTGTAGGGTCCTGTTATACAGGGGGGGAGCAGCCTGTGTGGGGTCCTGTTATACAGGGGGGAGCAGCCTGTGTGGGGTCCTGTTATACAGGGAGGAGCAGCCTGTGTGGGGTCCTGTTATACAGGGGGGAGCAGTCTGTGGGGTCCTGTTATACAGGGGGGAGCAGTCTGTGGGGTCCTGTTATACAGGGGGGAGAAGCCTGTGGGGTCCTGTTATATAGCGGGGTGCAGCCTGTGGGGTCCTGTTATACAGCAGGGAGCAGCTTGTGGGGTCCTGTTATATAGGGGGGAGCAGCCTGTGGGGTCCTGTTATACAAGGGGGAGCAGACTGTAGGGTCCTGTTATACAGGGGGGAGCAGCCTGTGGGGTCCTGTTTTTATACAGGGGAGCAGCCTGTGGTGTACTTTTGTTATACAGAGGGAGCAGCCTGTGGGGTCCTGTTATATACAGTGGAGCAGCCTGTGGGTCCTGTTATTATACAGGGGAGCAGCCTGTGGGGTCCTGTTATATACAGTGGAGCAGCCTGTGGGTCCTGTTATTTTACAGGGGAGCAGCCTGTGGGGTCCTGTTATTATACAGGGGGAGCAGCCTGTGGTGTACTTTTGTTATACAGAGGCAGCAGCCTGTGGGGGTCCTATTATTATACAGGGGGATCAATCTGTGGGATGCTATTATTATACAGGGGGAGCAGTCTGTGGGATGCTATTATTATACAGGGGGAGCAGCCTGTGGGATGCTATTATTATACAGGGGAGCAGCCTGTGGTGTCCCGTTATTATTATAAGACAGGGGGAGTAGCCTGTGGTGTCCTGATATTATACAGGGGGAACAGTATATGTGGGGTCCTATTATTATACAGGGGAGCAGTCTGTGGTGTCCTACTTATGGGCCAGTGCTCTGGACTTGCCCCCCAGGCTAAAAGTTGCCAGCCAGCCCCTGGAGACCAGTGATGAAATATTAATGAGTAGGGAGGGGATAGAGGTGAGGGAGATACAGATGAGGACATAGATGGAAGAGAGACAACAGGGCAGGGGGACAGAGATGACAAAGACAGAAGCGTAGAGGCATAGAAATGCACTATTGTAACTCTACAATAAATTAAATGTCTGTTTAACAAATGCATTCAAATATAAGTAAATTCTATCAGTGGGTAGATAGGTACTACAGGTATTACAGCCCTGCATTAAATTGCATATCTGTTTTAAAATCTAGTAAACTATTAGTAAATGTTCTTAGTGTTTATAATAAAAATAGATTTTCACACCTATCGTTTAAAATGAAGACCTTGGAATTAAAAAAAGGCATCACTAAAACCCATTTGAAGCATACATAAGTTTCCATTAATTTTCTATTCACGAGTCTTGCTCCCTCTAAAAAGCCCCCAAAAATGTAGCCATAAGTAAACTTTTTTCTTAGAAAATGCCAGAGAGTGAAAGTAATGATATGATGGATTTTCATAATAAAGTCTGTTTATTTTTTTTTATGTTTTTTCAAATATTTGCCATCTAATTGCATTTTCAATGGCCCTTATTCTGGTTCACTCGCAAAGGCAAATTCCTTCTCAAATGGACAAAACCATGTGCACTGCAGGTGGGGCAGATGTAACATGTGCAGAGAGATTTCGATTTCAGTGAGTTATTTTGTTTCTGTGCAGGGTAAATACTGACTGCTTTATTTTTACAGTGCAATATAGATCTCACTTTGAAGTAAAACCCCACCCAAATCTAATTATCTCTGCACAAGTTACATCTGCCCCACCTGCAGTGCACATGGTTTGCCCATTTAAGAAGGAATTTGCCTTTGCGAATGAACCACAATAAGGGTCCTTGTGTACTAAAAGATTTAAAAAAAAAAACCTATAAAATTAAGCGATGGTACCCAGTTTTAACTTGACACAAAATAGGGGCATTCTGGGAATAAGATCACTCCATCAATTGGAGAAAATTGTATGTACTGATTTAATCTAGTAATCAATGACATCTAAAGAGGGGACTTACCTTTTTAAAAGGAGGGTGACGTCTCACGTTTTCAGGTCAGTATTGGGGGGAGGGGGGAGTTGTGGAAAACACAACTTAACAGTGCTGAATTAAATTGTCCACTATGAGGCTGTATCATTTGATTGAGGAGCACCCATCTTTCAATGACCCCATGTTTGTAGATATCATTATGAGGGGTAGGTGGCTATGATTGTATGATACCATGTAAGCCAAATATACAACGTTATGCTAATCCATGTATTCATAGGGCTAATGTGAAATCTATTCAGCTTCAAGCAGGAAGCTGCTCCACCCACTGCTTTTCCATTCACAGCTACAACCACCAGCCATATTACTGGCACTTGCACCAGCCACATGCTCATGCTTAGTACATGATATCTTCCGTGCTTCCCTGATCCAAATGCACGACTCAGCATAACAATGACTCCTAAATAAACATCCACGATACTGCCATGACTTTCCGACAAGACAGAACAGTTCCCTGTCATCATATTGGTAACACCTTGTTCCTTCCTCAAAATGCCCATTTCCCACTAAGAATCTGCTGGACATAGGCAAATGTGTGTAAATACGTTTCTGCATGTGCATTTTGTAGCATGTGCCTCTTTCTACTGAGCATTTACATTTTAACAGGGGAATTCCCTGTTTCAAATGTGGGTGCCTAAACATGTTCAGGCACCATTATGAGGAATGGGGTAGACGGCACTTAGTGCTTCATTTCAACAAATTCAATATTGTATCGTGATCTCAGTGATCCGAGGGTCCTTTCCCAATTTAGAGAAATCAGACTGGGTTATATCTAACCAATCTCTGTTTAGAATAATTTGTATGAGGGCACCTATTTTGAAAGAGGGGACTTGTCGTCTTTCAACAGAGGGTGTCCTGATCCTTCTGTGTGCTGCAGTATTAAGAGCATTACATTATCATTACTTTCTGATCCTCCACTCAGGCTGCCTAGCCTCAGCACCTGTTGTCAAGAACAGCGGGAGAAGGTCATTTGTTTTAGCAGAATTTCAGTGTAAAGATTCAGGACAATTCTATTTTCAAATAATAAATTACTTTTATAAATTGATTTTTAAAATGTATTACCCTAAGTATTTAAAATGAAAACTATATAAACTAGACTCAATGACACGTAAGATATACTGTAGTATACAGTGTATGACAAATAATTTAAGTAGACTGCATATATACAGTACATTACGTCTTATACATGTTAGGATCCGCCTCCAGCGGATCTGTGTTATGCGCAGATTCACATATTCTGTGTGTAGTTTATGTTTTCCCTGGGTTTATCCCAGCCTGTGTGTGTGTGTTTACTCGCTGGTGGCCTCCAGTGGTCAGCCTGGACCATTGCAGCTTACCTTCTGTGCTGTGTTATCAGGACTCAGGTGTCTTAATTAGGCTCCTAGCCTGCAGTGCTCACCTATAGGCAATGTGTAATCAGCACCACATTGTGCTCACTATAAAAACCCTCTGCACACTCACTCCTGAGCCAGTTATATTGTTCAGTTCACTGTGTAGTCCACCCTGTCCAGCTTCAGTCAGTTTATGTCCAGCCTGTATCCCAGTCTTGCTGTGTCCCTGCCGGTCTGTTGTGCTCCCTGGATCCTGAAGTACTGTTCAGTGGTGTTCCTGGTCCCTGCTGGTTAACCCTCGTCTGTCCAGTCTGTTTGATGTACCGTGTACCCAGAGTGTCATCTCCGTGATCCAGTGTACCTGTTCTGGGTTGTCCTGCAAGGCTGTGCTGCGGTGTCCCAACTTCTCGGCTGCATTACATCTCTCAGCTAAGTTGGGGATTACCCACCTGTCTACTCCTTTATTTGGTTACAGTTGCTTATTACATCTCAGTGTATTGTTACACCCACACCCTGTATTGGCACGATTGGTACCGGTGCATTCATTTTCATTTTGTGTCATCTGCTGAGCATTGTTGCTCCCCTGGGGTTTCTGGGAGTTCCCCGTTTCTGGGGTTTTAGTTAGTTGTCCCCTTGCTCTCTCCTGGCCTCGGCGGACGTGTTGTCTATCTATAAGACCTGCCTGTAGCGGAGTGGGGCGGACCTAATTCGCCCTTCAACCGAGACGGGCCCAGGTGAAGCCTAGCCCTGCACACGTCCGTCGATTCCAGCCAGAGGCAACGGAGTTAGATTGACGGGGACACTCCCAGAACCCTTACAATACAACAATAACAGGAATTATCTTAGCCAAAGAATGTCTTAAATAATTTACAAATAACTATAAAACACAAACGAACATTCATTAACACTCTAATGCTAATTCTAAGTATATTTTAATAGAAGAATAATGTATTCCTATTTTATTTAACTCTACAGATCATCATAAATCTGTGTGTAAATGTGCCAACTGGCAATGATGAGGGCATTTATTTTGATCGTTTCACAGACAATGACTTTGATGTTCTGTAGAGGTTGCCTGCTTAAAAGGCATTTATTGTTAAAAGCGTTCCTTAAGGAATACATATCTGCTGGGATCACCAACTTTGACAGTCGTTAAACAATCCTGGCTAGTTCATATGCATCAAGCTGTCAATAAGATGTCCTAACATCTCTGAAACTATATGGCACTTCATGTTTAGCTGTCGCTTGCAATTTATCCAGCCATCTTCACAATCCACTATTGGTGAATACATTTTTCTGAAAAACTATCTATTAAATGGGTTTTTCTTTTTAATGAATATTCACAAGTGTCAGACAGAATGCACTCTTTTGGGCTGATACAGGTACACTCATATACTGTACTTTCTCTAACTTGTATCTTAACTAGTTTTGTCCTTTTGTATAATATTTATAATCACCCAGTGTGTACAGGCGTGCGATGATCATCGCCAGTGGCTGCTGCTCATCTTCTGGAATTACCAGCAGATGCGTGACGGGGTTCGCTTCCTATAGCATCCCAGGAAATTTCTTAAATGGGCAAAAATCAATCAGTTTTTATGCACTGAGCAGCCCAACATTTTTTCCGCATCATCGCTCTCCATGCACACTTGACAAAATCACCCTTGTTTTTGCAAGAAATGATAACACACACACACACACACATATATATATATATATATGTATATATGTGAGTGTGTGTAAGTTGTCGCCTTCCTGAAGAATATTCCACATCAGGTTGTCGCCTTCCTGAAGAATATTGATCCAGCCAAGCTGCCGCCTCTTGTGGAGTTGCAAAAAATGTGGTTTTACCATTGTCTACCAACTGGAGCCTGGGTGGGAACAACATGGCATACGGCAGGCCAAACTCTAGAAGACATCATTTTATAGAGAGGAATTGGGCCCTGTCCTTCTGGACCTCCATTACAAAGTCAGGGAATACATAAACATGTATCCAATTCCACTCCAGTGGAGTGCAGGTCAAATGAACTACTGCCTCTCAATCCTGGTGATGCAAAAGCTTTGTTATAAAAGGTATGCCGAGGAGGGGCTGGTAAAAGAGGTCTTGTGAAGTGAAAGCATCATGGCCAAATGTGTCGGTCAGCCATTTTATTAGAAAATGCTCAGGAACAGAACCCACTTCTTTCTCGGGAAGACCAACACAACACACAGTATGTCGCCATAGATGAAATGTCCAAAATGTTGCTTTGCATGGTAGTCATCTGAGTAGCCAGGTTGGCAACCTGTATCTTTAAAGGGGAATGAGAGACCTTTAGCATGGTGATTTAGCTTGACCAGCTCATTCCCGAACTCTCTGAAGACCCTGAAAGATCAAGTTGCACATTTTCCATTTTATCAGATGAGCTCTTTTCTCTAGAAGTGATAGCTTTTAGGATTTATTGTAGGGTAAATTATTCAGGCATAGGAGACTGTAGGAGTGTCTTGCTCTGTACCTCCAGAGCAAGGTTGTGAGGCAGAGGAGTGCGCATATTTTTTCAACTTAGCTGCTGCATTAGCTTGCCCATGCTTCACCATAGTACCTTTAGAAAGTATATAATGCACAAAAAAAGGCTGGGAAGGAGGGTGGAGCCCAATGACCAAATTAGTTTTTTTAAAGCACTATGTGGGTATTTGTATCAACACCAAGGAAGGAAAGAGGCAATGCAGTAGAACAAGTCCCATGTTCTTTTTGCTCTCCACAGTAATAACTAAATATCTCAATGTAGAAGCCCCCAGCACACAGGAGGGGAAAAGTCATGTGGCTCACTGCTTGTGTTACCAGCTGCAATGGATGGGAGGGACAGTTGGATGAGAGGCCTCAAAGTCCCAGCAACAGTATAGGAAACAGAAAACAATGTCTGCCCCGCAGCAGTGATCACACTGTCCACATATGGGTACTATAGTACTGCAACAGGTACCAAAAGAGGGAGGGATCACGGCACTCCTTGCTCTAAATGGAGCTGCAGGATGGAGGGAGAATAGAAGGGGAGTCCAATTCACCGCAGTGCCGATTGTGACATGCTAAAAGCTCAATTTCAGTGTGGAGCAAGGGGAAGCAGGAAGCAGCCGCACAGCAAGCTCCCACATAGCAAGCTCCGGTGGGACCACATGACCAGGGTGTCTCACAGGCCACGTTGAGGAGAGCAGAGCTTCACAGGATCCCCTCGAACAAGCTTAACCATCAACCAGGACAGCGCAATTTAAAGGGGCTGAACACTGCCCAATTAAGCAGGTGGTGGGGGGGGGGGGGGGGGCGGAATCTTAGAATACACACCTGATTTACATGAGGTGCTATCATGCTGGGACTTGTAGTTCTGCAAAGAAAAACATGTGGTGCAGATGCACACTCCATATCATTGATCAAATCAATCAATAATAGAGGTTCTTGGTATAATCATTGGCCAAGAAATATTTGCCCACCAACAATTAAGCAGGTAACCTGACTCAAGATGTCTTACTAGGATAATTGGCCAGGTAGCTCCAACAAGTAGCTTTCTGCTCTATTGACGCTGTGGCCATGCCCCATGCTTTTTATTCTCTTACTTAAACCATCTTTGATGGCACCAAATCCTGCAGTTTTCTGCCACTTTTAATAATGATGGTCCAGGGGAGGGGCTAGCCAATGTCTAGTGTAGACAAGGTCGCAGCACAAGGATAAAAAAATTTTTTGTGAACAGAAAATAATGGCTCATAAAATGACCACCCTGATTTCACCATTGCTTCTATCTCTACACAGAAAACTGTATACTGCAAGAAGTCTTGGATGCTTGTGTAGTTATTTGAAGCATATACTACCTTCTCCTAGGACATTTGTCCATCCATCTGTAAATACTGGAAGACATTGCTTCAATGATTTTTCATTAGATAACTTGAATTACATGTAAATAATGTGACTGTAAATTGGTTTGCTCCGAGGATATCTGCTGGGGAAACAGAATAATGGTCTTAGATGAGCTTCCAACATTATGTGCTTTCAGTTGCTGACAATGGTATACAAGATGAATATATTTCTCATGCCAGACCTTGCTCAATTTTCTCTATTCTCCTGGTCCCATGTTTTCTTTAAATTAAGTAAAATATCAACCAATACAACTATTTTTGGTACTTGTTTCCTAGCAAGGCGCCCAGATTTTCTATGTATGCAAACATATTGAAATCGCATCGCATAACGCATAGTACTAGTATGCGATGCGATGCAATGCAATGCGATTTTCGCATTCCCGCTCCCTGTCAATCCTGTCCCTTGACAGATCCTGACAGAAATCACTCTGACGTGATTTTGTGTAGAGAGAGGAAGCATAATAGAGAGCTGGTGATTTTTGGAGTGTTACGAGTGATTTATCGGTGTTATTATCGAAATGGTTGAATCGATTACTATGTTTTCGCTGCCACAGACGGAGGAGGACGCTGTGGCGTTTTTCCAAGCCCATGGTCTTCTTCCTGTGGCGATGAATTGCAAAAATGGGCACGCCATGCGACTTTCGTTGAAGGAGACAATGTGGCGCTGCCATGTCCGAGCGTGTCGTAAGAAGGTGAGCTTGAGAGCGGCACACTGGTTTCCGGGCTGCCGCTTGTCGTTTGTGACAATGCTGCGGTTTATTTACTCGTGGGCATAGGAGCTCACCTCCATTGAGTACTGCAGCCAGCAGCTGGACATCTAAAAAAAACCACTGTCCTGTATAACCGGTGGATGAATGAGGCATGTGCTCTGGATGTGATGGCGCAGCCCCAGCGTCGTATTGGAGGACCGGGGCTAATTGTGGAAGTGGATGAGACCCTCTACGTGAAGAGGAACAATAACGCTGGCCGCATTCTTCCGCAGCAGTGTGTGTTCGGAGGGATATGCCGGGAGACAGGCCAGTGTTTTATGGAAAAAGTGCCCAGGTGGGATGCCACTACCTTGATGAACTGCATCCAGGAGAATGTCGAGCCGGGCACGACAATCTATACTGACTGATTTTCCTACGCAGAATAGCCCACTAAGCTATTTGCTTAGTGGGCGCCTTTCTAGGAAACAAGTACTCTATTTTTATATTGTTGCTTACAATGCTTACTTGAGGAAATATTCTGGATGTTTCTTTGTGAGGCTAATGATTGAGAAAATAAGCAGCAGGATTCATAGATTGTGAATCTGGAATGTTGAAGATTGCCACGTGCACTTTTTATCTATCATCATATTTATAGTCATAAAGAATGTTTAATGTCTACAGGACAAGTTCATACTGTAGACGTTGTTTATTTTACCATTTTGCTGAGGTACAAACAACATATAAAATATGATGGCAAAGTTGTTTATGAACACTGTTACTATAAATAAAATCACTATGCGGGAAGCCTCACCTTGCTGATAATAAATTATTTCTCACAATTACCCTAAGGGAAGGTTACACATGCGGAAACCATAATTTAGGCATATATTAGTAGCACACCTGTTCAATACTTGGGGCCTGATGGGGCCACCTAGTATTCAGCAAACTCCAAAAACTAAAAAAAAAAACCTACTAGCTAAATTCAAAGGTAGAAGCAATTAATTTACATAAAATAATTACTAATTATATAGTATAATTACTACTACAGGATGAGTATCCCGTATCCAAAATGCTCGGGACCAGGAGAATTTTGGAAATGGATTATTCCGTATTTTGGAATATTTTAATATTTCAATGATGTATTTTGAAGTATCTTGCATTTATGCTATATAAAACACATCAAATAGATGAAATACACACAAATATATTTTATTTGTTCAAAAAACAAGGTTTCAAAACATGACACAAAATTTAAATGGCAAGCAATCATTTTCTTGCACATATATAGGGGGAAATTTACTAATATGTATTCGTAAAAAATAGGTGTATTCGTAGGCAGAAATACACCTATTTTTTACACAATTGTATTTTCGAGATTTACTATCCCAAAAATACAGCAATTCGTATTCCTAATGATGGGACATTCGTATTTGTATTTACAAATACGAATGTCTACACCATCGATAGAATACGACAGGAATCACCATTCAAAAAAATTGGTGGTTCCTGATTTACTAAGCAGCCGTATTGATAATACGGCTGCTAATTGGTGTAAAACAGGCACGAAAATACGACAGGAAAATACACCTTGATTGTCCTGTCGTTTTTGGCTTAAGCCTGCACGGATCAGTCAGATCTGTGCAGGCTTTAGTGTAAAAAAAAATAGAAAAATAAATAATAAAAAAAAAACAGTGTGGGGTCCCCCCCCCCACAGCCGTAACCAGCACCAGGCTGAAAGAGCCGGGGTCGGTAATTAAAAATCAGGGAACCCGACAAATAGGGGTTCCCTGATTTTTAACAACCAGCCACAGGCTCCAGGTCTGGGGCTGGGTCCCAAAATATGGGGGACAAAATGACTAGGGGTCCCCCATATTTTAAGAACCAGCCCCAGGCCAAACCAGCCAGCAGGGTAATGCCACAGCCAGGGGACACTTATTATATAAGGTCCCGCGGCCAAAACATTAACCCTACCGACCAGTCAGCCTGCCTGGGGGAGTGGGGACCCCCCAATAAAGGGGTCCCCCCCTCCAGGACTTACCTGACCAGGCTGAAGCCTGGTGCTGTCCCCGGTGGCCCTGTGCGGTGGCCACCGGGCTGATTCTGTGTAAAAGAATAGATGAAAACCTATTGTTTAAAACTGTGGAACTATGAGTCCCAGCAAGCCTCCCCCGCAAGCTGGGACTTGGAGAACCACAAGTCCCAGCCTGCGGGGCATTAAAGGGCCCGCTGGCACTTGTAGTTCCACAGTAATAAAAATAGTACAATAAACACACACTGACACAATGAAAATAAAAGTTGAATACATCCATTACACACATACTGATACTTACCTATCATGATCCAGTAGGTAGCCCTCTGTCCTGGTGTCCGGTGTCCAGTGTCGTCCTCCAGGTCCATGTCGGTGGTCCGTGTCGTCCTCCAGGTCCATGGCGGTGTCCGGGTCCGAAGAAATCCATGTTGGAGCTGTGGAAGGAAATCCTACTCACCTGGTCCTGTGCTGAAGATGTCTTGTCTTGGTCCGACGTAGTCCAGGTAATCTTCAAGCTGTCGCCGTTCCCCGCACTGTCCGCATCGCACTGAGGAGAGATGCAGAGATATTTCATACTCGGCGCCTCTCCTCAGGATGATTTCTATTGGCCGCCTAGCGGCCAATCATTAGCCGACTTTCTTGGCTCCTGATTGGCCGCTAGGCGGCCAATGGAATCATTCGGAGGAGAGGCGCCGAGTTTGAAATATCTCTGCATCTCTCCTCAGTGCGATGCGGACAGTGCGGGGACCGGCAACAGCTTGAAGATTACCTGGACTACGTCGGACCAAGACAAGACATCTTCAGCACAGGACCAGGTGAGTAGAATTTCCTTCCACAGCTCCAACATGGATTTCTTCGGACCCAGACACCGCCATGGACCTGGAGGACGACACGGACCGCCGACATGGACCTGGAGGACGACACAGGACAACGGACACCAGGACAGAGGGCTACCTACGGGATCAAGATAGGTAAGTATCAGTATGTGTGTGTAATGGATGTATTAAACTTTTATTTTCATTGTGTCAGTGTGTGTTTATTGTACTATTTTTATTACTGCGGAACTACAAGTGCCAGCGGGCCCTTTAATGCCCCGCAGGTTGGGACTTGTGGTTCTCCAAGTCCCAGCTTGTGGGGGAGGCTTGCTGGGACTCATAGTTCCACAGTTTTAAACAATAGGTTTTCATCTATTCTTTTACACAGAATCAGCCCGGTGGCCACCGCACAGGGCCACCGGGGACAGCACCAGGCTTCAGCCTGGTCAGGTAAGTCCTGGAGGGGGGGGACCCCTTTATTGGGGGGTCCCCACTCCCCTAGGGCCCCTGGCCAGGCTGACTGGTCGGTAGGGTTAATGTTTTGGCCGCGGGACCTTATATAATAAGTGTCCCCCGGCTGTGGCATTACCCTGCTGGCTGGTTTGGCCTGGGGCTGGTTCTTAAAATACGGGGGACCCCTAGTCATTTTGTCCCCCGTATTTTGGGAGCCAGCCCCGGACCTGGAGCCTGGGGCTGGTTGTTAAAAATCAGGGAACCCCTATTTGTCGGGTTCCCTGATTTTTAATTACCGGCCCGGCTCTTTCAGCCTGGTGCTGGTTACGGCTGTGGGGGGGGGGACCCCACGCTGTTTCTTTAAAATTATTTATTTTTCTATTTTTTGTTTCACACCTTGCAGCCTGCACGGATCTGACTGATCCGTGCAGACTGCCTGAAAAATTTGTATTAGCGGCCGTATATATGGCCAGCTAATATGAATGAATACACCATCGAAGGGTTACAAAGCAGTCGTATATGACTGCTTTGTAAATTCCCCTCCGGAACACGACTGTGCATACGACTGAAACAGTCGTATGCAGTCGTAGGGGAAATACTAATACAAAAAACTAGGTTTTTCATATTAGTAAATTTCCCCCATAGTGTCAGTTACATATCATGTCCTCAGTAATGCTGTTACAAATGTCCCCAGTAAGGTTTTAGCAAAACAAAATATATATTTTTTTCACTTTCTGGAATGTATGGCTTTCGGAATAATTCGGATAACGGATATTCTGATAAGGAATACTCAACCTGTATTTGATTACTATTATTAAATTACTATTATTTGATTACATATAGCAAACAAAAGTGAAGAATTCCTACAAGGGGCTCACAAGGCTGACTTATTTAGCTTATTCAGCATTTTTTGTATTTATTTGTTTATTATATAGTGTCCCCAAAAAAAATATATTGAAATGTAACTTTTATTAGTTATCAAATTCAATTAAAAACTGCGACATATATAGCCGTAATGGACTGTACTCACCTCCCTTTCAATTAGGTAGAGGTACACGTCAGGGGTGTCCTCTCTCCCCAGTTTTGTTTGATATAGCAATTGAACCGCTAGCAGTAGCAGTTAGGACTTCTCACGATATTCAAGGAATAAAGATAGGTGAAGAGCATTTAAAGATAGCGCTCTTTGCTGATGATACTTTAATATTTTTTTTCTAACCCTTTACATAGTATTCCAGCCATTTTGGGTTTGGTGGATTCGTTTGGAGTAACATCCGGGTATAACATAAATGTATCTAAATCTGAGCTGTTACCACTTGGAACATATGATTTGGAAACTTTGAAGTCACTGAACATTCCCTTTGCTATAACTTCCTCACACTTCAAATATCTTGGTATCAAAATCACTGCTGATTTAGGGAAATTGTATGATCTAAATTTTTCAAAGGTTATTTCGGACATTTCTACAAAATTGGATTCATGGAGCTATATGTCGTTATCTTTATTAGGCCGCCTGGCAGTGATACAATCAATAGTCTTCCCAAAGCTCCTTTACTGTATGCAAATGCTTCCATTAGCATTGAAAAAATGCGATATTTTAAATGTAGAAGCTATTTTTTCAAGATTCTTATGGGGTAAGAAACGCCCTAGGATCGCTAAATTTAAATTAAAATCTCCAAAAAGTGAAGGAGGGCTGGGCTACCCTGATATCCAAGCTTATACTTCAGCTATATTTTTTAGGTATATTAGTGATTGGCTGTTGAATAAATCAATCTATACCGATCAAAAACTAGATAGAGCTATCTGTGCTCCATATGCTCCGGCAGCTGTAATCCAATCTACGAAGACAGACATTCCAATGGATTTGAGATCTCATATACTCTTTAGGGACACTTATGCAGTTTGGATTAGCACAAATAGAACACTTCGCAGATATATACGGCTCTCCTACTTTATACCAATTTGGGGCAATCCCTCTTTTATACCTTCCCTGGAAAATCCCTGGTTCAGAGTATGGAGAGACAAAGGTCTAGACACCTCCTACAAAGTGTTTGATGCAGGAGGCGGAGTTTCCTCATTTCAAACTTTGGTAGAAAAATATGCATTGCAAAATAACAATAGATTCATGTATTTCCAAATCCGACATTTTTTACAGATGCAAAATACGCTAGGTTCCCTCCCTGTTCTTACTCCCCTACTGTCCCAAGTAAATACAATCGATTCACTACTGGTGTATCTACTCTCACATTCATATAAACTACAATATCTGTATAGACTTCTGGTAACAAAAATTCAACCGAACCATAATCAAGGGGAGTCATTGGTAAACAGATGAAAGAACGACATTCCTTCTTTAACCCCTTCATGACATTGCCTTTTAAGGTAATTTTTTTTTTTTTTCCTCCTTGCGTTCAAATAAGCGTAACTTTTTTAATTTTCCGGCTATATAGACACATGAGGGCTTTTTTTTTGCGGGACAAGTTGTACTTTTTAATGGTACCATTTACTATACCGTATAATATTCTGGGGAATCAGGAAATAATTCAATGTGGGGTAAAAAGAAAAAAAAACGCAATTCCACAATTTTGCGCTGGTTACGGTTTTTTTGGAGTTCATAGTTCGTTTAAAATTATGAGTTATCTTTATTCTATGGGTCGTTACGATTCCGGTGATACCAAACTTATATAGTTTTCGTTACGTTTTACGACTAAAAAAAAAAATAGAATATGTTACGGTTTTTCGAATTTGCGTCGCGTCGCCATGTTCTGCGGCTTATAACTTTTTTATTTTTCCACCTACGGACCTGGGTGAGGGCTCATTTTTTGCGGGCTGAAGTGTACTTTTTAATTAATACCATTATGGGATATGGGCGACTTTCTGATCTCTTTTAGCTATTTTTTTTTGGGTAGGCGATGCAACCAAAAAACGTAGTTTTGGCGTTGGGGATTATTTTCCGTTTACGCCTTTAACCGTGCGGGATAACTAATGTTATATTTTAATAGATCGGACTTTTAGGAACGCGGCGATACCAAATATGTTTATTTTTTTATTTTTTATTTATTTTTATTTGGGAAATGGGGAAAGGGGAGTGATTTGAACTTTTAATATTTTTTTATTTTTTTTTTATTTTTAAACTTTATTTTTTTTTTTTTTTTACTTTTACTACAAGGCCCCCTAGTGTACTTGACCACTAGGGGGCGCGATCGCCTGTACTAGGTTCAGCCATAGAGCTCTATGGCTGAACGTAGTGATTTTATGCACTTCCTATTACATCCTGCCTGAGGCAGGATGTAATAGGTATGCATACACGGCCAGCACAGGGGTCTACATTAGACCCCTGGCTACCATGGCAACCGATCGGCACCCTCCGATCTCGCTGCGGGGGGCCCCGATCGGCGCCGGAGGGGGGCGCCCCCCCTCCGATCAGCTATTTAAGCACTGCGGGCGCTTTGCCCGCGGTGCTTAAAGGGTTAAACGGCCACGATCGGCGAACTCGCCGCTCGTGGCCGTGAGAGCAGGGACCTGGCTGTAATATACAGCCATTACCTGCTCTCTTTCAAGCCAGCTCACTCCGTGAGCTGGCTTGATTCCCTCGCAACCGACATATGACGTATATATATGTCATATGTCGTGAAGGGGTTAAGGAACCTAGAGGATATAACAAAATTACAAATGATTACAAGGAAGTCTCTGACATCAATGTATTATCAGGAAGTTTATGTCCGAACAATCCACAGAGCATATATCAACTCACATCGCAGACAGTTTATGGTAGAGGGTGAACAAGGACATTGTTTGAAATGTGGGGTAACTAAAGCAGATTTTGCCCACTCTATGTGGGATTGTTATAAACTCAAAAAATTTTGGCATAAAGTTTTGAACTATACTTCTGACATGTTGAAGGTTTTCTTTGCTTATGTCCCGGTGGCGCTCATGGGATTAAATTTCTACTCTTGGCCCATGGAGAAGGTGGAAAAATGTTCATTACCCTTGCTCATAATCATACTTACCTTAGCAAGAAAGTGTATACTTTTACACTGGACAAAAAAATCTGCTCCGTTAAAACAAAAATTACGACAAATAGTATATTATGAATGGAAATATGCTCGTTTAGACCCTCAAAACGGGATACGCACTTTCCATTGTAAATGGCACCTATTCCTCAATACACTTGATACTGATACTAGACTACATTTCTCTAAATATATAAACATTGGCGATTAAGTTGCCAACCCTTATGAGCGCCGCCGAGGCCCAGAGGTTATCTTTTGAAAGATTTTTAGATGCAGATGACTAAAAAGACGCTGATAAAAAACAAGAACTGACAGTTATATTTAATTGAAGCTGGTCTCACCTCCCCCCCCCCCTTCCCACCTCTACCCTTTATACCCGGTGTGTCTTTGTCATTGTTATGTTATGCATATTTTATTGTGAATAATACAGGTATAATTAATAGCTCTCAGCACATTGCCGTATAATGACATTCTCTTTTATGCTCAGGAATTATTATAATTTTTGATTTGGCTTTACAGGACGGATCTTACCATCTTAAAAAATGATCCAATTTGGAAATTTAGTGAAATATACAATTATATGTCTGCCAAAATTTACAATGCCAATTCTTTGTGCAATTTCCCTATGTTAAAATAGAGTGTTTACTCTTTTACTTCTTTCTTTCTAAAACCATCTGACCTTAAGTGTATACGGTCTTTTTGAAAAAATGCAATGATGCTGACAGATGTATGTTTGTTGACAAAAAATTTCAATTAAAAATATTTTTAAAAAAAGCTGCGAAATATGATTAAAATCATAGTGAGAAAGTGCATTAATGTGTATAAAGTGACAATAAATTAAAATAGAGCTGACCGTTGTGTGTGTTTATTATTATAGTCCAGTGACTATCATGTCTTCATAAATAATGATGCAACTGTGTGCTAACACTGCATATATGGATTTTTGAAGGTGTTCAGTTTACAAATACCTACAGTTTTTCACCACACTAATATGATATGGCACTAGCTGTCTGAGAAAATACTCAGGGCAGTATTCAATGAGGCCAATTCGCCATATTTCACGGCAAATTTGTGCTATTTTCGCGTTGGAAGGTGATTTGTTGGGTGGGGGGGGGGTATTCAAACGTTGGTCTGTTCTTTTTTTCACGCCTATTCTCCCTTTTTTTCCACAAAATTTATATGTTGTGATATTAGTTTGCTAGTCAATTCTTCCCCGTCTTTTAAAAGTTGACAGTTTTTTAAACATCTTTTACTTCACAGTCATTTTCAATGGGCTTCGTATTCAAATGTTTGGTGATAAGTTTCACGCCTTTTAACCCCTTCCCGACATTTGACATATATATACGTCATGGCCGGGATGTACTTCCCGACACATGACGTATATATACGTCATGACTTCAAAGTGCCACTGCGTCTCGAGACGCAGTGACAGAGGGACGATGTCTGCTGTCCCTGACAGCAGACATGTCCCTGCATGCCCAGGGGGGGCTGCGATGCCGCCCCCCCGTCGGCGATCGCTGTGATTGGCTGTTCAGTGTGAACAGCCATTCACAGCGTTTTCCTGTGTTACCGGCGAATCAGACGTAACACAGGTGTCAATCACCGCCGGGCGTCAGGGGGCATGAGGGGGTCATCGGTGACGACGACACCTCACCCCACCTGCCCCCAAGGCTGTGATTGGTCCGTGGGACCCACGGACCAATCACAGCCAAGGCGCGTGATTTAAACTAACGGTGACTGCGCTGCAGACGCCATTCCGGTCTGGAATTGCGTGCAGAGCGGTCACCGTGCCAATCTGTCGTGATACATACCTGATCCTTGCCTAAAACTTACCTGATCACCGCTGATCACCGCTGGTAGCGTGCTGCCAGCAGCTGGATACTTCCTGGATCTTGTGACTTCTGTGTGTGCTGCTGCAGCAGTGTCATAGAGTCACAGATCGTGAGAGATAGGGACAGATAGTGACAGAGAGTGATAGAGAGTGATAGAGAGTGATAGAGAGTGATAGAGAGTGATAGAGAGTGATAGAGAGTGATAGAGAGTGCTATATTTTGTGTCTGCTGCACCCCCTTTTGTGCTGATCACTATATCTGAGGTGATCAGCAACTTTTTGGGGGTGCAGAGGTTTTTTTTTATATATATACCTGTCAGTTGCAGCAAAGGTTGTGCTGCCTGTGCAACTGACTGCTGCCCCCCCCTGCTGCCCCCCCTTTTGTGCTGATTGTGCTGATTAATTAACTGATCAGCAACTTTTTGGGGGTCCAGGTTTTTTTTTTAAATATATATACCTGTCAGTTGCACCAAAGGTTGTGCTGCGTGTGCAACTGACTGCTGCCCCCCCTGCTGCCCCCCCCCTTTTGTGCTGGTCAGTTTTAATTAATTAATCAGCAACTTTTTGGGGGTCCAGTTTTTTTTTTTTATATATATACCCTGTCAGGTTGTGTGTCTGCTGCCCCTCACTGCTAATCAGTGGTGCATCACTGCATCACTGATCTGCAGTTTTTTTTTTTTTGGGAGAGTGCAGTGGGGTTTTGTTTTTACACCCACGTTGCTTGTGTGGGTGTCCTGTGGCCGCTGAGTGCTGATCAGTGACGTACAATCACTGAACAGCATTTTTGGCACAGGGTTGATATCATTTTTTTTTTTTTTGGAGAGTGCTGTGGAAATTTTTTTTAAATTGTTTTTACACCCACGTTGCTTTTGTGGGTGTCCTGTGGCCGCTGATCAGTGACGTACAATCACTGAACAGCATTTTTGGCACAGGTTGATATCATTTTTTTTCTGCAGTTTTTTTTAAATTGTTTTTTTTTTTTTTTTTTTTTACACCCACGTTGTTTTTGTGGGTGTCCTGTTGCCTTTGAGCGCTGTTCAGTGACGGACGTTACTGACCAACATCTGTGCTCAATTTTTGGCGCAGGACCTTTTTTTTTTTTTTTTTTAACCCCTTCAATTTTTTTTTTTTTTTATTGGGATCAAATTCCTGTATAAAGTATTTTTTTTTCTGCACTACATACACACTACACACTACATACCCCCCGTGTTGAAATAAAGTTTGTACCCCCCCTACACTATACACGTGTTGAAACATTACACTTACAGAAACACAAAAATAAAAATGTCATCCCAAATGTCATCCCAAATGTCATCCCAGTCATCCAGAAGAATGTATTCAGCGGAGGAGGCATATGCCATGCTTGCCTCTGACTCTGACTCTGACACAGCCAGTGATGCAAGCGGGGAATTTGAAGGATTCGCCTTAAGCTCCTCTTCCTCCTCTGCTGATGAGGGACCCCCTCAAAGACGCCCCCGTAGAGCAGCTGAGACCCCCCCCCAAATGATTGATCCCGTATGGACCCCACCACCAGACAATTTTGAGCCCCAGGTTCCTGAGTTTTTGGCCATCCCAGGAATCCAATTTGATTCAGCAGGTCTCAGAGAAATTGACTTTTTCAAATTATTTTTCTCTGATGATTTTATAAATTTAATGGTGGACCAAACTAATTTATATGCCCAGCAGTTTATTGCTCAAAACCCCACGTCATCATTTGCTAGGTGGACCCCTGTAGATGCAGTAGAGATTATGACGTTTTGGGGTCTGGTGTTACATATGGGCATAGTAAAAAAGCCAGAAATTAGGCAATATTGGAGTACAGATGTTCTGTACAGCACCCCATTTTACCGTATGGCCATGACTCGGGCTCGTTTTGAGATAATCCTTAAATTTTTACATTACACCGATAATACACTGTGCCCACCCAGAGATGATCCCACCTTTGACCGGCTATTCAAAGTCAGGCCGGTCATTGATCATTTCAGTGCCAAATTTGCAGAGATGTACATCCCTGAAAAATTTATTTGTATTGACGAGTCCCTTATACATTTTAAAGGAAGGGTTAAATTCCGCCAGTACCTTCCCAGTAAGAGGGCAAGGTATGGCATAAAAATGTATAAGCTGTGTGAAAGCACCTCAGGGTACACCCACAGGTTTAGGGTATATGAAGGGAAGGATTCAAGAATTGAACCGCCAGAATGCCCCCCCTCCCTCGTAGGTGTTAGTGGAAAAATTGTCTGGGATTTAGTGCACCCCTTCCTGGATAAAGGTTATCACCTCTATGTGGATAACTTTTACACTAGCATCCCCCTGTTTAAGGCCCTTGGTTCAAGAGGTACAGCAGCTTGCGGTACTGTGCGTAAGAACCAAAGAGGCCTCCCAAAAACGCACATTGCCCAAGTAATGAGAAGGGGTGAAAGCAGGGGAATATGCACCGAAAATATGTTGTTGGTCAAATATAAGGACAAGAGGGATGTCCTTATACTGACAACAATTCATGGAGACAGTACCACCTCCATCCCTGTACGAGGTACCAGTACCCACACCTCAAAACCTAATTGTATCCTAGATTACAATAGGTACATGGGCGGAGTGGATCTTTCAGATCAGGTACTGAAGCCGTACAGTGCCCTGCGGAAAACAAAAATCTGGTACAAGAAGCTGGCCGTGTATATCATCCAGATGGCACTGTATAACGCTTACGTGCTATTCCGTTCTACCAGCCAGAGGGGGACATTTATGCACTTTCAAGAGGAAGTCATAAAGGGCCTAATATTTGGGAACCAGCAGGCAGAGAGCCCCAGTACTTCTAGTACTGGCCCCCGTATTGTACCAGGGCAGCATTTTCCTAACGAAATCCCCTCCACTGCAAGAAAGGGCAGGACACAAAAAAGGTGCAAAGTTTGCTATAAAAAGGGAATAAGAAAGGAAACTATTTTCCACTGTGAAACTTGACCCGACAAACCCGGCCTATGTATAAAGGAGTGTTTTAAAATATACCACACATCTATGGATTATTAGGTTCATCATTTCACCGTGCTTCGGGGGTCTTGCTAATGCCACATAGCACCCACCATTCATTCCACCAGAATCTGAGCTGCAAAATCCAAAAATCACTCCTTCCCTTCTGAGTCCTGCCATGCACCCAACTGGTATTTTTTGGTATGGCATTGCCATACTCGGGAGAAATTGGGGCACAGATTTTGGGGTGCTTTTTCTCCTTCATACCTTCTGAAAATGAAAAATTTTGAGCCAGAACTGCATTTTTGTGTAAAAAAATGTAATTTTTCATTTTCACTGCCCAGTTGTATCAAAATTGGTGAAACCCCTGGGGGTTTGAAATGTACACTATACCCCTAGATGAATTCCCTGAGGGGTGTAGTTTGCAAAATGGGGTCACTTGTGGGGGGGTTCCACTGTATTGGTGCTTTGGGGGTCTTGCTAATGCGACATAGCACCCACCAACATTCCACCAGAATCTGTGCTGCAAAATCCAAATATCACTCCTTCCCTTCTGAGTCCTGCCACTTTTTGGTCACATATGAGGCATTGCCGTACTCGGGAGAAATTGGGGCACAGATTTTGGGGTGCTTTTTCTCCTTCATACCTTCTGAAAATGAAAAATTTTGAGCCAGAACTGCATTTTTGTGTAAAAAAATGTAATTTTTCATTTTCACTGCCCAGTTGTATCAAAATTGGTGAAACCCCTGGGGGTTTGAAATGTACACTATACCCCTAGATGAATTCCCTGAGGGGTGTAGTTTGCAAAATGGGGTCACTTGTGGGGGGGTTCCACTGTATTGGTGTTTTGGGGGTCTTGCTAATGCGACATAGCACCCACCAACATTCCACCAGAATCTGTGCTGCAAAATCCAAAAATCACTCCTTCCCTTCTGAGTCCTGCCATGCACCCAAATGGTATTTTTTGGTCACATGTGAGACATTGCCGTACTCGTGAGAAATTGGGGCACAGATTTTGGGGTGCTTTTTCTCCTTCATTCCTTGTGAAAATGAAAAATTTTGAGCCAGAACTGCATTTTTGTGTAAAAAATTTAATTTTTCATTTGCACAGCCCAGTTGTATCAAAATTGGTGAAACCCCTGGGGGTTTGAAATGTACACTATACCCCTAGATGAATTCCCTGAGGGGTGTAGTTTGCAAAATGGGGTCACTTGTGGGGGGCTTCCACTGTATTGGTGCTTTGGGGGTCTTGCTAATGTGACATAGCACCCACCAACATTCCACCAGAATCTGTGCTGCAAAATCCAAAAATCACTCCTTCCCTTCTGAGTCCTGCCATGCACCCAAATGGTATTTTTTGGTCACATGTGAGACATTGCCGTACCCGGGAGAAATTGGGGCACAGATTTTGGGGTGCTTTTTCTCCTTCATTCCTTGTGAAAATGAAAAATTTTGAGCCAGAACTGCATTTTTGTGTAAAAAATGTAATTTTTCATTTGCACAGCTTAGTTGTATCAAAATTGGTGAAACCCCTGGGGGTTTGAAATGTACACTATACCCCTAGATGAATTCCCTGAGGGGTGTAGTTTGCAAAATGGGGTCCCTTGTGGGGGGGTTCTACTGTATTGGTGCTTGGGGGGTCTTGCTAATGCGACATAGCACCCACCAACATTCCACCAGAATCTGAGCTGCAAAATCCAAAAATCACTCCTTCCCTTCTGAGTCCTGCCATGCACCCAAATGGTATTTTTTGGTCACATGTGAGACATTGCCGTACTCGGGAGAAATTGGGGCACAGATTTTGGGGTGCTTTTTCTCCTTCATTCCTTGTGAAAATGAAAAATTTTGAGCCAGAACTGCATTTTTGTGTAAAAAATGTAATTTTTCATTTGCACAGCCCAGTTGTATTAAAATTGGTGAAACCCCTGGGGGTTTGAAATGTACACTATACCCCTAGATGAATTCCCTGAGGGGTGTAGTTTGCAAAATGGGGTCACTTGTGGGGGGGTTCCACTGTATTGGTGCTTGGGGGGTCTTGCTAATGCGACATAGCACCCACCAACATTCCACCAGAATCTGAGCTGCAAAATCCAAAAATCACTCCTTCCCTTCTGAGTCCTGCCATGCACCCAAATGGTATTTTTTGGTCACATGTGAGACATTGCCGTACTCGGGAGAAATTGGGGCACAGATTTTGGGGTGCTTTTTCTCCTTCATTCCTTGTGAAAATGAAAAATTTTGAGCCACAACTGCATTTTTGTGTAAAAAATGTAATTTTTCATTTGCACAGCCCAGTTGTATCAAAATTGGTGAAACCCCTGGGGGTTTGAAATGTACACTATACCCCTAGATGAATTCCCTGAGGGGTGTAGTTTGCAAAATGGGGTCACTTGTGGGGGGGTTCCACTGTATTGGTGCTTGGGGGGTCTTGCTAATGCGACATAGCACCCACCAACATTCCACCAGAATCTGAGCTGCAAAATCCAAAAATCACTCCTTCCCTTCTGAGTCCTGCCATGCACCCAAATGGTATTTTTTGGTCACATGTGAGGCATTGCCGTACTCGGGAGAAATTGGGGCACAGATTTTGGGGTGCTTTTTCTCCTTCATACCTTCTGAAAATGAAAAATTTTGAGCCAGAACTGCATTTTTGTGTAAAAAAAATGTAATTTTTCATTTTCACTGCCCAGTTGTATTAAAATTGGTGAAACCCCTGGGGGTTTGAAATGTACACTATACCCCTAGATGAATTCCCTGAGGGGTGTAGTTTGCAAAATGGGGTCACTTGTGGGGGGGTTCCACTGTATTGGTGCTTGGGGGGTCTTGCTAATGCGACATAGCACCCACCAACATTCCACCAGAATCTGAGCTGCAAAATCCAAAAATCACTCCTTCCCTTCTGAGTCCTGCCATGCACCCAAATGGTATTTTTTGGTCACATGTGAGGCATTGCCGTACTCGGGAGAAATTGGGGCACAGATTTTGGGGTGCTTTGTCTCCTTCATTCCTTGTGAAAATGAAAAATTTTGAGCCAGAACTGCATTTTTGTGTAAAAAATTTAATTTTTAATTTTCACTGCCCAGTTGTACCACAATTGGTGAAACCCCTGGGGGTTTGAAATGTACACTATACCCCTAGATGAATTCCCTGAGGGGTGTAGTTTGCAAAATGGGGTCACTTGTGGGGGGGTTCCTAAATTTTAGCATCTTATGGTGCCTAGAAACCTACATGGTGCCTAAAAAATAATCTCATAAAAAGGAGGCTCCAAAATCAAGTAGGTGCTCCTTCTATTATGAAGCCTGTGGTTTGGTCAACGTGCACACTAAGGCCACATATAGGATATTTATGAAAACAAAAGAATTGGGGGAATCAATTTTTAGTCACATTTCTCTAGTAAAATCTACTGTGTTCCTTAGAAAAATGTATTAAAATTGCAAATCTGCAAAAAAAATGAAATTTTGAAATTTCACCTACACTTTGTTTTAATTCCTGTGAAACACCTAAAGAGTTAACAAACTTCCAAAATGCTGTTTTGAATACTGTGACGGGTGCAGTTTTTGAAATGGCATCATTTATGGGGGTGTCTTACATACAAGTCCCTCAAAGTCACATCAGAACTGAACTGGCCCCTAAAAAAATCAGTGTTTGAAATTTTCTTGAAAATTTGAGAATTTGCTATTCATATTGTAAGCCTCCTAGTGTCCAAAAAAATTAAAAGGAAGTTGAAATAATGATGGAAACATAAAGTAGACATTAGGTCTATGTTAGTTATTAACTATTTTGAGTGGTATGATTATTTGTCTCACAAGCAGAAAATTTAACATTTTGCAAATTGCTAAATTTTCCATTTTTTTACGACATTTTGGTATTTTTCACAAAAAAACACAGACTGTATCGACCAAAATTTACCACTAATTTGAAGTACAATGTGTCACGAGAAAACAATCTCAAAATCACTGGGATAAGTAAAAGCAAAAAAAAGTTATCCCCACTTAAGTGATACATGTCAGATTTGAAAAAAAGGGCTCTGTCAGGAAGGCAAAAACTGGCTGTGTCAGGAAGGGGTTAATAGTCGTCTAAATTGGTCAATTTCTCGACATTTTATTCACCTGGGTGTCGGGTGGTGATAAAAGTGTTATTTTTTTTTTTTTTTTTTAATGAATGGCTTATTCAATGAAATTTCCTTTTTATATAAGGGGTTAAGGATAAACTTTAAAAATAACAAAATGTAATAGAGCAGGGGTTCTCAAACTCGGTCCCCACACAGCTCACATTTTCCAGATCCCCTGGCAGGTGCACAGGTGCACTCATTACTCATTGACACATTTTAAAAGATCAAAGGTGGAGCTAATTATCTTACTTCTGTGAGGAGACCTGGAAAACATGCAGGAACATGTGTAATAGAGTATAGACACACATCCGCCCATAGAGTATAGACACCCCTCCCACATAGAGTGTAAGCACACCGGAAAAACACGTATGGGTCATTGGGTCGACCACTGAAGTTCAACAGGGCTTAGGTCGACACTTAGAAAAGGTCAACATGGTTAAGGTTGTCAGGGTCAGAAGGTTAACACATGCATTAGGTCAACAATGGGAAGGTTGACAGTCAAAAGGTTGAACTTTTGACTTTTTTGTCCCTAATGTTGACATACACTAGTTGACATGGACACTGAAAAAGTGCCCTGCGTGTGCTCGCCATGCTTCGGGCTCGGTGCCTCGCTGCGCTCAGCACACTATTATATTCTCCCTCCACGCCCTATATTCTCCCTACACGACAAATACCGCCTGTCAGCACAAGTCGGCTCAGAAAAAACGTGAAAAACCCATGCTGACACTTTAACTGTTGACATTCCCAATGGCGACCTAATGTTTGTGTCGACCTTTTCCATGTTAACCTAAGCCCTGTTGACCTTCAGTGGTTGACCCAATGTATGTCAAACTTAATAGTGTCGACCTAATGACTGTATACAGGCAAACCCCCCCCCCCCCCCCAACTCCTTCACACACAAATCTCCCAAGTGTGTGTGAGAGAGACGGATCACCCTGGTGGGTCAGCGGCTGCCAGCTTCCTGCACAGTGCAGCGGCTCCTCTTCTCTCCTGTGGGCGGTAGGCTCCGGCTCCCTGCACAGCCCAGCAGCTCGTATTCTTTCCTGTGGACAGCAGGCTCCGGCTTCCTGCTGAGTGCAGCAGCTCGTCTTCTCTCCTGTGGGCAGCAAGCTCCATGCACAGCACAGCAGCTCGTCTTCTCTCCTGTGGGCAGCAAGCTCCATGCACAGCACAGCAGCTCGTCGTCTCTCCTGTGGGTGTCAGGCTCCGGCTCCATGCACAGCGCAGCGGCTCGTCTTCTCTTCAGTGGGCGGCAGGCTGCAGCACACATACCTCTGCTCTTCGTCTTCCCCAGCAGCTCCCTGAATGTGGCATCCGCCTGCTCGCACATCTGCTTTTCAGAATCGGGTGTGGTATAGGGTTCCAACAGTTGGGATCCTGACAGTCATTAGACCGACATTGGGATCCCGACTGGCCGGACTCAGAAAGCATGGTGAGCGCAACTAAGCCCCTTGTGGGCTCGCTGTGCTCCCCACGTATTCCATTCTCCCTCTATGGGGGTCGTGGACCCCCCGCCAGGGAGAATAGCCGGTGGCCGTGGAAACCAGTCTGTCAGTGTTTTAACAGTCGGGATCCCGACATCGGGTAAATGACTGTCGGGATCCCGACTGTCGGTACCCCATCTGGCACCCTTCAGAATCACAGTACAGGACACATCAGGGTGTAGTTCGGCGAGGGCAGTGCAAATTAAATGGTGTCTGCTTAACGGGGTGAGGGGGTGCTCTTATAATGGAGACAAACTTGTATGACTGGGCAGAGGGCAGGGTAAAAACAGGTGGAACAAAATAGGGAATAAAAAAAGAATAAAATGGCACGCAACTAAAATATATGCAATCCGTGATATAAAAAAAGGGATAAAATGGGTGTGATACTAAAAGAGGGGAATAAATGGGCATGATAAATAAGACAACTACAGCAGATTAGACGTCTAAAGAAAAAAACATTTGAATAGCAAACCCGACCATTACTTCAAAAGACATCAGATGCGTGAATTTGAAAGGTGTGATAAATATGACGCCCAAAAGTAAACATTTGAATACCCCCCTAAGTGTCAGAAAGTGAATTACCCTATTCAACGCCATCTGCGAACAGTGAATGACGGACAATTCGCTGTCTGATAGTCTCCGCAATTCGCTGTGGTTTTTCAATGGGTTTTTCAATGTGATTCGCCATTGCGGAATATGTATGCGATATATGTGCAATTTGGGATGCATGGTACAGTTGATGTCAATTCTGTTTACGTGCATAATGGGTGATGCATATATGTTATTTATGTATTTAAATTGTATTTCGCATTATTCACACAGAAATGTCAAAACAAAAGAACCCCAAAAAAGTAACTACTGGGTTCATTGACATCTATCGGGCCCACGAATGTCTCTGGCAACTTACAAGCAAAGAATTTTCAAACAAGCAGAAAAGGCCTACAATGCTTTCCTGGGGTTCCGGAGCTGTTTGTGAAATCATCCGTGACTACAGAGGCTGCAGATCTGAAGTGTGTGGAAGGAGAGACATCAATCTCCACCCCCCTGCCAATGCCACCACCCAGGCAGAGGAAGAAGTCTGCCAAAAGGATCTGTAGCCAGCATCTCCAAGCAATTTTTTCAGTTTGCAGAGGCAAGGCTTAATAAACCTATTGTTGCAATTTGCCAGTTTTCCAATATAGTTGATTCTGAGATGTGTTCAATGGATAACGACATCCGTCAAAAATTCGAACACATCATGTACGATGCAATAATTTAGGCCCAGGATAAAAACATTCCTGAGGACCTGAAATTAATGCGTGACCCGATGCATTATGCATATTGTTCCCCCCCGCCACAGTATCCCTACCACCAACCCTACAGTAATCCACCTGGAATTTACCGCAGCTTCCCCCTTTTAACCAGATGGGAGCCCCTTCACCCAACCTGGCCACACTAGTCCCCACCAGCACTCTGTCCATTGGTGTGTACTCTGCTATGCTGATTACACAAGCCCCATCACAGGACAATGCTGACTTTTTTCTGTTATAAATAATTTTTTCTAAATTATTTATTTAAAGTTGAAAAAATTGCTCTTCCACCTTTTTCGAATCTTTGCTTCAGAAGGACTGCATCTTGGTCAGAGCACCATAGTGTCTTCTTGGACACGTAATTTGGCCCTGACTCCAGGATGATGCGACATCAGTCACTCTTGTGTGTCCTTCACTTTAGACTGTCCTTACCTTTGCTACCTATCTCTTCTTTGCCCATTTTGTATGGCATCACTTCTAACGGCTCTAGGATACTCTACATAATAGTGAATTTGTTGGCCTGATCCCTCTGTTTTGTTTGAAAAGTCTTTTCCCCAGAGACAATTGTTGGCCTGATATGGTTGATGAACCCAGTGGTATTCACTTTTATAATTTTATACTTTTATATCCCAAAAATTAAAAAGTTTAAACATTTTTACTAGATTTTAAATAATATTTTAGGTAAATTAAAAAGAAAAACATGGTGTAGTCTCATTTCATTTCAAGGTTTAAAAAATGTGTAGATTTATTAATATTTTAGAATGTGCTATTATTTACAGGTATGGTTCCCCTTTGCACACACATTTTGCACAATTTCTCCAGACTTATCTCCGCTTTCTAAATACATTTTTTAAAGGGGTGATCAGTGTGGAGCAAGTGGTGCATACACTCTAGTATGACACTGGTAAGGTGTCATGGTTTACATGCACAAAGGAACATTCTGTACTGCGGTGAAAGCTTCAACACAAATTGTATCTATTTAATGCAAAAAGACAAACAACATGCGAAGTGGGACAAGAAAAAGTCGTCATATAAGAAACTGTAAATAAATAAATATTGCAGAGTCTTGCCATTCCACTGCACCCACTCCATTAAAATATGCCATTATACTGATCTTGTACCTGCTTGGACCTGGATAGAGGATTGCCCTGTACCAATATCTCCAGTCTAGACAACCTGGCAGCAGTGAAATCAGCCTCCTCAATAGCTGCAGTTCTTTGCAGGACTCTTCGGGTGGTGTTTCTCCACAGATAATTGTGCAGATAACAGCACACCAACACAGCCCACTCAGTTTTATCCACCTGAGGTTGATTGCGGTGTGGAAGATGAAAAACCTCCCACACATGATCCCAAACGCATTTTCAACTATGTGGCGGCCTCTTAATAGCCGATAGTTAAAAACACGTTTCTCATATGAGAGGTTTCGATGGGGGAAGGGCTTCATGGTATGCTTATAAAGAGCAAAAGCCTTGTCGACAACAAAGACAAAATTTAGCCCATGCGTGCATTCTTCTGCCTCAGGTAGGTTTAACTGATTACTTCATCAGCCTTTCATAAAATGGAGTGTCTTTTATCGAACCCCCGTCTGTGCACGTAAATTCTTCCCAACGTCCCCAAATTGCAGCGCTGACAGATGGCCGGTGGCAGACTCCCAGAACATGGCGGGTTTCCATGGTGATGCGTCTAGTTGCCGTAGAGTTCTGGCCAGTGTGGATTATGTCAGTGGACGTGGATGCGGCTGTGACTGGAAGTTAGACCCGATCCACATCTGGCCTTGAGGCAGGTATTCATGTATTTAAACGCTGTCCCTACATATAGCAGGTTGCTGCTTGTTATGTGTACTTGTATCTGCATGCTTTAACAAAAATGCCCCAGTGGCAGTGAAACGTCGTCTCCCTGCAGTCTGCACCTACAAGCTATAAACGGCGTGCATTCCAGAGCCCCGGAACTCAGACACCCGGAAGTGTCCGTCCCTCTCATGCCCCGCTTTCAGTAGTACATGCTATTTACGCCGTTTATCTGATGTAAGTAATATACACCACTGAAAGCACAGACAGGTGCTCTCAATATATAATTGTTGGTAAAAAATTGGCCCTATTGAATGCTGATATATCACGCTAAGTACTATGATGACATGTTTATATAAGGAATGTGAATTAGGACTTCCTGTCATGGAAGGAGGAGTGGCTATGAAGTCCACTGTTTGGTATAAAAGACCCACATTGAGCATGGGGTAGTTACACACTGGAGGAGGCAGAAAGGGGGTCTTGAAGAAGGTCCATTGCAGGACCGAAACGTCGACCTGTACCCACTGTCATGCACTAATTGATTGAGGTGATGTGCACCATTAAAAAGTTTTAGTATCAAGTCCGGTGAGTGTCTCTAACTTTTATTTACTTGTATTTGGAAGTGCCTGGATTGGAACTTTCTGGATTTGTGGCACCCCGGCAGCTGGCTGGAGTTTGGAAGAGTACTATCCTTATGATTTGGATATATATATATCTCGGAAGAAACTCGTAGAGTTTTCCAAATAAACCTGTTGGAAGTGGTATCTTATATCAAATTTATGATGCGAACATCTGTATAATATACATATTTAATATATTTTTTTATATTTATTATTTTTATGAGAGGGCATCTAACGAAGCTCTTATACGAAACACGTTAGGGCGGGGCTTGGTGACGACAGCTCATTCTGTGCCGGGCATCCCCTGCCTCCTCTGTTCCTGCTAGGACTCTCGGAACGCCGTGTCTTGCAGCTTGTGAGCCCGGCGGGTTGCCGCATGTGCCTGCAGTGCCCCAGACGGTGGTAGGAGCTTTTGCCTGGCTTGTATATATTGCACCTTGTGGTATCCAGCCCACACCTGTTTTATACCCGGTACGAGTCCATTTCTGACTACACGGGAGCATTGTTTTTATGCCTATTAAAACAACAGTTTTACACTATGGAGCGCTCCTCTTTTATTGTATTTTCATATATATATATATTATATATATATATATATATATATATATATATATATATATATCATTATACGAGTCTGGATTGGAAAGTAAAGCCTCCATGGTTATAGGTTTTTTATTTGTGAACTCATTTGAACACCTTTTTTTGTACATGATACAGTATCTCAGATTATCCTCTATGTAATGCACTATTCACTTTTCAACATAGTCCCTATCCCTTTCCACGCGTGTGCACCAACACTTGACAAGTCGGGCAAACCAGTTGGAGAAGAAAGCTGGTGGTTGTTGTCGACATAGGACTGAACATTAGTGTTCACCCTTAAGGTGCTTTTTCATCTTTGGGAAGAGGTGAAAGTCACAGGGTGCAAGATCGGGGCTGCATGTCCAGGATATTTGACCGGATTTGAATGTAGATAACTGAAGAATTATACTCTGATACCAGAATAATTAAAACAGATACTGGACTATTTTCATGGATCTCATGGATCTTTCACTGGCCTGGTGTCAATGAGCCAGCTTTAATACCCCTGTCCTATGCTGATTTCCATTGGTGGTCCACAGGAAAATGGTGGCACACCAGAGTCCCCTGAGTCAAGAGGAGAGACACGTTGCGGCCTGGACACTCCCACAGCCTTCACCCGCCAGCCTGCCGCATGGACAGATAATCACCCAGCAAATAGAATGTAAGGCTCCCACAATGATATTGCAACAATTACCGGTTTAAGGATTGGCAGCAGGGAGAATTTGACAGTCAGAGCGGTATTGTATGCCGGAAAGGTGAATCATAGCTTACCCTGATCAGTAAAAATAGAAAGCACCTGGTAGCTCACCATGCTATGTAGTCTAAATAGTATTTGGGCTTTGAGTCATACTGTAGTGGGTCCCAATGCAGTGGCGCACACAGGGGGGTTCTGAGTAGCCAGAACCCCCTCCCTGAAGTTCAGTTTTTTTTTATATTGCTTTGTAGGCAAAGACAGGATTTTTTAATCTTCTTTCTGCCTGGGCAGTGGTGGGACCTTGCAGTGGCGGAAGCAGCAGAGGGTGAGGAGGGAAGCTGCGGAAGTAGTGAGAAATCAGCAGAGGTTAGCAACCAGCACCGGGGGAGGGGGACTGACAGCCGGAAGCTGCAGGTTTTAAGCAGTGTCTGGCACTCGGCAGTGGCAGGCATTAGCAATGTCACTTAGGCTAGTTCTAGTGTGTGGCTGTCAGGACTGGAGGAATGCAGGAGACAAGAAGGGGCGGCCTGCAGCTCTACAGGAAGAAGAGGGGGAGACATTAGCCTGACACACAGTGACATGCAGCTGCTGCACCACACGGAGCCAGGCAGGTTGTCATACAGACAGCTCATCCGATCAGAAAGTAGAGTGCTGTCCCGCCTTCTATGGCTGCTCTTCCTGGTTATGGGAGAGATGAGTTCCAGGCAGAAACACAAGAAAAGTATGTGCTGGGCATATGAGGGGTGTGGGGACCTATGCTGGGGACATGTGCTGGGCATATGAGGGGTGGGGGGACCTGTGCTGGGCATATGAGGGGTGTGGGGACCTGTGCCGGGGACAGTGCTGGTGTAAGGCACTGGATCGCCCCAGGCGGGGGGTGGGGTGCGTGGGGGTGCTCCGGTGCTCACCCGCTCTCCTTGGGGTGCTCCGTTATGGACGCTCTACATGGGGGAGGGGTGTTTGCCGGTAATTGCAGTGGCAGGCCGCCGCGGCGTTCCACAGGGTGGGGGGGGGTTGCCAGGGGTGCTGGGGGATACAGCCGCCGGTGCCGCTAAGTGTGCCGGGTCATTCCACAGGGGGGGGGTGGTGTGTCTCTAAGTAACTCCAGGTATGGGGAGGGGGATCAGGTGATGTGGAGGGGGTGGGGGGGAGTTGCGGCCACCGCCGGTGCCACTCACCTCCATCCGGGGGGGGGGGGTCGGATGTCCTGCTGCAAACTGCCGCCCTCCAGTGGCCGGCGCCGTAGGCAAATGCCTAGAGCTGCCTAGTAGTGGCGCCAGCCCTGTCTGGGGACATGTGCTGGGCATATGAGGGTGTACGGACCTGTGCTGGGCATATGTGGGATGTGGGGACCTGTGCTGGGCATATAAGGGGTGTGGGGACATGTGCTGGGCATATGAGTGGTGTGGGGACCTGTGCTGGGCATATGAGGGGGTAAGTACATGTGCTGGGCATATGAGGGGTGTGCTGATGTGTGATGGGCATATAATGGGTGTGGGGACATGTGCTGGGCATATAAGGGGTCTGGGGACATGTTCAGGGCATATGAGGGGGGTGGGGACATATGCTGGACATATGAGGGGTGTGCTGACGTGTGCTGGGCATATCACAGGGGGGGGGCATGTGCTGGGCATGTGAGAGGTTTGGGAACATGTGCTGGGCATGGGCATATATGGGGTATGGGAACATTTTATAAGTAAATGGCATTCTGGGGACATGGGCATATGTTGGACATACAGTACTATGTATTGGGGCTGAAGAGGTTATTTAATAAATTGAAGAGGTTAATATTTAGAGGAGAGGTTCTATAGATTAGATTGTGGGAAAACGTATTTCACAAACTGAGGCAGATAAAAGGAGGAGGCCGTGGGGGTTATTCAGACCTGATCGCAGTGGGGCGATTTTGCAGAGCCCTGTGATCAGATAGCCAGCACAACACCAGAGTGATAACCCGCCCTGTGCAGTCTGTGAATGGTTTGCAAAAATCATGCCGATCGGCGGCCATCTGCAGATGCACTCACCATCAAATGATTTTATGAGTCTGTGTGTAATGCAGAGCCTACTCAGCCTGTGTGATAGAAACGGCTGATCGGGGCTGCAGCTGACGCCACACACCTACCCTGAAAATGCCAGGCCCACAAAACAACTGCTTGTCACCATCAAACATCGGTTTCCTGTTAATTCACTTGCAAACAGCTTGTAATCAGATAAAAAAATAAAATAAAATTGTCCATCGTGCAAAACCACAGGCCAGCAATCAGGTCTGAGTAACCCCAAGTATTCAGCAATTTATGGGTGCCAAAACAAAATCATATTCCCCCCAACCTAAAAATGATCTGACACCCCTGTTAAACGTGTATGTATTTTTATGTGAGTGTCATTCCTTTTAGCAAAGTCAGTGCTAGTGTATCAATAAGTGATTTAGAAAAGTTTCTGATTAGCATCAGCACTGGAAGTATACAGCGTGTGTGTGTAAGTAATGGAAGCATGAATAGTATTTAATGCCACAAATAGCAAATGTTAATATTTCAGTTCATAACAGACCTTTTTGCAGCAAAGGCACGTGCCTGAAGTTTGGGGTGCGCCCTAGCGGCCAAGGGGCATTGCCTGCAAATCGTGCTGCTCCTGTGAGGCCACGCCTCCATTTCCACGGCTTTAGAGGAATGGCCAGCACTGTGTGAGCTGCTGGCCATGCCCCCAGTGCCTCAGTCTCCAGGAATAGATGCTGCGGCAAACAGGGGGGATTCCCAACTGCCCCCCCCCCCACTGCAGGGCCATCCAAAGGAAAGGTACAATCCCACAAAAATCTGAACAGTTGGAAGGTATGTGTATAGCACATATCTGGAAACCCCCCTTTAGAAATCCTGCGTTTGCCCCTGCAATGTAACCTTACCCATAAAACTAATTTAAGCCATAAATTATTATATTGTCAGTAGAACTAAACTGTTATGGTTTTGTCGGGAGTGAACCTGTAGCCGGGACTGCTGTTCAGAACAGCCACAGCGAGACCCTACTCTGTCTCTGTTGGCCCCCAAAGTTAGGTAACCGGTTCCTGCTGAACTAGGCTTCGCCTTTAGCTGCCACGTTTGGAAGGGCGAGTTAAGCCCGCCCTAACTCCGGTGCAGCCAGGAGTTATGGGGTGACAAGGAACCGGGACCTCCTGAGGGTACAGCCAAGAGGAGAACTAGCTAAGGGACCTGACTGAAAATTAACAAAGGGCAGCTTGCCCAGCTAACTTTGCTGCTAAGCGCCAGCGACCTAGTCGCCAACCACCGGCGACAGAGTCGCATGCACAAGAGAAATACACCACGCAAAAGGCACACTACAAACAGGACAAGAACAACACTTAACAATGAAAGAAGTGCCGGAGGCATGACCTGTGAATCAGGCAATAAGATAACCAGCGACCGGACAAAAGTGCCTGCCAGCAAGCCGCTGGACAAGGTCAGAAAATAATACGAAACCCCAGAATGGGTAATAATACAAGAGCAGAACTGCCCCTAAAAGGGGTACTCACGGATACCAGGGAAAGGCTGGACGCACAGGCCAGAAGAGCACTTCCAACAAGAATTCCCTGGAGCCGGGACAGAGAGCAGACAGGAACCACTGTCACAGGAGCTATCACCGGCGGGGCTTGTGAGAAACAGAAGCCCTTAAATAGGGACTGGCATTGGTCCAATATAGGCCAGCCCACCTCCTGGTCCAATGGTGGACTGGGCGCCGGGTAATTGATAGCCTGACCCTAAGAATGCGGACAATGGCATCCGCGTACTAGGCGACGGCGTCCGTTGCTAAGCAACGGCGCCGCCGCGTCATGCCCCCTTGTGCCGGGTCCTTCCGGCTTCCGGGATTACCCGGACATGATGCGGTGGAGGGCGGAGGCTGCGCCCGACTGCGGCGTCCCCTGGCGTCTCTGGTTGCCGAGCAACCAGACGGCGTTACGTCAGAACGCGCCGCTGTTCCCCTCTGCCAGCCGCCGGAGACCGAGGCGCAACAGTACCCCCCCCCTCGAGGAGGGGTTAACAAACCCCTATGACCAGTTTTATGGGAAAAATTTCGAAAAAATTCTGCTTTTAATCTCGGGGCGTGCAAGTCCCTATTAGAGACCCAGGACCTCTCCTCCGGCCCATATCCCTTCCAATGGACGAGGAAATTCACGGAACCACGAGACCTTTTGCAATCCAGAATCTTCTCTACTAGAAATTCCGAATGTCCATGGACATCCACTGGAGGTCTATTCTGAACTACCCTTCGTGGAAATTTTTTTGAAAAAACGGCTGGTTTGAGGAGGGAGGAATGAAACGTATTGGCGATCTTAAGCGAGCTGGGAATTCGTAACCGAAAGGCTACTGGGTTGACCTTCTTAATGATGATATATGGACCAATAAACCTCGGACCAAATTTGGCAGATGGCTGTCGAAGTTTAATGTTTCTGGTCGACAACCAGACTCTATCGCCCACTTTGAACTTACAAGGCCGCCTCGAACGGTCTGAAAAGACCTTCTCCCGAAAGGCAGCTCCTTTGAGGGCTAAATGCACTTGCTTCCATACGGTTCTGAGCCGGGCCGTTGTAGAAGATAAAACTACGGAACTTTCCGGACCCAGTGCATTGGCTTTGGGATGGACTCCATAGACGGCAAAGAAAGGAGACGTCTTCGTGGAGGAGTGATGAGCATTGTTATATGCAAACTCGGCGATAGGCAGAAAATCTGCCCAATCATCTTGTGTTTTGGACACAAACAGGCGTAAATACTGCTTTAAGGACTGATTGAGCCGCTCCGTCTGACCATTTGATTGGGGATGGTAAGCTGAGGTCAAACTAAGCTTTATTTTAAGTGCTGCACAAAAGAGCTTCCAGAAGCGAGCAATGAATTGGGGACCCCGGTCCGATACAATGTCAGAGGGCAGCCCATGGAGTCTGAAGATGTTAAGTAAGAACAAGTTGGCTAAACCATTGGCTGTTGGTAATTGCGGTAATGGAACAAAATGAGCCATTTTACTGAAACGGTCAATAACCACCCAGATGACCTGGAATCCGTGGGACATGGGTAGGTCCACCACAAAATCCATGGCAATATGTGACCATGGCCTGGATGGAATTGCCAATGGTATTAATTGTCCTGCCGGAGCAGTCCTGGGAACTTTATGTCTGGCACACTCGGGACAAGACAAGACAAAGTCCTTAGTGTCTGTGGCAATATCGGGCCACCAGAAACTACGAGAAAGGAGTTGCAACGTCCTTTTAACACCCGGATGTCCCGCAATTCTACTTTCATGGAATTCAGCCAACACCTTTTTTCTCAAGGCCTGTGGAACAAACAGGCGCCCAGCGGGTTTTTGACTGGGCGCTTCATCCTGAGCTTGGAGAAGTAAGTCTTTAAGCGTCTGTGTAAGACCGGAATGGATTACCGAGGGTGGAAGAATGGGTGCTGAAGGAACCCGTATCTCTTGCCTGGGCAAGAAGCTGCGGGAGAGGGCATCCGCTCGGACATTCTTGGACCCTGGCCTATAAGAGATGACAAAATTAAAGCGCGTAAAAAATAACGCCCACCTAGCCTGACGGGCATTTAAACGTTTGGCAGATTCGAGATATTGCAGGTTTTTGTGGTCGGTAATCACCAGTATTTGGTGGCTCGCCCCCTCCAGCCAGTGTCTCCATTCCTCGAAGGCCCACTTGATGGCCAGCAACTCCCGATTACCCACATCATAGTTGGCCTCTGCCGAAGAAAATTTTCTAGACATGTAGGCACATGGGAAGAGAAACGAGGAACTGGAATCCCCCTGCGATAGAACAGCTCCTGCTCCCACTTCTGAGGCATCTACCTCAACCACGAAGGGTTGCTCCGGATCAGGATGCCTAAGGATTGGAGCTGTAGAAAAAGCTTGTTTAAGTGCCACAAAGGCCCACTCAGCTTGTGGGGACCAGTTGGCTGGATCGGCTCTCTTTTTGGTAAGGGCCACGATGGGGGCGACCACATCAGAAAAAGACAGAATAAATCGTCTATAATAATTTGCGAACCCTAAAAATCTCTGGAGGGCTTTGAGATTAGAGGGTCGCACCCACTCCAAGACCGCCTGCAATTTCTTTGATTCCATGCGAAAACCGTCCGAAGAAATGACATATCCCAAGAAAGATACCTCGGGGACTTCGAATTCGCATTTCTCCAGTTTGGCGAATAGATGGTTTTCACGGAGCTTTTGCAGGACTTGTCGCACCTGATAACGATGTTCTTCTAGGGTACTGGAATCAATTATAATGTCATCTAGATAGACAACCACGAACTTCCCCAGAAAGTCCCTGAGGACATCATTAATAAAGTCTTGAAAGACAGCCGGTGCATTAGATAACCCAAAAGGCATCACCAGGTATTCATAGTGCCCTGTTTGGGTACTGAAGGCTGTCTTCCATTCGTCCCCGGCTCTAATGCATATCAGATTGTACGCTCCCCGGAGATCAATTTTGGAGAAGATCTTGGCCGAACGTAACTGATCAAACAGAACCGAGATTAATGGTAGCGGCCTAGCGGGTAAGTATTTTTGACTGTAATTTTGTTGAGAGCCCTGTAATCTATACAGGGCCTAAGGGATCCATCCTTTTTGGAAACAAAAAAAAACCCTGCGCTCAAAGGAGATTTAGATGGTCTGATAAACCCCTTGGCCAAATTCTCCTGAATGTACTCATTCATGGAGCGGGTCTCAGGACCAGACAGAGAATAGAGTCTGGCCTTAGGGTATTGAACCTCCGGCATTAGTTCAATGGCACAGTCATATGGACGGTGAGGTGGTAATACGTCCGCCTGACCCTTGGAAAATACGTCGGCAAAGTCTGAGTAACTGGCAGGAATCCCTTCCAGAGAGACGGCTGCCAACTGAATAGGACTTTTTATGCAAGACCCAGAACACTGATCACTCCAACGTGTGATCTCTCCAGCCTGCCAATCGATCTGAGGATTGTGTTTCTGGAGCCAGGGATAACCTAAGACAACTGGAACTAAGGAGCAGGAGGTTAAATAAAAAGAGATCATCTCCTCATGCAAGATCCCCTCTCGAAACTGTAACAGAGGAGTCTGACACGTGATTACTCCACTGGGGAGAGGATCACCATCCAGCCCTCGCATGATTAGCATTTTATCAAGGTCTAATTTGGGAATACCCAACTTACTGGCAAAAGAGACATCCAAAAAATTCCCAGCTGCCCCGCTATCGATGAAGGCGGAAACAGGAGTCTCAGTCTCGTTTACCCTGACACTGGCCAGTACTAGTAGTGCGTTACGAGAAGAGATAAGCTGAAGACCAAGATGAACCCCCTCACAATTCACTTGGTCCGTGCGTTTCCCGACTTGTTCGGGCAAGTGCGCACCACATGACCCTTACTGCCACAATAGAGACAAAGACCAGCGGACATCCTACGGGCTCTTTCATCTGGAGTAATCCTAAAAGCCCCCAGCTGCATGGGTTCTTCTTCCTCCTCAGACGGAACATAACCAATCGAGGTGGGGCGAAGCACGGAGCCTCTCTCGGACTTCCGCTCGCGGAGCCGACTATCAATCTTTAAAGAAAGCTCCATTAGTTTATCTAAAGTCTCCGGTGCAGGGTATTGGATGAGGCTATCCTTGATCGCCTCTGATAACCCCTGCCGAAACTGACTGCGTAAGGCCGGGTCGTTCCAACCACAGTCGTTGGACCAACGGCTAAACTCCGTGCAGTATGCCTCTGCCGGATTCCTCCCCTGTTTTAGGGCCCATAAATGACTTTCGGCTGAGGCCTCTATCGGGATCGTCATACAATAATCCTAGTGACTTAAAGAAGGCGTCAACTGATCGGAGTGCCGGATCGTCCGGTGTGAGACCGAAGGCCCAGGTTTGGGGATACCCCTAGAGTAAGGAGATTACCAACCCTATTTGCTGTTGCTCAGACCCAGAGGACCTAGGTCTCAGACGGAAGTATAGCTTACAGCTCTCCCGGAAATTGTAAAAATTTTGGCGATTACCGGAAAACCGGTCCGGGAGGTTCATCTTGGGCTCGGGAGTCACAACGGGGGGAGCTCGGGACACCTCCTCCTGGGATTTCACACGCAAGGATAAATCTTGCACCATCTGGGTGAGGTTCTGTAGTTGGTTGGCAAACGCCTGGGCTGGATTGGGTGTAGTAGGGTTCATAGTAAATCCTGGAAAAATTATCCCCTAATACTCTGTACTCCCTTCCTGGTTTTAGTATGGCCGGTGATAATGTTATGGTTTTGTCGGGAGTGAACCCGTAGCCGGGACTGCTGTTCAGAACAGCCACAGCGAGACCCTACTCTGTCTCTGTTGGCCCCCAAAGTTAGGTAACCGGTTCCTGCTGAACTAGGCTTCGCCTTTAGCCGCCATGTTTGGAAGGGCGAGTTAAGCCCGCCCTAACTCCGGTGCAGCCAGGAGTTATGGGGTGACAAGGAACCGGGACCTCCTGAGGGTACAGCCAAGAGGAGAACTAGCTAAGGGACCTGACTGAAAATTAACAAAGGGCAGCTTGCCCAGCTAACTATGCTGCTAAGCGCCAGCGACCTAGTCGCCAACCACCGGCGACAGAGTCGCATGCACAAGAGAAATACACCACGCAAAAGGCACACTACAAACAGGACAAGAACAACACTAAACAATGAAAGAAGTGCCGGAGGCACGACCTGTAAATCAGGCAATAAGATAACCAGCGACCGGACAAAAGTGCCTGCCAGCAAGCCGCTGGACAAGGTCAGAAAATAATACGAAACCCCAGAATGGGTAATAATACAAGAGCAGAACTGCCCCTAAAAGGGGTACTCACGGATACCAGGGAAAGGCTGGACGCACAGGCCAGAAGAGCACTTCCAACAAGAATTCCCTGGAGCCGGGACAGAGAGCAGACAGGAACCACTTTCACAGGAGCTATCACAGGCGGGGCTTGTGAGAAACAGAAGCCCTTAAATAGGGACTGGCATTGGTCCAATATAGGCCAGCCCACCTCCTGGTCCAATGGTGGACTGGGCACTGGGTAATTGATAGCCTGACCCTAAGAATGCGGGCAATGGCGTCCGCGTACTAAGCAACGGTGCCGCCGCGTCATGCCCCCTTGTGCCGGGTCCTTCCGGCTTCCGGGATTACCCGGACATGATGCGGTGGCGGGCGGAGGCTGCGCCCGACTGCAGCGTCCCCTGGGGTCTCTGGTTGCCGAGCAAACAGACGGCGTTACGTCAGAACGCGCAGCCGGGACGCGCCGCTGTTCCCCTCTGCCAGCCACCGGAGACCGAGGTGCAACATAAACGAAAGGAATATATGAATGGTCTGATTTTATATGAACAGTCTAGAAATGTTTCTGTCCCTTCACACATTTTTTCATTGTTTTAGCTTATGGAACATCTATTCAGACTCAAGACTTTCCTGTTTACTTAATTCCCTTGAATATTGATTATGAAAAGCTTTTCTGTACTTACTTACTGTATTACATTCATTCTAACTGTTAAGCGCCTTGAGTCTTATTGGATAAAAAGCACTATATAAATAAAAGTATTATTATTATTAATAACAACAACAACAACAACAACAACAACAACAATAATAATAATAATAATAATAATAATAATAATAATAATAATAATAAATAGATAATTATAATGTATGGATTACACCCAACATTCAGTACTACAGGTGTCTCTGGGTTTCAAGGCAGGAATTCCAATATAGAGATATATGGAATAAATTACATATGATGCATGTTTGTCAAATAGATGTGATGTGTGCTACATTTCAGCAGTTATTACTAAGCAGATATGTAACATTCATTAGAATTAACAACAATTAATAATTACAAAAATGTTATGAGTTAATATATAACAGATACAGAGTGCTAAAACGAATACATATTTAAATAACTCTAAAAACCACATTTATAATTCAGATAATTAAGAATTAAATAGTTATTTTCCTGCTTCTGATCAGACTTGTGTTTGTTCAGGAGAATCTTGCCTGGAGCAGAGGCTATTCTAGTTTTTAGGTCAATTCTGGAACACCGCTGAAGCATAATAAATCTAGTGGGGTTTTTCAAATACATTTTATGGCATAAGCTAATGCTGAGTAATATTACATTATCCTGATTATATTATAAACTGTTATAGGAATATTGTCTATTTTAAATATCTGCTTCTATGGAATACATACCTTTATATAATGATGTTGTAACCAGCCATTTAAGTCAGTTTCATGTAAGATATGGCACATTGCCCACGCATCCATTCTCCCTCATAATAAGGGTAATTCAGACCTGATTGCAAGTGTGCGAATTCGCAGCAGCCAGTCAAATGAAATCCCGATTTTTAAATGAATACGCTCTAGATGTGTATGGATGCATGTCCATTGTAGCTGAGAGAATATGCCTAAAATCCATCTTAAAAAGCTCACCATCTAATGATTTTTACACTGGCCACAAGTCACCGCAGGCTCCTAGCATATAGCCCGCACATTGCAGGCTATACGCTTGCGCAGTTCATTCATAATCGATTGCTGTGCGAATTTGCAGCTGTGTGATCAGGTTTGAATCGGGCCCAATATGTATATATATGTGTGTGTGTGTGTATGTATGTTTGAGGTAAAGAAACCAGAGACTAAAGTAAATAGTAAAGCTGCCCATAGAGGGTCCATTCCCGGACCGTCCCTTCTGTACTATGAGATGCGCGCTCCTGCACATACTTTTTGTACTAGCTGGTAATCACATCGCATCGCATTGCATGCACACTGCATGCATAAGACATGTGATGCGATGTGATGTGTACTATTTAAGTCCCGAACGGATCCGTTAAACGGACCGTGTATGGCAGCTTAACTTAGAGTCACATTAGAAAACCAAATTCAGAGTAATAACCAAGCTTTTTAGGACTCAAACTACTTCCAGCATCTCTCCTCTTCATACCCCAGAATTTTCAGGGGTCCAAGCCTCTCTTTCAGTGCAAGTGATGTCAGTTCAGACTACAATACAGCCAACCAATTAGACGCAGTTTGCCACTCTTAAACTTTGTCAGTACTTCAACATTGTACAACTTTCAGTTTCTTTACCTCAGGTATACAGATTCAGTACAGATGAAACGAATAGTGAGAATCCCAGGCGCTGTCCAATCCCTATATTCTTTGGATATCAGGTATCTTTATGTGCTACTTGATACCTGGGGCGAAATGTAATAGAGTGCGATTTTTTAGACATGTGCGATTTTTGGTCAAAAACGGCCGAAATCGCACATTTTCCGAAAATCGCACATTTAATAGGTTGAAAATCGCGGTAAAAATCGCACTTTTTACCGCAAAATCGCACTTTTACAAAGAACGATTTCTGTTCTCACTTCAAATCGCATCCAGATGTTTTCCTATTAGAAAGTACCCAAATCGCATATGTAATAGGGTGCGAATTTAAAAATCGCAAGTGTCACCTTACCAAAAAAACGCCAAAAAAATAGACTACCTTAAGGCAGGCGATTTCACTCCCAGCATATGTTTCAAAATGTGTTTTAAGCAAAAAAAGTGTCAAACCATAAAAAAATACACCTGAACCTTTCAAACACAGGTGAACGTTATAATTGCTCACACCACCATTATAAATAACACCCTAATCATTTTCACATGTGAGGGAGTTAGCAATGGAGATTATGCAGTGTGGTTTTGAGCTACTGCTGTTGGACGATATACGGATTGAGGAGCTGCATAGGAGGAGGCAGCATGCCCAGAACCAGGTACCCATTCCACTTCGTGCTGTACGTACTTACCGTACAAGGGTCTACCTGGCCTCTCTCTCAGATCAAGAGGTTGTGCAAATGTTTAGGCTGACTCGCACAAACCTCCTGAACCTATATGAGCAGGTGAGGGATGATTTGGAGCCTTTGGCTAGTAGTAATTATGCGGTGCCTGGACTGCATAAATTAATGTGTGCCCTGTACTTCTTTGCTACTGGGTCATTCCAGTCAGTAAGCTCCTGGTCACTGGGGATCACACAGGCCACTTTCTCCAGGCATTTGACTCAAGTGCTATCTGCCTTAAAGAAGCTGTGGCGAACATATATTTCATTTCCACGGTCAGAGTCTGAGTGGCAGGATGTGAAGGTGGGTTTCTATCGGCTCTCAGCATTTCCTAATGTGCTGGGAGCCATAGATTGCACCCACATTGAGATACGGGCACCGCACAGGAGGGGGTATGTGTTTGTGAATAGACGTGGCCGTCACTCCCTGAATGTGCAGGTGGTGGCTGATGCAAACATGCGTATACTCAGTGTAGTGGCAGGCTACCCCGGGTCCTGCCATGACGCATATATACTGAGCCAGTCGTCACTCTATGCCAAATTTAATCAAGGAGACATGCCAGAGGGATGGCTACTTGGTAGGTACCTTTTACATTAATCAATGTGTGTGTCATGATTTTGCTTACTGAACTATGTAGATTACACTGCTATGTCTCTAAAATGTATACACATAAAACACTCACATTATGTAAATAATTCATACCAGTTCCTGCAGAAATGTATATATACATGTAATCTAATGAACACACTTTAATTAACATGTGCAGTGTTCTGCTGCTTTATATAAGTAAGCAGGCCATGATGGACTATGGACCCTGAGCCAAACACACATTGTAGTGTATGGGCTACAAAAAGTATGCTTATGTTGCTGTTGTTTTGTGCCTGTCCATGTGTATTCTGGGCCAAACTTTATTGTGAATGCACATTGCCTGATATGATGATGAGCGGACAGAGTGTTGTACTCACACATTTTGCCAATATCAATTTTTATCTTGTAATGGGATATGTGTTTGACATGGAAATTTTACCAAGATGCCACTAATATTTTGTCAATTGTGCAGGAGATTCAGGATATGGATGTGACTGGTGGCTAATGACCCCTCTGCGTAACCCACGTGGCCCTTCACAACAACAATATAATAGTGCACACGCTACTACCCGCAATGTTGTGGAGCGCACCTTTGGGTTGTTGAAATCTCGTTTCCGCTGTTTGGACCGTTCTGCAGGAATCCTGCTTTATCAACCCAATAAAGTTTCCCTAATTGTCCAGGCCTGCTGCATGCTTCACAACATTGCCCTGGTCCAAGGCAATGAAGGGTTTGAGAACTTTGCAGCAGTGAGGCAGGAGCCATATCCACAAAGTTCTGAGGGGGTAAGAAATACCCAGAGGGGGAATGAGATGCGCAATACAATCATTCAGCAGTATTTCTCAGGTAAAACATCCATTAACCTTACCATAACATAACTCTATGCAAGTAATGCCACAAATAGCAATCATTATGTGTGTTTCAAAATATAGGGGAATGACATCCAACTTTGTCAACTCCATAATGTAGAAAGCAGCAAAGACCCAGATGTTTGATGGTATGTAAATTTAGACCCCAAACCCCAAAACCATTTAATGTGCACTCCAACGTGTTACTGTAATGTTTATTTGTAAGTATTATATAGTATAACATTTTAATCAAAGGCAGCATTGTAATTGAATTCAAACTACTGTTTATTTTTTAAACAAAATTAACACGTGTGGCCATGTTTTTGGCCAATTTCAACAAAACTTATATGGCATACAGTACATAAAGAAATAACACTGTATGATTGAAAATTAACTAACTATTACTGTGGCTGTCTGCCACGCCCACGAGATGGTGGTTTAACTACACCACCCCTTGTGCGCACGGTCCGGCGAGGCGGAGTCATTGGTGATGTGCTGAGTGGGGTTGTGGAAATGCTGGCAGTTGTGACACTGCTTTCCCCAGCTCTCTCACTAATTAAATATGTATGCAGTGCCACCAACGCTGATGTTTGGCCTTTCACTGCCTCGGTCAGGTCTGAAAGCCTTTGATCTAGATTTGCGGCCATTCTAATCCTCGTCCCTTCAGCCACACGAGTGGATTGCGCCACTTTTCGAATGTGGTGCTGAATTGAATGGAGATGCTGACCTATTCCTTGAAGCTCATTACTTTGAGTATCCATGAAATGGAGTTGTTTTTGTCTGAAGGCCTCCAGACACTGAGCTAGCATGTCTGCTGTGGGGGCACGTGTGGTTTGGGGTTGGGGAGGTGGTGCTGTACTTTGAGCAATTAGGGGAGTGGTTGGTGGTGGGATTCCTTCTGCTGAAATTTCATGTATTGGCTCAAGGATAATGTCTGCTATATCCTCTTCCAAGGATGCAGCTTGTTGTTGGGAAGTTCCTGTATAATAGAAAAATATGTTCCTTTTGATGTCCACGTAGATTAAACACCTCCATATGGAGGGCAGTGCATTAATAATTTTTCAATATGTTAAATGATTAGCATTGCTAAATACCTCTATCCTCAACAGAAGTACAGTGCAGACATAGTATTATGAATAGCAAAATTTACTTGTTTTGGCTGATACATAATGATGAAAAAATAATAACAATATCATCTACACTCACCAGGGTCACCTGCTTGTTGTACTCTCGGATTTTTACGTCGGGGACCAGTTTGACCACTACGCTTCCTTGGTGCTGTAAACAAACAGTATGAATGAAAAATCTCAACTCCTGAAACTCAATAGTAACATCACTGTGTGTACCATTATCTAAACACAAGATTAACTGTAAATATTTGTGAAGCTGTAATGTTTATTTATTTTTTATCATTTTGGAAAATAAATGTGCTATGCTAAAAAACACACAGAAATTTTAATGTAATTATTTGCACCGTTAGCAATGAATTATTGTTCCCATTGTGTAAGGTTGACATTTGTAAGCAATATACCTGGTGCTGTAGAACTACACATCCCAGCATTTCTGCAGACTTTGCAAAAATAATTGTACAGAACAGGAAACATGCTGAGATGTGTAGTGCTGCAGCAGCAGATGACTAAAACCAAACAGCCAACTACAATGACCATGCTTTAAGAACATTAACAAAGCTAATTAACAGACATTTTAAAATTATACATTGTGGAAACTCACCAGGCCTGTCATGAGTTTGTTGCTGGTCTGTGTCATGGACGTGGGTCCCTGGCAGCACCTCGGGTGGAATTATGCGCTTCAGCTCCTCCTCAAATGGTGTGTACTCCACAATGACGCGGGGCCCACCACCTGTCCTGGTTGCCTGTGTTAGCTCTTTGCCCATTTTCTTCTTCAATTTGCGCTTTATATCATTGTAGCGCTTTTTCACGTTGGCAAGATTACGCTTATAGACGCTCACAGCATTTACTGCCTGTAAGATTTGGCGCCACATCAACCTTTTTCGTGCCACACCTGTGCGGTCCGACAACTCGCCAAAAAGGCGGGGAAAAACATCCACTACAGCCCTTACCAGGGCACAATTCTCCTGATAAGAAAAGCGTATATTTCGCCCACTGGCTGTGTGGCCAGGTAAAGGCCCTTCTCCATCATCCTCCTCCTCCTCACCTTCCTCTAATCCACCCTGTTCCTCCTCATCCTCCTGTTCCTCATCTCCCTGCACTTCCAGCTCTGGATCCGAAGTTTCAACAATTTCAGCAGCCTCCTCCACAGTACTACTGTCAGTGTGACTATCTAATTCCTCCTCCTCCTCTCTCCGCACAGGCAGTGTTCTCCTTGACATTCTCTCCTTATGCACTGTACTTCTCACTCTCATGTGCTTACACCCTCTCAAAGGACAAAATGGTGGGTGTGGGCTTTATATAGGGTGTGTGATGCATAATGTAGGGGACTAATGTCTACCAATCAGAGCCTGTGACAGATAATGCAGCATGCACTTTGTAGATAACTGTCATTCCGGTTGGTTGCTGTAAGCATGTGTCTGATTTAGAATTTGCCTAACTTTAATGAAGGCAGACACAATAACCTCACTCTAACAGCGCATATGCGCTGAAAAGCGCTTTTTAACATGACTAAAAATCGCACATGCGCTGAAAAGCGCTTTTTAACATGACTAAAAACCGCCGCATATGCGAATTCGCGGCAAAAAACGCGATTTTTAAAGGTGCGATTTGGTGCGATTTTATTTTTGTCTAAAAAATCGCACCCTATTACATTTCGCCCCTGATATCCAAAGAATATCCGGGATTGGACAGTGCCTGCGATTCTCATTATTTGTTTGGTTTATATTGTATAGAAGGGGTTTGTTCCCTTAACGTAGATACGGTCACTAGGTCTACAGCAGGATGCTACGTTTTCAGTGTCCATGTCGACTGTGTAGAAATTTGGGACAAAAAAATGTGAAAAACCCCATGTCGACCTTCCCCATGTGGACCTATTGCTTGTATCGACCTAATGACCAGGTCCACCTTCCTGCATGTCGACAATTGCTCTGCTTCGCTCTCCATGGTTTTCTCTCAAAATCAGTCTCTTCTCTCTCTCTCTCCCTGAAGCTCAGCCCTCTATACACATTTCTGACTCAATTATCCATGGCCCTCTTATTAACACTCATGAGATTTTTACATATCTCTCTACATTGACAATAACATCCACAAACTGTCGCCAGAAACAACACTCACAAACCACCTGCAGCTACACTTATCTCTCTCTACTACTTCTATTAGCTGGTGACATTTCACTTATTCCAGGCCCCAGCTGCTTGCCCCGCTCGCAGGCACCTAACTCTCAGGAACAAAGTAATCCAGCTAACCTCATAAACATCAAATGCCTCCCTTCACCCCCCAAATCACTAAAATGTGCGTTATGGAATGCACGCTCTGTTGGCAACAAATAAACATCCATCAACGACCTCTTCATTTCAAACAACTTCAACCTGCTGGCTATAACAGAAACATGGCTCTCACAATCCGACACAGCCTCCCCTGCAGCCCTGTCACATGGTGCTCTCCACTTCACACACACACCCAGGCCTGGTGACGGCAGAGGAGGTGGGGTTGGAATATTACTATCCCAATCCTTCACATACAAAGTTATACCACAGGTTCCATCACTCACATTCACATCATTTGAAGTACATTCCATCAGAACTTACACTCCTTTCTCGCTGCGTGTTGCAGCTATCTATCGCCCACCTGGGCAGACAACATGATTTCTGGAAGATTTTTCTGCCTGGCTCCCTCACTTCCTTTCCGCTGACATCTCAACCATCATCATGGGTGACTTCAACATTGCTATTGATAGCCCAAAATCTGCTGTTAATGCCTCCAAACTACTCTCTCTAACCTCCTCTCTCGGCCTCTCCCAATGGACTGACTCCTCTACTCATCGGGATGGCCACTGTCTTGATCTGATATTCACTAAGCTGTGCTCAGTGTCGGAATTCACCAAATTCTCCTTTCCCTCTCTCAGATCACAACCTTATCACCTGCATGCTGTCCTCTAGTACTTCTAACTCTAAAACACAGAAATCCTTTAATCCACCTCAAGCCCGCAGAAATATTAATGATATTAATTTTCAAGTACTCTCCTCCTCACTGCAACAACAGCTTGCTCCTATTTCTGCATTCACTACTCCTGAGATGGCGGTATCACACCTAAACCTAACCCTCAAAACAGCCCTGGATGAAGTGGCTCCAGTTACCCACCACACTCCACGTAGGCCTAGACGCCAACCGTGGCACTCTAAATTAACGAGACACCTACAAAATATCTCACGCAAAGCTGAGCGTAAATGGCATAAATCTCACAGTCCAATGGATTTCTTTACATATAAGAATATCTACCAGTACTATAGTTATGCCCTGGAAACTGCCAAACAAACATATTTCCAAACTCTCATTTCTGCTCAAGCTTCTAACCCAAAACGTCTTTTTAATACATTTAAATCCCTTCTCAACCCTCCCTCACCCAAGCCACCAACCACTATCCATGCACAAGATCTTGCTTCCTACTTCAGGGATAAGATTGACAAGATCAGAGATGAATTGGTATGCTCCAACTCAGTTGGTGATATGCTCAATTCCATACCTGAGCCCTCTGAAGCATTTGCTTCATTTGATCCCACAAATGAAGATGAAGTATCTGCACTTTTCTCTGCCTCACACTCTACTACCTCTCCTCTTGACCCTATACCCTCGCAAATAAATAAATCTCTGTCTCCTGTGCTCATTCCAATCTTAACTAAAATCTGTAACCTCTCTTTCTCTACTGGTGTCTTTCCTTCATTGTTCAAACAAGCAGTTATTACTCCGATTCTGAAAAAACAGAATTCTGATCCAAGCTTTCTCTCAAACTACCGTCCCATTTCTCAACTTCCATGCACCTCCAAACTACTTGAAAGACTTGGTTATACACGCCTCACACACTTTCTTAACTCGCACAACTTAATGGACCCGCATCAGTCAGGCTTTCATGCCCAACACTCCACAGAGACAGCACTGACTAAAGTTGTGAATGATCTGGTCACTGCTAAGTCTAAAGGCCACTACTCACTACTAATTCTTCTAGATCTCTCTGCTGCTTTTGACACTGTTGACCACACACTTCTCACACAAACACTACAATCCATAGGTCTTAAAGACACAGCCCTCTCTTGGTTCTCATCCTACCTCTCTAACCGCTCCTTTAGTGTTCATTTCTCTGATTCTACCTCCTCTTCGCTACCTCTTTCAGTTGGAGTACCTCAGGGTTCAGTTTTAGGTCCCCTGCTTTTCTCAATCTATACCTCATCTATTGGCAAACTAATCAGCTCCTTTGGATTTCAGTATCATCTGTATGCGGAGGATACTCAGCTCCTCCTATCCTCCCCGGACCTGTCCCCATCTGTATTGAGCCGTGTCTCTGAATGCCTTTCTGCTGTTTCATCCTGGATGTCATCTCGCCACCTCAAACTTAATATCTCAAAAACAGAATTAATTATATTTCCGCCAATAAATAGTAGTTACCAACCTGATATCTCTATCGCTGTTGAGAAGATGACAATCACTCCTACCTCTCAAGCTCGCTGCCTAGGTGTTATCCTTGACTCAGAACTTTCCTTTGTACCCCACATTCAATCTGTCTCAAAATCATGCCACATGCACCTAAAAAACATATTTAAAATTCGCCCTTACCTTACACAAGACACTGCAAAAACTCTAATCCATGCTCTCATCATCTCACGCATTGATTATTGCAATAATTATCTCCTTATTGGCCTTCCCCAATACAGACTCTCACCCCTACAGTCCATTATGAATGCAGCTGCAAGGCTAATCTTCCTAGCCAGACGTTCATCATCTGCAAAGCTACTCTGTCAGTCACTTCATTGGTTACCTGTATTCTACCGTATTTAATACAAAATTCTTTTACTTACACACCAAACTACACCAACATACATATCTTCTCTTATATAAAAATATCATCCAACACGACCTCTACGCTCCTCCCAAGATCTGCGTCTCTCATCCACACTCATTACTCGCTCCCATTCCCGACTGCAGGACTTTCTTCGGGCTGCACCCACTCTGTGGAATGCCCTCCCAAGCACAATAAGACTCTCCTCCAGTCTCCAAGCCTATAAGCGTTCCCTAAAAACTCATCTCTTCAGGCAAGCTTACCAAATTCCAGAACCAGTCATAGAACCTTGCATTCTGGTGGAATCGATGCAATAAAGAATACAGTATCTATCCTTATGTATCAATGCCTATTTCCCTATAGATTGTAAGCTTGCGAGCAGGGCCCTCCTACATTTTGACTGTCTGTAAATACCCTGTTTGTTGTATCACTGTCTGCTATTGTAAAGCGCAATGGAATATGCTGCGCTATATAAGAAACTGTTAATAAATAAAATAAATAAATAAAATCCTGCCTTCTAGCTATTGATCCATAACCCCTTAGGGAGTAGGAGAACAGCACCCTGAAGTGAAAATTATTCTTGACTTTTTATGAACATTGGACATACTGTATGGACATTGCTGGCGCACAAGTATGCGGATGCAGCACAGTTGAGATTATACAGTGGTGCATGTGTACAGACTAGCATTTTAGTATTGTTACATTTGTACACTGAAATGTTTCAGGAACGTTATTTGAAAGACGATCTGTCAGTATCAACTGATTCAAGAGGCACAGGTACAAGTCAGGGATATCAATATGTCCCTTAAGGTGTTATATGGTGTTATATGTCCTTTAAAGTTAAACAACACTGTCAGAGAGTAACACTGAGGCATACAAACTTGACAATCCAGTTTAGGAACAATGAGGAACAGATTTCCTGGTAGGAACTGAAAAATAGCATGGGTATAACAGGTATATGAATGAAAAATATATTTAAAAAAATGAAAAATATGAAAAAAAAGAGAAAAATATGGAAAAAAAATGGCAAGTCTGACAAATTTTAAAAATGGCATCGGAAGTTATAGTCTAAGGTGAAAGGAGTCTGCTGTCCTCTGAGCGACAAGTGCACAGGGCCCTTGTCTTACTATAAGAGTCTTAAGGGTGAAATTGTTGTTAAACGGGTGTGATTTTCCTGTCCCGGTCATACCCACACAGTTTTCACTTGTGCCACATGACAGTTACCTATAGACATATACCCATGTACAATCATTAATAAAAGTTTATCTATAAAATCACCCACAAATGGGATCAGTTTAAATGCACTTTATAGCACCTAAAAGTTTATCTCTCTCACTATAGCATTCTCTGGGGCACTATTCATATGTAGCAAGTGCCCCTTGATATATGGATCACAGCATCCAATATCTAGGTCAGCGCACCCTGTAGCAGATTTTTTTGGTACTTATTTCCTAGCACGGCACCCACGATCTAGATTGTATGTGTCGGGCTGATATCTCAAGCATTGCATGCATCTTATGTGTTTGTGCGGCATAAGATGCATGCGATGATACAATCGACGCGATCTACGAGATTTTTACATTGCAAGCATTGCATGCATCTTATGTGTTTGTGCGGCATAAGATGCATGCGATGATACAATCGACGCGATCTACGAGATTTTTACATTGCAAGCATTGCATGCATCTTATGTGTTTGTGCGGCATAAGATGCATGCGATGATGCAATCGACGCAATTGACGAGATTTTTACATTGGAATCAATGTGAAATGGTCCCTGAGACCCAATTTAACATTTATTCCAATGTAAAAAGCCCCCCAAACCCCAATTTTAATTGCTAACCCCCCCTCATGGGTGAAATGGCCCCCCCATTGTTAACGCCACCCCACTATTGACACCAACCCGAAGCTTGGCGAGCGCAGCAAGCCCGCGAGGGGCAGCGGTACGCGTCCTCTGACCTTTCCATACCCCCACTATCCACGTCGAGTTTATTTTATATAGTGTGGCGAGCGCAGCGAGCCACCGGGCCCGAAGCGTGGCGAGCGTAGCGAGCCCCTCGAGGGGACGCGGAATATATGTGAAGTAGTCCGCGTCCTCTCACGGGGCTCACTGCGCTCGCCACGCTTCGGGCTCGGTGTCTCGCTGCGCTCGCCACGCTATATAAAATCAACTCCACGCCGACGTGGGTAGTGGGGGTATGAAAAGGTCGGAGGACGCGTACCGCCGCCCCTCACGGGCTCGCTGCGCTCGCCACGCTTCAGGTTGGCGTTGATAGTGCTGGTGGCGTTAACAGTGGTTATTGGGGGCTCACGATTTAATCTTATATCATCTTATGGATCTCATGGATCTTATGCATCTTATGGATGCATAAGATCCATGAGATGCATAAGATGAGATCCATGAGATCAGGAATAACGGGTAGAAATAAGAGGCAGGGTGCCGGGTTGCTGCAAAATTATGCAACCCGGCACCCTGCCTCTTATTTCCACCCGTTATTCCTAATCTCTCCATAGGAGTCCAGCACACAATAGAGACAACCTACAAGCCTTTCCCCGCATGTAGGAGTGTAAGCCACTCAACGCGCCGGACTGTTGAGATTGTAGTCAACATAGTATTGACATATGCCCTTAGTTTGAAGTGGGCTAGCAGCCCAAGGCAATTTAGTAGACAATCCTGCACAAGAGTGCAGACAACTCAGAGGAATCTGCTCCACTGACATCAGTGACACACACGCTCCATGTAGCACACATACCAATTGCGAACTCAACTCCCCTAGGGGGAACATTCAACTGCGCAAAAATTTGGAAACAATTTCCTTTTTAATCATTTCCTTCCTTGTCTCCCTCACATCTATATTACCTTTATATAGAAATGGTCACATAGTTTTTATCTTTACTCATAGATACACATTGCTACAGCAATTATATTATACACACTCTATGTGATACGAACTTCCACCCCACAGAAGAAATGATACCCGCTCAGTTGACACGGACTGATCATGTTGATTTAATACACTTGATTCACTGTTTTTCTCATTTTTTTCACTAATGCACATTTGTCTTTATTATGTATCAGTACGTTCACCATGAACTTGTATGCAGCAATACGGCTTTGTAAAATATCCCTTTGTCACATTCACAGCACCATTGAGTCATGTTGCCTAGGCAACCAACCGGAGCGGAGTCTGAGCGATCGGGATCTCTGACAGCGAGACCTGCAAGCTAGCCGGAGGTTTCCAGTCCCAGCGGCGTGGAGTGTCCCAATGGCAACGATCGGCTGCACGTCGGCGGCATGAAGGCAACAGCAGGCGCCGTTGACGTACCAGATGCAGCGTGAGCCAGGTGAGACAGAACACCAAGGCGCTGAGGAAGGAAGCCCTCGGTATAGGCAGGTAAGGAGGCAGCCAGAGGTTTGACGCTTCAGACAGCGCCCGGCGGGGGGAGGGGCCTCATGACACAGGTGCAATTGATTCACTTCGTTATCTCTGTATATAACCAATGTATGTTCACTCATCTCACTGTGGCCCTTATTCTGGTTCGTGCGGTACGGCCCGCGTGCGGCCGTACCGCCGATGTTTTCCGTCTGCACATGCGCAGAGGTCAATCTGCGCATGTGCAGGCGAATTCGCCGCACATAACGTTAGTACGCCGCAAAGGGGGCGTATAGGGGCGTGAGGGGCTTCATGCCCTCATTTCCCTATGTATACGCCCCGCGTTTCATGGGCGTTCCCATGCAAACGCGGGGCGTACGCATGGTAATGAGGCCATGACGCAACTCATGGGGGCGGAAAGCTGACGTCGCCGGATGTCAGCTTTCAGCCCCCATACAAGCTACCACACGGACGATTGTCCGTGTGGTCTCAGCTTGCGGGAGCTGCCGCGGCGTGCGGACCTGCCTTCGATGGTCGACGACCATCGAATGCAGGGGGCAGCTCCCACCATGGTGGAGGCGTACGCCTCCACCATTTTCATGCGGATCGGCAGCCGTCCGTGTACGGACGGCCGTGCCGATCCGTCTTGTAGGCGGGGATTCGTCTGGTGCGGTCGGAGCCCAGAATAAGGGCCTGTATGTGTACTGTTCTTGAAAAAAGTCACCCGACTGAAACGTTGGACACCACCACAGCCTGGTATTGACTCTTCATTTATCAGACCTCTGAGTGCCGCCGTTCCCCCTTGGGAAAAACTGTCTACATACAAGGTATTTCATACCCTGGAGGGCACCGGAGCAATTTGACCATCTGCAACAGTAAGGAGTGCCGGCCCTACCCCACAATTGTGTGTATATATATATATATATATATATATCCATAAATTGGGGATAGCACTCTCCAAATGTGTCGACATCTGCTGGGGTGCCATCATCCAGAAAGTCCCAAAGATTCAGGTACTTCCAAATATATGCAGAGAAAAATGGAGACACTCACCGGACTTGCTTGTAACTTATTTTAATCTCACCAGTACATTAGTGCATTATAGTGGGTACAGGTCGAGGTTTCGGTCCAGTGCAGGACCTTTTTCAAGACCCCCTTCCTGCTCTCTCCAGTGTGCCAGGAAGTGGGTCTTGAAAAGGGTCCTGCACTGGACCGAAACGTCGACCTGTACCCACTATAATGCACTAATGTACTGGTGAGACTAAAATAAGCTTCAAGCAAGTCCGGTGAGTTTCTCAATTTTTCTCTGCACATATATATATATATATATATATATATATGCTTCATATGGCTGGCACTCACATTTGGGTCATGGTTAATTGCTGGAGTGACTGTCCGTTGCCACAGGTTATTTTGCAAACCATATGGAGAATACACATCCCAAATAAATGGCATCACTCACCAGTCTGTTTTTCTCAGTCAACAGAGTTTATTCAGGCAGTATGGCAGAGGGTGCAGGGCATCTACGTTTTGGTCCTCCTCTGGGACATTTGTCAAGATAACATGTGGATGGCATGTGATTTATAGTAGACATGACCCGGAAGTACTGGTTGCATTGTGATTACTCTGTCTGAAGTTAAGAGCCAATACACAGCAGTAAATAATGTATTAGTATTACTATTCGGACATAAATGTGAAAATCATCACAAAGAAGCGCTATTAATTAAATATTAAATATTAATTAAATATATAAATACCTGAAAGGTAGCATGGCGAGGAGGATCCATACCAAGTCCGGGTCACTGGTGTCAGTGACCTGCATGTTGGAACGCATGCCAGTTCCACATGCAGGCACGCTATTAGATCGGGATAATCTACACATCCGAAACTGGATGTAATGTCAGTGGAGCGAATATTGGAGCGCAACACTGTGTGTAACCTCTAATATAAACCGCATAGGTTGAAAAAAATTGGTATATTGGCGTAGCATATATTTTCACTTATAGCCAGCGTATAATATCTCTTGTTATCAGCCGGTTAGCGGGTCAGATATTTTAAATGCTTAACAATATTTCTCTTTCAATGGTCCTGGTGACACAGCTCAACACTGGGATGTAGGAGGGTCCGAAGGAGCCAGGCACCTATCCTAAAGCTTTTAGAGGGTAGGCTCCTCCCATACTGCATCCCGGACTCTTCAGTTCGTGTTAGGTGCCCACTGGAGTGGGTGCTATTCTAAAGGGCTGCAGGAGCAGCCGAAGAATTAGAGTAGTTAGGGAATTTTTATTATTTTATTAACTTTCACCCTAGCTAGGTAGGCACAGTGTGAGGATTCTCATTAGTGAATCCTCACACTGCTAGCGCAGCAGGAGCTGACAGAAGCGCGTCCTGTCAGCTCACTGTGCACAGGGGAGATGCTGTCTGGCCTCCCTGTGCAGCGCTTACAGCTTCTTTTAAGAAGCTGCCTGGGCTCCGGAGCACTCTGAAACTGGCTTCACGCAGGTGCGGATCATGGGGGACAGGCGCTCCGTGATGGCGGCGGCCATTTTCTGCGGAGCTTACACACTGAGCTCCTGTTATGAGAGGACAGCAGTGTGTTACAGGCATGTTCCAAGTTGTCCCCAGTCGAGGGGGAGATACTGGAACTAGGAGATCCTACTAAGGGAGCGGCTGACTGGGGGTGGTTGGCGCCAAAAAGTCACGGACCCCGCAGCAGCAGGGACTTGGTCTCTTCCCTCACTCTGTTTTGGCGCCTTTCAGAACGCTTGCAGCGGAGCTGAGCTGGCTTACAGATCCTGACAGAGTGTTTGGATTTCCTGGGCATCGTTTCCCCGCATCTGAAACCGACAGACAGATAAGTGGCTGGGTGCATTGACTCTGTATAAGCGCTGTTGTACATTGTATGCACTGTGTGGTTACTTTACATCATGTCTGAGCAACAAGCTGTGGTTTTGGGGGAGGGAGCCCTTAATACTATGAGCGCTTGTAATGTGTGCACACAAAAATTTGTACCTGAGCAGATGGCCAAGGGGGGTTTGTGTATTGCTTGCGCTGCTGTGAGACCCATGGGGTGTGAACCCCAGAGGGCAGAGCAAATTGAACCCGCGTGGGCTAGTGCCCTGGGCAGGTCTGTTAACGCTTTAGTGCAATTGCTGGACAGACAGAGTGATGCCTTGGTAGAATCTCAGAGACCTATGTCATCATCTCAGCAGTCCTCTGGCTCCTTGCCTCTTACCCAGGCAGATCCTGCCTTCATACAGGTGATGCAGGATACTGCAAAGGGGATCAACAGGTTTAGTGATTTACTAGACAAAATTGATGTTGATGCTGTAGGGACCCCTAAAAGGTCTTACTCGGTGCCTTTATTGGTAGATGAAGAGGAGAGAGCATATGCAGACATTCCCTGGGAGCAGGGTGATGATTCTGAAGATTCCTCAGCCGCAGGGGTGGAGGATTTGATTATAGCTGTTAAACAGGCTTTAAAACTTTCAGTGGAGGATAAAACTCCTGCTAAAGGTGTATTTAAACGGCAGCGTAAGGAAGCTGTTACTTTTCCTTCAGATAAAGGTTTACAAGAATTGTTGGAAGGAGCTTGGAAAACTCCTGATAAAAGGCTGCAGATACCAAAGAGATTCTTAAGTTTGTACCCCATGCCGGAGTCTCATGCGGAGCTCTGGGAAAAAGTGCCAGTAGTTGATGCTTCTGTGGCATGTCTGTCAAAAGCTACTCTATTACCAGTGCAAGGGGGCGCAGCTTTTAAGGACCCGGTGGACAAAAAGCTGGAGGGTAATCTCAAAGCTATATTTGAAGGGGTGGGATTCACCCTACGTCCCCTTATTGCTTCAGCCTGGGTCTCTAAGGCCATGATTGAGTGGGCCAATGATTTATGCACCATTTTACATGCTGATCCTGGTGTGTTATTGCTAGCGGAGAAGCTTAAGGCAGCTGCAGAATATGTGTTGGAAGCCGAAGAGGAAGCTCTCAAAATGGCGACCAGAGTTTCCACAGTGTCTATCAATGCCAGGAGAGTACTCTGGCTTAAGGCCTGGGAGGCAGATAATGAGTCTAAGAAGGCCTTAGAAACATTAGCTTTCAAAGGAAAGTTATTATTTGGATCTGAATTAGAAGAGATTATTAAGCAGGCCACGGGTGGCAAGAGTACCTTCCTGCCTGCCCCCGCAGCCAAGCAGACATCAAGATTTTCTGCTTTTAGGCCGTCCTTTCGGCCCTCCCCTAGAGGTGGTGCGTCCTTTCGAGGACAGTCATTTAGGGGAAAGTTTCAGTCCTCCAGGGGTAAGGCCCCAAAGTCAAAATTTGGTTCTTTCCACAAGAAACCTGTCACCAAAGGAGAGGACAAACCCTCCGCATGACTGTCAGGGGATTTGCCCGGCAGTGGTAAAGGTGGGGGGTCGTCTATAACTGTTCAAGGATGCCTGGGCGTTACTAGACCAGGATTCCTGGGTGTTAGACATTATAGCCCAGGGATACAGAATTCCCTTCAAAGGTCTTCCTCCGAGAAGATTAATTCCCACAGTTTTACCAAAGGAAGCTCGGCTCCGTACAGCTCTCTTAAGAGCAGCTCACTCTCTGTTAGAGAAGGGGGTGGTAATCCCGGTTCCCAGGGCAGAATGGAAGAAAGGCTTTTATTCCACTCTGTTTCTGGTACCCAAACCAGACGGGTCTTTCAGACCAATACTGAATTTAAAGTCACTAAATGTCCATTTGTGGGTAGACCATTTCAAAATGGAGTCTCTACGGTCAGTGCTGCTAAGCCTGGACCAGGGAGAATTTTTGGCGTCCAGGACGCGTATCTTCATGTCCCCATACACCCGGAACATCAGGCCCTGTTGAGGTTTGCGATAGGAGACCTGCACTTACAGTTCCAGGCGTTGCCCTTTGGTCTGGCCACAGCACCAAGGGTTTTCACCAAAATAATGTCTCTAATGGCGGCTGTGCTCCGACTGAGGGGAATCACAGTGATACCTTATTTGGACGACCTGCTGTTCAAAGCAGAGTCAGCACACAGGTTGCAGAGTCATTTGGCAGAAGCCATCAGTTTTTTGCAGGCTCACGGCTGGCTTTTAAACTTGCAAAAGTCTCAGTTGGTGCCGTCACAGAGACTCCAATTCTTAGGGGTCATTCTGGATACCCATCTACATCGGGTAATTTTAACGGAGGCAAAGGCCAGGGACCTGGTTGCCCTAGCCCAGGAGATTCTCAGCTCTCGGAGCACATCAGTGTGGAGGTGCCTCAAGCTGCTGGGGAAGATGGTGGCGTCTTTCGAGACGCTGCAATTTGCCAGGTTCCACTCTCGGGGGTTCCAGTGGAACATTTTGACGGCTTGGTCAGGAAACACACAGACCATGAAGTCAGAACAGATTGTGCTGTCTTCGGAAACTCGAGCCTCCCTGAAATGGTGGACAGATGTGGATTCCCTTCAGTGGGGTCGGTCACTGCAGTCCTGAAGCTGGCTGGTAGTCACTACCGACGCCAGTCTCAGGGGCTGGGGGGCAGTAGTCTTGGACCTGCGTCTGCAGGGCTTGTGGACTCCAGAGGAATCTGCCTTACCGATCAACATCTTGGAACTGAGAGCTGTGTGGAAAGTGATTTCTCTGGCGGGAGACAGGTTACAGAGGCTCCCTTTAAGGATTCAGACCGACAACGCCACAGCTGTGGCGTATCTGAATCACCAGGGAGGCACACGCAGCAAACTGGCCATGTGGGAGGTGTCCAGAATCCTCTTGTGGGCGGAACAGAATGTTCCAGCTTTATCAGCTATATTCATAGCAGGAGTGGAGAATATAGAGGCCGACTTCCTGAGCAGGGAGGAGCTGAAGGAAGGGGAATGGAGCCTGAATCCTCAGATATTTCATCAAATTACCTTGAAGTGGGGAACCCCGGACGTGGACCTGATGGCATCCAGGTTCAACCATCAGGTGCCCAGGTTTTATGCCAGGACAAGGGACCCACTGGCAGAAGCAGTGGATGCCATGACTATCCCCTGGGAGGGGAATCTTCTTTATGTTTTTCCGCCAGTCCCAATGCTGGCGAGAGTGTTGAAGAGAATACAGGCTCAAGAAATCCCAGTGATTTTAGTGGCCCCGGATTGGCCAAGGAGGTCCTGGTACTCGAGGCTTCAGAAATTGTCTGTGGACTCGTGGCGTCTACCTCTGAGGTCAGATCTTCTAAGACAAGGGCCGTTCAATCATCTGGATTCAGCTCGATTAATTTTGACGGCCTGGCTGTTGAAACCGCCATTTTAAGGAATAAGGGATTCTGAGGCAGTGGTTAACACCATGATAAAAGCCAGAAAGTCAGTGTCTTCGGCAAATTATTATAGGGTCTGGAAGACCTATATTCGTTGGTGTGAGAGACAGAAGTCTCATACATCACGCTTTAAATTGACAAAAATGTTGGAATTCTTGCAGGATGGTTTTTCCTCTGGGTTAAGCCTTCAGTCTCTAAAGGTGCAGATCTCGGCCTTGTCCATTTACTTCCAGAAAAAGATTGCATTATTGCCGGAAGTACAGACCTTCCTACAGGGGGTGTCTCGGTTGAAACCTCCCTACAAACAACCAGTAGCACCATGGGACTTATCGCTGGTTTTGGAGTGCCTTCAGAAGGCACCTTTTGAACCATTAAGGTCGGCTGACCTTAAATTCCTTACATGGAAGCTGGTATTTTTGTTGGCAGTGGCGTCAGCAAAAAGAGTATCGGAGTTGGGAGCTTTGTCCTGCAAGTCTCCCTTCCTGATATTTCATGATGATAGGGCTGTTCTTCGGACAGTACCCCAATTTTTACCGAAAGTAGTCTCTGCATTTCATATAAATCAGGAGATAGTTCTGCCTGTGTTTCAACCCCCTGAGGGTTCAAGGAAAAGGGACAAATTGAGGAGTTTGGATGTTGTGCATGCTTTACGCATTTATGTGGACAGAGTTAAGAGTGTCAGAAAGACTGATACCTTGTTAGTGTTGTATGACATACACAAAATTGGATGGCCTGCTTCTAAGCAGACCATTGCTAGGTGGTTGCGCTCTGTTATAGCGTTTGCATATACAAAAGTTGGTAGGCCTGTCCCGGCCAGGATTATTGCGCATACCACCAGGTCGGTTGCCACCTCTTGGGCGGTTCGACATGGGGCAACAGCTGAGCAGGTTTGCAGGGCTGCCACTTGGTCATCTGTTCATACATTTGTCAAATTCTATAGGTTCCATGAGTTCGCGTCGGAGGACGCATCATTCGGGTGTGCAGTGATGAGAACTGCAGACCTGAGCGTCCCAGTGTTGAGCTGTGTCCCCAGGACCATTGAAAGAGAAAAAGGGATTTTTGTAAGAACTTACCGTTCGAATCCCTTTCTCTGATATGGTCCTGGTGACACAGCGATCCCTCCCTTACGCTCAGTAAGTATGCCAGGTTCATGATGTTTCATGTTATTTGGTTAAAAGTTATTGTTGAAAAATGTGCATATAATATGTGCAGGCGTTTGTACTGAGTTAATGTATTCCAGTGGCTTTGAAAGATTGAACTGAAGAGTCTGGGATGCAGTAGGGGAGGAGCCTACCCTCTAAAAGCTTTAGGATAGGTGCCTGGCTCCTTTGGACCCTCCTACATCCCAGTGTTGGAAAGAATGGTGTGCCCCCTAGGGTGCACAGACAGGCGCTATCAAGGGTGCCTCGCTAAGAGCAGCCACTTAAAAAGGGGTTGTCAGCCCCAATAGACCAGGCAAAAAAGAAAATGAAGTGGCGCTGGTTTGATGAAAAGGGTATATAAATGTTTAATAACAATTAAAATTGATAGGTACAATTGCACAATATGAAAAATATTAAATAATGAAAAATAAATAATAAAGAATAAATAAATTGAATTGAGGAATCAGATAGATAAAAACAAATATGTTGTTATAACTGGACCGGAGGCTGAATTGATGAATCGAAAAGTGTGACCAGTTCCATTGGATGAGGAGGTATAACAATAATTTGAGAAAGATCAAGGGGCCCACTGGGCTAATAGTTACCACACGATGTCTCAGATGGTCTAATCCCAAATATGGTTATGGGGTGTCCTCAATTGGTTGCGGTGGTGGGGCCACAATGGGCAATGACCCGATGATGACGGGGACTAAGGTTGTATATAGCCAGGTATTTTCCACTTCGCTAGAGGTCCCAATTTAGCGGTTGATAGAATGCAGGTGTCCTCAAGGTTGGTAAACTTGAATGGCAAGTGATGTAAGTGGCCAACCTCAATTCCTGCGCTCGCTGTATACAAGATGTCTGGTTGGGATGATGACCGATGATTGGTATTGATGGTAACAGGCTGAGAGAGCGTGGGTGACAAGATGACAATGAAGATCCAGATGGGCTGGGTAGGCAGGGGGTATTCAATGGGTACAGTTGGTCCGGTCCAGAGGTACTCCTAACGCGTTTCGCTGCTTGAAAGGTGCAGCTTTTTCACATGATTTGTTGGTATGTCTAGAGTACTACAATAAAGTGCTAGTGCATTACAGTACAAATATCAAGTATTGCACATATATAAATCATATGATTAATAATATTTATAATTGATTAAGCGGGTCAGAAGCTATACTGCTGTGTACTTCCACCTCATTGTTAATGAGTAAAATATGGACAATCGATGGTTTCCAGCTACACATCCAGAAAAACAATGTACTGTATAGAGTAATTTAACCCACGTGGCCAGATGGTATCGAGTTTGTGTATCCACATCGCTTTGCGGCGTAACAGCAATTTTGCTCTATCTCCGCCTCGGGTCAATGGTGGAATCCTGTCTAAGACCATACAGTGTAAAGTTGATTAGGGGTGATGGGCAGTCACAAAATGCTTCACTTCTGGCTTGTCTGTCTGTCCAGTGCTCAGGGCCGTCGATATCGATAATCTATGATTTGCCATCCTTTGTTTAAATGGACATATTGTTATGCCTACATATACTAGTGAGCATGGACAGGTCAGGGTATAGACCATGTAGTCCGACATACAGGATAAGCGGTGTAAGATGTTGATCTTTTTCCCGTATGTGGGTGATGGAAATACGATCCTGTTGTCATGCTCCGACAAGTAGCACAACCAGTGCATTTATAGCATCCTTTTTTAGCAACAGTTAACCAGGTATTGCTAGCTGGCGTCGGTGTCATTTGTGGACGCATCAAGAGATCTTTTAGGTTGCGTCCCCTTCTGTAGCTGATAAGTGGTTTGTTAGGTAGCTTTCCTTTGAATATAGGGTCAGAGGCTACCACATGCCAATGCTGCCTGATCAGTTGTTGTACTTGTTGACTAGCGGTGTTATACATTGTGGATATCACAAATGGGTTGTTGTCATTTTGCTTCTTTTGGTTGATGCTGGATGCAGCGAGCTTACGGGCCTTCAGTAGACAATGTGAGATGGTTGCATTTGAATATCCCCTCGTTAGAAATCTGGCTGTCATCTCTTGTAGTTGTATTTCCGCGATGTTTGTCCGAATTATTTCTCAAAACTCGCACAAATTGAGAAATCGGCAAGTTTCTTTTCAGTCCAATGGGGTGGAAGCTTTCCGACCGCAACAGTGTGTTGCAGTTTGCGGTATAGCTTGTGACCATATCCGCCGTCAGCTGTGTAGATTGTAACATCAAGGAATTCTATAGACTCCATTTGTGCGTTAATGGTAAATCAGATTGGTGAGTCAATTTAATTGAGATGATGAAACATTTCCAACAAGGATGAGGGAGTATCATTCCAAATTAGGAATATGTCATGTATGAAACGATGGTAGCAGGTCATCTTACCTCCAAACTGCGGGCAAATGTGGGTCCTCTCATACGTATCCATAAACAGGTTAGCGTATGAGGGTACGATGTTACTGCCCATAGCTGTACCTGCAGTCAGGAGGTAAAACCAACCACCGTATTTAAAGTAATTGCATGTTAGAGTTAATTCTAATAGGGCAATCAAAACCTCGACTGGTGGTTGAACTTGGTGACTTGTCTAACAAGACTTGTTAACCCTTACAAAACTGCAGCTACTTATTCAAAATGATACACGATAAAATGTGAATGTGCCCACTTTTTTGATGGCCAAACCAGCATTGGGTCATATGCTAGTGACACCCGTCTGTTGATTTCAGGTGTCAAATTTGTGACCCAAGACTTGTTAACCCTTGAAAAACTACAGCTACTTATTCAAATGAGACATTATGATGTCTATGTGCCCATTTTGCCTGTATATTTCATGCCCAAATCAGCGTTGTGCAATGCCAAATACACTTGGGCCATTTGTAAGTGATACCCCTCTGTTGATTTGAGGTGTAAATTTTGTGGCCCAAGACTTGTTAACCCTTGTAAAACTGCAGCCTATTCAAAATTATAAAATGGTGCATGTGCCCACTTTGTCCATGTACTGTATTTCATGCCCAAACCGCTGTTGGGCCAGGCAAAATACACTTGGTTCATATGTAAGTGACACCCTTCTGTTGATTTCAGATGTCAAATTTGTGGCCCAAGACTCGTTAGTCCTTGCAAAATTGAAGTTTCTGAAGAAGAAGCTGGAGATTGAATAAGAAGTGAATAAGAAGCTAACTTCATCCTCATGACTTTAATGGTCTCTATGGGCCACATGAAATGAAGTGCAAATTGGACAAAAATGCAAGTTTAGTCCTAAACTCGCACGTTTTGCCTATCTCGCAAATATAATAGAGTGCGTATCTGGATGATTTCACATTGGTCTTTTTCATCTCACAAAAAAAACAAACAAACAACTCGCATCCAGATATGTAAGTTTGCTGTCGTAATGCACCGGGAAAATGTAAATGCCATGTAAATTAAACACAGATTAACCCCGTAATTAACAGGTCCCTATTAGGCTACGTGCTAGGTGTACCTATAGATATAGGGTGGACCTAGACTCTCTCTCTCTCAGATCTGGAGGTGGTTGAGCTGTTTACGCTAAACCTCACAAACCTTCAGAACTTATATGGGCAAGTGAGACATGACTTGGATCTTTTGACTGGCAGCAGCAATGCAGTGCCTTGGCTGCATAAATGAATGTGTGCCCTGAACCTTTTTGCCACAGTCTCTTATCAGTCTGTGAGCTCATGGGTGAAGGTGATTACACAAGCCACTTTCTCTAGGCATGTAAGTGTTAGCTGCCTTGATGAATTTGTGGTGTACATATGTCTTATTTCCCAATTGTGACAGGGACCTGATGGTGGCTTTACCTAGGCTCTCATCCTTTCCTAATATGCTGGGAGCTATAGATTACATACACATTGAGATAAAATATCTGCACTTAAAGAGCTATTTCTGTTTAAATAGACATGGCTACCATTTCCTCAGTGTACTTATGGTTTGCGATGCTAACCCTATTCACAGTGTGTTTGCAGGTTACTAAGGGTCTTGCCATGATTCCTATATCCTGCTCCAGTCAGCCCTGTGGAAGATGTTTGAGGAAAGAAACTATGCCGGAAGGCTGGATACTTGGTATGTGCCATTTCATGTTACCTAATATATGTATTTGAATGCTCCAGGTATATACGCTGACTGCATATTCGATTGAAGTATGTCACTTACTACCTAACGCACACACTGATTGAAACTATTGCTTCACATGAATCTCTGTAAGCTACTATTCCATTACAATTATCCAAATCCATGTTGTAAACATTTTATAAACAACGTTATATAATACTTGTGACAGATTTTTACACTCTACTGATACAGGTGATTCAGGATATGGGTATCAGACTTGACTCATGACACTTGTGTCAAAACCACAAGGCCCTTCCCAATAACGGTACAACTGTGCACACAATGCCTCCTGAAATGTAATTAAGCAGACATTTTGCATGCTGAAGTGCAGGTTTGCACTTCTACTCATGGGAGTAGAAGTGTATCCTGCAATAGGTTTAAAAGTTTTTCCGAGCCTTCAACACATTTTATTTAGACAAAACTTGCACAAGGATGTTTCGTGAGAAAGCTTTGTCAGGGTCAGGGATGTTAGTGTAAAGATAACAGACCTATAACTAGTATAGCTATAATTCTTAATATTAGGCTCAATAAGAGAGAGCTTTGGTCTTCCCCAAGTCAAAGAACCCCCCCAAAAACTAGGTTCTTCAGGGAGTCAAGGAGATTGCTACTACATTCAGGGAGAGTTGGAAAGTATTGTGTGCACACTTTAACCTTGACAGGTTATTGGGTCACAATAGTGTGAATTGCTGTTTTGTAAATATTATGTTCTCCACAATCTACCTAATCATTTTTTGCAAGTTGGCACGGTACACTAATTTGGGGTCCATGTGATCTATAAATGAAACCTTTTGCATGTGCGAATCTCTGTCTTTGTTGACCATTTGGTGTCGACCTATTGATTGTAGGACCCTTTATTCCATGACCGATAAGGAAAGTGGTAATTATCGTTTTATTATGTTTATTTTAAAATGTTGGATAGGTATTAAATGTATATAAACTTATTTTTAGGCTTTCTGTGGCAGTATTCAGGCCCCAAGCACTATCCTGGAGCCATCCGAAGAGATGACAGCTCAATCTCCACAGCTACTTGGTGAGTCTGGTTAAAAAAAGAAAACACACTTTAACAATGCATCATATACACTTGCACATAAAAGTCAGCACTGTATTGAATGGTCTTGCACAGGATTGGTCCAACAATAATTCCCAAGATTGAAAACTCTGGGCGTTATAAACTTGCCCCGTAGTCTCCAGGTTTGAAAAAAAATATATTTGACTCCCTTCTTAGAAGACCTACTCAAGTGATGAGTATGCCGGGCTTCTTAAAAATGGTAAAAAAGTGTTTTTTAACCTTTTTTTTCCAATTAAGACAAGCAAAACAGTGTAAATACCACACATTTCGATTATCTCATCTCTATGAATAATATATTTTTTTTAACCAAAAGTGTTGCTTTGCCCTGCATCTTGGCAAATTGCCCATTTAAAAAAAAAAAAATTATGAGTTCCATTTTTGGATTTTAGTAAATCGCTCAGTTTACAAATCACATGTGAGCGTGCAGGTACCCCTTGTATCTTGATCAATAAATATCTCATAATCTGAGAGCTTCTGGAAAAATGAACATATGCATATAGAGAAAATGAGAAATTAACCGGTGAATTGTTAACCAGGTCAGGAGAAAGTAATTATGTTTTGCAGGCATGCTAGTTTTAGAGTTCCCAAGTGCTTCAAATATGCAGTGCTGAACTAGTAAAACGAAATTTAATTTACAGTATATATTCATTAAATCCTATAATTACTGTACCCCTTGCATTTAATAATAATTAATGATTCCCCTTGTGTTTAGCATTAAGTGGGTCCACTTATATTTGTGAAATGATTTATATTTAAAATTACAGATGTGTCCACATACATCTATCCTCAAGTTGTGTCATACAAAACATTTGAGCTGTAGTGCCGGGCATCTTTGCATGTGACTTTTTTTGTTAAAAAAAGCTTATTCGCACCAGCTGCTTTTGCTGATTAAAATGATATGTGGCATGCATTTGCATTTCAAATGGAACCTGAGGATGCCTGCACCCATTGTGATACGGATCGTGCGTTTTGTCTAGACCGCATCGCATATAGGCCCTTATTCTGGTTGACTCGCTCGGGTGCGAATTTGCACGCTTGTGAGTCAACCAAAACCCGCCCTGCGAATGGTGGTACGCCTGCCCACCTTCGCACAGAGTTCGATGGCGCGGCATGCAGATGGATGTTTTACATAAACGTCCATTTGCATGCCATAAGGAACCTCCCTATCTTTCAATGGTCGCCGACAATCGAATGATGCTGAAAGCGCACGCATATGTAAGGGTGGTCCAGACCACTTATACATATGCATGTAGATTTCCAGGGAATTAAGCAGCTGACATCCAGTTATGTCAGCTGTCTGCACCCCGCACGTGCGTAACAAACGCATTACCATGGCTCGCCCAGAATTTTCATAGGAACGCCCATGAAACGCTGGGTGTTCATATATGCTAATGGTTCTGCCCACCACTCCATGCCCCTCTCCACCCCCTGCTCGAAAGGCAGGGAAGGTGCACCCAACAAATAATTTTTCGCCGAGTTCACACGCATCCAGCGTATACACATGGACAGGAATGCTGCCACGCATGCGCATACGCAAAACATCGGTTCCCTGTGCGAATTCGCACCCAAGTGAGTCAACCAGAATAAGGGCCATAGTTCAAAATGCTAAAGTAGCGGGAATTTTTAACAAGATGCAATGCGATCTAGTACAAATAGTACGTGCAGCACATACTTTTTGTACGATGTGATGTGCGTGGAAGTGCGCATTGCAAGCCCAAAACGCACTGTGTGTGGGCACCTTTACAGTATTTTTTTTGCACAAAATGAGTTTTGTCACATAAATCTGAATACTAAATAAAAGAGAGACAGTCAGGAGTGGTTTATGGTTTTCCATACTGGACCGCACAGAGGGCCAAATATATCTAGCTTCAAAAAGTGATAAAATAGAGAGAGATAAACAGCCAGCCAATCAATCAGCTTCTAACTATCATGTTACTGACTGGGTTTGAAAAATGAGATGACATATTTGTATGTTTCAAATATGTAATAGGCATCATGGTGTGTGGCATAATGTGTAACTGGCATCACGGTGTGTAGCACAATGTGTAATGGGTATTACGTGTGTGGCCTTATGGGTAATTGGCATTACGGCATGCGGCTTTATGCGCAATGGGAACTAGGGTATAGAACCTTTTGTTAATTTATTTGAATCCCACCACTGGGTATAGCGGTCCCACAGTCGGGATCCCAACAGTCATTAGCCCGACGTCAGGATCCCGACTAGCCGGACCCAGACAGCATGGTGAGAGCAACTAAGCCCCTTGCGGGCTCGCTGCACTCGCCACGCTGCGTGCATGGTGGCTCGCTACACTCACCACCTATTTTATTCTCCCTCTATGGGGGTCGTGGACCCCCACAAGGGAAAATAGCAGGTGGCCGTCGTGAACCTGGCTGTCTGTGTTTTGACAGTCGGGATCCCGACGTCGGGTGAATGCTTGTCGGGATCCCAACTGACCCCGTCCAGCACCCCCTCATTCAGCCTGTTATGTGCCGCAAGACGATTGGGCTCACTATTTTATTCTCCCACCATGCCCTAGTGTATGGTAGGGCATGAAATAGCGCCTGTCGGCGCAAAAAACAGTTACAAACCCCATGGCAACCTTTTGACTGTCGACCTAGACCCCTGACGACCTTGATTGACCCATGTTGACATAAACCCCTGTCGACCTTGCTGCATGTCGACCTAGTGGTGTTGAGCTAATGACTGGCGACTTAGTTGTTGTAAATTCAATGACCGTATACCTTCATATGGATATTGTTTATAAACAGATGTATGCTTAATGCAGGAGTTCCCAAACTGTGGGGGTTATTCTTGTTCACTCTTTCTGACAAATTCCTTCTTAGATGGACAAAACCATGAGCACTGCAGGGGGGCAGATGTAAAATGTGCATAGAGAATTAGATTTGGGTGAGCTATTTTGTTTCTGTGCAGGGAAAATATGGACTGCTTTATTTTTACACTGCAATATAGATCTCACTTTGAAGTAAAACCCCACCTAAATCTTGTTATCTCTGCACATGTTACATCTGCCCCCCCCCTGCAGTGCACATGGTTTTGTCCATCTAAGAAGGATTTTGTCAGAAAGAGTGAACCAAAATAATCCCCTGTGTGCCTAGGCACCCTGGAGTGCCTCAGGACACTTGTAATGGGATTGGTGGTTTAGGATAAATTCATTATAGGGCAAAGCAATAGGCAAAACTAGATTTGGTGGCCAATCATGAAATATGTGGGCAAACAAAAGTGAATCTGTTTTCTTGCTACATAATTGATCCTAAAGGTCCCCATACACGCTGCAATAGCAGCGTGCAATGCGACGCGATGCGTGCTCCCACGGGCATCCATCGTACAGTACATAAAGTATGTGCTGCACATACTTTTTGAACTGCCCACGTATCGCATCGAATGCAAATTGCATGCAAATCGCATGCGTTGCAATGCGATTCAACCAATAATGAGTCGCATTGCACACTACTATTGCGGAGTCTATGGGGACCTTCAGAAGGACATATAAACACAATTCACTTAATAGCTGCCCATACGACTACAAAGCTGAAGGAGCTGATTGAAAGACCTCTTTGCTGTCTTACATATGCGAGTGCCTGTATGGGAAGCAGACGGGCATCTGACATCCACTGATGTCTGATGCCGCCCCCGTACCCGCGTCGTCGGGGAATTACTATGAGCTTTTTTTATGGGAACACCCATGAAACTCTGGGTGTTCCCATGGGTGAATCCTCTGGCCTGCAAACCCATGCCCCCGCCCACATTGATTTGTTCAAGCGCCAGCATGGCTATTCGCCGTGGCTGCTCACACACAGAGGCTGCACATACCCCTAAATGGACTATGCACATGCACAGTCGCAAAACATCGCTCCCCTGTGTGAACACGCAGGGGAGAGAATGAATCAGAATAAGGGCCATCAGAGCCGGCCCTAGCCAATATGATGCCCTAGGCAAGAATTTGGCTGGTGCCCCCTAGCACTGCCACTAGTTCCGCCTCTGACCCTGCTCACCTTTCCCAGCACCATCATCACTCATCACAGCAGTCATCATTTTGGTGCTCCTACCCTCTATATTTTAAAAAGAAACATTGCGCACATTTGGCGCGCATCCCAAATAGGGGTGTGTTCTCGCTGGGAAGGGGCATGGCCACACAATAGTACCCCCAATTCAAATTATGAAACACATTAGTGCAACTTTATTCACATTATTTCATGCAATAGTGTCCCTTATTCACGTTACATCACACAGTAGTACCACTTAACCTTTTATACTTTACTTCTTACAGTAGTGCCCATTATTCACATTACATCACACTGAATTGCTCTTTTTTCACATTAGACCACACAGTAGTGCCCATTCTATATGTTACACCATACAGTAGAGCACCTTATACACATAATGCCACACATTAGTAATGCCTTTATACACATAATACCACACAGTAATGCCCCTTACACATGACATACTGTACATTATTAATGTCCTTATAAACATAATGCACATTACACATTATGCCAACCTTTATTAATGCCCTTATACACATAATGCCCCTTACACATATGCTGTACATTATTAATGCTCTTATAAACATAATGCACCTTACACATTATGCCAACCTTTATTAATGCCCTTATACACATAATGACACACGTAATGTCTCTTACACATATGTTGCACATTATTAATACATTTATACACAGCACACATATGCCCCTTACACATATGCCGAACACTAATGCACAAACAACCCACCTGCACACAGCACTCACAGAGCCACTAACACTGTGACCTCTGCCTTTGCTTGGAAAAGAATGTGACCTCATACATCTTGCCTCAATACGCCATGCAGCTCCCGACCAGCTCTGCTAACATCGGGCACCTTTTTTGCTGAAAATTCATCGTATTTGCATTATTATGTGACCAAGACACACAAGCAGCTTCCGATAATTAAAATGATATGCGGCATGCCTACATTCTGTGTGCAACTGTGGCTGCATCTGCATACGAAATGCTATATTACAGTGATTTCCATGAATACACTATTTTGTATGCAGATACAGCTGCACTCACACACAGAGTATAGGCATGCTGCATATAATTTTTATCAGCAGAAGCTGCTGGTGCCCCTAGGCATTCCAAATGCCCTAAGCTTTTGCCTAGTTTGCCTATGCCTAGGGCCGGCTCTGAGGGCCATAGTCCCACAGAATCCATAGGTAACAAATCTAAGGCAATCCTTTTGCTTTATCTACTCATCAGATCTTACGTGCGAAGGATGCGACACCCACGCTTAATAAATTATCCCACTGGTCTGACCACTAGAAATTCCGAATTAAATGTCCAGCTTGCCCAGATGCTCTAAGGTATTTACCTATACTGCCTATGCCAATGGCTAGCACTTAGTATAATGTAACATGGTAATGTATGAAAACCATGTATACAAATATATATATAAAATTATTATAAATTATCTGCAATATCTGGTGTAACAGGAACAAGCTCACCAAAAGTAGATTGCACCAAAAAATATTCAAGTATAAGGGATATATAGTCCAATCAGGGATATATAGTCACTAGGTCGACAAGAGGAAGGTTGACATGCATTGGGTCGACCACTGAAGGTTGACATGTCTGAATGTCTACATGGGACTAAGTTGTCAGGGTCATTAGGTCGACTCATGCATTAGGTAGACATGGGCTAGGTCGACAGTCAAAAGGTCGACATGGGTTTTTTTTTTTTTTTTTTTAGCCGACAGTCGGTATTTCATGCCCTACCATCCACTAGGGAGTGGTGGGAGAATAAAATAGTGTGCAAGGCACCGTGCCCGAAGCAGTGCGAGCGCAGCGAGCCATGCAAGGGGTTGCAGTGCACTTTTTTTAGTATCCATGTCCACTGACTGTCGACCTTGCCCATGTTGACCTAATGACCCTGTCAACCTGACCTTCAGTGGTCGACCTAATGCATGTCAACCTTTCTCTTGTTGACCCTTTGATTAAGGTAGAAAAGAAGGTGTACAGGTCAGAAGGTGTGTTTAATGTGGCAGACTTGCTGTTATTGAAGACCAACTAGGCAGCTCCAATGATATTTTTCAAATTCTGCTTGCAAACATTATCTGCAAAGGCATTCAAGGACTTCTGTTGTGTTCCATGATATGTCCTGTATTTCAATCTTGTCACTATTGAAATCAATACCATCAAGCAGTTACAGATAATCTCTCAGCCAATCAGCAGCCACCCATTGATTTCAATGGGACTTTTGAAATCTCCAGCCCGCTCGCTGCTGTCTCTTACCCGCCCCTCTTCTGGTCCTCGGTGCTGGCAGCAGCAGGATAACACCCCCCCTGCACTGCTGAAACAGCCACCTCCGGCTTTAAATATACCGCTGGCACTCCTGCACTGCTGACAAAACCGTCAACCCGCAATGGCGACGCCAAAGTCACTTCTGCAAAGCTTACACCACCGCCTCCTTCTGACTGAGGACATCACCACCATCCCTGTACTGCCAACACGACTGACATCCCCGACACAGTAAGTATACTTTTGCTGTATCCGACCCAAGCTGTATGAGGTTTGTACTGTATCCAACCTGCACTATATCCTGCACTGTATCTAACCTGCTCTATCTGCCGCACTGTAACAAACCCACACTGTATCCAACCTGCTCTATATCCCACACTGTGGGGGTCATGGCCAGTGATCTGGAAGCTGATGGTCACGATCCCTGCCTCCTTGTATAGGCATACACATGTGTGCATATGCATATTCACACCCCTATTCACCACAGGAGAGTCTCTCAACGGGCCCCCCATCATGTGACATTGGTGTCCGTGGGTGGGATGCATGACTATCACAAAAAAGTTGGGAGGTATGCAAACAGGTTAATCACCTACACAATACTCACCACCATGCACAGTAGGCCGAGTGGTATATGGGAAACTGAACCTGATACTGAATTTACTTGGTGATGCAGGTAACTAACTGGTGGCCAGATTCAGTGGTGGATGCAAGTTGTGTTGGTGCTGCATCTTTTGTAGCAGTGGATCTGAGCAGTTATGTAAATGCAGCAGATGTCTTTTATAAAAAGGCATTTACAATACTGCTGCTTTCTCAGATCCATCTACCCAGAGGAATTAAATAAAGCAGTGGAATTAAATAATATCATTTAAATTTACATTTATTTTTATTTTCATTATTATTTATTATTAATATATTTTTTCCTTTTACACTGTATTTATTCATTTCTAATCCATTTGCTTGTACATCATAGGGAGGGGGTGCTGAGGGAGGGGGTCAAGGGAGGGATTTTAATTTGTTTCGATCCGTTTATATTAATTACTTATTATTTTCATTATCATCAGTATTTTTACTCTTATTCTTTATCCTTAATATAATATTTCCCCACCTCTGTGTATACTCTAGAAATATTTATGATACCATTATAGCCTAACTGCCATCCAAAAAATGTTTACTGTATAATGCTAAAATTGCTGTGCGGAGAACAATGTCCACTGGCCGACTATCATAATTCCTAGTTATAGATTAAGATCTATTATCTTTCTAAATTACCAATAACGATCATAAACATCCATTATATAATAAAGGTAGCGGCCACTACATATAACCTCTCTGGACCCGTTAGCTTATTAAATAACGACCACTGTACAATGTTGCCATGGTACCCATTTCTGTGTGAAACAGACGCTAGCTGCGGCCCGCCGGAAACTATGCATTCCAGGACTAAGCAGCAAACTGCGTTCCAAAAGCCGAAAGTGTGTCATTTGACGCACCGGACACCGGAAGTTTAGCGTAAGTACCGCTACGGTAGTGTCTAGATCCCATGCAGTTTTGGTAATTTTCCCATCATGCCCTGGGTCCACGTATACCTGGAGGGGGAATATAAATCTGTGGCGAGCGAAGCGAGCCACCGTGCCCGAAGCGTACGAGCGTAGCGAGCCCGCGAGGGTACAATGCTGCAAAAATAAAACAAAATAACCGACACCTACATGAATTACACATAAATTAAAAAACGTTGTGAGGGCATCTAACAACTTCCGCCCTCACTGAACGTCACATCCTGTAACCTATACTGCATGGGAACTAGTCTCTACCGTACCGCTACTCCGGAATAACAAGTTTATGTAAGTAATATCTTCTACATTTCTGCTCGTTTTTAATGAATTTTAAAAGCGATCATTTTAGGTTTGTCTTCTGCTCATATAAAAATGTTTATAGATCTTATTTTCACAATACTATTGTTAGTTACTGGGATTGCCTGATTGATTGTGGGGAGTAACCCAATTAGTATGGGTATATAAACCCCATACAACAAGTCCACAGCATCACCTTGAAAAACCTGATACCCTCAGCGAAACACTTCGGTGGGACTGTGGACCCCTTCTTGGCACCTAAGAAATTCTGCCACCTCCATTATCTAGGCGGACTCCTGTGCAGCAAAAATCCTGCATTGGCGACTTATTGGCTAAACCCACAATACACCTTAACCTGTTTAAGGACTCTACCAATTGGGAAGCTACACAAGGTTCTTGATATTCCTCCAGTGGCTTTCTAATCTACAAACAACTACATCTCCGCATAATAGTGAGGACCATGGACCCAAATCTGGAAATAATCCCAAACTAAAGTGGTGAGACTTTACATTTGCCAAACAAACTGCCATAAACTGCCGATATTTGCATATTACAAAGGAGGACTGATCAAACTATATAGTGACCAGATGAGGGTATCAATTACTTTTTAATACCTGTTTTTTTATTATATGTTTTAATATTGTGTTATCAATAAATGTATTATCAACAGGCAATCCCCTTATGTGATAATTATACATGCAGCGCTGCCATTTCTCTGTTGTTGTGCTATCTCAGATCTGCTGTATGCGACCAAAGACACAGCATCGGATCACCCACATGCAGAAATGGTACCAACACTGTTGGGAAATGGAATGGAGCATTAAAGTGTGACTTCGTAGAATCCTCAAGGTTGGGACGGTGGTGTGTAAAATGTGAACACTTTCTCCTTTTGAGATTGTGGTGTAGATTCAGATATTTCAGACTATAGCTCTGAGTAGACGGAGATGGGAGATGTCTTCACTTAGAGTGGGGCTGGCTGTTCCAGTTTGTTTCCTGACGTATCCTCCCTCACAATTTTTTTATATTTTTTTTGTGTGTTTAGTGAATTGTTGGTGGGAAATAACAGTAGTTCAGTAGCCATCCTTCTGCGCTGCTGAGGTGTACTCCCCTTCAATACACTAGGTAGACTGATTTTTTTTTTTAAACATATGTTTATTGAGTTTTTTCTTCAAAATATAATGACAACAATTTCAGGAATACAGAAGTAAATAATATGTATGGCAATACACTGAAATGCGGATGTACAGCCGATTATTATTATTATTAGCCGTTATTAGTAAATTGACAATAAAGAGCATGAATTATTATTATTACATTTTTATTTATAAGGCACCACAAGTTGTACCTTATAAATAACCTTAATGATTCATTGTGGTCTGTGAGTCAAGTCAATCATATATTCGTATATCTTATCCAGAACGTCCGTAACAGGGAAATTCCTATGATTGGATGATTTCATTGTTAAAGATTATAAATCAAACAATAATCATCTAATATGAAGTTATAATGCGTACTTTGTAGACATGGGGGAAGGGGATACAAAAGGTTGGGAAATGTAGGGGGGGAGGGGAGGGGGGGTTAGTGTATTCATATAGTAGTAAATACAATATCTTATTTATAGTTGTGCTCCCAGAACCAAGTTTTATTTCCGCTATTGCAAATAATCACATCAGACAGAGATTGTCTTTATCGAACGTGTTTCACCTCCACCAGAGTTTTTGAGATGATGCGATATCTGAGCTTTCAGCTCAGGTTTTAATGAGTCTAGGTAGCGATTCCATTTGTTATTGATTATTCTAGTGCCTTTCTCTATGTCTGGCAACATAGATTGTTTATCATAAAGCATAAATTTCAACAGCATATTTTGTACTTCCCCAAGCAGTGGAGTGGATGATGTTATCCAATGCTTCAAGATCACCTTTTTTGGCTACAGTGACAATTTTACATATGGGTGTTAAGGATCTGTCCATCCCACTGGTCAACCATTGTTGAAAATTTGCAAATAGACAGGCGTAAGGATCTAGAGCAAGGTTAATATGAAATGTAGAGTTGAGGAAGTTTACTAATTTGTGCCAAAACTTCTTTACCTTTCTGCATTCCCACCACTTGTGAATGAGAGGTGAGGTGCTAGATCTACATTTAGGACATAGACCTAGTTCTCCAGGAATTAAGTGCTTATGTTGTGCTTGTGAAAAGTACGCTCGATGAATGAATTTGATGTGTACTTCTTGTAAGTACGAAGAACTCTGTCTTCATAAAATCTGGTAATCTAAAAGTAAATGAGTTAGGGGATGAGATTTGTGGGAGATCCCTGCCATGCCGCTTGTTTGATCCCACATTGGTTGTGAGTTGGAAGTTAAAAGTATGTAGTATAAGTGTCGTGTTTCATAAGGTGTTTTGTGTACATTTGTAAGAAGTTTTTGTATGGGGTAAATTTGGGGTGGGAGATAACCAGATGAAGGGATTGATCAAATATAGTGTCTAATTTGGAAATAAGCAAAAAGATATCTGTTAGTCAGATTAAATTTACTTTTAAAGGCAGTGAAAGTGAGCATCTCACCGCCTGGGTCAAAGACATCCGAGGTAGCTGCTATTCCTTGTTGTCGGAGTTGGGTAAAGACCTGACTTTCCATACCTGGGACGAAGGCCGGGTTGCCCCAAAGGGCAATTCTAGCACCATTACCAGGGTTGCGTTTGAGAATTGTATTGATATTTAGCCATGCCCTGTATGTATCAATAAAGAGGGGGTTAAGCATTATATTTTGTCTTTCTAGGTAGACTGATTTTAACCCAATGGCTCAGTAGCCTGACCGAATGGCCTTGTTTGTGTTATTGGTATGGAAGCGGAAGACCTCTTCTATGCAATAAATTGTGTGTTGTGTTAAGTCATGTAACTCAACTGATTAGATGAATCATCTTTCTTCCACCACCATCTCAATACTGTCTTATTGAAATAATAAAGCTGATCTCATGCCACTTATCTCTTCTGGCATTGTTAATTTGATACTTTCATATAACGTTTTGGTCTATGGATAAGACCACAATATGTGATACACAACAGAAAAATGTTGATATTGTAGTGTAGGGAATTTCCCCCCCCCCCCCTTTTAAATATACTATTAATCCCACTAGATAATATTATGTGAATAAGCAGCATGTTTATATGAACCAATTTATCTACAACAAAGTTTCTGTTATTGGCTTATTGCAGTTTTGTCAAATATTCAGGAACTCCCCCTGTAGAGATCATGGTATGTTGGAGTGAGATTAAGGTTCTACTTTATAGCTATAATATAAAAAACATATGGAAAGCAGCCATAAATTGATAGAAAATGAATAATTGCTTTCTCAAGAAGTGAGATTATTTTGTGAATAAGTGGAGGAATGATCTCAACCTGGTGCTCATTTGCCCACTTGTGTATGATTAATCTGGAAGGTCAGGCGAAGGTGAAGATAGGTTGAAGAGCAGCTATGAGACTATGCCTTGTTTTCCTCAGCTTTCCTGATGAATACATTACAGCCATAGGCGAATCTAGGGGGTGGTCCGGGGGTGCACAGGACCACCCATTAGCCCATTTTGTAGCTGAGGGATGGGGCTTTCCAACGAGCCCAGCCCTGTGTCTCTAGCCCCCTGGGAACCGGAGATACGGCCAGGCAAAGCTGGAAGTCGTTTTCCCTATAGGATAAGATGGGACCCGCTAATTGCGACCCCCCACCCAGTTCAACGGCTGCCAGTTCCCCCTTCGGCATCACTGAAGCTCGGGATTAATCTCAGTCGAACCCAAATCTCTGGGCCTTCAATCTGATACCAGGCTGGATCCATATGGGTTAATTGGTTCCAGGGATATTGAGGTTAAACCGTTTATTTTTTTTTTCATTTCTTAAATGTAATTTCATGACCGTTTATGTTATTTGAGGGCAGATTTCTCTGGAACCAAACAGCCCAGTTTCACGGGACCAAAATCATTCGAAGCCAACTCAAAAGTTCTTCAATATGATACTGGTCTCATGTAAATAGGTCAGTTGGTTCCGAAGATATAGCTGGTTGGTTAAAGGGGGGAAGGGAGAGGGGAGTGGTTGTCTCTCCCCCTCACACCGAAAATGCAGGGACTAGGCTGGTGTATAAGGGGTCAGCCTGGGAATGTCCCTGCATGATCCTGGGACCATATTCCCAGGTAAATCCCTGCATTTTCTGTTGTGAAAGGGGCATTATTTCAAACAGCCGTGACCTGCAGTGCTCTGAATACAGCCGGGCAGCCCACTGCTCTCTGCCCAGCTGTCAATGACTGTCACCCCTGCAGCTTCCGCACCAATTCTTCTGCTAGATTTCACCTCAGCCTGCCCCCCCTTTAATCATGTGGTGCTGGCGCCCGGTGTGCTCCCCCGATGTCACGCACAACAACAGCGCACACAATATTTAAAATGTCCACTCGGCTAGAGGGGACACCAGGAGGGGAGTGGGAGCGTGCTCTGCGCTGCGCTCTGCTCCTCTCCCCAATGAAGCAGCTGCACCGCTCTCCATCTCTCCCTGCAGCACCAGCGAAGGCTCATATAAAAATTTACAGTACAGTAAGTGGCACTTTTGGGGGCATTGCTTAAGGGATGCTACAAGTGGCAGTATGTGGGGGCATTACGCATAATGTGTGGCTTAATGTGTAAGGGGCATTACAGTGTGCAGCATCATGTGTAAGGGGCATTATGTGTGCAACATCATGTGTAAGGGGCATTATGGTGTGCAGCATCATGTGGAAGGGACATTATGTGTGCAGCATCATGTGTAATGGGTACTATGGTGCGCGGCATCATGTGTAATGGGTACTATGGTGTGCGGCATCATGTGTAATGGGTACTATGGTGCGCGGCATCATGTGTAATGGGTACTATGGTGTGCGGCATCATGTGTAATGGGTACTATGGTGTGCAGCATCATGTGTAATGGGTACTATGATGTGCGGCATCATGTGTAATGGGTACTATGGTGCCATCAAGCAAGAACCCCCTAGAAATGAGCACCTAGGTAAGCAGCACTTATGTGGCAAATATGTAATGGGCATTACGGTTTGTTATATAGTATGTAATGGGCATCATGATGTGTGGCACAATGTGTAATGGGCATTATGGTGTGTGGCCTTATGTGTAATTGGCATTATGGCGTGTGGCTTTATGTGTAATGGGCATTACGGAGTTTGCTAAAATGTGTAATGGGCATTACTGTGTATGGTCTAAAGCAGTGGTCGCCAACCCGTCGCTCGCGAGCTACTGGTAGCTCGCTGTAGCGATCCAGGTGGCTCGACCACTCTGTGCCCGCCTGCCCGTCCCTCCATCGCCCACCGCCGCCTTCACCTGAGACAGACGCTATCAACTCTAGCGCCTGACAGGGTGCACAGCGCTAGGCGCTCCCGGCACTTCCGGGTAGCGCTGCAGCGCTATGCTTACTATCAGATGCTAGAGGTGAAATATTACCTCTAGCGTCTGTCCCCCCCCCCCCGCTCAGCCGCCCATCCAGTCATCTATGCTTCCCCACAGCTACTCTACTCCCCCCACAGGCTACGGTGCCCGGACACTCCGCTCCCCCGCAGCAAGAGGCGAGAGGCATCAGCTTTACTTATTGGGTATGTAGTGAGTAGTAGCTTGGAAAAGACACATAAATATAATAAGTTCACAGAGTGGCTATAACACTACAGTACCAGTGGCTCAGTGCAATATACTGATGCACTGATAAGCTGCGGGGAGGGAGGGGTAGGCAGGGTTAAAACAGCCGCTGCCCAGACCAGCAGACAGGCATCAATGACAGCTGCTGGGCATCCTCCCTCTGTCACTGTAAGTGTGTGCACTACATGTTTGGTGTCACATGTGTATGTCTGTGTTATATATATATATATATATGTGTGTGCATTTATGCATGTATATATGTATGTATTCTATGTGTGTGTATGCATGTGCTGTGTGTATATATATGTATGTGTGTTGTACCATAAAAGTGAAATACGTTTTGAGGAGCATTTATTTTATGTTTTTAGAATTTAGATAATGAAAGGTGCAAGGTTGGTGAGGGGGACAGAGAGGTGCAGGGGGTACAGAGAGGTGAAGGAGTTATGGGGGGACAGAGACATGCAAGGGTTACTAGGGGATGGAGATGTGATAGAGAAGTGGAGGGGGGAAAGAGAGGTGCAAGGGGGATGGGGGCTGAAGGGGTGCAGGGTGGGCGGAGATGTGCAAGGTGGATGGGAGTACGGAGAGGTGATGGGGTGACATAGTCGTGCCACCTCGACATGCGGTAATCTGATCAATACTGTATTGTTTTGAAAAATGTCTCTATGGTCCTTAGAGAAGTTTTTCAACACAATGAAGTATTGATTTGATTACCCCAGACTCCAGAGATATATATCCCCCATGCCCCCATAGCAGAAAAAATAGGGGACATGGCCTCGCAGGAGTACCACGGTAGTAGGTCATGCCCCCTAATTTCGGGAAGATGTCCCTTCTCTAACTCCAGTGTTGGGAGGTATGTATGCGGCATATTGGACATTGCAGTGTGTGGCATATTGTGTCTGGGGCATTGCAGTATGTGGCATAATGTGTCGGGAATTACAGTGGGCGGCATAATGTGTAAAGGGCATTTTTTGTTTATTAGGCAGATTTTTTTTATGTTTTTTTTACTTTAGTAGCTCTTCAGGCGGATTATGTTGTCTCGAGTAGCTCACGCCCCAAAAAAGGTTGGAGACCACTGGTCTAAAGTGTAATACCACACCCCTTTTTGTGATGCCATGCCTCCTTCACATGAGGCCACGCCCCTTTTGAACGCGCGGCTACGCCGCGCAAAGGTCCCCCTGCTGTTGTCTCTAGATCTGGGACCACCCATTACCATAATTCTAGATTCGCCTATGATTACAGCATATGTAACCGTCAGTATTTTCAATCATGTTTTCAGCTGGAAACTACCTAACCGCAATATATAAGAAATTGACAAACATTTTCCATGCCAAAGCCACAGTAGGAACATTCACAACTGAAAGGCTAACTTTCCCATTTACCAGAGTAAAGGAAGTATCATTTTATGAAATAAAGATACAATTAATCACATAATACCACTCACATATTGTTCTTTTATTTCTTAATAAATTTTATAATGTATTTAATATTTTCAATTATAACTTCAAAACAAGAGAAATTCTGCGCTGAAATTTTCAATTAACCTTTTGGCTGAATTATACAAATTATTTTTTTTAAATGTTATTTTTTATTTTTAATGACTAGAAAAAAAGATATATCGCTGTAAAATATGAATAAAGAAATATACGATAGGTGGCCACCTTATTTCAAATGTAATACATTTGATAACACATGAATAAAATTATATAAATATAATCAAAAATAAACATATATATATTATAAACGTTCAATATATTTTAAAGTATTTTTACATATATATTAATGGTATACTGCTTTTAGAATTTGCCATACAACCTGTATCAGGATATGTCTCGTACGCTTTCCAATTAGGGTCCCAATGAGGAGAATATTGCAATTTTTGTATTTCGCAATATATTGTATAGAGTGGTCAGTCTGGACACCACTAACCGGTTGCAATGTGTATTAATATTTACGGCAGTGTCCAGCCAATATATTGTTTGTTAGGGGAAGAAATAAGCAATGTAGGGATATTAGGAGAGCACCACGTCTCTCACCCGTGGTGTGCTCACTCTCCTTTCTGTCGAGATGACGTTAAGGTTTGTCCACAGCTGTAGATGAGCAGGGTCTGTATGGTGTTTAAATGGCAGTTGGATTTATGCAGCTCTCACCCGCAATGCCGTTTAAACAAGATGACCTCCGACCAAATACCTCCCACTCGTGGGGTGCTCTAATCAACAGACTGATGTGGACACAAGGATGAATGGTGCGGCAGTAAGATGACGGTAAACTTGTCTGCTGTGGATGAGTCAGGTCTGTATGGTGTCAGGCGGCAGTTGGAATGTGCGGCTCAAACCCCCAATGCCGTTACACACGATTGACTCTGTCCTAGTACCTACCACTCGTGGGGCGCTCTAATCGACAGCTTGAAGTGGACACAATGATGGATGGTGCAGTGGCAAATGGAATTGGTGGCTCACGCCCGCAGTGCCGCTGTGAACAGTGTTCTCAAACCTGAGATGTAGACGCTGTTGTCTCCTGTGTCTCTCTCCTCAGGATAAATGGACAGGTGTGTCTGATCTCGTCGTGGGGTTTGACCAGATGGAAAGACTGATATAGATAAAAGTCTGGCAAAGTTTGATAAATGCCTTGTAGTCCTTTAGGAGTATGGCAGCAGTTTACCAATATATAGATGGTGCTGGGCAGGATCCTAACGCGTTTCGCTCATCTGCTGAGCTTTTTCAAAGAGTGATATTTTCAATTATGTCATTTAAATAAATATACGTCTTTGCAACCCACCATCCCCTTTTGTCGATAGGCCCCCATTATAAAATATCTTCTCCCCTTGCCATTAAAAATATACCCCAAGTGCTCTTAAATCTTAATAATCATATCCCACACAACACACCCCCTTAATAGCAAAAAAAAATTCCATTTCTGTACCATGGCAGCATGTGACCAATGTATATATATATATATATATATATATATATATATATATATATATATATTTGTATTATTTAACCCCCCTCTAACATTTAACTACCCCAGCCCCACTGGTTATAGATTACCCTTGCAGTTAACCCTTTCCCCTTTATGCAGAGTGCAGCGGAATGTGTGTCAGAGGGAACTGATGATCAGACACCCTGCAGAGGGTGCACTTGCAGAGATCAGTGAAATTGTGCTGGGTGAGGAGATAAAGCCCTCTGCAAACTATGCGGTGAAGTCAGTGGATATGCACGATAATCATATTATCATACATATCATTCAGTGTATACAAACGATAACAGTAAAGATGGGTCATTTGTACATGCATTTGCCTATGTTGTTTATGACTAGGTAGGTGCATGTCATGTGCGAAGGATAAAGATGCATTTTTCATAAAACAAAATGGTCAGTGGTGAAATTGTTCAGTGTGTATGCACTGTATCATAAATTCTGCAGCTCCGGATAGCTACAGAATGGACAGTCGCATCACATGTCAGGTAGCCAGGCTAGTCGTTACAAATGATGATGTGAAATGTATGATTTTATTATATGTCAGGTAGCCAGGCTAGTCGTTACAAATGATGATGTGAAATGTATGATTTTTATTATATTTTTTAATTCTGATACCCAGCAGGATTGCTGTAATCTACAGCCAGGTGATTTAAACTTTAAATTTTCATCTGGTGCTCCGATAATTGCAGGACATTCGCCCCTTTCACTGAGGTTTACACAGAGGGCAGTATTCAATGCTGTTCGTTTGACGCTTTTTCCTGTGAACAGGGCTAATTTTTTCGAAATGGCAAATTATTTAGACGGAAATGGTGTTCACCGTATTCACACTGTTCACCAAAATTGAACAGCGAGCGTCCTCCTGTTTGCCGTTTTATAGTCGCCGCTATTCGCTGTTGTTTTTCTATGGGGAATTTAGCATAGTTTTTGATTATTTCATTCTTTTTTGGTGTCTACAAGTCACTTTATTTATTATTTGAGGATCTTGATTATTTTATTTCTTTTCAAGCGCCACATTAATATATTTTAATTTTTTTGTTGTAATTGTGTTACTACATGATGCATTTGATAGGTAAGGCTTCATATGGCTGCTCTTGCCTGCCCCCTCACCTCAAGAAAAGTGTCATGCTCTTCCGGCTCCTGGTCTTAGCATCCCCAGCTGAGCTGCTGCTGCTGGACCCCGCCCTCTGCGCCAGCCATTCCCCCTCCCTACCAGCGCTGCTGTCTGCTGAATGTGTGGGCTGGATTTTGTTATTTTCGCCGTCAGAAGCAGCGAGCCCCTGACGCGTTGAATAGGGTGACCAGGCAGGCTGGCGGCAGACACAGAGGACGGTGCAATCACGGCAAGAGCATGAAGTACCCAAAACAGTTGAATACTGCACAGAATATTTCCAAAAAATTACGATCTGTAAATTAAAAGCTGGACATTTTAATCATGATATTTTGTTTTGTTAGGTTTTTTGAGGACAGGTGGCCACCTGAGATTTATTTAATTTATATCTAATTTAAAAAAATAGAACGTATTTAATATTATATCAAGTCTTTTGTTCTTGATTCAGACCTTCATTCACCTGCTAAAATTAGCGCAAAATCCACTTGCCCTTTCCAATTTATTCTTATGCCAGCACTCTTTTCTACAGTATATTAGTCAGCACATTCTTTATTGAAAAAATCAGTGTTATCCGTCTATGAAAAGGGTAGGTCAATAGCTACCAATGTACTATAGATAAATGTATATACAATCACAGCTAAAGCTGCCATGCAGGGTATAGGCTGCCATCCACTTCACTACACTAAAGGCCCCCATACACTGAGCGGGTTAGCTAGGCTCCGGGCACCGAAAGTTGACAGGGCGCCGGAGACGCACACCACAAACAACATCCTGGCCCTGTATGCCGCCCAGCCCGCCCGCTGTCTTCTGAGTTAGTTAGGACTCAGAGTTAGACACAGTCTACAGAAAAATGGCCGCCTGCCTAATGCACTGAGGGCATGTCTAGTGCAGGAGGCCGGAACAGAGGGTGGGGTAGCGAGGTTGTAGGCACCGGCAGCTAGCAGGAAGTAGTCTGTGTCGATCACAGGCTGCTGTGCCTTCCACCTTACTTCTGGCCTGTGCGTTCCACCTACTTCACTGCAGCTCGTCTCGGTGTCAGGCATCCAGCAATTTAGGTAAGGCTTTACAGGGGGAGCAGCTTGTGGGGTCCTGTTAATATACAAGGGAGTAGCCTGTGGGGTCCTGTTATTATACAGGGGAAGCAGCCTGTGGGGTCCTGTTATTATGCAGGGGGAGCAGCCTGTGGGGACCTGTTATTATACAGAGGGAGCAACCTGTGGGGTCCTGTTATTATATAGAGGGAGCAGCATGTGGTGTCCTGTTATTATACAGAGGGAGCAGCCTGTGGTGTCCTGTTATTATACATAGGGAGCATCCTGTGGTGCCTGTTATTATATAGAGGGAGCAGCATGTGGTGTCTTGTTATTATATAGAGGGAGCAGCCTGTGGTGTCCTGTTATTATACAGAGGGAGCAGCCTGTGGTGTACTGTTATTATACAGGGGGAGCAGCCAGTGGGGTAATGTTGTTGTTGTTATTATTTATTATTATTATACAGGGGGAGGTGTCGGTCTGCTATAAATCGGGGGTGGGGGGGATGGGGGGGGGTGGCATGCCTTTGCTCTGGGCACTGTGGCATCTAGCTACACTGCTGCATACATTGTCCTAAGGACATGTTAGACCCAATTTCCCCTGAGCTCCCCACGGAAGCTCCCCAGGAGAGCTCATTTCCGATTTGGCACTTGATGTGCCATTTTTACATGTGATAAATCACGTGTAATGACTCCTGGGGAGCTGCTGGGGCAGGAGATTGTAAAAAATGGCTGGCTGCCCGGCACTTGTCGCACAGCTCTTCCCGACACTGCCTGCCTGACACTGCCCAATAACCGCCGCTGCATGGCCACCTCCACCCCCTGGGCGCTCAGTGCATTCCGGCACTAGCTGCTGCCCAGGACCCACCGCTACTCCCCCACCCCCCCCGGGTGCTCAGCACAGCCCGGCACCCACTGCTGCCTGCTCCACCGCCCGTACCTGCACATAGGTGTGTGCTAGTGGTGCTTCACCACTGGCACACACTTACGGAATCAGAACCAACACATTGCGGGTGCTATAAAGCACCCGCGATGTGCTGCTGATGGGTCCGATACAATAGATTAAACCTGCAGCGGATTCAATCTGTAAGGTCGACCTGATGCACACGGGACCACACATCGGGTTAGAGAGGATGTCAAACACATCCAATTTGGGCCAATTTATCAGCCTCATCCATCGGAATCTGGTGAAATCAGCCCAAATTGTATTGGGGGTCTTAACACATTAGGAGTATTAGCTTCTTTATGGCAGCTAACACCATCTTTGTGATAGTGGGCATCTCAGTAAGAAGAACATCGACCACATGTGTGTCTGACTTGGAATCAGGACCTCTGACTCCTGTAAAGTATGTTAAAATACATTTGAGCTTGCACATTGTGTGATTATCTGGGCCATAGGTGCCGATTCTGTGGGTGCTCAAGGGCCCGAGCACCCACGGAAATTGATGAGCACCCACAGGCCTGAGTCCCGCTGCTGGGCTGCCATATTAACTTGCTAATTTGTGGCTGCAGCACCCACATCACCGGACCTGGCACCTGGGTAACAGTATGCCCGGAAGAGTGTATTCTGTCTGCGGAGTACCTGCACTGTGGGGGCATTTATGTACCTGCACTGTGGGGGCATTTATGCATGTGGATCTCTGTTGCCATAATTTGAATATTGGAGACAACTGTGCTCCATAATATAAATTGGTATTATTTTGTGGCCACACCCCTTCCCCTTGAAGCCACTCCTCTATATTTTTGGCTTGAGCACCCACCAGCAAAAACATAAATCGGCACCTATGATCTGGGCAATATGATTCTGGTATACTGTTACTAAAGTGTTAATAATTGTACAGAAATGGTACTTCAACCTATTCACATGAAAAAGAACATAGCAAAATATCAGGACTAACTTACGTGCTAGGATCTATATTCCCAAAGTGTGTATACTTTTGCTGCACTTTCTAAGAAAAATTTGAATTAAAAAACAAACAAAAAAAACATACTTTAATTAAATGCTTAAAACTGGCTTTTGACACCATTGATGAATACTTCACTAGATGAATTCTAAAAGATGACTCAGAACACCTATTAAATGGATTACCTGTGAATAATAATTATACTCCTTGTGAAGGAACATCTTGTTAGTTAAATCTTCTGTAATCAGAGTAATTACTGTATATTATTTATACTGTAAGGTATTATTTTAAAACTATAATGTGAACAATCTTTGATTCCAATATTACCTTAACAGTAAGTAATTATCTGCCCAACACATTTCATTGCCTGTCAGGGCTGGATTAGCAATGGGCCGAGTGGAGCTGCAGCTCCAGGCCCTCCTATGAAAATAGGCCCATCATCCACGGGGGATTAGCTGGAGACAGGGAAAAAAATTTCCTGTCACCACCAGGGGCTGTCCTACAGCAGCACCTCCAACAAACAACTTGTGCACTGCAGCGGTGGCCGGATTCATATAAAAACGTGCAGCGCAGTGGAAGGCTGGTTCACAAGCCCTCCGTCACGTGTGCTGCAAATTTGCATAGTAGTGCGAACGCCATGTGACATTGCACTGAGTCACATAGGCGCCATCGCGCAGGGCTCTGCGTGGGTGCCACACTTACGATGCTGTGCTACCAATATCCAGGGGCATGGGGTGGAGTGGACTGAGGATGGGAGGAGCCAGCACATCCTCGTGGCGGTGTCGGGAGTGCTGCCTGTTGCTGTATGGAGGCTGGCAGCACCTGACCTTCCTGACCATCGTGGATTTTATAAGCCTGGAGGAGCCAGAAAGTGAGTACTTTTCGGGTTGGGTACTTAGTAATGAACATGGTGGGGGCTTACTAACGTTGAAAAGTAATAATGGACACAGTGGGGGTGGGACTTATATTAATGGACACAAAAAGAGGACATAATAATGGACAGACTGGGACACATGGGCATAAAAATGACACGGCTGGGGAACACAACATAATAATGGACACATGGGGGACAACATAATAATGGACACAGGGGCATAATGGTAGGAAGGAGGACTACAGAATAATTTGATATGGGAGGGGGGATTAAAATGGAGACGAGGGGGGACAACATAGTAATGGATGTGAGGGGGGAGCACAATGCAAAACTAAGAACAAACATTTATCCCTCTCTAGTAGCATCTATTACTGGTGCTATAGAATTAATTATAGTAAATATAAAATTGTTTTATCATGACTGCAACTAGTGGCCTGTTGCTTGACTGGATCAGATACGCAATGCCGGCGGTCGGAATCCCGGCGGTTCGAATCCCGACACTGAAATCCCGACCGCTGTAATCCCGACATGGGGGGGGGACGTGGATCGCCCCCCTTGCGGGCTCGCTGCACTCACCACGCAGCGGGCCCGGTGCCTCGCTACGCTCGGCACGCTATTTTATTCTCCCTCTATGGGTGTCGTGGACACCCACGGAGGGAGAAAGTTTCGGGATTTCGGCGGTCGGGATTCCAGTGTCGGGATTCTGAACGCCGGGATCCCGACCGCTGGCAAATTGACCGCATCCCGCTTGACTGGCCCTACACAATATTATTATTGATATATAAAATATAACAATTCATAAAAAATAGTCAGCTTAATTTAATACACTGCAGTTAAATAATATAGTATAAGTCACCAGACCATGTTTAATTCTTTAATAGGAGACTCCTGGATGGAAATTATTTCTTTAAGTTCACAAGTTCAGGTACCGGCCAACCACACCGGCAGCATTCTACACACTTGTGGATTGTCGTCCTGCCAAGTAAATGCGGTAGGTTAATGAGTCCAGGATAAAGATATCCCCACAGATACGTATATTTTGGAGATCACTATATCTACCTAAAGGGGCAAACAGATGTGGCACCCCGGCTTTCTTGCTGAGCGACATGCTTAAGCACAATAGCTCAGCACACTTTGTGGGACACCCGCGATGCGCCCTGCAATGCTGTCTGCTGAGCAAGCATGCTGAGCGGGTATTTGCCTATTTTATTAGGAAAAGCCCCGCAATCTAGCAGGAAAGTCAGTGCCAGCACTGTCTTCCCTGCAGGGCCGCGCATTGCCCTCGCTACCGGTCATGCACACGGAGCAGTCAGTGGGTCTGAAATCTCCCCGTGTGTTTGCCCCTTAAGTTTCCCAAGCACTACCAAACCTGCTTGAAGTAGTGCGCTGCTATGGCTGGAGATGTATGCAAGACAATAAACAATGCATTGGGAATATGCATTGGGAATATCCTCATCCGCATTCTGGGACTTGTGATTCTCCAAGTCCGGTGATGTCAGCTGCCCACCCCCGGCACCCACATCACCTGGCAATTACCATGGGAACGCCCAGCATTTTATGGGCCTGCCACCCCACTCCCCCCGCCCACCGCCCGCAGTTTGTTCTCCATGGCCACACGTACCCGGCGTATGCACAAGTCCCAGCATGCAGGGCATTAAAGAGCTCACTGGGTCTTGTAGTTCTACAACAATGCAAATAGTTATATAAAACACTGACACACAAGTAAAACTGTAATTCAGACTACAAACATTCACACTATACTCACCTGTAGGTCAACCGCAGGTTTGTCTCTTCTCTAGTAAAAGCCAACTGTATGGACCTGCAGAAGGAAATTATACTTACCGACTCCTCTGGCGAAGTTCGGAAAACTCGGCTCCTGATTGGCTGATGGGTGGCAGATCATGCACTTCGAGGGGAAGAACAGAGAATGTAAACATTCCCGCTACTCTCTGTTTGGCTTGGTTCATGTACTGGCGTGTTTTTTTTTTTTTCCTGTCCTGGCATGCTACTTGGAACAAAATGGACCAATCTTCGCCGGAGAATGCGGTAAGTGTAATTTCCTTCCGTAGGTCTGTACAGTTGGATTCTACCGGACAAGGGGACAGACCTGCAGTGGACCTAATAGGCCAGTATATTGTGTATATGATTGTAGAGTGTGATAAACTTTTACTGTACATCTGTGTCTGTCTTATTTAACTATTTGTTAAGGAACTACAAGACCCAGCAGGCCCATTAATGCCCCGCATGCTGGGACTTGTGATTCTCCAAGTCCCTGCACACGGTGCAGGCTTGCTGGTACTTGTAGTTCCAAAACATAACACAATGATTAATGTATTTTTTACACTTAAACAGCCCGGTGCCCACTGCGCAGGGGCACCTGGGACAGCCCCGTTCTTTAATTCTGGAGGAGACCCCTTTATTGGGGGTTACCCACTCCCCCAGGGTCCCTGCCTGGTCTGACCAGCCACAGGGATTAATGCTTTGGCTGGCGGAACTTGTATAAATAGTTTCCCCTGGCTGTGGCATTACCCTGCTGGCTGTTTGTCCCCCGTATATTGGGAAACCAGGGCCAGCCCTTGAGTCTGGTGCTGGTTTTAGAAATTACGGGGAACCCCTATTTGGTTTCAACCCTGAATTTCTAAAACAAGGAACGGCTCTTTGAGCCTGGGGCTGGTTATAGCTAGGGGGGATCTGACATATACGAATGCATATGGGTGCCTAGGTACTTATATGTTAGTTGGGCCCCCACTATAGTAAGTACGCTCATACCCCCCACTATCCATGTCGGCATGGAGTTGATTTTATATAGTGAGCCCCGCGAGGGGACGCGGAAAACTAAGCGAATAGCTTAGTGGCTGCCCAACTAACATATAAGTACCAGCGCCTATGCTATCGGGAAATAAGAATCCCTTGAACACAGCATATTAGTAAATATGCCCTACTGTATTTACAAATTTTATTTTCCAAAAAAACGGCCGATGCTGGTCATATGCATTCGTACTCTGCATCAGCCGTATTCATATTTGTTTAGTAAATTCCCCCCTTTGGCAGGTGTGATAACTGCTTACTTCTTTGAGGAGTGGACTCCATCCTTTAAGACTGGAACTTAAAAGTTTAGATTATTGTTTAGACTAGTTCAAATAAAAAATAATCATTTAAAATCTCTTCAAGTTCTAATATGCCCCCCTTTTATTAGAACTTTTGCAGACATAAAGGAAGAATATGGTCTAGTACAGACACAGTTCTATATGTTCCTCCAAATAAGACACTTAATTCATTCCTTGCCACCTGTGGGATTGGAGGGAATGAATGAAGACCCGATAGGAAGCATCCTCCAGTTGGCAAATAAAACTACCTATAGATTAAGGCATTATTATACGAAGGCCTGGGTAACAGAGGGAGGGAAAAAATGGTCTAGAGCAATAAAAAGTTGGGAGGGAGATATGGCAACAAATTTACAAAGCACGATAATTTTGAAACAATGGCAACAAACATTGAAGCACTTGCACACTGCATCACTCCAAGAGGTATACCTGAAGGTATTATATAGGGCCTATGTAGCACCAGCACAGAGAGCCCATATGATTATTGGAGAGACGGATGCATGTGTGAAGTGTGGCCAGAGAAAAGCTACATTTTTTCACAATTTTTGGCAGTGTGGCAAAATAGCAATATTTTGGAATAAAATTATAGGCTTTATAAATAATATATTTAATCTAAGGATCAATAGAAACCCCAAGGTATGTTTGCTCTCCGTAATGGATGAATGGGACCTGGGGAGAAGGAAAAAAATCCTAACTCCAATACTGACGATAATCCTTGGTATAGCAAAAAAAACGATTTTAAATCATTGGATTAAACGCTTAGCTCCAACCATAGGGGAGACTAAAAACCTCCTATTTAACAGTCTATATATGGAAAGACAGGCAACCCTACCAGATATAGAGACTGGGGTGATACGATTCTATAGAAAATGGGGCCCATATATCGAAACTCTACCTGGGGAGCAACAAACACAAATTTTGCATATGTATGAGAAGACAGCATGGTCAATGACTAGACAATTGGGAAATGTCGAAAATTGAAATAGATGCCACCATTAATTGGGATACAATAGTACCATAAGGTGTGAGAGATAGAAAAAGAAAGTACTAACAATAAATAAGGAAAATAAGTAAGATGATAAAAAGACCCTCAACGGCTAAGGAACAGGTTTTGTTAGATAAATGTTTGTTTGTATTCGTCCCTTTTGTAGAAATGTATGTTTTAGTCTTCCCTATGTCAAAATTCCATCCCCGGCAGAATAATAAGAATAATTGAATAAGACATATACTGGGGTCGAAATACCCTATGAGGGTAAAAGTTAAAATAAGACGGGCAAGTCTTTTTTCTTTTTTATTTATATATATGTATATATGGGTATGTGTGTATATGTATATGTATACTGTATATCTTTTTTTTTTTTCTTTTCTTCTCTCTCTTAAGAGAGGCAAGGTAAAAGAAAGATGGGGGAAGCCCAATGGAAATAAGGTTATATGAAAACATGTGGAAGAAAGAGGAGGAGGGAAGGGGGGGGGGGGGAGGAATAAAATAGGGGGGTGGGGGGGGGGGGCATGATATAGATCACTATGGGCCAATAAGATAAATCACAATTAAAAATTAAGAAAGGGGGGAGGGGAGGTAGGGGATAGAAATATAAGGACACATAAGTAGACACGGTTAAATAAACACAATATACACAAGGCCCCAGAACAAAACACAGAGATGAGCACAATCACAATACACACACACACACACACACACACACATACACAATAAAGTAGATAAACACACGGAAACCCCCAACTCATAAAAGGGAGAAAGTAGAAGACCAAAAGGTAAAATAATACCTCCTTCCTTGTTCACCCTAGGGGAAAAAGGCTATAAACGTAGATAGAGATATATATGTTGCCGGTCAAAGATACGTTAAATATATGTTGAAGGAAACCCAACAGGGAAAAATGGAATATGTATGTTATATGTAAATGCAGAATATGCATGTTTGTATTATGTTATGTGATTATAATGTGAAAACAAAAATAAAAAGTTAAAAAAAAAAAAAATCTCTTCAAGATAACAAGTGAGGTGCTGTTTAACAATTTGCTTCAAATCTAGGATCACCTAGTCAGGCACCCATAGATAGAATAGATGTGATGCTCCTTTTTCCCCCACCCCCAGTGTTTACATATTGTAAATATGACGTTTGTTGGAAAATTATATAACACAATGTAATTTTAGCACATTACATGTGGCAGTGAATATAGTATTATTATAGACTCCCCACACTCACATAATTATTCATCAGTGTTTGCCCTTCCTCTAGCCATGGCCCATGCTATGCTCTCCTTCTACCTTCCACACCCCAAAATGTGCTCCCTTTCTGTCTACAGTCCGCACATCCTGCTCTCCTTTTTTCACTGTGCTGTGCTGTGCTCTCCTGTTCCCCAATCCATAGCCAGAGTAAGGGAGGGGCGCAGGGGATACTGTACCCTGCCCCCCACTGTCAGGGGTTCCCCTTGGCCAAAGCTACCCCTCTTGTGCAGCAGCAGGACCAGAATGCGAGCAGGACAGTATTCAGTGTAAGCAGACCCAGCAGTATCGTGTTTCCTGAGCAACCGTTTTTAGGATTCGTGATGCACGCACAATAGCGATTTTCGCAATGTAACGTGCCATCCTGAATCAGGCCCTTAGTTCTCAAGTTCTGAAATCCATTTGCTTGGGCACAAATGTTTATTATATCTTTAAAAAACTATTCCAACTAAAGCAGAAGTTTGACAGCGTAAATTACTACACTGCTAATTTGTATAAAGAGCTGTTAGTGGTCCTTCAGGGCTGAGAATTACTATGCTGTGGGGTGTAATTTCTCTGAAAATTCAATTAGTTCAGATGCATTGCACAGCTATTTTTTTTTTTATTGTTATTGGGGTACTAAAATGAGCGTTCTATCATCTTTTTTACCACTGGTAAGCTGATGACTAATTGCACGCTCACCTGTTCCATTTTCCATTCCGTTGATATACAAGGGTATCAATGAAGAGTGATACCTTTCGGTTATAATGACTTTTTGAAGTTTTCTTGTACACCATCCAAAAACTTAACATCCATATGTCTATAGTGTAGAATTTTCCAGAAATCGGCTGGCCACATAAAAGCTTTAAATGGCAACTATTTAGAGAGCACTGTTTTATAACAAAGGCACAATCGTGTAATTGCTTTTTTTATTTGTCTTTTGCTTTTCACATTTTTTTGTTCTGGGTCACGACTGCAAGAAGAAGAAAAAAAGAGAAGCCAATCGAGAAAATTGGTGATGCACATCTTTTGCATGTACATGAGTCAGAAACGTAATTATGGAGCTCAAAGGTTTCACACTGCAGAGAAACAAAAATCAACATTTAAAAGCAAGTGATGGTAGTATCACAGTTATTTTTATTTGTTCCCTTTTATGTTTTGCCAATGCAGCCAATACAATCTGCAAGGTCATCATCTAAACTGGATGTGCCTGCAAAATATAAATAATGTGATATCCTTATATAAACATAAAGCATATGGAATGGAATATGCATTTCTTGTATTATACGGAGTAATTGCAATTATGGGCTATAATCACATATTTAATTAACATGTTCCAAGATTCTGTGTGCATTTGGAAATCTTAATTGGACTGCAGAAAGTATGCTCTGTATGTGATCGGGTGACGTCTATTCGGGTTATGCGCTGAGGGTGTTGTTGCGAACTGTAGCTCTCTCTCTCTCTCTCTCTCTCTCTCTCGGCCAGATGTACTATACTTGAAAAGTGATAAAAGGAAGAGTGATAAACCACCAGCCAATCAGCTCCTACCTGGAACATCACAGGCTGTGTTTGAAAAATGAAAAATGACAATTAGTAGCTGATTGGTGGCTTATCACTCTCCATTTCATCACTTTTCAGGGCTTAGTACATCTCTCTCTCTCTAAATAAATATATATATATATATATATATATATATATATATATACCTATGCTTGTGGGCACTTTGTCATGGTGTGCATGTCTATGTATAGTTAGGAGTTTAAAAGGTACAACTCACCTGATGGGCCTAATTCAGACCTGTTATTTTTGCAGATGGACTAAACCATGCTGCACTGCAGGTGGGGTAGATGTAGCATGTGAGAGTGTTAGAATTGAGTGGTGTGTGTTCAAACTGATATCTAAATTGCAGTGTAAAAATGAAGCAGCCAGTATTTACCCTGCACAGAAACAAAATAACTCATCCAAATCTAAATCTCTCTGCACATTACATCTGCCCCACCTGCAGTGCAGCATGGTATTGTCCATCTGCAAAAATTACAGCCTTGCTAACAGTTCTGAATCAGGTCTAATAATATTGACATCCAAATTGGGACAGAACAGTGAATTGCCAGGAGTTGGGACACAAAGTCCTCTCTTGCTTGGGGTCCAGTTATTCTGTGCTAGCCTCTCAGGCCTCTTCCACTCACAAATTATAACAAATTAGCCAAACCTGCCTTTATTGGCCATTCATTAAGCCCCCCCCCCCCACCTGCACGCCAATTTTCCTGCATGCATGCGAATGGATGTTTAGTATAAACAGGCTGTTCATCCTCTTGACTTGACCGTTTGATATGTTCAGCTTTTCATTTTTTTTTTCTCTTTTTTAAAATTAGCTTTTTATTGAAATTTTTCATAAAAATTTTACAGGGGGGTTTACAGAAAGAATAGATAGGGGAAAACGGGGAATATTAGGAGCAAATTGCAAAAAAAAAAACAGTAACAAAACAACATAAAAAAACATACTTGTGTAATAGCACGGCGCCCGTTACGTAGTTAGAGTAGTGTCCCTGTCAGAATCAGCGTAGTATTCGCGCGGCCAGCATAGTCAGTCAGAAGTAGTGTAGTGTTCCCGCGGCCGCTTAGCGCAGTCAGCGTCCCTGTCAGAAGTAGAGTAGTGTTTCCGTGGCCAGCGTAGTCAGCGTCCCTGTCAGATTCAGCATAGTGTTCACGCAGCCAGCGTAGTCAGCGTCCCTGTCAGATTCAGCGTAGTGTTCCCGCAGCCAGCGGGACGCAGTTACTGTAGTCAGTCAGAGGTGAAGGTGAAGTGACTGCATTATTTCTGACGCTGCTAATTAAGAATGGCTGCAGAACCTCTCAGCATGTTTAACCTGCCGCAGACAGAGGAGGAGTCGTGGCCTTTTTTTAGCAGCACTATTTGCTGCCACTGATACAAACCTGTGTTAATGGACACCCAATGCGCCTGAGTATGAAGGAGTGTATGTGGCGCTGCCATATTAAAACCTGTCGTAAGAAGGTCAGTCTCCGTGCGGCACATTGGTTCCCAGGGTGTCATGTACCATTTCTTACCCTCATCCGTTTTATTTATTTATGGGCAGAGGAGCTCACAAGCATATCTTTTTGTGAGCGACAATAAAGTTGTTGAATTAAACCACCATGCTGTACAATACCCTTATGCGGGTGGCCTGCACCGTGGACTTAATGTCGCAGCCCCAACGCCAGATTGGTGGTCCGGGAAAAATAGTGGAGGTGGATGAGAGTCTGTTTGTACAGAGGAAAAGTCATGTCGGACGACTGCTTCCTCAACAGTGGCTGTTTGGAGGCATTTCCAGAGACACCGGTGAGTGTTTCATAACGCCTGTGGAAAGACGCGACGCCAGAACCCTGATGGCCGCCATCAACAAATATATAGAACCGGGGACAACTATATATTCGGATTGCTGGTGTGCATATAACCCCGAACAGCTGGAGAAGGCAGGGTACCACCCTGCACGGGTGAACGACTGCTATAATTTCGTTGATCCGGACACTGGGGATCGTGTAAGTGGCGCATCAGAATCTGGACTCCTATCTCCAGGAATTCATTTGGCGAAAAACTGTCGGCGCAGAAAACACTTTCCAGCGTATATTCTTTATGCCCCTACTCTGCTCCTACAGGCTGACAAAGCAGACGACACAGATGCAGACACAACTGCATCAACTTCAGCTGCAGTTTCTGTGACTGCAGAATCAGAAGAATAACTGTTTAATTATTTTCTTTGGTCTTGATAATTTCGATATTATTGTACTTTGTTAAGTTGCTTTTTTCTTCTTTATTATTAACTAAAATCCAGGTACCAGTTAACACATGTCGTTATTACTGTCTCAGATGTCAGGGCCGTAACTAGGGGGGGGGGGGGGCTGGGGGGTCACGCGCACCGGGCGCTGGAGGGGGGGGGGGGCGCTGTCAGGTTCGGGAGAGTGACAGCCAGCGGGGTTTCGGGGACTGATGTAGCCCGAGTCCCGCTGCTGTTAGCTAACCCGTCGCTTGCGAGCGACGGGTACGCCACTCTGACACATATTAGTATGACAAGCGGCCCGACTATAGCCGCTTGTCATTGACTTTTGAATGCCATTGCCGCCGCCGACGCCGCGTTACTGTCCGTCTGTGCCTGCCGCGCACAGCATTACTGGGAACGTGGGAGGGGACATGATGACGCGGCAGCCGCCCCCCAGCCATTGGTTGGCGCGGCCGTGTCACCGCGTCCCCTCCCACGCTCCCAGAAATGCTGTGCGCGGCAAGCACAGACGGCAGCCACATTATCGACTCCAAGCAGTTCTAAACTTTCCCCACGTCCCCTCCCAGGCTCCCTGAATCTGTGCAGGGCGGGCGCAGTAGGATTTTTGAGATGCCAAAACGGCTGCTAAGTAAGGAAAAGGCAATTATTTTATGTGCATTAGTGTATATATATATATATATATATATATAAATATATATACACACACACACACACACACACACACACACACAGTGTGTGTGTGTGTGTATATATATATATATATATATATATATATTTATATACACTATATATATATATACATATACACACTGTGTGTGTGACATATATGTTTAATGGAGCATCACGCTGTGGGGCATATGTATAATGGGCATCATGTGTGTGGCATAAGTTTAATGGAGCATCACGGTGTGTGTCATGTATAATGGGCATCACAGTGTGCGTCATATGTATAATGGGCATCACAGTGTGCATCATATGTATAATGGGCATCACAGTGTGCATCATATGTATAATGGGCATCACGGTGTGTGGCATATGTATAATGGAGCATCACGGTGTGTGTCATGTATAATGGGCATCACAGTGTGCGGCATATGTATAATGGGCATCACGGTGTGCGGCATATGTATAATGAGCATCCAGGTGTGGGGCATATGTATAATGGGCATCACGGTGTGCGTCATATGTATAATGGGCATCACAGTGTGCATCATATGTATAATGGGCATCACGGTGTGTGGCATATGTATAATGGAGCATCACGGTGTGTGTCATGTATAATGGGCATCACAGTGTGCGGCATATGTATAATGGGCATCACGGTGTGCGGCATATGTATAATGGGCATCACGGTGTGCGGCATATGTATAATGGGCATCACGGTGTGCGGCATATGTATAATGGAGCATCACGTTGTGGGGCATATGTATAATGGACATCATGTGTGTGGCATATGTATAATGAGCATCCAGGTGTGGGGCATATGTATAATGGAGCATCACGGTGCGGATCATATTTATAATGGGCATCCCAGTATGCGGCATAGGTATATTGGGCATCACGGACTGCACTTTTGGGGTCATGTGTATCTGGCACTGCACTATTGTGGGCATATGTGTATCACACCTCCATTTTCCATGGCCGCACCCCATGTGGCTACAGCTCTTAGAGAGCTGACCATGCCCTCATAGCGGAAAAAATGGGGGATGTAGTCTCGCAGGAGTACCACGGTGGTAGGTGAACGCTCTAATTTTGGGCGCACTGTCCCTGTTTTCAGGTTCATATAGTTTCTAGAGGGATCATTTATAAATATATATTTCATTTCAGAATACAGTGTATATATAATATATGATATATTGTCTTGTTTGTTGGTTTAATATCACCCTTCTGTTGTCTGTAAGCATATATATATATATATATTTTTTTTTTATATTTTTTGGGGGGGGGGGGGGGGCACTAAATGAATGTCTTGCCCCGGGCACCAGAAACCCTAGTTTCGGCCCTGCAGATGTATGATATGGCAGGTGTGAATGTGTTCTTAAAACACCCCCACTATCCACGCCAGCCCGAAGCGTGGCAAGCGGACGCGTCCCCCCGACCTGTTCATACCCCCACTATCCACGTTGGCGTGGAGTTGATTTTATAAAATGTGGCGAGCGCAGTGAGCCACCGAACCCCGTGACGGGACGCAAATTACTTTACATGTATTCCTTGGCCCCTCGCGGGGCTCGCTGCACTCGCCACACTTTGGGCGCGGTGGCTCGCTGCGCTCACCCCACTTTATAAAATCAACTCCACACCGATGTGGATAGTGGGGGTATTAACAGGTCGGGGAAACGCGTAACGCGTGCGCTCGCCACGCTTCGGGCTGGCGTGGATAGTGGGGGCTTGAAAATGAGGCGTTTGCGTTGCAAACTTCCCGTCTCCCTGGAGTGGACATGGGCAGGGTTGCCGTACCCTGCTGCAATAATTACTGAGACGCAGGAGCTGTCTGAGATGTGGGAGCGTCTGAGGCGCACCTGCGTCTCAGACAGCTGGAGCGCCTCTCCTTCGGTGCCCACATGATCTCTCTGCCGGCGTCCACCAGCGCAGGGGATCTGGCAATTACCGAAGATATGTGAGAGGCGCTCACTAGGCTTGCCATGGACACCGGGAAAAGAGCCATGGACACCGGGACAGAGCCATGGACACCGGGGACAGAGCCATGGACGCCGGGGACAGTGCCGGGCTGCCGCGAAGTCACTATGCTAAGTACACTAACTACGCTAGGCAGCCGTTGGCCTGCCATGGAGTCACTGAGCTAACTACCCTAGGCAGCCGTTGGGCTACGCTGACAGCGTAGCTTAGCCTACACTGAAAACGTAGCGTAGCCAGGCGCCGTGCTATTACACAAGTACCAAAACGCCATATACAAAAAAAAGAAATAGTAGACAGTTGCTCAAAAATTGCCTTAAGGAATAATGTCACATTTACATGGGATAAATGGATGTATAAGAAAGAAAATCCAAGTGATGTGTACTCAACAATGCCATATAGAGTAATAAACATACACATCACATTTCAGGGAAGACAAAGATTAAGGGGAGTGTAATGACATAAGGTTTGTGGAATTGCTATAGATCCGTGATGGCTAACCTTGACACTCCAGCTGTTGTTGAAATACACATCCCAGCATGCCCTGCATCAGTTTTAGCATGGCCAAATAGTAAAAATGTAGCAGGTAATGCTGGGATGTGTAGTTCAACAACAGTTGGAGTGTCAAGGTTAGCCATCACTGCTATAGATAGAAGTATGGCCCATCCTTTCTCTATTTAGAGACCAACTGTTACACTCACCAGGGAGTGTTGGTGAACCCTAGCAGGGTTTTCCTGGGGAGCGCCTGGAGAGTGACGGAACAGATGAAAGGGTAAGACCACTATGGATACTGGACTGCAGGTCTTCAGCCGAGGGGCCTCTGGACGTCTTCTGGGTAGCCACCCAGGACACAAAGGTCTAAGTCCACAGAGCACACAAGCGAGCCTTCTTGCCAATAACAGCCCTTTTCCCACAAGACTGTAAACGTCTACCGGTACTTGTATGCCGCCTGGTCTTACGTCGGCAAGTGGCAGTGTAGACTTAAATCCAAGGGCCCTGGGCAGCTACCGGTAGGGAGCAGCAAGCATGGAACTACACTGCCTACAGAAACTAACTAAACAATAGGATTTAGAGACAAGAAGGGTACAAGAAGCGAGGACTAGGATACATAAACTCAGACTAACTGAGACAGAGCACTGAACAATGACAAAGTGAGCAAGACTTAGACAAGGAAGGTGCAATGATTAATAGCAAGAATAAATGCAAACACAGACTATAGAGACACGTACAAATAGTAATAACTTATAATATACATACACTGAACTGTGTGGCCTAAAGCCACGGTCTAAGAACAGGCCCAAACTGAGAAGCTGACCTCACACAGCTAACTATGAATGTCTGCTAAACTCCCTGCCAATAAACAGTATAACAAAAGCTAGATGGTACTTGCTTGCAGGGGAGAAGGGAATAAGCAGCCTGAAGGTATCAAGAGGTAGCTACCTGGGATTCAGGTATCAAGAGGTTAACCAATAGGACCGGATATAACAACAAGATCAGAACAGTCTCCAAACACTTCTATAACCGGCATTGGAGCAGCCTAAATGAATCTCTTATAAAGGCTGCTTCCTGTGTGTCCACCCCTGATTAGTAACTGCTACAGCTGCATGCTGCCACAGGTGTACTGGCTAATTATTACAAATACCTATGTACTGGCTAATTACCTGCTGCTACCTTGCTTCCCCGTCGCCTAGGCAACCTCTGAGCAACTGTTGCCGGGACCAGCACTGCAGGGGAGGAGGAGTATTTGGTGTTAGTGGTTTAACAAACAAGTGTTTGAACAGATGAATCATCTTTACACACCAACTAAAGGAAACTTTATTGCCTTTTTCAAAGCTCCTTAAAATACACGCAGACTATATCAATGGTAATATGCAAAAATCTTTACCCAGTTTTTTATTAATGAGTGACTCATTTCAACTAAAAAATTATTTTATTGAATATACCACCCTTGATATCGCTCATGCGATTAGTTGATAGGTTTCTTTAATTTTTATATTTTGTGTTTGCATTGTCTTTATATATTTATATTATATTGTTTTTTACATTTTATATTATTTGAGGTAATAAATTATTTTCATCTAAGAGAACCATCTAAAATTTACTGTTCACAGCCAGCGCTGGCAGATCTTTTCCTATTTCGTCATTTTGACTGTTGGTCAATGGGTGTCGGTATTATGGCCGTTGGTATTGAGGTAAGGAGCTAGCTGATAATCAAAGATAAATGGAGCTTTCATTTGCATAAAGTCTTTAAAGGGTGTTATGCTTATGGTTCAATTACATTTTTAAGTAGGTCAGTTTCTTTTAACAGTAGTGCCTACTTTTTTCCCTGTTAGGATTTTTAACTGTGTGATATATGCATCTTATTAAGAAGATGTGACTCATTCATTGATTTAATTTATCCTCTGGTCAGTTCTTGACTACCCTATCCTTCTATCTGAGGATATGATCTATGATTACCTGGAACTCAGGACTGTAGACTCTTCTGTTGGAGTGCTGTCTTGGCAACAATGGTGGTCTTTACTTTTCTGTGGCACACTTACACCACCCCACTGATTAGTATGGAGCCGCATACATGTTGCATAGATCTCAAAAGTGCACTTCAATCAAGCTTTATGGAAATATCATAGATGGACTCACTTTTCCTTGATGCAAACTGATATCATGACTGAATTCTCCACATTGTGTTCAATGGTGCTTGTCAAGTTAGGATTTTTTAAAAATGGTCTGATCCTTTCATGCTAGCATAAGTCCAAGCAGACCAAACTGTTGTCCATAAGTAGTGCACATAAATCTAAGCATACAGTAATTCAACATTTTTTGCTACTACCAAGTATGAATCTCCTCACTACATATTACATGTGTGGATGTCCTTCACCAAAATTGATAAACGAGGTACCATTTTAGAGATTAAGTTCTTCGCTTCTGATGAATTCTTAATTTAGAATTACACATTGTATTGTTTATTTAATAAGTTAAAAATAGACTTTTGGCCCTTCGCATGGGAAATGATCGCATGGGATCACCAGTATAAGATAATGCTAATCTTCAATAAACGCAGTGGATAAATGAATACAAAGTTTTTGGTTAAGAAAAGGCAAACTGTATCGTATGAAAGCTTGGCATACTCTGGACATTGTAATGGGTGGAACACTAATTAAATTGATCAGTCAGCTCACTGTGTTAGGTGTGGTAGCCTGGCTCAGCATGCTGTGAATTACAGTTCAGCAACTTCTGGAGGGCAACAGAGCAGCCAACTATATAACATTGTACAACGTAATACCTTCATTTGTACTGAACAACATGTTTTTTTTTTAAATATAGAACTGCAGATAACCTTAACTGATATTAATAAGGCAGTTTACTTTCTTGAATACAGATAAAGCCTGAAGCTATGACTTCCCAGGGGAGCTTTTAAACCTATTATTTCATTGAATTTAACCAAAATTAAAGTAGAAAGTATGGAATAAGAGATTTATTAGTCAGAAACAGGAACAGTACTTATCGCTGAGATAATCGTTTACTGATATTTTCCAATGGTAAAAATATATTTCTTACAGAAATAATATTTTTAAGAAGAAAATACCCAATTACTTGAATTCATTGCTCTTGGAGTGGGGTAATGCAGAGGTACATAGCAGAAGTATTTTACAGCCTAAAGATTTGTAGTCAATTACCTTAAGCACAAAAAGCAGCAAAAGAAAATTATATTTCTGCTTTTTTATTGGTTGCCAGTAACTTATGTGTAAATCAAAAACTGTTTGCTTCAAGTTCAGTATTTGCCATATGTAATATCTAAACCCAGTGCTATTTTTCAGCAGGGACTAGCAGGAACTGAACCTCTCATTAACCCCTTCAGTGGTGTTTTTTTTTAGGTAGAGCTCCCCACTGGGTGAGTTGTTTAGGGGGAGCGCTACCTAAAAAAAAACACACCACACTGTGTGTAGGGTCCGGGAAGTGCCGCTGAACACTATGTCAGCCGCTGCCCAGCTCTGCGCCCCGGAACCCAGCTCTGCACCCAGCATGTCAGTAGCCGGCACTGAAGGCTGTAATACAGCAGCCGGGGAGGGGTGAGGAGGAGGCGTGGCGGAGGAGAAGGAGCTGAGCGATCAACTAAGCAGTGCTGCCCATTCTGTGCACTGAAGCATAGCCCGGAAAATTCTCGGGATTACCACTGAAGGGGTTAAATATGGCATCATCAGGAACTGGGTTAGTGCCTTCTTTTTCTAAATTATATATGTGTGTGTGCGTATACATAGAATTTAAAACATAGAATTTGATGGCAGATAAGAACCATTTGGCCCATCTAGTCTGCCCCTTTTTTTACCCTTCAGGTAAACATAGAAACATAGAATTTGACGGCAGATAAGAACCATTTATACCCACTATGGGGGTGATTCTGTAAGGCTCGGTAAGCAGTGAAGTTCGCTGCTTACCGAGTGCTGAAACGCCACCCTGCTGCCATGCCGGATGCAGGGAAGTTGAGAAGGGGGGGGAGGGGAAGCGGGTACTAATTACCCGGGCCCAGGCTTGCTGGAGGGGCGTGGCAGTGGCCCTGGTCCAACCCCCCTTCCCCTCCATCCCTACTGGGCAGCAGCACACACCTACAGCTGTAGGTGTGTGCTGCTGCTAAGTGAGGGGGGACAATTACACACCCAAACATTTTGGGGGTGTGGCCTAATAGTGGAGGTGACACACCTTCCATAATTAGGCCATGCCACAAATTTTTACCGGGGCCCAACATACCTCTCGGCTGCCCTGGCCGGATGCCCCCCCCCCGCTGTGTCCCCTTGGTACCACTAACACATCAGCTCGCATGCATCCACTAGCAGAAGGAATCATTCAATGGTTGCCAACAACCGAATGATTTCTCCTGCCTTCGGAAATAAAAGTCAGTCTCAAACTTAGACAGCGACTCTACTCTGTCCGCTTGACGCGCCGATTCATTGAAATCATTATTGGCGTGCATCAATTTATTGCTTCACAGCTCAGGAAAATATAAAAATTACACAGATCTGCTTAAGACAGTTTCCCTTTTCTTCTGCCAAACCTCATACAGTCAGTTTTACTTAAGTGTGATATGGAAAGTGCTGTCTGGCTTTTATTCAATCTTTTAAACAAACGGGATCTGTCCAAAATACACATTTGTAGAGATGCTCTTCTAATGAAGAATAATGTGAGTGCTCATTTGGCATTGCTCATAAAACTCAAGTATTTTACATTTTCACAAACTGTAATCTGGCCTGTTGAAGAAACAGTAACTTAGCATTTTTTTCCTATGATTACTACAAGCTTTTAATTATTTGGTATAATCATTGTAAGATATCTGGTACTTTTTAATTACAGATACAATAATTACAAGATTATCAAATGGTTCTTTATTAATAGCACTTTCAATGTAAACTCTAATCAAAATTGGTATACTTAAGATCCCTTATGTGCTTTTCCTTCTCTTAATTAACCATTTTCGATGGCACGAAATTCTGCGGTATTCTGCCACGCTGATACTTGTTGTTCCAGTGTCCTCTGCTGATAGCGCTATGGTTATGTACCCTGTCCTCTATTGTGTTAAACTTTAAATACTGTTTTGCTTATTTGTTTATGTATTCTGTAATTGGGCGCTGCGGATCCTTTGTGGCACCATATAAATAAAGGATAATAAATAAATCCCTGCAGTAAGGATGCTGGTGTTCAAAGTCCAACCCCGACATCGAGATGAGAATACTGCTACTCCTCTAACCCTCGCTTGCAGAAGCCTAAGCTGCAGACTTATCCTATCCCTCCCCACTAATGCTTAAACCTAACCCTGCTGCCTAAACCTATAAACCTTACCCCCCTCCCCGCAGCCTAACCCCCTTTCTAACCTTGGAGGCCATGACATGTCGCTATCTAGAAAATGAATTGCTTAATTGCATGTTACGTGTGTGTGGTCATGGGTAAGGCAAGTTGGCGGTAAGAACGTGGTATATTATTATTATTATTATTATTATTATATTATTATAATTTTATTTATAAGGCGCCACAAGTCTTTTGCAGCGCCGTACAAAGGAACAATACAGGGAGACAAAGCTTGGCATAACATTGAATAAATAACAAAAATACAGTACAAATAAAGAGCACCACAGATCAATACACATTACAGCTTAAATGTAAGTAGTGAGGACCCAATCAACATACAACTAGAGGCTTGAGGCCAATGATGGAGATGAGTATGCAGATGAAGATGGTCACTGAGTGCTGGAGTATAGGAGAGCTGTGAGTGAAATGTGAAGATAAGTGGGCTTTAACAACAGGAGGGAAGAGGGCCCTACTCGGAGCAGCTTACAATCTAGTAGGAAGGGGAGACAGACAGATTACAAGAGGTGCAAGCGAGTGGGTGGTGGTTAGATAGCAGGATGTAACCAGGCAAGGGGTCGGAGAACCAGCTGGTTTATGCAGTGGAAGGGTATGCTTTGATGAATAGGTGAGTTTTCAGTGCCCGTTTGAAGCATTGCAAGGTCGAGGAGAGTCTAATGGAGCGGGGGAGTGCGTTCCACTAAAGGGGCGCAGCACGGGCAAAGTCCTGTACTCTAGCATGGGAAGCAGTGATCAGGGTGGAGGAGAGACGACAATCATCAGCCAACCGTAGAGGGCGGGAGGGTGTATGAATGGAGATGAGGTTAGAGATATATGGAGCAATGGAATTAGAGATGGCCCTGTATGTGAGTGTGAGGTGTTTGAAGAGGATTCTGTAGGGGAATGGAAGCCAGTGCAGATTTTGTTGAAGGGGAGTGGCGGGATAGGAAGATAAGCCTGGCTGCAGCATTGAGGACAGATTGGAGAGGAGCCAGTTGGGATTGAGCGAGGCCGGTGAGGAGAGCATTACAGTAGTCAAGCCGTGAGATGACCAATGAGTGGATGATCAGCTTAGTTGCACTCTGTGAGAGAAAGGGCCTGATGCGAGCAATGTTGCGTAACTGGAACCGGCAAGAATGGGCCAGGGCTTGGATGTGGGGTGCAAAGGAGAGGGAGGAGTCAAGAGTGACACCCAGACAGAATTGGGTAACGGGGGAGATGATGGTGTTGTTAACAGTGATAGAGATATTAGTAGGGGCATAGCTCTGGGTGGGGGAAAGATAATAAGTTTGGTTTTGTCCATATTCAGCTTCAGAAATCGCTCAGACATCCAGGTGGAGATGGCAGAGAGGCAGTTGGAAACGAGAGAAAACAGTGGGGGGAATGATCAGGAGAGGAGAGGTAGATTTGGGTGTCATCCGCATAGAGGTGATATTGGAAGCCAAAGGAGTTAATGAGTGCACCCAGAGAGGAGGTGTACAGAGAGAACAGAAGGGGGCCAAGGATGGAACCCTGAGGGACCCCGACAGGAAGGATGGAAGGTGGTGAGGTGGAGCCAGAGGCAGAGACTGAGAAGGAACGGTTGAAGAGGTAAGAGGAAAACCAGTTGAAGACTGTGCCAATGTTTTGGAGTGTGTGGAGGAGAGGGTGATCCACAGTGTCAAAGGCAGCAGATAGGTCCAAAAGGATAAGCAGGGAGAAGTGACCCTTGGATTTGGCTGACAGCAGGTCATTGGTGATTTTCACTAGGGCAGTCTCAGTGGAATGAAGTGGGCGAAAGCCAGATTGAAGGGTATCAAGGATGGAGTGGTCAGACAGGTAGCTGGTGAGACGCCTGTAAACCAGCCATTCTAGTATTTTAGAGGCAAATGGGAGAAGAGGGATAGGGTGGTAGCTTGTGGGAGATAAAGGGTCCAGGTTTGTTTTTTTAAGAATAGGCGAGACCAGAGCATGTTTGAAGGGTGAGGGAAAGATGCCAGTAGAAAGAGATAGGTTCAAGAGGTGAGCAAGGTGGGAGCAGCCAGTGGGGGAGAGGGAACTGAGGAGACGGGAGGGGAGAGGGTCCAAGGGAAAGGTAGAGGGGGGAGAGGATGAGATGAGGGAGCGGACTTCCATAGCTGTAGTAGGGCAGAAGGATGACAGAGTGGGGTAGTTGGGAGGGGAGGATGATTGGGGTGGGTGGGCAGCAGAGGGGGTATGGGAGGAGATATCATGTCGGATTATCTAAATTTTAGAGAGTAAGAAGGAGGCAAAGTCAGTGGCAGTGAGGGATGAAGGGAGGAGGGGTGGTGCAGGGCGAAGTAGAGTGTTAGGACTGAGTATCACTGTCCAGGCTTGATATTACTGTTTCCCAATTTTGTAAAAACGAGTCACACCCTGTTCAATATTCTGCAGTGTGGCTAGTCTCTTAAACAAAATAATGTTCAGCATTACATGTTTGAAAAATCAGAAATTATGGAACAATGTTGCACCCGTGACACCACATTTTGGGCACAGTCCAAGGTCATCTGGTACATAGTGACTTCTGTGTGGTTGTGAAATATATACCCTATTACGAAATTTCAAGTGAGTCTCCTGTAAGGAGGTTGCTTGAAGATATTTTAAGGAGGTATCACATATTTAAAACAGATCCAAGATCTCTGGTAGTGTCAGAATATCTCTTTTCCATTTCAATTCTAGTGGGCGTCTTAAAGCAGCTTTGTCTTGAGATACTAGGGAGAGGTATAAATATTAAAGTCTATAGCCTAAAATATTATGCAGTGATAACAGGGACAAAATTGGGTTGGGAGAATCTGTATCATCCTATGCTTTCGTAAGGATTGAGCAAAATGGCGTGCCTGGAGATACATGTAAAATGTATTATTTTGAACGCTGTATTTTTCTATCAATTTAGATAAAGGTCAAATTACTCCACCTGGATTAAAGACATTCCTTTTTGCAGTGATGCCCTTTTGTTTCAATTCCAAAAATATCTACTTTTCTAAGCTGGGAATAAAATAGGGGTTACCCTAAAGGGTGAGCTAGTGTATCTTCTACCTCTTCTTCAATCTCTTATTAATCATCAGCCAAGACTTATATGTATCTCTGAAAAGGATAGATTTTCATATATGTGTAGGGATAGAAGACTTTGGGGCATGTAGTAAGGCCGCTGGAGAATAAGGGTAAAATATATTTTCCTCTACTTGTTTATTTGTATACATTGATCCATTGGTGAACCAATCCGTTATATAGCGGAACTGAGCCACTTGTTTGAAGGAGCATATGTGAGACAGTCCAAATCCTCCCTCTGATTTTGGTAGATGAAGTCTTGCTAATGGTATTCTGGGAATTCTTAACATTGTCACAATAAAATGTTTTGTAAAAAAAAAACATTTGCACAGTGATATACATCCTCCAAATGGTACATAAGGATTCTCAAACTCCTCTAGGGTGACCAATAATCAAGGCCATAACTAGGTGTTTGTTAGTGGTGGGCGCATCCACGGGGAAACAGAGGATGCGGAGCAGGGAAGTGCTCTCCCTGCTTTACATCCCTACTGGTGTCTGGCTCCTGTGCCAGATTTGCCAACCCTTCTGCTTTTTGCCCGAGTCCCCCACTGCCCTGCAAATTTAAGTGCAGCTCACACTCATTTACGTGTGCAGGAAAGTAGCCTGTGGCCCCGCCCCCAACAGATGCTGACAATGCTTTCTAGACAGCACACCAGCAGCTTCAGTGGCTGCACAGCTGGGTGCCAGCCCCACAGAGACATGCAGCTGGATCATTCAAATTGTTTGCTGTGTGCCATGGATATCTTGCTATGCGATTATAAAATCCTGTGTATTGTGAGTGCAATTTTAAATTAAAAACCAGCCTGGTTAAAGGAGTTATTTGCACTATTCTCTCTTTTTTCTTCATCTCACTGGTATCTATTTACTACGGAATAATTTTTTCCTATAGGTGATTCCATCCACATATGTTCATGAAAGTGTGATATCATTGGAAACCTTGGAAGGACTCTTTGAACCCAATTGGGTGATATTGTTCAAAATTGTTCACTTATGATTATCTATTGAGTGCTCATTGTTTTATGCACATATTTCTATATTCATATGTCTTTTTAGTAATATTTTGGGATTATTACCTTGTGCATGATATATCTGCAGCACTTTAGGTTTTATTGCTCACTTTTCATTGGATTATTTACCACATTTGAGCTGTCCTGTCTCAGTGCTACTGAGGTGAGGGCTGCTGACTGAATTGCTGGTTCTTCATTGCAATCCCCTCTCCCAGTGCATGACTCTGGCATGGGCGGGATCTGGCTGCTCAAGTCAGGCACCAGCAATTCCCCACAACCTCCTAGTGCTGCTTGTTAGTGCCCTCTGCTGCTGGACCTGACACCTGTTGGGGAAAGATATGGATTGGAAAGAAGAGCTTCCTTCAGGCCCCTAGCTCTCTCTTTGGGCCTTATTTTGGTTCATTCTTTCTGACAAAATCCTTCTTAGATGGACAAAACCATGTGCACTGCAGGGGTGCAGATGTAACATGTGCAGAGTGAATTAGATTTGGGTGAGTAATTTTGTTTCTGTGCATGGAAAATACTGGCTGCTTTATTTTTACACTGCAATATAGATCTCACTTTGAAGTAAAACCCCACCCAAATCTAATTCTCTCTGCACGTTACATCTGCCCCACCTGCAGTGCACATGGTTTTGCCCATCTAAGAAGGATTTTGTCAGAAAGAATGAACCAAAATAAGGCCCTTTATCTTTGCCTAACACTCAACCCATTCTTTCTTTCTATCCCTGACAACCTTGCACCCCTCTGTCTCTATCCCTGAAACACTCTCTCTTTGCCTGACATCTACTCTTTCTTTATCCCTGATGCAGTTTCTCACACCTTCTTTCTTCCTTCCTTCCTTCCTTCCTTCCTTCCTTCCTTCCTTCCTTCCTTCCTTCCTTCCTTCCTTCCTTCCTTCCTTCCTTCCTTCCTTCCTTCCTTCTCTCTCTGCCTGACACCCTATCTATATCCCTCTCTCTCTATCCCTGACACCCTCACTCTCTCACACCTTTCTTTCTGATTCCTCTCTCATTGTCCCTGACACCCACTCTCTCACTGCCAAGGCAGAGTGTGTGTACCCAGAGGTGCATCGACCTCTATGTGATTTATTTGTTTATTTTTGGGGGTTTCCCAAATTTGAGAGTGGTTTACTTGTTATCATAACATTTTGCATTGTTTTCTAAATATTGCATCTGTCCTTACTTCTAAATATTTAAGTTTAAATTTGAATTATATACCTTAACATTATAATGGCATATGATGCGACCGAGCCGATTTAACATTGTATGTAATGTTAAATGGCCGTTTAAAATCGGGTCCATCGCATGCCATTATAATGGCATGCGTTGCGACCAATGCGATGGACCCGATTTTACATAGGAACCAATGTTAAATGGCCCCCATACCTGATTTTTGATTGTATAGCCACCCATATGGGTAATTTGTATGTCAAATGCCCCCATTGTTAACACCACCCCATGATGAACGCCAACCCGAAGCGTGGCGAGGGCGGCGGTATGCGTCCTAAGACCTTTTTCATACCCCCACTATCCACGTCGGAGTGGGGTTGATTTAATATAGTGTGGCGAGCGCAGCGAGCCACCGAGCCCAAAGCGCGGCGAGCGCAGCGAGCCCCCGCAATGTAACGCGTAATACGTCTGAAGTAATGTGCGTCCCCTCGCATCCCCTCATGATTCGCCCGCCCAGCAGCCAATCATGTTCGCCATCTGGATTTCCCCGAACATGATTGGCTTTTGGGCGCACCTAACTCCTTCATTGGTGGGGTCCCCATTTCCCCAGGTTCCCTGCCCATGCTGTCAGGGGGAGAATGCTTTGGCCGTGGGGGACTTGTATAAAAAGTCTTCCCCGTGCTGCGGCATTACCCTGCCTGCTGGTTCTTGAAATAAGGGGGACCCCTACTCATTTTGTCCCCCGTATTTTGGGAACCTGGACCCGCCCTTGAGCCTGGTGCGGGTTTTATACAATCAAGGGGACCCCTATTTGTTTTGCCCCGTGATTTTATGAAACCAGGACCGGCTCTTTTGGGCATCCCATTTTTTTTAAATCATTTTACACTTTTTTGGGACAGAACCATGCACAGATCACACTGGTCTGTGCATGGTTCTGACAATTTGCCCATCACAATCTGGTCTGTCTGTGTGGCAATTTTTATTAATGTTTTCCCAAATTCGCATCCCATTAAATTTGCGATTTGTATACTTTATAATGGGAAAACATCTGGATGCGAATTCCGGAGTGACTAAAAATTGCCACTTCGGAATGTGCAAAATCGCAGCAAAAAGTGCAATTTTTTATGCCCCAATTCGCATCCCATAAAATGTGCGATTTTCGGAAACAAAAAAAAAAATTCCTATTAAATGTCACCCCGCATCCTATTATATCTCGCCCAAAATATGAGAAACAGCAACGCAAACAACTGAATACAGTTATTTCAAGATGAGCAGCATGCCCAAACTACACCTGCATAAAAGCTGCTTCTTTAAACGTACTTTATGCCATGTTTGTCCAGGTGTTCTCAGCTATTTTGTCTATGAGAGCATTACCATTTTTCTTTACAGTTGAGCCTAAAATCCATGATGTGTATGCTTTTGTCAGTGACTTCAAGTTTCAGTAGTGCTGAGCTTTTATATTAATCTCTTAGTGAAAAAATAAAGCAGTGCTTAAAGTACATGGTAGAAATGGGTTGTGAGCTGCACACTGAGTCAGAGTGGTTGGAGTTAGCAGAGGTACCAGTAGATGACCAGCCTGACAGTATAAGCATAGATTGGGTGGTTATACTGCACTCCACTCCTAATGGTGTAATAATGTCTATGGTGCAGATTGATACCAGGAGATAAGTGTAATGGAGTATATATTTAATGATTACAGTGCCTATCACATTAACATAAATGCACACAAGTGATGAATACACGTGGTGCTGACTTGATAATTGATGGCCTCTACTTGCAGCTAGTAGTGTAGGGTGAATAAAGTTGGTATAGAAAAGTCTTGCTGAGATAGCAGCTCACAGTGCAGGTGCTGGCAACTGTACTTGTTGTTTTTACAATGACAATAAATTATCTTATCTATCTTAGGTGCACGCTCCCATAGCGGAGGGACCAGTTGGGATGTGAGAAGGCACTGGGGAGTTGGCGCAAGAGGTGGCACCGGAGGCTGGCATTCCACCCTCCGGTGGTGCACCCGCACGTACCTGGTGTCTCCGATGTTCATGCTCTTCGATCATCCCTCTGCATCTCCTCCTTTTTTTGCCGGGGCCTGAGTGAACCGCAGGTCTGCCGGCTTGCGTTCCACGGTGTCTCCACAGGCAGACGTGACTTCCAAGTTAGTGATAGTGCGAGATCTCGCGTTCTGAGATCGCGCTGTCTGTGAGGTGTCTTGGTGAACAGAGACGATTTAGTGGAGGTGTGTTGGTGGTATTAATTGGTGTCTCCAACACATTTCAACCAGGTAGGCCTTCTTCTAGGGAGTTTTTGCAATGCTTGTGAACATTAAAATGATTTAATTTTTGGGGCGGTCTTTGTGGCAGGTTGTCCTGTATGTTTCAAATGGGACTAGTTGATAGGTACAGTGAGCTGTCACTTCTCTGTGGTCCATCAAAAAGTGGCCAGTGTTTTTTCAGAATACATGGGCAAGTTTAGAATAGTTTGTGATGAATAGTATCTCTTGTGATGGTATTTGTATGGTTGTAGTGTGATGTCTAGGTATTGTGATAAATTGAAAGTTAGTGATTTGCTCCCGTATATAATCGGTCTCCCTGGTGGGTGTATTGGGTCTTTGTGACTTTTGGGAAGTTAGTAAAAACTGGGATTACTAGATGTTTGGTCTGTACGAATTTTTGTTTATGAGTTGTTTCTGGAGATGTTTCTCTAGTTCTTTCTGGATTACGTCTGTCGGATCTTGATGTAGTTTTTTGTAAGTTTGTTTGTTGCTGAGTATTCTATGTGCTTCTGTTATACCCCTTTTAGACATACTACCTGGGATTTTGGTCAGGTTTACCCAGGATTTTCAACCCAGGTCACTCCCGGGATTTTAGTAACAGACCCCCTTTCACACTACACCTCAAATCCGGGAAAAACCCGGGTATACCCCTTTCACACATAAGCCAGGCTTTTCAAGCATTTCAGTGTGTCATCATTAAAATGGGACACGCCCCGGCAGCAAAAAAAACCAACATCACATGTTTAAAACTGAAAAACCGGGTAAACCCATTCAGACATAAGCCGGGTATTATACCCGGGAGTTAAATACCGGGAAAAACCCATGTCAATTGCAGGTGCTCAGTATCCGGGAGTGAAATCCCGGGTATACCCTTTCAGACATACGCTAGCCCCGGGTTTGGGCGCGTTCATGTGAAAAAACCCGGGATTTTCGCGTATGTCTGAAAGTGGTATTAGATAATCAGTTTTGTCTATTCCACAGCCTTTGTCTGCTGGTTTGATGATTATAGAATGGAGGTCTTGTAACTGTTTCAGGGCTGTATTTCTTATGGTTTAGGTTGTTCTTTGTGTCTCTATTCTGTTTGAGTGGTGCTGGTGTTGTAGATAAGTACTTTTGAGAGCTAATTTCTGTGTAAAGTTTAAAGGTCCAGGTATGTTTGAAATGTATCAAATTTGTTTTTGGAAACAAACTTGAGTCTCTTGTCTAGTAGGTGTAGGTGATCAGTGGTGAGAGTGTAGCTGCTTAAGTTGAATATGCCTTATCCTATCTCTGTCTCTTGTTCTGGGTTTTTTACCTTTTTTGATTTTGTCGCCTCCCTTGCATCCTCTTCTAACCTTTTTAGTTATCTTTTGTTTGTTGTATGTGTTCTGTGGGTGTGGTTATTGGTGGGTTCTCTAAACAATATGGGTGGTGGTTGGCACATCTTGTTGGTGTCAGTGAACTTGTTGGTAATGCGTTGTTTGTGTCGCTGGTCTCTATTGTGTGGTGGTTATCTGTGTAGGTCCAGAGGTTTCTGTGTGTCTGCAGTCGAGATGCTTAAAGGATTTGTCAATGTGTTCTGGTTAGTGATGGTGTTGTGTATGTTAGTGAGTGTTAAAACTGTGGCAAGGCATGCTGGGAATTGTAGTTTCACAACATCTGGAGGGCCGCAGTTTGAGGACCCATGGTTTATATCTTTGTCGAGTTTGTGAATGGAAAAAGATAATTCTGAACCGGAATTGGTGGTGAACGAGTCGGTACCTAGGGTGGAGTCTTGCAGCTTTTTCTTTGATGTTGGTTCTATGTCTTGGACATATATTTTTGTTACATGAGGTTCAGTAATTTGTATACAGGACGCCTTGAGTTCTGTTTCTTTGAGAGTATTTGGTGGGGGTTTGTGTTTAAGGATGGTCTTGTGTTTCTGTTTGTTTAGATGGGTGTCTGTGGTGGGTCTCTTAATACAGAATTTGTCTCATAGGATTTTGTTATTTTTCTTCTCGATTTTGAGTTTGTTGCTCAAACCCCGCTCACCGCCCACACGGCCACCCACCCTCCCTCGCACACCTCACCCTGTGCAGGAAGTGGGTGGGCAGCTGACATCTGCTGACATCAGCTGCCCGTCCCCCGCACCTGGGGAATTACCATGAGAATGCCCATCAATTATAATCCAGTGCAGGTGTAATTTTAATAACAGTTTATGGTAGTAACTTAAGCGAATAACTGTTATTTGCACTAGCTGTGGTGAAGCACTGCTATGGGCTTTGGCATCAATGAAACACTGCTACTGTCACTACATTTAGTAAAAACACTGCTATTGCCACTGGCTTTTGTGGTGCAATGCAGTTGGCTTTGGTATTAGTGAAGCACTGTTATTGTCATTGGCTTTAGTGAAGAACAGCTCTTGGCACCACCTGTATTGAAGCACTGCTATTGTCTTTATTGAAGCACTTCGATTTCTACTACCTTTTTTGAATCACTTCTCTTGTCAAAACCTTTATTGAAGGGACCACCTTTAGTGAAGCACTGCTATTGGCACTGGCTTTAGTGAAGCACTGCTATTGGCACTGGCTTTAGTGAAACATTGCTGTTGGCACTGGCTTTAGTGAAGCACTGCTGTTAGCTCTGGCTTTAGTAAAGAAATGCATTAGTGAAGTACTGCTACTGTCACTGCCTTTCGGGGCTGATTCTGGTTGAATTGGTAAGCTCAGAGAATCACAACTTACCGAGTTCCAGAGAGCCTGTCCCCCCCCCCCCCCCCCCGCCGTTTCCTCATATGTGCCCGTTGCTGGAGAAATCATTTGATGGTCGGTTACCATCGAATGATTCCTCCTGGGCTCACAAATAAAAGTCAGTGGAAACTGACTTTTATTTGTGTGTGCCGGGACAAAGACAGGGTGGGCGTCTTACGTCATATGACATGAAGCTTCTGCCCTGGAACACCTCCTCCCACCCGCTTTCCCATGGGAAGGCCCAGCATTTTCATGGGGACGCCCATGAAAGGCTGGGCGTTACCATGGGCAACACCCAACTTCTGGAAACTGCTTGGCAGAAATGAAGAGACTTTTAAACTCAAGATCTATCAACTTGAGCACCACACACATGGAGAAATTTAAGTAATAAACAATTTTATTGAAATTTTATTGTATTAAAATCAATGATTAAAAAAAATATATCAATTAATACAGCATAATTAGCTCCTGATGAACAATAAAAAAAGAGGTAATTATTATAATTGAGCTAAACCAACTCCGGAATAGTTTTTCCTTCTGAAGAAACCGCCACAGTTCTATAGCGGAGAAATGCGTCAAGAATGATTAAGGGCTCAGACCACCTTGTATGACATCTGTCTGGAGTGCCTTCCACCCTCATAAGATGGTTACCCTCCCTCTGCCTCATTCGCACATCGCTGACAGGCCCTCACCTGCTCATCTTTGGAAGCTGCGTACGAAGAACCTGCAGCAACATCACAGGTTAGTGCGGCTCACTCCCTACCTTGGGACTTCTACAGACATTAACTTTAATGAAGAATTGTTATTGGCACTACCGTTATTGAAGCACTGCTATTATCACAACCTTTAGTAAAGCATTGCTATTGTCACTACATTTATTGTAGCACTGCTACTGTCACTACCACTAGTGAAGCATTGCTATTTGCACTGACCTTAATGGAGCAGTGCTATTGACACTACCTTTACTGTTATTTGCACTGACTGTAGTGAAGCATTTAATAAAGCACTGCTTTTAGCTTTGACATTTGTAAAGCACCGCTTTTGGTATTGGCTTTGTGAAGCATTGCTATTGGCTTTGGCATTAGATGAGCACTGCTATTGGCACTGGTTTAAGTGAAGCACTAACTATTAACTTTATCTTTATTGAAGCATAGCACATTAGTGGAGCAAGACTATTGGCATTGGCTTTAATAAAGAATGCTCTTGACAATACCTTTATTGAAGCACAGATCTTGGGACTACATTTAGGGCCTTATTCTAATCCACTCTTTCTGACAAAATCCTTCTTAGATGGGCAAAACCATGTGCACTGCAGGTGGGGCAGATGTTACTTGTGCAGAGATAATTAGATTTGGGTGGGGTTTTACTTCAAAGTTTGATCTATATTGCAGTGTAAAAATAAAGCAGTCATTATTTACCCTGCACAGAAACAAAATAACTCACCCAAATCTAATTCTCTCTGCACATGTTACATCTGCCCCCCCTGCAGTGTACATGGTTTTGTCTGTCTAAGAAGGATTTTGTCAGAAAGAGTGGATTAGAATAACCCCCTTAGTGAGGCACTGTGTACACTGGCTTTAGTGAAGCACTGCTATTGTCACTACCTTTAGTTAAGCACTGCTATTGGCACTGCTACTGTCAGCTCTGCCAGGTCCTGGTAAAATGAGTGGCATGGCCAATGAGAGGAATGTGGCCATGCCCCTGTAAATAAACAACAACTTAGCAGTGGACAGCTGCCCCTCTCTCCAGCTCAACACTTAACAGCATGTCCCCTCCATCACACCCAGGCCCCTACATCAAACATGGTCCCGGGTAAAAAGTAGCCGCCCCCCTCTCGTCACCACTGGCTACTGTCCCTGCCTTTAGAGAAGAACTGCTATTGGTACTGGCTTTAGTGAAGCACTGCTATTGGCTTTGGGATTTGTAAAGCACTGCTATTGGCCCTGGCTTTATTAATTAAAGTACTGCTATTGGCACTACCTTTAGTGAAGCACTGCTATTGTCACTCACAACCATTAGTGAAGCAATGCTCCAAGCACTATCTATATTGAAGCACAGCTCTTGCATAGTGCTGTATTTAGAGAAGCACTGCTATTGTCACTGGCTTTAGTGAAGCGCATTGGTCTATTTAAGGTGATCATTAAGCTTATTTTGGAAAACTTTTGGGACCATTATAATATTGAGGATAAAAATGTTTTTCTCTGGCCTGTTTCTTCGGATCTTTTCTTGTAAATTTGCTAGTACATTTTTGTAGTAATGCTGATTCACTGTTCTTCTTCCGCAATAACACCCTTGATACTAAAGTAAACATAACAAGGATTTTGATTAGTTTGACATGCTTTCTTCATCCTTTGTGATGACATTTTCCAGTGTATGGACTTTGTCTCTTGATCATACTGGAAGATCCATGTTCCATCACAGGTAATAAATAATGTGAATCCAATTGAATTTGTTCCAAAATGTGTGTATAGGATTCAATAAATATTGGAACCTTGAAACCATCTTAGCACAAACTTTTGTCATGTTATGATCTTGATGCAAAACTTGGCTAACAGTTTCTTTGTCAATGTTTACCATTTCTGTTGTCATTTTAAACAATTTTCTAAACTTTTTCCATATTTTAATTTGTTTTTATGTGTGCAAGACCTTCCGATAACTATCTATGTGTAGCTATTCTGGAAATCTGTGCCGGTATATTATTTTTGCCTTTCTCCTTTAAAAAAAATAAAAATGACTGCCATGCAGACAGAACTTTGTGGGCCCTACAACAATTTGAAGAGGCCTTTGTTCCAATGCTTCTAGAGAGAGACCTTACTGCAGCAGGGGTTATGCTCCCTAATATTATTAACCTAGTTCATTTTGTGAGCCATAATAGTGCCTTAGTTAATGTATGCCAGTACACATTATGCCACACAGTTCACAAAATGACATAAAATGTCCCCAGTTCATAGTATGTCATATTATAGTGCTTCCACTTCATATTGTGCCACATTACAGTGTGCCAGTTCTTATTATGTAACAATATAATGCATCTGATTAATTTTATACCACATTAAATTGATCAAGTCCTGGGCATACCTAGATATATTGTAGGCCACAAGGTTGTTAAAGGCCCTTTCGTATCATCTAAGTCTCAGTTCACAAAGTCCAAGTAGCAAATGAGAATTGGCTTTTGAAGACCAAATTCAATATATTCCAAACTCCAGCCATATTAGTTGCAAATACAGATGGTACTGTATATTAAGCTAATGATGGAATAGCTGTGTAACCAGCCAGACTGTGCTTGATCTAATCCTCTCCAGGTAGTTAACGCCGGCAGGGCCGGCGCCACCACTAGGCAAATCTAGGCATTTGCCTAGGGCGCCGGCCACTGGAGGGCGGCATTTCGCCCCCCCCCCCCCCCCGTGCCGCGGGGGTACCTGTCCTGCGGCTGTGTATATAAAGCTTGCGGCGGCAGCGGGGGGTCCCTGCAGTCAAGAAATAACGAGCGCTATCCGCCTGGCTACGCGGAAGCGCTTCTGTTGTGGAAACACTGGCCGCACGCTGATTGGCTGAGATTCAGCCAATCAGCGTGCACCGTGCGGCCAGTGTTTTCACAACAGAAGCGCTTCCGCGTAGCCAGGCGGATAGCGCTCGTTATTTCTTGACTGCAGGGACCCCCCGCTGCCACCGCCGCAAGCTTTATATACACAGCCGCAGGACAGGTACACCCCCCCCCCCCGGCACCGGGGCGCTCCCACCCCGACTCGCCTGGGGCGCTCCGGTGCCTTGCACCGGCCCTGAACGCCGGACCCCTGCCAACTGATTATGGGGAAATGACTGTATAAAGTGGGGATAGCCATCGGTGGATTATCCATCGATTGTCTCCATCAATGGTCCTATTGATAGATAACCTCAATCATTTGAGCCATTGGCAAGTAAATTATCAATTGTTTTACCCTCCAATGGCCCCTTCTTTTAATGTGCAATGACTTGTGGGCTAGTCAGAGCCTGGGTGCTGGGCAATTTAGGAGAAAAAAACAGGTAAGTTACCATTGGTCATAGAACATCGATAGTTGATACCCATCACACTATAAAGGAAATCACATGGTGAGCTACTGGTAACCACATGGGGGAGTAATAGGTACTGTAGCTCACCACACTTAGGGCCTTATTCTGGTTGGTGCGGCCAAACGTGCGTACGTTCTATATTAGCGTACGCTCTCCGTACGCAGCCGTTGGGGTTAAGTCCACCCACAAACCAGCCGCATACGTGCGGCCAGAAACAACGTCGAAGGGGAGTGGCGTACAATTGAGCGTACGCCAACGTACACGGACGGATCAGCCCTTAGACTCCGACAACTGGCGTACAACAGAGCGTGCGCCACCGTTTACGGACGTCTCTCGTCCGTCTTCCCGCCGACTTCTTGCGGAAATCTGAGCGTACGCCAGTTTGCATGGACGGGTCGCTATTGTTTTCTATGGCAAACTCAGCTTATGTCACCGCTCATGAGAAGTGAGCGTACGTCCGTGTACGCTGGCATACCCTTCACATATATGGACCTGCAAATCTTGCCTTTCAACTATAATTCAGACAATTAATTAATTATTCTAATTGTTATTCAATTATTGTTTTCTATTAACTCAATTGTCTACCTTAATAAAGACCCTAATAAAACAACATTTTAACCCTCATTACATGTATATTTGTTATGTTCTAATGTGGCATTTTAAACACTATCTATGTGTCCCCACATTGCTTTTACTTGTAAATAAATTTATGTTGGTGTTTGTGTGTATGTACTAAATTATGTCCATAATTAGTTTGATCTGATTTTTTTAACATGTATACCTACCCTGATGTTATGTGTGATGTTTTCATCTAACAACAATAAAAAATCATGCCTTTTCACTATGTGTTATTTCACCCCAAAACACACACATTCACACATCATTCATTAACCCTCACCTCAAATTACCAATATAACTTACAGGACACATCTGTATGTACCTGCCCTTACAAACCCTCTAACATTTTTCTAATTAAAAACACAGGCAATTTCTAACTGAATATAAACTTGTATTTCTTACAAACATAAAAACAAAAATAATCAAACAATTAAAGGAGGGCCTCCAGGCGCCAAAAAAGAATGTGCAAATAAAGCAGGGTTACAAATATTTCCTGCAAAATGCGGACCACATCTTCTTGGTGCTGTTCAGTGTCTGTAGTGAAGGAAAAAAAAACATTATATTGAATATATAATATACACAAATGTTTGTTGTATTTGTACATAATAAGAAGTTGTGAGTTAAGTGTGAAGGCCACATACATTTTTAAACTACATTGAAGATGGGTATGCTGTAAACACGTTCCTAAATACTATTCTGTTAACACACACATACTGTACATCAGGGGCGGATTGGCCTACCGGGAAACCGGGCTGTTTCCCGGTGGGCCGGCATATTTTGGAGTGTAAGGGGCCGTCTCCCTCCTTTACAGGGCCGGCCGCGGCATCTACGTGCATTTTCCCCTTATCAAAGATGGCCGCGGCCGGCCTCAACTGCTGCCACAGTTAAAATGGCCGCGGGAGGGCTGGTGCGCATGTGCGTGCGCACGCAGCCGCTCCCGTGGTCCAGACAGGCTTGCTGCTCTAAGAAGCCACCCCCGCTCCTTTACAGGGCCGGCCGCGGCATCTACATGCATTTTGCCCTGAAGAAAGATGGCCGCGGCCGGCCTCAAGTGCAGCCACAGTAGAAATGGCCGCGGGAGGGCTGGTGCGCATTCGCGCGCACGCAGCCGCTCCCGTGGTCCAGACTCCAGACAGAGGCTTCATGCTCACAGGATTACTCTTGGGCTGGAGCCTGGAGTTGAGCCTGGAGTTGAGCAGGAGAGCAGCACTACCCAGTACCCACCCAGCAGCACAGCAGCAGCCAGCACTCAACAGCAGGGTAAACTAGGTAGTAGGAACTAAGGGCACACTGGCAGAATATATATATATATATATATATATATATATATATATATATCTGCTAGCAGAGGAGACATTTCTAAAAATACATTATCTTCTACATATATATATATATATATATATATGTTTATATATATATTCATATATATCTATATATTGCACAGGTAAAGGTATGTCACTTTTTTATGCATTTATAAAAAAGCTTGATAACCGTTAATAAGACTGAAACGCTGCCAAGCAACCTTATCATTCCTGTTCCTAAGTGCGGGCACCGGACGCAGTGAGGGCACCAGACGCAGTTATTCCATATAATAATTTGGAGTGCCGGACCTGCCCGCACTTAGGAACAGGAACGATAAGGTTGCTTGGCAGCGTTTCAGTCTTATTAACTGTTATCAAGCTTTTTTATAAATGCATAAAAAAGTGAAATACCTTTACCTGTGCAATAACGTGAAATGGAGTGAGTGAGACGCTCCGGCGTTGTGCGCCGGCCTGGTGCGTCCCCCAGCAGTGACGTCACTGTACAGCAGGGGCGGATTGGCCCACCGGGAAACCGGGCCATTTCCCGGTGGGCCGGCACATTAATGTCCAGAAACGACCGCTCACACCCCCTCCCGGGCCGCAATCTCCGTGGTTAGCGGCGCCGCAGCAGCAGGGAGCACTATGGCCCAATCAAACATGGCCGCGGCAAGCGCCTCCTCCCAAAGTCAAAATAGCCGCTGGAGGGCTGCTGTGCATGCGCGGCCGCACGCAGCTCCTCCCGCAGCTATTGTGAGTTGTGACAGTGCAGAGGTAGCCGGATCACGATTGCGGGTGCGCGTGTGACGTCACCGCGCACCCGCCCACTACAAGGCTGCCTGCAATGGGGTCCGCTACTGTTTAGTAGCCAGTGCCACCCCACAGAAATGTTCATTATATATATATATATATATATAGATGCATATATAGGTATATATACCTATATGTGTGTATATATATATATATATATACACATACATACATACATACATACATACGTGTAATGGGCATTGCGGTGTGTCACAATGTGTAATGGGCATTGCGGTGTGTCACATAATGTGTAATGGGCATTACAGTGTGTCACATAATGTGTAATGGGCATTACGGTGTGTCCCAAAATGTGTAATGGGCATTGCGGTGTGTTCCATAATGTGTAATGGGCATTACGGTGAGTTCCATAATGTGTAATGGGCTTTGCGGTGTGTCCCATAATGTGTAATGGGCATTGCGGTGTGTCCCATAATGTGTAATGGGCATTGCGGTGTGTCCCATAATGTGTAATGGGCATTGCGGTGTGTCCCATAATGCATACCTCCCAACATGACCCATGCCAGGAGGGACACTATGCTCTCCTCCTGGCCTTTCCTCTTAATGTATGATTACCCTCATCTGTGTTGAACTAGTTAATGGATAAGAAAGGTGTTCATCACAGGTGATGGCAGTCATACATTAAGTGGAAAGTGCAGGAGCAGAGCAATGTGTCCCTCCTGGAGAGTGTCATGTTGGGAGGTATGCATAATGTGTAATGGGCATTGCGGTGTGTCCCATAATGTGTAATGGGCATTGCGGTGTGTCCCATAATGTGTAATGGGCATTGCGGTGTGTCCCATAATGTGTAATGGGCATTGCGGTGTGTTCCATAATGTGTAATGGGCATTGCGGTGTGTTTCATAATGTGTAATGGGCATTGCGGTGAGTTCCATAATGTGTAATGGGCATTGCGGAGTGTTCCATAATGTGTAATGGGCATTGCGGTGTGTTCCATAATGTGTAATGGGCATTACTGTGTGTTCCATAATGTGTAATGGGCATTGCGGTGAGTTCCATAATGTGTAATGGGCATTGCGGTGAGTTCCATAATGTGTAATGGGCATTGCGGTGTGTTCCATAATGTGTAATGGGCATTGCGGTGAGTTCCATAATGTGTAATGGGCATTGCGGAGTGTTCCATAATGTGTAATGGTCATAACGGTGTGTTCCATAATGTGTAATGGGCATAATGGTGTGTTCCATAATGTGTAATGGGCATTACGGTCTGTCCCATAATGTGTAATGGGCATTGCGGTGTGTCACATAATGTGTAATGGGCATTACGGTGTGTCACATAATGTATAATGGGCATCAGGGTGTTTGGCATATGTATAATGGGCATCACAGTGTTTGGCATATGTACTGTATATTGGGCATCATGGTATGTGGTATATGTATAATGGGCATCACGGGGTTTGGCATATGTATAATGGGCATCACAGTGTTTGGCATATGTACTGTATAATGGGCATCAGGGTGTGTGACATATGTATAATGGGCATCATGGTATGTGGTATATGTATAATGGCATCACGGTGTGCGGCATATGTATAATGGGCATCACGGTGTGGCATATGTATAATGGGCATCACGGTGTGCGGCATATGTATAATGGGCATCACGGTGTGCGGCATATGTATAATGGCATTGCGGTGTTTGGCATATGTATATTGGGCATCATGGTATGTGGTATATGTATAATGGCATCACGGTATGCGGCATATGTATAATGGGCATCACGGTGTGTGGCATACAGTATGTATAATGGGCATCATGGTATGTGGTATATGTATAATGGCATTGCGGTGTGAGGCATATGTATATTGGGCATCACGGTGTGCGGCATATGTATAATGGCATCGCGGTGTGAGGCATATGTATAACGGCATTGCATGTGAGGCATATGTATAACGGCATTGCGTGTGAGGCATATGTATAATGGCATCACGGTGTGTGGCATATGTATAATGGGCATCACGGTGTGTGGCATATGTATAATGGGCATCACTGTCTCCCCTCCCTGCATCCCCTGCCACTCTGCATTCCCCCTCCTACCCTGTATCCGGTGACACCATGCCCCCCTCACACTCTGCGTCCTGTGCCACCCTGCGTAAATCCTCACTCCCTTCATTCTCAGCCACTCTGCATCTCCCCTCCCAGCATTCTACGCCATCCTCTGTCCCCCCCCCCTCCCTGCATCCTCTTCCACCCTGCCACTCTACTGTGTTGGGTGACCCCCTGTCACCCCCCCCCCCCATCTCTATCTCCCAAGCAACACAGGCTGCAGAATAAACGCTGTATGCATGCGCCTATTCTGCAGCCTGAGGGGCTAGGGACATAGCCAGCAGCTCAGAGAGCCACTATCCATGCCCTCACAGCGGCAAAAAATTGGGCGTGACCTCGTTGAAATAGGCCACACCCCCATATTGATAGGCCACGCCCCCAAAATTTAAGGCGCGCCTCCGGCGCGCAAGAACGCTCCGCCCCCCCATCGGGGCTGCTTCAAAATATTTCCCGGGCTGGTTTTAATTCCCAATCCGCCCCTGCTGTACATATTACATAAAATTATAAAAATTACTCCTTCTTGGATGAATGTATGCTGTATCCCAATTGGTAGTTTGGTTTTGGGGGACTCACCTCTAACCTCACAATTAGGCTGTGCTATTTAAGGGTTATGACATTGTTGCGGCTTAAGCACTCCTTACTTAGTAAAATGTTGACCATTGCCGTACTAATTATAGGCCTAAAGCTATGTTTGTAAAGCATGCATCCGCATGGCCTCACACACTATTAACAAAACAATCTATAAATTAATGTTGCACATCATGCTGGGAAGTGGTTACACAACACCTGGACCCACATAACCTCCACACCACTAATGTTGGATATGTCATTGGATGTACTGTTATGTCAATTATTCTGTACTTTCAATTATACTGTAATTTAAGCGGGAATTATCGCCGGGAAATATCGGCGTAAATTAGCTACTACATTGCGGGGAAAAATATACGCCCCCTTGTTCATGGCGGGAGATTACCATATAAATATTCAGTCAGATGCAGGCCAGAATTGCTGCAAACATGTCTAGCTCAGATGATTCCGCAGCTGAGGACGCTCTACAGAGAGCTACAGCAGAATCCCTGCTTGAAGCTTTGACCAAGAGGGAACAGGAGCGGAGAAGGAGGGCCCAAGAGAGGAGTAGCCTGCAAGACCAAGCGGGCCCCTCACTAACAGGCCCTGTTCAAACTCCACCAGCTCCACAAGGGCCAAGCAACCAGCCAGAACAAGAGGTTGCATCTCTCCAAACAGGTGTGACCCAGCAGGTGCATGGTGAGAGAACTGGGGCCACCAGAAAACGAGCTGCAACATCTAGGGTGAGGACTGAGCAGGATACCACCACCAAAAAGAGAAACCCTGCATTTGTAGAGGCAGAATTGAGAATTTTAGTGCCCAGGGCACGCGAATGGATCGAATTGCCAACCAGGAAGCCGGGTGCCAGTGCAAGGAGAAACCTTTGGGACAAGATCACAGAGGAAGTGAACCAGGTGTCACCAGTGGTCAGAGATTGGCTAGCGGTGAAGAAAAGGCAAGTGTGTTTCTCCCCCTGATAATGTCATATGTGTGTACATATGTTACATGTATGTTTTGAGAATAATAGAAAGGTGTGTTTGTAGATAGTGCTACACTTCAATGTCACATGTGAACACAACCATGTCTAATAACCCACATTTATATATGAAACATGCACCATTGGTGTGATGTGAGGTTATGGGCACAGTTCTGCTCATGTGAAGTATGTGATGGGACAAGAGAAAGTGTGTTTTTGAAAAAGAGTTGTTGTAACATGTTCCATATGATGCTACTGAAACAAGAATGACCAAACTGTGCACATGTAGCTGGTGAGAAACTACACATCCCAGTATGCCTTCCCATAGTTAAATTACTCCATAATAACCACACTGTCAAGCTATGGTGGAATGTGTAGTTTCACAACAGGTGGAGGTGCATAATTTGGCCATGGATGATGTCATTTCTGCATAGTGATCTATGTATGTGCATTTAGTGGCCTAATAAATGAGATGAGACACTGAAATGCCTCATAATGGAGACATTAATGTGTGTGTGGGACACATATGGCTAAAAAACATAAGATCACCCACACTAGGAAATGTAACGTAGTCATGATGTTCACTAGCACAGTGGTGCACATATCTCATGGTGATATTTGTATTTTTAAACTTGTAGGTGGACAGACTTCAAAACGACACTGAAGAGGAAGATGACTGACCGGTACAACCACAGCATGTCCACCGGGAGGGGGCCTATGCCAGAGAGCTTGGAATATACCCCCCTGGAGCAGGAGGCCTTGGATGTAATTGATGTGGCCGAGGTCAGGCGGATATCCAATATGGATAGTGAGCTCCCGGTGGAGGTCTTTGCTGCTGCTTTTGATGGTAAGTCACAGTAATGCATTGTATTTAGAAAGATATTTTTTAGTGCGTATGTGATGGTGACATTGTTTTCAATTATTATCCTAGAAGAAGCAGAAACACAGGATGAACCGGCAGCATCTTCCTCTGCAGAGCCACAGGTGGAGCAAGTGGTCCAGCCTCCACCAACACGACACCCCCAGCCACAGGACACATGGGATGCCAGGTGGAAGGTGATACTGGAGAGGATGGACCAGCGAGCGGAGGAGTCTGCGGTCTGTCAGCAGAAGGTGTTGGAATTTCTCGGAGATTGGAAGTTCACAAAGAGCCAGCAGTGTGAGGCCTTAAACCGCATCAATGACACTCTGGCGGCTGGCATGCAAAGCATTGACCAGCAACTCAGCCGCCAGAATGTCATTCTTGCGGAGCTGCTGACCACCGCCAGGTCCCTAAGGGACAATCCCCCATCTGCTGGCCCACCCCAAGCTGCTCCCCAACCTTCCACCTCTGCTGACCCTCCTGTGTCCACTAGGGGAAGACGGCGCAAGCCATCTGAGCCAGAGGCCCCTGTCCCCAAGGCCCCATCTAAAAAGGGGAAAAAAAGGCCCAAATAATGAGACCTGGTTCACTTCCTCTGTGGTTGGACCCAAAATGTTTAAATTGCACTGGGCATCCACTTCCTGAGTTGGCCATCGATCCATTTTCGTGCCATGGGCATTAAAGTTCTTATTTTGACCTCTACAAATGCAGGATAAATTTTTGGTGGTGTGTATCTTGCTTAGTATTCACCCTGGTTGTTGCAGTACGTATTCTGGTGTCCCCATTTCTTTCACCATTGCATTTGCAGGGTAACACATGTTTGGAGATATGCAACCTCTTGTTCTGGCTGATTTTTATTTTTGTGTATATTTTATTTGTTTATTTGATTTATGACATTAAAGTGTCAAATAAGCTGTGATGCTGAACAGCAAATAAATTTATTTTAAAAATTACAACACAATTGTTGTATGTGTAATTTCTTGTGTGAAACAAATACTACATTTATGTGTACTTACTGACCAGGGTATTTTTGAGCATTTCTTGAAGTGTGGTAGAAGTTTCCCATGTGTAACCCTCTCCATGGCCATTCACATGTTCCTATCCAACTTTTCCCTGCTAATTAGTTTGTGTCAGCACATGTGCAGAACAACTTAATAGGTGAGAAAGCAGTTTGTGTGCAGGTGAGGTAGCTCCTACATTAGTAGGTAAAAGCAGGTCCAGAACAATGCTTTCCTCATGGAGTGGGTGAGGTAGACAAACAAGGGTCAAAAGGGACATTTGTGTAGGAATGCATATGTGTCCTCCCTAAAAAAAGATGTGTGAATCGGCCAAACATGATAAAATTGCTTGTGGACAAACATGTTTAACTTTTTACATATATATGATTTTACAATGTCATAAGCAGATGTAGGAATCCTTTGTTAGAGATATGTGAGTGCAATAATGTGATTGGTGGCATCTTACATCCAGAGTGTAGTAAAATCCAATTCATAGCAGATCAGATAGTGGTACAGTTCTGTATTTTGGGTACTATACAAAGATTGTGTGCAAAATAGTGGGCATGGGCTTAAAACATTGCTGAAACATCCTTTGTAGGTGTTAGATGTGGTTTATGTTATTGTATCATAAATACAAAACCTATGTTTGTATTAGAGTGAACACGTTGACACATGTCGACTTGTGTAGATTGAGTGTGCTACTGTGTAAAGTCTATGAAAGCACGTAGTGAATGTGTATAACTGTTTAACAAATACCTACCTTAGCATATATAAGCAGGTCTTAAAAAGATTCTTAGCTTAAATTAAACAAACCTTTAAATGTAGAGAAGTATAGAAAGATAAGCTTCCAATGTGTTTGAGTGCTGTGTGTAGGCTTGCAGGTAGTGAAATCATGGTTTGGACTTAATAGACTGCAGCATTGCTTATTACATTCAGGTGTATGTGTTTGAGTAGTAATCAGCGTAAATTAGCAAACCCAGGCGCACGCTGGCATGCGGTATCTGTAGGGGTGGTCTGAGGTGGCGGTTGGCGGCCGCCTGTTTTGTGTCCGAAATGAACGGTGCTTTAGCCGATCGTGCGGTAGTAGCACCGTTCATTTTTGGTGCACACCCCCGTGTACGCCCATGTTTACGCCCATTTTCCCTCATTATTTCGGCCGCTCCCCTCAACACGCCCCTATGCCGCCCCCAATGCCCGTACTCTCGCGTACAGGTTTTTTTGCACGGAGAGACCCGTCCGTAAGCGTTGTGGAGTGCCCGCGCCTGCGCATTGGAGATGGTACGCATGCGCAGATCATTAAAAACCCCGGAACGTACGCGTACGGGCCGGCCGCACCAACCAGAATAAGGCCCTTAGTACTTTGTTCTTTGTTTTCACTGCCCCAGCACACTGAAACCAAAGCATTTATGGTAAAGATGCATGCATGGTAAACCTGTATGGTAAAGGTTTACCATGCAGAGGAGAGATAGTGGCCGCTAGACTGTAGGTGCTGAGTAGGCGATTCTCTTTATCTCACTTCTCACAAGTTGTCTGCACTTCCTGGGTGATGAAAGGTCTGGCTCCTTAACATGATGAGTATTAAAGTACTGCAGTGCTGCCCATAATGCAATCATAAAATGCACATGCCCTTGGTAATATTGTAACATTTAAAACGTGTTTGTTTATACTTATTTCACTCAGTCAAACAAGCAAGATGATAGACCACTTTTATTGAGCAATACAAATATACAAAGGAATTAAGGGATTCTCAAACTAATATATGCATAAGTGTTTCTTTAAAAACAAATATATATATATATATATATATATATATATATATACATATATATGTAATACATATACATTTATCTTTAGAAATTATATAAATGGACCTATAACGTTTCCCTAGTGTACTGTATATCAGTATCACCTTTCTGAGGTGGAATCTATGCATAGTTGCCTACCCTCCTGCATTCTGCAGGAGACTCCCTGAAATAGCAGCAATCTCCCTCTCTCCCTCATTAGTGTAGCAATCTCCCTCATTTCACCTAGCCCACATTACACTGTTACATTTTTGGGGAACAAAAGGAATGAGAGACAGATACATGTGCATTGAATCATCAACGTCATTTCCCAGCACTTTACCAAGTATAGTAGCTCTTACTAACTGCTTTGGGGCCCAATTACATTTGGATCTAAGTCATTTTAAAAGATTTCTCTCAGATGTAGCAGTACACACCCACGCTTCTAGGGGCCACGTTCACAATCTCTTTTCACAATCTCTCCATATATGGAAATAAACACGCCCTTTGGGTGGAGCATGACACGCCCCCTCAATGGGGCGCTGTGCAAAAATTTGATTGCCATATATAATCTCCCTGAAACTAGTTTTCAAAAGTAGGCAAGTATGAATCTATGTCAGCTGGCTCTGATGCTGTTAGGTGCAACATGTGACCGAGCTACTGCATGCGCAAGGGAATGTATACAGTATACACCATAAAGCTCTGATGTATCCCTGGACAACAACAGCTTGTGCCTTCTGGAAATAACCATATCTTCATGTTCCAATCTGAAAATGACTGGCTCTTTAACTTTCTTAATATCATCCTGGACATTGTACAACATCTTCCAATTAGTAGATAAGCCAATGGTAAAAGCTATATTCAGCTCTAAAAAGCATTTACCGGACCACAGATATTCATCTGATCTCCATAGACTAATGCAAACACCCCATGCAACTGGCAATAATAACTCCAGTGTATTTTAGTTGGGAATGGTGCTGGCTAGATCAAGTTGTAAATGTGCTGAAAAATGATTGCCCTGTGTCCCTATTATAAAGGCACAGCCACACTTTATTTCATAGCTGCCTGTTATTGTCTGCAGCTGTGCTTGGCTTTCTGATTAGACTCTTTGTAACAAATGGTTTGAAAACATTATAATCAGTACAAGAATCATGCCCTAAAATTATGTGTTAAAGTAGAAATGTGATTGTATGATGTGCATATAGTGTTTGCTTGGGTGAACACTGAAAACTGAAACAAAACAAAACAAATCCATTATATAACACACAGAACTTTACAAGCGTGGCCAGTGCTCATATTTGTGTAATTATAAAACAAACTAGTGAGATGCGTAAACAAACATGATTACAGATACACATTGCAGGGGATACGGAAACACAAGGGTGAGTGGACCAAGGTCTGCGCAAAAAGGAGGCAGCTGGGATGTGCACTCTTTAGGGGTATTCTTCTTCACCCCAAATGGATAAATGCAAAAACAAAGTGAACAGAGTACCCTTCACCAGCGCTTCGATATCAATAAAAAAATTATTATTATACTTCCCCTTTTTCCTCCAATTCGAGAAGAGTAGGGGGGGGGGGGCAGGTTATCCTCAGTAATCAGAGGTGGTTAAATCCATATGTGGACAAAGAACATCATCATAGTGAAATACAGTTTAATGATACAATCAATACAAGGTACATCAAAATACTTTTAAAAGCAGGCAAAAAAAGGGAGTGTTTTTCCACATATACTTTCAAAAGAAAACCTGGGCACACAAAACATAAAGTGTCTCCGGTGATGGAAATGAATAGCCAAAAAACTTTTACCAGAGGTGTTGGAACTGAGTCGCGAGAAACAGTTCAAATAGGGATTGTTAATCAGAGCAGCAGCCCGGGCAGCTTGTGTCTGGAAGCAATCCTGGTAAGGTAATCGGCGAATCGTCTCCTCCACCAGAGGCACGCCAACGCGTTTCAACCAGCAGACTGGTCTTTTTCAAGGCTCCTGAATGATCTGTGTGCTATTTAAGTCCGGTATAAATACGCTGTCTCCTGCAAACTTCCGCTCTATGCCGGAAGTTTTGCGGTTGTCATGGTTCCTGTGTTACGGAGAGAAGGGCTCCCCGCGATGTCCATCTCAAATTGCTGCAGTTCTAAAGTTCCGTGTGCTGAAGGCAGCGCTGTAGGTTCCGGCTAGACTACCGGTGACCTTAGGCGCTTGCGTCTCCTACTTCCGCCCTTATTATGATTAGAGTCCGTCTGTGGGCTTCCGCCCTTACTGTCCGTTATTTATCTGTGTGTCCGCAGCAGCCGGACCGGCTGCTGCGGACACACAGATAAATAACGGACAGTAAGGGCGGAAGCCCACAGACGGACTCTAATCATAATAAGGGCGGAAGTAGGAGACGCAAGCGCCTAAGGTCACCGGTAGTCTAGCCGGAACCTACAGCGCTGCCTTCAGCACACGGAACTTTAGAACTGCAGCAATTTGAGATGGACATCGCGGGGAGCCCTTCTCTCCGTAACACAGGAACCATGACAACCGCAAAACTTCCGGCATAGAGCGGAAGTTTGCAGGAGACAGCGTATTTATACCGGACTTAAATAGCACACAGATCATTCAGGAGCCTTGAAAAAGACCAGTCTGCTGGTTGAAACGCGTTGGCGTGCCTCTGGTGGAGGAGACGATTCGCCGATTACCTTACCAGGATTGCTTCCAGACACAAGCTGCCCGGGCTGCTGCTCTGATTAACAATCCCTATTTGAACTGTTTCTCGCGACTCAGTTCCAACACCTCTGGTAAAAGTTTTTTGGCTATTCATTTCCATCACCGGAGACACTTTATGTTTTGTGTGCCCAGGTTTTCTTTTGAAAGTATATGTGGAAAAACACTCCCTTTTTTTGCCTGCTTTTAAAAGTATTTTGATGTACCTTGTATTGATTGTATCATTAAACTGTATTTCACTATGATGATGTTCTTTGTCCACATATGGATTAAACCACCTCTGATTACTGAGGATAACCTGCCCCCCCCCCCTACTCTTCTCGAATTGGAGGAAAAAGGGGAAGTATAATAATAATTTTTTTATTGATATCGAAGCGCTGGTGAAGGGTACTCTGTTCACTTTGTTATTGCAGGGGATACGGTCACTAGGTCTACAAGCATTATGTCGACACCATTAGGTCGACATGCAGAAAGGTCGACATGACTGAAGGTTGACGTGTTAGATCAACAGGGTCATTAGGGTGACACAAGCATTAGGTCGATGTGGGGATGGTCGACTGTCAAAAGGTGGACATGGGGTTTTTCACTTTTTTTATGAGCCGACATGTGCCGACTAGGGCGTGGTGGGAGAATAAAATAGTGTGCCCGAAGCATGGCGAGCGCAGCGCACCATGCAAGGGGACGTGGTGCTACGTTTCAGTGTCCATTTTGACTATGTCGTAATTCGAGACAAAAAAAGTGAAAAAGCCTATGTCGACCTTTTGACTGCCGACATTCGCCATGTCGACCTAATGCTTGTGTCAACCTAATAACCCTGTCAACCTAACCCATGGCGACCTTTAGTCATGTCGACCTTCCTGCATGTCAACCTTAATGCATGTCTAGCTTCTTGCTGGTGACCCAATGATCCATGCCCATTTGCATAAGGGGCAATAGATCTGACACCCCTGCTGGATGGATTTACATAGCATTAAGCCACTCTTCTTGTTCAATATGTTCTTCACTTCAATGAGACTGAACAGATTGGAATTGAATACTGTCACTTACCTGGTCTGGCTTTAAATCATCTTCAGCCACTTACCTTTTCTAGCTGTCTTTCCATCATTCATTAAGTTGACATAGATACATGCTGACTTGACCAAATTACATTACGCAGCTTTATATTGATTGCAGAAAAATACCTGACACAGCTTCATATTTGACACAAAGGACTTTTCGCTCCACACATGAACCTGTCATGAATGCATTAAATGACGCAGGTCTCTATTACTGTCAAATCCCTAAAGAGGCCAATGTCCTACTTCGGCTGAAGAAGACCAAACTATTGTCATGAATAGTAAAGAACCAATAGAAAAAATAAGACCGAACTTATACATACACGCATTATTTTATATTAAATAAATGTATGTAATAGCATAAACACCACATGGTATATATACTAATAAATCTCACAGATGATATTAGTACATTTCAGGGGGGTATTAAGGTCTGCGGGGGCCCTGGACAACAAGATGGCCCCCACAGACACCCCCCTCCCCAGGGAGGCTGGTACCTGGGCAGCGCAGGCGGGCAGGAGGTCCCTGCAGAGGTCTGGGCAGTTAGTGCTGGGGTCCCTGCAGCTTGTGATAAGTCAGCGGCAGGGTCCCTGCAGCAGATGAGAACTAGTAGTGGTATTGTCTACTAGTTCCCATCTGCCGCAGGGACCCCACCTTTGACTTCCCATCCGCGGCAGGGACCCAGGCGCTGACTGCCCAGCCCGCTGCAGGGCCGCCTGCGCTGTGCCACCCGCCTGCACTGACCGACCCTGCTGCCCGAGCACAGGGCGACAGGAGCCCCACACCAGCAGCAGTGCCGGCATGGGGGCCCCTTATGTGTGGGGGCCCCGGGGTGATGTTCCTGTCGCCCCGTGCTTAATCCGCCTCTGGTACATTTCATAAACATGCATGCATTCTTTCACATTAGTTAGAGCCCACCATGAATCAAAAAATGTAGTTGAAACATTTATTGAGGTAGGTAAAAACAGGTCAATACCGTAAATCCCATGTACTGTAGGTCGACAGTTTTTCCAAATAGTTTTTAAGAAACACAAAAAATAAAAAAGCTTTTACTCGGAAAATAAAATTCTGAATAAAGGTAAATGGTAACTTCTGGGTGTGGTGTAGCAGGTTGACAGCGGAAAAAGGTTGAAACAAGGAAAAAGTTGACATGACAAAGGTCATTGACTCATGTCATGAGTTTTTCACATTTTTTGGGCATCAATATCGACACATAAGCACCCAATCAGGACCACCAATTAGCATACCACGTCTTCTTGCATGGCAAGTGAAGCTTTGACTCAATGAGTGTCCAAGTGGATGGTAAAACATGAAAAAGTGAAGAAAAATGGAAAATTCATGTAAACCTTTTCATGTGTCTACTATTGCCATGCCGACCTACTGCATGTGTCGACCTTTTGATCATTTATACCATATTATATGTTGTTAGCCTAGACATTGTCTGCCATCCGGATACCAAAACTACTGTATTACAAAGTTGTAAAATGAACCACAGATGTATCACACACAAAAAATACATTTAGTGTGCTCATTATACCAGGCATGGTCAAACTATGGCCCTCCAGCTGTTTTGAAACTACAAGTCCCATCATGCCTTGCCACAGTTTTGCTAATAGAGATTGCTAAAACTATGGCATGCTGGGATGTGTAGTTTCACAACAGCTGGAGGGCTGCGGTTTGGACATGCCTGGATTATGCATTCAGTGTGTTCATCATGTAAAGACTATTGATGGGTAGGCAAACACCAGTCTAATTAAATGGGAATAGCCTTAACAAGTGATATGGTGGAGAGTTATATGGAGTAATAAAGTACCAGTCAATCAATTCCTAACAGTCATGTTACAGACTATGGGGTAGATGTATGAAGCATTGATAAGGGAGGTGAAGTGATAAAGTGCCCGGTACTGTATCACCGGCCAATCAGCTCCTGACTGTTAAGTTACAGGCTGGGTTTAAAAAAAGGTACAGTTAGGAGCTGATTGGCTGGTGATAAAGTGCTAGACACTTTATCACTTCTCCTCCCTTATCAATGCTTCATACATCTACCCCTCTATTTGAGAAATCACAGTTGGGAGCTGATTGGCTATTCCTTTATCACGCTTTAACATTCTCTACTTTATCACTTAATACATTTGGCTCTTATTTCTTAAAGTACTTGTTAGACTTCTGTATGTTTATTATAGCAACCACTGTTCTCAACTGTGCTTATAGATAGATATTGTCAGTGTATGTCTGATAGTTGTTGATAAAGTTTTTCAGGTACTTCCTGTTTCTCTCTCACTGATCTTTAGTGCAGTAGCTGGTGATGCAGCAAGTCCAGAGTGCAGCATGCAATCCAAGTTATATGTTCATCATTAAACGTTCTTCTTGCAAATCTTACAGCATCTACTTGTTCTAAATGCGTTCCTGCTAACAGGTTATGGGCCCAGGACTGCAGAAAGAGAAGTACTGTAACAAGAGTTAAAAGTACTCAAACAGAAAGGCGGAACCCAGAAGAGACATGGCTGCCATTAACAGTGCCTCAGCCAAATTTACAGTGATGAATCTGACTAACCAGAATTACCAGACATGGAAATTCAAAGTAAAGATGCTGCTTATAAGAGAAGGTACGTGGAAATGCATACAAGAACCTAAACCTAACCCAGTCACAGAGGAATGGACTGAGAGAGATCAGAAAGCCCAGAGTACAATCTCTCTCAGTATAGATGATGATCAGATCGTGCATATATGTAACTGTGACAGTGCAAAAGATATGTGTGATGTGCTGCAGAAAGTGCACGAGAGAGCAAATTTAAGCAATAAGCTATATTTAATCAGAAAGCTGTATCAGTCTAAACTGCTTAAAGGCCAGGACATGCAGGATTATATAAGATGTACTCTAGAAATGGTAGAGCGTCTGCGTTGCATAGGAGAAGAAATAAAAGACTTTCATATAGCAGCCCTGCTACTCAGTGGTCTCCCAGATAGTTATGAGACACTTGTAACTGCGCTAGATGCCAGACCAGACGATGAACTTACATTAGAGTATGTGAAAGGCAAACTTGTGGATGAATATAAGCGCAAGACTGAGAGCACAAATAAGGATGAAGGATCCTTAGCAGAATCGGCATTAAAGGTGCAGAACTGTTTTCAGAAATCCACTCAGAGACATGAAACACGTGAATGTTTTGTATGCAAGAGACCCGGTCACTTAAAGGCAGATTGTAGAGTTTGGAAAGCCAGAATGGATCAGTTAAAGAAACAAGATGCTAAGCAAGAAGCAAAATGTGCTATAAAAGCCAGGAAACACTTCTAATGCTGAATTTGCCTTTCATAGTAACAGAGGTACATCAGTGATAAATGCGTGGTGCATTGACTCAGGAGCTACAAGTCATATGACTAATGATAAAAATTTCTTTACTCAGTTGGACCAAAGTAATTCAGAAAGAATAGCTACAGCTAATGGACAATACATGGTTTCAGGAGGAATAGGGGAAGGTTATATTTACTGTCCAGTCTCTCCAACATTTACCAAAAAAATATTTATGAAGAATGTACTGTATGTGCCCAATCTTGACACTAACCTGCTATCAGTGAAAAAGCTCGCCAAGCAAGGACATATTGTGACATTTAAAGGTGACAAGTGTATTATTACAAATGGAAGCCACATTCTTGCAGAAGGAACTATCAAAGATGAGCTATATCAGTTAAAGTGCAGAGAAGTTGTTAATACCGCTAAGCAGGAGCATGTTAACTGCATCCATGTATGGCACCGTCGTCTAGGGCACAGAAATCCAGCAGCAATAAGAAAACTAGCCCAAGAACAGCATGCAAATGGTATCAAAATTGATCCTTGCACACAAATGATGAAGTGTACCAGCTGCCTAAAAGGGAAAATGACAAGAAAACCTTTTCCAAAAGCAAGTAATAGTAGAGCTGAGAATTGTCTGGATATAATTCACACAGATGTATGTGGACCAATGAAAAATATGACCCCAGGACAGAAAAGATATTTTCTTACATTCATTGATGATTACTCCAAATTCACAACTCTTTACCTGCTGCAAAGTAAGGATGAAGTCTCAGAAAAACTTGAAGAATATCTTGCCCAAGTAAACAACAAGTTCGGAAGATTTCCAAAAATAATGCGTGCAGATAATGGCACAGAATACAAGAGTGGCAAAACACAAACCATTCTGAAAAGACATGGAGTTATATTCCAGACTACGGTACCATATAATCCAGAGAAAAATGGTGTCGCTGAAAGAATGAATCGGACACTATGTGAAAGTGGGCGGAGCATGCTCTTTGATGCAGATTTGCCAGCAACTTACTGGGGAGAAGCAATCATGACAGCCTGTTATCTCCAAAATCGTTTATTAGGTAAAACAACTGAAAAGACTCCATATGAACTATGGAATGGAAAGAAGCCTGACCTGCATCATATTAAAATATTTGGAAGTAAAGCATTTGTACATGTTCCAAAGGAAAAGCGCTCAAAATGGGATGCTCGAGCAGAGGAAGGAGTGCTCGTAGGTTACAGTGAGTCTCAAAAGGGATACAGAATTCTACATAAAGAAACCAACCAGGTGACAATAAGTAGAAGCGTTATAATTGATGAAAACTCAGTGTATCTTACATTTGAAGAAATGACACAGGCAGTGCAGCTTGAAGAACAACCACCGTCAGTAGAAGAAAATAATATTGAAGTTGCTATAAGTGATCCTGTTACTGCTGAAGAGGAAAGATTACCTCTACCTCTAGTCAGGAGTTCTACAAGGTGTAATAAGAATATTCCACCAAAGCGACTATCTTATCTTGCACGAACAGCACCAGAACCTGAACCAGAATCCTGGAAAGACATGCAAAAACTGCCCACTAATAAAAAGGAAAAATGGATTAAAGCAGCTGATGAAGAAATGGAATCTCTTAAACAGCTCCAGACATGGGAACTTACAGAGTTACCTGTAGGAAAACATGCAGTTGGATGTAAATGGGTTTTTAAAACCAAATATGACTCTGAAGGTAAAGTCCACAGATTTAAAGCAAGATTAGTAGCAAAGGGCTATACTCAAAAATATGGTGAAGATTATGATGCAACTTTTGCACCAGTTGCGAAACAGAGTACTTTCAGAACTTTGATGGCCATAGCTGCTTTAAGAAATATGGAAGTAAGGCATTTTGACATTAAAACTGCTTTTCTCAATGGTGATATTGAAGAAGAATTGTACATGGCTCAGCCTGAAGGTTATATAGTAGAGGGCAAAGAGCATCTTGTCTGCAAATTACAAAAATCTCTCTATGGTCTCAAACAATCAGCTAGAGCATGGAACAGTAAAATAAATGAAGTTTTACTAAACGAAATGTTCACAAGAAGTAAGGCAGACTCATGCCTATACTCCAAGTTTGAAGATGGGAAGTGGATGTATCTACTCTTGTATGTGGATGATTTGATTATTGCCCATGAAGAAAATGAAGAAATCAAAAAGTTAAGTGAAGTTCTGAATTCACACTTTGAAACTAAAGATCTGGGAGAGGTGACATACTATCTAGGAATCCAGATACAGCGGAAAGAAGATGGAAGTTTTCTGCTCAATCAATCTGCTAAAATTACTAAAATTCTTAATCAGTTTAAAATGTCAGAGGCTAAAGGTGTGACTACGCCAATGGACGCAGCTTATCTCAAACTGGAAGGAGAAGATGATCTCTTGCCCAATAATGAACAATACAGACAAGCAGTGGGGGCACTTATATATGTGGCAACCACTACAAGGCCAGATATTTCAGTTGCCATGTCTCATCTTTGCAGGCGTGTGAGTAAACCTCGTCAAAGAGATTGGAATGCAATCAAGAGAGTCATGCAGTACCTTAAACACACACAGGACTTGAACCTGACATTGTCAGAAAAAGGAAATCTTGAATTGACAGGATATGTGGATTCAGATTGGGCAGGTGATTACAAGGATCGTAAGACAACAAGTGGCTACCTATTCAAGGTTGGAGACAGCCTAATATCATGGTCCAGCAAAAAGCAAATGTCAGTTGCCTTATCATCAACAGAAGCGGAATACATCTCAGCAGCTTATGCCAGTCAAGAAGTTGTTTGGTTACGTCAGTTACTACAGGATTTTGGAGAGTCAGTAGCAAAACCAACGGTATTGTTTGAGGACAATCAGGGATGTATAAAACTTGCAAACAGTGAAAAGATAAATGCTAGAACCAAACATGTTCATGTGAAGCATCATTTTCTACGTGATCTAGTGGAGCAAAATGTAATTCTTCTTGAATATTGTGAGACTGACAATATGTTAGCTGATATTATGACAAAGCCAGTACCAAGGCCAAAGTTTGAGGATATCAGATCTAGAATGGGACTTGTTTGAGAAGCAGTAGTTGAGTGGGGGTGTTAGACTTCTGTATGTTTATTATAGCAACCACTGTTCTCAACTGTGCTTATAGATAGATATTGTCAGTGTATGTCTGATAGTTGTTGATAAAGTTTTTCAGGTACTTCCTGTTTCTCTCTCACTGATCTTTATGCAGTAGCTGGTGATGCAGCAAGTCCAGAGTGCAGCATGCAATCCAAGTTATATGTTCATCATTAAACGTTCTTCTTGCAAATCTTACAGCATCTACTTGTTCTAAATGCGTTCCTGCTAACAGTACTGAACAAAGATTTATATATTTTTTTATTTCTCTTTGTATTTACAGGAAGCTGGAACATGTATTTTCTATTGTAGTAAATTGCAACGATTATATTTTAAAAACATTCCTAGATTATTTTATAACCACTACCATTATAACAATCAAAGCAATTTCTATATCTCAGAAAACATATATAAGGTGGAAAATTGCAGTTTACCACGATATTTCCTTGGTTTTTCTGATGTAAATAATTACCTGTTAATTACCTGAAAATAAAATTAGCAATTTATTTGGGAATATAATAATACCACATACTGTAAATGTATTTTATTGTACGTATAACATACAGTAGTGATAAAACACAGATGTGCCCATAGTAGTCCCACATAGCATGTATCACAGTGTAATACTACTTCTTGCAAATATGTGCAAATAGCTGGCCATAATTTCAGGGATGTGACTTTGGGCCTTATTCATATCTGATTGCAGTACAAATTTGGGTACTTATGTAATATCTGGGCTCCCATTTTTCTTATGAGACCGCGTCCCCTCGCCACACTATATAAAATCAACTCCATGCGTAGTTGGATAGTAGGGGTATGAAAAAATGGGGTGCATTTAACATGGGAGCCCAGATAATACATAAGTACCCAAATTTGTTCTCAAAATAGGCAAAACCTTGTGCATTTCAGGTTGGACAGATGTAACATATGTAGAGTGAGTTAAATTTGGGTGTGGCGTGTTGAAACTGAAATCTAAATTGCAGTGTAAAAATAATGCAGCCAGTATTTACACTGCACAGAAACAAAATACATGTTACATCTGCCCCACCTGCAGTGTGCATGGTTTTGCCCATTTTGAGAACAAATTTGTACTGCGATCAGATCTGAATAAGGGCATTTGTCATAACACACATTCTGTACAATATGAATTTATTAATGCATTAGTGCTTGACACACATAACAATGTATTCAGGAGGAATTGGCGGAACAACAAGTATATGTTTCTTATCCCTTATTACATTTCATCAATTAATTTACATTCCTCGTTGTTAATAATTTGCACTAGGCACCACATGTTTGTATGCAGAAGGCTCTTGATTGAGCTATGTTTCATACTGTAATAGTTATTATGCTTTTAATAGTTTACAGTCACAGTGCTCTATGCATAGGTTGTCACTGACATTCTGATCCAGCAATCAGCACTTAAAACAACAATAGCATACCTCCCAACTGTCCCGCATACCACGGGAATGTCCCGGTGGACGTTTCCACGTCCCTCCCATGGCCGGCAGTGTCCTGCGGCGGGGGGGTCAGTTGGGAGTCTGCATGCGCACAGTGCCTATTCCTGCAAGCAGAGGGGCTGGGGGCTGGCCAGCAGCTTACAGAGCTGGTAGCTATGCCCCCACAGCATCGGAAAACGGGGGTGTGGCCTCACAAAATGATGCGATGTATAGGCCATGCCCACTTGCCGTGAGGCCATGCCCCCTAATTTCACCGGTGCACATCTGTCCCTCCCTGCCCGCGTTAAAAAGTTAGGAGGTATGCAATAATAATCTCTAAACCTTTTTGCACTATACATTAAAAAAAATAATTTTTCAAATAATTAAGCCATCCTTGAAAAAGTCCACAGACGAATCATATTGGAAAGCTTCTTAACCCACTGTACATATTTTTGGGGTGTTATGTGTAACATTGGTAACTGCTGAAAAAGCCTTTCAGAATTCCCCACCAGCTCCTGAAAACCTTTCCTGCTTCACAAGCAGTGCCGCAGCATCGCAGACAGGCTCCACCGACTGACTCTCAGAATCTCTATCAGCTTCTACACCCTGTTCTGGGCTCAAGTAGGCAAGAAGAGAGAGAGAGGCAATGGGGCAGATGTATTAAGCCTTAACAAGAGATAAATGCAAGGGTGATAAGGAGAGATAAACGTCCAGCCAATCAGCTCCTTACTGACTTTTTTCAAACACAGCCTGTAACATGGCAGATAGCAGGTGATTGGCTGGGCGTTTATCTCTCCTTGCATTTATCTCTTGTTAAAGCTTAATACATCTGCCCCAATGAGTGAGTGACACTTTAACCGGACACACTTAGGGACAGTGACTGTGAACAATCCTCATCCATACGTTTTACGAAAGCCTACTAATTTGTATGTGTGTGTCAACAGCCTTTTTCCCTCTATGTAATTTTTTATTTATTTGGTTATATATATATATATATATATTTATTCACTTAATTATTTATCTTTATTTGCATTTATTTTTTTATCACTGTTGTCATCATCTGCATATATTATAATAAAATATGTATACACTTAATACATTTTTCACATAAGACAGTAGTCTGTTTTTATTATACCACAGGTAGCATTGCATTCTCCACAACTGAATAAATGTGTTGTATTTCAGTCTCCAATTGTAATTGAATCGGGGTACTTCTGCTGTATGAAGGTCTTCTCACATCAGCAATGTTCAATGAGGGTGTTTCTGGCACCGCAGTTTTCTGGAAGTGTAAACAGTATCGGCCTGGGGTATTAATGGCCCACCAGGAGAATGTAGTGGTAAAGGCCTGTGGTCAGGTGTGTGGCCAATCTTCAGAGAGGGTGTGGCCAGTTCCCACAGAGGCCTCGATAACCATTAGAGCAGCGGTTCTCAAACTGTGGGTCCTGACCCCAAAGTGGGTCCCGACCTTCTCAGCATGGGGTCGCGACTCCATGTTGCTGACCATAAGGCTGATGACTTTTCTAATCTCAGTCAGTGATTAAAGAAGTCTAAAACGTGTTGGATTGTCTGTTATTTTAGACTCCTCCCATCATTTTGTGCCTCCACAATGCTGCCATGTATGTTCTGTCTGCTGACTACATATGTGACGTGATGACCTTCTGCAGTAACTTGCTGGGGCCCTGTAATTATATTTATTGTTTGATGGGGTCCTAGAGCAAAATAGTTTGAGGACCGCTGCATTAGAGAGTGCACAGTCTGGGCTTCTTGATAAATATATGGCATGCTGGCCAGATAGATGAAACTGGCTCCACCTGCTATATATATATATATATATATATATATATGAGGGGTACATTGCAGAGAGCACTCACCAGACTTGTTGCATATCCATATATGTTTATTCACAACAGCATAGAGGCGACGTTTCGGTCCTCTATGGGACCTTTTTCAAGACCACCCCCAGGAGCAAGTGTATATGTATACATATATATATAGCTATGCATTGAACATCAAGTACACACACACACACACACACACACACACATATATATATATCTTTTTTTTTTAATGCATTAAAAGAGCCCTCCCTTCAACAGGTGCAGCCAGGATTGCTCAGAATGGCAGGCGGTGGTGCAACAGTAGGAGCCAGAGACGCAAGTGTTTAAATTGTCCAAGCGCCTCCAGGACAAGGCCGTGGGAGGCAGAGCACAATTAGCTGTCGTGCTTGGAGGATGCTGGCATCAGCGTCTTCCAGCACCATTTACAGGGTAATGAAAGACATCTTCCTAGTGCGACAGTGCATGCGCCAGCCACCAGGTCACTCTTTGTGCTCCCACTGCCATGTCCCAGTGGCGCTGGGCCGATTTGAACGCCGAGCCGCATATTGTGAAGGGAAAAGCCACGGGTTGGCCACCCCTGTTCTAAATCTTTTGCACCGAAGATTGGGCTGGTAAAAGTTCACACTTTTAATTGACGGTATTAATCTAAGCACATATGTACGACTCTGTATATGTTCATGTACATGCATGTAGTGCTGTGCATGCAATGTTGAGCAATTATAGTCATCTTGTGTTCATCTCTGCATTAGTCTTTACTGGAAAACAAGTGATTAATATTTCACATGGAAAAAAAAGATATATCTCAAAGTTTCATATACTGTATACTGATAACAAACCTTCAGCTCTTGTCTTTTTATACTGGCTTGTGTCTAATTTTGTAAAGAAAAAAAATGTACAAATTGACAAAACACCAAAAAGAACTGCTACTTTATAATTGCAGAAAATACATTCAAAACTAACCATGTGCTAAATGCAATAAATATGAACCAGAGATATGGTAGTGGAAATATAACACACAGTGGTATCACAATACTGCAGGTTTTACGGGTCACACCACACATATGCACCCATTTCTTCCATGTTGGCAGTGGCAGTGCTGCACAAATTACTAGGAAAAAGGCGCAACGGCTATTTTCCCAGTGTTTTGCACATGCGTAGAAGGAAAATCACCAGTAAGATGGCCACTGCAACTTTTTCTGTTACAGCATCAGAGACTATTAGCAGTAAGTAAGGCACTGCTGAGGACAGAGACCAGATGGAGACTGATACCAACACCCTCCTTTCCTAATATGCCCCTGACACCACACATACTGTAGCACACACTTAGTGCATACTATTTCTATTATGTTATTAATGTAATAATGTAATAATAAATATAATAAATATAATTTTGAAATCACTGTAAGGCACCAGGAACGGCGCATGTGCAGTACCGACGTACGTACTGCGCATGCACATGCCCCTGGTTCTATGGGCTGCTTCGGCTGCAGCCCATATAAGCTAAGGAGGCAGTGCTTTAGGGAGGGAATCCCTTCCAATGGGACTGCCTTGGATGACAGCCCATAGGTAAAAACGGCCACTGGTTTAACCTTTTATTTGAGACTTTGAATGTGGTTGATTGATTGTATTATTGAAAAATTACTAACGTGAAAAATAAAAATGTAATAAGTCAATAATGTACTTTGCTATTTCAATTTTATGATAGCTCACCTTTAATTCAAAGTGGCTTGTAAGGTTCCATAAACCACTGTTCTGTACTAAATGAATGCATGTCAGTCTTTATCAGGAATGCTGCTGCATACATCCACAAGGAGTGCAGAACCAGCAGACTTCAGAGTTTACTCTAGAACTTGATGACAGCGCAGCTTCTATAACATCTTAATTACATGTGACATCACACCAGCTGTAGGACTATAAACAGAAGAATAAAGTGGAGGAATTGTGTTAAACTTTTCGGTACTTGTTTCCTAGCACGGCCACACCGATTCAGATCGGGGTGGTCGTGTCGGAAAAATCGGGTCGATCGCATCGCATGCGATTTGGTCGCATGCGATGCGATCGACGCGACCGACCGATTTTTTACCCGATTTTTTTCATTGAATCCAATGTAAATTGGGTCCCTGGGACCCAATTTTACATTGGATTCAATGAAAAAAATTCCCAACCCCCCCAAATTTAAGCGCGTTAACCCCAGCCCACGATAGACGCCAACCCGAAGCGTGGCGAGCGCAGCGAGCCCGCGAGGGGCGGCGGTACGCGTCCTCCGACCTTTTCATGCCCTACTATCCACGTCGGCGTGGAGTGAGAATAGAATAGTGTGGCGAGCGCAGCGAGCCACCGAGCCCGAAGCGTGGCGAGCGCAGCGAGCCCCGCGAGGGGACGCGGATACCTTCACAGGTAAACGCGTCCCTTCGCGGGCTTCACAGGTGTCCGCGTCGCCACGGACACCTGTGAAGCCCGCAAGGGGACGCGTATAACTGTGAAGGTATCCGCGTCCCCTCGCGGGGCTCGCTGCGCTCGCGGACACCTGTGAAGCCCGCGAAGGGACGCGTTTACCTGTGAAGGTATCCGCGTCCCCTCGCGGGGCTCGCTGCGCTCGCCACGCTTCGGGCTCGGTGGCTCGCTGCGCTCGCCACACTATTCTATTCTCACTCCACGCCGACGTGGATAGTAGGGCATGAAAAGGTCGGATCCGATTTAGCAGCATATTTGGATATTTTATAGATTAAAATATTAAACACACAGGGTGTATAAAATATTCTTGGGTACTTGTTTAGTTTCACGGCGGCCGATATATCGGATGCGATATCAGCCGATATATCAGTCGATCCGATGCCATTTTTTACCTGTTCATAACCCCATATCCACTACGCATGAAGTTGATTATATAGTGTGGTGAGCGCAGTAATCTGCGTCCCCTCGCAGGGCTCACTACGCTCGCCACGCTTCGGGCTCTGTGGAGAGCTGCACTCGCCACACTATATAAAAACAACTCCATGCCGAGTGGATAGTGGGGTTATGACCAGGTAAAAAAAATCGCATCGGATCGCATCGGATTGGCCGATATATTAGCCGATATCGCATCCAATATATCGGGCGCCGTGAAACTAAACAAGTACCTATTCTTGAGTAAATTACATTATTCAATTGATTGGTGAGGATTATTCTTATCAATGTGCTGCTTATTACTTCAAAACCTTGTACCAATGGAATGTCCACTGACCTTACTAGAAGTTAGAAGTCTTAGGATATATATCTGTAGAAGTGGCTAGGCACTGAGGTTTGAAGAATGCTCCAAGGCACCATCTCCAGTGACACTGACAGATATGGACAGTCGTGCCAGTGTTTTTCATTCTGAAAGAGCTGAGATCTATGATGAACTGAAAGGATTAATTCCAGTGACAGGGCATGCTCCAGAGAGCAGGAAGACAGCTGACAAGACGCAATAAATTCCTTGTTTCTAGAAAGTGCAGCCTTAACTCAGATAGTAAAAGCTATCTGTCTTACTGTTGCATATATGTTCCAGGTGGATTTTTAGGCATACTTTAAACTATTACAAAACACCCAAGACAAATCTTACTTCCAATAGTCTTTGCTTAAAGAGTTTAGGGGTAAAGTAATATAAATATAATCACTTAACTGTAAAGGATCATTCAAGTTTTTCATCTGGAATTCATGGCGTTTGCTCACTTTAACACCTGATGGTAAAAAATACTCAAATCAAATATAAACCAATGGGATTGCTCCCACTTGTGTAGTCAAATACGGTGCATAGCAGTTTGATGCACTTACACCATGGATAGAAAATAGAAGTCATAACAATCTACATTAGAAAGTCATATCTACAGCAGATCTGATTTTCATTGCTTTTTTACTTAATTTTCAACAAAAAAAAACAATGCCTTACAAATTAAATTAAGCTATATTGGAGCAGAATGTATAAAAATTACACCAATGGCTGGTGACCGCATTCAGTATCAGATTAATCTGAAGATGTTTGCCTTAAAACAAAAAAAGCACCCCCCCCCACTACTACATATGTACCTAACTAACTATACTATATTAGGATTTCATCCTACACCTCAGGGTCCTAGATTCTTATAGGCATAGCCAATCTAGCAAATTGCCTAGGGAATTTGCCTATATCTAGGAGCCAGCTCAGATAACACTGGTGATCTGGGGTCACCCAGTGGTCGGTGTAGTCACTTGCAGCTCTGCTCCTGTACATCTGAGCCACAAACTGAAATGCTGTAGTGGGTACAAGTGTGCTGCACAGCCAGTGATGTGGTGAGTGGTATAAGAATCTAGGACCCTGAGGTGTAGGATGAAATCCAAATGAGGAATACTCAGTTAGGGAACAGTCATCCCATCCATACATTAGATTGCAAACAGCATTGTCTTTTTGATGCAGAGAGTGCCACAACTCTGATCTATAACAAACACACACACACACACACACACACATATATATGTGTGTGTGCAGATTAATCCAGCTGTGGCACTACATGTATAGGGGCCTTACTGTGTGGCACTATGTGTATAAGGTCTATGTGTAGAAGGGACTTGTACACTATGTGTACAAGCCCCTACTGGACTTGTAACTTGGTGTGACTGCTATGCTATTACTGGTGCCTGTCCTTGTGTTTCCCTCCTATATCCCTATAGATTGTAAGCTTGCAGCAGGGTCCTCCTACCTCTAAGTCTGTCTGTTGTTACCCAGTTTGTTTTATCACTGTCTACTATTGTAAAGTGCAACAGAATCTGCTGCACTATATAAGAAACTGTAAATAAATTAATAAATAAGGGCATTACTGCATGGCACTATGTGTATAAGGGGACTTGTGCATGGCACTATACAGTAGGTATCAGGTTATTCCTATGTGGCCACATGTCTATAAGGAGTTCTATGCAGTGGCATACTGTGAATAAGGAGCACCATGGGGTTTCATAATGTGAATAAAAAGAACTATAGGATGGCGTAATGTGAACAAGGAGGATTATGGTGTGGCGTAATGTGAACAAGGAGGATTATGGTGTGGCATAATGTGAATAGGGAGCAATGTGATGTGGTGTAATGTGAAAAAGGAGCATTTCGGGATGGCATTTTGTGTATAAAGAGCACTACACTGTGGCGTAATGTGAATAAGAAGCACTACACTGTGGCGTAATGTGAATGTAAGGATCACTTGTGTGCCTTAAGGTGAAAAAGGAGCAATACAGTGTGACATAATGTGAATAAGTAGCATTTTGGGGGAGAAAAATGTGAATAAGGAGCCCTACAGGGTGGCATAAATGAATAAGGAGGCTTCCTCAAAGCAGGACCCTCCTGCGCCTATGTTAAACGCAACTCAGAGAAAGGACATGGCCTCATGTGGGAGGATCTTTTTAATCATTTTGGGGTTATGCTCACCACCCTGCACTGTATTGATCCCATTCACGTGACCACAGTATCTATTCAAGGATCACCTTCTGCTTTGCAGAGCAGCATAGTAGCGGGTGATCACTGGAATTCCATCCTACGGTGCAGGTCTGCAGATGAAACATTGTGACTGTGTCTGAATATATAATTCAGACACAGTGCTGAAATCAGAACAGTTGGGAGGTATGGAATTATATCTGTGCATGCAGACGGTAGTCAATGGGTCCCTCAGGCAGTAGGGCCCATATGGGATTCCTCCGTATGTTGAATAACAGTAAGCAGCACAGTTACTATACGTGAACTTTATGTGTTCAACTTCATGTTTCTGTTTCAAAGATTTGTAATTAAATTGTAGGGAGAGAAGCACAACGTGCAATTTGTTAAGTATGTTTGAACTTAAATTTGCTTAAAAGGATTCGGAGTTGGCACAAAATACATTCAGGCTCTTATAAATTAGAGTAATTAAAACAAAGTAAGTAGAGTAGTTAATGGGCAGACAAATTGCACAGAAGATTAAATAAATCAAGTAAATGCTATAAACTGGGAATTGTTTGGGATTATCTGTACAGGATACATGGGAGAACAAAGCACTTTTGTATTGAACAAAATAACAAAAGTGATTTAAATGTGATGCCTTTAATGGTTCATTGTCTAGGAAATCATTGGATGCTTGCTTAAGGTCTTTATATTGGGCAGATTACAAACAAAGCCAACATACACAAAGAATATAGGCCATAAACTTGAAATGCACCATGGAATCATAACGAAAGGATACACAAATATATATTAAGATAAATTATTTTCCCCAGAAATATTATTGAATGTAAATATTCAAGTTACAATATTCTGCAATAGTTTCCAATTTCTCAACTGACCCGATGTAGGCCAGGCAGTACTGTTTTAAGGGCTGTATTACCCCATCCTGATCCAGCCACCACTAGAGCAGGTAAGCCCCATTTACTGCTGCTCTTCTTACTTTATGGTAAGTATATTTTCTAATACCTATATAGTTAATATATATAGTTAATCATTCCAGTGTGGCTCATTGCCATATTTTTAATGAATTAGAGTGTCCAGACCAAGTGCCAAGTGGACTATTTATCTTTGTGGTTTAGCCAGTAATCTGCATTAAGAAAAATGATAATTCCTGTCATTATGCAACATTAGAGAGGATTTCTCTACAGGAAGGCAGAAGGTAGATACAGAGGAGAAGAAAAACATATACATATAAAAAAAAAAACTGTTTTAAGCAAAATGGCTGGTTACTGTGGCTGTGAAAGCATAAATAGGAATTGATAAGAAATATTTTAAATATCTGGGCATAATCCTAGGACTAAAATAGGAACATAATGGGGGATATTCAATGTGGGATTCCGACTGTTGGAAAGTCCCGACAGTCGGAATCCCGGGCCGTTTTCGGTCAGTACCTTTTTTACTTTCAAGAATGGTCAGGGCACAAGTATTATTTAACAAATATTAAGGGAATTTTGGCACTCTCATCTGCTTCACTACTAAAAGTTAAAATACAATATCATATGTGGGAAATGAAACTGAAACAATCTTGGACAGCAGATAAGGACCTAAATTTGGTTTCTAAGTAATTTAACGATCATTAACATGTATTTAGCAATCAATATTTGTGGGTTATCACTTAAAAATTAATATCTACAAATATTAAAATCTGCATATATGTATATATGTGGCACTGTAGTAGATATTTGCTATGATCTTTCATTTTAATTTTGAAAAGCAGTCCCCAATAAGTTGCTGCGGGGCTTCTAAAATACTGCCAGGCTACAGAATCTTCCAATGGTGTTAGCCATTGTAAGGGCTGTTTCTAGCAGAGCCCAGAACAAAAAGTTCCTTCAGTGCCCCTTAAAAGCAAAAAGTATAATATTTTTTGTGTTTACTTAAAAAAATTGCACCTTACTTACAGTATATGGTGGTTTCACTGCAAGACATTTATCCTCCCTGGGCAGACAGTGACTTCAGTCAGTATTCACAATTCATGTAGATCACATAGCCTGGAAGATGCCTGTTTTTTTTTAATCAATATAAGCAGTGTTATCATCATACAACAGAGGTTCAACCAGATCCATGTCACCATGTCCCCCCAGCCTCCCCACTTTTCTCTCTCCAGTATCCTGTCCCAATGTCACTCTAGCCTAATGCCCGTCACTCCAGCCTCCTGTCACATGTCAATCCAGCCTCTTGTCACATGTCACACCAGCCTCCTGTCTATCCAGATTCCTGACCTGTGTCAATTCAGCCTCCCGGCCACTGTCACTCCGGGCCTGTCTTTCCTGCCTTCTACTCCATAGGATTGCAAATTCCTGAACCCTGTCACTTCAGACTCATTTAACTCCAGCTATTGCCCATGTTCAGCTTCCTGTCTTTCCAGCCTCCTGTATTACCTCAAAAGTCAACCACATCCCAGCCCCCTCCAATTTACCTTCTTGACCACCTGCATGCTCCTCTTCACACTCCTCTTTCCTTTTCAGAATGTTGGCTGTACAGGACTTGTTGAGTTAAATGATGCAGTGAGCTACGCATGTGCAGAAGGCACCTATTGGAGATCGTGCATCTGTGGAGAGCCTATGGGTACTAGCTCCCAAAGGCTGTTGGCCCTACCAGCCTACCTGTTGAATCACTATTGGCTATTGTGACCTGTAGGCTACATATCACAATATTAACCAGGAAATGGATCTGGTATCATTCCCCAGCAATGTACATGCATGAACTAATGAATGAAAAAGTGCAATATCGTGGATTTCCTCCAACCAAGGAAGTAACCTAATTGCATTATTAATTTAATTTTTTTATTGTCTTGATAAGCTGCAATAAGAAGTTGTAATTATTGGTCTAAACCCAATGATTAATATATATATATTCCTAATTACCTTACCTGCACTATTTTGACATAATAAATGTAAGTTAAGCTTTGGTTGGTGATAAAGATTTGAATGCTTAATTGCTAACTGCAAAATATGTGGACATGCAGCACTTTTCATTTTGTATCAATGTCGTTATTTGCCCATCTAGTGCATATAAAATTGCACAAAAGCATTCTGTCATTTTTAAAAATACTCAGCATGACTTTTTTAAGTATTTTGGAAACACATAGCGGAAAGCGAAAAATCACTTCATTGTGACTTCTTTAAAGGGCAGACTAGATGGGCTAAGAAGTTCTTATCTGCTGTCAAATTATATGTTTCTATATTTCACTTCTTACCTCTTCTTACTTCTTCTTTGCAGTTTGTACTTTTCATCTAAAATACAGCTCAACTAAGGAAACATGTGTTATTGCAAGTGAAGGGTCGGTAAGTCAGTAATGTCTATATAAGTACATGTGTCACATCGTAGAATATTTTATAACATGGGTAAAAATTTAAATGTACATAAACTTCACTTTCCTACACAAGTGTCTGTAGCCAATATTCAGTAGCTGGCCAAGATTCTTCTTTGAAAATATACAAACATGAAAGCTATAACCCCACAGGAAGCACAATATTGAACCCATGGTCCTAATTCAGACCTGATCGCAAAGCTGCTTCTTTAGAAAATGGACAAAACCATGGCCCTTATTCTGGTTGGAACGGCCGGAGCCGCATATGCGGCTCCGACCGTGCAGGCGAATCCCCGCCTTCCATACGGATCGCCACGGCCGTCCGTACGCGGACATGTGGTGGTCCGCATGAAAATGGCGGGGGATACGCCTCCACCATCTTGGAGCAGCCCCCTGCATTCGATGGTCACCGACCATCGAAGGCAGGGCCGCACGCTCCACCAGCTCCCGCACCCATAGACCTCACGGACACTTGTCCGTGTGAAAGCATGTATGGGGGCGGGCAGCTGACATCCGGCGATGTCAGATGCCCGCCCCCAACACATGCGTCACAGCCTCATTACCATGCGTACGCCCCGCGTTTGCATGGGAACGCCCATGAAACGCGGGGCGTATGCATAGGGAAATGAGGCTAAGTAGCCCCTCACGCCCCTATCCACCCCCTTTGCGGCGTTAAAAAAAATTGTGCGGCGATTTCGCCTGCACATGCGCAGAGTGCCCTCTGCACATGCGCAGAGCGAAAACATCGGCGGAACGGCCGCATGCGGCCGTTACCGCTTAGAACAGAATAAGGGCCCATGTGAGGCAAATGTGAGGCAGGTGAGGCAAATGTTACGTGCATAGAGAGTTGGTGTGTACACATGGTGTGGCTTTGGCTAGTGGATGATTTAGACTAAGTGATTTTGACTATCTGCACTGGAGATTTTGACTATATGCACTGGAGATTTTGTCTATGGTCACTATAATAGTCTACGATCTAGTCAAAATGGACTTGCCTAAACAGTCTATTTTGCTAGGCTATACTGACTTAGCGGGGCCATGCATCAGTATCTCCTGCATGTTTAACACTTTCTAGGCGATTTTGACTATCTAGTCAAAATGCACCATGTGTACACCCCTTTAGATTTGGGTGAGTTATTTTGTTTCTGTACAGGGTAAATACTGGCTGCTTTATTCTGAAGGTGCATACACACGGTGAGAATTCACTTTCTATTCGACCTCTATTTGATCTAGGTCAGAATCTTTGTCTGGATCTGGATTGGTTACAGTGTTCACATTCGATTTTGGTTATGTATTACAGATCCGTAATATATAGTCTTGGCTGCTAATACTATTTTTCTGTTCGATTGACACTACACGGAGCATACATTGGGATCGAATCTGCATCGAGTGTAGACAAAACTTTTGATGCCCATCTGATTTTCTATTCGATTTCGACTTTGCTTCTATAAACAAAATTAAATTAACAAATAGTGCATATCTCACTGTGAGTACCCTCATTTAAACTGCAATTTAGATTGTAGTTTGAACACACCTCACCCAAACCTAAATCTCTCTGCCTATGTTACATCTGACCCACCTGCAGTGCAACATGGTTTTGCCCATTTTCTAAAAAAGTAGCTTTGCAATTAGGTCTGAATTAGGCCCCATGACCGGGATGTAATGGGAGTCAGTTGAATATTATCAGATTTTTAACAAATAACCATTTTTCAATTATTTCTAACCTTAAAAATCTAAATATCTGTCAAAATAGCTCATGTACCGTACTCGTGTCATTTTAGCATTTTTTCCACATAAAATGAATATTATTCATAATGAGATGCAAATTAGATGCACAAGCAGCTTCTGCTTAATAAGATATATGTAGCATACAGTATGTCTATATATTGTATGTAATTGCAACTGTATCTGCATAGGAAATGTTATGCTACATTGTTTTCAGCCGAACACTGTATAATAATATGTTTCCTAGCATGGCGCCCAGATTTCCTACGTACAGCACCGTAGGGAAATTGCATCACATCGCATGGGACATTATAATGGCATGCGTTGCGATGCAATTTTTTAATGTAATTTTTTTTCTATGCTCATTGTACCCCACTATATCGCATCGCATTGCATCGAATATCCCGCAAAATCGCATGCGATTTAATAGAATGAAATTAGCTATTAGCGATTTTGCGTCAGATGCGATGCGATTGCCCGGGGCTGAGAGAGCAGTGAATAAATTACATAGGAAAATCGCATCGCATCGCACATCTCATGGCCCTAAAATGCAGCCATGAGGGGTGCATGGGTAGTAAGTGGGAGACTTGTCCACTGATTTGTGGGAGCCTCCTGGCCATTTAGGAGGTTAGCCAAGTATGGTACGGATTAGTGTGTAACATTGTGTAGTCGCAGTGTTGTAAAAGACTAGGCACCTGGGAAGCAGCACTGAGGCTGTTGCTTTTTCTAGATAATTAAGGCTTCAAAATTGCATATTTGAAATCCATGTGGGAGAGAAAAGCCTCTGAGTCATTGTGTGATAATGGAAGTAAGGCCTTTCCACAGTTTTACATGCTGTGTGAAATACCAGGAGAAAACCTGCTTTCTGAGAGCTCCCTGCAGCACAACCTCACTCCTACACCCAGCAGAGAGCTTCTTTATCATAGTGACAAACTCTTAAAGGCTACGGAAAACCATTCTGCTAATAGATCAGATGCAGAAAATCCAGACAATATGTAATATAGGGGCTAATTCAGCATCAGTTGTAGTTTTACGAAGATTCGCAAAACTACAACTGCAGTCACTAGCATGCAGGAGGCTGCTCAGCATAGGGCAATGCATCCCGCATGTCGTGCCCCTTTCCGCACTGAGATTGCAAAACTTTGCAATCACAATGCACAGATGCAAATGGTTCACTGTGTAGCAAATTGCTTGCATCTTATGGGTAGAACTCTGCCTGTGCAGCCTAGCTGTGAAGGCAGGTGCTAGGGCTCCTCAAACAGTCCGGACACTTCTTCGTTGTCCGGACTGCACCCCTCCAATGCCTTGTCAATGCCCTGAAAATGCCACATCAACACCCCCCACCCGGAGGCCCTTATACTGTGGTTACATTTTTAAGAATGTGGCCCCAGTGTTAGTGCTTGCATCTGCTCTCTACCGGATACACCAAAGCTCAGATTAGCGCTAATCGTCTAATAGTGATTTTTGCCAATCAGCGTGGCTTGTTGAATTAGTCCAATACTGACATATAAAGTAAGCAAAGAACCATAAGCACGGGTATGTAAATATAAAAAAAGGACTCTCTATAGATTATTTTGGCTATGGGAGATAAATGAACATGCCTGACAATAAACGATAAATCCAAACCTTCACAATCAGACTAATGGGGGCCTACACATGGGGCAATTTCAGGGCATTTTCTAAGCTAGTCAAGGAAAGGAGAGAGAGTAGTTGCGGCGTATGCACACCAAAAAAAGAAAGAAGGTTTTTGTAGGGTTTTTTCTGGAGTTTACTCCAATTTTATTCAAAAGTGGGGAATCCTATTAATCTTTAATAATGAATGGATTCAGGATTGCCCACTGTAATTGCGAAATCAGGGAGAGGTTAAAAATGACGAACATACAAGATACAAATACATGATATATGTGAGAAAAATTGTTAGAAAATATGTGCTAAATAGATTTAAAATGTAGGTAGAAGGGGCTGATGGAAATGGTGCTGATTCTAGACTTGGGATATGGTTCACCAGGATATATTGCAGGAGATATGATTTTACAACATGGTAGTCTGTCTCAGATATCTATGTGTCATTGGCTATGTTGCTTGACTTGATATCTGGCAGATAAGCTATGCAATCCTTGCCGGACCCTTATAAGCACTAGTTGGTACTCTGCTGGTGTGTGGAATTGTTAAGCTACATATACAGTTAATTTAGTTATTATAGATGGTGGTACATCTTTTGTATCTCCAATTCATAAAGGAGGGTGGTACAATTAAAGCGGAGAAGGCCGCCAAAGTGATATTTATGCCACTATATCGTATATGTGGGCATGTACATGTCACACAGTTTTTATTCGTTTGAATAATTTTCTGGATGTGATTGGTGTACCCTAGTTTATTCTGAGCTAAATATGTCGCTTAAATTCCAGTTTATTTTTATTTTATGTATACAGTGTCAACTGCATACTTGGCATATAGCCTAGGCACACCACAGATGATTGTATAACCCAAATAGAGTGATGTGGCTGTGCTTATTAATACTTTTGTGGTTTAATTCTGACCCCTAGTGGTAAGAGGAAAGAAATCATGTAAGCCAGCTAGTCTTTGACAGATACAGACTGCTGGTTCAGCATATATAGTACCAATCTTATAAGTGCGGGTATAAGCACAAGTCTAGTCTATTTACAATTGATAGTACATTAAACAGCACCCATTTACAGCCCTCTATCTAACACTACAGACATTGGAACACGTGTTTCGCATATACAGCTTCTTCAAGCCAACCAACAGACTGTCTCTCCGTTGGTTTATTTATTTAAGTGGCCCGCCAATCAATATTGGAGTAGTAATCACATGGTTCTCTGAGAACCAATGTTTAATCGTTGGTCCGGCTATTGATGCGGGTGAATTCCGCCCTTACTGTGGCATCCCCGACGGTGACGTCATCACGCCGATCACGTGATCGGTGTGTCGCGTCATACGTCGTGTCACGCGGTCCCTCTGGACCAATCCTGCGGTACGTGTGTTAAATCCGGAAGTAACCTCGTTGGTGTGTTAGCCCTGTATTGAGCATATGTAATAACACTCGAGTTATTATTGCTCTTAGGTCTGTAATGTATAATGTCAGTTCATCGGGATTAATTGGTGAGATTGATCGGATGTTATTCTTTTGATATCTCTATTGTTGGGCCTCAGAGCTTAAGGGTTGAGTGTATTATCATTAATGCTCATTAAGTTATGCTTTATCCCCAGAAACGGGGGCCCTGTACTGTGTATAGGTGATACTGAGGATATTCAGTCTGAATGCATGCTCCCCTGGAATCAAGCCCTGTACTGGGCATATGTGATATCATTTTACGTTTATGGTACCCTGTTGTCCACTAAGTGTGTTGTGATATTATGGTATTGTTAGTTGGGGCTGATCTCTTAAAGCCCTGTTCTCATATTTTAATACACTGTATCTATAAGGGTGGTGGTTTTATTTGACACTTTGTAATTTGATTGAGAATGTATTTCTATTAAAAAGAATAATAATTTTAATAAAAAAAAAAATTCTAAATTTTTTTTTTCTTTTAATCATTTTTTTTTTATTTAATAAAAGAATTGTTTTGATTTTTGACAAAAGAGTGGTGTTGTTATTTCACATGCCCTGTGGTGTTAAAATAGTGAATGGGTGACCAAACAAAAAATAAAAATTAAGAAAATAATTAGTGATAAAAAGTGATGAAAACAGGGGGGATGGCGGTAGGTGTATAGTTGAGTAGGTAAATAATATAGTGCTGTTACTGACAGATATATGTTTATACATATTAAGTGAGGATGGTACGGTGCTGTTTATATTTAATTTTGCAGTGTATACCAATTGTATACGCCTGTCATTAGTGGGTGAGTGTCTTTTGTCCTGAGTCGGATCTGTGATAGTGAAGGTGGTGAGAGGGATTTGTACGTTATTCCAACATATAGTGGGTGGTGTGGGTGTGGGTTCCAAAATTGGGGTGATTATTATTTTCCAATTTTTCAGTTGTTGTTTTCCAATTTTTGGATTGTTGTTTTCCAATTTTTCTCCTTATAGGATACAGTGTACTGAGTGCTCATGATATATGCACATCTTGTCCCTAACCTCATCAGAATTGGGGGACCTTGAAGTGTGGTAACTGGTCAACCATATAGTTGTGATAATTGTGATGATAATTAGATATAGACTTTTAATACTAAATTCTAAGTGGATTTTTGAGTACCGAGTTCATGGTAAGTATTGTTTGTAAATTGTGGAATTCCAAGTTAATGGTAAGTATTTTTATATATTATATTTTACTTTTATATTATGTTCCAGGATTCCATTTTTAATGGTTTACAGGTTTGAAGATAAGTACCGATAGGATTGATATAATCTTTGTTCCATATCCTGTTGAGAAGGTAGTGTGGCAGTTATCTTGCCTGGTAGGTGAATATTGTATGGTTTATAATCCATCAACACTTTAGTGCCGGGGAGGGATTAATGGTATCTTGACAAGATTGGATCCATATTCGTTGATACCCTAGAGGGGCTTAAGTTTCCCATGTATGTCTGGGCAGGATTTGTGTGAGCAGAGAAGGGTATGGGTACCTTTGGTTGTTTGCAACTATAGGAAATGAATATAACTATTGTATTCATTAAGGAAGATTAATTTGGTCTCGGCTTTGAGTAGTTCAGTGTCCAGATTGCCTCCTCGTATACCCATGCGGATGTGTCTCATACCGAATGCTTTAAGCCCTTGAGGGTCGTTTCCATGGTGCCTCATAAGTGTCTGGCTACTGGGGTTAGCCTCTTGAATTTGGTGGTATCTTTTATCGCATTACGGATTGAGCAGATGTGTTCTAGCACTCGTACTTTGAGTGGTCTTTTCGTCTTGCCCACATAAATTTTCCCACAGGGGCATTGGTTGGTAAATCACCCCTATGGTTGTGCAAGTTCATTAATTTTTCACGATTTACCGAATTTGTCCATATATGTTTGTGTGGGTACCATATATTGACAGGCCTTGCATCGTCCACATTTTGTCGATCCCTGTCTTATGGTCCTCATCTGATACTGGTCAGCCAAGTGACTATGTACCAGGTGGTCTCCAATGTTTTTAGCCCTTCGCCAGCTGACTTGGACTGTAGGGGGGAGGCTATCTTTCAGGTCATCATCTGTTTGTAATACTGCCCAGTGCTTCTGGAGTATCTGCCGTATTTCTCTCCAGTGGTTGTTGAAAGTCCCAATGAACCGTACAGGTTCGTCTTTGATGTCTCGTTTCTTGGGGACGAGTAAAGATTCCCGGGGTGTCTGATCAACCGATTTCTGTAATTTTTTAATGAGTCTATTGCTATAGCCTCTTTCGGCTAGGCGTTTGGAGAGTTCTTGTTCTCTTTTTTTGAAAATCGCAGGGTCTGAGCAGTTGCGCTTGGTTCTTATGATTTCCCCTTTCGGGATAGCTTTAATGGTGCTGGGCAGGTGTGCACTCGCAGCGTGTAAGACGCTGTTGGTTGCTGTGGCCTTTCTATACATGTAGGTATAGATGTTTCCCCCTGTGTCAATTCCAATGGTGAGATCTAGGAAATGAATCTGTTGCTGGCTGGCTTTGTATGTTAATTTGAGATTGAGTTCATTTATGTTTAGTATTTTTATGAACTCATCTAAATCGCTCTTGTCTCCATCCCGTAGAAATAAGATGTCGTCAATATAACGAAGGAAGAGTGGGATATTATCTGTATATTTCGTATGGGATTCTTGGAAGACCACCTCCCTCTCCCACCACCCCAGGTACAGGTTGGCATATGTTGTGGCACATGCTGTCCCCATTGCAGTGCCCCGCACCTGGAGGTAGTGGGTGCCATTGCAGGTGAAATAATTTTTAGTCAGGATGAAAGTGATGGCGTCAATCAAAAAATCATTAAATTCATAATTTGTGTCCATATTCAGGAAATACCTTGTGGCTTTAATGCCATTTGGGTGACTTATGCTGGTATATAAACTTTCGACGTCGCAGGACACCAGCCATGTGTCCTTATTGACTGCCAGATGTTCTAGTTTATTTAGCACGTCCATCGTATCGCGGAGGTAAGATGGTAATGTTGTTACATATTTTCTCAAGAATTGGTCTGCATAGATACTCAGTTTTTCAGTGAGTCCGCCTTTCCCTGATACTATGGGCCTCCCGGGTGGAGTTTTGGCACTCTTATGTATCTTGGGTAGTAGATAGAGAGTGGGAGTCTTTGGGTTTTCCACTTGTAGAAATCGGTAGTCTTTTGAGGATATGATTTTTTTGTCATGTGCTGATCCAATTAGTTTATTGTATTGACGTGTATATTCCATACTTGGATTGAAGATGAGCTACATGTAACACGTTGTGTAACATAGTTGTTTTTCTATTTCTTGGATGTAAAGGTTTCGTGGCCATAAAACTATATTTCCTTTATCAGAAGGTTTCACGATCATGTCCTGCCAGGTTGTTATCTCTTTCAATGCTCTACGTTCTTCTGCATTGGTATTGTTGTTTGTCGATCGTTTTTGTGTAAGGAGATGATCTAAATCCTGTGCGACCAAGGCCTGGAATACTTCAATTTGTGGACATATTTTGGGATCCGGTGAAAACGTGGATTTCTTTTTTATTTTAGATTTATCAAATGGTTCTGGTTTAGGTGGAGACAGATCTATTTGTGTTTGCTCTGAGAGGTTATCATGGAAATCTGATGTTAATTCCTCTAGCATCCGGATGGCCGTCAAATCCACCTCATCAAAATTTGTTGATATGCTTTGATTTGGTTGACTGTTGAACTCGTTGGTGGGGTTGGACGCTGGATTGGGATTTTCCTCTTTCTGTGTTTTTTGTTGGGCAAATAACTTTTTAAGTAGGATCTTGCGGGTAAAGAGATTGAGGTCTTTTTCTGCCTCAAATCTGTCCATTGATGATGAGGGTGAGAAGGAGAGACCATGTTTTAGAATTGATTCCTGACTGTTGGATAATACTCTGTCAGTCAGGTTAATTATTTTGAGGGAGGTTGATGTTGTGGAGATGGGATGTTGGTCTAGTGGAGTTATTCCCTGAATCTCCTCCTCTCCCTTGTCTCTTCCCTCCATTCGGGTGCAGCTCTCTTTCTCCTTCCTCCACCCCTGACCCCTCCTGATCTTTCTCCAGGGTCTCTGCCTGGTTTTCGGCCTGTTCCTAAAAAATTCAGACGAGAGAGTCTTTCATCTATGTTGTCATTATCTGAGGAATCAGGTTCCGATGTAGTGTAATTAGAAGTGTTTCCACTTCTATTGGGGGGGTATTGCGATCTTGTAGTTCTAATGCTCCATTTGAATATTTTATTTGTTTGGAAATCCACTTTATCCCGCTGGAACTTTCTCTTTTTCCTTTCTATAATTTCTGTTTCGTAGGTTTCAATTTCCTTTTTATATTTTTCATTTCGTATTTGGAATTGATCTAGGGATTCAAAATTTTTCAATTTTTCCCCTAATTCAGAAATTTCTAGTGAAAGTTTTACAAGTGTAATTTCGTCATGTCTGACTAGAATTTTCATTAGGTCTGTTGAGCATTGAAGGAGTGTCTTTTCCCACTCCTTCTTAAGGTCGTCATTGGCCAAGTCGAAGGCCGGAAAGACCCTAGGTCTTAGGCCCCTTGGGACTAGGTTGCTCTTTAGATAATTGTCAAAAGTTGCCTTGTTCCAAATTGTTTTGCTCTGCTTCATTAGAGCTAATTTGAGAGCGTAGAGATCATCTGCCCAGTTGGGTGTTGGACCTCCTGTTCTTTCAGGATTATCTAAGAATATGGAATCCATATCGCTTCTGATTTTATCTCTTCGGTTCTCTAGGTTTTGCCAGACTAAAAGTGGCCATGTTGAGAGACAGTTTTGTTGGAAGTGTGTTGATAATATTGAATTTTGAGAATAATACTTTATAAGTATTCTTGGTGCTAGAGATCGAGAAACTGCGTGAGCAGTAAGCAAGTTGAGGGGAGAGAGATTTGGATGAAATCTGCACACAAGTTAGTAAACCCAAAGTGTTGGGGGTAGTAACACTATATTCATTGGATTTTAGCGGGGGTGCTATCCTAAAACCCCGCTAAAATCCAATGAATATAGCGGTACTACCCCCAACACTTTGGGTTTACTAACTTGTGTGCAGATTTCATCCAAATCTCTCTCCCCCCATTTTCTAAGCTATCTGACTAGATCATTTAGAAAATGTCCCTACATCGCTCCATGTGTAGGGGACACAGCAATAGCGATGCATGGCCCCACTATGATCTGGGCCTGACAGATCACTCCGCACACAGCGCTGGCACATCACTGTGCTGATTAATTTAGCATCACTCAGATCGTTCAGAAAAATCTTCCCATGTGTAAGCCCTATTAACCGTGTTTATATGGATATAACAACAATATACTGGTCTACTCCACCGAATATCAGGGAGGCCTCTCAGGAAAATCAATCATGCTTCTGTTTCCTGCTTTCCTCCTTTGTGAAGTGGGCATAGCACAGACATGATGATTATTTGTGCCAACATGCCCTGCCTCACTGCATGAGGAGGCAATTTGCATCAACATCAGACAAGCAATTAAACAAGATGGAACTGGGCGGCAAGTGGCGGCCATTATGGCCCGAATAACTTCATCAAGGCCCCTGCATAAACATGTTCTCAAAGGGAAGTACATCAATGAGTTAAACATATTCCAGGTGAAACTACAGTATTCTTTCTTTCGAATATCCAACAGCAGGGCGATACCCCGGATACATCCAAATAGGATCTTAGATGTTTTTTTTCACCTCTAACCTCCACCCATAAAATACGTACACACTGATTCTAGTCATCATATATCATATTCATAGCTTACATACAGGGACACCAAGAGGAAGGAGGGTGGGTATTAAACACCTGGACCCAGGTGTTTAATACAGTATGGCGGTCTGGCCAAGGTCAGCTCATGCCCAGGCTGATGGCAGCTCTCAACGATCCTGTTTACATACAATATAAACAAATACGTATTAAACCACAGTAGAAAAATCACTGGGAACATGGCATTGGCACCATGCTCTCAGAGACCTGCATATGTGCAGTCTCTTACATGATGCGAGTCTACTCCCCTATATCCGCCACTAGAGAGGGGGGAGCCTACAATACTCTTTTAATATGCCTGAGGTGGAGACTACGGTGTGATAACAATAATTGGATCACTCTGTCTTCCCCCAATTTAGAGGCACATTTGCGTATCTCTTGCCTACTTCTGAAAACTAGTTTCAGGGAAATTATAGTTGGTAATAGAATTTTGCAAAGCACATCCATTGAGGGGGCATGTCATGCTCCACCCAAAGGGCGTATCTAGTTACAAATATGGAGAGATTGTGAAAAGAGTTTGTGAACGTGGCACCTAGAAGCGTGGGTGTGTACTGCTACATCTGAGAGGGATCTTTTAAAATTAATTACATCCAAATGTAGATGAGCCCCAAAGCAGTTAGTTAGAGCTACTATACTTGCTAAAGTGCTGGGAAATGGCGCTGATGATTCAATGTACATGTATCTATCTCTCATTCCTTTTTTTCCCCAAAAATGTAACTAGGTGAAATGAGGGAGATTGGTAGACTAATGAGGGAGAGAGGGAGATTGCTTCTGTCTCAGGGAGTCCTCTGCAGAATGCAGGAGGGTAGGCAGCTATGTCTTTAGGCGCACTGGTTGAAAAACGCAGCAATAGGCAATTGAAGAAAAAACTTATATTACAGCTGTACGAATTGTTGGTATAGATTTTATTTGAAATAGCGAAAAAATAATCTAGCAAAGATGGGCAGCCAAACAATGCAGGCTAGAATTTTTCTTTTCGACTGAAAACAAAATGTCCTCACTGTAAGTAAAAACAGGATATTTTTTTTCAGGATGGCTCCATATTAGATTAATTCCTTTTACATTTATAGATATTACTTAGGCAAATAAAAAAAATGGGTATCAAGGTATAAAACACATGCAATGCTGTATCTTTTGTAATGTCCCTTATATGTTATTCATGAAAAGGGTTTAGTGTATGCAAATATGCGTGTGGAAAGACTTTGGGGTCTACCTATCCTTTTCTAGTGGGAAGAAACATTTTCTTTTGCTGGAATATACCAATAATACATTTATCTGGCAGCTGTGACCGGACTCCAGCCCTGGGGCATTCAGCAAGCTGGCACGCACAACTACAGTGAAACTGAAATCCTGGCCTTGCAATCCTTCTTAAATAAACAACTATCTATGGGTGTAGCTGGCTCATGCATGCACAGTAAACTTTGGAGCCTGGACATGTGCTTTAAAAAAAAAAAGTGAAAAATATAATAAAACATGTCAACAGTACAGCATCTGTAAAGTTAATCCTTCTTAATTAATCTCCCCAATGCTTTTCATTGCGAAGATATTGTAAGGGGTAACTGGTGTAGGCAATCACTGATGATACCTTGCTATCTACAGCCTGGGCACTTGCACACCTCCAACATCTGAAGGGTAGAAACTGGTACAAATTCAGAATGGGCACAGGTAAAGGGGCATGGCCACACAGTCAAGGGAGACAGTGTTTCCCCTATAATTTTTTTTTAAATAATACAAAGAATATAGCTATGGCACACATTCTGGGCCTTATTCTGATCGGAGAGGCCAAACGTGCGTACGTTCACAATTACCGCACGCTAGCCGTACGCGGCCGTTAGGGTTAAGTCCACCCACAAATCAGCCGCTTACGTACGGGCAGAAATACCGTAGAAGGGGAGTGCCGTACAAATGAGCGTACGGCAACGTACGCGGACGGGCCAGCCCTTGCACTCCGACAACAGGCGTACAACTGAGCGTACGGCGCCGTCTACGGCCGTCTTTCCTCCGTCTCCCCACCGCCTTCTTGCGGCGATCTGAGCGTACGCCAGTTTGCACGGACGGGTCCCTATTGTTTTCAATGGAAAACTCAGCTTATGTCACCGCTCGTGAGAGTGAGCGTACGTCCGTGCACGCTGGCATACCCTTCACATATATGGACCTGCAAATCTTGCCTCTCAACTACTAATCTGACAATTGATTAATTAATCTATTTGTTATTCACTTATTGTTTTCTATTAACTCAATTGTCTACCTTAATAAAGACCTAATAAAACTACATTTTAACCCACATTACATGTATATTTGTTATGTTCTAATGTGGCATTTTAATCACTATCTATGTGGCCCCATATTGCTGTTACTTTTAAATCAAGTTATGTTGGTGTTTCTGTATATGTACTAAATTATGTACGTAATTACTTTGTCCAAAATGTGTAACATGTATACCTACCCTGATGTTATGTGTGATGTTTTAATCGAACAACATTAAACATTCATGCATTTTCACTATGTGTTATTTTACTCAAAAACACACACATTCACACATCAATCATTACCCCTCACCTCAAATTACAAGTATAACTTACAGTACACATCTGTATGTACCTACCCTTACACGCCCTCTAACATATTTATTATTAAAAACACAGGCAATTTCGAACTGTAATAAAACTTTTATTGGATACAAAAATAAAAAGGGGGGGGGGATAAATAAAAACTTAAAGGCGGGCCTCCAGAAGGCCAAAAAGTAGCTGCAGGTACACCAGGGTGACCATTATTTCCCGCATTATTGCGGCCACCTCCTCCTGCTGCTGTTCAGTGTCTGTAATGAAGGGATAAAACAAAAAATTAATATACACAAATGTTTGTTGTATTTGTACATAATAAAAAGTTCAGAGTTATGGGTGAAGGCCACATACATTTAGAAACTACATTGAAGATGGGTCTGCTGTAAACACAGTACTAAAAAATAATATGTTAACACACACATACTGTACATAGTAAATAACATTAATTCAATTACTCCTTCATCAATGAATGTATGCTGTATCCCAATTGGTACTTTGGTTTTGGGGGACTCTCCTCTAACCTCACAATTAGCCTGTGCTATTTAAGGGTTATGACATTGTTGTGGCTTAAGTACTCCTTACTATTTTAAATTTAGGACATTGCTGTACAAATTATAGGCCTACAGCTATGTTTGTAAAGCATGCATCCGCATGGCCTCACACACTATTACCAAAACAATCTCTACATTTAAGTTGCACCAGTGGCAGATTAAGCCTTTGGGGGGCCCGGGGTACTTTAGAGCGGGGGGCCCCCTTGCATTTGTCATTACTGGCCGCACACTGCATGGGCGAATATTATACTGTCAAAACATAGAGTAAAGGCAGAATAAACTTGGTCAATGGTTACCTGCAGGGGATATATATATATATATATATATATATATATATATATATATATATATATATATATATATATATAGACAGGGGGTTTGCGGCACTCGGAATAATAATAGACACCATATATATATATATATACACACACCACATGAAAAGCCTGTGTTTGTCCCTCTGCCCCTTACTCTGGAGGAGACCTCACAGTCCTAGTGCTGCCTCTGATTAAAAACCCTCCTATGACTAAGCTGCTGCTGCTGTTCTCCATGGACCTGAGAAGCATGTAATGAGCTCCACCAATCAGAGCTCAGCACAAACTTCTCAGCCTCTGTCCTCTGGTGCAAAGTGTCATGGGACTTAGTCAACTCCCAGAAATGCACTGCACACTTGTGCAATCAGTGTGCCTTGCCTCCCGATGCTCAGCACCATAAATCATTGTCACATTGGCAGATAGGTGAAGCTGCAGCACTACCCCACCCATGCACAAAACATTTAGCTAAAAAAAAAAAACATAACTTAAACATTTTCTTTTTTAAAAAAAAAATGACAACCACAGGGGGCCCCTAGCTAGAGGGGGTCCCAGGGGCACTGACCCCTTGCGCCTCCATTATAATCTGGCCCTGTGTTGCACATCATGCTGGGAACTGGAGTTACCCAACACCTGGAGCCACATAACTACCACACCACTAATGTCGGATATCTCATTGGATGTACTGTTATGTCAATTATTCAAGGGGTGAGGCATGGCCACACTCAAAAAAACCACCAAGGGGACCCTTGTTCCTGGAGAAGGACAGGACACACCTCATGGTCGGCCTGCAGTGATATGTTGCAACTAATGTTGATGTTGGATACACATATGTGGTTGTTGTGATTGTTTATGTGTAGAAATGTGTAGGTCAACATTAGACACATTATTTACTTACGGCTACTTGAGCCATCCTGGGCGCCGCTGGTTGGCTGTGGAGTGGTTGGGGGGGGCAGGAGCAAGGAGGATGGTCCTGGTGTTTGGACCGAGGTAGTGGGTGTGACTGGGGAGTGGAGAGGTTTGGGGGTGGGTGGTGGAGAGGTGTAGGGGGGTTGGAAATGGGGTGGGGAGGGGGGGGGTGGGGGTTGTGGAGGGGGTGGGGGTTGTGGAGGGGGGGGGTTGTGGAGGGGGGGGGGTTGTGGAGGGGGTGGGGGTTGTGGAGGGGGTGGGGGATGGGGAAATTGTGTGGGTGCAAACTGCACCCTGGGTCTCCTCTTCTTCCTCCTCCTCTTCTTCCTCCTCCTCTTCTTCCTCCTCCTCCTCTTCCTCCTCCTCCTCTTCCTCCTCCTCTTTCTTCTCCTCCTCCTCCTCCTCCTCCTCTTCCTCCTCCTCCTCTTCCTCTTCCTCTTCTTCCTCCTCCTCTTCCTCCTCCTCCTCGGCTGCCTGGTCCCGGGCTGCCTGCTCCCGGGCTTCAATGCGTGCCCTTGCCCGTGCTGAAATGTTCATGTTGATGGCATAGAAATCGAAGATTGGGTTTCATAAAAAAGGGGGAAAGAAAAATTCACATTAGTCATGCTCATAACCTTCAAAATTATCATTGCTGTGAAATTTCAGACATTTATCATGCAAACTATTTGATATCCTACACCCAAAAACTGATCAACTACTTAAACCCCCCCTATACACCCCCATATACACCCCCATATACACCCATATACACCCCCTATACACCCATATACACCCCCTATACACCCATATACACCCCCATATACACCCATATACACCCCCATATACACCCATATACACCCCCATATACACCCATATACCCCCCATATACACCCATATACACCCCCATATACACCCATATACCCCCCCTATACACCCATATACACCCCCATATACACCCATATACACCCCCATATACACCCATATACACCCCCTATACACCCATATACACCCCCATATACACCCATATACACCCCCATATACACCCATATACACCCCCATATACACCCATATACACCCATATACCCCCCATATACACCCATATACACCCCCATATACACCCATATACACCCCCATATACACCCATATACCCCCCCTATACACCCATATACACCCCCATATACACCCATATACACCCCCATATACACCCATATACCCCCCCTATACACCCATATACACCCCCATATACACCCATATACACCCCCTATACACCCATATACACCCCCATATACACCCATATACACCCCCATATACACCCATATACACCCACATACTCAGGGACACATTTATAAAAAGTACAGAAAACATTTGCAAAATAACGCAGGCATACTAGTAAATAAAAACTTACATCGGGCAATATGGCGGCGAAGTGTGCTGAGCAACACTGGCTGCCGCCGGCGCAGGTCCGACCAGCGCCGCTCCAGTTGAGCCAGGCTCCTATCCACGCCGGTCCTGGCGAAAATTAGCCGCCGGGCAGCATTGTATGCCCGCCGCTTTTCCCTATTAGATACATAAGGGCCCCTGGGCCCCAGGCGGCGGTCCATGACCTCAACCAAGGCCAATAGCTCCTGGGTAGAAAACGCCCTAGCCCTGGTTGAAGTCATGGTGGCAATGGCGCAGTTATTAATTGCAGGTACATATATCACTTTTGGTGCTTGCTGATTGGTGTAAAAAATTGTTTGTTTGGTATTAACTTTATTAATCCTTCTTACATTAACAAACTGGATGCGAATAGAAACTTACGCGGACCGTTCCGATATACACACACCACAACCAACAGCATGCATTCAATGAAGAGAGAAGTACTGTATTTACAGTGTGCGGAAAATAATACACGCAACCCTCTACTTATAACTACGCTGCCTAAAGGGGGCACGATACACCGATATGCATGGAGAGGAGTACTGTATATACAGTAGGCGGAAAATAATACACGCAACCCTCTACTTATAACTACGCTGCCTAAAGGGGGCACGATACACCGATATGCATGGAGAGGAGTACTGTATATACAGTAGGCGGAAAATAATACACGCAACCCTCTACTTATAACTACGCTGCTTAAAGGGCCACAATGCAACATGTTGCTGTATGACAATTTCATACACATTACATATGTAAGGAAAGCATTATAACGTGATGTTTTGAAATGTGACTCACAAAGCATACACGAACTCCAACAGATACCAGCTGACAACACTCATCATTGGAATGACAGGTGCACACATTTCACGATGTAGCCCACAATGCTCCACAACCTGTGTATATACATATACGGGTGATTGATCAGGTGCATTGAGACCTGCGTAATTTAAGCAGCAATTATCGGCGGGAAATATCGGCGTAAATTTGCATCTACCTTGCGGGGAAAAATATACGCCCCCTTGTTCGTGGCGGGAGATTAACATATAAATATTCAGTCAGATGCAGCCCACAATTGCTGCAAACATGTTTGACTCTGACGATTCAGCAGCAGAGGACGCTCTGCAGAGAGCACAAGCCGAATCCCTGCTTCAAGCATTACAGAAGAGGGAACAGGAGCGGAGAAGGAGGGCCCAAGAGAGGAGTCGCCTGCAAGATCAAGCGGGCCCCTCAGTAACAAGCCCTGGTGAACCTCCACCAGCTCCACAAGGGCCAAGCAACCAGCCAGAACAAGAGGTTGCATCTCTCCAAACAGGTGTGACCCAGCAGGTGCATGGTGAGAGAGCTGGGGCCACCAGAAAACGTGCTGCAACATCTAGGGTGATGACTGAGCAGGATACCACCACCAGAAGGAGAAACCCTGCATTTGTAGAGGCCGAAATGCGAATTCTCGTGCCCAGGGCACGCGAATGGATTGAATTGGCAACCAGGAAGCCGGGTGCCAGTGCAAGGAGAAACCTTTGGGACAAGATCACAGAGGAAGTGAACCAGGTGTCACCAGTGGTCAGAACTTGGGACGCGGTGAAGAAAAGGTTAGTGTGTTTGTCAGGGCAATTTTTCAGCAGTCTCCAGCAGGAACTGAGGCCCTTATTCTAGTTCACTCTTTCTGGCCAAATATTTCTTAGATGGACAAAACCATGTGCACTGCAGGTGAGGCAGGTGTTACTTGTGCAGAGATAATCAGATTTGGGTGGGGTTTTACACCTGCCTCACCTGCAGTGCACATGGTTTTGTCCATCAAAGAAATATTTGGCCACACATGGCACAAAAGATCACCCACACTAGGAAATGTCACGTAGCTAGGGGTACCACCTAGTCCCTTTAATTCCGGACACATATTAATTACACAGGTTCTGTGGCTGGCTGACTTCAAGACTCCACTTCACCTAATTTTAAACTGCCACAGAACCTGTGTAAGTAACATGTGTCCGGAATTAAAGGGACTAGGTGGTAACCCTACACGTAGCACAGTGGTGCACATATCTCATGGTGATATTTGTATTTTTAAACTTGTAGGTGGACTGACTTCAAAAGTGCCCTGAAGAGGAAGATGACTGACCGGTACAACCACAGCATGTCCACCGGGAGCGGTCCTATGCCTGACCATTTGGAGTATACCCCCCTGGAGCTGGACTCCTGTGACGTCATCGATGTGGGGGAGATCAGGGGGATCTCCAATATGGACAGTGAGCTCCCGGTGGAGGTCTTTGCTGCTGCTTTTGATGGTAAGTCACAGTAATGCATTGTATTTAGAAAGATATTTTTTATTGCGTATGTGATGGTGACATTGTTTTCAATTCTTATCCTAGCAGAAGCAGAAAGTCAGGATGTACCGGCAGCATCTGCCTCTGCAGAGCCACAGGTGGAGCAGGTGGTCCAGCCTCCAGCAAGACGTCGCCCCCAGCCCCAGCCACAGGAGACATTGAGTGAGAGCCTGTTGGTGACGCTGGACAGGATCGAGCAGCAAGGGGTGGATGCTGCGATCCGTCAGCAGCAGGTGGCGGATTTTCTGGCGGAGTGGAAGGCCACAAACCAGCTGCAGGTTGAGGCGTTGAACCGCATTAATGAAACTCTGGCGGCTGGCATGCTAAGCATTGGCCAACACCTCAGCCGCCAGAATGAACTTATTGCGGAGCAGCTGTCCACCGCCAGGTCCCTAAGGGACAATCCCCCATCTGCTGCCCCACCCCAAGCTGCTCCCCAACCTTCCACCTCGGCTGACCCTCCTGTGTCGACTAGGGGAAGACGCCGAAAGCCAGCTGACCCAAAGGCCCCTGTCCCCAAGGCCCCATCTAAAAGGGGCAAAAAAGGGCCCAAATGAGACCTGGTTCACTTCCTCTGTGGTTGGAGGCCAAAGGTTTAAATTGCACTGGACATCCGCTTCCTGAGTTGCCCATCGATCCATTTGCGTGCCATGGGCATGAAAGTTCGTATTTTGACCTCTACAAATGCAGGATATTTTTTTTTGGTGGTGTGTATCTTGCTTAGTATTCACCCTGGTTGTTGCAGTACGTATTCTGGTGTCCCCATTTCTTTCACCATTGCATTTGCAGGGTAACACATGTTTGGAGATATGCAACCTCTTGTTCTGGCTGTTTTATTATTTGTGTGTCTATTTTATTTGTTTTTTTGATTTCTCACATTAAAGTGTCAAGCTGTGATGCTGAACAGCAAATAAATTTATTTTACAAATTAAATCAAAATTGTGGTATGTGTCATTTCTTGTGTGAAACAAATACTAGATTTATGTGTACTTACTGACCAGGGTATTTTTGAACATTTGTTGAAGTGTGGTGGAAGTTTCCCATGTGTAACCCTCTCCATGGCCATTCCCATGTTCCTATCCAACTTTTCCCTGCTAATTAGTTTGTGTCAGCACATGTGCAGAGCAACTTAATAGGTGAGAAAGCAGTTTGTGTGCAGGTGAGGTAGCTCCTACAGTAGTAGGTAAAAGCAGGTCCAGAACAATGCTTTCCTCATGGAGTGGGTGAGGCAGACAAACAAGGGTGAAAAGGTACATTTGTGTAGGAATTCATATGTGTCCTCCCTAAAAAAAGATGTGTGAATGGGCCAAACATGATAAATTAGCTTGTGAACAAACATGCATAACTTTTAAAATATATATGATTTGACAGAGTCATAAGCAGATGTAGGAATCCTTTGTTAGAGAGATGAGAGTGCAATAATGTGATTGGTGGCATCTTACATCCAGAGTGTAGTCAAATCCAAATCATAGCAGATGAGATAGTGGTACAGGTCATAATTTTGGGTACTATACAAAGATTGTGTGGAAAATAGTGGTCATGGGCTTCAAACATTGCTGAAACATCCTTTGTAGGTGTTAGATGTGGTTTATGTTATTGTATCCTAAATACAAAACCTATGTTAGTATTAGAGTGAACACACGTTCAGTGTGCTACTGCGTAAAGTCTATGAAAGCAGGTAGTGAATGTGTCTGTTTAGCAAATACCTACCTTAGCGTATAAAAAGATTCTTACCTTAAATTAAACAAACCTTTAAATGTGGAGAAGTATAGAAACATAAGCTTCCAATGTGTTTGCGTGCTGCATGTGTGGCTTGCAGGCAGTGAAATCATGGTTTGTAGTTAATAGACTGCAGCATTGCTTATTACATTCAGGTGTATGTGTTTGAGTAGTAATCAGCGTTAATTAGCCAACTCAGGCGCACGCTGGCATGCGGTATCTGTAGGGGTGGTTTTAGCTGGCGGTTGGCGGCCGCCTGTTTGGTGTCCGAAACGAACGGTGCCTTAGTCGATCGTGCGGTAGTAGCACCGCTCATTTTGGGTGCACACCCCCGTGTACGCCCATATTTACGCCCATTTTCCCTCATTATTTCGGCCGCTCCCATCAACACGCCCCTATGCCGCCCCATTACCCGTACGCTCGCGTACAGGTTTTTTCGCACGTTGAGACCCCGGCCGTAAGCGTTGTGGAGTGTTCGCGCCGGCGCATTAGCGTATCTGCACATGCGCAGATCGTAAAAAACCCCGGGACGTACGCGTACGGCCCGGACGCTCCAAGCAGAATAAGGCCCTCTGTGTCATAAGTATTTTCTTTATATTATTTTAGCGTTTTGAAATATTTACAATAGTTTGGGAGGCACCGACAAGCGTGCCTCCCACTAACTAGTGTAAGGGGATAAAGTGGGGGGTGGGGCGAAGACGTGGGCTAAAAAGCCAATTAAAATTAACTGCAAAAGTGGTACTTCTAGAAGTGTTTCCGACAGGGGCTGCTGTGATTGGTCAGCAGATCCAGCTGCCGTCCAATCACAGCAGCCCCTGTCGATTAAGCTTCTGGAAGTGCCGTTTGCCCCTCCGGTGTCACTGTGTCCCGGGTCCTCTGGTGAGGATAATTTATTTTTTTCCGGGGGTGGAGGGGCAGCTATGGTGATGGTTGGAGGGATGGGGGGGCAGGGTTTCTGTTGTCGGAGGCGGCCCCCGGGCAGGGGTCAGGTATCGGCATGGTGGGGGGAAGGAGGAGGGTTGCCATGGTCACTGTGACAGTGCCTCTCTGTTCACAGCCACCACCGCGCGTCACTGGTATCTTCACTGTTACAAAACAGCCTGAAAATGTTTTATTTTTTAAGATGGAGTCTTCTATTCATGTTATTTATTTAAAGGCCAATTTCTTCAGATGCACTGGCATATATTATTTTGTAGTGTAGTTACAGTGAACTTTACATGCTGTTCATGTTGCCTTTGATGGGCTAAACAACCACCATAAACAGCTCCCTTTCCACACTCTCTGTAAAAAGCAGTAATCAATTTAGCCATTAGTATGGCTCTTACACTTCAGTACTTTATTTAAAATAAGCAAACAGGAAGAAAGTACAGCGGAACATTTATATAAAATTTCATGATATTTTCCTCCCAACAACAGCAAAACTACGGGTCTGATTCAGAGTTTGTACAAGTGAAGAAACCACTATTTGGCGATTTTCACACTTCCGTGTATTTGCACGAGCTGGAGCGTGAATGTGCAATCCATGAAACTGCGATCACTGGCAATTGCAATTTCAGAGCAGATGGGGACCGTTTCTGGGAGCAGTCCACTCAATGCAGGAATGTCCGGAGCACCAGGGGGAAGGCCCACGGCAGCTGCGTGACCTCACATACAGCCACTGCAACCTGACACATGGCCAGCCTGCTTCTGGCTGCGCAGCTAGGGGGCAGCCAGTGATACAGTATGTGAACACTTTGCTGTGTAGCGAAGCACTCGCACCTTTGCCATGTGCACGAAAAATGTTGTGGACATATCCCCTGCAGCCGCCGCCACAGGCTGTAGCAAAGATTTGCAAAACTACAACCCACTATGAATGAAGCTCTCCTATCGGTACTGGGACCATGCACCTAGTACTAAAAGAACACAAATTATTGTTGCATGCAGAAGAGACAGCTGAACCTGCAAATTGTGCTCCAACCCTCCCAGTGTGTTCAATCCTTTTTTCCCTGTGTCATTTTACATTATTACACATAACTCAATAAATGGATATCTATGGTATGATTTGGATTGCCTGGGTTATTGTTGACAATTGGTGAAATTTACTCACGCATGCATACTACAAGATGTAGGCATGTGCAGTCGTTTGAGTGTCAGCCGGCCTACTACTCCTGTAACACAATTACATGCCTGTTTTTCTGTTACTGAGCACAGGTCTTTGCCTTCCAGGCTTATGTTGGGTACACACCAGATGACACTGCAAACACTATGTTGTTGCTCAGGATTTTCCTTGAGCACCCAGGGATTCCGGGACAAAAGATATAGGATCTTATTGTGGTTGAGTCGCAAGGCTGCAAATTTCAAAGCCTTGCGAGTCCACCAAACGCCGACCGTGCGATCCCCTGCCACACCTCTGTGGTGTCTTAGGTCTGCGGTCACCCTGTGCAGAAAGCGGGCAGACAGTTGACATCAGCTGCCAGCGCTCTGCACCTGCATCATCGACGAATTTCCAAGGGAATGCCCAGCATTTTCATGGGAAAGCCCATGAAATGCTGGCATTCCCATGGGCACGGCTGCTCACCACCGCCCCCCACTCTGTTCCCACAGTGCTGTGTGGGAGCTTCCGGTGAATATTTAATTCACCGTGGCCACTCACACCAAGTGGCTGCACATGCGTATAATGCATCGGTGTGTTATTGGTGTGCCGCAAGTTGGAAAAGGTTGAAAATTACTGCTCTAGTGGATGGTAGGGCATGAAATACCACCTGTCGGCACATGTCGGCACAAAAAAGGTGAAAAACCCATGTCAACCTTCCCATTGTCAAGCATGTTTGGGTCAACCTTATGACACTGTTGACTTAAAGTCATGTCAGCCTTTTTCAGGTGTCGATCTAAGCTCTGTCGACCTTCAGAGGTTGACCCAATACATGTTCAACCTAGTGATAGTATACAGAAAAGTACTGCATACTGTCACATAGAACATATATATATTTTTTAAACCCCATACACACTAGGTATAGTACAAGATACCATACACACTAGGTATAGTACAAGATACCATACACACTAGGTATAGTACAAGATACCATACACACTAGGTATAGTACAAGATACCATACACACTAGGTATAGTACAAGATACCATACACACTAGGTATAGTACAAGATACCATACACACTAGGTATAGTACAAGATACCATACACACTAGGTATAGTACAAGATACCATACACACTAGGTATAGTACAAGATACCATACACACTAGGTATAGTACAAGATACCATACACACTAGGTATAGTACAAGATACCATACACACTAGGTATAGTACAAGATACGGTACTTGTGAGTTATCCGGGCTGCCGATTTTGTCCTTAAGTTTGGTTAACTTAAGGACACCCGACCGACGCGATGCCCACGATTTAGCTCCAAATCGGGGGCATTGCGTCGGTCGTGGCCGTTATAAGGGGCCGCGACGCGATGCCCCCGATTTCCCATAGACAGTAATGTTAAAAGACACGATATCGGGGGCATCGCGTCGGTCGTGGCCGTTATAAGGGGCCGCGACGCGATGCCCACGATTTCCCATAGACAGTAATGTTAAAAGACGCGATGGACCCGATTTCCCATAGACAGCAATGTTAAAATAAAATTACAATGTGAAATTGGGCAATATGTTTTTAAAAAAAATGTTTCATGGCCCCCCACCACCGTTAACGCCACCCCGCTATTGACGCCAACCCGAAGCGTGGCGAGCGCAGCGAGCCCGCGAGGGGCGGCGGTACGCGTCCTCCGACCTTTTCATGCCCTACTATCCACTAGGGCGTGGAGTGAGAATAGAATAGTGTGGCGAGCGCAGCGAGCCACCGAGCCTGAAGCGTGGCGAGCGCAGCGAGCCCCGCGAGGGGACGCGGACACCTGTGAAGCCCGCAAGGGCACGCGGATACCTGTGAAGGTGTCCGCGTCCCCTCGTGGGGCTCGCGGGGCTCGCCACGCTTCGGGCTCGGTGGCTCGCTGCGCTCGCCACACTATTCTATTCTCACTCCACGCCCTAGTGGATAGTAGGGCATGAAAAGGTCGGAGGACGCGTACCGCCGCCCCTCGCGGGCTCGCTGCGCTCGCCACGCTTCGGGTTGGCGTCAATAGCGGGGTGGCGATAACGGTGGTGGGGGGCCATGAAACATTTATTTTAAAAGCATATTGGCCAATTTCACATTGTATTTTATTTTAACATTGCTGTCTATGGGAAATCGGGTCCATCGCGTCTTTTATCATTACTGTCTATGGGAAATCGTGTCGGAAATCGGGTCCATCGCGTCTTTTAACATTACTGTCTATGGGAAATCGTGGGCATCGCGTCGCGGCTCCTTATAACGGCCACGACCGACGCGATGCCCCCGATTTCGGGCGCGATTAAAAAATCGGCAGCCCGGATAACTCACAAGTACCCAAGATACCATACACACTAGGTATAGTACAAGATACCATACACACTAGGTATAGTACAAGATACCATACACACTAGGTATAGTACAAGATACCATACACACTAGGTATAGTACAAGATACCATACACACTAGGTATAGTACAAGATACCATACACACTAGGTATACCATACACACTAGGTATAGTACAAGATACCATACACACTAGGTATAGTACAAGATACCATACACACTAGGTATAGTACAAGATACCATACACACTAGGTATAGTACAAGATACCATACACACTAGGTATAGTACAAGATACCATACACACTAGGTATAGTACAAGATACCATACACACTAGGTATAGTACAAGATACCATACACACTAGGTATAGTACAAGATACCATACACACTAGGTATAGTACAAGATACCATACACACTAGGTATAGTACAAGATACCATACACACTAGGTATAATACAAGATACCATACACACTAGGTATAGTACAAGATACCATACACACTAGGTATAGTACAAGATACCATACACACTAGGTATAGTACAAGATACCATACACACTAGGTATAGTACAAGATACCATACACACTAGGTATAGTACAAGATACCATACACACTAGGTATAGTACAAGATACCATACATACTAGGTATAGTACAAGATATCGCTCTGAAGAGTCCTTCTGAGTAATATGTTTTACTATATAGCCTAGTCTGTACATTGAATATTGTTACCATTGCATGCTCCCATGCATCATTACGATCCCCTCCCTCACTTTAACATGTACAGATGAGGGAGGTCCTCATTAACGACATCCATGCTGCAGCTGCAGCATGTCCCCCACTCCCCCTGGCGACGTTCACCCCCTGCCGGCATCGGAAAATGTGTATGCACGGCACCCTGCTAGGTCTCCGCCGCTGCCAATATCAGCGTCAGCGGGGATCGGCTAATGTGTATGGGGCTTAAGGCTATATATAAATTTCCTATATTGGTGGAGAGACAGGGTAAACGGTGATATTTTGGTGGAGAGACAGCAATATATGGCTGAGCAATATATCTCCCCCGTGTGTACGGGGCTTTAGGTGTGCAAGCACTAAAGAAATCATCCGATGGTCACCGCAAACTGGCATGCGAGGGGGAGGGTGGCCATTTATGCAGGCAGCGTTTAGATGACCCGTAAAGCTGCAAATTTGCAGCTTTGTGGGTCAATCAGGATGACCTCCACAGTGCAATATGTACTATAATTTATTTTTATTTTGATTATATAGTAAAAATCGGAAACTCATATCGCACAGTGTGTATGCACCTTAGGAGATAGCAATGAAAAAGTCTCCAAGAGAGAAAAAAATTGAATATGTTTTTATAAACCTTTTTTATTATACTGTTTCTGTTACACCAAGGGGCAAATCCAATTAATTGCAGGTTAAGTTGCGTGGGCTGTTCACATGGGTAAAGTGCCTGGAGCTAATCAATTACAGACCCGTGATCAATCAAGGCAGCAGTTAATGCTTGTTTCTGCTTGTTCAGTACATGTTAACTCCCTTTGCAGAAGTGATACAAACTAAGCCTGACAATACCAGGGCAGTACTTATAATATGGACAAAGCAGGTAAAACTAACCAACAGTAACAATAAGCGCTTTGAGTCCTGTTGGAGATTTATATAAATTTGTATTGATTTAACTTTTCATTTGCAGTCACAAAGTTATTTAAAAGGAATTGATGGGGTAGTCAGTAATGCATAAAGGGCCTTATTCTGCTTGGTGCGGTAATTTCCGAATTCTTTCGGAGGGCGCTTTTTAGCCGTCTGCACATGCGTAGGCAACGCTATGCGCATGTGCCACGCATGGTCTCCGTACTCGTTCTCACTAATACCGTACAGAAATGTCCACCGAATTGACTCGGGAAATATGGGCGTTTTTGGGCGTCATTCGGTCTTACACAAGGGCGTGGTTTCAAAGTGGGAAAAACTGGGCGTAAATATGGGCGTACACGAGGGAGTGCACGAACTCTGGTAGGCATGCATTCGGACAGCACACCGACTGCAAACGAACCAACACGCATGAAATATGCGGTCTTCATAAGCAAGTTTCACTTTGCGGAGACCACTTGTCCATGTGCTAGGCATTTGGTTCGCCCAATTAGTACGCCAGCACCTGAAGCACTGTCAGCTGAACACAATACAATCCACTCCTCTACTCATTACTCATTAATTACACTCTTTTCATTGCTTCAATTGGAAGCATTGCTGCCTAAAGGGACCATTACTTTTAAAGACACAAAGATAAGTTAAAACACCACTGCATGTTTGCTATTTTACCCACATTTACACTGCAAGCAATGGTCAGAAATTGGTACCAATAATATAATTTTACATGTCACTTTTACATTCAGCAATAACACCACACATTTGGGGATAAAAATAGCCTATTTGCATAAGTGTGTCATGTGACAGATTTATGAGTTCAGATAATACAGTAGTCGTGAGTTTTGCGGAAATACACCACATTGGTGCGTACGGCCAGCTTCCCGTCCGTTCTGACGCTGTAAGACCGTGCAGAATCTTTGTGTGGCCTCCGCACACGCACGGTTTGGATGTTGTCTGAAAACACACCCTCTTCTTAGAGAGTGAGTCCGTCCGAATGCGGAGGACCTGTGGGCGTTTGTTCTTACAATGTCCGCACAGTGTGGCGTGCGGTCCGCTCCGAAAGAATTCGGAAAGTTACGCACCAACCAGAATAACCTCCAAAGTGACATGTCCAATTGTAAAGCGCAACGGAATATGCTGCACTATATAAGAAACTGTAAATAAATAATGACCACATTGGGCCAAACTCCACCCGCTAAGCAGCGATCACTGTCCGGTTGAACGCCCGCCCCCCGCCGTCAAATCCCCTCGGTACCATGTGTGTACGAGAACATAAGACATACAGATGGGGCAGGCCTCTTCCTTGCTGGCGAATCGCCTGAACGTCACCGCTGGCGATCCGCCAGCAGCCTGGCCTGCCATCTGACTGAGACGCACGTGCAAGGGGAACCCTGTCCGTCTCCGCCTCAGGGAGACAGACAGGGTTAGAGGGGGGGTGCGGGCAGGCGGCGGGGACCCCGGGTTACCGCCGTCAAGCTGGCGGTGACCCGGGGGAGCGTCTGGAAGCGCCGTCGGAAGGGGATGCGCGCGCCTCTCGTGCGCGCGCGTCCCCTTCTCACTATGGATATGGCCCTGGCGGAGGATGGCGGCTGGCGTCGCCATCACCATCCCCTGCCAAGATGGGACCTGCCCCATCTGTATGTCAACTGTTTTCTATGGGTGAAACGGGTTCAATGTGAAAGGTACAAAAATGGTAATTAAACGGTAATATACTATTTACAACATGCAAGGTAAATGGGGTTTAACTTGCTCTGACACATTTTAAGAAACATTTAAAATACCGGGTCTAAGCAGGTTTTGCAAAGTGAAAGCAGTATAAGTTAATGATCATGGATAAACTTAAGCTGAATACACACTATACGATTCACAGTACCGCTGATATCATTAGCAATATGGGCAATGTTCCCCGAATGCATGACCTAGTTCTAAAACAATGGACAGTATCGCTGCATTGTGATTTTGGGGGCAGAACTGTAATCGGGACCATTATGAGGAATGCAATTCGGTTCAAGTTTCATTCCCAATACTCCGCAGAGACTGCCCTGACTAAAGTTGTAAATAATACAACTGCTAAATCAATATGCGATTAGTCATTTCAAATACTGGATCTCTCCTGCATTTGACATGGTTGAGCACTCATTTCTCATACAAATCCTTAGTCTTCAGCACACTGTCCTATTCCTGTTTTCATCCTACTTAGAAAAATCACTCAGTGTTAACTTTTCCTGATCAACCTTGTACCCATTTTCTTTATCAGTCCAGTTACTACAAAGTTAATTCATAGGTTCTCTACTGTTCTCTACAGTATACCACATCTCTCTTAAAACAAACAATCTCTTTTTATATTTCTGTATAACACAGATTTATTCCCAGGCAGGGGCGAATTTAGGGGTCAGGCCGCCCCTAGGCACAACATTTTGGGCCGCCTCTTAGATACACTGTGCCAGCTATAGCCCCTTTGTCACTTAGGTATCATTACACAATTGTGCTATACACCGTAATGCCCATAACACATGTATATATGTCCACTTTAGGACGGCACTCACTAAAACCTCCAATCAATGCTCATGGTGCTCACTCCATGTGCATACAGATTCCAGTATCCAGTGGCACTCCCTCAGACTTCCCAAAAATAAATAGCCAACACAGCAGAGATAGTGCTATCATTTTGGGGTTTAACCCCATTTGCTTGCAAGCAAGTCATACTGTACAATAAGATAATCTTGACAGACATAAATTAGACTACTAGCTAACCAGAGCTTGGTCTTTTTCAAAAAGACTACACATTCCCCTTTCCACAATCAGAACATAAATGTGGGAGAAACAACAGAGTACATAGTGATTTACAATTTTAATATGAAACAATTAAAATTACATGTATAAGTGTGAAGTAAACTTGTTATAGATTACTACAGACTGGCAGCTGTGCACACTATTATATACACATCTCTTGAATTAATAAAATAATTTTACCTATATAGCAGATAAAAGAAGAGGTCCACCCTCCACAGCTGTATGCTGTCCCGGTGGCCTCCCACACCCGACAGGGGATACCTGGAAGTTCAGCTCCATGTAGTCACACCCAAATCCTACCTCATTGAACAGCCTGCGCGCCCAGCAAGTGAGTGAGCCGCAGGCTGCTTGCCCTATTGCACAGCTGAGCCGTCGCTCTGCTGCCCTGTACTGCTACAAGGCACCGGTGGCTCAGCTGTCAATCAGCAAACTGGGGAGGGAGCGGAGAGCGCGGTGCTGATCCGTAAGAGCGATCCGATCTGTGGCTGGAGGGGGGGCAGACCTGTTCTGATAACAGCCAGGCAGCCTGCAGCTCTCTGCCCGGCTGTCCCTACTGTGCTGTTAATTCTTCTTGGCTGGCAACGGCCGGGCTGTCTGGCCCATCCTGCTGCCCATGAAAGGTGCTGCCCATGAAAAGTGCCGCCCCTAGGCCCGTGCCTCACTAGTGATAAATCCGGCCCTGTTCCCAGGTCAAAGACCCAGGAATGTCAACCTAAGTTGATCCTTTCACACAAGAAAAGGTCTCCTGTTTAAAGGCAAATTAACGGGTAGAATGGCTTGACCCGATAGTTTGGTTTTCAGTGTGAACGGGGTATATTAATATCTTCCTGCAGTTTCCTCTTGGGTGACCTAGCCTCCATACGCCATGCGTTTATCCCCAGGACAGAACAAGCTAGCACTTTGCAATGGTAGAATGCTTCTTTATTTTGATTCCAGCAATAGGATCATCAGAAAAAATAAGCATTAGCTGTCTGAAGAAGCGGGCAGCAGTCCCACGAAATGAGTAACAAAGTCTATGTAGAACATCACATGCTGCACCAGACGAATACATGTTTGTTTTGATGCCATGCTAGCAACCTTTAACAAAATTTATTTTGAAGAAGTGGTACTTACTATTCAATTGAGGGAACTGGTGCCAGAAGGAATTTGGGGCAGATGTAATAAGCCTGGTGAAGTGATAAAGCTGTGATAATGTGGAAGGTGATAATGCACCAGCCAATCAACTCCACTCTGTCAATTTTTTAGACAGAACTGATTGGCTGGTGCATTATCACCTTCCACTTTATCATAGCTTTATCACTTAATACATCTGCTCAACTGTTTGCAAGGCAGCAAAAATCATTAATTGTTTACACCCAATCCCTCAAGCGGTTAGGTCACTGGACTCCATATTTATATTTGGCACAAGATGCCTTGTTTGAGTAAGCTGCCCCAGATGGTGTAGCATAACAAGTTTTCCTTTAAATAAATATGTGTCTTATTCATACCACAAATGGAGCAAAAAACAAGTCAATCTCTACCAGGGATGCCGGACTGCTACTTTAACCACACACCTGGCGTAAAATGAAGCTGCAGCTGCTGTACTGTAGCACATTGTATACAGATTCAGACTCATTCACTTGCAGATATATTCTTTATTATTATTATTATATACAAGTTTTGCAGTCTCCTTAAGATCTTTTTCAACATAGTACAGGCCGAGCATCCGTTATCTGGATATATCTGAAATCCTAAAGTTTTCAGACTATTTCGGGGTCCTCCTACCCCGCACCGGTTTTCATACTCACGGGTCACCTGGCGGTCCCCCACCATCCACGGTGGCCATCAGGCTCCTCTTTAGAGGTATCCCCGGTCCCATCATGACGTCACCAGCGCACCCGCGCAATGCATCCTTGGGACCAGGGAAACCTCTGTAGACAAACCCGATGGCTGCCGTGGATGACGTGGACATTGGGGGACCGCTGGGGGACCGCTGGGGGACAAGATGAGTATGTAAAAAAAAAAATATTCCCGAGAAATATTTTTCATGGTCCTGAGCATTTCGGACCATGAGCATTTCGGATAAAGGATACTTAACCTGTATTGCAAGTTGGAGACACATTTCAAAATGATGCTCTGTTAAATCCAGGACACACAGGACCTGGTGCGCAGAGGGCTGTTTGGTGCAAGTGCAACAATTGTGTATGAAGACTCATCTGAAACATATCCAGAATATGCATAATACTGAGGTCACTGGTTCGATTCCCACCATGGCCCTAACTGTGCGGAGTTTGTATATTCTCCCCATGTTTGCGTTGGTTTCCTCCGGGAACTCTGTTTTCCTCCCACAATCCAAAAATATAATGGTAGGCAAATTGTCTCCCAACAAAAATGAACCCTAGAATGTCTGTGTGTGTGTCCACTGGGGCAGGGACGGATGTGAATGTTCAACTATTCTCATTAAAGCGCTGCGGAATATGTGTGCGCTATATAAGAAACTTTTAATAATACCCCACACAGGACACTGCAAAAATTGTATGACTGGTGAGAGGACAAAAAGCTGCCTGTGCTGCACAAGCTTTCCCGAAAACTCAAAAGCTAAATAGAGCGTGCCCCGAATTCTAACACAGTGAAGAAAGCATAGCTCCACATATGGGTGACTAACCTTTAATATGCAAAATATTTCTAGATAACATAATTAGCAATATATTTAGTGAAATTCAGCAATTTCTGCCTGCAATACCTGATTTCTTATATGCATCTATTCGTGATTACATTTATTTTCCCCTCATTCAGCACAATATACATGATATATGTGATCACTATGCAATACATTCCAAATGCAATTTGTCCTTGTGCGAATTCTTCTTTTTAATGATCATCTCGTGGTAAAGAAATAAGAATTTTCTGTGTGTTTAACTAAAAGATTACTAATAAAACATTCCACAGCTCACACACACACACTAGCAGCAGCAGAATCATATGCTGAAATAAGAAGACACAGATCACGGGGGTCAGGAAGCTGTTTTCTCTACTGCCAGGGGTTCTACATGGTTTTGATGAAAATAAATATTAGAGTTTTCAGCTTGCCCAGAATTTCTTTGGTGGAACCATGGCTACAGATAAAAATCCCAAAAAATCAAGAGATATAGGGGCAGATTTATTAAGCTCGGTGAAGTGATAAAGTGTCTGGTTTTTATCACCGGTCAATCAGCTCCTACCTGTGAAGTTACAGGCTTGGTTTGAAAAATGACAGGTAGGAGCTGATTGGCCGGTAATAAAAAACAGACACTTTATCACTTCACGAGCGTAATAAATCTCACCCACAGTATCTGGCATGGACGGCAACAATACCTTACGGCCCCCATACACTAAGCCAACTTTTTCTTATGAGCAGCTCTCCGGGAGGATTCACATAACTCACAGGGAGCAATAGGCGGAGGGAGCCAGGCTACAGGAGATACAAAAAAACAAATATTTGAATGGGTAGTCACTGATTGGCTGAGAGAGCTCTCCGCTTGGTTCCCCTTGCTTGGCTCTCGGTGCCCCCCCCCCCCCACCCGGGCTCTCTTCCTTGACCCCCCCATCGGATGTGGTGTATTGCAGATGCTAAAAAGCACCCGCTACGTGCTGCTGACGGCTGCACAAAAGATTTGTCTTATATACAGCACGTATGATCTCACCCAATTTATTGGCCCGATCCGCCCAATCGGGAGAAATTGATCCCAAATCTCATTACACCATCCGGGGATCACGGATGGTGTAATGGTTAGCATTATTGCCTCACAGCACGGAGGTCATGGGTTTGAGCCTCACCATGGCCCTAACTGTGCGGAGTTTGTATATTCCCCCTGTGTTTGCTTAGGTTTCCTCCGGGTACTCCAGTTTCCTCCCGGGTACTCCAGTTTCCTCCCACAATCTAAAAATATACTGGTAGATTAATTGGCTTCCAACAAAATTAACCCTAGAATGTCTGTGTGTGCGTGTACATGTGGTAGGGAATATAGATTGTAAGCTCCACTGGGGCAGGGACTGATGTGAATATTCAAATATCCTCTGTAAAGCGCTGCAGAATATGTATGCGCTATATAAGAAACTGTTAATAAATAAATAATAAAATAAACAGTGTATGGGGGCCTTTACTGGTCTTCCCCTAAACAACTTTTAACACTCATAGGACTAGATGTACTAAGCTTGAAAAGTGAAAAATTAGGGAGTGATAAAGTGCCAGCCAATCTGCTGGTAACTGCATGCGGCATGCTGAGTTTGAAAAATGACAGATAGGAGCTGATTGGTTGGTGATTTATAACTCTCCATTTTATGCCTTTTCAATGTTTAGTACATCTTGTCCATAATCTATATTCAATACAGTGTCTAGAATATACTAATCTTTCTTGCAAAATTTTCTTCTAATGCTGCTCTGCTCCCAATATCAGATATTATTATTATTAATACATTTTTTTATAGGGTATGCAAGTGGTTTGCAGTGCTGCACAGATGTCACACATTCGAACAATACAGGGTACACAGAACTAAACATTACAGTAGCTGCAAACCTAAAACAGAGCACAGGTAACAATTAGCAACACAATGCTCAGTGCACAATACAACTGAGATGTAGGGAAGCAAAGTAGTTATCCAGGGCAAGGTTGTCATAGGAAGAGATGAATGATTACAAGTGACAAGAGATGCGGGTAAACACAATTGCTGATTTAGAGAGAACTGTAACTGAAATGCAAGAGAAGAGGGCTGTGAGAACAGGGGAACAAGTGGTGGAACAAGTGGATCCTGGATGACTCACCGACAGTCGGGATTCCGATGTTGGAGAAACGACCTTGGAAAACCTGACTGTCGGGAGCCCGACATTAGGAATCCTAACTTACACTATTTTCCTTTGTGTGGTCCACGACCCCCATTGCGGGAGAACAGAATAGGTGGCAAGCCAGCAAGCAACCATGCCCACAGTGTGGCAAGCATAGCAAGCCTGCAAGGGGCTTAAATGTGCTCACCCCCTGTCGGGCTCTTGACAGTCGGGGATTCCGATGTCGGAGAAACGACATTCGGAATCCTGACTGTAGAATAGTTATACCTATGGAAGTCGAGTTACACACACGCCATTTTAGGATAGTATGGCCGCCATTTTGGTTCGCAGAGTTGCGCAAATAAAGTTTCCATACCCGAGTATGTGTGACAAAGTGGACCAGAAGAGTAGCCATACTATCACACATAAATTCATAAATACATACTGACACTAAGTAAAAAGTAGTTAAAGGTTTAGAACGCCACGCATAGCTTAGTTAGCCCTGCATACATCTGTCTGTATCATGTTTAGTACCGTTCCGTTCCGTTCATTGTGCAAAGTATTCCGGTCATTGCGAATATTTCGCAATATACACGGCTCGATAGTTATGGACATAATCCATATTCCAGGGACAGTTTCTGTTGAAAGTATGTAACAAAGGAATCTAGATGAAACCGGTTCTTATCACTGCTGACGCCGAAACCACCAAACAAAGGACTCTTAAAGTTCACTCCCCTGGACCTAGCCAAACCAGGTGTATCATCTAACCCCCCAATCACAGCTGACCTGACATTCGACCTCTGACCAATGAGAACGGCCTTTGACCTCCCCTTTCTGACCCTATAAGATAGGCGACCCAGAGCAGCCAAAGTCTCTTCGGCACATCTACCTTTCCCTGACTTACCACCGGACTATAGTTCATCCCTGAACGATAGTGAGCTCTGACCAGACTGCGCTTCGCATATTTGATGAGAACGGTAACGGTTGCATTAACGGTATTTATTCTTATTGTATTGATTGGCTGATTGTGTCTTGTATCTGTTTTCTTTCCCCCTAGCTGAGCCTGTTTAGTATTCATTGTTAGTATATTGTATCACTTGTTATACCTGTTTATTCTTATTTTTGTAACCCCCTTTTGTCCATTAGGGACTTAAATACAACCTTTTTACGGAGTTCTTATCTCCTTATTTCTATACAGTGGTCGTGTCTGTTTATTCGCATAATAGCGACAAGGTATATTACGGACACTGTCCGATAAGGTATATTCGCAGATTAGAGACAAAGTACTGCGAAGGAATCTCTGATTAAGGTACTGGTTCTCTGTGTACATAATACAATAAAAGGTACACTACGCTGCGCTACGCTTTGTTCGCACGTAGTTAGGTATAAAGGGTACGTTGGTTGCGGACTTATTACGTAACCAGCGCTTTTCATTTATTGTTTCTCTAGTCATATTTAATCGCCATTAACAATTGAGGGCTCGTCCGTCCGCTCCACATTCCAGAACTCAGTACCAGGCGTGCGACCCGACCTATACCAGCAAAAGGGTGGAAGTATTTATTTGTTTCCATTGCTGGATAGGCCGAGTCCGCGGCGGTGCGGGGTTCGGGAAGTGCTAGCGCTGAACCCGGAGTACAATAAGTGAAAGCCACGTGTTTTAAAGTATATCATACCTAAGTGTTTAGTAAACTGTACTTCTGCCTGCCACAAGTAGTTTAACGGGGTATAGTGTCTTGGGTTGCTTGTTTATTACAGTATATGTACCACGTGCGATAAGGTTCGCACACGTGGAGTCTGTGTTTATTATAGTACATAGAGGATCCCCTCTGTGCAAAACTATAACTTTTATTGTTAGTTACTGCAAAACCAGAGACTCCGCCACGTGGCGACAAGCCCTGGGCCTTTTGCAGTAACGTAAAGCGTCTATTGTATATTACGCAAGGTGCGCGCGCACGTGCCCATATCGGGAAATTTTCGCATCTTTGTACGTGATTTACGGATTAAGTGCGGGATTTATTTCGCATCTTGATACGTAACTTTCGGACGGAGTTAAGGGATTTATTCCACATTTAGGCGCAATTACTGCGTATAGCGAAACCCGAGTGCAACCTTGCAAATACACTATAGAACACGTGGGTGGCCGATTCATCGGCGGCCTGTGAACAACGCATGTACACACGTGGCTGTTCATTGGTACTGCACATGCAGCACACATAGGAACTCAAAGGTGAACAGTATTAAACCACTAGCCTTATTTAAAACAGTATAGTAATATACTGTGGATGGGGCGGTGATTTAATAAAGAGAAAAATAAGTTTTTTTTTTCTTTTGTTCATTTTCTCATAAGCAAGCAACTCAAGCATTATTTTAATAGATTCCTATAGCGTATTATAAGGGATTTATACCTGCATAAGTATCTAGTGAAAAGCTACCGGCCTGGGAAGATTTTCTGTACAGAAATATTTCAAAAATAAGCATAAGACCAAGGTGTAACTAGCGCCCAGTGTGAAAAATAACTGAGGCGAACGGGTGTGTGACGGCATGACTCAAGCGCAGTGTAGTCCAGTGTAGGACAGTCCAGTTAGGACCGGGTTCACGTGACGACGTGCCCATAGGAACTGCCCCTTCAGTGGAATTGATTCCGCTAGGAGGGTACAAGAAGATACATCGGAACGCACTTGTTTCCGATTAGCTACTTTAGAAATCCAGTTTTTGGGGGTATAGGAAAACAAGTTTGTTATACCCTGGAAAAATTGTGCCGCACCAAGCAAGTTGGCTAGAAGTTCGCTGCTAGTTGAAAGACTTGGTGATTGAGTATCGTACCTCGTATCCTTCGCACCTGCTTGACTGTGGGATGTTCTAGGAAGCTGTAGAAGTGAGTGTTTGGGGAGCTCTCAGATAGGTAATAACCCACCGATATCTATTAAGCTGTGAACGTTTATTCCTGTAATTATGGGTAATAACGGGTCACGCTGTGATAACGTGCATGTTAGGGAGGAAGCAAGCCGGCCAAAAGGATCGGCTGCTTTTATTATGTGCAGGAAGCACGGTGAACTCGCAGTTGTTTACCAAAATAAATGGAGAAAAATGACACAAGGCAGCAAGTTAGAATTTCCCAGTGTTGGTAGCTTCGATCCGGAAATCTTATCGGCAGTAAAAGATGAAATATGCCTACTCTCCAGTCGTAAGGAGAGAGTGAAGCATATAGATATTCTTAAATTGTGGCAGAAGGAAGGACAGGAACAATGGGGAAGCAGAGGTCTGGCAATACCAGACGCAATCAGCCACAATATAAATGCAACCGCTGCCACAATAGAATCAGCTCCCCCACCCCCATATGTGCCGAAGGGGATAATGACTCATAAGAAAGTTATAAGTAATAATGTATCCGTTGCTAACCTGTACCCTGTCTTATCCCCTTACAAGGAAACCCGAGAGGAAAACGAGCAGCTGTTGGCACTGGCCGTCTCTCATGCAATTAATATGATTGAGGGAAAAGCTCAACCCGCTGTTGAGGCCCCAGCACAGGAGGAGGAGACGGCTGATGCCAACAGCATAGTATTGGACTCAGGTAATGATGCACCACACAGCACAGACACAGACGACTCCCAAGCAGGTCCCAGTAATGCGAATGTGGTACAAACATATCCTATGCGCACACTGGAGGTTCCCTATGGTAAGGCAGACAGAGAGGGTGTGATACCTACCAGAAAGATGACCATGCTAAACCCATGGACACGGTTAGAACTACGGTCCATCATTTCAGATTTCCCTGATCCTAGGAAAGATCTAGCATTGTGCCGGAAATTTGTAAGGGATCTAGGAAACTCTGATGAGCCCACCAACAAGGATTGGAGAATCATGTTGAGGGCCTGTCTCCCCACTCACATTGACATCCCGAAATTCATTCAGGATAGTGGATTGAAAGTGGACAAGGAGATAAATGATGAGATAAACCAGGAGAATATACGCCTGATTAACTTACAATTGGGAGTATATTTTCCTGCGGCAGTAGAATATAGCAAGATTTTCACCATCAAACAGAAAGATGGCGAAACTGCTGCTGATTATTTTACAAAGGCCTTACTGGAGGTATCAAAGTACACTGGTGTCTCCGAGCCTAAGGACGACCCCCACCTGAGGGAGATGATTGTCTCTGTGCTGGTGGAAGGGCTTAGGGAAAACCTGAGAGCCAGAGTCCAAACTTCTTTCCCAAATTGGCGCGGAATGACAGTGGATGCCCTATGGGAATCTGCTGTGGACCACGACCGCAACATTAAGAAGCACAGGGAACTGCAAACTGACAAACTGATGATGGTTAGCATCCAAGCCCTTACTAATGCCCCAAACAAAGCTGCATACCAACGAAACACCAGGGACACAGGTAGAAAACCAATTATCTGTTACAACTGCAATGGGGAAGGTCACTACTCAGCTCATTGTAGGTTAGGAAACCCCAAGAATTATCAGACACATAAGCGAGAATGGGAATCTCACAAAGGTGAGACACGGAGATACCCAGCCCCTAGACAATGGGAGGAGACAGACAGGTCACGCAACATGCCTCCTCCCCATCTGATGGCTGACACTGTGCTAAGGGCAACCCAGGTCAGACAATAGGAAACAGGTCATACCTGTATCCTACAGCCAGTTAGATTAACTCAACACCTTAGAGAGGAACCTCAGGTGAAGGTTGATATAGCTGGAGTAAGGCAAACCTTTTTGGTTGATACAGGGGCGGCCAGATCTGTTCTCAACACTCCTCTTCACTTGGGTTTCACTAACCAATCAGTAGCGGCAATTGGGGTAACAGGAAAAATACAACATTACCCACTGACGAAACCAGCGGAGGTTACAATCGGGCCTCTGCATACCAAACACTCTTTTCTGTTGGCTGCAGCGGCCCCGACTAACCTCCTAGGTAGAGATTTACTATGTAAAATGGGATGTGTCATCTATTGCACTCCCGATGGGGTATTCCTAGATACTCCTAAAAATCTTACACAAGAAGTGCAAGATATGCTGGACAGTCCTCAGAGGCTAATGTTGTATTCCACTGTTGTAGAATCAAATCCATCTAGGGTAGCTGAAATTACAGCACAAATACCGGGTTCCCTTTGGACTAAAGATGGACAGGACGCTGGGCTAATGGCAAATGTAGCTCCAGTAGAAATCCGCTTAAAAGAAGGCAGGATAGCCCCAAAAATACCGCAGTACCCTTTAAAACCTGAAGTTGAGCTAGGAGTATTCCCAGTGATCCAACGATTGCTCCAACAGGAAATCCTAGTTAGAACTTCCAGCACGGCCAATAGTCCCATCTTTCCTGTGAAAAAGAGCGGGGGGAGGGGCTACAGACTAGTGCAGGATTTAAGAGGGGTAAACAAAGTAGTTGAGAGCCAATTCCCCGTAGTGCCAAACCCAGCTGTCATCCTAATGCAAATCCCACCTCACTGTACTCATTTCACAGTCATTGATTTGTGTTCAGCGTTCTTCTCCGTCCCTTTGCACCCTGACAGCCAGTATCTGTTCGCCTTTACCTACAGAGGAGTACAGTATACCTGGACACGACTTCCCCAGGGGTTCATAGACAGCCCCAGCATCTTCTCCCAGGCCTTGCATGATTGTTTACAATCCTTTCAACCCATGAGTGGTTCGATACTGATACAATATGTCGATGACTTATTGTTGTGTTCTGGGTCACTGGAGTCATCAGTGGATGACACTAGACAACTACTGATGCATCTCTCAGAGACAGGACATAAAGTATCAAAGGATAAGCTGCAATTATGCCAGACCAGGGTTAAGTATCTGGGCCACTGCCTTACCCAAGGGCTGAGACACCTCACCGACGACAGAATCCAAGCGATTCAGAACATGACACTGCCACAGACCCAGCATCAGATCCGTACGTTCCTAGGCATGTGTGGATACTGTCGCAATTGGATCCCAGGATTCTCTATTCTGGCATTACCACTACAAGAGATGGTTTCCTCAACTAAGCCAGATCGGGTCTCTCATACTGAGGAATCTGAGCTGGCTTTCGAGGAACTAAAGGTGAGCCTAACAAAGGCCCCAGCACTGGGAATGCCGGATTATGGGAAACCCTTCGAACTGTACGGAACTGAATCAGGTGGGTGTGCGGCAGGAGTACTTGTACAAAAACATGGTGATGCCAACCGACCAATAGCGTACTACAGTGGCCAGCTGGACACAGTAGCACGCTCACTCCCAACTTGCTTACGAAGTGTGGCTGCAATAGCACAACTAGTAAGTAAGAGTGAGGACGTAGTGTTGGGACACGATTTAACTGTTCATGCTCCCCATGCTGTCTCTGCCCTCCTAAATTCTGCCCAAACACGTCATGTGTCCTCAGCACGGTTCACTAAGTGGGAACTGGCGCTGATGGCCCCAGTAAATATTACCATCAAAAGATGCAACACACTAAACCCAGCCACATTCCTTCCTCATGTGCCCTCCAAGGCACAAAGGGTGGAGGGTGATGGGAATGTTGCTGAAAATGGTAAAGCAGAGTTTGGCGAGGGTGAGGACAAGCATGATTGCATGACCTACCTGAATCAGACCTTCACAGCACGTCCTGACATAAGCGACAGCCCATTAAGTGAGGTAGACATAACCTTATTCACAGATGGTAGCTGTCATAGACAGACGGACACGGGAGAGCTGTGCACAGGCTACGCGGTAGTAGATGGAGAAGGTATTGTGGAAGCTGAACCCTTGGGACCACCTCACTCAGCACAAGTAGCGGAACTGGTGGCACTGACCAGAGCATGTGAACTGGCCCAGGGAAAAGCAGTTAACATATATACCGACTCCAGATATGCTTTCGGAGTAGTGCATGATTTTGGAGCCCTATGGCGCCTCCGAAATTTCATGACGGCGGCTGGCACACCAGTGGCGCATGCGACATACATTAGGAGACTTCTGGGAGCTATTCAGCTTCCAGACAGAGTGGCTGTTATCAAGTGCAAAGCTCACACATCAGAGAAGGACCCGGTGTCACTTGGTAACAGCCGCGCTGATGAGGCAGCGAAAAGGGCCGCATGCCCTGTAAATATTTTCACCCATCCTACCAACCTTTGTACACTGAACATGGTATCCACATCCAAACTGATAGACATGCAGAATTTGTGTTCCCCACAGGAAAGAGCAGTATGGAAGTCGAAGGGATGTGGCCAAGAGTCCACCGGACTTTGGAGAGATGGACACGGGAAACCAGTGGCCCCCAAGGCATACCTTCCTAGTCTAGCCGAGGCGGCCCATGGGCTGACACATCTTGGGAAGGAAGGTATGTGCAAGCTGGTAAAGGCCTACTGGTGTGCACCAGGGTTCGCTTCTCAAGCAGGTAGAGTGGCAATGTCATGCCTCACCTGTTTGAGGAAGAACGTTGGAAAAGCCATCCCAACAGAGCCATCCCGCATCCCTCCTACAGAAGGCCCTTTCCAGGTAATACAAATCGACTTCATACAGTTACCACCCTGTAGAAATTTGAAATATGTATTGGTTTGCGTTGACATGTTTTCCAGCTGGGTGGAGGCTTTCCCCGCTGCCTCCAACACTGCTACCTTTACAGCAAAGAAAATATGTCAGGAGTTTGTCTGTAGATATGGTATCCCAAAGGTCATTGAGAGTGACAGAGGCACTCATTTCACAGGAGAGGTCTTCCAAATCATGTGTAAACTCCTGGGGATTAATAGTAAACTTCATACTCCATATCGTCCCCAGGCGAGCGCCAAAGTTGAGAGAATGAATGGTACTATTAAGAACAAATTGGGTAAAGTGATGGCTGAAACAGGGTTGTTATGGCCAGAGGCACTGCCTATTGTGCTGTATAGCATTAGGACCACTCCCAGGACTCCGCTCAACTTGTCCCCCTTCGAGATATTGTTTGGTCGGCAGCCACACATCATGATAGACCCACAGGATGATCTAAAATGTAACAATGAGCTAACTGTACAGTATATCCTAAAGCTAAACAAACAGCTAAGGGAGCAACAAAAGCAGCTGAAGTTACTGAACCCTGATATGCCTACAGAGAATTGTCATAATCTTAAACCAGGAGACTTTGTTATGATCCGAAATTTTTTACGCTCAGGTTGTTTGATAGACCGTTGGGAAGGACCGTACCAAGTTTTGTTGACCAGCACTACATCAATTAAAGTCGCAGAGAGAGAGACTTGGGTACATTCGTCCCACTGCAAGAAAGCCAGTAACCCAGAATCCCAGTGTGCAGAGAGCGAAAGAGAAGAAGTGTCGCTAGAAGCATTGTTTCGGGAACACTGAGAAGCAGCCAAGGTCGGGCAACCTGAGCGAACAAAGGTCCAAGAGCAGAGCAAAATAAAAGTCTCCTGGGTAGAGATGATGGAAGGACTCCAAGCAACAGGTTCACAGTTATGCATATATTTCTTTGTTTTCTTTCTGTGTTCTTTTCTTCATCCCAAGATACTCGGTGGCTGCCACATTCTAGAGCGATCGGAGCGGAGTTCTGACAGTGTAATAATGGACCCAGATATGGGTGAGGTAGAATCCCTAAACCAGCTTGACACTTTGCCCATGACAGGATAAGGTAAAAGGTATGAGGGAAACGTAGTTCAAGGGTTATGTGATGAGTTATTGTCTGGCGAGTACTGTGTCTGTAGATATTGTCAACCTAAAATGGAAGAAGAATGCATCCAGCGATGTCAGTCGACAATTAAGGCAACTACAGGCCGACATCCTTTGAGTGATTATCACTCACTAGTGGGTAAGGTCTTAAACCAAACAGAATGCTGGGTGTGTTCACAAGTGTTACATAAAAGGAGTAGTGTGAGCCTAGTCCCATACCCGCTTAATATTTCAGAGATAAGCGTATTAAACAAGGGGAGGCCATTGGATAAGAGATACCTGTATACCAGGTCCCCTAGTCTTAGATTACACCCATACCAAGTGGATAAATCCCTGGTATGTATGAACTTCTCGAGTTCCAGAGCGATTGGTACTTGGGAAGTGACATGGCATAACCAGACAATAACTTACTCCCAGCGTCCAGATGGAGAGCCTATTGACAAGGAATTGATGTTAAAAATCCGAACCAGTGGAAGACATTATAAATATGTTTACACGGTGAAGAAAAGTAAAATGATGGCCGGCAGAGTATCAGCCGGCTACTGTAATATGACCCTACAGCCAGAAACTTGTGAGGAACAAGTCAGGGAGCAGGGGACGGGAATGTTCTTATGGATAATGTGTGACAAGATCATGAAATACTCTGTCCCTTATTTTCTCCCTGACGATGTTTATTATATTTGTGGTAGAAGGGCGTACAAATGGCTCTCCATGAACTACGTTGGAATTTGTTACCTAGGCAGAGTGTTACCTGAAGTGATGACCCTCACCCATGATGAGATGGTGAGCATACACAGAGGCATACCTCCTCCTTACACTCATACCCATTATGATCAAATCCATAAAAGGGATTTAACAATCAGGAAAGAACCCCTAGCTTCTGAAATGATACACGAGTCATTCGGTATCCAACTTCTCATTGCATTAGATATCACCCATACCGCCAGAGGAGTCATACATTTTAAATATATACAAGCATTAGCCAGCTTGGTAGATAACATCACTGAAATTTATGATGACACCTTTAGATACACCGGGAAGGAGTTGCAAGCATATAAAAGAGAGCTAGTCCAACATCGGATGGTGCTGAACTATCTGACAGCTATGACAGGAGGATATTGTGTCACCCTCTCTACACAGTTTGGGGTGAAATGTTGTACATATATCACCAACAATACTGAAGACCCAGAAGAAATCATCGATCATCGGATGGATGAGATTCTTCAGCTTAAATGGGAATTTAGAAGGGAACATAATATCAGCCTGGCAGAAATAGGTAACAAAGTTAGTGAATGGACCTCCTGGTTGAATCCAATGCACTGGTTCTCTGGTTTAGGAGAATGGGCGCAAGGGATCATAGCTAGCATAGGAAAACTCCTTCTCTGTATCGGTGGTGCCATCATAGTCTTTGTGCTATTGTTCAAATGTTTAAAGGTGGTGACCCGGGGAACGACAAAACGTACCGAAATCATGAGTGTAAGAACGAGAGATACAGAGGAAGACCAGGGTTTGGTATATGACCCTAGAATCGAAACCACCTCCCTTTAAAGAAACCATATTTGTGAACGTGTATATGTTGTAACCACCCTTGTTTTTATTTTTATCCCAAAATTGTACATTATCCTTCGTGACCCTGAGTAGATTGTTCGATAAATGCGGCCCATCGTTTATCCGTGATCCCGGATCGGCCAAGAGCAGATGGTTTACTCCCCTTATATGTTTAATTCATGGATCCCAATTTCTTTGTTAGGATTATGAATTTCTGTATTATCGTGTGAAATGTTTTGTATTGTAACAGTTTTATATTTACTGTTAAAGGGTGGACTATGGAAGTCGAGTTACACACACGCCATTTTAGGATAGTATGGCCGCCATTTTGGTTCGCAGAGTTGCGCAAATAAAGTTTCCATACCCGAGTATGTGTGACAAAGTGGACCAGAAGAGTAGCCATACTATCACACATAAATTCATAAATACATACTGACACTAAGTAAAAAGTAGTTAAAGGTTTAGAACGCCACACATAGCTTAGTTAGCCCTGCATACATCTGTCTGTATCATGTTTAGTACCGTTCCGTTCCGTTCATTGTGCAAAGTATTCCGGTCATTGCGAATATTTCGCAATATACACGGCTCGATAGTTATGGACATAATCCATATTCCAGGGACAGTTTCTGTTGAAAGTATGTAACAAAGGAATCTAGATGAAACCGGTTCTTATCACTGCTGACGCCGAAACCACCAAACAAAGGACTCTTAAAGTTCACTCCCCTGGACCTAGCCAAACCAGGTGTATCATCTAACCCCCCAATCACAGCTGACCTGACATTCGACCTCTGACCAATGAGAACGGCCTTTGACCTCCCCTTTCTGACCCTATAAGATAGGCGACCCAGAGCAGCCAAAGTCTCTTCGGCACATCTACCTTTCCCTGACTTACCACCGGACTATAGTTCATCCCTGAACGATAGTGAGCTCTGACCGGACTGCGCTTCGCATATTTGATGAGAACGGTAACGGTTGCATTAACGGTATTTATTCTTATTGTATTGATTGGCTGATTGTGTCTTGTATCTGTTTTCTTTCCCCCTAGCTGAGCCTGTTTAGTATTCATTGTTAGTATATTGTATCACTTGTTATACCTGTTTTATCTTATTTTTGTAACCCCCTTTTGTCCATTAGGGACTTAAATACAACCTTTTTACGGAGTTCTTATCTCCTTATTTCTATACAGTGGTCGTGTCTGTTTATTCGCATAATAGCGACAAGGTATATTACGGACACTGTCCGATAAGGTATATTCGCAGATTAGAGACAAAGTACTGCGAAGGAATCTCTGATTAAGGTACTGGTTTTCTGTGTACATAATACAATAAAAGGTACACTACGCTGCGCTACGCTTTGTTCGCACGTAGTTAGGTATAAAGGGTACGTTGGTTGCGGACTTATTACGTAACCAGCGCTTTTCATTTATTGTCTCTCTGGTCATATTTAATCGCCATTAACATACCACACCCCTCCAAGGAGCATTCAGCCAATGATTGCCTGTACATTACTAAAATCAAAATACTATATTTCTGCTTATATATACACACACACTTACACACACACACACACCAACATACGTCTCTGTCACTTATCTAATATCAAATTCAGATTTTCCTTTAGATTGTAAGCTTGCAAGAAAGGCCCTCTTTGAGATTACCCAATCTCATTTTATGACTACTTTGCTCCCAGTTGCAGAGCACAAAAGAACATGCAGTTGCTATTTAATAAATGTTAATAAACAAGTGCTTGGGACATAGTAATGCAATTTTTATTATGACAGACCCACACAGGAAGCTGAGGCCTTGTTAACATTATTAATGTCATCACACCCCTTCCGGCTTCACTGGGATTTTATCCCTATAGATTGTAAGCCTGCGAGCAGGGCCCTCCTACCTCTATGTTGGTTTGTTTCTACCCAGTTTGTTTAATCACTGTTATTTCCAATCGTAAAGCGCAACGGAATATGCTGCACTATATAAGAAACTGTAAAAAGATTATCTCCATCTCCATAATAAGACTCCATCTTGGACAATGCTCTGTATAATTTCCTCAATTTTTTTTATAGATATGTCCTCATACACCTATCCTTTCTGCACCACATTTGGCAAGATGCCTGTCGGGATTCCTGTGCCGTGCTACATTTTCCATGGTTTTTATTTTCCAATTGTTTGGTTGTAGAATCTGATATTTAAAAGGGCATTTACTAGCAAGACACGGCTAGTAAAATAATTGCTCTTTTAAATATTGGGCATAAACACATTCAGAAGCGCTGGGATCTACAATGCAACCAGCCCTGAATGACCTTTTAGGGGGTCATTCAGGGCTGGTTGCAAGGTACTGATTTTTGATACTGCGCATGTACAGGATCCATTCCTATGGTCATGGAATGGCTACTGATAGTCATGGAATGGCTGCTGCAGACAAAATTTACTTAAAAATTGACTGTCAGTAAGGGACCATTCGGAGAAAGTAAAGACGGCCCCCATACACGGTGCGATAGCACCGTGCAATTCGATGTGCGCTGCCGCAGGCATCGCATCACACAGTACAAATTGTATGTGTTGCACATACTTTTTGTACCACCCGCGGATCGCATCGCACGCAAATCACTTGCAAAACGCATGCGATCATCGCACTGTGTATGGACACCTTAAGGAGTGAGTGGTAGCAGAAACACGGGTGTGTAGGGCCATTTCAATGCATGACTCGCTCTGCACCTGTGAACCTGTATACAGCAACAGTGGCTCTGGTATTAATAAATTAAGCTGGTTGGGCAGTCGGGGGAGGGGCGGTGTATATATATGTTATGTGTGTGAATGCATTCTGTATGATCCCTGACCTCTTCCTAAACGATAGGGACATGCCTCCATTTTCACAAATAAATCACTGACCGTTTGCAGCTGGGGATACCAATCCCGGGCATTTTTTCAAACCTGGGAATTGGGATTGAAAAATGCTCAATCCTGGGATTCTGGGATTGGCATCCCTAAAAGGAAACTGCCGAGTGTCCCTTACATTTACTTACTTGGGGGAGCAGTGGAGCCGGGCAGGAGGGAGGTGGTGGGTGGGACGTTGGTGATGCTTGTGTGCGGCCAGTAGATGCTGTATGGCGGAGGGTTCTGACGGCAGAGACGCAGCAGTGCGGCCTGCTCAGTGTGATTTGGTCATAGGTCACACAGGCAGGTCGGGAACAGCTGGGCTCAGACGATACCCGGGATTAGACTGCGCATGTGCAGTCTAATCCCGAAATCCAAGGAATGGACACTCCAATCCCAGACATTTTGTGGGCCAAATCCCAGGATCCTGCCAATCCCGATCCCGGGATTGGCCACCCTAGCTGTGGCGGTGTCACAGAACCCATTTGCGTTGCCCTCTATATAATGCCTGAGCAGTAGTGGACAAAGGGCCTTATTCTGATTGAGTCAGATGGCTGTGTGTTCGGTCTGATGGCCGATGTAATGTGTTTGCGCATGTGCAGAGGCATTTCTGCGCATGAGCAAACACGGCGTGAATTCCGTACAGAAACCGATCGGTCAGAACAATCCGAGCAGGGGGTGGAGAGGGGGGCGTGAAGGGCTGTTTGGGCTCATTACCATATGTGTACGCCCCAGCGTTTCATGGGCGTTCCCATGAAAACGCTGGACGTACCTATGGTAATCCGGCCGTGACGCACGTGTGGGGGGGCGGACAGCTGACATAGCCAGATGCCAGCTGCCCGCCCATATCTTTGTTTTTGCACGGATAAATGTTCGAGTGGTCTGGAGCACTCAGAGCTGTCTGACCGCTCGGTCCATCATTTGATGGTCGGTGACCATCGGAGGATGGGGGAGGTTCCCACAGATGGGGGAGTTGTTCACATGTAAAATCCACTTGCGGTCCATTCGCTCGGCGTCTTACCGCATTCGGACGGTGTGAGCGATCCGTATGGTAGGCGGGACGAAGAACACTCGGTGGCCGTCCAAAAATATGCATCCGTCCGAGTCAACTAGAATAAGGCCCATGATGTATTCAATTTTGCTTCTGTCTGTAAGCCACTATACATTATCTAAATGTATTTATGTTTGCATCATATATAATGTTACTATATTTATATATACAGTCACCGAAACTGAAAGGTACACTGTAAATATTCAGTAAATTTAGTGCACTGAAAAGAAGAAACTGAAGTACTGTAACAAATACTGCTTAGTTGAAAAATACTACTGATTTGAAGTTAATATTTTACCAATATTGCCAAGGTGGGAATCTCGTCCATGCCAGCACAATTCCAGGGGCAGCAGGTTTTTACTTTGCCTCCTGGCTCACAAGATGTTACTGAAACTCCCTGACTGACAACAGTGAGTAGTGGATGAGCTTCCAGTAACTGCTCTGAGACTGCAGGAGTGACACGATTTGGGTCACAGCGTTGCTTCCTACTGTCATGAATGACTCTAAAGGCAAGGAAAGTGAAAAATAAATTGGAAAAAGATTTGGGAGTCAGAAAATAAGGGGAATGTCCCAGAATAAACTACAGTACAACACTATCTTGACCAGTGAAATAAGCCATTTGAAAAATAATTTTAAAAACCTGAAACTTTTGTTCTTGTTTGTTTAAAAAAAAAATGGTCACGCTGTAGTTTTGTGCAGTCTCATACCTCCCAACTTTCAAAGCAGCGCCGGTGGGACCTGCCTGGGAAATGCCCCCGGGCTCCCTGCCTGTGGGAATATACACAACTGTCCCCCCTACTGCGGGACACTGCTAACCCCAGGCGGGAATGTCCCCCAAAAAATGTGACATTCCCACGGAAAGCAGAACAGTTGGGAAGTATGCAGTCCACAAATGAAATGATGGGTGTCATTACTACTACTATACTATTATGTGAAAAAAGAATTAAAGATGTATATAACTGCTGCTGTTATGTGATGATGTCACCAAATTATAGTTTTTGCATGGAGATCTGCTAAGCAGTTCAATGACGAGTTGTGAGTTAGAAAGAGAGGGATTACGCTTATGTGTAAATTTGTATAATTTATGCACAGTGCCCAAGTTTAAATGAGTTCCCAGCAGACTTTGGCCTTAGGGAAGTATTCAATTACCAATCAATGATCACATGTAATTGTGTTGCCAGGGACTATTCAATTAGCCCCGATAAGCTTCTCAAGCCATGGCTTATCAGGGATCTTGTTTCAGCAGCCTTGGGCAGGAGAATCAAAGTCCCCCAAAACAGACACATTTTCCCTGAACCTGTAATATTTCTGGCTAAATTTTTTTCGGTTGACCAGATTAAATGTGCAAAAGCAAAAAAGAAATATATTGGAGAAATTCATCAAACAATTAAGTTTTACACTTTTAATGTTTTTGTGGCTAATTAGATAACCCCTTAATGCTTTGACTGAAATAATTTATTTTGTCTGGACACCTCCCTTTATTACAAAGTAACACACAGCACAAATTATGGACCAGATTCAGGGTCTCATGAAGGCCGAAAAGTGAACACACGTAGTGATTTATTAAAGTGAGCATGTGCCACACCCTTACATACCTATGCATAAGCACAATGATAAAGGATGAGTGTGCAGCTGGTTGTCTGTGAAATTAGTATTTATAGGTACCAACTTTGATGGATACCTCGCAATGCACTCAAGAGATCTACTTTGTGTGAGTGCTGTGTGCATGTCTAGCCAGACTGTTGTTATTATGAGTCATGTGCATGAGGAAGAGGTGTCTGTAATTAATATATTTCATCCAGCGTAGGGAAGGTGTGTCAATACTATTGATGACAATAGATCCTATGACCATGTGCATGAAGTCATGCAAATAGTACAACCTAGTAAACCTGTTTGAAGAGTTCATCCGTAATTGATTAGATTATTGGGAATTACCCCTCACATTAATTGCTGTAGCTGGGGGGAAAGATCACAAAGGAAAAGGCACAATCGTGGTTTTAATGCATGGGGAATGCATTCTGCATTTTACCCCAAATCATTGGGTAAGTGCGCATTAATCTTATTAATTGAATATCTTTTTCCCCGGGTGGTGTGGTAATCAGCTGGTAACTGAATTCCTCCCTTCCGATTTGGTACATCTATGAGCTATTTTATCAAGGCTGAACCACATAACTTTATTAGGAGTCTTTAGGGAACATAAGAGAAGGACTATCGTGGATCATTAATGCCAAGCTGATTAGCTAATAATTTCAGCAACCTTGATAGCATATTCTTTTGGTAATCAGCCTGCAGAGGACAGATCTGAGACTTTTTGTTAACAACTTACGGAAAACCAAATTAGCAATTGTCACATACTACCGATGATTGTTCTGGGAACTTTCACTGTTATAAGATTAACATTAGCAGGCATTAAATAAATCAGGATATAATCTATATAGGTATATAAATGTGTAACAAACCCCAGTATTAGATAATTACATGCAGTACATTTTTAATGCAAAAAAAAAAAAAAAGTACCTATACTTAATGCAAGTGTTGGTACTCATCTAATGTTAATGGATGTAACAGTAGATTGATTTCAGGATTTCAGTATTTAGTATGTCAACTATTAGAATAATGACACCATAAAATTGACATTGAGGATGAAGTATGTTCAGAATGTTGAAAGATAACATATCAACATCCACAATTTTGACATTGACATAATGGACACATGGTCAAAATATTGGCAGTGTGAATGTTGATACATGCAATTAGGTTAGGCTACAATGATAGGGTTATGCAATTAGGGTTATGGCTAGTGTTAGTTTTAGGCTATAATATCAGCGTTGATAATGTAAACATCAACATTCACAATGTTGGCATTTTATTGTGAACATGTCAATGTCATTGTAACGTAGTTATTATATGCTTAGCATTCTGATTGCCAAGATCACTCAGTACAATTTAGTTTTTAAATGAATGTACGAATGCTTTAATTGAATACTTCCTGTTTCTGGAACAGATTGCAATATTGAAATATTGTGCTACATACCACTGATGTGTATCATCAGAAAAAACACTAATTCCATCAAGAACACCCACCAAACTTAAAATTACATTTTTGGGGTGGAAATTACCATGCTGCCATTTGCTCATACCAGAGGTTGGGCTACATGGAGTAAAAAAATAAACACTATATTTATGATTGTGAAGGTTTATAGAAGATGTTGCCCATAGCAATCAATCATATTCCAGCTACTATCGTTTAGAAGGTGCTAAATAAATCATAAGTAAAATCTAATTGGCTGCTATGGGCAACATCTCCATTAGTTCCACCGCAACTCAGGAAGTGATTGAACCCATTTCAAAATTGTATAAAATGGAAAAACTGCTAATTTATCCAAACTAAGAAAATCACTACCAATCTTGTAGGTACTTCTAACTTTAGGTGAGTACCAACACCATGCAGTTGCAGTAATACATTGACAAACTTAACGGTAGGTTCACACTAGAAAGATCTTGGCATGATATATTGCTTCCAGCTAAATCAGAACAACATAGTCTGTTCTCGGAATTGCAAACTTCTGAGGAACGTATGCGACGTCTTCTGGTTGGTGGTGCTGCATGCAGCATTGTACATTGTCCTGTCATCCCTATCACGCAAGTGTGTATGCGTGACGGGATGAAGAGTCCTGTCACATGTCGCATCTGCCAAAAACACATCATTCTGATGTCTACCCAAAGACTACCAAGTGTGAGGCTGCTAATATACTCCTGAAGATCTCCAGCCCAATGGTACTACTCCATAACAATTCTATACTCTGTAGTAACCCACTCTGGCTTACAAACCAGAAGGGGCATAAACATATTTAAGAGCATAGTAGGCAAGTAACACCATCTGCTCTAATATCCACATTCAGTATGCCATTGCTTACCAACAGTATAGTAACATGTAAGGATAAATGAGATGGGAAAACCTCTACACAAGCTAATTTAGGGTATTGGACACTGTTGACCAAGGGTGCTATAACTTTTATTATATTTGCACATACAATGCAATTCAATTGTACAAAGTAAAAAAATAATAATTGTGCAGTTAAGTAAAAAGAATAACAATTAAGACCTTGGAGGTGATTCAGACCCACTCATGGTGGGCCAAATTCACTCCCCTGGCCGATGTTTGGGGATTGCGCATGCACTAATATGCGCATGTGCAGCCACTGAAGTGAACACCTTTGAAGAGCATCACACTTAGGGGGCCACCTAGCGTTTCATGGATGCGGCCACAAAACAGTTGGAGCACCCATAGAAATTCCGGGCGTACCCCTGCAAACGCAGGCATGTCATGACGTCAGCGCCTGCCCCGATTTATTTGGGAAGTGTATGCTCGAAAAGTTAATCCAGGTTAATTTTTCTTTCCAGTGTTGTTTGTCTGTGAATTATTTGCTCTGATTGATACTTTAAATACTACGCCCATAAATAGGGGTCTATATAATATTCTGCACACTAAGGGGCAATTCAGCACGGATCACTAAATAGACAATTTGCAAATCAGTTAATTATCGAATGAATGCGCATGCAAACCGCAGGCTTTGCGCATACACGAGGCGAATTAGTGACAGAAAAAGCCTATGGATCCTAAATACAATCCCCTTGCAGTATGAATGACTGGAGTTTAGGGGTGATACCCCGCCCATTTTTCAGAGTGGTTGGAAAAACGCAGGCATGCCCAGGCAATTTTAAACAGGGTCTGTGACATCAGCGATGACCACTTCCACCCGGTCTCAGTCGCAAATAAGTGGAAGCTTCAGAGTTACTCACATTTGCACAGATGGCAAAAAATGTGTGTTATATCATTCGGGAATTGAGTATGGATTTGGTTATGGATTGCGATTAGCGATCCATTCGCAAAACTTTCACAATTTAGCTATGGAAGATTTCTCTTTCTGTGTCGGTGGCAGCTTACTCCTCAGTCTACTGCTAGTTCTCACATTAGCGATCTATGCTGAATTAGCCCCTAAGTGTATTGTCCATAGGTTCTTTATTTTAGGTAAACAGGGCCGGTGCTACCATCAGGCAGCTGCCTATGGGGCGGCACTAAAGGTATCCGCAGCATAATAACGCAATACTGCTGACTGTCACAGCCGAGGGAGCCACCCTGCACATACTGTACCTGCTGCTGCCTGGCCGACAGCCACAGCCTGACCTGTCTGGTGTAGTTAGCCAGCACAGCCAATGCCTACCCCCTTACCTCTGCATTTTGCAGCTCCCTCCCCCGGGACCATTCACCAATGTACAATATGTCTCAGGGTCCCTTTTCCCGTCCTTCAAGAAGCCCCACCCCCTGTATATGAGGCCAAGACCCCTTTCTTATCAGCTTCTCGTCCTGCATGGCCTGCAGCTGCCTGGGCTGACACCACAGAACTTCCATGCAAGCATAGGTAAGTATTATATTTGTGAAGGAGTAGGTATTTTATTTATTATCTGAGGGGTTGGGGTGTATATTTATATTACCTGTAGAGATGGAGTGTGTTATATTGTCTGTGTGGGTGTATTACCATTATGTGGTTGTATAGTTTTATTTTATTTTTTTATTCTCTGAACTCCAATAATGAAATATCTGCAGCCAGTGTCCTAAATGTAAAATCATATCCTATCAGTGGCAGCCTATACCTTTTCTGGGAGGGGGCTGCCTCTGGCCATTATGCAGGCACCTCTTGCAGCCTATGGGTGAAAATCGCCACTGTATCCTATCATATCAAAGGTGCAGACCCCCCTCCCCCAGACAGCATAATCTCCTCTCTTTCTGCTGGCAGGTCAGTGTCTCTGTATCTCAGCATCTGTATATCTGTGTGTCAGCATCAGTCTGCCCATGTGTCCATATGTCAGCATTTGTGTGTCAGTCTGTCCATCTGAGAGTCTGTCAGCGTCAGTGTGTAAGGGGTAGTGTGCATGTCTGTGTTGTCAGAAGCATGCAAGAAGTATTATTTTAATATATATTTAGTATATGTAATATACTAAGTTATATGCGAGAAGCTGAGAAGTGGATATTTGGTGGGAGGAGGGGTGGTGGTAGGTTCTGCAGGTAAATTAAGATTAGCAGCAATGACTGAAAATGGTAGAGTCTCCCTGTGGCCAAATGGTCATAAAAATGAATAATACTTGTTTGGGAGGACCTAGTAATAACAAAGGCCCTCATGTAAAATAAGGCACAATTTCACACTGAGACACCTAGCTATGGCTGCGTTTTGGTGTCAATAAGCAGAACATACTGTAAATTCTTATCCTGTACTATGCCATAAAATGTCATAAGCAACCTTTAAATAAGACCCAAAGTGTCTCTAATCGTGTGTCCACGCGGGCTGATGTGGTGGTCGTGGGGACCAGACGGGGTGCCGGCATCAGCTGGCAGGGGGGAGGGATGTCGTGGGCCATGCTGCATTCAGATAGCAGAATTAGACTGTGCTACACAGTCTATTCCTACATTTGATTCCGATGCTGCGAGGCTGCACATCGGGATTGTATCAGGGTCGGTGCTGCTTCGCACGGTGTGATTTGCACTATGTGATATGCAATTTTTCACTATATAGTGAAAATTGCACCATGCGGACACACCATAATACATCAGAGGAGATGTAGCCAGCCTTGGAGAGTGATAAAGTGGAGTAATTGGCCAGAGAAACCAACCAGCTTCTAAGGGGCATATTTACTAAAGCTTCTAAAAATGAAAAGAAGTGATGTTGCCCATAGCAACCAATCAAATTCTGTCTATCATTTTCCAGGATGCAATAGAGAAACAATAGACAGTGGGGGTTATTCTAGTTGATTTGCACAGCTGCGAATTCGCAGCCTCGCGAGTCCCCCCAGACGCCGTCTGCTGTATGCTGATACGCCCGCCCCCTTGCACGCCACATACGTTCGCACGGGGCTGTGAATGGATGTTTAACATAAACATCCATTCACAGGCTATGGGGAACACCCACATTATTTGATGGTCGCCGACCACCGAATGATGTTAAAGGTGCAAGCACATCTAAGGTTACTCTCAGGTAACCTTAGATTTACGTGCACACTCGAGAGGAAGTGGGTGGGCAGCTGGCATCCAGCGATGTCAGCTGCCTGCCCCATTACCAAAATCATAGGGTGTTCTCCATGGGAATGCCTAGTGTTTTCATGGGAATGCCCACTGCCACCCCATGGCCCTCGCCTGCAGTGTTGGGTGCATGCGCCTGGCAAACACCCTGTTCGCCGTGGCCGCATGCACCCTGCGTCTGCACATGCGCAGAAATACAACATCGGTTTCCCTGTGCGAACGTGCGGGGGATCTGAAGAGATCAGAATAAGTGCCAGTATCTGACTGGTTGCTATTAGCAACATTCTCTGTTTTAATTTTAGAAGCTTTAGTAAATTTACCCCTAACTCATATTAAACACTGTGCTACATAAACAGCAATAAGAAGTGTATTGGTTGCTGTGGGTAATGTCTCTACCCCATCTCTTGATACACTTGACAATTTTTTTTCTTTCAACTCTCAGACTGATCGTTATTTTCAGAATGAGGAATATCATTTATGAATTTATATGTTTATCAAATAATTTTCTATAAACTGTACAATAAATATGCAATATTAGTTGCAGAACAATTTTTTTTTTTCATATACTGCACATTCATATAAGAAAAATAGCTATTACTTTACTATGGAAATATATTTATGTTTCAAAATCTCTGTGCATTAAAACAGAAGGTAAATATTCATTAGTATAAATATATGTGACCTTCTGACCACAGAGAACCAGCATGGCATCTAAAATATCACACACAGACTTGTCTGACAGGCAGTCACATCCACCTTATCTATTATTCAAATGATCTGATCTTCAGTAGATGTTTCGTAATTGGCACTGCAAACCAGAAATAGCAGTTCCAGGTCTGTTCAAGAAAATGAAATCCATAGCAACAGATGCAATTTCGTCGTCCCCCTATTCATCTGAACTGCATTACGCTGCTAAAGAAGTATGTATTTTATTGGTTGCTATGGATTTCATTATTTGATACACAACCTGATCACTGTATCAAGCTTGTCAACCCTCTGTATTTTTAAAGACAACCAATTCAACCACATTCTTCCCTGCTCAAGATTGTTCTTTTTCCTGGTGTTTGTTCTAAAAACTGAAGACTGGGAGAAATGTTATCGGCCTATTAGACTTTATGTAACTTCAGCAATGTCAGATTACCTATTGGTAATGTTGTACTTTGTTGCAGTTAGGGTAAAACACCACTATGGGAGCTGCTGCAAATGACTAGGTAAATACTGTAAGGTGATCAATTCATCCTCGGAAATATTTGCCGTTTTCACGTAGAATAGATTGAATTTGCATTCAATCTATTCAATGTTCTTCCCCCCCCCCGCCCCCCCCACATTCCGAAAGTAGGAAAAGACGTTGATTGGTGGAAAACGCAGAAACAGACTATTTTGCAAATTTAGCATCCATTTCCGTGAATGCAGATTCAGCTTTTCAAAGAGCCGAATCTACAGCGGTAAATCCCCCCAGGATTGAATAGGTTGCTGGCCGACATTTTCAGGTACTGGAAATATCAGCCAGCATTGAATATCCACTATAGGGTTATGTTTACTTAAGTGTGGGTTCTTAGTGGTGAAAGTTTGGGTTTTTTAAAGTGGACATGTTGCCCATTGCAACCAATAGGATTCTAGCTATTATTGTCTAGAAGTTGCTAGATAAATGTTAACTAGAATCTGATCTCCACCTCTAGAAACCCCCATAATGTATACTGATGAATACATTGTGTGAGCAAATCATAGACAGCAGAGTGGCAATCAGCACTATGCATTAGTCATGGACATGTTTTTCTTACTTATTATAGCTCTGTAAACGTGTTTTTCATGCATTGTAAAAACCCACTCACATCAGTCATGCTACAGCCATAATCTTCTGTAACACCCATTCTGTGCATTGGTGTTTGTCTCCAAATTATCAGCCATCATGTCCCTGACATTCTCTAGTAACAGATAGGTTTTGCTCTGAATGGTAAACTTTGTGCACTATATGGGTGTGGTTGGACGGGCCGAAAGTCAGTATACCGACATCGAAATCCTAACTGCCAGTATTCCAACAGGGGAGCGGTTGCAAAGAAGCCCCTTGCTTGCTCGCCATTCTGCGCTCGCCACAGGTTCTTTATGGGAGTCGTGAACCCCCATAAGAGAGAATAGTCTCTGTCAGTGGGGATCCTGACTGTCAGCATTTAAACAGTCGGGATTCCGATGTTGGTATACTGATCGTTGGGATCCTGTCTATCGGGCCGTCATCTAGCCCCCGCACTATATGGCAGCTTCTTGAAATACAATTTTTTTTTACAGTACCTGCACAATTCAAAATAACTTAAAGAATAATAAATATAACAAATGACTTTACGGAAAAACATAGAGAATCTATCTGACTTACAGATGCAGTTGTTCTTATCTAGCCGGACCTCGGCGTGGCATTCACCAACGCCCGCAAGTGAATGTGGTGTGCGTGCACCTGAGACGCTCACATGCAGCATTCACGTCAATGGATGCGCAAGAGTGTGAGACACCTGCGTGTCCAAGTGCGTCGGATGCCAGAAATGTATCACTGACGAAGCCGATGAGGATGGCTGCATCTATATTTCTCAATTAAAATGAGATCTTAGTATAATTATCCCATAGATGAAATGCTGAAAATTGGCCTGGCTACAAAAGTCGTGAACATTTTAACATTATTCTGTTTTTTGGTAGAAGTTGTATGACTTGGTATACCAACTTTCCCAGCACTACAGAGATTAATGGTGCCTTATAAGTAAATGATGATCATAATTATCATCAGTTTATTTTTAACCTGCCTGTTTTGCAGCTCTGAACAGAAAGAGAAAAATTAAAAACAGCATAAAACCAATAATACAAAGAGACATGAATATACATGCCACAGTTGAACATCAAGACAGGACATGTATACATCAGGTATTATAATCATACAATTCAAATTCTGTGCATTTCATATATTATGTAATTATCATACAGTTAGAGATAGCAGAAAGAATGGACAGTGAGTGAATGGGTAGATGTGGGGGTACATAAATGAGACATAGGACCAAATTCAATTAGCCCTGTCTGTTAATTCCAGTTCCTTTTTCACCAGAGACTCTTTTTAAACACTGCTAGCGTGTTAATGGTCGCTCATACAAAGAATTTGTGATAGACCTATGCAGCACCCATTAATATGCTAGTTATCAGGGATTCTATATCAAGCCTACTCAGGCTAAAAAGAAATCCCCTGTCAAGTGCAGTCTGCTATTTGAATAGCCCCATGGGATCAATCAGCCTGCAGAAAATTACTGTGGCTAATTGAATTCCCTCCCTTAGGCAGAATGAAATTCTCCTAAGCCCCGTACACACGGGGGAGATATATTGCTCAGCCATATATTGCTAGCAATATATGGCTGAGCAATATATTGCTCAGTTTCTCCTTTTCATCAGCGACCAGAGATGGTCGCTGATGAAAGGGAACCTCTGCTGGCGGTGCCGCAGAGGAAATCAGCTGGTCGCAGGAGCGGTTAGAACGGAGCTGAAAACGGGAGCGCGCATCCGGCGATTTATCGCCGGGGCACACTTCTGTCACTGGCAATATGGTCGCCTGCGACCATATTTCCAGCTATTTCAGCCCCTATCGCCCCCGTGTGTACACAGCTCTACAGTATTGCTGGTCCCTGTTGAGAAAGCAGCTAAACTTAAAGCAGAAATTAGTTTCACAGTACAAACAAGTTGGTTTTGCCTTAAAACTGATTACTACTTTAAATCTACTGCCGATATCACAAAAATGCGCCAAAACTAGTAATTAATATACTTTTTTAGTTTAGACCATTGGCTACATAGGGCCCTGCTTTTAAGTACTTACAGAGGGAGAAGGCAGGTGGAGACCCTAGGAATTGGTAGAACAAGTGCAGATACGATGAGTGTTAAGAGATGTGTCTTTGAAGTGAATGTAAGCATTGGTGAAACTTGGAGTAGTGTAAGTTGGGGAAGACAATGTCAGATGGAGTAGGGTTTGGGAAAAATCTTGAATATGGAAGTAAGTATGAGGTGGATACCATGGGATAGGAGAGACATGGGTCTGAAGAAGTCAGAGGATTGAGGAGTAATGTATCTCAAGAGAAGGCCAGATATGTAGTGGTGGGGAACTGTTGAGGGCTGGTATAGATTAGGAGCCAGGTTAGGTATTTAGTGGTGTTGCAGAGGTGGAGCAGTGGGAAAGATAGATATTGCGCTAGTATTTAATTTAGATACACATATAGAAATGTGCCACAGAAAAGCAGGAGAGGTGAGGCAGCTTTGAGTAACATGCATGGCATACTAGTTTACGTTATTTCCATACAAGTTTTTAGACCTTGGAATTCTGGGAGTTGTGTTTTTTTGTCCCACTTAATCAGACAACATATCATTCAATCAGACACCTGTTAAATATGGCACATAGCATAACAGTGATGTATAATGTATGTAGGTCAACCAACTGTGTCACACTGATTAAGTCAAAATTAGTGTGCAGTGCTGGATATAATATTTTTTGGCAACACATGTCTCTGGGATTGGCTGTGCTTGTGTTAAAGTAAAACAGATGCACTGACCATGAGGAAAAAACGAAAACACCATTGTACGCTGCAAAAAATATAAATGATGCTGCAAGCACTGTAATTAATGAAGGGATACCTGCCTATCATGAGCCTGCAGGGTCATCCACCTTTCAGTTCAAGCAAAGTACAATTTAGAAATAATTTTGGGATTCTCTCACACAGGGTGATTCATAACTGAACCTGTCAACTTGATATATCCACCTGTCCCATTGCAGGGAGAAATACTGACCATGCATTGATGGCCTGCAGGACAGGGCCAGGAACCACTGATATTCCTCTGTACCTGTTGGCCTGCAGATGATGTTGCTACGGATAATGGATAGATGTGAAATGTAATAATAATAATAATTTTTTTTTTTCTGCACAATATAATTATTTTATCATGGTACATCTATCTTAACAGATGCATTTGTTTATTATTGACTGTGGTTATTTTTATTTTTCAAAACAAAATGGTAAAATTAGAAAAGATAGAACTTTGAAAGCATAGAGGCTACTAATTGTCCCCCCTCCCCCATTATAGCTGCCTCCTTTCCCCTTTTACCGAACTCTGTTCCTTATTAATCTTACATGCTCTACAATGTTTCCTGTTGTTGAGTATTTGCTTTCTTCAAGGCATAAACAGCATAGGGGGGTTGGCAGTGAACAAGAAAGGAACCCATCAGGTTGCTGGAAATTAACCACTACGCTCTGTTTCATGTAAGACCTTAACACTTTTGCAGGAAACAAAACCATTTGGTCTGTAAAAATAGGAAAATAAAATAATTGTGTGGCCTGGGAACACCAAAATGAGTATTTGTGTTTCTTTAAGTACAACAATGTGAACTGCTTTTTATTGTTCATCACATACCTCCCAACATGACCCTCTCCCGGAGGGACACCGTGCTCTGTTCCTGGACTTCTTTCTTAATGTATGATTGCCATCACCTGTTTCACACAGCTTAAGTGATAAGAAAGGTGCTTCACCACAGGTGATGGCAATCACACATTAAGGGATACGACCTGAAGCAGAGCAATGTGTCCCTCCTGGAGAGGGTCATGTTGTTAGGTATGCATCATGAGGGTGCATAAGCAAGCAGGGTGATAACATGTGCATGGAATCCCCCCAATAAACTAGACATACTGCTGCTATGAACAAACATTACTAGACATACATATTAAGTATAAACTGAATGCAGGTGCGGAAGTCAGCTTAGGAAATTGTGCTCTTGCCCTGGGGGGTAGGAAAGATGAAGTAAATGGTAGCAAACCCAGGCCTCTGACCTGCCAATCATAGCATATTTGTTCTGTCTCACTATTTTTTAAGACTTGAAAATATGTTGGCGCTGTGTAAACAAAAAGACAATAATAATACATAATGGCCTACATAACCGCCACTACATTGTTTTAATGTCCCTGTCATTCTTAAACACTGGCACAATCCATAATTCCGCCAACCATTTAATAGGCCTTTTATTTGATGCCTGCAATATTAAATAGGCACTTCTTAAGCAGGGTACACACCTACAGATTTATCTATCCAATCTGTCTGCTGGGAACAAAAATCTGCTAATATTTTGGCGCAAATGACAGTCAACCTTTTGCTGCCAAATATTGGAAGATAGATAAAAATGATTGTTTGGATAAATATGTTAAATTCAATGTATTTAATCATTGTGTATGAATGACCATTGTCTTTTTCAGCATTTGGGAGCAAATTTTCACTTCTAATATGCTACCATACAGATTTTTGTTCCCACCAGATAGCTCGGACAGATAAATCTGTAGGTGTGTACCCAACCTTAGTCATCTTTACTGGTATATGGAGTCTTTTTTTTTTATAATTTTTAGTTTAATATTTTAGTATTCTGTATTTTTTTAGCTTAAGTTTAAGACCTTCTCTGGATTATTTTTTTATGGAAGAACAAACCAATGATGTCAGTGCAAGTGTTGGAAATCATCCCAGTCAAATACATTGGGAGTAAACTCCTTGAAGTTGGGAAGGACGGCTTAAATAATATTTTCAAATTCCAGCTGCTGTGAGCACAGTCAAAAATAACTGTTTAATAACATAGTCATTATTAAAGGCTTTTTATAGATAATAAGAGATGGTGTTTGACCTTAGTAATGGTTTCAATTCAGTCAATGACAACTTTTAAACTTATTTAAGGAAAATTGGGTATAATCTACTCCAGAATAATGTAATTTCTGATGCTGACGGTCACCAATTCTCTGGTGCTCTTGTTCCAGGTTTTATAGTCTTACAAAAAAGGGCACCGTCCCCAGGAATCCCATGCGGTGGCATTATCTGCTGTAATATTTTTATAAAATTCATTGAGGGAATGTAATAGGCTGTGAGAGTCAAAAAGAGGGAGATTTTGTGAGAGTTCCTTTTTTTTTTAAACCGGCAATCATTTGCATGAAAAAATTAACTGAAATCTCTCATTTTCCAATTCCAATCTACTTCTTATTTATTTAGCACCCTCTAGAAGATAGTTGACAGGATCTGATTGGTTGCCCATAGCAACATCACATGTGAAGTAGAATATATATTTTAGTACATTTCCCCATATATGTTTTTAATGTGATACAATACAATGCCTGTTGAAAATTACATAACCTTTTGATTGTTGCTGCTACAACTTGCACTGAGAAAAACATCTTGCAGTATAGCTACTGGTACAGTTGCTTGTTGTAGGCATGTTTGAGTATGTTAATCAGATTGCAGGCTATACTATTGGGTAGATGTATGAAGCAGTGATAAGGGAGGAGAATTGATAACGTGCTTGTATTTTATCACCGGCCAATCAGCTACTGACTATTAAGTTACAGGCTGGGTTTAAAAAGAGCCAGTTAGGATCTGACTGGCTGGTGATAAAGTACCAGGCACTTTATCACTTCTCCTCCCTTATCACTGCTTCATACATCTACCCCTATAATGATTTTACCATTGCTACAACTTCCATTCATCCATCAGGATGTTACATAACAGCTTTAAGGCAATAGTGAAATTATTGTACATTCATTTATATGTATAAAAAAAATGTAAACATAAATAAAAAAAGAAACCATCTATGTGTTAGGTATCAGTCAAGAGTAGTATACCTTTGCAGAATGGCTAAAAAACTAACATGTCATTTAAATAATTAAAAGTCATTGGATTTGAGATTGATACCCTGTCAAACTGACAGCAAGGCAGAATCAATTGTACATACTGTACACAGAGAGAGAGAGAGAGAGAGAGAGAGAGAGAGAGACAATAATTTGTAATGAATCAGCATTGTCTCCATATTTTTTATAATGTACTGTAGCAGCGATTATAAAATTGCAAAAATGAATATTAACGGCAGTAGGGGAGTCCTATTGACCTTTTAAGAAATCAGTGCAATAAGTTGTGATTGTCTGTACAATATGTTCATTTTAAATCCACTTCCTGCTATAAAAAAAAAAAAAAAAAAACACAGCTTGCATTACATAGTATTAAAATAAATTGCCATCATCCCAGAAGGATTATTGGTCATATATAAATAAAGCAATGCACTCTAAATTGAAAATATAAAAACTGTATCCATTGTCCATTAATCATGCATTTACAGTTTGCAAACACAATAATTACTAAAAAGAGAAATCCATATTCACACTCTCACTATTACATTCCAGACCACTAAACAAAGCAGGAAAAAAAAATAAGGTTAGTTGCCGAACTGGAAAAATGTAAAATTTTATTCCAGAAAAAATTAACAAGCTACACAGGAAAAGTTTGGCAAATGCAACTTTATATTTAAATTTCACACACATCTGTATCTTAAAGAATGAAAGACTCACAGACTATAATGTTATTCTAAAATACTAAAAAGTATATGTTTTGTACAAGAATGAAAATAAAATAATTGAAACAACCAATACACCAAAATGTGCAGAAAGTATAAACAAGACCGAGCCTTCAGTATAATAAATGCTTCACAAACTGTGCAAAATATAATACTAAGGCTTTAGTCTCTCCAAGACAGCTTAAATATAAACATACTCCACTGCCTGTGGTTCTTCTGGATCAAAATATGCAGCACATCTGGGAAGCTGATCATACCCAGGCAATGTGCATACTGATTTTAGGAACAATAGGAGTTCAAAGAAAGAGGTGATTGAAACATTCTTTCATGCACTCCCAACTGACTGACCAGTTACTGATTGAATTTGTTCAATTCAAGGTTAAACAAAATGGAAGATACTAGATAACCCATTAAGGCAACATGTATTTATTCTGTATTATTATGAGTGCTCCATATGTAGATGTTTTAATACCGCAAATTGAATATTACGTTGCCAAACAGTTTGATATCTAGGTTTTATTTTAAACAAGACTTAAATCAATATTTGCCAAATAAAAGGAAAAAGAAACACAAAATACATTTAAATGCATGTTTCACTGTTAAAGAAAACCTCCTTTTTTTATAGAAAGAATATTTGAAAAAGTAGAATATAATTTTAACCAAAAATACTGCTTTGGAATGCTCCCCAAGACTGACTACAGGGTAACAAAATCTCTCAGTAAGGTAATCCAGTAATGCATGGCACATCCGTTATCAGTTACAATACTTCATTCCCACTTGTCAATCTCTGCAAACCCCAAACTGTATGAAATATTCAAAGAGTCTTTAAACTCTTAAAAGCATGTTTATTAACACATTTTACCTCAATTCAATTTATTAAGATGTCCAATGCTAACCTTTCTGGATGTTCTTGTTTATATGTGGTGATATACACAGCATTCACAGCAGTGGTTCCTAGCACCTGTCATTTCCAAGCCCTAACTTTCAACCACAGAAAAACAATAAAAACTGTGGTTCAGTCCTTTATTTCCAATAACAAACCTTCCCTGGTGGCCAGCAGGAACACTTTAGGTTAAAATAGGATTACAGGTGCGCTATGCAAAGTGTGCACAATGCTACTAACGCTCCATTCTTGATCTTCTTCTCAAGACATGGCTACAGGCCACAATTGCTTAGCAGAGAAGGATAGTGTTTCACAAGGCTAAAGATTTTGCAGATGCTCCCTCATATAACACAGTAAGGTTCCCTTGGTAACCTGGATTTTCTGCAGTAAAGAAGGGTTGTGCTGAAACAGCGCCTCAGCTCCCTGTTTGAGAAAATGCAGACAAAAGGATTGATTCCAGCTTGGGCGAAACTCATCCAGACAGCTGCTGTTAGAAATCCTCCTGGTACCACGGGACCTCTGGCAAAAACTCTCCAGTAACAAGCTACCAAGTAGGGCCCCCACAAGGTCAGGAAAAGGAATGTCATAATATAGAACATTCTACTGATTCTTTTTTCCATTTTAAATTCATCTAGAACCAGTAGCCTCCTCCTGCCTGTGGTATTTGCATTTTGCCTTATTCCAAGTAAGGTGGGTGGTGTGGGACCCCTTCCAAAGCCCGCAAGCCAATTAGCTGCTGCTTGACCGCTGGCTCCTGGACCATGAAAAGTCCAATTCTGACTTACTGCTGCTACAAACTGGACTGGCTTCATTTTCCTTCGGTCATGAACAAAAAATATCAGCTTGAGGTAGACAAGCTGTGTAGCTAGAAGGATGAGAGCAAGAAGTAACATAAATCCCAAGGAGTCGTTGGCCCTGAAGGATCGATGCTGAAATGTGCATTGGTCTTCCTCTCGAATAAAGGAGTAGGTGCCAACATCTAAAACTGGCGGAAAGGCCATAGCTACAGATAAGGTCCATACCATGCAAATGACTGCCAAGCAAGTCCAAAATGTCAACCTTTTTGTATAAAACCGATGGTGGGCTATAGCTAAGTATCTGGTAACACTTATGCAGAATAACATGAATGCCGTGTGAAAACAGGACAACACCCCAAGGAAGGCAATCACTTTGCAAGTAAGAGCCCCATAAGTCCACGTTGAGCCATTCTTCACTGAGGTGAATACAAATGGAAAACAAATAGCAGATCTCAGGATATCTGAGCAGCACAAATCCAACAGGAAGTAGTAAGGAGCTCTGTGCAAGGTTTTATCTTTGACAAGCAAGATTGAGATAAGAAGGTTACCCACCACACTGACTCCTATAATAAAGCCCAATGATGTTAGCTTCAAAAATGCTGTTAAAGGAGACACATTTTGCAGAATGTTGTCAGCTGCATGGCTATCGTTCGCCATAGATGGAGGATATATTTTATTGCTTCAGTCAAGTCTCATGGTCTATATACAAGGGCAAGCACAGGATAGATCCATACATTTTACTGCAAATGTAATCCACAAAAACAAGTGATCTTGCGTCTGGGCACACATTCTGCGCTTCCTTCCTTCTGATGTGTCATGCTGTCAAGAGATCTGAAAAAAAAAGCTATCAGTTTTCAAGCTAGCAAGTGATGATGAGAGAAAGTGCTAACATAAGAATGTTAATTTATGGAGCACAGAAAAGGAGTCACAATCGAGTACTATCATTTGTTATTAAACTTTGTATTAATTTGGCTTTACTACAAGGAACATTCGGATATTTTATTACATTAATCCATACATACATGTTCACAAATGTAGACAGATAGATAGATAAATAGATAGATAGATAGATAGATAGATAGATAGATAGATAGATAGATAGATAGATAGATAGATAGATAGAGTGCATTATACATAGCAAATAACAAAACTGAGGAATCCTTAGAGCCACCATTGTGCACAAAATAAAGATCACACCCATATATATGACACAGAATTGACATGGTCTATAAAGCCACCTCACTGCATACATGGGCATTATACAGAAATGATTATTCCTTCCAGCTTCCTTCAGATAAACAGACTGGGAAATCTCTGGCAATCACTCCAGTATTTAGTGTATTGTATTGCTTAAGACACTAATACACCCTACATTTTACAAGTCCCTAACAGTAGGATTTCCCTTTATCCTGGATAAATGTGTACACATTATTGGGGATTAAACCCTCTCTAGTTGCCATTATAGGATGATGCTTCCGTGGGAGAACAAATGAGAGTGCATCTGAGCTGGGGAGCACAGCTAACTGTACTAAGAGATGGGCTCCATTATTAATACGAATCATTGCAACTGTTACTATGCTACTCTCTGATCTCAGAGGATAAGGAGAACCTGGGTTTTAAGTCTGCATGGGGCATTCTTTTGTCTATTCATGTCTCTGTATATTAGAACACAGCAAGGAAAACATGTAATCTTTTATTCCACACTTACACATACATACTGTGTGTGAGTATATGTGTGTGTGTGTGTATACATGAGTGTGTGTAGATGTGTGTGTGTGTGTGTGTGTGTGTGTGTGTATATACACACACACACACACACACACAGATATATACACACACAAAGAGCTTACCTATGCATGTATGTATTCTCAGCATGCATGTTACATGCAGGAGAGAGTACATTGCCCCTTACCCGTGCCTTGCTCATGGGGGAACGTTCTGTATGGCCATAGAAAATGTCCCTTTGTTAGGGCTTTATCACTATCAGAGGAATGCAGCTCCCATCCCCTGAGTCTGCCTGCAACACTCCATGCTCAGACGTGTAGTACACAGTGTGATGTAGCCTTACTGCTTGTGTGATCTTATTATGCAGTTTATTAGCAGAAACACTGGGTAGAATTATGGAAAATACCGATCACCTAATGGCCATCTGCTTACACAGAATCCTACACATGCATATGAACCCATCAAAGCATCAAGCTAGGAGAGTGAGAGCGAATTGTCCTACCTGTTGTTGCTAAATATCCTGACAAGAGTATTTGTTTCCGTTGAGGCTTCTTCTTTATACAAAATGCTGATTTTTTTTCTTCTTAGGTACCTTGCCTGAGAATATAGTCAGTGGCTCAGGCGGCGCATGCGCTGTGCGGCTCCTTCAGCTGCTGGCTTCATCCTCCCCTGTCGCAGCGGCACAGTCTCTCCCAGCAACAGCAGCAGCAGCAGCCTACCGCTGTCTCACTGAGGGCACGTCAGGCGGCTTCTTGCCTACCTGCTGCTGCTATTGCAGCTCCCACAGTCATCTCATAAACACCTTGCCCATCCCAAGCCGGACAATGAGACCTGCAAGACGTGGAGTGTGCCCGCTTCCTCCGGGCTCAGGGTGCACTGTCTGTGTGGCTGTGCAGCAATGCTTGCGGATTGCAGCTGCGGATTCTGCAGCGGCTTCGCAGTGTTTACCAAAATATTTGGCTTAGAAAAGAAACGCAGACAGCCATATTTCTTAAATGTTACATTATCGACTTTGTTTCATTTGGGGGGTGGGGGGACATCAGGATTGGAAACACCCAGAGTGATGCATTATTTTCTGGAGAGCTAAGTGGGCGGAGAATGATGAGCACATTGTTACTGGGAAGATCATGGAAGCATTTGCATGCATCACCACCTCAGATAGGGAGGGATAGCAAATGATTGATAGGTCATTTATGCAATGCAAACATGTCTCTTCTTATTTTCCAATTACAATTGAGATTAAAGTAACCTTTATAGTGTGCTAGTGATACAGCATTTTATTTCTCTTTTTGGAAACAGCCTAGAAAATGACATGCCATTAATTGTTTTACCACTAGGGGTTGCTGTTCTGAATAAGGAACATACTGTATGGGTACTCCCAAATGTAGTGATTATGGACAGGTTCCAGAGATACCTGATACCCGGCTATGGCTGAAGAAGGCAAGTCTGACACACATTAATACCCCTTTACACCAAAATCCCTGGCCAGACCCTGGTCTTTGAACACAGGAGTTTCCAGGGTTGGACCCAGCTTCATACCCCATTTACACAGCACCGTGACCCAGGTCGGACCCAGGTCTGCGCTGTTTACACTGAACCTGGGTCAGCACTGCTTTTCCCTATAGATGACATTAAAATTGTCCATTTTAGGACTGATAAACTGCCAGCCAACCTTCCCTCAATGATTTAAAATAAAAATTAAAAGACATGACAAGCACATGAAAAATGTTGGTTTGTTTATTTTGTAAAATATTTTTCAAAAAGTTTTATTCATTGCTCAAGCACACATAGCGGTATAAAAGTTCAGCATCACCCATGTGCTCTCCCCAGCCCCTTCCCCTGCAGCAGTAGACCGAATCTCACATGTGCTCCCCCCAGCCCCCCCCCCCCCCCAACAAAAAAATAATGATATAAATGATACTGCATCCAATTATGATTTTGTGTGCACTGCCCGTATCCTTCCTGGCTGCTATCTTTTGCCACTGCAGCGCACTGTGGAAAGGCGTCCAGCACTTCTGGTATCCTTTCAGCACTACCCGGATGTCCCAACCTGGGTTGGGACCATTTACACCGCCCACGACCCAGGTCCAACCAGTGTTCAACCCTGGTCAGGACCTGGGTAGGAGACCAGTGTTACTGGACCTGGGTTGACCCCTTTTACACCAACGTTGACCTGGGTCCGACCTGGGTACAACCTGGGTTATTCCTTGGTGTAAAAGGGGTATTAGTTATACACAGTTAGTACAAGAAGGTCTTCTACTTCTCCAGTAATCAAGGGGCTAAGCTAACATATTAACTACTGAAATATTATGCCTGGAGTCTTTGAGAATCTGGCCATAGATTTTGGAACTTTTTCTTTTTACAGTAAATCTTAATGTAGTTGCTATAGGAACCAGTGTGTCACTACTCCTAGGTTGACATATTTTGGATGAATGAAAACTGTCAGAACAAAACAAGATGTTGATTTCAGTGGCACCATTGTTCTACTACATCTGGTTCATAGAATCCTGCTCAGTGAGGTAAAAACACATCAGGGTTTTTTAAAGTATAATTTTTCTGTGAGCTTCTATCAAATAAAATGGGGTGGCATTGGGTAAATCATAAATTGAAAAGGATCTAGGAGTTCAAATAGACAACAAACTGGGGTGTAGTGCTCAGTGTCACGCAGCAACTAAAAAGGCAAATAGGGTACTAGCCTGAATAAGATGATGTATGGAGACTAGGGACTCAAATGTAATTATGCCTCTTTATAAAGCATTGGTTAGACCGCACCTCGAGTATGGAGTACAATTCTGGGCCCCACATTACAAAAAAAGACATCATAGAACTGGAAAAAGTCCAAAGAAGAGCAACAAAATTAATAAAGGGGAGAAATTTAATTGAAATTGAGAAAGTTCGAGCAGCAACAAGAAAGAAATTGGGATCATTCCTTCTGGCTGCAATTAGAATGTACAACTGTCATGGTCTGAAGAAGACCTGCATGTTCCTAGATTCTTGAGTTATATTGTTTGGATCTTATCTTATTATGTGTGTTCTTGTTATTATGCTATTACTCTTATCTGTACTTGAACCTTGCTGTAACGATTGAAATTTCTCCATTGATTGAAATTTCTCCATTGTGAAACGAATAAAGGAATTCTATCTATTCTATCTATCTAAGCCTACTTCCACTGATGATCTGTGGTTATTTCTTGAAGAAGAATTAATGTTTTGAAAAAGAAAAAGGGTGGTCACACCAAATTTAAACTATTAGCACATCTATTTTTTTTAAAGCATTCTTAAGCCCCCATACACACTATATAATTTAAGGCCTATGCACTCTAGAACAGGGGTAGCCAACTCCAGTCCTTGAGAGCTACCAAAATTTCATGTTTTCCAGCTCACCTTGCAGGTACACAGGTGCACTGATTACTAACACATTTTAAATGATCTACAGGTGGAGGTAATTACTTTGAGGAGACAACATTGTTAGCTCTCGAGGACTGGAGTTGGCTACCCCTGCACTAGAAGATATGAAGGACCAACGATTAAGGTGAACAATTTCCCTTTTATGAAAGATGAAAGATATTGGCTAATTCGAAGGTGTGAGGATGATGGCGGGTGAGATGACAGGGGTGAAAGCGGCTGCGATGACGGGGTGAAAGCGGGTGTGGGGACAGGGGGTGAAAGCGGGTGTGGTGACAAGGGAAGTGTGGTGACGAGGTGTGAGGTGACTGCGAGCGAGAGGGGGTGAGGTGATGTTGGGCGAGATGATGGCAGACAAGAGGAGGTAGGTTACAGCGGATAAGGGGGAGGTGATAGGGGTGAGTTGATGGGGAGCAAGAGGGGGTAAGGTGATGGTGCAAAAAGGGATGAGGTGATGGGGTAAGAGGAGAGGCTATGGAGAGGAGACAGGTCTCTTTTACCAGCATCGGCTTCCTCCTGCTCACCAGCGCACGGACAAAGGGAGCTGAGCTACACGGGTCGAAGAAACGGAGCTACACAAGCCTGCCAGAATGAGGTAAATTATGTATGAGAGAGACTAAAATACTGTGGGCAACTGTTAACTGGCATGGGCATTATGTGTAAGCAGCATTACTACTGTTGGCAACTGGCCAGGGCCGGATTATAATGGAGGCACAAGGGGTCAGTGCCCCTGGGCACCCCACTAGCTAGGGGCCCCCTGTGGCTGTTTTTTTTTTTAGCTAAAGGTTTTGTGCATGGGAGTGGGGTAGTGCTGCAGCTTCACCTATCAGCCAATGTGACAATGAGTAATGGTGCAGAGCATCGGGAGCCAAGGCACACTGATTGCACAAGTGTGCAGTGCATTATTGGGAGTTGACTAAGTCCCATGACACTTTAAACCAGAGGGCAGAGGCTGAGAGCTCTAATTGGTGGAGCTCATTACATGCCCATGGAGAACAGCAGCAGCAGCTAAGTCATGGGAGGGTTTTTAATCAAAGGCAGCACTAGGACTGTGAGGTCTCCTACAGAGTAAGATGCAGAGGGACAAACACAGGCTTTTCATATGGTATGTATTTATGTGTGTGTGTGTGTATCGATATATATATATGCAGTTACCCATTGACCAAGTTTATACTGCCTTTACTCTGTGTTTTGACAGTAATATTCTCCCATGCAGTGTGCGGCCAGTAATGACAAGTGCAAGGGGGCCCCCCTGGCAAAAGTACCCCGGGCCCCCCGAAGGCTTAATCTGGCACTGCAACTGGCGAAGGCAATACGTGTATTCAACAATACTTCTGTTGGCAACTGGCATGGGCGTTACCTGTACCCAGCACTACTACTGTCAGCAACTGGCGTGGGCATTACATGTAAGAAGAGCTACCACTGTCAGCTACTGGTGTGGGTATATATGTAAGCAGCACTACTACTGTCGGCAACTGGTTTGGGCATTATGTGTAATTAGTGCTGAAACTACAGCAGCGCCGGGGAGAGAGAGAACTTCAGCGGTGGCCGAGGACACCTGTAGCAGCACCGGGGAGAGAACAACTTCAGCAGCGGATGGGAAGAGCACAACTGCTGCGGCAGCAGGCTCAGTGGAGACCTGCGGTAGTAGCGCTGCTTACATGTATGCCCACACCAGTAGCTGACAGTAGTAGCTCTTTTTACATGTAATGCCCACGCCAGTTGCCGAATGTATTAGTGCTGCGTACATGTAACGCCCATGCCAGTAGCAGACAGTAGTAGTGCTGCATAAAGGTAACGCCCATGCCAGTTGCCAACAGTAGTAACGCTGCTTACACGTAATGCCCATGCCAGGTAACAGTTCTCCACAGTATTTTAGTCTCTCTCATACATAATTTACCTCATTCTGGCAGTCCTCTGTCCTATGTAGCTCCGCTCTTTTGACCTGTGTAGCTCAGCCCCCTTTGTCCAGTTTAGCTCCACCCATTGTAACCCTATAGCTCCGTCCCCTCCGGACATTGAATCCCCGCCCCCTCTGGACCATGCAGCTCTGCTCCCTCCCACCACTGATTTCAACACAGAACCAGGCGGAGGTGTCTTTCATCCGCCGGGTCCCCTGCCTGACATCCTGGCCACAGAAGCTGCTACAGATGAAGTGACAGGAGCTGGGGAGGTGAGTTAACAGGAGTCAGGAAAGGTCCAGGCAGCAGCGACATGAGCGATATTGTCCATATTGAGCTGAATGTTTGGCCGACATCAATATCATTAATGGTGCGTGGGGGCGCACCATTCATCATAAGATATTAGGCATACATACTACAAGAAAGGGGCTTCTGAACCATATTGATGCCAATATCTTCTACTGTGCATTGGCCTTTAAAGATATCTCTCATTTTGGCTCTTCTATACGAAAGTATACCTGGCCAATAAAAACTGATTCTATGCAATATCTTCTAAAAAAATTGATTAATGTTTATGCTCAATATCGGGAACTTCGGGGTAACCTCACTGACTCATTAAGCAAATTGTCTAGTATGTCTGGGGATAAAGGCCCATACACACTAGAAGATATTGGCACCAATATCATTCGGAAAGGGGATTCTGGACAATATTGATGAGAATATCTTCAAGTGTGTATGCCTAATATTATTTATTTACAGTTTCTTATATAGCGCAGCAGTTTCTTGGAGGTAAACTTGGAGGTAAGAGGGCCCTGCTGCAAGCTTACAATGTATAGCAGCGATTTTCAACCGGTATGCCGCGGCACACTAGTGTGCCGCAGCCGCTTACCTGGTGTGCCGTGGCTGTTTTAATGTAGCTGGCCGCTTCCGTGTGCAGCTCTCGCTGCTATTAGTTTCAGCTGTTGCCGCCCGTTGCCCAGCCCCTGGTTGCTTCCGTAGGATGGCGTGTGACCTGTGATTACTCAAAGGTTATGCACGCCACCTTGCCACCTCGCCTTTCCGCTTGGAGTGCCTGCCTGCTCTGCCCGCCCGCCTGTGCACCACCGCTGCTCCTCCGGGTCCACTTCCTCTCCTACACCCACTACTGCTCCTTGTCCACACTGTGTGCACCAGGTATGTGTGGCAGGAGGAATATGCGGGATAAGCGGGCCTCTGTTTGTAAAAAAACATTTTTATGGAGGGCCAGCTTCCTGCAATATTAGAATTAATGAACAAATGGGCTATGTGTGTATATCTGTATCCTTACTTTCTTATCTCTTCTCTTTCTGCTGGGTATGTGACATCAATACTGTATTTGTACTACTGTGGGGGCCACTGTGTTTGTATAATTACTGTGGGGCCACTGTGTGTGTTTTTCCCCTGTGGGGTCCTGATGGTGTGCCTTGGTAATTTTAAAGTCTTAACGGTGTGCCGCGAGTTGGAAAAGGTTGAAAATCACTGATCTATAGGGATATACAGATGTATCGGGCCTCATTGTTGCTGGCGATCCTCATTGTTGCACGGCGCCTCTATCTGACTGAGACGCGCACACGTCTCAGTATCCGGGCGGCGGGGCAGCGAGTCGGAAGCAATACTGTCCGCCTCCCGCTCGAGGGGGCTGGGGGGGACCTCTGGCCACTGTGGGGGGGGGGGGTGCAGTCGCCCGGTGTGGGCACTGGGCGACCGTCGGAAGGGGACGCGCGCGCACCTCGTGTGTGCGCGTCCCCTTCCAGCATACAGATGGCGGCGGGGCAGGGGATGGCGATGGCGACGCCATCGCCATCCCCTGCAAAGATGAATCCCGCTACATCTGTAGGAGGGAAACACAAGTACAGGCACCAGTAATAGCATAGCAGTCACACAAAGTTGCAAGTCCAGAAGAAAAGCTATATAATACATAAGTTCCTCAGTGGGTTATGTCTGTGGAAATTAAATATTATAGGCTTGCTTAAAGAGGTGAGTTTTCAGGGAACACTTGAAAGTTTGGAGGCTAGTGGAGAGTCTTAATGCATGGAAGGGCATTCCATAGGGTGGGAGCAGCCTGATAAAAGTCCTGTAATAGTGAATGGGAGCCAGTGATCCATGCAGAGTAGAGACGCAGATCGTGTGCAGAGCGGAGTGGTCGAGATGGGAGATATTTTGTGATAGGTAAAGAGATATATGCTGATATAGTGTTTTATATTGAATAAAGTAAAATACAGGCAACCAATGGAGGGACTTGGCAGAGCAGATCAGCGGGCAACAAGCTTGGCAACAAGCTTGTGGGGTAGGGTAGATTGTCGAGTTGTCAACAGTTATGGAGATATCAGGATGGTAACTGTTCTTGGCTAGTGGGAATATAAGTAATTCCCTTTTGGAAATATTGAGTTTGAGGTGGCGAGAATACATCCAAGATGAGATGGCAGAGAGACATTCAGAGACTCGGCTCAAAACCACTGGTGACAACTCTGGGGTTGATAGATAGATTTGAGTATCATCTGCATATAAGTGATACTGAAACCGAAAGAGCTGATTAGTTTGCCAAGAGAGGAGGTATAGATTGAGAAAAGCAGAGGACCTAAGACTGAGCCTTGTGGAACTCCGTCTGACAGAGGTAGTGAGGAGGAGGTAGAGTCAGAGAAGCGAACACTGAAAGAGCGATCAGATAGGTAAGATGAGAACCAGGAAAGGGCTGTATAATTAAGACCTAGGGAGTGCAGTGTATGTAGGAGAAGAGTGTGATCAACAGTGTCAAAGGCAGCAGAAAGATGTAGAAGAATAAGTAGTGAGTAATGGCCTTTAGACTTAGCAGTTGCCAGATCAATCACCACTTTAGTCAGTGCTGTCTCAGTGGAGTATTGGGAACAATATACTGTGGTGCCCTCTGTGCAGTCTGGACATTTAGGAGCAATAAACAGCAGCACTGACGGGTTTGGTGAATAAAATCTTCAAGTGTATTGATCACAAATATATGCCCGACGTTTCGAGGCTTGGCGCATCTTTTCATCACACCTTGAAAAACAGGCGTCATCACCCGGACACCCCCTGACGAAGTTCAAGTGATGACGAAACGGGTTGGGCGTGGTTTCTTGCAGTGGCGTGATTCCTATATGTGAATCGAGGAGGTCAGTTCACCTACACGCTTGTGGCTGTGAGGCTCTGGTTTGATGTTAGAGATGACTACCTGACTCTCCGTTTACACTGCTGGCAAGCTGTTTGTGTCTTACTTCAATTATATGTGAGTTTGTTTATTATATAAATTTGTATCTATACTTTTATTCATTGTGCGCTGTCTCCATATAGATATACTCGTAAGCCTGCTTGAAGCAAATGCTTCGAAAGCTAGTCTGCTACCTTTTGATTTCCTCTGTGTTTGTGCATGTGAGAGATAAAGATGTAGTTTCACTCACTGTCAACAGATGGCAGTGTTTCTGAGACACACTCCATAGTTCATTTATTCCAGCAGCTTTCACACACACAGGTTAAAATTCATGTAACATATTATCCATGATCAACCACCGTGCACATGTTGTGCACATGTATAATCATATATTAAAGTTCACCACATGGAAGAAGTGCATATCCATACAATGAACTTGCAATGGCTGAAAGCACACAGGTTTCACTCAGTGGCGTAGCTACGTTTTGGGCGCCCCCCTGCCCGAGCAGTTGCTTTAATACCGCTCGGGACAACAAAGCTTCCGCTCATAGCACCCCCCACCCCTACCGCTGGAGGATAGGTAGGGGCCCCAATACCAATACATTGCTATGCCCAGGAGTCTACACTGCTGTTAAATATATATGGGTACAAGAAAAAGGGACAGTCAGCGCCAGGTAATACAACAGGTGAGTGCGAGACTTGATGCTTACTCAAAATAAACTGTTCCCCCTACTGGTATTAAGGGGTGTCTGCTCAGGTCCCAAGAGAGACAGTGGTGTGCTGTCTCTATAGGTACGGGGTATATGAGGAAAATGTTTTAGAACCCGGCGACTCCAGTTAAAATATATATAAGAGTAGGCTGTATGTTAAAAAATATTAATACATTTATTGGGCTATACAATAATACAATAATGAGAAAAAATGGGGGTGGGATATCTCGTTTAGAGTAAAAAATAGAGAAACTTTAAAAAATCAATAAAAAATAAAAATAAAAATAAAAAATATGAAAAATACAAAAAGGAAAATGTCTCTTTAAAACATATGTATCAAGATGATTGCGAATACACAATAAGATCAAGGTAAAATAAATATATGGAATCGCTTAGCTTTGTAGTGTAGGGAGCAATAAGCTCAGAAGTTGCCCGACATGTTTCGTCTATGATAGACTTCCCTGAGGAAGTCTATCATAGACGAAACATGTCGGGCAACTTCTGAGCTTATTGCTCCCTACACTACAAAGCTAAGCGATTCCATATATTTATTTTACCTTGATCTTATTGTGTATTCGCAATCATCTTGATACATATGTTTTAAAGAGACATTTTCCTTTTTGTATTTTTCATATTTTTTATTTTTATTTTTATTTTTTATTGATTTTTTAAAGTTTCTCTATTTTTTACTCTAAACGAGATATCCCACCCCCATTTTTTCTCATTATTGTATTATTGTATAGCCCAATAAATGTATTAATATTTTTTAACATACAGCCTACTCTTATATATATTTTAACTGGAGTCGCCGGGTTCTAAAACATTTTCCTGTTAAATATATATATATAATTATTATTATTATTATTATTTATATACATTTGGTCTATCTATAATACTTTAACTGACCCGGCGTATACTGGGTCACCTAAGTGTCCATCTCTGTGCTTTGCTCCGCCCCTCTCTGGAAACCCCCTTCTGAAAATCCTGCGTTTGCCCCTGGGAAACCTGTTCTATTGTACTGCTGGTGCTGCTCACCAATCCAGCATACCTGTGTGACCTGAAGTGTTGGTCCTGCTCCGCAATCCAGCAAACCCTGTATAGAGTAATAGTGCCTGCACACCTAAGCGCTGGTACTGCTCCTTAAGATAGGGATCAAGATAGGTAAGTATCAGTATGTGTGTAATGTATGTATTAAAGTTTTATTTTTCTGTGTCAGTGTATATTTATTTAACTATTTTTTAACTGTGGAACTACAAGACCCAGCGGGCCCTTTAATGCCCCGCAGGCTGGGACTTGTGGTTCTCCAAGTCCCAGCTTGCAGGGAAGGCTTGCTGGGACTCAAAATTCCACAGTTAAAAACAATAGCTTATTCTATTTTTTACACTCAAATCAGCTCGATGCCCACTGCCCAGGGGCATCAAGGACAGCACCAGGCTTCAGCCTGGTCAGGTAAGTCCTGGAGGGGGGGGACCCCTTTATTGGGGGGGTCCCCACTACCCCAGGGCCCCTGGCCAGGCTGACCAGTCAGGGGGTTAATGCTTTGGCCGGGGGGACTTGTATAAAAAGTCTCCCCCCGGCTGTGGCATTACCCTGCTGGCTGGTTTGGCCTGGGGCTGGTTCTTAAAATACGGGGGACCCCTAGTTATTTTGTCCCCTGGATTTTGGGAACCAGCCCCGGACCTGGAGCCTGGGGCTGGTTGTTAAAAATCAGGGAACCCCTATTTGTCGGGTTCCCTGGTTTTTAATTACCGGCCCGACTCTGTAAGCCTGGTGCTGGTTACGGCTGTGGGGGGGGACCCCACGCCGTTTAAAAAAAAAAATGTATTTCTTTTTCTTTCTTTTTTTTACACACTGCAGCCTGCACAGATCTGACTGATCCGTGCAGACTGCCTACAGTAATTCGTATTAGCGGCCGTATATATGGCCAGCTAATACGAATTAATACGACATTGTAGGGTTACAAAGCAGTCGTATTCGACTGCTTTGTAAATCCCCCTCCGGAACACAACAAAGCATACGAGGTATGCTGTCGTATTAATTTGTATTAAGAATACGAATGCAACTTTTTGCATTCGTATTTTTAGTAAATTTCCCCCATTATGTTTAAATAACCCCTAGCTTTCTCAAATTATAGGACTGGGTATATTCTTAAAAGTACCCCTTCTCCACCGCTTAGTAGCGAGTTGCGGAAGGGAAGTGTTGCCATGTGGAGGCAGAGGTATATTGTGCGCTCCACACACCTCCGTGAGTGGAGCGCATCGTCACCCTGGCCAGAGAACTCACTCTCTTCAGCCGGAAACGGGAAGTGATGCTTTGCGTTCCACTCAATGCAGCACGTGGAACACAGTGTCACCACAATCTGTGAATCCTTCACAGTCAATTTAATTACAATAGGAAGCGCTCTGCATTCCACACACTCAGCGTGTGGAATACAAACAAACCCTATATGGGTTACACCCCTATTCCTTTTTATATTGCATATGATCATTATCATATAAATTGGTTAAAAAACAACAATGAAGATGGGGATTAGAACTTTCTAGAAAATCTCATAAGATTTTAAAAAGTTTATAAAACAAGTTTATAAAGACAGACAGAAGAAAATGGTGTTAGGGACTAGGTGGAATAATTTATAGGAACCACTTTATTTCAAAATCAGCATTTAAGGCATTTGGTTCCATTGTCCCCACCTCGTAAATTAACTTAGTTTTTAGCTAGGGTTTATTCACTACCTTTAACCCGCCAGTTTCCCTCTACTTTCTTTATGCCTATTATAGTTTTTAATCTTTCTAATGAGCAATTATGCTTTTCCTTGAAGTGTTTTGAAATGGAATGATTTTTGTAACTTTTTTAATATTTCTAAGGTGTTCGCCCCATCTATCTTTTAACTTATTACTCGTTCGGCCAATGTATTGTAGGTTGCATGTACATTCTAAGATGTATCTGCAGTTTGTACTATTGCAAGTAATGAATTTGGATATCTTAAATTTCAAATCATTTAAATTTGACCGGAATTCTTCTACTTTCATTGGAGTTTTCCTGTGTGTGCGGCAGACCAAACAGTTTGCACATCTTTTATCTAGTACTGTACTTTTCACCAAGCGATTCTTCAAATTCGCTGCTTTCCTGTATACGAATGCATCTTCCTTTAACAAGTACCGGTGTTTCTTAAAAATCTTCTCTACAAGTTTATATTTACTGTTAAATGTTGATGTTTTTTTGCTTCATTTTTATATTTTAAAAGATCTTCCTGTGACATATCTTCAAATTCATTGATCAATACATCTATCTTCATCGAATCATATCCTTTATTCACATTATTATTTTTTGTTTCACCTTCTTGTTCCCTAAAAGTTGCTTTGTCAGAACAATTCTGTCGTATACGTTGCACTTGCAGATCCCCACTGACACCTATATTGGCTGCGGTGGGAACCCGGCGGGGTGACGGCATCCCGGCTGGGTTGTGGGGCCCTTCTGAGTAATATCTTTCTCTGTATCACCTAGTATGTTAAGAATCCGCATAGCAGCCTTGAAGGAGTACCAAGCAGCCAACTCAATTTTCATCAGTTTAGTGTTACATGTTACAGATGTGTCCTCATACATTTTTGCTACAGTCACACCAAACTTTATTCTTCAGGTTGCGTGAAAATCTTCTAGAGTTGAGTGACTTTTATGCTTATGTTTTGCTAAAATTGCATCTTAGTTGTAAAGCAGTATGAGTAGGAAACACAGTGTGCAATTGAATCTCAGCTGCAGATTTTTCTACTACAAGTTCTGTTCCGCATACAGGCCCTGATCTGGTTGACTCACAAAGCAGAGCCAACTAACGCTGCCTGCACGAACGCCCTCCCCCCCCTGGACTCTTAATGTCTTTGCAGGCCTGCAAATGGATTTTTGCATAAACATCCATTCGCAGCCTTGTGTGCGGGCCCAAAATGATACGATGGCCGACCATCGAATGATTTTTCAAGCGCTTCCTAAACGAAGACACCAATGACTTAGATTAGTGGTGCCCTGCTCCGAGAACAGGACAGGCAGCTGATATTCAGTGATCTCAGCTACCCACCCAAGGAAGCCACCCCCGATCGCATGGGGACTCCAGCATTTTCCTGGGAGCACCCAGCATTTTTGTGTGTATGCCCAGTGAAATTCTGGGCTTTTGCATGCAAATGCCCCCCGCACACCTCCTGCACCCCACCACCACTGCTGTGAGTGCCGCAGAGACTTTGCAAGTCTCAGAGGGTGTCTGCAGTGAAGTCCTGCATATATTTGCTTATGCGCATGCACAGATCTTCAACATCGGTCGCCGTTGCGAATTCGCAACCGTGCGACCAAACCTGAATGAGGGCCACAGACTCAGTCAAACACAATATACATGTATACAGTACATCAAATTAAACTGCACAGTCTCCTGGTGCATCCTAGTTGTATTGCATTATGACTAAGACGTAATGTGCTGCATGGCCTATTGAGGCTCGATATATGAGGACATACTGTGTTTGTATATGATTCATAAGTAGTTTTCGTAGTAGGGAGCAAACAAATCTGAATTTTAGCTTTGCTTAATTTCCAAAACTTTTTCTTCAGATACAGAAACTGAAAGTCTAGCCTTCTGTATCCAGAGCTGTCCCCAGATTCTTCATTAGGCCCACCTTAATGTGAAATGATAGTAAAATGATTTAATGTGTCCCAACCAATGTAATGTACTTGACATTTTTATCTCCAGCAGCATAGGTTTTTCATTCTTTAATCACATTTTTTGTGACTTAGGGCCTGATTCAGTTGTGGTTGGAGTTGCTATCAGTGCGGCTTCCTTGGAAGTGTGGGTACAGTGCAAGTAGACATGTCAGCTGTAGGCTAGAAGTAATAGTTCACTTACTGTGACAGCAGTAAGTCACATGAGCAGCTTTTGTGCTGGATAGGAATGCATGGAGCTATTGGCACAGAGCTGTGCGAACGGCTCTCTCAGCCAATCAGCAGTCATGCCATGGCTTTCAACAACATTTTGAAATAGTTCCGGAATCCAAAATCCACGAGATCCGACTCCAAGAAGATTTTGCTTTGTTTTTGGACCCAAACATGGCAGGAAGATCTGAGCTGGGAATCGGATTCTGTAAGTTTGGATGGGTCCGATTTCTAGGTAACCGAACATGCTCATCTCAAGTGAAAATATATAAACACTGTTCTATATAATAATAATAATAATAATTAATAAATATTAATTACAATAATACAAAAGTTATAATGTATGATATATTATTGAGCATGTCCTACATTTGATATCTACCTCAAAAAGCTATCAGATTATATAAACTGCTAAAGTCCTTTCACCGCCATGATCTCCCTCCAGGCCAGTACAGCACTGACAGTACCACTGGTCCTTGAGCTTCTGCAGCAGGTACCCCTGCCCCCTACACAGCCAGTGCGGTGCCATTTATTACTATGTGTAACACAAAGTTGGACTACATGATGGGGTAACATAGGGTTGGGAATGGGAGTGGGGGAAGGGGGTTGGGGAATGGATTGAGTTTGACCAAGCAGATTATTTTTTGCTCATTTGCAAGAAGCACTGCTTTCGGTGCCTCCAAAATCAATGTAATAACTGTGCAGCAATGAAAATGATTAGAGTAATATAAAGAAGATTCTTATGACACAGGTATGTGTCATAAGTATTTTCTTTGCATTATTTTAATCACTAATGACAGGGGAGTCACTGCCTCCCCTGACTGCACGTCCCTGCACACTACTGAGACAGTGATCCCGCACTGGCTGTACTTCCTAGCAGTATTATTATTACACCTGCAGTTTGTCAGTATGCCAAACATGTTTCTAATTTGTGTAAGTTACAAGCTGTAATGTAATCCTTTTTCTCCTGCTGTGAAAACTGCATCTCATGTGTCTCACAGCACTCCCTGGATCTCTCACTTTCTTGCCACAAGAGAAATCCTGATCAATTATCTAGCTGGACTTATTATTATTGTTATTATTATTATTAATGATAATCTTTATTTTATATAGCGCCAACATACAGTATTACACAGTGCAGTTAATATTAACTAACTTTTTATAGCTGCTTACGCACAAGGGCCCTTATTCTGGTTGACATGGAAAGCTGCGAAATTCGCAGTGTCATCTATGCACCGGCAGTCATCCACACGAACACCCATCCCTGCTCGCATGCCGAATATCCCCGCATGCATGTGAATGGATGTTTAGCATAAACATCCATTTGTAGCCTTGCATGCGGGGACAAAATCATTAGATGGTCGCCAACCATTGAATGATTTTGCAAGCTCTTGCAGATCTAAGACACCTCTCTGGTGTCTTAGATCTGGGGGCTCCCTGTACGTGAAGAGGGCTTGTAACTGACTTCTGCTGACGTCCACTGCCCACCCCCGCAACCGCATCACCGGCACATTGACTTGGGCGTTCCCATGGGTGCAGCCCCTCGACGCTGCTGGCGGTCCGCACTGCTAGGTGTGAACGGACCAGCAAATAATCAGTTTGCTGTGCTCGCTCCCACCAAGCAGCTGCACATGTGCATAAAGTTTATGCACAACACTTTTATTGGTAAGCTGCTCAATCAGAGGTCTGTCATTCAGGTGCCAACAGGGAGGGGTAAATCTGGTTAGGAAAAAAAAACAGTTTGTATCCCTATTGCACACTGAATGAGAAATATACATATAATAATCAGATAATACAGAGATCTTGGTTGCATATATCTGCAGATATAGGGTTAAGCCCCCAGGCCGTACGTCAAGGCATCTCTGTCACTGGGGGTCCCTAACACTGGGTATGCGTCTGCAGATATATGCAACCAAGATCTCTGTATTATCTGATTATTATATGTATATTTCTCATTCAGTGTGCAATAGGGATACAAACTGTTTTTTTTTCCTAACCAGATTTACCCCTCCCTGTTGGCACCTGAATGACAGACCTCTGATTGAGCAGCTTACCAATAAAAGTGTTGTGCAGTTGAGAGGCATAGATGGGTCAGCATTAGGAGGGATTGCTGACACCTGAGTGCCATTGGAGAAGCCAGGGGTATCTCCAGGTAAGCTGGCTCTCAGATGTTGTAAGCCATTATCATGTGGCCTTACACTGGGCTATTAGGCCCATAAATTTGTTATTGTGCATGGGATGGGTTTGGGAGTGTGATTCCCCCTTTGTTGGTATGGCTGGTCTGCTCCAGGGTAGCACACCCTAACACTTTATTAACATTTATGTTTTTCCCTATCACATTGTATGTATTATTTTAATCACACCTTCACCTCCCTACATAGCACTTATGTGCTTCTTATTTAACACCTACTAACTTTCATTTGTGTGCTGCCCTGGAGTAGTCAGCCTGTGTCGGCATGTTGGGGGCCCACACCCCAGACCCATACCCAGTGTTAGGGACCCCCAGTGACAGAGATGCCTTGACGTACGGCCTGGGGGCTTAACCCTATATCTGCAGATATATGCAACCAAGATCTCTGTATTATCTGATTATTATATGTATATTTCTCATTCAGTGTGCAATAGGGATACAAACTGTTTTTTTTTTTCCTAACCAGATTTACCCCTCCCTGTTGGCACCTGAATGACAGACCTCTGATTGAGCAGCTTACCAATAAAAGTGTTGTGCAGTTGAGAGGCATAGATGGGTCAGCATTAGGAGGGATTGCTGACACCTGAGTGCCATTGGAGAAGCCAGGGGTATCTCCAGGTAAGCTGGCTCTCAGATGTTGTAAGCCATTATCATGTGGCCTTACACTGGGCTATTAGGCCCATAAATTTGTTATTGTGCATGGGATGGGTTTGGGAGTGTGATTCCCCCTTTGTTGGTATGGCTGGTCTGCTCCAGGGTAGCACACCCTAACACTTTATTAACATTTATGTTTTTCCCTATCACATTGTATGTATCATTTTAATCACACCTTCACCTCCCTACATAGCACTTATGTGCTTCTTATTTAACACCTACTAACTTTCATTTGTGTGCTGCCCTGGAGTAGTCAGCCTGTGTCGGCATGTTGGGGGCCCACACCCCAGACCCATACCCAGTGTTAGGGACCCCCAGTGACAGAGATGCCTTGACGTACGGCCTGGGGGCTTAACCCTATATCTGCAGATATATGCAACCAAGATCTCTGTATTATCTGATCATAAAGTTTATGCGCATGCATAGTTGCAAAACATTGCTCCCCTGTGCGAACGCTCATGTTCAGAATAAACCCTAAGGGGTCTACACATGGTAGTGGCCAGGTTGGGCAATACTTACCTACTTCAAAGTTCTTCTTTTGGGAGTAGTGACCTGCAGGGTACTTCGGAGGGAGGGGCCAGGCCTCTGACATCATAAAGCCCCACCTGCCATGTTGTCAAAATGCTGTGATTCGCAGGTCTGCGGAAAGGGTGGCGCTAAAATAAGGCAAATCACTTAGTTTGAACCACACCCCCTCCCATGAACCTGCAAATGCCTGTGATAATCTCTCGATCCTGCCAACTTCACTAGGGTGCAGGCTGGATGCTGGAGAAAAGTTTAGGGAGATAAAGTATTAGCCATTCAGCTTGTAAGTGCCATATTACAAGTAGTTGTGTTTGACAAAAAATTACAGGAGCTGTTTGTCTTGTGCTTCCGCTTTGTCTCTCTCCAAGGGTTGGTACATATGCCCCTATATCAGTGGTTCCCAAACTGTGCGCCTAGGCTCCCTGGGGTGCCTCGGGGACACTTGCAGGGGTGCCTCGGGTTGGTCGTCCAGGACCAATTCAAATTATTTATGATCAATTATTTCTGGACAAAACCAGTGCTGGTGGCTGCCAATCATAAACTATGTGTACAATCAGAACCAAATCCTGCCCTTTACCACATAACTGAACCTAAGAAGCACATATAAACACAATATACTTCATTTGATATATATTTTTTGGGGCCTAGGGGTGCCGTGGAAAAATTCTGATACTCTAGGGTGCCGTGATTAGAAAAAGGCTGGGAACCCCTGCCCTATATGATTAACAATTCATGAAATTAATATTATGTTCCAGTGACATTAATGTATGAGATGTCGGATAAAACTCAACATGAGCTCAATGCAATTACTGTGAATGATTAAGGATGTGTCAGTCAGAAAAGCAATGTAAGGCCTCGATTTGGAGGCCGATTGAGACTCTATCGATTGATTTGTAGCAAACTACTGGCAACAGTTACTGGCATTCCACACTCTCTCTGCATCTCAGGAATAGAAGTTTATAAGGTGGATATGAAAAAGGGTGGAGTGGTATCAGCACACGTTAGGTGACAACATGTATGACTGTGGTGGTCAGTGCTATATGGGCCCCTGATTTTATCGGCGCTGCTATCTACAAGATATCATGCAGATATGCCAGGCAAATGTATAAACAGCCAGTGGTACTGACCATTCCAACAGCTGGAGGTATCTATTTTGACAGCTTCAGCTATTATTGCAGCATCACCACAGCAGACGCTTCCGGCTACAGGTTGCACAGTAGATCTTGCAATGTTAACAAGATCTCTCGTATGCCCAGTGGAGTCAGTTCGGAGGAGAGAAACATCTAATAGATAATGCTTCACTATGGTAAAGAGGCAAATGCAGGAATAGCTATACTGTCATGATCTGTGCGGGTATAATACATCTAACTGTTAGTCTTTTGTCTGCAAAAGCTGAAGGGTGTTACTGCGTGTCAATGGGGTGATTACATGGAAGAGATATCTTTTGGCTCTGCAGCTAGAGTTGCAGCTAGTTCTGAGTCATGTGTATACGCAGTGCATGCCATTTTTAGTTGCATCTTTTGCAACTTGAATGGGGTAGATGTTTTGTTTACAGTGATGGAGGCTGGTCTCTCGGGCATAGGACTGTCCAATCTTAGTCTCTCATGATTTACGATTATTGTAGGTGGGCAAATTGTGACTTCATTACAGGCTCTAATAGGCCCATGTATGAGTTATAAAATTTGTTGTGTATAATAAATGGTGCTCCAGCCAGTCAGTTCCCAACTGTCATTTTTCAAATATGACAGCAGCTAAATACATGATACTGTAGCCGCTCAAAACAGCCTGTTTGAGCGGCTTTCAGCTCAATGCCGCCCAGTGTGTATGCCACGGTGATAAGCGGTGAGCGCTGCTGCGCGCTCCCTCAACATCGCCGGGAAAGCCGCTCATCTGCTGGTAATACCAGCAGATGAGTGGCTTTGAGGATGGCTTTGCATAGCGCTGTGCTATGCAAAGCTGTCCTCCCCCCTCAGTCGGCGCCGGGCAGGGGGAAAGCTGCTCAGTGTGTATGCACTCACTTTAGGCCCATACACATTAGAAGATTTTCATTTCAAAAGACTTTGCCAAAATCTATGATAGATATATCTTTCACCAAAGTAGTGTGCACACACTTATGCCTCTTTAAGACCGCACTTTTTACCCATTATTTTGCCGTTTTAAAACGGTAATTTGTGCAGTCTGAAAGGTGCAGAGTGAATTTAACGGTTATATTGAACGGTTATATTAAAGACATGCAGTGTGAAAGGGGTTTTAGTAGGCAGACCCATTTTTATAAACGTTTTAAAATACCTGGTCAAAGCCAGTTTTGCCGTCTGAAAGCAGCATTAGCTATTTTCCCCAAAGAGCAAGAGATTTTCAGGAGGCGAAAGACTTTGATGAAAATCTTTCATAGAAAAGGCTATTTACATAATGGGTGGGGTTTATATGTATATATATATATATATATATATTTATATATATATATATATATTGCTGGCGCAGGCCAGTGATGTATACGTTATCGCTGACACTGTCCACCAACGTTTATTAGAATAGGCGGTAATGTATGCATTGCTGGCCTGCGCCATTTAAATAAATACATTGGTGGGCAGTGAGCATTTAAATAAATATACGTTGGTGACAGTGGGCATATAAATATACAAACATTGGTGGGCAGTGTTGGCGGTAACCTATACATTGCTGGCGCACGCTATTAATGTATATGTTACCGCCACCACTGCCCACCAATATTTATCTATTTATATGCCCACTGCCCACCAATATTTATATATTTATATGCACACTGCCCACCAATGTTTATATATTTATATGCCCATTGCCACCAATGTTTGTATATTTATACTGGCTAATAAATATTCATTGGTGCCCAGTGGTGCCGGTGATATATACATTGCTGGCCTGTGCCAGCAATGTATATATTCCCTGGCTAATAGATATTCATTGGTGGCCAGAGGTACCAGTAATATATACATTGCTGGCCTGTGCCAGCAATGTATATATTACTGGCTTAAACAATAAAACATTGGTGGCCAGTGTGCTCCGTATGGAGCAAGGCAGGGGGCGGGGCGAGTCGGGCTGGAGGGGCGGGCTGAGCTGGAGTGGGTGCTGCGGAGCAGGGCTCCCTGTGATGCCGTGCGTATCTGTCAGCAGGGACGGAGGCAGAGGGCGGACGGCTGGAACTGGTGAGTATGCACTTCAGGCACCTGGGGAGCAGGGGGAGGGAGAGGGGTGGTCAGCCAGGCTGAAAGTCTCTCATCTTTCAGCCCGGCGGCCGTGGCGGCCTTATACATCTTGCGATGATGGCTAAAAAACTAGCATCACCGCATCGGTGGCCCATTTCAGTCAGTTATTCAAGAAATCTGAAAAATCTGTTTAATTATTATTTTAGACTCCTCATATAATTTTGTGCCTCCACAATGCTGCCATGTTCAGTATGTGCAGTCTGCTGACCACACATGTAGGCCCTTATTTTGGTTCACTCACAAAGGCAAATTACTTCTCAAATGGATAAAACCATGTGCACTGCAGGTGGGGTTTAACTTCAAAGTGAGATCTATATTGCAGTGTAAAAATATTCCCTGCTATTCCCTGCTCAGAAACAAAATAACTCCCCCAAATCTAATTCTCGCTGCACAAGGTACATCTGCCCCACCTGCAATGCACATGGTTTTGTCCATTTGAAAAGTAATTTTCCTTTGCGAGTGAACCAGAATAAGGGCCGTAATGTGATGACCTTCTGCAGAAACTTGCTGGGATCCAGTAATTATTTTATTGTCTGAAGGGATCTAAGAGCAAAAGAGTCGAATTATACTCACCGATAATTCCTTTTTCTTCCTAGAGATCCCATGGCAGCCATAACACTGGGATGTTTCCCTTCCCCCATAGATCAGACAGGAGTTTTTTCTCTAGGACCGTCCACCTTGGGTATAACAGCCTCCTCCTCCTTCACCTCAGTGTCTTTTGAATGTCTTCGTACTCCTGGAGAAAAAACACAGTAATAACACGGGAGGGCAATAAGTGGCTGCCATGGGATCTCTAGGAAGAAAAAGGAATTATCGGTGAGTATAATTCGACTCTTTCTTCTACGATCCCCATGGCAGCCATAACACTGGGACATACCCAAGTAAAAACACACGGGAGGGATAGCTGCATGAAATATTTAATATGGCGAAGCCAGTCAAACGGACATCGCTCCTTGCAAAAAATGATTCCCAAAGTGGGCAGTAGATACATTAAGTGCGTAATGGTTAGAGAAAGTATGGACCGAGGACCAGGTAGCAGCTCTACAGATCTCAGTAATAGATGCCTTCGCCTTATTCGCCCATGATGTGGAGACTGCCCGAGTGGAATGTGCCTGGACGATAGGGGGCGCCACTTTGTTTTCCTTCTTGTAGGCAAATAGGATAACCTCTCTTATCCATTTCGAGATAGTTTGCTTAACTGGTGCTCCTCCTTTCTTTATTCCTTCTGGAATTACAAATAGATGCTTAGTGGATCTAAAAGTCTTGGTTCTTTCCAGGTATATAGAAATGGCTCTCACCAGATCTAATTTGTGCCACATTTCCTCTTAATTCTGAGGATTTGGATAAAACTCGGGAAGCGTTATCTCTTGATTGAGGTGAAATCTTGAGATAACCTTAGGTAAGAATTGTGGGTGTGTTCTCAGCACCACCCTATCAGGAAACACAATAAGATAGGGTTCCTCAATCCACAGCGCCTGTAGCTCACTCACCCTCCTAGCTGAGGTGACTGCTACAAGAAAGACCACTTTCCAGGTAAGTAGTTTGAGCGGAATGTCTATAAGTGGTTCAAATGGATGTTTGGTTTATACTGTAAGCAATAGGTTTAAGTCCCACGGGGCCACAATCGACTTGATCGGAGGCCTAGTTCTCTTCATGGCCCTGCTGAACCTCTTTACCATCTTCTCTTCAGCTAATGGTCTATCCAGCAGAACACTTAAGGGCGAAACTCGTGCCTTGATGGTGGCTGTTGCTAAACCTAATAGGAATCTGTCAAACAAGAATTGTAATACTTCTCCAGTGGGAATCTTGGAATATTCACCTGAGAACTGACCCCATTCGATGAATTTTATCCATGTCCTGTAATACGCTAATGAGGAGACGTCCTTTCTGGCCCTCAGCATCATATCAGTGACCTGTGATGAGAGATTATGCTTCTTTAGAATTTGCCGCTCAATCTCCACGCCCTTAGACATAATGTCGCGGGTTCTGAGTGTAGTACTGGGCCTTGCTTCAGCAGATCCGGTCTGTTGGGCAACTCCCATGGTTTCTGTACAGATAGTCTTAGGGCATTCGAGAACCAACCCCTCCGTGGCCAATATGGTAGGATTGCCACCAGGTCTACTTTGTCCTCTTGTACTTTCTTTATCACCTTGTTTATCAAGGGAAAAGGTGGAAATATGTACCCTAGTTTAAACTGCCATTTGATTGTAAAGGCATCCAACGTCGCTGCTTGGGCATGATAGTATTTTGAGCAGAATGTCTTCACCTTTCTGTTGGAGTGAGTAGCCATCAGGTCTACCTCCGGAACTCTGAATCTCTGTATTATCTCTCTGAATACATCTTCGTTCAGTTTCCATTCTCCTAGATCCAGCAGCTTTCGACTCAGGAAATCTGCAATTATATTTCTTCTGCCTGGTATGTACACTGCTGAGATAGAGAGAAGATACTTCTCCGCCCATGTCATAATCTCCTCTGACATTCTCATTAGTTTTCTGCTCCTGGTGCCTCCTTGATGATTTATGTGTGAGACCACCGTCACATTGTCTGACATAATTCTGACATGTTTCCCCTCTGTAATTCTTCAATAGGCTTATAGCTTCCCAGACCGCTTGAAGTTCTCTTACATTTGAGGAATTCATTGCTTCTTCCAGGGACCATACTCCCTGCACTGATGCATTCGTCATGTGTGCAATCCAACCAGTTAGGCTGGCATCTGTGGTTAATACCACATAACTCGGACTCTCCAGACTGGATTTCTTCTCCTCCAAGTCTCTTGTCCACCATAATATGGATTTTCTTATTGGATCTTTTAACGCTATTAGATGATGGTCCCTGCATCCTCTTCGGATCAGAGGTAACAGGTACCATTGTAGCTTCCTCATATTTGCCTGGGCCCATGGTATAACCTTTATGCAGGACGTCATCATTCCCAGCAATTGTACTGCCATAATCAGTGTCACCTTCCTTGAATATAGAACTGTCTCTATCATTCCTTGGATTCTCCAACATCTTTCTGGAGAAAGAGCAATGTTGAATTTTACAGAGTCTATTAGTACGCCCAGGAACTGAATATTTTGGCTTGGTGAAAGACGACTCTTGACTTCGTTTATGACCCAGCCGTGTCTCCGTAGAGTTGACAAAGTCAGATCTAGGCCTTGTAGAACTTCTTCCTCTGAGTCTCCAGCGATTAACAGATCATCCAGATATGGCCATATCAGGACTCCTAATTTTCTCAATTAGGCAATCAGGGTGACCAGCACCTTCGTGAATACCCTCAGAGATGTTCTTAGTCCAAAGGGCAGGCACATGAACTGGAAGTGCCTGTTTGACACTGAAAACCTGAGGAATCTTCAGTGAAAACTGTTTACTGGAATGTGATAATAAGCGTCCTTCAAGTCTATAGAAGCTAAGAATGCCCCTTTCTTTATTCCAGCCACTATGGATGTCAAACTCTCCATCCTGAACTTTATCTTCTTTATGTTCTTGTTCAGATCCCTCAAATCCAGGATTGTCCTGTATTCCCAATTGGTTTTCTTCACCAGAAATAAGTTTGAGTAAAACCCCCTTCTGTGATGTCGCCTGGGAATTTCTTCTGCAGCGTTTATTTCTAGCAGTTGTTCTATCTTCAGTAACAACTCTCTCCTTTCTTCCATCAATCTTGGTGTTCTGGATCTTAAAAACCGATCTTGTCTCGGATATCTTGCAAATTCTATTGAATAACCCTTCTGTATTATATTCAGGACCCATCTGTCACCAAACGTCTTTCTCCAGACCTCTGGGAAATTCAATAGTCTTGCTCCTATCTTGATTCCTTGCGGATAGTCATAGTCTTCCACCTCTGTCAGACTGAAATCTTCCCCGAAATGGTTGCCGAAAGGACTGACGTAACTTCTCGCCTCTTTAAAAGATGGTTTAGGTGTTCCTGGGTAAGGAAACCGATTTCTTCTGTCCTGTGGGAGCCGGACAGATTTACCTCCTGACAGTTTCTGAATCATGGCGTCAAGTTTGGACCCGAATAAATAATTTCCCTCAAAGGGTAATGCTGTTAATTTATTTTTGGAATTTGCGTTGGCACTCCATGGCTTTAGCCACAACGCCCTTCTTGCTGTTACTCCAGCTGCCATGGATTTTGACGCAAAGGATACAGAGTCAAGCGATGCTTCACATAAATACTCAATGGATTTCTGCATTATTTCCAAGCTGCTTAATATATATGCTTTAGATATTTTGTCTTCTACATCAGTATGTAGGTTGGCTGCCCAGAGTCTAAGGGCACAGGATACAGATGCAATCGCCACCGATGATTTGAGCGCTCCTGAGGAAGCAGTATGCAACTTTCGTAGAGAGGTTTCTACCTTCTTGTCCATAGAATCCTTGAAGGCTGCTGCGTCTTCTACAGGTATTGTTGATCTTGACGTGAGTTCTGCAACCGCTGCATCCACCTTTGGAATTTTACACCATCCAATAAATTCTTCATCCTTATACGGATACATCTTCTCCACTCTGTTACTAAGGGTGAGCTTCTTGTCCACATTTGTCCACTCCTTAGCAATTATCTCTCTTACTACCAGTGGCGGGCTGGGCCGGGGGGCAGGGTGCCATGTGCCCCCCAGGCCGCTTTATCAATTAATGCTGCGGGCCGCCTCATACACTGAAAAGGGCCCTGGTGGTCCAGTGTATTAAGGGTGGCAGCCGCAGGCAGCTTCTGTCCACCCGGCGCCCGGCCGGTATTATTCATTCTGACGGTGATGTCTCACTCAGTCAGACTATGCTCCGCCGTGGCACGCCGCACACTGGGAGCAAGAGGAGGGAGAGTGACAGTGTATCATGTGCCTTCACCTCGACCCCTCCTGCTCCAGTGTCTGACGTGATGATGGCCGCGCTGCAGCATGTGGTGGCTGGCGTCGCACAGCAGCCCACAGCTCCTCCATGTACTGTCAATGGCAGGCTGCCATTGACAGCTTCCAAAGCTGCTCGCCATCGCCGATCTACCTTCATCCCTGCTGCTGCTGCTGCTTCAGGGGACACACGCAGGGCAGCAGCACAGAGGTAGGAATGGGGGGGGGGGGGTTTCTGGGTATAGGTTGCCAGAGAACGGGGGAAGCACCAGATTAAAGAATAGAGCCTAGTTTCGGCCCTGCACAGGCGCAGCTAAATTAAGTCCCTTACCACCTAGCATGTGCCCTGGCTGGCAGCGCCCAAGCAGCGGCCCCAGGCTCCCCAGGGCTCCAGGATGCAGAGCAGATCATGGCAGTCCTGCACCCCCCAATGTGTGCCCTGGCCAGTGGATCCCAGGTCCCCAGACACCAGGATGCAGAGCAAGGCAGCAGCTTAATGAAAGGGACAGTTAAAGTTGTTTGGTGCCCTCACTTGCACCCAGGTGGCCCCAGAAGCAGGCAGCCAGCAAGTGGGCATTACAGGGTTTGATATTATGTGTAATGGGCATTATGGCACGTGTAATGGGTGTGTGACATGTAATAATCATTACAGTGTAAATTTTTGTCTCCCTATTTTTGGTTTGGCTGGCTCTTAGATTAACAGAAAATTTGTTAAGACCTGGTATAAAGTGTAATGAACATCACAGTGTCTGGCTTAACCTGTAATGGGCATCACGGTGTGTGGCGTAACCTGTAATGGGCATCATGGCATGTAGCGAAACATGTAATGGGCATCACAATGTGTGGTGTAACGAGTAATGGGCATAAGGGTGTGTGGTGTATCATGTAATGGGCATCACGGTGTTTGGCGTAACCTGTAATGGGCATCATGGCATGTAGCGAAACATGTAATGGGCATCACAATGTGTGGTGTAACGAGTAATGGGCATAAGGGTGTGTGGTGTATCATGTAATGGGCATCACGGTGTTTGGCGTAACCTGTAATGGGCATCATGGCATGTAGCGAAACATGTAATGGGCATCACAATGTGTGGTGTAACGAGTAATGGGCATAAGGGTGTGTGGTGTATCATGTAATGGGCATCACGGTGTTTGGCGTAACCTGTAATGGGCATCATGGCATGTAGCGAAACATGTAATGGGCATCACAATGTGTGGTGTAACGAGTAATGGGCATAATGGTGTGTGGTGTATCATGTAATGGGCATCACAGTGTTTCGCGTAACCTGTAATGGGCATCATGGCATGTAGCAAAACATGTAATGGGCATCACAATGTGTGGTGTAACGTGTAATGGGCATAATGGTGTGTGGCGTAGCATGTAATGGGCATCACAGTGTGTGGCTTAGCGTGTAATGGACATTGCGGTGTTCAGCGTAATATGTAATGGGCATTATGGTGTACTGCCAGTAAAATGTGCAATAAAGTATGCGATAAGCCTTTGAAAATGTTATCTGCAAATCCATTTTTACCATCAAATGATTTTCCTAGTGTGTGCAGTCTGTGCGTAGCCCATGACTTACTCTGGTGCTGCGATAGAAACAGGAACAGCGCCAGAGCTGATGTCACAGTCTGTGACTGTTATTTATGGGCCAGTGCTCTGGACTTGCCCCCCAGGCTAAAAGTTGCCAGCCAGCCCCTGCTTACTACTTTGTTAACTGGGAAGGACCTTCCTTTTCTGGATCTGTCTTCGAATAGAGGATCCTTTTCAACTGAAGTACCTGGGGCTTCCTGGTAGTTCATCGCCTTATATATGTTCTTTAATACGTTTTCCACAATATTAACCCCTTCCCGACATTTGACGTATATATACGTCATGACTTCTAACTGTCACTGCGTCTAGAGACGCAGTGACAGAGGGACGATGTCTGCTGTCCCTGACAGCAGACATGTCCCTGCATGCCCAGGGGGGGCTGCGATGCCGCCCCCCCGTCGGCGATCGCTGTGATTGGCTGTTAAGTGTGAACAGCCATTCACAGCGTTTTCTGTGTCACCGGCGAATAACGTTCGCCGGTGACACAGGGATCGGAGGTGATTGGTGCTGTAAAGTACAGCACCAATCACCGCGGGGTGTAAGGGTGACACTGGTGTCACCCCACCTCACCCCGCCCGCCCCCAAAGGCCGTGATTGGTTCGTCGGACCGACGAACCAATCACAGCCATGGAGGGGGGTTTAAACTAACGGTGACTGCACTGCAGACGCCATTCCGGTCTGGAATTGCGTGCAGTGCGGTCACCGTACCCAGCTGCCGCGATATACTGACCAGAACCCCTCTAAATACTTACCTGATCACTGCCTGGATCTTGCTTATTCTTGTGACATCCTGTGACATCCTGTGCTGTGTTGTGCTGCTGCGAGTTATTAGATAGAGAGATAGAGAGAGAGAGATAGAGAGAGATAGAGAGGCCTAGTGACAGAGAGTGCTATATTTTGTGCTGCTGCAGTGTGATAGAGCTATAGATAGAGAGATAGAGAGAGATAGAGAGAGAGAGAGAGAGAAAGATAGAGATAGATAGAGAGATAGTGACAGATTGTGCTATATATTTTTTATATAACTGACTGCTGCCCCCCCTTTTGTGCTGATCAGTATAAATTAACTGATCAGCAACTTTTTGGGGGCGCAGGTTTTTTTTTTAGATATATATACCTGTCAGTGCTGCTGCTGCAGTGTCATAGAGTGAGAGATAGAGAGATAGAGAGAGATAGTGACAGAGAGTGATAGAGACTGCTATATTTTGTGTCTGCTGCCCCCCTTTTGTGCACCCCCAGCAACTTTTTGGGGGTGCAGGGGTTATTTTTCATATATATAACTGTCAGTGCTGCTGCTGCAGTGTCATAGAGTGATAGATAGTGAGAGATAGAGAGATAGAGAGAGATAGTGACAGAGAGTGATAGAGAGTGATATATTTTGTGTCTGCTGCCCCCGCCTTTTGTGCTGATCACTATATCTGAGGTGATCAGCAACTTTCAACTTTTTGGGGGTGCAGAGGTTTTTTTTTTTATATATACCTGTCAGTTGCTGCCAGTTGCACTGTCAGTTGCACCAAAGGTTGTGCACCTGCTGCCCCTCACTGGTAATCAGTGTCGCATCACTGATCACCTTTTTTTTTTTGTGGGTGCTGTGGGGTCTTTTTTTAATTTTTTTTTACACACACTGTGATTTTGTGGGTGTCCTGTGGCCACTGTGCGCTGATCAGTGACGTACATCACTGATCAGCTTTTTCGGCACAGGGTTGATCTATTTTTTATTTTTTTTTTGATCAAATTCCTGTTGCCTTTGAGCGCTGTTCAGTGACGGACGTTACTGACCAACATCTGTGCTCAATTTTTGGCGCAGGACCTTTTTTTTTTTTTTTAACCCCTTCAAATTTTTTTTTTTTAACCCCTTCAATTATTTTTTTTTTTTAACCCCTTCAATTTTTTTTTTTTGTATAAAGTATTTTTTTTTTCTGCACTACATACACACTACACACTACATACCCCCCGGGTTGAAATAAAGTTTGTACCCCCCCCTACACTATACACGTGTTGAAACATTTCACTACCAGTAACACAAAAATAAAAATGGCATCCCAAATGTCATCCCAAATGTCCTCCCAAATGTCATCCCAGTCATCCAGAAGAATGTATTCAGTGGAGGAGGCATATGCCATGCTTGCCTCTGACTCTGACACAGCCAGTGAGGCAAGCGGGGAATTTGAAGGATTCGTCTTAAGCTCCTCTTCCTCCTCTGGTGATGAGGGACCCCCTCAACGACGCCCCCGTAGAGCAGCTGAGACCCCCCCCCAATAATTGATCTCGTATGGACCCCACCACCAGACAATTTTGAGCCCCAGGTTCCTGAGTTTTTTGCCATGCCAGGAATCCAATTTGATTCCACAGGTCTCAGAGAAATTGACTTTTTTAAATTATTTTTCTCTGATGATTTTATAAATTTAATGGTGGACCAAACTAATTTATATGCCCAGCAGTTTATTGCTCAAAACCCCACGTCATCATTTGCTAGGTGGACCCCTGTAGATGCAGTAGAGATGATGACGTTTTGGGGTCTGGTGTTTCATATGGGCATAGTAAAAAAGCCAGAAATTAGGCAATATTGGAGTACAGATGTTCTGTACAGCACCCCATTTTACCGTATGGCCATGCCCCGGGCTCGATTTGAGACGATCCTTAAATTTTTGCATTACAACGATAATGCACAGTGCCCACCCAGAGATGATCCCACCTTTGACCGGCTATTCAAAGTCAGGCCGGTCATTGATCATTTCAGTGCCAAATTTGAAGAGATGTACATCCCAGATAAATTCATTTGCATAGACGAGTCCCTTATACATTTTAAAGGAAGGGTTAAATTCCGCCAGTACCTTCCCAGTAAGAGGGCAAGGTATGGCATAAAAATGTATAAGCTGTGTGAAAGCACCTCAGGGTACACTCACAGGTTTAGGGTATATGAAGGGAAGGATTCAAGAATTGAACCGCCAGAATGCCCCCCCTCCCTCGTAGGTGTTAGTGGAAAAATTGTCTGGGATTTAGTGCACCCCTTCCTGGATAAAGGTTATCACCTCTATGTGGATAACTTTTACACTAGCATCCCCTGTTTAAGGCCCTTGGTTCAAGAGGTACAGCAGCTTGCGGTACTGTGCGCAAGAACCAAAGAGGCCTCCCAAAAACGCACATTGCCCAAGTAATGAGAAGGGGTGAAAGCAGGGGAATATGCACCGAAAATATGTTGTTGGTCAAATATAAGGACAAGAGGGATGTCCTTATACTGACAACAATTCACGGAGACAGTACCACCTCCGTCCCTGTACGAGGTACCAGTACCCACACCTCAAAACCTAATTGTATCCTGGATTACAATAGGTACATGGGCGGAGTGGATCTTTCAGATCAGGTACTGAAGCCGTACAGTGCCCTGCGGAAAACAAAAATCTGGTACAAGAAGCTGGCCGTGTATATCATCCAGATGGCACTGTATAACGCTTACGTGCTATTCCGTTCTACCGGCCAGAGGGGGACATTTATGCACTTTCAAGAGGAAGTCATAAAGGGCCTAATATTTGGGAACCAGCAGGCAGAGGGCCCCAGTACTTCTAGTACTGGCCCCCGTATTGTACCAGGGCAGCATTTTCCGAACGAAATCCCCTCCACTGCAAGAAAGGGCAGGACACAAAAAAGGTGCAAAGTTTGCTATAAAAAGGGAATAAGAAAGGAAACTATTTTCCACTGTGAAACTTGCCCCGACAAACCCGGCCTATGTATAAAGGAGTGTTTTAAAATATACCACACATCTATGGATTATTAGGTTCATCATTTCACCGTGCTTCGGGGGTCTTGCTAATGCCACATAGCACCCACCAACATTCCACCAGAATCTGAGCTGCAAAATCCAAAAATCACTCCTTCCCTTCTGAGTCCTGCCATGCACCCAACTGGTATTTTTTGGTCACATATGAGGCATTGCCATACTCGGGAGAAATTGGGGCACAGATTTTGGGGTGCTTTTTCTCCTTCATACCTTCTGAAAATGAAAAATTTTGAGCCAGAACTGCATTTTTGTGTAAAAAAATTTAATTTTTCATTTTCACTGCCCAGTTGTACCACAATTGGTGAAACCCCTGGGGGTTTGAAATGTACACTATACCCCTAGATGAATTCCCTGAGGGGTGTAGTTTGCAAAATGGGGTCACTTGTGGGAGGGTTTCACTGTATTGGTGCTTTGGGGGTCTTGCTAATGCGACATAGCACCCACCAACATTCCACCAGAATTTGTGCTGCAAAATCCAAATATCACTCCTTCCCTTCTGAGTCCTGCCACTTTTTGGTCACACATGAGGCATTGCCGTACTCGGGAGAAATTGGGGCACAGATTTTGGGGTGCTTTTTCTCCTTCATACCTTCTGAAAATGAAAAATTTTGAGCCAGAACTGCATTTTTGTGTAAAAAAATGTAATTTTTCATTTTCACTGCCCAGTTGTATCAAAATTGGTGAAACCCCTGGGGGTTTGAAATGTACACTATACCCCTAGATGAATTCCCTGAGGGGTGTAGTTTGCAAAATGGGGTCACTTGTGGGGGGGTTCCACTGTATTGGTGCTTTGGGGGTCTTGCTAATGCGACATAGCACCCACCAACATTCCACCAGAATTTGTGCTGCAAAATCCAAATATCACTCCTTCCCTTCTGAGTCCTGCCACTTTTTGGTCACACATGAGGCATTGCCGTACTCGGGAGAAATTGGGGCACAGATTTTGGGGTGCTTTTTCTCCTTCATACCTTCTGAAAATGAAAAATTTTGAGCCAGAACTGCATTTTTGTGTAAAAAAATGTAATTTTTCATTTTCACTGCCCAGTTGTATCAAAATTGGTGAATCCCCTGGGGGTTTGAAATGTACACTATACCCCTAGATGAATTACCTGAGGGGTGTAGTTTGCAAAATGGGGTCACTTGTGGGGGGGTTCCACTGTATTGGTGCTTTGGGGGTCTTGCTAATGCGACATAGCACCCACCAACATTCCACCAGAATCTGAGCTGCAAAATCCAAAAATCACTCCTTCCCTTCTGAGTCCTGCCATGCACCCAAATGGTATTTTTTGGTCACATGTGAGGCATTGCCGTACTCGGGAGAAATTGGGGCACAGATTTTGGGGTGCTTTGTCTCCTTCATTCCTTGTGAAAATGAAAAATTTTGAGCCAGAACTGCATTTTTGTGTAAAAAATTTAATTTTTCATTTGCACAGCCCAGTTGTATCAAAATTGGTGAAACCCCTGGGGGTTTGAAATGTACACTATACCCCTAGATGAATTCCCTGAGGGGTGTAGTTTGCAAAATGGGGTCACTTGTGGGGGGGTTCCACTGTATTGGTGCTTGGGGGGTCTTGCTAATGCGACATAGCACCCACCAAAATTCCACCAGAATCTGAGCTGCAAAATCCAAAAATCACTCCTTCCCTTCTGAGTCCTGCCATGCACCCAAATGGTATTTTTTGGTCACATGTGAGGCATTGCCGTACTCGGGAGAAATTGGGGCACAGATTTTGGGGTGCTTTTTCTCCTTCATACCTTCTGAAAATGAAAAATTTTGAGCCAGAACTGCATTTTTGTGTAAAAAAATGTAATTTTTCATTTTCACTGCCCAGTTGTATCAAAATTGGTGAAACCCCTGGGGGTTTGAAATGTACATTATACCCCTAGATGAATTCCCTGAGGGGTGTAGTTTGCAAAATGGGGTCACTTGTGGGGGGGTTCCTCTGTATTGGTGCTTGGGGGGTCTTGGTAATGCGACATAGCACCCACCAAAATTCCACCAGAATCTGAGCTGCAAAATCCAAAAATCACTCCTTCCCTTCTGAGTCCTGCCATGCACCCAAATGGTATTTTTTGGTCACATGTGAGGCATTGCCGTACTCGGGAGAAATTGGGGCACAGATTTTGGGGTGCTTTGTCTCCTTCATTCCTTGTGAAAATGAAAAATTTTGAGCCAGAACTGCATTTTTGTGTAAAAAATGTAATTTTGCATTTGCACAGCCCAGTTGTATCAAAATTGGTGAAACCCCTGGGGGTTTGAAATGTACACTATACCCCTAGATGAATTCCCTGAGGGGTGTAGTTTGCAAAATGGGGTCACTTGTGGGGGGGTTCCACTGTATTGGTGCTTGGGGGGTCTTGCTAATGCGACATAGCACCCACCAACATTCCACCAGAATCTGTGCTGCAAAATCCAAAAATCACTCCTTCCCTTCTGAGTCCTGCCATGCACCCAAATGGTATTTTTTGGTCACGTGAGGCATTGCCGTACTCGGGAGAAATTGGGGCACAGATTTTGGGGTGCTTTTTCTCCTTCATACCTTCTGAAAATGAAAAATTTTGAGCCAGAACTGCATTTTTGTGTAAAAAAATGTAATTTTTCATTTTCACTGCCCAGTTGTATCAAAATTGGTGAAACCCCTGGGGGTTTGAAATGTACACTATACCCCTAGATGAATTCCCTGAGGGGTGTAGTTTGCAAAATGGGGTCACTTGTGGGGGGGTTCCACTGTATTGGTGCTTGGGGGGTCTTGCTAATGCAACATAGCACCCACCAACATTCCACCAGAATCTGAGCTGCAAAATCCAAAAATCACTCCTTCCTTTCTGAGTCCTGCCATGCACCCAAATGGTATTTTTTGGTCACATGTGAGGCATTGCCGTACTCGGGAGAAATTGGGGCACAGATTTTGGGGTGCTTTTTCTCCTTCATACCTTCTGAAAATGAAAAAATTTTGAGCCAGAACTGCATTTTTGTGTAAAAAATTAAATTTTTCATTTTCACTGCCCAGTTGTACCACAATTGGTGAAACCCCTGGGGGTTTGAAATGTACACTATACCCCTAGATGAATTCCCTGAGGGGTGTAGTTTGCAAAATTGGGTCACTTGTGGGGGGGTTCCTAAATTTTAGCATCTTATGGTGCCTAGAAACCTACATGGTGCCTAAAAAATTATCTCATAAAAAGGAGGCTCCAAAATCAAGTAGGTGCTCCTTCTATTATGAAGCCTGTGGTTTGGTCAACGTGCACACTAGGGCCACATATAGGATATTTATGAAAACAAAAGAATTGGGGGAATCAATTTTTAGTCACATTTCTCTAGTAAAATGTACTGTGTTCCTTAGAAAAAATTATTAAAATTGCAAATCTGCAAAAAAAATGAAATTTTGAAATTTCACCTACACTTTGTTTTAATTCCTGTGAAACACCTAAAGGGTTAACAAACTTCCAAAATGCTGTTTTGAATACTGTGAGGGGTGCAGTTTTTGAAATGGTATCATTTATGGGGGTGTCTCACATACAAGTCCCTCAAAGTCACATCAGAACTGAACTGGTCCCTAAAAAAATCAGTGTTTGAAATTTTCTTGAAAATTTGAGAATTTGCTATTCATATTGTAAGCCTCCTAGTGTCCAAAAAAATTAAAAGGAAGTTGAAATAATGATGGAAACATAAAGTAGACATATGGTCTATGTTAGTTATTAACTATTTTGAGTGGTATGATTATTTGTCTCACAAGCAGAAAATTTAACATTTTGCAAATTGCTAAATTTTCCATTTTTTTACGACATTTTGGTATTTTTCACAAAAAAACACAGACTGTATCGACCCAAATTTACCACTAATTTGAAGTACAATGTGTCACGAAAAAACAATCTCAAAATCACTGGGATAAGTAAAAGCAAAAAAAAGTTATCCCCACTTAAGTGATACATGTCAGATTTGAAAAAAAGGGCTCTGTCAGGAACGCAAAAACTGGCTCTGTCAGGAAGGGGTTAAGATTGAAGGTTCTATCATCCTCAATTTCACCCGATTCATTCGTGGAATCCCTTATTGGATCATCCATACCTGATGAACCATCATCCTGACTCAGCCCAGCTTGTGATCTGGATCTCTTTGCTGTCTGTGACTGTACAAATTCATCTTTAGATACGAAATTTTGCTTTATCCATGACATAAGTTCCTTTAATATCTCAGTATGATCTGATTTCTTCTTTATAACTTCCCTTATGGGATCCTTATGTTTTACTTCACAATCTTCACATAATGATTTGTTTTGACTAGCAGAAAACACCTTGTCACATGACATGCAATTTGACTCAATATATTTCTTCTTAGAAACCCTTTTCTTCGGTACAGGGGTACCTTCTGTAGGCACACTATAAGAAATAATAAAGTATACTAAGTAACTTGAAAATAAAACATCTAAATGCCCAAAACCAAAGGGCTTACCTCACAGGGGCATTATCCAGCTTAGGGGGAGAAGGCACATCCATATCAGCAACAGCTAACTCCAGAACAGCGTGTGATGCCATGAGTAGCGTTTATGCTGTGTTTAAATAGGGCGCCATAACCCTTAAAGCGCCGTCCGTGCAACAGTCAGGATGGCTGAGCGGAGCAGATATTGTTTCCCCTGTTTCCGGGAACACACTTTGTGCGCACACACAGATAGCTCTGGGCGGAAGTCAGACGCCGCCGCGTACTTCCGCCCTTACAGTGCTTAACACTGCAGCGTGCAGTCGCGGCTTACAGCCCGGACTGGCGCATGTCTCTAGCCCAAGCTGCCTTCTTATGCCTTGACTCCCGGCCACAGCTGCTGTCTCCATGCCGGACTCCAAGCTCCAGAATGTATGTACATACCAATTACTTTCTGCAGACGTAAACGGGCGTATGTGCAGGGGTATAGATAAATCCAATCCCCCTCACATCTTCTTCTCCCCAGGAAGCCACTCCATAATAAGAGGTAACCCTGTTTGAAAATAAACAAATACTCCTACTCTGTCCTCTCTAAACGGAGACAGGAAAAAAAGACACCGAGGTGAAGGAGGAGGAGGCTGTTATACCCAAGGTGGGCAGTCCTAGAGAAAAAACTCCTGTCTGATCTATGGGGTAAGGGAAACATCCCAGTGTTATGGCTGCCATGGGGATCGTAGAAGAAATAGTTTGATGACCCCTGGTCTAAAGATATAAGAGGTTGATAAGTGTTTTGAAGTGACACAGGTAATATCACCTGATATCATAGCATACATTATGTGCCCCCATAACTATCAAAGCCTGATCATAACCCAATCAAAACAAATCATATAATTATCGGGCAAATGGTTATTAAAAGAGGACTGCTACCAACCTGCATGTGCATCCATCTTCTGACTTCACTAACAAGCTGCTATCACAATGGACCTGACTACTGTACCTAGAACATTGATTTGGATCTCATACCATATAGCCATCCATGTACAGTAACATGATTGGCCCGGTAGTGAGACTAGGGGCCTTATTTTGGTTCACTCTTTCTGACAAAATCCTTCTTAGATGGACAAAACCATGTGCACTGCAGGGGGGCAGATGTAAAATGTGCAGAGAGAATTAGATTTGGGTGAGTTATTTTGTTTCTGTGAAGGGAAAATACTGGCTGCTTTATTTTTACACTGCAATATAGATCTCACTTTGAAGTAAAACCCCACCCAAATCTAATTATATCTGCACAAGTTACATCTGCCCCACCTGCAGTGCACATGGTTTTGTCCATCTAAGAAGGATTTTGTCAGAAAGAGTGAACTAAAATAAGGCCCTAGGTGTGTACTGCCAAAAGTTATGTCATTGTCATAGGTGGAAAAAAATATTATCAATTTTGAACTTCCAAAGTGCTAATAAAACCCTTACTGTTCATAAACAGCATATTTCCTGGTATAATCTAATTATATGTTAAAAAATGTTGGATTCAGTGTGAATTGTTTCTAGGGTACAGTGGGTTTAGTTTTTAGATTAGTGTCTGTTCTATTATCTACCTGTTAATGTCAAGGTTAAAGCCGTAAATTATCAGTTTTTATATATTTGTAAAAAATTAAATGAAGTGACTTATTTTTTTTTTAAACTAAAGACAATCGCTCACATGTCATTTATTAACCTTCAGTCCCTAATTACATTTGAAATGCACTTCCAGAGGTTTTCTTCTCGTTTCCACATTATAAACTGCACAATTTGTTACTCTCTGAGCATGTTGCCTGGCAACACAACTCTGACTAATAATGTGTTCCACCTGATTGCAGTTGCCTTTGCATACAACTATTAAGGAAATGTGCAATGACCATGTAATCAGAATAATATTTTTTTTAGATATTTTAAAAATTGATTCTTCTTTTAACAAAAATATGTGTAACCTATAGTAGCATGCTCTATGTTACACTGTGCAACAGTATGTAACAGCCCCATTGCCACTGCTTCTCACTGTAGCAGACATGAGATGGGACGCAGCATCATCGTATATCTGACTGAGATTGTGGCACTTGGCTGTTACATCATGGCTAAGTGCCACATTACCAGTACAACACTGGCATGGAGCAGCAGCAGCTTCACATATGAAGAGCTAATTGTAGCTTTCCCTTCAGGTCAGCAGCTTTAGCTGGGAACATAGCAGGGGCATTAAAATCAGTGGATAATTAATATTATAGGCCTGAAAGCAGGTCAGAGGCGGTGTAAATGGGACATGCCGTGTCCCTTTACATGGGACTTCTACCCAGGTCCTGACCTGGGTAGAACACGGCTAGGACCTGGGTAGAGGGCGGTGTAAATGGGTACGCCAGGTCATCCAAAGTGCCCATTTCATGGACATTTAAAAGGCTATGCATTGAGCCTTAAGCAAGCTGCGTATTCCCTTACACACCGTCTTGGAGTTTTCCATATATCGAGTGGCTCTCCCAGCCACCAGAATGGTGGGGAAATCTCCGATAACCTCTGCTAGCTGCTCACCTCCCTCCCCCTTAGGGGTGCGCACATACAGAGCACAACTGGGCAGTTCAGGGGGCCTGAGAACACAATATGTGCCGAATCGCATCATCTTAGCCTCCATCCACTGCTATACAATGCCTGTTTTCTCTGCACTGTGTAGTGCGAGGTGGAGCCATGATGATGCAGCACACCCTCTATACAGCACCCCTTTACATGGGCAACCTATGGCTCTCCAGCTTTTGTGAAACTACACATACTAGCATGCATTGCCACAGTTTTAACATTCCCCAATAGCCGAACTGTGGCAAGGCATGCTTGGACTTGTAGACTGAGAATTGCCCAGTCTGTATGGGCCTTTAGGATAAAATACACGCTATAGCGCATATTTGTAAATACAGAATGTGTTTGATTTTTTTAATCCCATACACTGCACATTATATTTACAGTAGGTCAGTGGAGAGGGGCAGGGTCAATATGACATTATTAAATAGAATCATTAAATTTTGGCTCTGCTCCCTCCCAGTAGATCCACAAATTACTGTATTTTTCCCAAGCGATCACATGGTGCAGGTCCAGCTTCCATCTACTTCAGCGTACGTACGTACGTACAGGGCCAGCACCACCACTAGGCAGCTCTAGGCATTTGCCTTGGGTGCCCGGCACCCTCATCCCCCCCTCCCCCTCCATGGTTTGTGGATGAATTAAGATGTTTGTGCTGCAGGGAGGAGGGGGGATATCAGGACTCGGGAGAAGTTGCCCAGTGCCGCCGGGGGGAGGAGGGATGTCGACCACCACTGCAGCGCTGAGTGGAGGAGTGGGGGGGTTGTCGGAAGTAGCTGCCCAGCGTCGCCCCCCCCCCCCCCCCCCCTGTGGATCCCGGTAAACGGCGCCCGCAAACCCCCACCCCCGCCCCGTGCCATGGAGCAGGTCGGCATCAGCCGCATCCACCCCCCCTTCCTGAAACTGGTCAGTGTGGGAGGGGATCGAAGGGGGGCGGGTGATATTGTACATACTGTACACATAGGGCTCTTAATAATTTTGTGCAAAGTTGTAGTTTTCTCAGAGAACATCAGCAAACACTGGCTTACATTTTGAGCTGCAATTATGGTCATCTCTGCATTAACTGCAGCTACTGTTATAGCTACTGAAACATTATTTTTATACAGGGCGTGATTCTGGTACATTCGCAAAAGCAAACTCCAGAGAGAGTTACATTTGGGTGAGGTGTGTTCAAACGGAATTCTAAATTGCAGTGCAAGAATAAAGCAGCCAGTATTTACCCTGCACAGAAACAAAATAACTCCACCAAATGTAACTCTCTCTGCACAAGTTGTGAGATGGTACTGGACTGGACAAGATAAGTATGACGGGAGCTTTATCAAAGCTTGAAGAGAAACAAAGTACACAGCTTGTGTCATTTTTCAAACACAGCTTGTAACATGGCAGTCAGGAGCTGATTGGTTGGCCCTGTACCTTATTTTCCCCAAAGGCCTGGAATATGAAATGCAACATAGAGCAATGACATTGTATGATTTGAAAATGCATGTGTGTATGTGTGTGTCTGTTGTAAATGCCTGATCAAGAAAGTTAGTCTTGAAAAGATGAATTTAAAATGTATTGTTAGCCAATAAAATTCATGTTGTTACCGCCTGAGGTCCTGCGCCCTTCCAAACCACAGATTTTTGTCCAGTATGCCCTGTACATTGAAATAATGTACCTAACTGAACTATCATTTTCAATGCGGCACATCATAAGATCATAGTTTCAAAAATGTAAATAGAGAATAAGGCTGAGGGCCTTAATAGTATATACATACCACTTCTGCCTTTTGTCCTGCAGCATTTCAAAACAGTTTATCATCTATACAGTATATATGTCTAGTGTCCATGAGTCTCCAAAACACTGCCATTTGCTGGCAGAGAGTGAAACTACATCTCTTTCTCACACATGCACAAACACAGACACATATATATATATATATATATATATATATATATATATATATGTTTAGTGTCCATGTGTAATCGAAACACTGCCATCTGCTGGCAGCAAGTGAAACTACATATTTCACACATACAGAAACACAGAGGCAATCACAAGGTAGCAGACTAGCTTTCGAAGCTTTTGCTTCGAGCAGGCGTAGCTAGCTTTAGAATAATTGTAAATACTGCTCACAGGAATAAAGTTTTAAAGTAACAGTTTATCAATTACAACATTGCTATACTGTATGTTATGGCTGAAATAGTACATACCTGGTGTTGGGATGTGGAAGCACTGAACTGAGATGCTAGCCCCTCTACAATGTTAGCTTCAGAAAGTAAGGCCCTCTCCCCTTTGTTTTCTCTTCATATTTAAGCAGTCTGTGCCTTGTAATTATATTTTATATACAAGTATAATTTGTACATATGCTACTTGTAATTGTTCTTTCCCCTATACCAGGGGTTCCCAATCTTTTTCTAATCACGGCACCCTAGAGTATCAGAATTTTTCCATGGCACCCCATAGGCCCCCAAAAATATATATCAAATTAAGTAGATTGTGTTTATATGTGCTACTTAGGTTCAGTTATGTGGTAAAGGGCAGGATTTGGTTCTGATTGTACACATATTTTATGATTGGCAGCCACCAACACTGGTTTTGTCCAGAAATAATTGATCATAAATAATTTGAATTGGTCCTGGACGACCAACCCGAGGCACCACTGCAAGTGTCCCGAGGCACCCCAAGGAGCCTAGGCGCACAGTTTGGGAACCACTGCCCTATACAGTATATGGCATAACATAACCCTTTGTTCTGTTAATAGTGAGCTCTAGTCAAGAGCCAGTAAAGCCCCACCTGCAGTGCACTTGAATTTGTCCATTAATGAAGGAGTTTGCTATTGCAAACCAAGTAGTTTACTTGTCCTTGACCTATGACTAATGTAGAAAATGGGTTCCGGATAGAAGTCAAAAGTAATTAAGTTTACTCCATATGGCTGACATGCATTAGGTCGAAAGGTAAAAAGTTGACATGGTCAAAAGGAATGCAAACATGACCACGTTTTCCATTTTTTTGGTACTTTTTAATCATTTACCATCTACGTGGACTATTATTGGAAATAATAACCTGTGCTGAGCGCAACAGTAGCGGAGGAGCTACATGTGAAGTACATTTCGTTATCTTTACAAAACAATACAAAATAACTTTTCACTGTGTTTTATCTTTTTGTGGTGCCTACATTTTTCATGTTGACCTATTGGCCCTGTCAATCTTTTGCCTCAGTCGACTGTATGGGGTCGACCCATTGACTGCTTACCTATTTCTGGTCGACCCAATGTGATCAACATGTTTAATATATTACACTCTTTACAATGGTAAGGTAATTAGGTCAGTTATCAAATAGAAACAAGTTCAACAGTAAAAATAGCCTGACTTTATTTAGATTTTTGTATTATGAGACTTGCTAGATCTAATTTGCAAGAAAAAAAATATGGAGCAGGTATTTTTAGCATGCTGTGGTCATTAGTAGCAAAGTGACTGTAGAAATTGCTGTAGGTTTTAGATCGTTGTATTCATGTATAAAAAGACAGGTGTTATTGATTATGCAAAAATACTTAACCCTTAAACTTAAAAACTGGAAAAATTGTAGTGTTATATTTTCAAGAGTCAATTTTTGTGTGGTCCATTTTGTTTAACTTTTGGCAGTTTTGCTTATTATTTGTATGCACTGCAAAGCATAGACCAGGATACACATGTGCATATACTGTAGAACTAGGATTGGGTGCGAAGATGTTTATACAATGCCTGGGTAATAGTACCTGACAGAAATAGGTGCACTTTGCTGACATCTGGACAACATTGCCTTTTGATAAATATGGTGTGTTTGCATGGGGGGCCTGGTCAGTGAGGGAGCCCACCATTGGTCCTACCTTTGCAGTGCCAGTGAGAGTAGTAACTTCTCTCCCTCCAACTTCCTATACAGCATTACACTCTCCCCGAGACCTGCTGACATACCTATATAACCATTTCTAGCTCTGTCTGTCCCCACTCACTATCATGGCTCCTTTCCCTCGGTCTTGTCTCTTCTCCAACTTTTCCCTCCAACCTGTATCTCTCTCCCCCCCCCCCCCCCCCCCCCCCCCCCCACACACACACACACACACACTCTTATTGTTATGGAGTTGAGTTAGCTGCAAACTTTTCCATGGCAACTACTCTAGAACAAGAAGAAAAGAGTCACATGGTGCACATCCAGCCATTACTGCCAGCTTTGCCCTATATGCTCCAATGCGATGGGGAGAAAGGTCTCATTCGGCTACCTCAGGGCTCACCTTGGTGACATGCTGGGCCCCCTGCACCTTCTGCTGTTACTGGACACCTGGGGGAGTGGTGATCTTAGTCAGTTGCAGGCTGTGATAGGTCTGATATTTTACATGTGTGTTTTGTACTGTATCTGTAATAGTGACTGCTATGAGCAGACAGGCTGACAAGCAGTCATCCATGCTTATCTCCTACCTCTGCACTTTATCACGATTACTCTTCTTTATCAGGAACCTAAGGCTCTTAACACCTTATACCCCTTTCACATTGCATTTTGGACCTGGGTTATTGTTGGGTTGGTGACTAATTGACCCGTAAGAGCTGCGGTGTAAAAGCACCGGTTTATAATCTGGGTAGACCAACCAGGCAATTCGACCTGGGTTATTGAAAATGGTTAAATCTGTGTTGTCCTTAGTATAATGAGTGACCTGGGACTTATGTAATAGCGACAGACCCGGAAATGCGATCCTGTGCCCAACCCGACTTGCTGTGTGAAATAGTGTTTATACTTTTAGACAGAGGCGCGACAGGAGACTTTTGCCTGACAGTGAGTCACTTTGCAGAGGAAGCACCGTTCTGAACCACCCTTTTGGTTTGCAGTATTTCAGTGCAGGAGACAGTCAATGGGAAAACAAGGAGTACAGCAGCTAACCTGTGGCCACCATCACTAAGAACAGCGTTGCTGCTGTGCAGGCAGGCTGACAGTGGTATTAAAAAAAAAAAAAAAAAAAGGAAAAAAGATACACCTCACATCTGGTATGCTTTATCAGAGAAAAGTTTCTGCATGCCGGGTGCCCCATCTGCTGACTTGGCACAACATGCTGGCCAGGTTTAATGGCAATCGCTGAAACGGTCTGGAAAATTATGTGTTGATGAATCCTCTATCTAGTGTTGACCCAGAGACCAAACAACAGATGGCCCAGTGGACCTCAGTCGGAGGTGACAGAATTTCGACATAGGCACAGCGTGGCCAAACAGATGGTGGCTGTTTTTGTAGCCAAGCCTGGTCATGTAGCTTCCATACCACTGGGTACTAGTACATCAAACAATGCGTGACAGATTGCTTGAAATCCAGGCGCCAAAAGCTCTCACCAGTGGTGCCCTTCACATCACGACAATGCACCTGTCCATAAGTCCAGGAAAGCAGTGGATTTTCTGGGCTATCAATACATCCAGGAGCTTAGTCATCCACTCTACAGTCTAGATCTGGCCCCCTGTGACAAATCAAATGCAAGATGCATTAGACCTTGGAGCATGTAGAAGACATACCTGCTTTGGACTGGTCCAGCTGAGGCGGACGGCTGTGGCATGTTCCAGAAGTGACATTAAACGGTGGCTGGACTTCCCCCAATAGTGATTCCGGTGGAATCCCGTCTCCTCCCCAGCAGACCACGTCCCTTTTCAATACAAAGCCCCTGCATAATAGCAGGTACACTACACATACTGTATATTACACTAAGAACAGATACTACACTTGATTTTAGCCAAAAGGCAGAGAAGCGATACACACATTCTGTATATAACAGACAACCCGCTGGCATTTCCCAAACTCACTGTCTCACATTTCAGTCAAAGACACCATACATAAATTCATAGATGTTTTTAAATGAAACATTATTTTGGCACAGGTATCAAACTGGAAAAGCATATGCTACTGTATACCATAGCTCAACATGTAGGAGATGTACAAAGCCTTGGAAGGAGATAAAGTACCAGCCAATCAGCTTCTGTCATGTTACAGGCTTTGTTTAAAAAAATGACAGTTAGAAGCTGTTTGGCTGGCACCTTATCGCTCTACAAGCTAGTGGATCTGCCCCCTTATCTCATCACTATTATGGCTTTAGTAACTGGAATAAAACACAATTCAAACGTTTGCCAAGTGGGATCAGCTGAGGAAAAATGTACTTTACTACCACATTAGCAACAGCTTCAGCACAAGTCCCAGCTCTGGGATATCCACAACTGGATGAGCTACAGGTCCACACATTACTATTTTACAAGGAAAAAAGGAATCGTACACAAAAAGCAATTATATTACACCTTTATTGGAAGAAATTCTAAATTACACTTGAATTGCCAGTTACTAATAAGCAGTATTATATTGAACACTAAAGGATTGTTTTTGAAATTGCCCTAGTCGATGTAATCCTATGGCCCTCATTCTTGTTGGCTCGCAAAGCAGCTTTGTGAGCCTTGTAACGCACATCCCCCACTACACGCCAATTTTCCTTGCAGTGATGCAAATGGATAATTTGCATAAACATCCATTTGGAGCCTTGTGTGGGTGCCTAAAATCATTTAATGGTCGCTTACCATCGAATGATTTCTGTAGCGCTCGCTAATTTAAGTCACACTCCATTCGCTTGGGGATGCCGAGCAGCTTCCTGGGCGCACCCAGCCACCCTACTGTGTGGGCCTCAGAGGGTGCCAGCAGTGAAGGCCTGCAATGCGCTTATTCGCTTATGTGCATGGGTTAGTTCGGTAATCAGAATGAGGGCCTATGTAATAACAATCTTGTATTTGAGTTTTCAAGAAAAAGTTATTCTTTTGTAGGTCTCGGTTTTACACAGTGATAGCGTGATATACTGTGTGGAAATTACATTTTTAAATTATTAACTAAAAATACAGGTCATAGGAAACCATTTTTATACAAACAGCAGATATGTACCGTCCAGAGTGAAACCAAAGCATAGCTTCTAAAGAATGATACAGATGAAACTTCAAATAGGCAGTGTAATGTAATATACAATATTTTATAACCTGGGTGATCCAGTGGTTTGATGTATGGCAAAAAGTAGCTGTAAACGTTTCATTTTATTTTATTAATTGGGTGCTATTCAGCAAAATCATTCTCTAATGGACAAATCCATGCTGTACTGAAGGTGGGGCAAATGAAACATGTATAGAGAGAGTTAGATTTGGGTACGTTGTTTTGTTTCTGTGCAGGGTAAATACTGGCTGCATTATTTTTACACTGTAATTTAGATTTGGGTGAAGTGTGTTGAAACTGAAATCTAACTCTCTCTGTGCATGTTACATTTGTCTCACCTGCAGTGCACATGGTTTTGCTTTGGAGATCCTTGCTGAATAACCCACATATTTAATTCCCTATGTATGTCTCCAATCATTAGCTGCCACTCCCAACCAGGGCAGACTAGTAGCAATTTTTGCTATATTTAAATATCAGATTACCCATGTGTTTTTAGGAAAATACTTTGCAACATTAAAGAATCAAACAAAGTTTAAGATAAATTACATTAAATATTTTAGAAAGTATGAGATTAGTGATGTGCTCACTGAATGTGATTCAATGTACATAATTTATGTAAGTACACAGTCTTGCATTTGTGTAAAGTTACTCAATTTATTGTAATTCAATACTAAATAGGTCAAAACCAAATTTGATTTACTATGAAATAAGCTATTTTCCTTTACAGACAGTATTCATATTTTGAACAGATAAGTAATTTCAATTGCAGTGACTTTTCATTTAGATTATAAAACAATACAAAAGCATTAACTGGTATAAACACAAAATGCAATGCAAGTACATTTCTAGTACTGCCCATTTCTCTTCCTGGCATAGTAGCCCAAACACGCACAAAAACCAATGCCCGTAAAAACCATTCCAAGCAGAATTGCTATTGCGTTTCCTTCATCCATTGCTTCCACTCCTGGAAGCAGAAACACCAGTGATATTAACACTGACAGAACTTTGTACATTTCTCCAGAGAAAGCCATGTGTTCCGGAAAAAAAGGGATTTTTTTTTTGCTGTGTACAAAAAGAATAAAAAAAAAAAGAAAAAAAAAGTGGTTAGTTATTCTTCGTAACATATATTAAGAAAACAAAATATGTGAATACTAGTAAAATGGACCTATTGTAAAGGCCCATACACACTTGTAGATTTTCATTTTAAAAGACTTTGCCAAAATCTGTGATAGATATACCTTTTCACCAAAGTAGTGCGTACACACTGAGCTATTTTCCCCAAAGAGCAAGAGATTTTCAGGAGGCAAAAGACTTTGCTGAAAATCTTTCATTATAAGGCTATTTACATAATGGGCAGGGTTTAGGACCCATTTTATTCAATGCATTTCTGTTCTTGGGGCATGATTCAGAGTTGATCATTGGGCTGCGTATATTCAGAGCCAAGTTATTAGGTAAATGCAGGGCCAGCGCCACCACTAGGCAGCTTTGGGCATTTACGTGGGGCACCAGCCACTGGAGGGCGGCATTTGGGAGCAACTTCCCTTCTTGGTTGGAGCCAGGTGAGCCTCGCCTCACACCAGCCACCCCAACCGAGCATCACACCCCCCCCCCCACTGACTCGGTGGCCGCATCAAGCTCCCCCTCCCCCATGGACTCAGAGGGGCGGCCGCATGAAGCCCCCCCCCACTTGGCGGCCGCATCATCTCTCCCCCCCTGGGAGCGAGGCACCCCCTCCCCACCTAGGGCCCTGCAGTGCGTCGCAGCGGCCCTGGGTAAATGCCGCCCCATGTGGCACCGCCAGGGTAAAACCCCACCCACCTGCACGGCTGCAATTTAATTTGCTGCCGTACACATAGGTAGTAACAAAACATACATTGGTGGGCAGTGGTTCCAGTTATATATACATTGCTGACATGTGCCAGCAATGTATACATTACTGGCTTATACAATACATTGGTGGGCAGTGGTGCCAGTAATATATACATTGCTGGCATGTTTATGGGCCTTAAGTGCCATCTGCCCACCCTGTCCCCGGCATACTTGCCTCTCCTGCAGGATGGCTATTCCTTCTCAGTCACCTGCAGAAGGAGAAGTTGGAATGGAGCACTGACGATTATAATATAGCTAAATTTCAACTATATTTTACACCGATTGGAACAAAAGGAGCCAAGAAATTATGTAATTACAATAAAATTGGTTGCTTATATACATTTTAGACTTTGGGTGAAATTAAATAGGATGAGAGATTTGGTAAGAAATCTCCAGGTTTGGTACTTGTGTATTATCACGGCGCCCCCGATTTCCATCGCAGGGCATTGTACAACCATAAAAAAAAAGTCGCATCGCATGCGATGGGACATGATTTTAAGTTGTACAAGCACCCAGATGCCTAATTCCTATGTTAAATGCCCCCCAGACCTGATTTTTAATTGTACACCCACCCTGATGGGTAATGACTATGTTAAATGCCCCCCCATTGTTAACGCCACCCCACTATCAATGCCAACCCAAAGCGTGGCGAGCGCAGACAGCCCGCGAGGGGCGGCGGTACGCTTCCTCCTACCTTCTCATACCCCCACTATCCACGTCGGCGTGGAGTTTATTAGATATAGTGTGGCGAGCGCAGCGGAATACATGTTAAGTAATCCACGCCCCCTCTCCATGCTTCGGGCTCGTATTCCGCGTCCGCTCGCCACGCTTCGGGCTCGGTGGCTCGCTGCGCTCGCCACACTGTATAAAGTCAACTCCACGCCGACGTGGATAGTGGGGGTATGAAAAGGTCGGAGGACGCGTACCGCCGCCGCTCGCCGCGCTTCGGGTTGGCGTTGATAGTGGGGTGGCATTTAACATACTCATTACCCATCAGGGTGGGGTTACATTTAAAAATCAGGTCTGGGGGGGGGGGCATTTAACATGGGAATAAGCCCAAATCGGGCATGATCGCATCGCATTGCATCACATGCCATTATAATGGCATGCGATGCGTTGCGATGTTAAACTTGTATACTCAGCCCGGGGCCGGTACGAAACGGTAGGGGTCTGTGCAGGGTGGCAAGGGTCGCGTTAAGAAGCCCATAGGCTTCTATGGGGTATCGACAGCTTTTGCTGGCAATACCCCAATACTCCTCGCAGCTAAAACCCGGCGTGCGGTTTTACGGCATATTAAAATGCGGTAAAAACACAGATAAAGGGGTTTTTACCGCATTTTTCACTTAGTGCATCCCATCCTCTATCTCTTATCCTATTAAAAGGTCACCCAAAGTCTTAAATGTATACAATAAACCAATTTTATTGTAATTACCTAATTTCTTGGCTCCTTTGATCCAATAGGTGTAAAATATAGTTTAAGCCATAAACATGGTGCCAGATTTTAGTTGGGAGTTGCAGTCCATAAACCAAAACCGTCGCTGACTTTATTTCATACTAAAATATAATCACCACTAACTTGATTGCACTCTCATTCTGCAAGGCATAGCCCAAGCCTAGCTAACCTATAGCTCTCCAGCATGCCCTGCCACAGGTTTAACATTCTGCAATAGCAAATCTGATTCCTACCATACTTTGGTGTATAATTTTTCACATTTAACAGGTGCAAACTGCAGTTATATACTTTAAATTCAGTGACACACAGTTTACAAATACTTTCAGAATATAATTTTACAGAATGGTAAGGCAAAAGAGGAAGTGGTTTTGCACCTTTACAAAATACCCTGTTCTGCCACAATATTCAGTTTGCATGAAAAAACAAAAAGAGGCTTGGGAGTTTGACACTATTTTAATTCATTTAGGAATATATCAAGCTATAAAAAGATAATATTGCAACTACAATTACCAATGTATCTACTAAGAGCTGCATACACATTTTTTTTTTTTTACAACTGGAGATGAAAAAAAAAAAAAAAAAAAAAAGGGTGTGGATTGTTTTATTGACCACACTTGGGTCGACACCATTGGGTTGACATGTGTCTAGGTCGACATGGGTTTTTTAATTTTTTTGACCTGAATGTCGACAGTCAACAGCAGCCCCTTGCATTGCTCACAATGTTTCAGGCACACTATTTTATTCTCCCACCACGCCCTAGTGGATGGTAGGGCATGAAATACTGTACTGCCTGTCTGCACACGTTGGTTTAAAAAACCCATGTCGACCTAACGCTATGTCGACCTAAACCCATGTTGACCTAAGTTTGGTCGATAATACAACCGTATACCCCTCATATGCTGTTTGAAACAGGGTCCTGAAAATTGGTACAGGCTATTAGAGGGTACACATCTGAAGACCCTTTCTACTAAACCAAGTGGAATTTGCAGTCCACAAATTATATTAGTTATACTGGCTATGTAAAAATAGCCCTTTTGCAGGAGATATCAGCGAAACCTCCTGCAATGGGTTAACTAATGCTTCAGACTGTAGTCCCCATTTATTCTCAATGGGATTGGTTCTTTCTCCTCTATGTATTAGCACCAAAACATACATCAATAAGTGGTGCTATTATTAAGTGCAAAATATGCGAATTATACTCACCGATAATTCCTTTTCTTCCTAGAGATCCCATGGCAGCCATGACAGTGGGATATTCCCCTCCTCCTACCAGATTAGACAGGACTTTTTTCAGGGACCGCCCCCCTTGGGTATAACAGCTCACACCTCCCTCTCCTCTGTGTCTTTCGAGTGTCTCCGCACCAACGTCCCTGAAAAACTTCTAGCACAAAGGGTGGGAAATAAGTGGCTGCCATGGGATCTCTAGGAAGAAAAGGAATTATCGGTGAGTATAATTCGCATATTTCTTCTACGATCCCCATGGCAGCCATGACAGTGGGACATACCCAAGCTGCACAATAAACGGGAGGGAGCCAATATGAATGTAACAGAGATTTATTCAAGAGACTTATCTTATGGACAAGGCCTCTTCAATTACAAGATTCCCAAAGTGGGCTGTAGACACGTTCAAGGCATAGTGGTTAGTAAAGGTATGGACGGATGACCATGTAGCGGCTTGACAGATCTCCGATACTGACGCCTTGGCCCTTCTAGCCCATGATGTGGCCACTGCCCTGGTTGAATGTGCCTTGATGATTGGAGGCGGTCTCTTATCTTCATTTTTGTAGGCGAATACGATAACTTCTCGTACCCATCTCGAAATGGTTTGCTTCGTAGCCCTAGAGCCCTTCTTCGGACCCTCAGGGATAATGAATAAGTGATCAGACTTTCTGATCTCCTTTGTACGGTCCAGATACACTGAAACTGCTCTCACCAGATCCAGCGTATGATAGGCCTTCTGTTCGTCATTAATCGGCTCAGGGAAAAACCTAGGCAAGGATATTTCCTGATTCAAGTGGAACGCTGATATGACTTTTGGCATGAAGTCTGGGTGAGTTCTCAGCACAACTCTGTCAGGGAAAATCACTAGGTACGGTTCCTTGATCCAGAGGGCCTGAATCTCGCTGACCCTCCTCGCCGATGTTATAGCTATCAAGAACAGTACCTTCCATGTTAGGTACTTTACCGATGAGTCTTCCAGGGGTTCAAAAGGCTGTAGCATTAGTGCTTTTAGCACCAAATTCAGATCCCACGGGGCCACTAAAGATTTTCTTGGTGGCCGTATTCCCTTGATTGCTCTGCAGAACTTCTTTACTAGCTTTTCCTCAGCTAATCTTCTGTCCAACAGTACACTGAGAGCAGAAATCTGTGACTTAATGGTGGCTACCGCCAGCCCCAACTCGAACCCTTCATACAGGAATTGCAAGACCTTGGCCGTAGAGATATCGGCAAACTGACCCTCAAAGTTCCCCCATGAGATGAACTTCTTCCAGGTTTTGTAATATATTAGCGAGGAACCTTCTTTCCTTGCTTTCAGCAACAATTCGGTCACTTGTTCGGATAAGTTATGGCGCTTCAGGGTCGCCCGCTCAATCGCCATGCCCTCAGCGAGAAGCTTTCTGGCTCTGGATGACATATTGGTCCCTGTTTCAACAGGTCTGGTATCACCGGCAACACCCACGGTGGTTGCACCGCCATCCTTAGTACTGCAGTAAACCAGGCTCTTCTCGGCCAAAATGGAAGCACTACCAGTACTTCCACTCGGTCCTCTCTGATTTTCTTGAGCACTCTGCTGATCATGGGGAATGGCGGGAAGATATATCCCAGAGTGAACTCCCATTTCACTGAAAACGTGTCCAGTGCCGTGGCTTGTGGGTGAAAGGATTTCGAGCAGAATCTGCTCACCTTCTTGTTGGAGAACGACACCATCAGGTCTATCTCGGGTTCGCCAAACCTGGCGACTATTTGACTGAACACCTTCGAGTCCAACTCCCATTCTCCCGGCAGAATCCTCTTGCGACTTAGAAAGTCCGCTACAGTGTTCTCTGGACCCGGAATGTACACGGCCGAGATTGATTGCAGGTTGTTCACTGCCCACGACATGATCTTCTCCAACACTCTCAGTACAGGTAAGCTCCTTGTACCGCCTTGGTGGTTTATATGTGCCACTACTGTCATATTGTCTGACATGATCCTTAGGTTGGTATTCCGAAGTTTGTTTTGTAGGCAACAGATTGCTTCCCAAACGGCGAGCAGTTCTCTGACATTGGATGACCTTGCACTCTCTTCTGTGGTCCAAGCCCCTTGTACCGAGCTCCTCCCAAGGTGAGCGCCCCAACCTTGAAGACTCGCATCGGTCGTCATAACCACAAATTCTGGGTTTGAGAGACTGGAGCTCCTTCTCCTTAAGCCAGAGCTCCACCACCTTAACGAATTCTTCGTCTCGGCATTCAGGATTATCTGGAACCCCTCGTGGGTCTGATTCTTCATGAATGGGAGCAACTGCCACTGTAGCTTCCTCATGTACCACTGGGCCTATGGAATGATATGTATACATGATGTCATCATCCCTAGAAGTTGTAGCGCCACCTTCAGGGGGCATCTTCCTTTTGTTAATAACAGTTGCGTCAGATTTTGTATCTTCAGACAGCGGTCTACCGACAGGCTCACTGAAAACTTTACTGTGTCTATAAGGACACCCAGGAACTTGATTGTCTGGCATGGCTGCAGCTGACTTTTTTCTTGGTTGATCACCCAACCATGTTTCTGCAGAAATTCTATTGTAATTTTGACACTCATCTGGACCTCTCTCACTGATCTTCCTGCCAGCAATAGGTCGTCCAGGTACGGCCAGATTTGGATTCCCTGCTTCCTTAGTTCTGCCACAAGTGTCACCAAGACTTTTGTGAACACTCTCGGCGATGTCCTGAGCCCGAAGGGAAGGCAGGTAAATTAATAATGTTGGTCGAGAAGCGAGAACCTGAGAAACTTTCTGTCCTCTAGTGACACGGGGACGTGATAATAAGCGTCTTTCAGGTCTATGGACGCTAACCAATCTTCTTGTCTAAGACCCATAAGGATAGAGCTTATAGTTTCCATCTTGAACTTTAGCTTCTTGACAAAGAGATTCAATCCTCTCAGGTCCAAGATGGTCCTGAAACCACCTGTACTCTTCTCCACTAAGAAGAGGTTCGAATAATACCCCAGACGTACTTGGTCTTTCGGGACATGTTCTATTGCCCCTATTTGTAGAAGCTGTAGAATCTTCAAGGTGAGAGTCTCTCTTTCCAGTTTCTTCACTGGAACTCTTGACCTGACAAATTTGTTCTTCCAAGGCCTCCTTAGAAATTCTATTTGGTAGCCCCTTTCCACAATATTGTTGACCCATCTGTCTGATATCGATGTCTTCCAGACTTCCGAAAACTGAAACAACCGGGCTCCAACTCTCACCATTGAACCACCATCATAACTTGGCACCTCTCCGATACTGTTGACGAAAGGACTGGCGAGTCATATTCGGATTCCCCCTGCGGGAGTACTGGCGACCGGGCCGATAACTTCTTGCCTCTCTATAAGTCTGCCTGCTAGAGGTAGGGATGGGAAACCTATTCCTCCTGTCTTGGGGTAGTCTCACAGACTTCCCCCCCGAAATTCTCTGGATCATCGAATCCAATTTTGAGCCGAACAAGAACCCGCCTTCAAAGGGTAGTGCCGTTAGACGATTCTTGGAGTTGGCATCCGCACTCCAGGGTTTGAGCCAGAGCGCCCTCCTGGCCGTCACTCCTTGTGCCATCGCCTTAGCCGAGAACGACACCGCGTCCAAAGAGGCCTCACACAGGTATTCGATAGACTTCTGTATGGTCTGTAAGCTTCTCAGCAGATATTGCTTGGAAATCTTCTCGGTTATGTCTGTATGGAGCTCCGACGACCATAGCCTCATTGCCCTTGCCACCGACGCAATAGCCACACTGGATTTAAGCGACAGCGCAGAGGTCTGGTGCAATTTCCTAAGCGAATTTTCGATCTTCCTTTCCATAGCGTCTTTAAACGCCGCCCCATCTTCCAGTGGTATGGTTGTTCTAGACGTCAGCTCTGCCACCGCTGCGTCGACCTTGGGCACTAGACACCACTTCAGGAAGTCCTCATCTTTGAAAGGGTACATTTTATCCACTCTCGCCCATCCAGCCATCCTCTTATCCGTGTTGACCCATTCCTTATTGATCATCTCACGGACTACTTTGTGAACCGGGAAGGTTCTTCCTTTCTTCGATCTATCTTCGAAAAGTGGATCTGCTGCGGTGTCTGAGGCTTCCGGGTAATTCATGGATTTGTAAATGCTTTTCAGCACACTTTCCACCAATTCGAGGTTGAAAGATCTTACATCTTCCTCTATTTCACCTTCCTCAATGTCTTCTGCCTCCACTGGTTCTATCTCCTCCGAGGAACCACCCCCTTCCGTCAGCATTCCAGCCTGCTCCCGAGACCTCTTGGGCTTCTGAGACTGCAAGAATTCCTCTTTGGAGACAAACGACTTTTGCATCCAATCCATCAGTTTTTTAAGGACATCCGATTGGTCCGACTTATCCACCTTAGGCTGTGGGATTTTGTCACATTCTTCACACAGAGTCCTCTTATCGGCACTAGCAAATGCCTTGTCACAACTCATGCAAGTACAGGTAAGGAATTTCTTCTTAGCTGTCCTTTTCTTATGAACAGGTGATTTAGGCACACTGGAAACAAAGCAGAAACCTAACTAGTATCATGCAAAATAAAACCAACTAATGCCCAAAAACCAAAGGGCTTACCTCAAAGGGGCAATGTCAGGCTGCTGGGAAGAAGGTGCTTGCTGCTGCTGGCTTTCCTCCATGGTTCTGCTGCTTGTACAACACCACAGGCTCTGCAAAGCATGTCCGTTTATATTCAGGACAGCTTAACTCTTTGTATGCCAGCAGCGTTTCTGTCTGGCGATTTCTGCGCCCATTTCCGCAAAGCGGAACCAAAAAATCCGGTCCCCGTTTCCGGGGACATTATTCAGGTGCACACTTGGTGCACCACGCCGGCGGAAGTGACGTTTTATGCGCACTTCCGCCGCACGCGTCTCAGCACCCGGCAGCTCTCAGCGTCGGCTCCCAGCCAGACGCTTACACGCGCTGACCATACAGCGATCAGCCACGCGCCAGCCTCCCTGCCAGCTCTGTCTCCCAGCGTGACTACCCAGCTCCACAGCCTTCAGGTAACGCTGCTACACACCCACACAAAAAACGGGGGTCTTGCAAAATGACATGCTGCCGGGATTTTAGGCAGGTAACTGGCGCTAAGCACAGTTCTTACCCTTAGTAGCTGCTGGAGGCAGGTATCTCAAAGGCCACACTCCTCCGCAGCTCTCCTTCTTCCCGGGAAGCCATCCCATATATGTAAGAGGTAGCCCTGTTTAAAAATAAAATAACGCCCTGCCTGTCCTATCTAGACGGAGACAGGAGAAAAAGACACAGAGGAGAGGGAGGTGTGAGCTGTTATACCCAAGGGGGGCGGTCCCTGAAAAAAGTCCTGTCTAATCTGGTAGGAGGAGGGGAATATCCCACTGTCATGGCTGCCATGGGGATCGTAGAAGAAAATATAGTGTGCTATGCATTTAATATTAGTGTGGATTTAAATTTTGGGAGATAGCCCAAGGAAGAGATTAGACAGACATACAGACACACACACACACACACACACACAGACAGAATAACCCCAAACTGCACAGCACCTCTGAGGGATCCCCTGTTAGACGGGACCTAATGTTTTTAGAGATGAAAAAGTAAGGTGATTCAGCGTGCGCTTGTAAATATGATCACAACATGTCTATAAGAAAATAGTAATTTTTTAATAAAAAGTTGCCCTATGGGCATAACAATGTATATACAAAATGATTAAATCTTTCAATACAGCATTGGTTGATTATTTAGCCGATGTTAAACTTCCAGATGTGGATGAAGGGCCCTTCATCCACATCTGGAAGTTCTAACATCGGCTAAATAATCAACCGATGCTGTATTAAAAGATTTTATCATTTTGTATATACATTGATCACTCCTGTACTGACAGGGGCAGTAAATTCCTTGCCCGCGTGCTCTCCTGGGGGCAGATGTAACATGTGCAGAGAGAGTTAGATTTGGGTGGGGTTTGTACTTCAAACTGATATCTCTATTGCAGTTTAAAACAAAGCGGCCAGTATTTACCCTGCACACAAACAATAAAACACCAAAATGTAACTATCTCTGCACGTGTTACATCAGCCCCACCTGCAGTGTACATTGTTTTGTCCATAAGAGAGTGATTGTGCCTTTGCGAGTGAACTAGTAGAACAACCCCCTATATCTTTAGATATATTGGGCATTGGCTGTGTTGCACAGCAGACACCATGTCTGTGAACAATGTCATTCAAAAACATATTGCTGGCACACACAAAGATCATGTATTGTGTGCGCACATGTCAGTGACATCCTCATTTGGCTCTATATGCAGAATGATGCTCCTCATGGCCGGTAAGCACTTACCGATGCCAACACACCGCCATGTCCCCTTCGCTGCTAATCTCGCCTGGTACAAACTTTGTTAATACCCCTTTCACATTGCATTTAATTACCAGGTCCATGCTGGTTCAACACGGTATCTGGTGCGATGTGGAAGTGGATACCTGGTCCAGTAAACTGGTAGCAACACAGCAATTCAAACCGATAAAAAAAGAAGGGTTCTTACCAGTGTGTTGCCATGTTGCTTTGTGGTCTGAAAGGGTAATCGAGTCAAGCGACCCGTTTCCCATTCACACTATGGAGGAGGCAGTGCTTGGAGCAGCGCCAGCTCTAAGCGCTGCCTCCTCGCCCACCCCTTCATGACCTCAGCAAACCAGCAATATTGCCGGTTCGGACCTGAACAGCGCAAAATGCAGGGTCACACCGGGACTGAACCGTTTCAAAGTCCCGGTGCGCCCCCTGCATTTTGCGATGTGAACATGGTATTAATGTGTTCCCAGTCTTGAGGATTGAGGTTGGCAACCACTGTTTTACAATATTAAACATTATAGAATTCTGCACTTTGAATTTCCAGTATCCTATCACCCCCGCCAACAATTACCATCTCAAAGTAGAACATAGGGTACATGAACATGCTATATACACATATATTGAGACAGAGCAAAGAAGGCTGCATTAACAGACTGAATAAAGGTGGCCATACACACGCAGATTTATCTTCAGATCTGGATGGTTGGAACAAAAACATGGTTATGGATGAGAGCAAATGACAGTTGACCATTTGCTTGGAAATGCTGGAAAACTGACAACTGTCATTCAGATATTACAAGGTTATTGTTCCAACCAGCCAGATCTGAAGATAAATCTTACTAGTGTATGGGCACCTTAAGTAAGACAGACATGTTTATTGTAAACATCTCCAAGAACACATCTTTCTAATCAGCACACACACGACATACTTTATTTATTCATGGTTGTGGCTAGAACCACTTCTGTTTTGTGAGTTTTCCCAGTGGTATCCGGACTATTTGTCGACCTGCAAAAAGGTCGACACTACCATTAGGTCTACAGTGTCTAGGTTGACAGTCAAAGGGTCGACATGGGTTTTTTCACTGTTTTTTTTTTGAGCTGACAGGTGGTATTTCATGCCCTACCATCCACTAGGGCGAGGTGTGAGAGTAAAATAGTGTGCCGAGCACAGCGAGGCACCGTGCCCGAAGCATAGCGAGCAATGTGAGGGGCTGCGGTTCACTTCAAACTGTGTCCATGTCGACTGTGTCAACATTTGGGCAAAAAAAAAAACAGTGAAAACCCCATGTTGAACTTATGACTGTCGACCTAATGGTAGTGTCAACCTTTTTGCATGTCAACCATTTCACATGTCGACCTAATGGTTGTCTATCTTTTTTGCTGTAGATCCCTTCTCCCGCTTCCTTCCCAGCATGCACTGGGTCCACGTATACCTGAAGGGGGAATATAAATCTATGGCGAGTGAAGGGAGCCACCATGCCCAAAACATGGCGAGCCAGCGAGGTTACAATCCAGCTGCAATAAAATAACCTACGCCTACATAAAATAAATAAACGCTGTGAGGGCATCTAACTACTTCCACCCTCACCTAACGTCACACCCACAAAACAGAAGTGGATCTAGAAACAACCTTTATAAAATAATAACCGTTCATATAGGTTGTATGGTTCTGAAGATTTTTGCCCAATATAAATATATTATTGTTTCATAAACTCTTTTAAAAGTGTGGCTAATAAGAAGCCTGTCCATTTTGAAAGGATTTTATCAGCCCCTGAAATGTGAGAGCTAAGCAAACATAATCCGAGGTCTCAATAGTGCAAAGCCCTAAAGGAACAACAACACTTCTCGGAGCACTTACCTTTCCTTGGTGAAGTTTATCAGCTCATTAGAAGCACACTGCCATATGCTCACCAGCTGTAACAATTGGGAAACGCAGCTTTTGTTAAAGTAAACAAGGAAGGTTTTGTTTTACAAACATATGGAGCAATGCAGCAGCCCCTAATGTACCTGAGCAGTGGTGGTAAGCTGTGGCTGCAGACACTGCCCGCACTGAACCTTAAGAAAGCTGCTCCAATCTGCCGACTGAAACTTACTTAGCAAGGTAAGTGCAGTCAGTGCAACACACCCAAGCAGGAACACATCAGGAAGAGAGGCAGGAAGTGCTCTGTACTACAAATCCCATGATGCTTTATGTGTGTACAGCACAGAAGTTATTCCTATTCACTGCTCGCAGCGAGCAGAGACAGTCACACACAGGGAAGGTCATATGCGAGGCAGAATTTTTTTGCTGCACTGTGTGTAATCACTGAGTCATTGTGTTGTGCTCTAAAGCTAACACCTGCTTCTTATTATTTTTGGTTAACTAATGAAAGACATGAGGCTGATTTATTGCCATGGTGCTTTGTAACCTAACCAAATGTCCTTTCATTGTCTGGGTATTCTGGCATTGCAGTGAACAATTAGCAGGAGGTTATGCAATTAGACATGGTGTGCTTATGCAGTCGTGATTACAGGAGAACTGAATTACCCCCAGTCTGCTCCTGCATTCATTCTTGCGAAGCTCTGTGATATTCTGCTTTGTTTTGGACATAATACAAATTAATGTGTTTGTGCTCAGAGTAAGCTGCTCTGCCCAGACACAGCAGTTGGATGTCAATCAAGTTCAGCTGTCTGATGATCTGTGAAGTACATTGGTTCAAATAACCAAAGCTCTGAACTATCTATCTATCTATCTATCTATCTATCTATCTCTTGTATCTACATTTTAAAATTAAATACATATTAAAATAAAATTGTGATGGTACATTTAAAGCTCCACATAAGAATGCGCACAATACTTCCTATGAGCCGTGCAGCTTCCTATCAGATGAAACGACTGATGATGACAGGTTTTTTTAGTGATCTCCCTGTTTGAACCCAAAGTAATATACACTAGGGACTAGTTACAAAGCGCAGCTGATGTGCACTGATGTGCAAAACACATTGGTTTCGCTTCAATGCATCTGAATCCCTCAGGTACCCTCTGCTCTACAATCTAGAAGTGTGCATAGGCATACCTCCCAACTGTCACGATTCCGTCGGGACAGTCCCGATTTTCGGGTCCTGTCCCGACGTCCCACCCGCGGCAGGCATTGTCCCGCTGCGGGGGGTGGCAGTTGGGAGAACCCCCAATCTAGTAGAATAGACGCTGTGCGCATGCGCACAGCGTCTATTCTCGTATGAAAATGAGGTCGCGGCTAATTAGCATAAGCCGCGCCCTCATTTGCATACGCCCCGCCCCCTTTTCGGGCGCTCGCGCGGCTTCGCCGCGCGAGTGTCCCTATTTCTCTCGGCCACAAGTTGGGAGGTATGCATAGGTATTCGAAGAGGCGGAAAAATCAGAGGAGGCGCACTGCATAAAAGTATAAGAGAGCTATTTATGACAGTGCGATCAGCCATAAACCAGGAACAAACAGCTGTTTTCAACAGAGCATGGTCATTGCATTGGATTGCACAATATATCTTTGCATTACCACTGGGGAAACTAGAGATTCATTTATGAGGCGGTGGTTAGGGCAGTGTCTATAGAACTATATTGGGACTATGAATCAAATTAACAAGTGCTGGTAAGCAATCTTATTTTGATGCAGAATGATGTCATTTTAGGATGCAGTGGCAGAACTTCTGGGTTGTGGGCCAGGTGCAAAAATATAATTTGTCCCCCCTTCTACACCTGAACCCAGTTCATAATATGCAACATTGCAGTGGGTGAAAAAGTGAGGTAGGGGGGAGACAAGTGTGACAAGGAAAAACAGTGGGTGACGGGGTTGGTGCAATGGTAGTTCCGGCTCTGTTAGGACGGTATTGATGCTGGTCATAGACTGGGTTTTTGAAAGCTCATTGTCAGAGAGAAGGACGGTTGGGGAGATGTTTTAAACATTGTAGAGAAAGGAGTCCAACCAGCCAGCTCTCTGAGCTACAATAACACATGAGATTCAAATACCTATACCAGATCCCATTTCATATTGCCCGAAAATTGTCTTTAATTGGATAATGACCATTGGTGGAAAATCAGCCTGCTTTTTTGTCGGGTAAAATAATTCTCGGGACTAATTAAAAACCTCCTATAGAATTACTGGCACATCTTTGCCAGGATTAAGGGATCTGGATTGTTAAACATGTTTAATGGCCCCAATCCCCTGTCAGGGGATAGTGGCATTGCCCTAATACATTGCAGATGTAGGGGGCATAACACATTGAAAAGAAAACGATAATTTGACCCTGCTCCCTTCTCTGTTTTAACAACAGAATTCTTCCTCCTCTTATTTAATATTACAATACAGATCTGACCCCTATTGAGGAAACTGTTGGTTTAATTATACTTGACCTATTAATATACAGTAGTTCAGTTAAGATACCGACAGTGATGTGTTAATTAGATGTTGTTATTATTGCTTATCTTAAATGGATATTACACAATTAATCTCAGAAATGCTTTATAGTTTGTCTGCTTATTATTTTGGTACTTGTGTAATAGCACAGCGCCCATACGTAGTAAGCGTAGCGTCCCTGTGGGAATCAGCATAGTGTTCGCTGGGTCAGCGTAGTCAGTCAGAAGTAGCATAGTGTTTCCGCGGCCAGCGTAATCAGCGTCCCTGTCAGATTCAGCGTAGTGTTCCCACGGCTAGCGTAGACAGTCAGCGTTACGCAGTTGCCCATTTCAGTCAGAGGTGAAGTGACTGCATTATTTCTGACGCTGTTAATTAGATATGGCTGCAGAACCTCTCAGCATGTTTAACCTGCCGCAGACAGAGGAGGAGTCGGTGGGTTTTTTTCAGCAGCACCATTTGCTGCCAATGACACAAACCTGTGTTAATGGACACCCCATGCGCTTGAGTATGAAGGAGAGCATGGGGCACTGCCACATTAAAACATGCCGTAAGAAGGTCAGTCTACGTGCGGCACATTGGTTCCCGGTGTGTCGTACACCATTTCTTACCCTCATCCGTTTTATTTAGTCATGGGCGGAGGAGCTCACAAGCATATCTTTTTGTGAGTGACAACTAAAGTTACATAGAAACATAGAATTTGACGGCAGATAAGAACCACTTGGCCCATCTAGTCTGCCCCTTTTTTTAAACATGTTACCTCAAACCATATTTGATCCTTATTTTTTTGTAAGGATATCAATATGCTTATCCTAAGCATGTTTAAATTGTACTACTGTATTTGTGTCTACCACCTCTGATGGTAGGCTATTCCACTTATCTACTACTCTTTCTGTGAAGTAATTCTTCCTCACATTTCCCCTGAATCTTCCTCCCTCTAGTTTCAGTGTATGTCCTTGTGTTCTGTTGCTCCTCTTCCTGTGAAGAATGTCTCCCACCTGTACCTTGTTAAAACCCTTGATATATTTGAAAGTTTCTATCATGTCCCCCCTTTCCCTTCTCTGCTCTAAAGTATACATATTAAGATATTTTAGTCTTTCCTGGTACGTTTTGTGATGTAGGCCATGCACCATTTTAGTTGCTCTTCTTTGTACAGTCTCTAATGTATTTATATCCTTCTGGAGATATGGCCTCCAGAACTGAACACAATACTCTAGGTGAGGTCGTACCAATGACCTATACAGTGGCATTATTACTTCTTTCTTTCTACTGCTGATACCTCTCCCTATGCAACCAAGCATCTGACTTGCCTTCTTCATTGCTTTGTTACATTAACTACCTGCTTTTAAGTCCCCTGAAATAGTGACACCTAGATCCCTCTCTTCCTCAGTAGTTTCCATTATAGTGCCATTTATACTATATTTAGTCTTTGGATTTCTGAGACCCAAATGCATGGTTTTGCATTTTCTGGCATTAAACTGTAGTTGCCATTCTCTTGACCATTTCTCTAATCTACCTAGATCATCAATCATTTGTTTTACCCCTCCTGGTGTGTCTACCCTGTTGCATACCTTTGTGTCATCTGCAAAAAGGCACATTTTACCCTCAATTCCATTTGCAAAATCACCAATAAAGATATTAAAAAGCACCGGTCCAAGTACAGATCCCTGGGGTACTCCACTTGTAACCTTTCCCTCCTTTGACTGTATTCCGTTTACTGCATCTCTCTGTTTTCTGTCCTGCAACCACGCTCTTATCCATTCAACTATCTTAGAATCCAATCCCAAGCTTTCAAGTTTATTTAACAGTCTGCGATGTGGGACAGTGTCAAAAGCTTTACTAAAGTCTAGATAAGCTACATCAACAGCCTCACCTTGATCTATTACTTTAGTCACCCAGTCAATAAGATTTGTTTGACATGATCTTCCCCCAGTAAACCCATGTTGTTTTGGATCCTGTAAATTGCTGGTTTTGAGATATTCTACAACTCTTTGTTTTAAGAGTGTTTCCATCAATTTCCCTATTACTGATGTAAGGCTCACTGGTCGATAGTTGCTTACCTCTTCCTTGCTTCCACTTTTGTGCAGTGGGACTACATTTGCTGTTTTCCAGTCCTCTGGGATTACTCCAGTAGCTAGTGACTGGTTGAATAATTCTGTTATTGGTTTTACCAGCTCCCCTTTAAGCTCTTTTAGTATCCTTGGATGTATCCCATCTGGCCCCATTGATTTATCCACTTTCAGTTTTGAGAGTTCTGTGAGGACTTTCTCCTCTGTAAATGTACTTGTCTCTCCCTCAGTTTTCTGACTATACTTGCAACTTAACTGTGGCCCCTTCCCCTCTCTTTCAGCAGTGAATACTGAGCAGAAATAATTATTAATATTATCTGCTATTACATTGTCCCCCTCAAGAAAACTTCCAGTTGTCGAATAAAACCACTGTGCTGTACAATACCCTTATGCGGGAGGCCTGCACTGTGGACTAAATGTTGCAGCCCCAACGCTGGATTGGTGGTCCGGGAAAAATAGTGGAGGTGGATGAGAGTCTGTCGGATGAGTGCTGCCTCAACAGTGGCTGTTTGGAGGCATTTCCAGAGGGGTTGGGATCATTTGGTCTATTGCATTATGGTCGAAAGTCATTAGGTCGAATCCATTAGGTCGACATGACTCTAGGTCGACATGGGAAAAGGTCGACATGATTCTAGGTCGAAAGGTCATTAGTTCGACAGGTCATTAGTTCGACAAGGTCATTAGTTCGACATTGTCTATGTCGACATTCACAAGGTCGACATGGGGTTTTTCACTGTTTTTTTACCTGAATGTCAACACAGTCGACATGGACACAGTTTAAAGTGCACTGCATCCCCTCGCATCGCTCGCTGCGCTCGCAATGCGTCGGGCACGATGCCTCGCTACGCTCGGCACACTATTTTATTCTCCCACCACGCCCTAGTGGATGGTAGGGCATGAAATACCGCCTGTCGGCACATGTTGGCTCAAAAAACAGTGAAAAACTCCATGTCGACCTTGTGAATGTCGACATAGACATTGTCGAACTAATGACCTTGTCGAACTAATGACCTGTCGAACTAATGACCTTTCGAACTAGAATCATGTCGACCTTTTCCCATGTCGACCTAGAGTCATGTCGACCTTTTAGCATGTCGACCTAATGGATTCGACCTAATGACTGTCGACCATAATGCAGTAGACCAAATGACCGCATCCCTTCCAGAGACACCAGTGACTGTTTCATAACACCTGTGGAAAGACGTGATGCCAGCACCCTGATGGCCGCCATCAACAGATATATAGAACCGGGGACAACTATATATTCGGATTGCTGGTGTGCATATACCGTGTTTCCCCGATATTAAGACACTGTCTTTTTTTTTTTTTGTAACAAAAAACACCCTAGGGATTATTTTCGGGGTAGGGCTTATTTTAATTAACATGCCCACCATGCCCCCAGTCCTGCTTTTATAGCCACCATGCCCCCAGTCTTTCTTTCACAGCACCTTGCCCCCAGTCCTGCTTTCACAGCCCCCAGTTACAGCACCATGCCCCCAGTCCTGCTTTCACAGCCCCCAGTTACAGCACCATGCCCTCAGTCCTGCTTTCACAGCCCCCAGTTACAGCACCATGCCCCCGGCCCTGCTCCTCACCTTCTTCCAGTTCCAGTTGTTCGTCTTGCTTTCCACCGGCACCGCTGCTATCCGCTCCCGCCATGTACAGAAGCCGCGTGATGAGCGCAGTGACATCATGCGCAGGGCGCGATGCATCCCTGGGACCTGGAGCTGGGGTATTCAACGGCAGAACAGCATTGTACTGTACAGCATCCCTCAAGCGGTGGTGAAGGGGGTTAGCGAGGGGTTAGAGTGGACCTGAGGGTATTGAAGTTGGTGAACGCACTCAGGTAATGTGAATTTTGATAGGGCTTATTTTCGGGGTAGGGCTTATTTTGGACCAGTCATCAAAAGCCAGGGTAGGGCTTATTTTCGGGGTAGGGCTTATTATCGGGGAAACACGGTAACACCGAACAGCTGGAGCAGGCAGGGTATCACTATGCACAGGTAAACCACCGCTATAATTTTGTTGATCCGGACACTGGGGTTCACACCCAAAACATTGAACGCCTTTGGGGATCGTGTAAGTGGCGTAACAAACATCAAAGGGGCACCGCGCACCAGAATCTGGACTCCTACCTACAAAAACACTTTCCAGCATATACTTTATGCCTTAACTCTGCTCCCACAGGCTGACAAAGCGGATGACACAGATGCAGACACAACTGCATCGACTTCTGCTGCAGTTTCTGTCAATGCAGAATCAGAAAAATAACTTTCATTTTTTCTTTCTTCTTGATAATTTCGATATTATTGTACTTTGTTAAATTGCTTTCTTCTTATTATTAACTAAAATCCAGTTACCAGTTAACACATGTCATCATTATTGTCTCTATTGTATGATATGGCAGGTGTGAATGTGTTCCTGAAACACCCCCACTATACACGCCAGCCTGAAGCATGGCGAGCAAATGCATTACGTGTCCTCCCAACCTTTTCATACCCCCACTATACACGTCGGTGTGGAGTTCACTTTATAAAGTGTGGCGAGCGCAGCGAGCCACCGTGCCCGAAGCGTGGTGAGCAGACGCGGATTACTTTATGTGTATTCCGCGTCTGCTCGCCATGCTTTGGGCTGGCGTGGATAGTGTGGGTTTCAAATGGAGGCATTTGCCAGTATGTAACATGGAGCACTGGTAAATGCCTCCTTTATTGAGTATCAGACGCACTTGCGTCCGCATAACCGCCTTTGTGCAGGAGACGCACGTGCTACCGAACCCCCTAACCCCATCTCCCTGAAGCGGACACGGGCAGGGTTTTCGTACCCTGCCGCAATAATTACTGAGACGCAGGAGTGTCTGAGACGCACCTGCGTCTCAGACAGCTGGAGCGCCTCTCCGCCCGCATTATCCCCTCTCCTTCGGCGTCCTCCAGCGCAGGGGATCTGGAGGTTACTGGTGCTGTGTGACAGGTGCTCACTAGGTTTGCCATGGACGCCGGGGACAGAGCCGTGGACGCCGGGGACAGAGCCATGGATGCCGGACACAGAGCCATGGAATCCGGGGACAGAGCCATGGACGCCGGGGACAGAGTCACAGCGCTAACTACGCTAGGCAGCCATTGGGCTAAACTGACAGCGTAGCTTAGATTACGCTGAAAATGTAGCGTAGCCATGCGCCGTGCTATTACACAAGTACCATTATTTATATATTCATCCTACAGGCCACACATCAGACCAACTTTCCTCCAACCATCCAACAAGTTGGTTGGATGGAATTAAAATCTGGTACTGGATAGGAGCAAATGTAATTTGTAATTAAGTAATTTGTTTCCCAAATCTGAAAATGGACAACAACTGTCACTCAGACAATGTACTGTAGTTGGACCTATTTGATTTAAACAATTTCACTAAATGTTTTTGTCCATGCTCTTGAGTTTGTGAGCAAATTGCTTATTGGCATTTGCCCCCATCCAGTACCAGATTTTCAGTCCAACCAACCAGGGGCGTAGCGAGGGTGGCGCTGGCGGAGCACCAGCTCCGGGCGCCGGAAGATCAAAGGGCGCCGGAGCCGTGCCTGCATCGCCTGCCAGCCCTGCCTGCTCCCCCAGCCGCTCGCACTTCCCCACTCACCACTGTGCCGGGTGACAAGCACGGCGCCGCCAGCCCTGCCTGCTCCCCCGCCCCCACTCACCTCTGTGCCGGGGCCCGGGTGACATGCAGGGCGCTGCCAGCCTTGCACTTCCCTGCACCGTGACTGTGAGAGCCGGGAGAGTGCCTGGGCAGATTTTCTGCCTCATACTCTTGTCTCTGCCTGCTGCCAGACACCCCCTTCTACCCCCCGGTTCCACCTGCCAGCAGTATTGGACCACATAACTGAGGGCTGAGGAAAGTAAGACCGCCACACCCTCTCCGAAATTGACATACTTTTAGTACGTCGCTCTATCAAAGCTGCCGGCCCGGGCCTCCTACAGCACCAGCAGCGCTCCCAGCAGAGCCCAATCACCAGAGGAAGGGGCTGGTGTCTTGAATGACCTGTGTGGTAGAGGGTGTGAGTGCTACACAGCACAATCAGTACGACTGTGTATATTATCGCAGGGGGGGAAGGGAGACAGACATGTTATATATATGCAGTGTGTACAGTATGTGTGTGTACTGTTTGTGTATATATGCAGTGCTTTGTGTGTGTGTGTGTGTGTGTGTGTGTATGCTGGGATGGATTTCTCACTAGGCCCATGAGGCACGGGCCTGGGGCAGCACCTATAATGGGCACCAGAGCTTGTCCCGCTCCCCGGCATTTTCCTAGGGCATTTGGAACGCCATGGGGCCAGCTCAGGGTCACAGTGGTGGTTTCAGGGACAGACGATGCCGGCTCTGCTCCTGCGCTGCCTTAGACATGGCATCTCTCACACTGAGCTGAGCCTGTGCAGCGTGAGGGTGGGAGCCTCCTTACCTAGCTGCCTGTTGCCCCATCAGAAAGAAGCAGGTGCAGGTTGTATATAAAAAGTTCGTTTTTTTTCACATACAGTACAGTGTTGTAAAAAGGTGTGTGTGTGTGTGTGTGTGTTCACATTCACATACGGAATAAAAAATTCTGAAAAGCTGATCTTAATGCCTGCCGTAAGGGTTAGTAAGGACTAAAGTCAACCCTTATGGCAGGCATTAAGATCTATATTTAATAGATATTGCACTTTCTGTTGATAAAATAAATAATATTTACTTTCATAATTAATTCAGCTTTTCAGAATTGTTTTTCCATTTGCAAATAATGTGGACCTTACTAGCATAACTATGTTTGATAATTTTTTATACTTAACTTTAATTTTGTGATTTAAATGACTGACGCTAGTGCAGTGTGTCTAAGGGGGCGGCCAATAATATAGTGCCTAGGGGCGGCCTGACCCCTAAATTCGCCCCTGACTGTATTTGTGTGTTTGTATGGGTGTGTATGTATGCTGTGTGTTGTGTATGTATGTATGTATGTATATATGCTGTGTCTGTTGTGTATGTATGATGCGTATGCATGCTGTGTGTATGTGTGTATTTAGTCCTTAGGGACTCCCTGTCTGTGCTCCCTGGAGCTTTAATTGGGCTTTGCTTCCTTCTGTGTCGTGAGTACTGCATGTGACATCATCATGTCACACTCACAGGCCCTCTGGTAATATTTGATATGTGAAAAGTAGTAATCAAGCAGCAGCACTCGGCAGATATTTTCAAAAGCCTGTATTAAAACATGTACAGCAATCAACTGATGTATAGGAGCCTAAATTACGGTTTGTTATATAGCATGCAATGGGCATCATGTGTGGTCTTATGTGTAATTGGCATTAGAGCATGTGGCTTTATGTGTAAATGGTATTACAAAGTTCGCTAAAATGTGCAATGAGCTTTATGGTGTGTGGTATAATGTTAGGCCACGCCCCTTTTCACTGCGCAGGAGCCTCACCTACTACAAATTGGGGGGGGGGGGGGCACAAAACACGCCCTTGCTCCGGGCACCGTGGCACCTAGCTACACCACTGCAACCAACCATTAGTTGGATGGTTGTAGGAAAGTTGGTCTGATGTGTGGCCAGAATAGGACTGTGCATACTTTTCATGGGTTAGGTATAATGAATTTTATTTTTTATTTGTTACTGGTTTCTTTTAACCCTTTGAGTGCTAACAGTGCTGTGAGCGATCCTCAAAATATCCGCAAAAAATGCCAGCATTGCTTATAGTGACTGTTCTTTTAGTATAAATAAATACAAATACAGCCAAGTCAATTGATTGAAGTTTAGTTAAATATTGCATCCAAAAAGAGTCACTGCGAGCAATGCTGGCATTTTTAATTGGTATGTTGAAGATCTCTCACAGCAATGTTGGCACTCAAAGGGTTTAATAAAAAGGTTTGCTTTCCAATTTTCACACCTATTTTGACAAATTCCCTTGCCACTCAAAGGGTTAATAATGTCTCCTTTTTCATAAAATGTATTCAATTACAAAACCCTTATTGGTTATTTTACAGCCTGTGCGCTGTTTCGTTGGGAAACTTTGGAACAAGGTCCATCACAACTAAAAGATAGGGGCCCATTTATGAGGGATCACATAGTCAATGTGATATGGACGGGATCTTACCAGCCAGAATCGCATTGCAATATTCGATCCTATCAACAGCATTAAACCTATGGTGGATGCGACTATATGCGGCCGTGTAGGGAACGCAGCAGGTATCGGTTGCTCCCTTCTTCATACATGTGGGGAGTACTTAATATTTACAGCTAACCCCCGAAAACCGGTGTTTTCAGGGGTATAGCTGCAAATATACTTTGATAAATGGGCTCCATGGTCGTTAGCGATTACCTGGTGCTGACCCCTGGTGACACTACTGGAAATAAGATAAAGGCCTGGGTGGACATCAATTACACTTTAAAAGCAAACAGCATAATTTAATTTAACCATGGTCATCTAAAGGTGCATACACATTGTACAATTTTTTGGACCAATTTTGTTGAAAGACATTTCCCTTGAACCCAGTGTCCTGGATGAAAGATGGTGACGAAAGATATTGACGACAGATGAAAGACGAAAGATCTAGCTACAGTTTATAGGCTCTTTTTTAAAAGATATCCACATTGAGCTGCATGCACAGTTGATGAACAATCTTGATGAACAACTGGCAGGTATGTGCATCATCATTCGTGGTTTGTCGCAGTCACACTGAAAGATATTTTTAACTATTTCGTTGAATGGCCGAAATGAATGAGATTGTTAAAAAAAATTGGTCAAAAAAATGGTACAGTGTGTATGCACCTTAACAATGTAAAATACAGGTAAGCAGAAGTTGGATCATATTCAACATGAAAAATTGTACAACCAAAGACATGATGTTACCAAAATGTCTTGTTTTGTCTTAGCTTCTGATAACAGCATTCTAAAATGTTTTGGTTTTCATGATTCTGGGACAACTTTAGCTAAAGTAATTAATATAAAAGCACAAATGGATGTACTGTAGTAAGTTAACATGTTTGTTTATCACAATACTGTACAATATATAGGAAACTTAGACATGAAATAATTTCTCTCTGAAGAACGTCTAATGTTTTTATGTATATTTAGCTAACATCTTCATTTTACACAAATGTGAAAAACAATAATAATTGGGTGGACTGAGCCTTGTCTGATGACAGCCTTCAGGCCAAAGGATTTCAGAAATTTGATTGTTTGCTAGAACTACAATTTAGTTATTCTGTTATGTTACATTTAAAAATACTTTGAAGATAGGAAGTAGACATCAAGAGATTGCAGCAAAAGAACATTTTCATTATTTTTTACTGCAAACCAAAGCGTAGCATCAAGTATTACCAGTAATTGTATTTGACACAAAGAATGAGGTGAACAGCAATGTTTATGCAGTTTATTGTACTTCACATTTACTGTGTGATGAACTATGCGGGGAAATTACATTGTCTGAGTAAATACTGTATAGAGTGAGTTAACAGAGTTTGGAATCCAGTGGCAGCTCGTCCGGTTGGGCAGGCCACACACTCTGATACAGTATTTCTAGTAAACAAAAGGGAAAACAGAATGTCCCGAGGCGCGATAACAAATCCTTGCAGCCTCAATAATGGTGGAGGACCACTGAAAGAGTCCCCACTAAGTCGGTCATAGAAACTGGAAAAGCAGTATTGATGGTGCTGGATTTTTGTCGTAGATTGTTTGTAGGATGGTACGTGTTCAATGATGTTACTCATATAGGGCCTTATTCTGGTTGGAGCGTCCGGGCCGTACGCGTACGTCCCGGGGTTTTTTACGATCTGCGCATGTGCAGATACGCTAATGCGCCGGCGCGAACACTCCACAACGCTTACGGCCGGTGTCTCAACGTGCGAAAAAACCTGTACGCGAGCAGGGTAATGGGGCGGCATAGGGGCGTGTTGATGGGAGCGGCCGAAATAATGAGGGAAAATGGGCGTAAATATGGGCGTACACGGGGGTGTGCACCAAAAATGAGCGGTGCTACTACCGCACGATCGACTAAGGCACCGTTCGTTTCGGACACCAAACAGGCCCCCGCCAACCGCCAGCTAAAACCACCCCTACAGATACCGCATGCCAGCGTGCGCCTGAGTTGGCTAATTAACGCTGATTACTACTCAAACACATACACCTGAATGTAATAAGCAATGCTGCAGTCTATTAACTCCAAACCATGATTTCACTGCCTGCAAGCCACACATGCAGCACGCAAACACATTGGAAGCTTATGTTTTTATACTTCTCCACATTTAAAGGTTTGTTTAATTTAAGGTAAGAATCTTTTTATACGCTAAGGTAGGTATTTGCTAAACAGACACATTCACTACGTGCTTTCATAGACTTTACGCAGTAGCACACTCAATCTACACAAGTCGACATGTGTCAACGTGTTCACTCTAATACTAACATAGGTTTTGTATTTACAGTAGGATACAATAACATAAACCACATCTAACACCTACAAAGGATGTTTCAGCAATGTTTGAAGCCCATGACCACTATTTTCCACACAATCTTTGTATAGTACCCAAAATTATGACCTGTACCACTATCTCATCTGCTATGATTTGGATTTCACTACACTCTGGATGTAAGATGCCACCAATCACATTATTGCACTCTCATCTCTCTAACAAAGGATTCCTACATCTGCTTATGACACTGTCAAATCATATATATTTTAAAAGTTATGCATGTTTGTTCACAAGCTAATTTATCATGTTTGGCCCATTCACACATCTTTTTTTAGGGAGGACACATATGCATTCCTACAGAAATTTACCTTTTCACCCTTGTTTGTCTGCCTCACCCACTCCATGAGGAAAGCATTGTTCTGGACCTGCTTTTACCTACTACTGTAGGAGCTACCTCACCTGCACACAAACTGCTTTCTCACCTATTAAGTTGCTCTGCACATGTGCTGACACAAACTAATTAGCAGGGAAAAGTTGGATAGGAACATGGGAATGGCCATGGAGAGGGTTACACATGGGAAACTTCCACCACACTTTAACAAATGTTCAAAAATACCCTGGTCAGTAAGTACACATAAATCTAGTATTTGTTTCACACAAGAAATTACACATACCACAATTTTGTTTTAATTTGTAAAATAAATTTATTTGCTGTTCAGCATCACAGCTTGACACTTTAATGTGAGAAATCAAATAAACAAATAAAATAGACACACAAATAATAAAACAGCCAGAACAAGAGGTTGCATATCTCCAAACATGTGTTACCCTGCAAATGCAATGGTGAAAGAAATGGGGACACCAGAATACGTACTGCAACAACCAGGGTGAATACTAAGCAAGATACACACCACCAAAAAAAAATATCCTGCATTTGTAGAGGTCAAAATACGAACTTTCATGCCCATGGCACGCAAATGGATCGATGGGCAACTCAGGAAGCGGATGTCCAGTGCAATTTAAACCTTTGGCCTCCAACCACAGAGGAAGTGAACCAGGTCTCATTTAAGCCCTTTTTTGCCCCTTTTAGATGGGGCCTTGGGGACAGGGGCCTTTGGCTCAGCTGGCTTTCGGCGTCTTCCCCTAGTCGACACAGGAGGGTCAGCCGAGGTGGAAGGTTGGGGAGCAGCTTGGGGTGGGGCAGCAGATGGGGGATTGTCCCTTAGGGACCTGGCGGTGGACAGCTGCTCCGCAATAAGTTCATTCTGGCGGCTGAGGTGTTGGCCAATGCTTAGCATGCCAGCCGCCAGAGTTTCATTAATGCGGTTCAACGCCTCAACCTGCAGCTGGTTTGTGGCCTTCCACTCCGCCAGAAAATCCGCCACCTGCTGCTGACGGATCGCAGCATCCACCCCTTGCTGCTCGATCCTGTCCAGCGTCACCAACAGGCTCTCACTCAATGTCTCCTGTGGCTGGGGCTGGGGGCGACGTCTTGGTGGAGGCTGGACCACCTGCTCCACCTGTGGCTCTGCAGAGGAAGATGCTGCCGGTACATCCTGACTTTCTGCTTCTGCTAGGATAAGAATTGAAAACAATGTCACCATCACATACGCAATAAAAAATATCTTTCTAAATACAATGCATTACTGTGACTTACCATCAAAAGCAGCAGCAAAGACCTCCGCCGGGAGCTCACTGTCCATATTGGAGATCCCCCTGATCTCCCCCACATCGATGACGTCACAGGAGTCCAGCTCCAGGGGGGTATACTCCAAATGGTCAGGCATAGGACCGCTCCCGGTGGACATGCTGTGGTTGTACCGGTCAGTCATCTTCCTCTTCAGGGCACTTTTGAAGTCAGTCCACCTACAAGTTTAAAAATACAAATATCACCATGAGATATGTGCACCACTGTGCTACGTGTAGGGTTACCACCTAGTCCCTTTAATTCCGGACACATGTTACTTACACAGGTTCTGTGGCAGTTTAAAATTAGGTGAAGTGGAGTCTTGAAGTCAGCCAGCCACAGAACCTGTGTAATTAATATGTGTCCGGAATTAAAGGGACTATGTGGTACCCCTAGCTACGTGACATTTCCTAGTGTGGGTGATCTTATGTTTTTTTGCCATGTGTGGCCAAATATTTCTTTGATGGACAAAACCATGTGCACTGCAGGTGAGGCAGGTGTAAAACCCCACCCAAATCTGATTATCTCTGCACAAGTAACACCTGCCTCACCTGCAGTGCACATGGTTTTGTCCATCTAAGAAATATTTGGGCAGAAAGAGTGAACTAGAATAAGGGCCTCAGTTCCTGCTGGAGACTGCTGAAAAATTGACCTGACAAACACACTAACCTTTTCTTCACCGCGTCCCAAGTTCTGACCACTGGTGACACCTGGTTCACTTCCTCTGTGATCTTGTCCCAAAGGTTTCTCCTTGCACTGGCACCCGGCTTCCTGGTTGCCAATTCAATCCATTCGCGTGCCCTGGGCACTAGAATTTGCATTTCGGCCTCTACAAATGCAGGGTTTCTCCTTCTGGTGGTGGTATCCTGCTCAGTCATCACCCTAGATGTTGCAGCACGTTTTCTGGTGGCCCCAGTTCTCTCACCATGCACCTGCTGGGTCACACCTGTTTGGAGAGATGCAACCTCTTGTTCTGGCTGGTTGCTTGGCCCTTGTGGAGCTGGTGGAGGTTCACCAGGGCCTGTTACTGAGGGGCCCGCTTGATCTTGCAGGCTACTCCTCTCTTGGGCCCTCCTTCTCCGCTCCTGTTCCCTCTTCTGTAATGCTTCAAGCAGGGATTCTGCTTGTGCTCTCTGCAGAGCGTCCTCTGCTGCTGAATCGTCAGAGTCAGACATGTTTGCAGCAATTGTGGGCTGCATCTGACTGAATATTTATATGTTAATCTCCCGCCACGAACAAGGGGGCGTATATTTTTCCCCGCAAGGTAGATGCAAATTTACGCCGATATTTCCCGCCGATAATTGCCGCTTAAATTACGCAGGTCTCAATGCACCTGATCAATCACCCGTATATGTATATACACAGGTTGTGGAGCATTGTGGGCTACATCGTGAAATGTGTGCACCTGTCATTCCAATGATGAGTGTTGTCAGCTGGTATCTGTTGGAGTTCGTGTATGCTTTGTGAGTCACATTTCAAAACATCACGTTATAATGCTTGCCTTGCATATGTAATGTCTATGCAATTGTCATACAGCAACATGTTGCATTGTGGCCCTTTAAGCAGCGTAGTTCTAAGTAGACGGTTGCGTGTATTAATTTCCGCATACTATATATACAGTACTTTTCTCTTCATGGCAATCGGTGTATTGAGCCCCCTTTAAGCAGCGTAGTTATGAGTAGACGGGGTGCGTGTATTATTTTCCGCACACTGTATATATACAGTTCCTCTCTATACATTGAATGCATGCTGTTGGTTGTGGTGTGTATATCGGAACGGTCCGCGTAAGTTTCTATTCGCATCCAGTTTGTTAATGTAAGAGGGATTAATAAAGTTAATACCAAACAAACAATTTTTTCAACCAATCAGCAAGCACCAAAAGTGATATATGTACCTGCAATTAATAACTGCGCCATTGCCACCATGACAGCAAACAGAGCTAGGCCATTCTCGAACTCTGAGCTGTTGGCCCTGGTCCACGTCATGGACCGTCACCTGGGGCCCAGGGGCCCATATGTTTCGAATGCGGACAAGCGGCGGGCGTATAATGCTGCCCGCCGCCTGATATTTTCCACGACCGGCGTCCGCAGAAGCCTGGGGCAGGTTGAGCGGCGCTGGTCAGACCTGCGCCGGCGGCAGCCCGTTCTACTGTGCAGCCTTCGCCGCCATATTGCCCGATGTAAGTTTTGATTACTAGTATGTCTGCGTTTTTTAGCAATGTTGTGTGTACTTTTTAAAAATAGGTTGCTGAGTATGGGGGTGTATATGGGTGTATATGGGTGTATATGGGGGGTATAGGGGGGTGTATATGGGTGTATATGGGGTGTATATGGGGGGTATAGGGGGGTGTATATGGGTGTATATGGGGTGTATATGGGGGGTATAGGGGGGTGTATATGGGTGTATATGGGGTGTATATGGGGGGGTATAGGGGGGTGTATATGGGTGTATATGGGGTGTATAGGGGGGGTATAGGGGGGGTATATGGGTGTATATGGGTGTATATGGGGGGTATAGGGGGGGTTTAAGTAGTTGCTCAGTTTTTTGGTGTAGGATATCAAATAGTTAGCATGATAAATGTCTGAAATATCACAGCAATGATCATTTGGAAGGTTATGAGCATGACTAATGTGAATTTTTCTTTCCCCCTTTTTTATGAATCCCAATCTTCGATTTCTATGCCATCAACATGAACATTGCAGCACGGGCAAGAGCCGCCAGAGAAGCCCGGGAGCAGGCACGCCGGGACCAGGCAGCCCCAGAGCAGCCAGAGGAGGAGGAAGAGGAAGAGGAAGAGGAGGAGGAGGAGGAGGAGGAAGAGGAAGAGGAGGAGAAGAAAGAGGAGGAGGAGGAAGAGGAAGAGGAGGAGAAGAAAGAGGAGGAGGAGGAAGAGGAGGAGGAGGAAGAGGAAGAGGAGGAGAAGAAAGAGGAGGAGGAGGAAGAGGAGGAGGAGGAAGAGGAAGAGGAGGAGAAGAAAGAGGAGGAGGAAGAGGAGGAGGAGGAAGAGGAAGAGACACAGGGTGCTGTTTGGACCCACACAATTTCCCCATCCCCTTCCCCCTCCACAACCCCCACCCCCACCACCTCCCCAACCCCCACCCCCCCCTCCCCACCCCATTTCCAACCCCCCTATACCTCTCCACCACCCACCCCCAAACCTCTCCACTCCCCAGTAACAGCCACTACCGTGGTCCAGACTCCGGGACCATCATTGTCGTTGCTCCAGACCCCCCCAACCACCGCACAGCCAACCAGCGGTGACCAGGATGGCTCAAGTAGCCGTAAGTAAATAATTTGTCTAATGTTTACCTACACATTTCTACACATCAACAATCACAACAACCACATATGTGTATCCAACATCAACATTAGTTGCAACATATCACTGCAGGGCGACCATGAGGTGTGTCCTGTCCTTCTCCAGGAACAAGGGTCCCCTTGGTGGTTTTTTTGAGTGTGGCCATGCCTCAACCCTTGAATAATTGACATAACAGTACATCCAATGAGATATCCGACATTAGTGGTGTGGTAGTTATGTGGCTCCAGGTGTTGGGTAACTCCAGTTCCCAGCATGATGTGCAACACAGGGCCGGATTATAATGGAGGCACAAGGGGTCAGTGCCCCTGGGCCCCCCTCTAGCTAGGGGCCCCCTGTGGTTGTCATGTATTTTTGACCAAAAAAATGTGTAAGTTATTTTTTTTCTTTTTTAGCTAAATGTTTTGTGCATGGGTGGGGTAGTGCTGCAGCTTCACCTATCTGCCAATGTGACAATGATTTATGGTGCTGAGCATCGGGAGCCAAGGCACACTGATTGCACAAGTGTGCAGTGCATTTCTGGGAGTTGACTAAGTCCCATGACACTTTGCACCAGAGGACAGAGGCTGAGAAGTTTGTGCTGAGCTCTGATTGGTGGAGCTCATTACATGCTTCTCAGGTCCATGGAGAACAGCAGCAGCAGCTTAGTCATAGGAGGGTTTTTAATCAAAGGCAGCACTAGGAGACCTCCAGAGTAAGGGGCAGAGGGACAAACACAGGCTTTTCATGTGGTGTGTGTATATATATATATATGGTGTCTATTATTATTCCGAGTGCCGCCAACCCCCTGTCTATATATATATATATATATATATATATATATATATATATATATATATATATATCCCCTGCAGGTAACCATTGACCAAGTTTATTCTGCCTTTACTCTATGTTTTGACAGTATAATATTCGCCCATGCAGTGTGCGGCCAGTAATGACAAGTGCAAGGGGGCCCCCCGCTCTAAAGTACCCCGGGCCCCCCAAAGGCTTAATCTGCCACTGGTGCAACTTAAATGTAGAGATTGTTTTGGTAATAGTGTGTGAGGCCATGCGGATGCATGCTTTACAAACATAGCTGTAGGCCTATAATTTGTACAGCAATGTCCTAAATTTAAAATACTAAGGAGTGCTTAAGCCACAACAATGTCATAACCCTTAAATAGCACAGGCTAATTGTGAGGTTAGAGGAGAGTCCCCCAAAACCAAAGTACCAATTGGGATACAGCATACATTCATTGATGAAGGAGTAATTGAATTAATGTTATTTACTATGTACAGTATGTGTGTGTTAACATATTTTTTTTTAGTACTGTGTTTACAGCAGACCCATCTTCAATGTAGTTTCTAAATGTATGTGGCCTTCACACATAACTCTGAACTTTTTATTATGTACAAATACAACAAACATTTGTGTATGTTATATATTAATTTTTTGTTTTATCCCTTCATTACAGACACTGAACAGCAGCAGGAGGAGGTGGCAGCAATAATGAGGGAAATAATGCTGACCCTTGTCTACCTCCAGCTCCTTTTTGGGCTTCTGGAGGCCCGCCTTTAATTTTTTATTTATCCCCCCCCTTTTTTTTTTTGGTATAAAATAAAAGTTTGATTACAGTTCGAAATTGCCTGTGTTTTTACTAATAAATATGTTAGAGGGCGTGTAAGGGTAGGTACATACAGATGTGTACTGTAAGTTATACTTGTAATTTGAGGTGAGGGGTATTGATTGATGTGTGAATGTGTGTGTTTTTGAGTAAAATAACACATAGTGAAAATGCATGAATGTTTAATGTTGTTCGATTAAAACATCACACATAACATCAGGGTAGGTATACATGTTACACATTTTGGACAAAGTAATTACGTACATAATTTAGTACATATACAGAAACACCAACATAACTTGATTTAAAAGTAACAGCAATATGGGGACACATAGATAGTGATTAAAATGCCACATTAGAACATAACAAATATACATGTAATGAGGGTTCAAATGTAGTTTTATTAGGTCTTTATTAAGGTAGACAAACTGGCGTACGCTCAGATCTCCGCAAGAAGTCGGTGGGGAGACGGAGGAAAGACGGCCGTACACGGCGCCGTACGCTCAGTTGTACGCCTGTTGTCGGAGTGCAAGGGCTGGCCCGTCCGCGTACGTTGCCGTACGCTCATTTGTACGCCACTCCCCTTCTACGGTATTTCTGCCCGTACGTAAGCGGCTGATTTGTGGGTGGACTTAACCCCAACGGCCGCGTACGGCTAGCGTGCGGTAATGGCGAACGTACGCACGTTTGGCCGCTCCGAGCAGAATAAGGCCCATAGTGTGATATTTATTAAAAAATAACAGAATATCATGTAAGGCTCCGGGAACTTGATAAACACTGAAATTACCTCAATAGGAACCAGAGAAGCGTACCGAACTCACAATGGAGTGTGTAAGGAAGTGTGTATAAAGGTATCTTTTAAAGGGTCACCTCATGTGGGAGTTTTACTGTCATATGGATGCGTACCGTACCGTCTCATATGGATGCGTAGAACTAGATGTGGTTACTCATATCACGGTTTCTTTGTCACTGATCATACGTTTCCTCAGCTCGGGACAAGCTCAGGGAGAGTTAGGTCCCATGCACAGAAAAATATGACAGGTGAGATTATGGCATTAAGTAAGCATTCCAACAGTGTTCCTCTAAGGAGTATGCACCACCGTGTATGTAAAGGTATCTTTAAGGTTCTCACCACATGTTGACCAAGTCTCCTCCAATCAAGTGTGTACCTAAACTTATAGTATAACAGATGGTGGGACACCTATAACAGTTTCTTTAAAACAGTCCCCCAACTTCTCCATATCAGCCCCACTCATGGGCAGAGTATAGGCACAAAAAACAATATGGGAACCAACTTAAAAAAAGTGACTTTAATAAAAGAAAAAATACTAAAATCCATAGAACATGCTGTACTTGAAATGCGGCCTAACTGGCCATAGGTCACCTTCCCAGGAAAGAATAAAACACAAGAAAGAGGGAGTCAGTCATTCTGTTTTCCAACATGTGTCGACAGCCCCTGCTGTCGTTTTCAAGGCTATATTGTGACTGCCACTATTGCTGACTTTTTACTGTATAGAGTGAGTTAACAGAGTTTGGAATCCAGTGGCAGCTTGTCCGGTTGCGCAGGCCACCCACTCTGATATGGCATTTCTGTTAGTTCTGTTTATAGCTAGGACCAGAACTGTTCACGGCCACATATTTTTGGAATTGATGAAGATGTCGTTTAACAACCTTGTGTTTTTGAGGTAAAATGATTTCTTGGGACTTATACGGGTAGATGTAATAGTGTTCAAGGTTATTGAGTAATAATACTTGGCAAAACCCACTGTGAGTTTGCTGCAAGAATGCATAGTAACTTGCCAGATGTACTGTAATAGGTGGTGAGTTACAGACTACCTATGTTACTTGCCGGTGACTTCAGTTATGTTTGCTGCTGCCATAACCTGTGAAAACCTGCCAATACACCTTTGGGTTTCTGTACATTGGTAATTTTTAATATCTCTTTATAGTAAGCATTGGATAGTACAAGTAACCTGAGTTTGGCATTGATATCCCTATATAAGCCAAGCATTCACCAATACACTGAGAGACTATATAAATAGTTAGATAATTGTAGGAGCGACAATAATTCTGTTGGTTTGAGTTTGTTTAGTACAGAATAAAATGACTCATTGATTTGTCTTTTGTACACTTGTCTGTCTAGTATTTTAGGTACTTGTGTATTATAGCGGCGCCCCCGATGTTGGTCGTGCAATGTTTTTATCGCATCGTATGCCATGCAACCGATGGTATACTATGCGACGCGATTTTACACGACTATTCGATTAAAAATTGTACAAGCACCCTAATGGGTGATTTTAAGCACCCTAATTGGTGCTTACAATGTAAAATGCACCCCCACACCACCCCCCACTATAAACGTGAATCCGAAGCGTGGCGAGCGCAGCGAGCCCCACGAGGGGACGCGTATACCTGTGAAGTTATGCGCGTCCCCTCGCGGAGCTCGCTGCGCTCGCCACGTTTCGGGCTCGGTGGCTCGCTGCGCTCGCCACACTATATAAAATCAGCTCCACGCCGATGTGGATAGTGGGGGTATGAAAAGGTCGTAGGATGCGTACCGCCCCCCCTCACGGGCTCGCCACGCTTCAGGTTCACGTTTATAGTGGGGGGTGGCGTGGGGGTGCATTTAACATTGTAAGCACCCATTAGGGTGCATTTAACATTGTAAGCACCCATTAGGGTGCTTATACAATTTATAATCGCATCCCATCGCATTGTATGGCATTCTATGCCATATACAATGTCATACAATTTTTAAATTGTATGCCATTGTACATCGCGCGATATCGCATACCATCGTATGCCTTATGGTATACGATGCGATGGGCGCCGCTATAATACACAAGTACCGTATTTTATATTTTACATTTAATTGTTCACTAATTCACTGTTCAGTAGGTTTTTATGGAGTCAGGCATCCTGCCCATACCTACTCTGTAAAATGCCTTACTGCAGGGCATCTGTGATTAATGGTTAATCATGATGTGGGATCATGCCGCAAACACTAATCTGAAAGGTAGCTTGTGGAGAAGCTGGTGGAGGAACTGCATGAAGCCATAAGCAGTGTTGGGGGCCTTCAGTCTGCGTTGGCTTCACCTCATGAAAGATGGCTTGTGGAGGAGATGCATGGAGCCAGGATCAGTGTTGGAGTCCTCCATTTTGCATTGGTTTTACCTTATGAAACATGGTTTGTGGAGAAGCTGGTGGAGGAACTGTATAAAGCAGTGTTGAATTTTTCCAGTCTGCACTGATTTCACCTCATCTGAGGAGGGATTTGGACAGGTGCTCTCTGATGGCCATATTGAGGACACAGATTGGGCACCCTCTCCATGCTCACCTTCAATTTTGATAAATATTTTAACACTAGATCCGCGGACAAGACCTTTTTGTCCCATTTAAAAATATAAACATCTGTTTCTCTTATTTCTAAGGGAAGGTGGAGTTTTCTGATTTGTAATTTTTCTTTGTATAAATTAAAATTAAAACCACTGATGGGGCATTTTTGTCACATATAGAAATCCAACGCTCTTCTTCATTGTACATCGTATTCGTCAGGTTTGATGATACTCATACAAAGAACATGATTGTTCAGCAAATTTCTTAGCCAAGTATAGCTATTTTTGCATTTGTTAGGAGATCATGGGAAGTGCAAGGTGAAGATGGGCATAGTATTTCAGTAAACGTTCAGGATAAAGTATTTATAAATGCATTACATCAACTAAATTGTGGGCAAAAAAAAAATTGGCTAACATGCCCCCCAACTCAATGCTTTTTCTATTCAAAAAAAGCACAACTTATATACACACCTACATCAAACACTCCATTGACACCTTAACCATCAAAATCAGTGTGTAGTTTTTGCTCTCACAATCTCAATCTCTCTGATCTCTAATACCAGCATTATGTACCTGGTTGTCATAGAAATTACAATGTCGAGTCCTACTGACACTTTTTCTCCAAAGCCCTGCACAATGGCTCGTGCCACCAAGAGCCTGCATTTCTGGATCTGGCAAGTCACCAGTGCACCGCTAATCACAGCCACACTATTATCTGCAAGTAAGCCGATTCAGTCCGTCTGGTTATTTCTTTGGTTCTGTATTATCTTCAAGCAAGCCGATCCAGTCCATCTAGTTATTTATTTGGTTCTGTATTATTATCTGCAAGCAAGCCAATCCAGTCTGTCTGGTGATTTCTTCAGTTCAGTATTATCATCTGAAAGCAAGCTGATCCAGTCCATCTGGTTATTTCTTTGGTTCTGTAGTATCTTCAAGCTAGCCAATCCAGTCTGTCTGGTTAGGTCTTCAGTTCTGTGTTACCTGAGAAAGCCGATTTAGTCCATTTAGTTAGTTCCTCGGTTCTGTATTATTGTCTTCAAACAAGTCAAGTCTAGTCTGTATTGTTGACTATTAATTCTTCTGGTCTTCAGTGGTTTCTTTTTTCCCGAATCTACTGTCCCAGAGTTGCGCGGGAGGACCCATACAGGGGGCCGTAACCTACATGTTGGGAGTAACTAAGTCGATACCCCCTTATGAGGGTCCCTGGTGAACTTCTACCAACATGTTAGACTATGTGCCCCCATACTGGAACTTGTTAACCATCTAAAACCAACACCGGACGAATTCCCAAATTAATGCGCAAACACAATATAGGACCAGCCTCATTCAAAGTTCTATACTGTAGGAAGTTTTCTGAAGCCAGTACAGCCTTTCAGGGTTCACAGAAAACAAGTCCCATGACAGAACGTCTGCTGTATGAAGAAAACATATTATTTTTACGCAAACAGGTCTCCTATATACATACCGAATACTGGCTTAATACAGACTGTCCAGGGAGACTCAGGGCCTGATTCTGGTTAACTCACAAAAGCAAAAGCTTTCTTCAATGGACAAAACCATGTTCACCGCAGGTGGGGCAGATGTAACATGTGCAGAGATAGTTTGTAAATTAATCAAGCACCTCCATATTCTGCTCATTCAGGACTAATGAGCAATAAGCCTGCTTGTGAGTTTTCCTAAAATGTACAATGAACTCTTATTTTTTTCTTATTTAAATTAGGTTTAAAATTAAATATCTGCTGTATATCCTTGTTTCCAACCTAGTAACTTTGGAACTGTAAAGGGGGGGGAATGCGCAAATATGAGTGGACAGATCCAACTCGTATTGCACAGTTATTCTGGCGCTGTTGTATACAAAATAAATAATGTATATTACACCACAAATGTGGTTCAATATAGTTGATCCACTGCTGCTGCAGATGGCTTTATATGAGTTGGCTAGAGCTCATAGAAAGAAACGTCAAAGAAATATGGGGTTTAAAACCACTTTGCGCTGCTAGTGGGTATATGTTATAGAATACCACTGGACAGAATGATACTGGACACACTGTTCAATATTTAAATGAATTTATAAAGAAAAATATAAAAATGATATACATATAAAAAAAAGGACATAAAATGCAACAATAATTCATACAATAGTATACAATGTTAAAAGCATTAATCTATATGGCCATATATAGGTCACGTTTGCAAACTAATATATGTAGAAATACTCCGGAGTATACTGGTGATGAGAGTTAGTAGCAGTCATTCATAGCGATTTGAATGCATAAGCAGGGGGGGAAAGGGAGAGGGGTGAGGGAAATGGAAGCAGGTGAGCCAGCGGCACAATCAGATGTAGCTCAGTCAATTCAGGCTTAAACAGCAGGTTAGTATGAAGCTGAACGGTATGCAGTATATCTCACCCTCCGTTGATGTAGTTGAGGGGATACGTGTATCGGGGAGCTTCTGATGGTTATTGGCTCAACCCGACCACAGTGCGGAGATGTTGTGGGGAGCTTGTTGGATCTTACCGCTCAACCCAGAATCCAGTGGCAGATGTATATGCCCAGATATCGTCAGGTATGGGCGGCTGTAGTAGGAGCCAGATAGCGGGAGGAAGCGGGAGGGGAACCTCGACCGCCGGATGGTGTTCACTCGCTGCTGCCAGATGAGAAAAAAGTCTCCGCCTCCTGAGACGAAACGCGTCGACGTCACTGGTCACGTCACGTCTGCAAACCTCCGTGTCTCCCTTCCCACCGCCCATCACACGAGCTGGTCTGCCGCGGTCTTTTTGAAAATCTTTGTGATCCACCGTCATCTGGCAGCAGCGAGTGAACACCATCCGGCGGTCGAGGTTCCCCTCCCGCTTCCTCCCGCTATCTGGATCCTACTACAGCCGCCCATATCTGACGATATCTGGGCATATACATCTGCCACTGGATTCTGGGTTGAGCGGTAAGATCCAACAAGCTCCCCACAACATCTCCGCACTGTGGTCGGGTTGAGCCAATAACCATCAGAAGCTCCCCGATACACGTATCCCCTCAACTACATCAACGGAGGGTGAGATATACTGCATACCGTTCAGCTTCATACTAACCTGCTGTTTAAGCCTGAATTGACTGAGCTACATCTGATTGTGCCGCTGGCTCACCTGCTTCCATTTCCCTCACCCCTCTCCCTTTCCCCCCCTGCTTATGCATTCAAATCGCTATGAATGACTGCTACTAACTCTCATCACCAGTATACTCCGGAGTATTTCTACATATATTAGTTTGCAAACGTGACCTATATATGGTCATATAGATTAATGCTTTTAACATTGTATACTATTGTATGAATTATTGTTGCATTTTATGTCCTTTTTTTGATATGTATATCATTTTTATATTTTTCTTTATAAATTCATTTAAATATTGAACAGTGTGTCCAGTATCATTCTGTCCAGTGGTATTCTATAACATATACCCACTAGCAGCGCAAAGTGGTTTTAAACCCCATATTACTTTGGAACTGTATTCAGATTATTTTTGGCAGTACCCATTCAGAGACAGTCAAAAGATGAAACTGACTAACATGGACCCGACTGGGAAAAACACTAACTAATGGCTAGGACTGGAAGCAGACACAAATGTCCACGGGCAAATGAGACAGAAGCTGCTGCAGGAAACTGGAACAAACTGGAGGGCAAGTGAATACCACCAAGGTGGAACTAGACAGGTGGAAGCAGTGAGCAAGAAGCTGGTAACAAGTCACAGGAGCTAGAGCTGAAGCTATAACCAGTATCCGGGTCTGCATCTGCAGAGAATATAACAGGAGCAAGCACCAGTCAACACTGCGGGAGAGACATAGGCCTCCTGAAGCACAAATTACTGCATCTGAGACCTATAGTTAATGAGCTAATTAAGTGACAGCCTTGTGCAGAACCATCACACAGAGTAGAGCTGCAATAGCACAGACTCACCACAGGGTCTCCCCACAGTGAGTCCCATACCAGAAACAGCTCACAGAAACTGACATAAAAATAATGAGCCACAGAGGTGGCTCATGACAAGCACACTGAGGACTATTTGTGCAAGTCCAAGATCCAGGGGCATAACTCCCAGAGGCAATTGAGTTGCCTGTCTCTGGGCTTCAAGCTCTGAAGTGGCACATGCATGTATAGCAGCACCTGGGATGTTTATAGTGGGATCCAAGGGTGATCACTGCTCTTTCAGTGGAGCTCTGCAGCACACCAGCTGCTGTTGCAGAATTAATCTGCATCCTGGCCCTAAAGAGGATATATAGAGGAAGAATAGTAGAGGTCTAAGAACAGATTCTTTGGCATCTATGCAAAATTAATAACTTCATAACACAAATGTAACAAAAAGCATAGGGTGATCAGGGGCACAAAAGACTTGTGACCTCATATGGACAACTAGTTATGTTTTAAATAGATTGGTGGGTGCAAGAGTAATAGTGTAATGTGAAAATGAAAGTATTATTGTAGAACTACAAGCAGGTCCTTGCAACCATTGAGCATGTTGTTGTTTGCTGAAGTACAAGTACTAGCATGCCCATAGCTGTCAATGGCTGGAGTACTAGTGGGATACTAGAGCATACCTCCCATTTTCTTGGGAGCCAGAGGAGGGACAGGGGTCGAAAAATGTCGGGGGTGTGGCCTAATTTTGGGGCGTGGCCTATACTCGCGGCTCATCCGCGAGGCCACGCCCTGTTTTGACGCTATGGGGGCATGACCCAGAGGCTCTGTGAGTCTACAGGTACATAGGAAATAGAACATATCTGATTGAAATTAAATTTTAATGAAACTTCTTCAAACCTCTTTATTTTTTAAATTATACTACTAAATCCAGATGGAGATACATTTGCTCTTTCCTATACTATTCCATATGAATTGAAAATGTTAAAAAATCATAACTGGGTGACACAACTTGTTCCTAGGGGAGCTGTAACAAGGGTGAACTGACTTGGAGTTTAGGGGGTCTTTTTAATGATTGGACATTACATCAGTACATCAGTCTCCCCATGCAAGAAAGTCACTGTGTTTAACATTATATGTATTGACTCCATCATTTATTCTTGTCACCTCTGCTAACATCTCTGCTTAGCACAAAACTACTGTAGCTGAAATTCTTTGCTTAATCCTCACTCATCAAGGCACGTTCAGATGCAGAAATCAAAAAGTCCATCACTGTCACTTGTTATTTTAGAATTAAATACTTAGTAAGCAGTACTCAATGTCAGTTACATTACATGGCCCCATAGCCATAATTTCTTTATTTCTTAACAGTTTCATTTATAGCGCACACATATTCTGGAGCGCTTTTACAGAGAATATTTGAACATTCACATCAGTAACCAAATTGTACAGCACAGCATTCAAGAAATACAGTACATTTCCATGGGCCGTTTCAAATTGCACTACACAGTAGCACAATCTTGATCACATTACACTGTAAGTGGTATCTTTGATTCATATTACACTACATTGTAGAGTCCCGTATTCATGTTATTCTACACAGTAATAATCCATACACATATCATATTTTTAATACGGCCGATTTGTAAATCAGGAACCACCATTCTTTTGAATGGGGATTCCTGGTGTATTCTATCGATGGTGTATTCATTCGTATTTGTAAATACAAATACGAATGTCCCATCAATACGAATACGAAAATACGATTATTTTTCACAAATTTTTCTTAATAAATTACCCCCTAATTGTCTACTACGACTACCACTACCCCTACTTCACTACTGTAAACAATAGTCCAGAGTTACAGTGTACCAAAGTATTGTAATATATTTTTATACATAAATCATGTTAGATGTGGTGGATCTGCAATTCCAAATTGTAGGTGTTTTCACCTGGTTTTAAGTCATTTTTTTGCCTATGCCTTTCTTGTTTCCACCCCCCCCCCCCCCCCCCACAAAAAAAATAAAAAAAATTATATATTATATAAAAGGAATGATCGGAAAAATGACAAAAATGGGTGAAAATATTTGCAATTGAATACAAGGGTATCAAAATAGTCCCTATTTTTTTGCCTAGGCGGAAAACAGTTGAATACCCCAAATTAGAACAAGATTGGTGGATTGGAAACCCTGGATGCACATAGGCCCTTATTCTCATTGAGTTGATCAGGTACACATTTGTTCGGATTGCGTATTCCTGCAGAGTGCGTGTGCATAGATTACGCAATGCGCATGTGCAACAGCGGCACTCCGCACTCGGATGGATCGCTACACACAAAAAATGTCCACCGAACACTGTTGGACAATATGGGCGTAATGTGGGCGTGTCTATGGGCGCGGTTTTAAAGTGGGCAAAACTGGAGCGTAAATCGGGGCGTCAACATGGGTGTAGACGAAAAGTGCTAGGCGTGCACTCGGACCGTGAGCAGTCGCTACTCAACACACCCAAAAACTTTGGTGCAAACAAATAGCTTTCATTACTCGGAGGGCAGTAGTTCATGTGCACCGCGTTAGGTGGGGCAATCAGTATGCACCGCCCCAAAATTTCTCTCAGCTGAACACAATACTAACCTAGTCCTCTGATCAATTTCCTTTAATTACTCCATTTCTCTACTGAGATTTCATGCATTAACCCATTCAGTCATTGCAGGCCGCACATGGAGGCCAAACATTTGTTTCAAAAGTTACATTAAAAAAAGTAATATCTATGAATCATGGCATGTGTGTTCTTTTGCCCAATTACTACATGTACACCCTTAAAACATAAGTGTGTTTATCCTGTTAACACAGTACTGGTCCCATTTAACAGTATTTGACATGTGTCAACTCTCATAATTGTATGCTAAAATAACCAATATGTAATTATGCATCAATACGATCATGTACTCTAAGCTCACTAATGTGGTAACAAACATGATTGAAGACCTGGTTTTGCTTAAAATCTTTTTGGCCTGCCCTGGCCATTTCTCCATTAACAAACATCAATGCTGTTTAGGGGCCTTGATTCAAAATTCTTCAGATGTGTCTTGTACTTTACATGTCATGTTGCTAGGTCACAACAATCATACCCTCTCGACTATCTTATACAGGGTGCTCAATCAATACCAAGAACACTCAGATTCATTGCCCATAGAAACCTCACATGTGAAATTCAACTCCCATCTTAGTCAATTTCCCCCAATGCATACATGTGTCCTTTCCTGAAACAAAAACACTGTAATATGAGTTCATCACTCTCCAAATGCAATACAATATGGGTGTGGGAACCCACATTGCACATAAATGTAGCCGCTGATCTGCAGATATCTTAATGCACAAACAACACAAAGGTAGCTTTAAATCTGTATTTATTTTGTTTTTGGCCCCATGCATTACCACTGAGCTGAGAGATATGGATATTTCCAACTGCATTTTCACTTTAAATGTAAAGACACTTTGCAGAGAATATAGGAATCATTCAAGGATATTCTTTATACCCGCTTTATAGACAGATATAGGCAACATTCCATCATGACACTGCACCTTCCTGGGCTCTTTTTGGATCATTAGAGCCAGTTATCACAGTGATTAAAATCACCTAATAACAGTCTGAGTCAGGTTCCAAAGTAATCTGGATTCCCTGGTCTGCACTCAGATACCTACATCATGCTAATTAAAAGGCGGGGAGAGCACGATTAATACAGAGACTCTGTATATAAGTCTGCATATGTGGATCTTTACCGACTATAAATTATCTTCTTTTTTAATATATTGTTACTACCAAAGCATTCAATGATAGCTCTGTGGCCTGTCAATTATTTGTATAGTGAAGCTGGTCACTCCAGTGGATATAGGATTTTAACAGTAATTTGGTATTTTTTATGTATATGTAGATTATTAATTATGATTTTTTTATTTGTGTATCTCACAAATATTATACAAGATACAGCATGCCACATAAATGTTCATAATCAGACAGGTGGACCTTGATGTTATGGCCGGTACGCGTGTCACGCTGCCGGAGGTGCTGGGTCCTATGATGCGATGCCGTGATTCTCACTCACGGATGCTTATACCTGCTCCTAATGGCGTTCTTCACGCTGCACAGTGGGCAAAGGTTGAAGGCTGATGGATGAACCTTCACATTCCCTTTGAGTAATTTATAAGTTTCAATGTCCTGATATCAGAATCTGCCTCCCTGGCCATTCACAACTCTCAACTGGAAATCAATTACAGTGGTGAAATGTAAGAAGGGTTTATTCTTTGATAGGTCTCTTTTCTTCAGAAAATGACAGTTTTGGTTGGCCTCGGTATGGTTACATTTTGGACAAGTATGGGAAGAGTACCCAGGTTCATGTGAAATTGCCTAAGGATACATTTAATGAATTATTTTAAAAATGACTCTTGGCATAGGCTTGCTGTCATTAACTTATTTAACTTGTATTATGTGTGTTTACAAAGATTATATCTGGTACTCTAAACTGGCCTAAGTAAAAAAAGTTTTAGAAATATTTTGCTCATCTCTTTATTTTTTAAGGGTAACTATTTCATACTTTTTCCTGGCAACAATGACAACTGCAATATGTTGCAAGTGGCAAAATGCCTACGTGGCTTGGCCCTCACTCGAGAACTCTCAGCTTGATGAAGCAGAACAATGGGGTAGTAGCAGAAAATACTATAAATGTGATAACTGTACAGGAGCAGAATTCTAAGGAAAAAATCAAACTGTGTTACATACAGTAATATTATTTTTTATATTGTCCGAATAATACACAAAATAACATAAACATTACTTATATGGGAAAACATTATAAATGTGTGCAACTGACAATTAAAAGCAATCAAAGCACAACAGAATTTGCTGTACTATATAAACAACTGTTAAATAAATACATCAAATATGCAGATTTTACAACATGTAAACTTGTAAAAGTATAACTTTGATGCTTATCTTTCTGGAAATAAAAAATGCACATACTACAGAAGTTAAATTTGTGCATTAACTAATTTCTACATACTACATGCCTATTTATAAACCTGTAATTTAGGCCATATCCACATGTCTGCACACAAGTTTCTTTAAATGCAAATTCTTTAGACCAGCAAGTCACACTGCCAAATCATGAAACTAAATGTGGCAATAAAGACTGAGATGTTTCTGTTTACAGGAAAGATCATTGACGGTTGATTACATTTTACTAAGAAGTTGTCAGAATTGGTTTATGAGATGTGCAACATTTTTGCTGACGCAGAGCAACATCTGCAGGAAAGGGTGTACTTCAACTGCAGCATACAATACTGTATTACAGTAGCTTCTGATAGGTTAGATCAAGTTTACTAGCATAGTTTTAGCTGAAGCTTAGGGCGGCATTAATTATTTACAGTGGTGGTTTTTACCTATGGGCTGCAGCCCCCAGGTAAAATCTGTCACTGTGCTCACTGTTAATGAAGCCAGATGCAGTTTGGGCCACCACTTTGACTTTTATGTGCTGCAGCTGAAGCAGCCCATATAAGCTAGGGGTATGCTCATGCGCAATACCGAGGTCGATGCTGCGCATGTGCCATGCCCGTGCCTGGTAGCTGCATTGTAGAGGCACCATGACTGTAGTGGGAACTGGAAGCAGCGGTTGAGCTGCGGTTGTGGCCCCCACCTACAATCAGCTAGGAGCCACTGCTGATTATATCCAGTTGCAGTTAGTCAGACACTACCTTGTTTATCATACTTGTAAACATTTATCATGTTTGTAAACTTTTTGGGGTGAATGCAGAGCTTGTAGAGCATATCTTGCATGTTTTTGCTCCCAGAATTGATTGCGTGCAATTACGGGATATGCTGAGTTGCGGGCATTACATTAAGGGGGCATTTTTAATGACATCTACAAGAAAAAGCAGTGCTGACCCAGGTTCAGTGTAAACAGTGCAGACCCAGGTCGAAATGCTGTGTAATACCGTTTTCAGACTGCAAATGCTGTGTCGCACCCAAGATAAGGACACGGGTCACATCCCCAGAGCGACACGGCATATACGTTCTGAAAGCTCCGACACTAACCCGGCTTATTGCCGTGTCGGTGACATCACAGGGGGGAGGCAGAGCTGAGCAGCGGTGCGTCATCGGGGGCTTGGAAGGAGGCAGCACTTGGAGCTGACAGTGCTGCCTCCTCCATACTGTGAATGGGACCCGGGTCGCTCGACCCAGGCACCCGTTCACACTGCACTTGACACGGATCAGAGCCATGTTGAACCCTGGTCATTACCAGGAATGAACTCCTGTGTTGCTCGACCCGAGGCCCTTTCAGACTGCTCCTTGACCCGTATTGGGGCCGCAATGACACGGCAATAACCCAGGTCTAGAGTGCGGTCTGAAAGTGGTATAAATGGGGTATAAAGCAGGGTCAGAGCCTTGAAACTCCAGCGTTCAAAGACCAGGGTCAGACCATGGTTTTTGGTGTAAAGGGGTATTATTGAATGCTATGGGCAATGTCTTATCTTCAATTTAACTCACATCTTAGTAAATGTACCCCTTAGTGAGAATGGAGAGTTACATGCAACTGTAACGTTGAAAATGTTGCCAATATAATGCAGTATGTTATATCCAACAATGGGGGCAACTAGATCACACTGAGAAAGGAAAAAAAACAATAAGTAGAGAAAATAGAAAATCAGGATGTACAACAGGTGAGTGTGCAAATGAGGTGGGTGCATGTCCTCTGCTACAGTGATATGGGTGGGTGAAATATAGTGAATATAACTGCAGTTATATAGCCTGTTTCACACAGATTAAAACAAATCACCATAAACCACAAGATCTTTGTACAGTAATGGCATCTTCTATTGAATAGAGCATCAGAGGCATCCCTCTGTTATGTACACAAGATATCCCTATAGATCCCACTGCGCTGAGAGCAGCTATCAGGAATCAAACAAGAGTGAGAAAACCCTTCTCACCCAAACATATATAAAAACAAAGAATGGTCAACTCCCAATTGCGCTCAATTACAAATATGAAAAGATTTATGAATGGCAAGGTTACCTTTTACGAACTTTATAGAGGAAGGTCTTTTTGTTTCAGATGGAAGAGATTTTCCACTGCTTCTTTTATAATCCTCATATAAACCAAATACAAACAATAAAAATAATATAGTGTAGTAGTCCTAATATAATGTTTTTCTAGTCAATATAAACTCTTTCTAGCCCAGATTTATGGGGGATTGTGTGTTCTCTTCTATATTTCTTATAGGGTCACTGCCGTGAAATTGTAAACATTGACTGATGCTCACACTCAGCTTACATTCCACAAGATAAAGGTAAACTCATAAAGGTATCTTTCAACAGTCGTTCCTCTCATCTTTCGTTTAGAGAAATAAACTTACATATATGCTTACTTGTGTCATGCTTAGTCTCCTCCTATAATGGTTTCTCTTCATCTATATGAAACAATCAACCAGGATTGTGATGAAGTAAATAAAAATACGTTTTTTTTTCCATAAAAGGATTTTTTTCATTAAAAAATATAAATGAAATACCAGGGGGTCAGAACTGAACACAGATTCTGCAATGGGAAGATGAAAACCCGGGGATAGCTCACCAAGAGCTGGTCTGTGGACTGTAGTGGGTGACACACTCCTGGAAAAAAAAACAGCAGCCAACACGTTTTGACTAAATAATAGTCTTTTTCAAGGCATAACTTTAAGTCCTCCTGGTCTGGTTTATATGCCCCTAATGACTAGTAACCTCCCTCGTAGGGGGAGTGGTTACCCATGGGCCGGAAATTTGGAGAAAAACCCATAAATGTAATTAAATAAAAGTGTAGGAGCGTATATAGTAAAAGGGGCGTATATGGTGAAGGAGGTAGTTAATTGCTTTACCTCCGAAAGATAAAATAAAAGTGCTAGATATAGGGTTGAGTGGTGTATAAAAAGAATTACTGGCGTGCAATTGGGAGTTGACCATTCTTTGTTTTTATATCCCTCTGTTATGTTTTGGGAAGAAAGAAGTTCTAGAATTGGTACTCTGTGTAGTTACCTAGATTAGGATCCGCTTTCTGCCATCACAATGTATGCATTGGAAGGGAGATCCTTACCAGTGACACCGGGGTTTTTTTTGTGTGTGACGGAGTGGCACTGGGGTGGGACACTCTGAGACACACCTCCTGGCGCTCGGCAGTCTAAGTTAAGTTCGAGTGAACTAGGTTGACTAGAAATATATATTTAGCACAGCTGCAGCATGAACTCCTGTGAGCCCGTCTAGACTCACACAAAAAGAAGAAAATGGGGGGGGGGGGGGGGGGGGTTGGAGTGAATTGCGCTGCTGATTAGAAATATTTTAACAATAGTATCACACTGATTGGCTGAATAAAAATGAATTTCGGACATACTGTAATTAATTTAGAAATCTTTATCTGGAATCAATAAAAAATAATACAAACAAAGACATACAATATATAAAAACAATATAAAATATAGCGAGAGTTGGGATCCCAATTAATTAGCTAGAACAGCTTTTGGTAAATTTTCAGCAATACCGTTTGTTTCAACAATGTTGTACAAAAATTCTGCAGATGGTGGTAGTTTGCAGTATCAGATGGGGAGAGAAAATGAAGTCCTGTTTATACAGAATAGTATTGTATAAGGACTGGCCGGTAAGTTGAATCACAGAAAGTAATATGCAGTCACAGATTAATATTATGCTCACCCGGGATGAAGGCGCTCTCTTTGCGCAAATATGCAAGGGTCTCCTGCAAGTGGTCCCAGTTGTTTTAAGGGATAAGATTCCTTCGAGATGTAGTTGTCACTCCTCTCGGCAGCCCGCCGGTAAGACCTGCTCGTGGTCAGGTGGGAATCACGGTTCTGACTGCGGCGGTACAAGGAGTGACTTGATGAGCGAAGTTTTCCCCTTTGCGGCGGACCCAGGTCCCCTTGATGTAACGTGGGGAATGGCTATTGTGCAGGCAGCTGATGGCCGGCAGCTCGGGGGGGAAGGAGCTGCACTTCAGCTGGGTGGTAGGTGCACAGCCAACGATGAGCCGGAGTGAGCGTTCGTGCTGCAGTGAGCCTGGGCAGCGTGAAGCGTGAGGCGGCTAATTGCCGGTAGCGTTAGGATGGCTTACGCTTACACTGAGAAGCAGGTTGAGGTATTGCTGACTGGATCACCGTCTCAGGTGTGTGGATGACGTCAATGCGTTTCGTTCCCGTAGTCGGCTGGGAACTTTTTCAAGACGAGTCGACACCAGTGACACCATAGAATTATAAAGGGAATTTTCTGTTGCAGTTATTATTATTATTATTATTAGAATTTTATTTAGAAGGCACCACAAGTGTTTTACAGCGCCGTACAAAGGAACAGTACAATTTTATTTAGAAGGCACCACAAGTGTTTTACAGCGCCGTACAAAGGAACAGTACAAGGGAGAGAAAACTTGGCATTACATTGAATAAATAACAAAAATAGAGTACAAGTAAAGAGCACCACAGAGCAATACACATTACAGCTTAAATATAAGTAGTGAGAACTCAATTAACATACTACTAGAGGCTTGTGGCCAATGATGGAGATGAGTATGCGGACAAAGATGGTCACTGAGTGCTTGAATATAGGAGAGCTGTGAGTGAAATGTGAAGAGAAGAGGGCTTTGGCAACAGGAGGGAAGAGGGCCCTGCTCTGGGGAGCTAACAATCTAGTAGGAAGGGGAGACAGACAGATTACATGAGGTGCAAGCAAGTGGGTGGTGAGTAGATAACAGAATTTAAACAGGCAGGGGGTCAGAGAATCAGCCTCAGGACTAGTTTATGCAGTGGCAGGGTATGCTTTGATGAATAGGTGAATTTTCAGTGCCCGTTTGAAGCTTTGCAAGGTCGGGGATAGTCTAATTGAGCGAGGGATTGTGTTCCACTGAAGGGGTACAGCACAGGCAAAGTTCTATATCAACTCCAAAAGAACCCTGATGCTGGTTGCAGTGCAGGCAGGGCAGCATAATTTAGGAACAGCTAATGAGAGAATAGTCTAAATAAATAAAAAATTATACCTGAGAGACAGTTCTCCTGAACTGAGGTTCACAGTGTCGGGGTCCACTGTGCACATCAAGGCAATGCCAGAAGGGTTGACAGTTGACATCCAATTTCAAATGTACAATAATGCACATCTGTACAATTTGCACAACAAACCCAGATGACAGCCTATAAAGAGAACTTCCATTAGTCTCCCCAAAAAGCATACAAGTTACAAATCATGTTTTTTTCTACAATGGCACTAAAACAGGTCCCACAGTGTATAAAAAAATATATATAAAGTTTTTTACTCACGCTGTGAGTATAGACAGAGGCAATAGTTGGTGTGGTGACACCCAGTGCACAATCTACATTAACACCCCCACCGTACCAGAGTCACGGCTGCCCAAAAAGGGGATGTGGCCTAATAAAAAGGGACCCCATTTTCATATGTCCGGGGGTGCGCCCAGCATCCCTGGAGATGCTTACTGCCCCCAAGGTGATGCTGTCTGTAGTGCCGGCCCTTTTTCCTGTGACAGAAGCCGAGTGCTGCAGGAGGATATTACACTGTAGCACTGCAAAAGAGCTGGAACTTTGGTGTCACCCCTTTTCAGGCAGACACCAGGGTGTGGGCCCCTCCAACACCATGCTAGTGAGGCCACTGAGTATAGAGTGTCAGTCTGCATTTTGTGTAAGTTAGATTTTGATATGTATTGTGTGACCTGTTATAGCGCCATTGCCATGGTGGAAAAATCTTTTTTTGTATCATACTGTACATCCAATGCCACCAATGAGAGTATAAGAATGTACTGTCCCCACAAGCTGAAACTGCCTATGAGAATTAGGTATACAGTTGTTCTCATAAGTTTACATACAGTACCCTACCAGAATTTGTGATTTTCTGGCCATTTGTCAGAGAATATGAATGATAACTCACAAACTTTTCTTTCACTCATGGTTAGTGGTTGGGTGAAGCCATTTCTTGTCAAACAACTGTGTTTACTCTTTTTAAATCATAATGACAACAGAAACTACCCAAATGACCCTGTCTTGCATGAACTGCACATTTAAGATCTCCCCAGAGTGGCTCAATGATATTGAGGTCAGGAGACTGAGATGGCCACTCCAGAACCCTTCATTTTATTTTGCTTTAGCCAATGACAGGTAGACTTGGCTTTGTGTTTTGGTTCATTGTGATTCGCATGCGCAGCTTTCGGTCTGATGAGTGCAAATTTTCCTCCAGTATTTTCTGATAACATGCTGCATTCATCTTGCCATCAATTTTGACCAAGTTTCCAGTGCCTTTGTAGCTCACACAACCCCCAAACACCAGCAATCCACCTCCATGTTTCACAATAGGAATGGTGTACCTTTTATCATACTGTAGGCCTTGCTGACTCCTCTCCAAATGTAACATTTATGGTTGTGGCCAAAAAGTAAAATTTTGGTCTCATCACTCCAAATGACTTTGTTCCAGAAGTTTTGAGGCTTGTCTCTGTGCTGTGGCATTTGCGTAGTAATGGCTTTCTTCTGGCGACTTGACCATGCAGCCCATTTTTCTTCAAATGCCTCCTTATTGTGCACCTTGAAACAATTACACCACTTTTTTTCAGAGAGTCCTGTATTTCAGCTGAAGTTATTTGTGGATTTTTCTTTGCATCCCAAACAATTTTCCTGGCAGTTGAGGCTGAATTTGTTTTGGTCTACCTGAACGTAATTTGGTTTCCACATAATCTCTAATTTTCCACTTCTTAATTAGAGTTTGAACATTACTGATTGACCATAGGTGCCGATTTATGTTTTTGCTGGTGGGTGCCCATGAAGCCACTCCCCAAAAATATAGGGGAGTGGCTTCATGGGAAGGGGCGTGGCCACAAAATAATACCAATTTATATTATCACAGGCCAACTCACGTGCTCCCTGAGGTAGATTGCTGGGGTGCGTGGCTCCGGAAGTCACAGGGTCCCTCCCTCAGATCTGTGCTGATGGGTACTTGCTGGGCGCCCTCTGTAGTTCACTCTCTGCCCCCTCAGTCACTGGGTGCTGGGGACTGTCGGCTACGGTCAGATGGCACCGGGGGCTGATGCGGTGATGCGGCTGACAGATATTGTGCGCTGCTGTCGGGTGCCGCCGGGACTGGAGCTGCCAATCTCCGCTCCGTCCTTCCTTCTTCTCCGCCGTCTCATTACACGCTGCCTCCGCTTCCTTCTCTTACGCTTCACTTCCCTCCTCTGGTGCCGGCTCCTTATTCCGCCGCCTTTGAGGACCTGTCTATCAAAGGTCCACAAAGGTACATATATATATACATACAGCAATACGGCGGCCCGTGGGTGCTCATGAATTTCTGTGGATGCTCAAGCCCTTGAGAACCCACAGAATCGGCACCAATTAAGCATTCTTAATTGCTTGGATATCTTTTTATATCCCTTTGCTGTTTTATACAGTTCAATTAAATTTTCCCGCAGATCATTTGACAATTCTTTTGCTTTCCCCATGACTCAGAATCAAGACACTTTAGTGCAGCACTGGGGGGAAAATGCAAGGGTCTTTCATGAGACCAGAAACTCACTGACCTTTTATACACACACACACACACACACACACACACACTGATTACAAGCAAACAAATGACAGGTGAGGATGGTTACCTTTATTAGCCATTCGAACCCGTTTGTGTCACAGTTGTTTGACAATAAATGACTTCACCCAACCACTAACCATGAGTGACAGAAAAGTTTGTGAGTTATCATTCATATTCTCTGACAAATGGCCAGAAAATCACAAATTCTGCTAGGGAATGTAAACTTATGAGTACAACAGGTGTGTTCAATGCATAAATGAAAGTCCCTGCTGCATTATTAAGTGAACACATAAAAGGGCAAGCTTATGGCATGCTAATTCACATACTGGTCCTTATTCTGGTTCACTCTCAGAGGCAAATTCCTTCTCAAATGGTCAAAACCTTGTGAGGTGCAGGTGTTGCCGATATAACATGTGCAGAGAGAATTAGATTTGGGTGGGGTTTTTCTTCAAAGTGAGATCTATATTGCAGTGTAGAAATAAAGCAGCCAGTATTTTCCCTGAACAAAATAACTAACCCAAATGTAATGATCTATGCACATTTTACATCTGCCCCCTGCAGTGCACATGGGGCCTTATTTTGGTTCATTCTTTCTGACAAAATCCTTCTTAGATGGACAAAACCATGTGCACTGCAGGGGGGGCAGATGTAACATGTGCAGAGAGAATTAGATTTGGGTGAGTAATTTTGTTTCTGTGCAGGGAAAATACTGACTGCTTTATTTTTACACTGCAATATAGATCTCACTTTGAAGTAAAACCCCACCCAAATCTAATTATCTCTGCACAAGTAACACCTGCCCCACCTGCAGTGCACATGGTTTTGCCCATCTAAGAAGGATTTTGTCAGAAAGAATGAACCAAAATAAGGCCCATGGTTTTGTCCATTTGAGAAGGAATTTGCCTCTGAGAGTGAACCAGAATAAGGCCCACTGTGTGACATCAGTTAATGCATTTTTGGACATTGTAATTTAATAGGCATTTCATGTTGACAATAAGGAAAGAAAGCAGAGCTGGTTAATCACATTTGTACTACTGTAGAATAACAAAAATGTCTGCCTATGGAAAGACAGGTTCCTCCTAGTGGATATATTAAGCAGTCATTACAAACTGGACTTTGTAATGGTCCCCATACACGCTGCGATTGTACTGTGCTATTCGTTTTGTACTATACAATGGTGCTATACGATTTTCCTGCTAGAATGCGATGCAATGTGTATTTTGTACCGTGCGATGCGATGTGTATATTGTACGGTGCGATGCGATGCAATGCGATTTGAACCCATTTTGGGCCCTGAAAAACTCCAATGTATATTCTGTTATTGTTAACTTGATTTAAACATCAAATAACGTTGTTTTAAATAATTTGTATGGTAAAAAAAAGTTGTATGAAGTAATCTCTGCTGTCTGAAATTTATTTTCTGTGTTCAGTCACTTTGCAGGCAAGTTTGCTATTATGGATTATTACCAGTACCAAGGCCAAATTCTCTATGCACATAGCATAGCAGTGATGGTGATGGAGCATGCCCACAAAAGGCAGAGAAGAAGGGAACGGAGCTGCTTGTCCAAAGAATGGTTCCTAAAGCGAGAAACCATGTCGCACACCACACTCCTTGCCCAATTACAGGAAAACAATCCTGCTGACTACTGCAATTTTTTGGGAATGGATGAGCACACTTTCAACAAACTGCTGCAAATGGTGACTCCCCTGATTAAAAAACAGGACACAATTATGCGGAAATCCATATCCCCTAACGACCGACTAGTAGCTACATTACGCTATCTAGCCACTGGAAGGTCTTTTGAAGATTTAAAATTCTCCACACGGATTTCACCCCAAGCATTAGGAAGGATCATCCCTGAGACATGTGAAGCTATATACAATGTTTTAAAGAAAACGTGTTTTAAGGTAAGATCGTTTTTGCACCCTCCAAATGTGCCTTAATTTACTAATTACCCTAGTTGGTCCAAAAATCGGCACCATTGCTCCCTGAGATAACGTAACACCGTGACAGTGGTTCTATTGCTCTCTCCCTTTCTCCCCCTCAACACTGACACGGACACCCAGCTGCAATCTCCTTGCCTGCCTTCAGCAGGGTTCAACACAGTCCTGTCTAGTTTTTGGGTAGAAACCTTACTCCGCTGTCAGACTGAAAGCACACGTATGGGTTAAGGCCCCTATACTCTGATCCCATTAGGTTTTAATTCCGACAGATCCAATGGATGTGGCCATGTAATCAGACCAAATCAGCTAATTTTTTAATGTTACTAATGACACTCACAATGCATATTTTTACATTTGTTTATATATATATATATATATATATATATATAGATAGATATAGATATTTATATCTATATATCTATCTATATATCTATCTATATATATATATATATGTGTGTGTGTGTGTGTGTATATATATATATATATATATATATATATATATCGTGGGTAGGGTTGGCACTCACTTTATATCCAGCATCCGCCTGGGGTCGCACATCAGTGGATCTTTGCAGAGAAGGGCCACAAATACAGTCCAATCCAAAAAGAAACAGCACTCACCAGGGCTTCAAATAGTTTTGCAATTTCAGCAGGATTTTATTCCATACTATATCATATCCATCACAAACAAACGGTCAGGTCGACGTTTCGGCCACAGAACGTGGCCTTAATCATGACCTATTCCAACAAGGCACACAGATATATATACACACAGATGTATACACTTCTATTTATATAGAAGTGTATACACACACATATATATATATATATATATATATGTATCTGTATATTTATCTATATGTTAATGTATATACATTTATATTTTTTAATATGTACATTTATCTATGTGTTAATATATATATATATATATATTTAAGTATGTATATTAATCTACTGTATGTGTTTCTTTCCTCAATCACTGTGCAGGATGCTCCCAGGTAGCTTCCTACCGCCGGCGGGCGCCCAGGTGGGGTGTGCCTAAAGGTCCCTATCCTGCCACCACCGGATGCCAGGTGTAGAGCATCTGGGTCTTTTGCTGCTTCTGCTGCCAACAGGTACCCAGCTGGGCTGTGCCTGGGTCCTTTCCCTGCCCTGACATGCCTGCATTTGGTGTCCCTTTTCTGCCGCTGTTGGACTCGCTGGAGCCAGGTAGGTAAATAGGATTTTAATTTTAAATGCTCAGTATTCGATTCTGTTTTGTGTTCTGTTCAGTTTGTGTTTGGAATTTGACTCTCTGTTGGCCTCCGGTGATGAGTCTGTGCCATTGCAACTCAAATCTTCTGGAAACTTGGTTTATTCACAAGGCTGATAGATAATTAGCTCGTTATTCCTGCTGGTAGGTTGGCTGGATATGTCACAGGTGTGCTAATCACACTTAAGGCATTCTCCCCAGCAATGCAGGGCCGGTGATAGCTTCTAGTTTCCTGTTTGCAGTTTCCTGTTGCTGAGAACTGCACTCTTGGGCTTCCTGTTGGTCACCTGTCAGGTCATTGCTCCCTGCAGCTTGTCTTGGCTGTACTCCTGTCCTGGTCTGGATTTGCCTAGTCCTGTCCTGGTCCTGTCAGAGTCTAGACCTGATTCAGTCTGGATCCGATTCTGTCCTGATCTGGTCCAGTCCTGGTTGCGTCTGGATCCGGTCCCGTCTTGGTCCGGTCCTGGTCCAGTCTTGATCCGGTTCTGTCTTTTGTCAGCGTATCACCATCCAGTCCTACCAAGTCGCTCCTGGTGTGCATGTTACCATCCTGTGCTGCCAGAGGTTTCGGTCTGGTCAGGTAAGTGCTCCAGTGGAGCCTGGTTACTTATCTCTTTATTTCTGTGGGCAGGCTGCCTGTTATCCTGAGTTATCATTACTATTGTCCTGGTCCAGCTCTCCATTAGTTTGTACCATCCTAAAACCTGGTTGCATCGGGGTCGGAGCGGGTTCGCTCCTTCGAATGTGGCGACTAAAGGAGAAGCCTAGCACCTCGCAACCTACGGTCACCTGCCTGGGACGGCCAATAGAGTCAGAGTAGGGTTTTGCCGTGGCCGTTCTAACAGCGGTTCTGGCTGAGGGCTCAGCCCACCACCATCATCCACATGTGCCTGTCACGGTACTCCAACAGTGGGGTCACACCCAGATCCGTTACAGCAGGTCTCAACCTAGAAGATTAGTCGGAGCCGCTGCAGCCAACAGAAAAGAATGTTTGGTATGCAAGGACCCAATGATAATCTCTGCTGATTTCATCAATGGGTAATGCTGCACCTTTCCTTTTACCCCAATTGTAGCTACCAATTGATTGGTACAACCTAAGTCAAGAGAAAATGTTTGAGAAAAGGCTAGGCCTTCCTTGTATCAAAAAAAATCGTTTTTCAACTGCTACACAACCATATCTGAGGCTCCTCCCTCAGTTATTGTGTCATGATACTTGGTTGTAGGATACAGGTATGATCTACTTTCTATTTGCACATTTGTGTCACCCTTAGGGTGGCGTTGGCTAACAGGTGGGGCAAGGGTTTTGACAACTCGACTTTGACAACCTGCTTGGCTCAGATATTGAATCTTGGTTGCAGGGAGCCATTGCAGTTTCAGTCTGCTGGACTCTGCAAAGGCCCATGTGAGGAGGAGCTACTACAGCTGACAATGCGCAGCTACCCTCCTCCATTGAGTATTTTTGTTACTGACAGCTGCCTCCCTCCAGTGACTATTTTTGTTACTGACAGCTGCCTCCCTCCAGTGACTATTTTTGTTACTGACAGCGGCTCATACGGTCTCTGCTGACCATTTCTGCTGCTGGCTGTATGAGCTGCCATCTGATCTGAGAGCTCTGATTGTAGTAGGACAGCCAGAGCAGAGCTGCAGGCATCATCCATCCTGCCAGTTCAAGTGCCCCACAAACCATTGCCAAACCATCCCAGCCCCATCACTGCCATTGTCATGAGATGGCCCTAGACTTGGATTACAAGCCCCAAGGCATTTGCCTAGTTTGCCTGTGCATTCAGTAGAGCTGGCTGTACTGGTTATACGTCATTACGTCAACACTGTTGGGCTGTTAATCTGTTGGGCTGTGCCTATATAATGCTGAAAAGAATACACATCATAACCAACATGCTTTTGCCAGTTAAGAATGAAATTTAATATTTGTAAAAAATTATGTTAATTGTTAAGGCAATACGTAGTATCTTACAAAATGTACTGTAGGTAGACTTATAAGCAAGGTCTTTGTTGAATTCTCAATCCAAAATGTAATTTCAGCAACAGTTATTATACAAGTGAATCACTAACTCATGTTGACAAAATATACCACACCCATATTCGGGATGCAGTTTAAATCCCGGCGGTCGGGATCCAGGCATTCAGAATCCCGACGCTGGAATCCCGACCGCCGAAATTCCGACACTTTCTCCCTCCGTGGGTGTCCACGACACCCCTGGAGGGAGAATAAATTAGCGTGCCAAGCGTAGCGAGGCACCGGACCCGCTGCGTGGCGAGCACAGCGAGCCCGCAAGGGGGGGGTGATCCACGTCCCCCCCTTGTCGGGATTTCGGCGGTCGGGATTCCAGCGTCGGGATTTTGAACGCCGGGATCCCGACCGCCGGGATTTCATACTGAATCCACCATATTCTACTCAGTCTTTTGCAGAACATTGCACCTTGGAATTATTTTCTTTTGGGAGTGTACTGAACAGGGCATCTGGGCCCCCTTCTCTTCCTGTGACCGGGCCCCCTCCTCTCTATACTAGCAGCCTATAGGAGGATCATACACTAATGCACGTATATCCTGAAAAATGCAGTGGCAGAGATTTTCTGATGATTTCTGCAGCACCTCTACTGTCATTACGCGAATTCGGCATGGGAAGTATTAAAAAATGGGGATCTGTGTGAAACGCATACACTGCACCCATTATACTGTATATACACCACCGATACTGGAGGTGAAGTATATTAATGATTTTGACTCCTCCTGGGAATACTATATAATTGAGTAAGCCACTCTTTATTGGTTATTTTATTTTGTTTTATCTTTGTCTTTTCCTCTTTTTTGTCATTTTTAAATCTATCACACATACTGTAGGGCAGTATTCAATTTGGCCAGTGAGGGGGTTAAACAGCGGGGATCGCCAAAACAAGTGACCCTTGCCATTTAACCCCCCCCGCGCCGGCCGCTCACCTTATTCAATGTTCTGAGGGAACCCTCCCTGTCAGATGAGGGCGAGGATTCCCCCAAACAGCGAGGTTCGCGGCTAATGCAGGGATCCGGCTGCATTTAGCAGCAAGCCTCGCTGTTTTGGCAGCCACACACACCGTTTCCATGTCGTTGTAAAAACCCAGCAATGTAGAAATGGCATGCAGGACTCGGAGGGGTCAGTTGAATACTGACAGTGCGAGCTGTGACAACGAACAATCAGCACTGCTCGCTGTCAAAGCTTGCAAAAAGCATTGAATATACCCCATAGGTTGGTATCCTTTTAGAGCAGCCAATGGATTTCCGGGGCTTATCCAATTTTCCCTGTAAGACGACACTTATCAGGGATTCTGCTTGAGGCATGTAAGGCAGAATCCCCAATAATATATTTAATATCTAGTTGTTTTAACCATAATATAACATTATATTAGTTTCTGAAAATTTTAGCTCTGCTTTATTACACAGTCTCTGTTTTGACCATAGACACAGGGCCAACAGGGGGGTGCCGTGGGTACAGCTGTCCAGGGCACCCGTACAATGCATCCCAACCCGGCGCCCCTCAGCCAGGAACGCACAATACACAGTGCAGCCTGCAGAGTGCCAAGCCTAGCGCTCGGCGCTCTGCAGGCTGCACTGTGCAGTGTGCGCTCCCAACCGTCCAGGAAAGAGGGAGATGTCGCACACCACTGCTGGTGGGACATGCCACGCCATTGATGGTAATAATGGGGGGGGGGTGGTAGGCGGAGGCGGGGTGCCAGCGATTCGGGGGGGTGCCACTGGGGGCCCGGGCCCCAACATTACTACCGTAGTGGCAGCCCTGCATAGACAAAATTGTGATTCGTAATCATACTGTATTACAGTGATAGAATTTGAAGACAAGAGCAAAAGCTTAGTGATTGTGCCTGCATAATAATCATTAATAATCATTACTGATGGCCTCCAGCAATTAGCCCTCACTGCATTGGGAAATGTAAAAGCTATTGTGATATTCTAAATCCAGTTGGAATAAAACTCACCAGTGACTTCAGATTTATTTGAGAAAACTAAGGCCAACATTCTGAAGTTTAACTACCACAGGATATTGGCTGTGTTTTTTATAAAAAAACAATAACAGGTAATGAACCGCAAAACAATGATTGATAAAATGTGGCATCAGGCATTTTGGACATTTTGAAAAATTGAGTAGAGAACATCACAAAATTGTGATGCTTAATTACACAGATTTCTATGGAGTTATTTATAATGTGCAAATGCATGGCTCAGCACAGATGCTTAAATCAAATTTAAGTCACCTGTGGCAAAAACCTGGACTGTTAGGCATACTTACCTACTTTTGAAAACTATGTTCAGGGAGATTATAGTTGGAAATGGAATTTTGCACGGCGTGTCATGCTCCATCCAAAGGGTTTGTCTAGTTCCAGATATGGAGATATTATGAAAAGAGGTCCATATTATGGGAAGGGTCCATTTAAAATGTTTGTACGGGTATAAAGTTGTACGGGTATAAAGTTGAGAGGGGCTCAACTGTGAATCCCACTATACTGTAAGCATTTAGCTGCTTCATGCACAAATTAGCCATCCACGAAATGATGGCACTCGAGACCAAATATGGACTTATGTCTTGGTATGTCTGACATAGGTCAACAGTGTAGCACCCATTTTGCAGGTGGTTTGGACTCTAATCACTAATTAGATGCCTACTGTATTCAAAACAATACTCAGGGCCAGTGTAAGGCGTCTCGGCACCCTAGACAAATTTTCAATCTACTGCCTCCACCCCCACACTGCCACCAATACCCACTTTCTAACCCCTCAAGTGAAAGTGTGGAGGTGGTGTCATAGAAGTTCCAGAAACACCACCTACATTAAGTACAACAAGGATTGCTTCTTCCTAGACGTCCTTAATTTTGTGATAGGCAGACTTGGTGGCACACCTTCAGACCTTAGTCAGCTGCCTACAGCTGTCTAATTGTAGAGCCAGCCGTGGCAATACTCATCACCACTCATAAAATTTTCACCCTTATGTAAGGCTGGAAATACCATTGTCTTGATTTCTTGATGTCTTGAGTCCACACCCACTTCTGTGACAATCCCTTACATAGCTGTTTTTTTTTCCGGAAAATGCAGATGCCTTTTTGTTTAGGAATGAAACCAATGTCTGCTGAACAGAAGTTCAACCAGACTTATGTCCCCTATGTCACATTCCAACCTCCTGACCCTATGTCTCTCCAGCTTATTTCCCTCTAGTATCCACAGCGCCCAGTTTATCCAGCCGCCTGCACCAGTGCCACTCAACAAGCCACTCCTACTACTGTGTCATGCCTATCTTCTGCCACTTCATACTTCTGCCCCTTGTGTATCACCAGCCTCCTGTCTTTCTAGCCTCCTGCCCTCTGTCTGTGCCTCCAGTGTCACTTTAACTTCCATCCCCCTGCCACTCCTCACTATGTTGTATTTCCAGTGTTCTGAGCCAACCATATCCACGGTCACCTCCAACATACCCTCTTCTTGAAAGTTTGCATACTTCTCTTTGTACTCCTCTTTCTTAGTGGTGTGGCATGGAGAAAAGTTGTGGTGGTGAACAGTTAATGCGCAACATTTGATATGCAAGAGCGATTGGGTCCTAGTGCCTGGCAACTCTTGACTGTTATTAAATGAGGCAGCATAGAGTATGCCTCTTAACAGATAGCAGTGCAGTTTATAGGCAGGGTTATTGTAACTGTGCCTCCATGTAACAGTGCCTCGGGTGATAAAGCTGCCAGCCCACCCTTTGAGCTGCCTCTTGTGGTTTACCATTTACTAGAGGATGGTCTGCTGATTTTAGCAATCAGCCCAGCTTATATCTTATACTGAAGATTTCTAAAACCAAAAATCTGGAAATGTTTGAAAACGGATCAGTAATCTCACACTTAACTTAAGTTTTGAATAACAAAGACTATGTGTAAGATAACAAATGAGCAGCATGATACAGTGCACTGTTCAAATTTTCTGCAATAAATGGTGGCAATTTAGACAAATGCAACATAAAACACACAGCTGCAGCTATATCTTTTGTGCAAATGGTCTGCCAAAGAATGTTTCACAAGGGAACATTTCAGGACAGACTGGAAATACGAATATATTAAATATTCACATAAGCAATAATCCAGACACATTGCGTATAAGTACACTTTCCTCACACATTATGACTGTATGTATATTACTTTCATGGCACATTTCAGGATATGTTTTAAGTCTGCAAACAATCACAATTTTTTTTGTTATTTCGGTATTAGTATATGATGGTAACAACATCAAAAACTGTTACCTTTTTACTGAAATTATTTGCTTTTTTCCATCTCTCTAGGCCACTTGTGTGTTTTGGAATATTTATCAGCCGTGACTTTCTGAAGCTGCCAGAATGGAAGACAGCTGGTGTTTTTTGCATTGTAAATATGCTATCTATCTAAACGTGGGTGGAGTAAACTCATCTTGTTCTAAAAGAACTTGCAGACCATGAACTGAAGTTGTAAAGACAAAAGTCTGTATAGAAATAGTTTTATTCTCCTTTTAACTTACAACATTTGCTTTATCTGCAGACTGCCAAATTGTAAAGAAGTAAGGAACATTAGTCATCAGTTGTGATAACTGCTAACAGAATGTTTCTGTTTTATGTGACTAATATAGTTATGTACTAACTGATGCCACTGATGCTCTGTTCTAATGTTCTCTTTGTCACATGCTCACAATAATAGACTGATTCATTTTCTATGACTATTTTTACAGGCCGTCATAACCGATTATTAAAGTGTCCCATGATGAACATACACAATTGATTATAATATAAAACTAAAGATTGTTTTATTTATGAAAATTACATAGTACGAAGGTTTGTAAACAATTCTCTCTCTCTCTCTCTCTCTCTCTCAAATAAATTCCTTGCAGCAATAGTAAATATTGCAGATTAAATATTCTGTATTGTCATTGTTTTTATAAGGGTCAAATTTGTAATGTACCTAACATGAAATGAACATGGGCCTGGTTCACAGTTGTATTTTATGCAGATATTTTCTCAGTTGAGTGATTATCAGTAAACTGCAATGCACATGTGTGGCAATAGAATTGACCTTGTGCTTATTGTGAGCATTTGCAAGTGATTGGCCTGAAGTGGAGAGTATCTGTCATTCACTGCTCTCCTGTACGCAGGAATCACATCTCCGGTGTCCCAGTTATGACAGCCATTCTGACTGACCAGAGACTCCCTCAGAAAGTTGATGTTTTCCGGACCTGTCTCAATGCTGTGAATGTGTACGCAGTTGCGGGAAGATGTGAAGACTCAAGTAGGTGTTTCTTCAAAATCCCAGTAGCTGTTTAATTAGAATTTTTTTTTCACATCCTTGGAGTCAAAAATGGCATCTCTGGCAACAGTGACTTACTAATGCGAATCAGACACAGAACACATTTGCTACAACATACCACAGTATGGTAGGGATTTGGGAATACAAGCTGGTACTAGAACCTGAGAAGAGAAAACGATTTTCTGCTACTAAAAAATGCAGAATATAATTAAAGCAGGAGGTAATTACAGTGCAGCAATTAGTCATTGATGAAAACTGTCGGAAAAACACCAAGCTTTAAAAGAGACCCATCAGTATCCATCAATGTTGGATTGAAAGGCATCCACTGGAGCAATTCCATTCATTGTTAATGGCTGCTGGTGGATCTCCATGCTCCATACAGACTAGACAATTTATACCAAATATTATTGTATATGATATTCAGGCCATAGTGTTGCAGATTGTTTGTAGTGAGGAAGCTATGCAATGTGATGATGCTTGTGTAAACTGCAGGATGTGTTTATTTGCCCTATTTACCAGAAGAAGAAATTTACCCTATTTCACAAAATATTTGTATGGCAAATAGTTACCCTAGAGAAGATACACTTTGACAGTACTGTAAGTTCTTAAGTAAGGTGGGGAGACAATAATGAGGTCACCATACAGCACAAAAGGATCTGGTTCATGTCTGTCATGTTCAAGTAAAGCCAAAAAGCAAGCAACTAGGCAAAACCATGTTGTGCTGCAGGTGGGGCAGATCTAACATGTGCAGAGAGATTTAGATTTGGGTGTGCTTCATTCAAAATCTAAATTATACTGTAAAAATAAAGCTTTTTATCATCAGTGTATATATCCCACCAAAATCTAAATCTAGAAAACAAATACCAAATAAATAATGAGGTAACATATACAGTAAAGAAGTAGGTCATAAAGTCATACAGTGAATATTTTAAACAACTTTCTTGTAATATTGCAGATTGTCTCCCAAAGCATATAAACAGAAGAGTTGATCACCTTTACAGAGCTGAAGTAGTTGGCTCCAACCCCTACTGAGAAGGGCAGAAGACAAGTCTGGCAGTGGATAAAGAATGCGGAAGTGCTCCCAAAGATGAAAAAGAGGAAGACGGAGCCAGTGGCAGAAGAAGATAAGGACTGGAGAAGCCTACAGATGAGGAATGCAAAAGAACTAACAAAATCCTGTAGCCTTACCCAATGACAGTGAGGGCATCTGTCCCCTGGGTTCTCCAAGCTACCATGGATCGGGCATTAGGCCCGTGTGCCTGTGGTGAAATAGGCAAGCCCTCTTGGCCTGGGGTGCATTAGTCAGGCATTATGCCCGTGGCCATACTGAGACTTTGGGCCTTGAGGCAGATGGGTGTGGTATATGATTCATTAGCCTGACTGGCCGGACTCAAACAGCATGGCGAGCGCAACAAAGCCCCTTGTGGGCTTGCTGCGCTCGCCACACTGTGGGCACCTATTCTATTCTCCCTCTAGTTGGGTCGTGGACCCCCACGAGGGAGAATAGCCGGTGGCCGTCGGGACCCCGAGTGTCGGGGTTTTGACTGTCGGGATCCTGATGTCGGGGTTATGACTGTCAGGATCCCGACTGTCGGGAAACTGTCCAGCACCGGGGCAGATAGTAGGCCAGGCACCTTATTTGTATACAGGGGACTTTGGCCACTACGCTCAAGTCACCTCACCCCCCCACTGTTAAGCAGATACTAGGCCCATGGCAGGTCCACTGCAGGTACTCCCCCTTAGGAGTAAAAAGTGACTCTTTAGTAGTAGTCTGTAGGATCCTTGATATCCAATAATAAATACATTGGACAGTCAATAGGTCAACCACAAAAGTTCGACATGTAATAGGTTGACAGGGTCAAAAGGTCAATATGGTCAAAAAGTCAACAGGGTCAAAAGGTCGACACATGGAAAGGTCAACGTGAGTTTTTCACTTTTTTGTTTGTCAATGTCGACTACTACTGTCGACATTTACCACCAGTTATTGTAATGCGTACCCTTGCATGGCTCGCTTTGTTTGCTAAGTTTCGGCGAATCACTCCAACAGTCAGAATTCACATTGACAGTCAGAATTCACATTGAATGCCCCTCCTTGAGGTGCATTTGCAGTTGCACCATTCATCTCTTACTAAATAACCGTCAATGATTAGTAATAGTGTATGACAACATCTAATATGGATTCATGTAATCAAAATAAAACAAAAGGTATGTGTCTTTCTAGCCAATAAAATAAACATAAATGAGAACAGTGATGCAGTAAGCATTATAAAGCTTCCATTGATTACATTTACAGCTTTAACTGTAAATGTAATTATCAGTGTAGACTGCAGAATGTGCTACTATTGTTCTCTAAGTAATATACAGTAACATATCAGAAATCAAACTGTCTTTAATTTAACACATAGAAAATCTATTATCAGGAAAACAGTGACATCTGTAGGGCAACTCTACATCTATGAATTATATTACATTTTGTTTCATATTATTCAGCCAAATCATTACACTTTGAGCTAGTTCATTTGAAAACAGCATCAGGCTGTTAAAAAATTGATGTGCCATTTGTTGCCGAATATACTGTGCAAAATCATATCAGTGGTGTAATTAGAAGGCAAAACTTGGCTCTCATCTCTCTCCTTATCCCTGAGTATTTTATATCAGCTAGAAATACTGCTGAGAAATGACTCAGACATCTCTATTGTCTCCAATACTGCCAAATGTTACAGGACTGCCAGAAGGATTATGGGTGTGATTAAGATATTCCTACAGTATGTCTATTTACTGATTTCATATTGCTATTTCGTTACATTTCTCAGTGTTTGCACTTTAATATTTGAACATTTCTGTCAATATGTTAATTATATTGGTTACTTATTTTGCTATCAGATTTGCATACATGATCATCCTACATCCTTCACTCTCCATTCTGCCTGCAATCAAATGTTTTCAATAAAAGGGGTAACCAGTTACCTGCGATCCATGATTGTGGGTCATTGCTTCACCAGGTGCAATCATATTAGTCCTGATAAGCTGGCATGAGCCGTTGTTTACCAGGGATTTTATTTCACCTGCCTCAGCAGGCGAAACTAAATTCCCAATAAGCGTCGGCTTTATAGGCATGCAGTGGCAAAAACACACAGGTTTCACTAAATCTCTTGATCAGCTGACCTCTCTTTTTTAAGCTTACCAATTGGCTTCTAAAACTCAATGCCTGATTCTAAGTAGTAACTGAGCACTTTGTAAAAACCATGCTACACTGCAGATGGGACAGATTTTAAATGTGCATAGAGATTTATATTTGGGTAGGGCCTGTCCAATCTAAAACCAGTGAAAAAAATAAAGCCGTCCATCATGTGTGGGGTTCATGCAAAAGGGTTCATGCACTGCAAAATAAATAAATGTATTTGTAAATGTGCGGATCCCTATGTTTATTTTTGTTCTAATTCATCATGTTTTGGTATATCCACCCTCAGTTGTTTTGGCTTCAGATTTCTCTACAAACTGAAAAAAAACAGCAAAAATCAAGTAAGTTGGTTCTGTTTTAGTGCCTGTAATATTAATAAAATTCATTTTAAATCATGTCTAGTAAATTCTGACCCACTAACAGCTCACAGTATTATTTGAAAACAATATTTTTTATTTGTATTATTAATAGTTTGGAAAAGGGTTTTACAATAAATGGTGCAAACAAAGTATCATATAAAAAATGTAAACACAGAAATTACAAATACATGGTACAGATAGCGCACAGTCCATAGAGATTAGGCATGTACTGTATATTCAAAAACCCAGCCGAAAGTCCCATGATAACGCTAGCAGCAAAGAGATGATTGGGTTATCACATTCAAGAAAACAAACAAAAAGAAAAGAAAAGAGAAACACAATAAAAATAAATGAAGGGGTCGTTAGCAGAGTCCATACTTTGTGAAATGTACTAACAGTATTATTGTGCAAACTTCTAATGTACTCCATTGAAGTCACAAAATGGACACGGGCATGGAAGGCATACAACAAATGCTTCCAATCATTTCCAATTTTTGCCGATAAATGATTTGGCAGCATTACATACATGGACTATAAATGTATCTTGGTGTTCGCTAAAAGATTGACACAGTATTGTTTTTACCAATATTGGCCAAAGGCACATGTCAGTTGTAAAGAATATAGTACATCTACAAAACATAGTGGCAGTGCAGTAGAAAACAAGATAGCAGTTTAGCAAACTATTTCACCCTATAGAATGTACTGTATTCATAATCCAGAACTAAGGGGCAGATCCAGATAAGGCGTGATACTAGAATGCCAAGCTGGGAGCGCTTCACAGCTGTTGCCATTGGGTGGACACCTGTGCATCTCTAACTACATCTGTTTGAGGCCATCGACTATAATTGTTGCTGCAAAGTGGTAATTATATCACACCATCTATAACAACCCATAACTCATTGCTGCAATATTGGATTGACGTTTTCCATCTACTAACAAATTTACTACTAACTTATGCCATTTACAAGGACTAACCAGATGCATTAATCAGTTAAGGCTGAAATGCTTAAAATGTGTGCCGAATAATGTGCTGTGTTTTTGTTTTTATTATTGTATTTTATTAATATTACTTTTTATTCATGTTTCTTTTCTTTATTCTGACTTTGTATTGAAATGTATTTCTATTTTAGCGCAGTGCCTGTTGTTTCTGTATGTTACCTTTAATGTGGCCGGAGTACTCACATTCCACTGCAGCTTGAATAGAAAAGCACTGTGCATCTCCATCTCCTGGGTTGTACACGCTGGGGCCCTTTGAGCGCACAGCCATTACTTGTGTCTTTTTAAATGAATACATCCTGCCCAGTATGTACAAAGATTACACACTAGGATTACTGTGGAGCTGAAGTGACATTGCAAAGAAATCCCAGGACTTCCTCCTAGAGAGAATGGCCATATCAGGACTGGAGGGATGCAATCCGTGGACTGCTAACAACGGGGGTCATTCTGGTTCACTCGCAAAGGCACAATCACTCTCTAATGGACAAAACCATATGCACAGCAGGTGGGGCTGATGTAACATGTGCAGGGAGAGTTCGATTTGGGTGTTTTATTGTTTCTGTGCAGGGTAAATACTGGATGCTTTATTTTTACACTGTAATATAGAAATCCGTTTGAAGTACAAACCCCACCCAAATCTAACTCTCTCTGCACATGTTACATCAGCCCCACCTGCAGTGCATATGGTTTTGTCCATTGCAGTGATTGTGCCTTTGCAAATGAACCAGAGTAACCCCCAGTGTCTGAACATTACTGAGGGGCAGGAGGATATGCATCAATTAAATACAAAGTAACTATTTATCCCATAAAAGCAATATTAAATGTATTTGTGTAAATAAATAGGTTGCAAAGTTAATCACATTTCAACTTCTGCATTATAAAAACAGGATTGATGCATCTATAAAGAGATAGAAACACTCTTTTTGTTAAGTAGTTAATTAAATACTAATACCTTAAGGTATTTTTAACTGTACTAAGTCACTGTCAGGGATTAGAAACTTATTTCTAATGTGGCTGTTAGAGTAAATGAAAACCAAAGGGAATTGAACTCATTAGACTGAAAGCGTATTAAAACAACCGTTAGTCTAATGTGTCAATGGTTTCATATAAACCTTCTAGTATTAGTAATTCCTGATGGCAGATCCAGTAGCTTTCACAGTTTATAAGACTTTTTACTCTACTTTATCAAATAGGGGTGTAACCCAAAAGATACAGTAGGTCTCTATTATGAAAAAGTGCAAAACCCCCTTTCTGAACTGTATTCACAGAGCACAATGGTCACAAAAGGTATGATCATTAGGTAGACTTTGAAAAGGTCGACATGTATTAGGTTGAACACAGAAGGCTGACAGGCCTTAGGTCAACACATGGAAAAGGTCAACATGGCCCTTGGCCGACAAAGTCAAAATGTCGGCAAAAGCATTACGTCTAGATTGGGAAGGTCGACAGTCAAAATGTCGACATGGATTTTTCACCTTTTTTTGTCCCGAATGTCGACACAGTCCACATGGACACTGTATCAGTGCACCGCTGCGCTTACCATGCTTTGGGCACAGTGCCTCGCTACGCTAGGCACACTATTCTATTCTCCCTCCACGCCCTAGTGGATGGTATGGCATGAAATACTGCCTGTCGGCACATGTCTGCTTAAAAAAACCCATAAAAACACAATGGCAACCTTTTGACTGTCGACCTTCCCAATGACGACCTAATGCTTGTGTTGACCTAATAACCCTGACAACCTAAGCCCGTGTCAACCTTTTTCATGTTTTGACCCAAGGTCCGTTGACCTTCTGTGTTGTACCTAACGCATGTCGACTTTTTCAAAGTCGACCTAGTGTGCATATACCAAAGGTAAGGGGTGTCATTTTATAGCATTAAGAATTTGTTTGACGAACTGCCAGACACATTAATCTTGCCCAAAATTTACTGTTAAATTGTATTTTCCATGCTTTATGCAAATGACTTTCTGCGTCTACTGAGAGAGGCCTTTTGTTCATTGTAGAAGCAAGTTTGACACAAAACAGATCTAATTGGTTCTATACTGGACATCTTTTGACGAGTCCAAATACTACCAATGACACTTATAGTGTGTACACACGGTGCAATATGGCTTCCAATGTTGCCGATATAGTGAACATCAGAAGCCATATCGCATGCTGATTGTGTGGTTTTTTTCAGGCTTGTGAGCCCGATGTGCTGCCGATGCACGCTCCCGAGTGAGCGCAAATCGGCAGCCAAATAGAGAGGGCAGGGAAGACTATATAGTGCAGATCTGCACTATATAGTCTAAATTGTGCCACTCCATGTATGCTGTGCTATGCCAGTCCCGATACGATCTGATCGTATCGGGACTGGCATAGCACGGCATATCTGCCGTGTGTACACACCATTACTATGATATACTATACCTTGTAATTGATCTTTCAGATAATCTGAACATTTTAATTTCACTGTGGTAACTTTGTGAAAGATCTATAATAGTGACAGTGTGCATGACATGATTAATGTATTTTATTTTTCTTTTTGTCTGGAAATAAAACAGTTTAATGTTTTGAAGCATCCTCCCTGCTGACTACAGAACTGAATTATTCAGTCACAGCTATTCAATTTAGAAGTGATTTATACTACTGACGAGCCACAAAGATTTGGCTAGTGATCAGATCTCTTTCCAGTGCTGCGGAAGGTATTAAAGACTGAGCGATGCCATTTTTCAAAGACTGACAATATTATGTTATTAGAACATTAGGTTTTCCATTGATAGAAAAAATAATTCTGTATATTTGTGTTAATCCTCTGGATGCCTCTAATATTGTAATTATATTGCTAAGCCACTTATAAAATCTAGTTTAAGGTAAAATTCAAATCCATTTCAACAATGCTAAGTGGACATTATCATGAAGCAATTCTTAAAAAATATTAGGCCTCAAGCATAGCTGCAAGTAAATCGTGATGCCCAGCCAGCATACAGTATGTTCAATGCTGCATCAGCCCCATATGGAGGTTCTCTCTCAGCAGGCAGTTATATCAGTAAGGAATTTTTAGGGAAAGCACATTGCATGTACATAAGGTATTAAAATGGGAAGCTATGTAAATATAGTCTAAAGGTGCCCATATATGGGGCGATGATCGCACCCATTATGGGATGGATCGCATCGCAACGCATGCATTTTGCATGCAATTTGCATGCAATGTGATGCGATCAGAAGGCAGGACAAAAAGTACAAATTTGCAGCACATACTTTTTGTACGATGCGCTGAGATGCCAGTGGGAGCATGCATCGCATCGCACGGTGCAAACCTTTACACCCCAGAAGGAATCTGATGGAAAAGATGTCCATTGAAGTCACTACAAATCCAAGTGCTGCGAGCGGCATTGGCTCATTATCGGGCAGCCATTGGCCATCTGAAAAAGTCTAAACTAACTCAGAACGGCGGCTTGAATGACATAGCAAAGATCAGTAAATCTGCGTTGGAAGATGCCAGCACATCCTTGCACACCCAGAAAATGACACTGTCGGGGGGCGGAGCTATGCCCAGTGTCCCGGCACTTTGGAAAAAAAAAAACAGCACAACATTGTTTTGCTGTTCCATCTAAGGAGGGAAACCATCTGGTTCTCCCCCATCGATGGCAAAAGTATTCAACATTGGCCATGAACCATCGATGATTTTTAATCATCGATAGTCGATGGCCATCCCTACTCCCAATAGGACTGCTTGTGGAGTCTGTGATTTACAGGTAGGTCTCCAATAGGAAGTCACTGCTAGTCACAGTGAAGCCAGTGCAGTCTCATTGACTGCATCTGACTCACTCCAGCAGTGGCAGACTTTACTGGACGTGGGGCTGCAGTCCTGCATTCCATAGGTAAAATAAGCTACTGGTTAGGCACATGTATAGAGATACCTTTCCACCCTTCATACTAAACTCTTCTATCACAGCATCAAAGTTAATGATGTAATCCTGGTTTGTTGCATTGTATCTTAGACATGGGTTATCTGCAGGGCCGGACTGGGATCAAAAATCGGCCCTGGCATTTTCAGCACACAGGCCCACCTAAAGCAGACGGCACCCTTGCGCGGCGTTGCTGCGCAGCAAAAAAAGGGTGTGGCCTCACAGAAAGGAGGCGTGGCCTCAAAAAAGGAGGCAAATTATGGGATTTTAGATGGGGTGGACTGCGCACTCTATGGGGGATGTGAGTGGACTTATGTCTCCTGTGTTTGCACGCAGATGGGTGGCGTGTAGGTGTCTGCACACTGCGCTGTTATCACCAATAATAACTGGTGGGCGCAATGTGCGATGCGGCTGTGCGGTGTGAGAGGGATACAGATGGGCAAGGGGCGGCGGCCCGCACCTTACCCTCTTCCTGGTGTGCGCTGCGGCTCTGTCCGGTACCCGGCTGGGCAGGAGATTGCTCTTCCTGGGGCGGGAGGCGTCGCGGGTGTGGTGCACACTCCACTGCTGTGCACCTTCCCGTGGCCGCGCGTTGTGATGATACCTGTATCCCCACTGACGGGGTGACAGTGAAGGATGCCGGCCTGCAGGACTCGGTGCAAAGATGACATCACGGCCACGTTGGTGCACTCAACTCACTGGGTGGAGGAGACTTGGTGGTGCCTTGTGGGTGATGTGGTCTGTAGCTGTAGTCTACAGCATCCTTCAGTAGCACTGTCACACCGCATCATGACGGGGGTGTCGCCGCATCATGACGGGTGGCGGGGGGGCGGGGTCGGCTGCAGAAAGTTCTAAGAACCTCTAAGTTCTAAGAACTTTCTGCACAAAATCGGCCCACAAGGCCATCGGCCCTTCTGGCATTTGCCAGAAGTGCCAGATGGCCAGTCCGGCCCTGGTTATCTGATACAATAGCTGTTAAATTCTATGAAAATCCAGTCCAGGATATAGGTTTTATTTGTGGAAATCTAATTTCCCTATTTCTTTTTTTTTTTTTAAACAGGAATAAAATACCAGATATTAAAAGTGGTCACAGAAGCGCATGTTTATTATGCAGAATACATCAGCAGTGAGAGTTATTCTTCTCTGTAATAAAGGTAAATTACATAATCCCTAAAGGCAGAAATTAATATATTAGAATTCAGTAATGCAATTTCCCTTTTAGTTTAGAAGGAATATGTTATGCTATTTTCACCCACCATGGCTATTTTGTCAATTTGTAAAACAACATCCCACATCAAAATCCACTCACTTCATTCCTTTAGTTTGCTATTAAACACTATCACTGAAAACAGGGTTACAATTTATATCCATGAATCATTTTCAGAAAATATACTGAAACCCATGCCAATTACCACTTAACATTTCATATTTGGCCGGTATATCAGTGTACACATTTCATAGTTGCAAACTTAGGTTTGTATTGGTTCCTGTTAGGTTGCTTGTTAAAGGAAAATTCCTATGCAATTCATTGTGCTTCAAATATAATAGTATACTCTGCAAAATTGAACTCATGGTATATGAAGTAGTTCTTCTTATATAGTAGCCATATGCAAAACTATTTCTCAGTACGTTTCCACTTTCGACTAATGTAGAATTGAGGTATTCTAAGGTAGAGAAAGTGAAGATAAAGATTTTTCTGTTTAACAATGTATTAAAGTTGATTCTCAATCCTTACCATAGGCGGGGGGGGGGGGGGGCGGGGCGGGGCAAGTGCCTTAAATTATGACAACAATAGCACTGGTATATACAGTAATATGATCAATAGAGCTGCCACCACATCATGCAGTGTAAGGGACAAAGCAGAGCTGCTGCACATGCCCAGTGTACCAGCTTCTTGTGTCAGTGGGATGTCTCAGGCTCTGTGACTCCCCATTTACTCTTTCTCTGTGCATAATAGCAGCTCCTTTTCTAGTGGGATATATAATAACAAGTAAAGAGTGCTCTAATTGGAGCAGCCATACATATACAGTCCTTGTTGGCCCAAAGGTAATACTGTAGCAATACTCAATTTTTTAGGCATCTAAAAAAACATAAATCACTATTTTAACCCTTTAAATTCCATCAGCCTCGCGTCCACCAGGCAGGAGCTTCGGGGATAGTCCGGGCTTCTGTCTGAGCTGGGGATGGCCTGTAGGGAGTACCTTTCCCCAGGGACCCAGCCAGGGCTGAGCAGCCAGCATGTCATATTTTGGCCAGGGGAACTTTTCAAAAGTATCAAAAGTTTCCCCAGCTGTGGCATGACACCGCTTGCTGTTGGAGCCCAGTGCTGCTTATAAAAATATGGCGGAACCATATTCTTTTTGTCCACCATATTTTTTGTAACCAGGACCAGTACAAAGAGCCTGGTGATGGATTTTTAAGTGGTGGTTATTTTGACTCATGAATGCATTAAGGAACTTGGTCAGTCCAGACTTTGCTCCCTGTGACTTTTTGTATGACTACTAGTAAATGACAAGATGCATGTGATTTGTTTGAGTCACCAGAATCTGAAGTGTAGACCTTCATCCAACATGTAGAAGACATACCTGCTTCAGCTGTTTCAATCAGTGGTTTGCGCACATGCAACATTGAACAGTTGATACAAGCCGCCATTGGTGGTCTGTGTTACTGCAGCCTGACGTCTGTATGTGTAGTCTCACCTGTCATAATTAGGCCATTAGCACTCTGCCTGTGTGTTTGGCTGTCCAGCTGCGGTGATTAGGGGGTTTGTCCTTTCTGGTTGTTTACATTGAGAGTTGCTCCCTATATTAACCAGCCTGCCCTAAGCTATGTGCTGGTTCTACTGCTAGTTCCTAGTGCTATTGCTATTGCTGGGCATCCAGGATTAGTCCTGTATTCTCTGAATAATCTTTGCATGTACCTGTTATTGTGCATAGCCTGTGCCCTTCAGCCTGTATCTACCTGCTCTGATAGGGGATACGGTAATTAGGTCGACCACTGAAGATTGACAGGGCTTAGGTTGACACATGAAATAGGTCGACTTGGCTAAGGTCGACACAAATATTAGGTTGACAATGTGAAGATCGACAGAAGGTCGAAGGCCGACATTCCCATACTGTCCACTAGGGCGTGGAGGGAGACTAGAAACCATACCTGAAGCATGGCTAGCGCAGCAAGGGGTCGCGGTACACTTTGACTCTGTCCATGTTGACTATGTTGACATTTGAGAGGAAAAAATTTAAAACTCATGTTGACCTAATGCTTGTGTTGACCTTCCAACCCTGTTGACCTTAGCCATGTTGACCTATGTCATGTGCCTACCCAAGCCACGTCGACCTTCATTGGTAAACCCAATGCATGTCCCCCCAATGACCCATACCCCCCTGATAGAGCTTCTGTTTCCCATATGTATATGCTCTGATACAGCTTCTGCGTGTGCCCCTTTGGATGGGCCGGCATCCTGTATGTCCCTACTCTGTTTGAGCTTCTTGTTGTGTCCCTGTGGATGCACCTGTGCCTGAATATATATGCTTTGATAGAGCTTCTGTGTGTGACCCTTTGGATTTACCTACAGCAGTGGTTCCCAACCCTGGTCCTCAAGTACCCCCAACAGTACACGTTTTCCAGGTCACCCAGCAGGTGCACAGATCATTCAGGCACATTTTAAAAGATCCACAGGTGGGGCTAATTATTTCACTGATTCTGTGTGGAGACCTGCAAAACGTGCACTGTTGGGGGTACTTGAGGACCAGGGTTGGGAACCACTGACCTACAGTATGATACCTATGTCCTGTATGTACCCACTCTTGCTGTGCTTTAGTGTATATATTATCTATGTGTATATTCTGGTGTCGCTATTAGCAACTAATCCACTTGTGGATCCTGTCCTTTTGCCTGTCCTCAACCGTTGCCACTCCATGGTCCAGTCCTGTATTTCTGTCTGCCTGTATCGTTACTGCTCCGCAGTCTGGTCCAGCAAGTCCATTTGTGAGTACCTGTATTGTGTGCAAACTGGTCCTGTTTTCTGTGGGCCAGTATTGTATTTTGATGCTACCAAGGACTGCATTGCTTACACCTCGATCATTGTGGTTGAGTACCCAGTGCTTGGATTCCCATCTCCAGTACTGTTGGCTAGTGTGTACCATCTGCCGCAGTGGTCCTTTGCCAGTTGCTCACAGTTGTAAGATAAAGTTTTGTTTGTTTTATATGTCTGGTTCTTCCTCTTGTGTCCCTGTCTGACTTCAGTTCCTTACTTACTGTGCACAGTCTCCAATAGCAGCCTTGTCTGTGGAATGACTAAGTGGCATCCCGGTAATTGGTGGACCTAATCCACTGAAGAAAGGTGGCTGTTATTGGCAAAGGTGTAGCTTGCTAATGGATTACTGTGCAAGTGTAAAAGTGCCACATGATTCCACCAGCGGCGTAGCTTTGTTTGGGGTGCCCCCCCGCCGTTAATGGGGGGGCGCTCCCCGCCCGTCCGTCCTGCCCCCCGTGCCCCCTCCCCCCATTGCCGCATGCTTACCTGTCCGCGCGTCCTGGCTCCCCTCCTGGCTTCAATCAATTCTATGCAGACGGACCATGATGAAATGGCCGCCCCCATACCGCAGACAGTTTCAGAGAACATTCTGCTTTATGGGGTGGCCATTTTATCGTGGTCCGTCTCCATAGCATTGATTGAAGCCAGGAGGGGAGCCGGGACGCGCGGACAGGTAAGCATGTGGGGATGGGGGGCGGGGGGATTTCTATAACACTGCAGCCCTCCCATATGCACAGCGCCCCCCCCCCCCGCGACCGCGGGGGCTGCGGTGCTATAGTTACGCCACTGGATTCCACCTAGTGGCAATCATAACATTAGGCTCCTCTAGTGAATCATTTGAAAAATGTTTGTACAGTACACTTTGTTTGCAAATAGCACAAACTTACATTACACACCCCTCGTACATGTAGGTTTACATACGTTCTGCCTGTTACATGCACAGAGCAGTTTATTCATTTTTATTTTATTTCCTACAACTGAACTTGGTATAAAAAACCCAGAAAGAAAACCTTATATCATCATGTAGTTTGGCACTTTTATTCTAACAAATCACAAATAGCATTTTAAAAAAGTAAATTGGTAGATTTTGCCGTTATAAAGCAGCCAGGCCAGCTCCTTTGTGCCATCTACAGTTATACCCTGGTGTAAGTCGCTGGTTTGTGTGCCAGGTTCCTAGTTCTTCCTGTGGATATTCTGCCTCTCAGCCTTGCCTGCACTCTTGTCTGGCCTTGTATCTGCTTGCTCCTGCTCTGCTTCCTGATTGTGTTCTACATCTGTTCAGCCTGTAAATATATTCCAACTGCACTGTGCTCTATGTGCCAACTAACAAGGGTACATTTACTAAACCTTCTAAAAATGCAAAGAAGTGATGTTGCCCATAGCAACCAATAAGATTGCATCCTAGAAAATGATAGACACAATTTGATTGGTTGCTATTTTTAAGTTTTAGTTAAAATTTAGTAAATTTACAACACAGTGTACAATCTGCATCCGCTAAGATCCAGGCCCTGACCTGCTGTTAACCCTTCGTGTTGCAGTCTTTTCTGTGTTTTGTTTATTATGGAAGCCTATTATTCTGCCGTCTGTAGCCAATTGCATAAGCCTCTACTGCCTGAGGTTTAAAAAACCTGGCTGCATCCTATGTACCAGAGTGTGCGTTGTACTCAATGGTATGGCTGTTATAGACAGAAGAGGTTGCAGTGGCGCTAGAGGTTATAAGCAATTGTGCTGAAGTTCCATCACGAGTACATCCATAACAGATATATCTTATAATCACTAATGAATCAATGTAAAGTATGTAAACCTAGGTATACTCACCATCTAGGTGATGAGGAGATATTATTATTATTATTATTATTTGAATTACCATAATAAATATGATTTTTTTATGTTTGATATTGAGTGAAAAGTTTGGTTGGTGGAAACTTTTATATAAGGAAAAAAAAAACTGCTTTGTGCGTGTAACAGACAGAGCTTATGTAATGTAATCCTACATGTACGCCTTGTTCTGTGGTGTTTAAATACATTGGGGGAGATGTATTAAAATGCTGGTTACGATTTTAAAGTAACGGGTCCCGGTTCTCCTGCATAACAAGGAGAAGCGGGCACCCATTACTGCCAGATGTATTAACCTCTCCCCAGCCGATAAGGAGAGCCATTATGCCCAGCGTTAACGGCTCTCCTTATCTGTGGCCCCTGTGCCCCTGCAGATGCACGATCTCCCTTTCCCCCCGCCCGGCTCTAATGGGCATGCGTGAGTTCTCGCTATTATTGCGAGATCTCCAGTGCAGCCCGGAGCCACAGCAGGGCTAGCGTTGTCCCCGCAGTGGGGGATAGGACAACGCTAGCCCTGAGCTGGTGAAAGCAGCTGGGGCGATTCAAGGCCTGGGCAGCTGTTAATACATCGCCCGGCCGCTAATCACTCTGCACTTAACGCTAGTTCATACATCTGCCCCATTGTGACTGTGACTACTGATGGCAGGCTTCCAAACACTATGGAGTAGAATGTTACCGGCCATCTTGAAGCTTTAAAGATATATTTATATGCATTGTAACATCTGGATCATGTGAGCAGCTGCAATTTCTTTCCTGGCCAGGGATGATCTTCTATTCATTAAAACTGCACCCCATCTTTTAAGGGTTGGATGTTCCAGTTAGAGCACTATCTACTAGTTATTTATGCTCTAACTCCACCGTATTAGGCCACGCCCAACGCGTTTCGTACAATGACTTCGTCAGGGGGTGGACGTGGTGACGTCTTTCTGGAGCGGTGAGCAGTTGAAGACAGCGGTGTCCGTGCCCGTGTGAACTACAGCGAGTGAGACTGTGCTGAGGCGGCCATCCATTGGGACCGTGTGTCTGTATATACATCTGTTCCTGCTACCTGCTTTTTGGCTTGGCAAGCTGTGATTTATTAACCCCTATGTATGTAAGCATATACAACAAGTAAATAACCTGTTGATACTTTTGCTTATGGTGCGCTTCTCCTTTTTTCGCATACTTGAACACTGGTGGACTGTGGTGGAGTCCTGGAGAAAAGCTGCACACCGGGGGTTAACTACTCATTTCTACAATCAAAGGGAAGTGTTTGCGCAGTGGTATTCATTTGTGTGTATATATATATATATATATATATATATATATATATATATATATATATATATATATATATATTGTGACAAGAACACTGGAGTAGTGTTTGAGGGCAGGTATATTTCTCCAAGGTTCTTGTCCTACACCTTTTAGAAACAGGTGTTTTGCCTCACAGAGGGCTAATCAGCAAGCAAGCTGTAAAAAGGCTGCCAGAGTTAAGAGTGTGAGAGAGGATTGCCTGGGAGATTGCAGAGTCTCTGTGTGAGAAGCAAACCTGCCTTTTACAAGTGAGTCCCCAGTGTTGACTGGGAAACTTTGTATTTTTCTTTAGTGACAGTTAGGAGCATCCTGTGTATAGTTAGTGCCGGACAGGCAAGGTATTTTCTTTTTATGTTTATTTTGTTTTCTGCTGAAATAAAACTGGTTGCGGCCAGTTGTACCACAAAGACTGGACTGGTGTGATTACTCAGCTGCTGTTGGCTGCCTTCTACCCCAGGAAAAGGCATCCAAATTCCCCTACAGTGTTACTATATATATATATATATATATATATAGTTATTATTATTATTACTACTACTTTATTTTTTTTGTACAAAGCTGGGGCCACTTGTACCCTGTGTACCTTAGGTGGTTAATACTTTTATTTTTATGGTTGTTGAACGAGTTAACACTGCCTTTCATGTGTTTTTGTTTTTAAATACAATATGGCCTGCTACTGTAAATTAGAACTGTAATGGTTAATGACATTGAACTAATGAATGTTCCAGTCGGCTGAGACAAATATAAATTGTTTTTGGCACAGAAAACAACCACATCAAGAATTATTTTTAAAACTGTGTACACCTTCTCTTTTTTCTGAAGTGATAGCAGTTTAAAGTTCATGGTCAAATTCATGACCAACCTTTTAAACGCATCCCTGAAGATCACCAATTTTAAATAACTGTGACAATAATCAGTGAGCTTTTGTTTTATCCTTTTTTGTACATTGGGCTCTCCACTATGAGCTGTATTCTATAAAACCTCACTGAGCCTTTTCTTGAGCCTAGGGGCGGCCTAACACTTAAATACAGCACTGGACTTATGGCTCAGGAAATTTGGACCTTTTGAACCAGGAAACTTTATAGTTTGAGGTGCTGTCGGATTGGCAGCAATAGTCAGATGCAAACCTGCTTAGCATTGGAGGAATCAGAATCACATGACACTGGACAAGATGGCATTAGCCATACTGCCGACCTGGTGGGAAATGGAGCACATGGCATGCTGGTACTGCAGAAAGATCCAAAAGCCCAACAGCTTGGATATGGGTGATGTCCCAGCAGCATGGGCTCCAGATGCGTCAAACTGAGTCCGAACAAACGGATTGATTGGTAAGAATTGAGGCCTGTGTTGTGGATCCTTTCCATAAGTTGTGAAAGACACATCACTAGTATTGTTTTTAATGTCCAGGCATTAGTTGAGGATTTCATATATAGAGCAGAGGACACCGAAATTATCCTTCCGAGCATGGTAGGTTATGGGGGGTATTTAATCTTGGATTTCAGCTGTCGGGTGTGTTGGCAAAAATGGCGTGTATTGTTGACTTGTTTTAAAGTTGGATTGGTTTTGTCTAAATCTGCATTCAATGCTGTCGGAAACAGCAGCTATGAATAGTTGGAGGGAGCAATTTCCCCTGTCTGAAATAGCGCCCAACAATGAATACCTCCCTATGAGTTTAGCCCTGATTTTAACCTCCATGCTGATATTGGCTCCACTACTACTGGAATTAGTTAGCCCAGGGGTCCTCAAACTATTTTGTTCTGGGACCCCATTAGACAATAAAAATAATTACGGGACCCCAGCAAGTGAATGTAGAAAGTCATCATTTGACACATGTAATCAGCAGACAACACATACATGAGTCTAAAATAACAGACAATTCAACAGTTATTTCAGACTCCATGAATCACTGACTGAGATTAGAAAAGTCATCAGCCTGATGGTCAGGCTGATGGAGTCGCGACCCCATGCTGAGAAGGTCGGGACCCACTTTGGGGTCAGGACCCACAGTTCGCGAACAGCTGAGTTAGCCACTCAAATGCAGGTAGGAGGTACCACCCAGAGGGATCAGTGATGGCAGAAGAGCATCCAATGAATGGCTCAAATCAAAGCTAAGCCCTATTTGCCTGCCATGTACAAATATTTAAAAAAATAAAAATTACCGATTACCAAATTAGGAGCCAAAGTTCAGCAAAATCTCAACAAACAGAAATTTTACAGATTCATAGAACACTATTCATTAATTTAAAACACTAATTACAGGTGATATTCTGACTGGTGTGTGGGGAAATGTACTTAGCACCCTCTCTTCTATGATTAGATACATGTGGCTGGTGAATGATGCAGCTCCAAATTGAAAAAGCGAAGACTTTATGAAGACAGGCAAATCAGGTTCACTTTTTTGATTTGCAACTATTCCTTGCCGCAGAATCCTACTTAAAGAATTGTGGAATCTGTGACAAATGAGTTTCCTGGATAATTACTCAGCTCCTTTCCATACCACTTGCTGATAAATGAAGACTGCAGTTCAGGATTCCACATCACTGATTGTAGTAATACAATCCATTACAGTAAAATGCCGATAACCTTTTTAAGTATTGTATATTTTCAATTATGCTTTTGTTATTTACAATGCAAGCCAAAAGATGGTATGCAATTGACAAATGGCTAGTTCCACAAATAATTCAGAATAGATCTATTGCATAACATAATACATGTATTCTTATATAACATTTGACATTTCAAATAACTAATGATGAATGAAAATAAAGCACAAGATATTATTGGAAGTGCCACAGTGTACATCCTATATCGGTGATGGAGAACCTTTGCTAAGGTTCTTCATCGTTGTCCTATGTTATATGCCCTGGCCTATATGGACAAAGGGAAGCATCTAAAGTTGTGGAAAAAACATAAGAATACACAATAGTGTAATATTGTAAGGATGTATAAAAGTCCTTGATTTGAGTGCTGGGATTCTATGGAAAAAGGGTGCTCCCAAAGTTCCCAAACGATCCAGGAGTAATATAGGGTCACCTCACTTGTGCAAAAATAGGGCAACGCTTACATGTATGCTTACATGTGAGGGCTGTGGAACCTCATGTAAAGGTATCTTTCGATGGAATGTCTCATCATTCAATCCAAAAGAAATTATTTTATTGTAATAAAAAACAGTGTAAGACCAGAACATCCGACAGCATATGTACCATACTAGTTGTAACCCGGGATATAGTCTAATGCAGCTCTAGGTTTTGCAGAGCCAGAGGTGAAATTATTTTGTTGTATAAACATCTAAAGTGAAAAAGCTTAAAGTAACTCAAAAATAGTTTTCCTTACATAGAATGTAATACGTGCAAGTTGTAAACTGAAATAGTAATTTTATGTGTTCAATTAAAGTGTGACTCATTTCAAAAATGAAACAGTCACATTTGATTACGATTTTTTTAAATTATTCACTATGTTAATAAACCAAATGATGTACCGAAATAAATGATATTTTTCGCCTCTAAATGCAATAGTAAATGCAAATTGTATGATAAATGGCCTATATGCCTAAAAACAGACATCAATCCTGCATAACATTTTCAAAAACAGATTTAACAAATATATTCAATCACATTTTTTTTCTTAAGACAAGAGTGCTTTGGGCACTATATAAGCACATTAATTATTTTGTCATGTCTCTCCATTAAAGTTAATGATATCTTTTCCAAGTCATATTCATCAAAAAATGCTGCAATATAACGGGACACTGTACAGTCACTGTACTCTGCCTATGCCTCATTTAGGTACATACATTTTTATGCCACCCCACCATAAATGTCAGCTTCATATTTTACATGGTGGGGATTAGAGCAATCTCGTTATAGGGCATTTAAAGAGAGGGGAGGGGATATATTGCATTTTTTTAAATGAGCAGTCAGGTGGGTTATTGACATCTGTTTAATGAATAGCCTTGAGAGAGAACCCATATATATCAAATATATCATGTATTGGAACAGTTAGATTTATTTTGCACATTATTAAAAATGTACTATCAGGGCTGCCATCAGAAATGTGGTGCTACAGAACATGCACACTGTCTCCCTGCACGCTGTATGCTGTCTCTGGGCATGTCTGTGAGTGTCCACCACAACAGCAAGTTGCCCTGCTAGCAAATCAGCACTAGCAGAGGCAACACGGGAAGCAGGGACATGTCCCTGCACCTTTCACACCAGCCAGTAACCCTGGAAGGACCCGGGAGCAACCCTGGAACTGAGGGTTGCCGGCAAATTAACCCGGGAATTTGTCCCTGGAACCTTTCACACCAGAGCTGGTCCCAGGTTGTTCCCGGACTCAACCTGGGAATTTAGGCTGGTGTGAAAGGGGTATTAGAGGGAAATACTAGAAACATAGATTCATCTGTGGGAAAGAGAGCATGAATAGGGGGAAATGGGAGTAAGTGTGTGTGTGAGAGGTAGAGAGAGAGAGAGAGGGGCGGAGAGAAGGGATAGGTGGAAATTGCAGAGGGAGGGGAGAGGAAGAGAGAGAGAGAGAGTGAGAGAGAGAATCCTGACAAGCACACAGACTTTTATCACGGCAAATTGTTTTATAACCTTACACATTAGATTAGCTCTTCCACCTACCCTTAAAATATACTCCATGCAATTGTTGGGACAAATAACTCCTGTGAGTGTTGCATCTTCTTGATCAGTTTACCTTATAGTGAGTATAAAAGAAGAGCTCTCAACATATATACACTGTGCAGACGGGACTCAGCGGTTTCCTGGCACAGCCTTTGTCCTGTCCTCCTCCGTGTCTCATCAGCAGAACAAAGTTGGTGCCTCCTCAATGAGCCGGGCTTACACAGGGACAGCAGACAGAGCCAGAGACAGCCCCTTCCATCTGCATTTGCAATGTCTCGCTCTGGAGGAGTCCAGTGACCGGCAAAGTGTAGCTGCAGTGCTGCTCTTCCAGACACAGGATATTTTGGTTCTGTTTCTACCAGTTACAGCGTCCTGCTCTCTGATCATAGTTCCGGTGCTTGATGCTGCTGCTGGGAGGAGGGATGAGCCGAGTCAGCCCCTCTGCACCACATTACAGTGCCTGCTAGAGGGAAAGTGTCAGTGAGTTATTCTTCCCCCTGCCCCAGCTTTACGATGCCGGCACCTCTGTCTGGGCCCGGGACTCCAGACCCCACAGTCCTCCCCTGATGGCGGGACTGCCGTTGATCGCTGCCCTGCTTGCTATACTTGGCACACTATTATCATCTCACTCTATGCCTAATTGGATAGTAAAGTATGAAAACCACCTGTTTTTGAAAATAAATTGTGAAAACCTAGTGTCAACCTTTTTTATGTCAACCTTTTCCATGTTGACCTATTGCTCATTTCAATCGTTTGGCATGTAGACCTAATGTGTGTTGACATTTTTCATGTGACCAATTGTGATCGACCAATTGACTGTTGACCTATTTACTTTTGACCTATCGACCACATACCTGCTAATTTGCTCTTGCTAATGTCATTGCCCTCCATGCTCAATGGGGGATGGACAAATAAATGTTTCTACATTGTATTATTGCAAAACAAGCAAAATGAAAATCACTATCTCCATCAACCTGTGGCAGACTGCACCCTGCAAGGAATGGGTTAACTTCTTGAGATTCAAATGGTAACTCCACCTCATCATTAATGTGATGTGGAAGCTCATGGCATGCCACAACAATCCCACTACAGTAAGCTGCTATATTCAGCAAAGCTGTAGCATGACACCGCTGTATGGTTGGGTTTGAAATCCCTAATATTACCTACATTAAAAAAGTGTAATTTTCCATCTAATAAACTCTAAATCGGGCGCAAATGATATCACAAATAAATATATAGATAAAATATACTTTATATCAGCACAATAACCACTAGAATATTGTAACATCAGAGAGCGCTACCAATATAAATTGGTAAAATATAAAATATATCAGAGTAGACACACTTGTTTGTCCTCCAGTTTAGTGAGGTAAAGCCAGGAGCAGGCAGCCCCAGTGGCTCCGTTACGGTCGGGGGTGGGGGGGGGGGGGTGGGATGGGGAGGGTGGTTTTAAGATGTAGATACAGTAGCTGGCTTGTGATTGCATATACCGGAAGATTAAGCTGCAGGACCACCTCAACGCGTTTCTCTGCCCTACGTCATGGCGGTCTCCTCAGGAGAACCGCTACAACCTAGGGCAGAGAAAGGCGTTGAGTTGGTCCTGCAGCTTATTAGTCTGGTATATACATTCACAAGCCAGCTATCTACATCTTAATACTAACCAGGAACCCTCCCTCCCCTGGATGTAATGGAGCCACTGGAGCTGCCTGCTTGCGGCTTTACGTCACCCCACTGAGGACAAACAAGTGCGTCTACTCAGATCTAGCAGACTTGAGACCCAGGGGCCGGACACCGCTCAACTCCCCTGTTGTTGTCGGTTACAGTCACACAGTGAGGTTGCGACTCAGCGGCCAGGTACCGCTTGACTCCCCCCCCCCCTGGTGCTGGGAGTTAAGCTGGCCATACATCTACAGATTGATTGTCAGATCTGGATGGTTGTAGCAAAAACCTGGTAATATTTGAATGACAGTTTGTCAGTTTTCCAGCATTTCAAAGCAAATGGTCAACTGTCATTTGCTCTCATCCATTACCAGGATTTTGTTCCAACAAGGCAGATCTGACAATAAATCTGTAGATGTATGGGCAGCTTAAGTACACAGAGAAATTGTTGCTTAATTGTCTCTAAAAGATCTGTTACTAAAGTGGACACTATTTTGCACTTTAAAGTATCCAGTTAACCCCCAATTATTTGTGTCCTTAGGGTTATGTCTTGTTTTAAAATCAGTTAAGGACACTAACGGGGCAAATGATTATGTCACTCTGAGGATTAATATATATCTCCTCATTCCTTATGTGCTGCTGGAGGATGACCATTGCACCTGGGGGACTCCTACATGCTTTACACTAATTGTGTTACTTGTGGCTTTCTATAAGTGTATGCTTATCATAATTGCTGCTTATAGTGTTTTTTTATATTATTTTTTACCAATTTATATTATATTATATTGTAATTTTTACAGTCTAATAAATGCTGGGCTCGGGGATTGCGGTAGAGACGCTCGCAATGCATTTCACACAGTGTTCACATTACAGTATGTTTAGCGAACCCTGCTAAACTCTCACCATATTGTCACAAGCTACTGAAGGCACCTCCACCCATGCTTTCTCTTTTGCAGTTACAGTACTGTAGGCTACTGTACTCTATGTCCCCGAACTGCATTGGATGCTAAACTTGTAAAGTGGATGATCAGGCTCTTCATGCGAAGCCTGCTATGCATCTACTTTAGTGTTATGTATACGCTGCCACTCAGCTGCATCAGGTGCGCATGAGCTGACAGGCTTCTGTTGCAGCAGGCTGGGTAACACCTTATATAGAGGGGGCAAACAATTTTTTTTTAAGCTGTAGCTTCCAGCCAGATTGGAGGAGAAAATGAATGCCACACAGTCAGTGTCATGCTTCACATTGCCTAGTCTCAAATAGACAATATGACAGGAAGCATGGCACAAGCATGTATGCTTGAATCCATTGCAAATTACATATTTTGAGTAGAGATGTGCGGCGGCCACTTTTTCGGGTTTTGGTTTTGTTTTGGCTCTGGATCTCCCTTCGTGTTTTGGATCTGGATTGGTTTTGGCAAAAACACCCTTGTGGGTTTTGGTTTTGGATCTGGATTTTTATGAAAAAATGCTAAAAATGGCTAAAATAACAGAATTTGGGCCTGTTTTTGCCCCTAAAGTATTATTGACCTCAATAACATTAGTTTCCACTCATTTCTAGTCAATTTTGATCACTTCACAGCTTACAAAATTGTTTTCAGTTACTGTAGTTGGGCCAAAAGGGTATACCGAGGTAGCTGGATGACTAAGCTAAGCGACCGCAGTGGGCATCACATACATGTGGACCTTACACTTCCAACCTGGCAGAGCGGCACTGCAGGGGCAGACAGGGAGGCAGTTTAATAAACTATCCCAAAAAAAGAGAAATGCTCCAAACAGCAAATACAAAGAGGTATCGGCCTTGTCATGACTGGTGGTAGCAGCTTCAGCACTCCCACTATTTCCTCCTCCATCATCCTCCAAAAATGTGTTTTTATTTTATTTATTAATTTTATTTATTTTTCTTACTTTACACTGGACACAGCCTGTCACACTGGACACAGCCCCTTGGACACTGGACACTGCCCCTGGACACAGCCCCTGGACACTGCCCCTGGACACTGGACACAGCCTGTCACCCTGGACACAGCCCCTGGACAATGGACACAGCCTCTGGACACAGCCTCTGGACACAGCTCCTGTACACTGGACACAGCCGTCACACTGGACACAGCCCCTGGACAATGGATACAGCCGTCACACTGGACACAGCCTCTGGACACCGCCCCTGGACACAGCTCCTGTACACTGGACAATATATATATATGCCGTCACACAATGGTTAGATGTCACACTGGCCACTGGATATATGTCGTCACACTGGACACAGGATATATGTCGTCACACTGGACACAGGATATATGTCGTCACACTGGACACTGGATATATGTCGTCACACTGGACACTGGATATATGTCGTCACACTGGACACTGGATATATGTCGTCACACTGGACAATGGATATATGTCACGCTGGATACAGGATATATGCCGGCACACATTACATGTCACACTGGACACAGGATATATGTTGTGACTTGTGACACTGGACACAGGATATATTGTCGTCACACTGGCCACTGGATATATGTCGTCACACTGGACACAGGATATATGTCGTCACACTGGACACAGGATATGTCGTCAGTCGTCACACAGGACAGGACACAGGATATATGTCGTGAGTGACTCGTGACACTGGACAATGTATAAGATATAGGCCGTCACACTGGACACAGCCCCTTGTATTACTGCAGCCCCTGTACACAGTGTACTACTCAGCAGCACTGCAGCCCCTGCGTGTGAGCACTGCAGCACTGAGTTAGTTAGTTAAATCACAAAAAACACAGGGTTCAGGGCTAAATAAATCACAACACAGGGCTTAGGGCTAAATAAATCACAACAGGGCACGGGCCACAGTACAGCCCCTGGACAGTGGACACTGCAGCCCCTGCGTGTGAGCACTGCAGCACCTAGTTAGTTAAATCACACTACAGGGCTCAGGCCTATAAACAGTCACTGACTCTCAAGTCTACAACACAGGGCAGTGAGGGCACAGGGCAGGTCACAGAGCACAGCACAGGGCAGTGAGGGCACAGGGCAGGTCACGGAGCACAGCACAAGGCAGTGAGGGCACAGGGCAGGTCATAGAGCACAGCACAGCACAGGGCAGTGAGGGCACAGGGCAGGTCACGGAGCACAGCACAGGGCAGTGAGGGCACATGGCAGGTCATGGAGCACAGCACAGCACGGAGCACATGGCACGGAGCACAGCACAGGGCAGTGAGGGCACAGGGCAGGTCACGGAGCACAGCACATGGCACAGAGCAGAGCACGGAGCACACGGAGCTTCCCAACAACCCTCTTCCCTCTCCAAGATTGGAGTGAAGATGGCGGGGCGCGCGTGCGTCTTTTATAAGATCCCGTGAGAATCGCGATGATGACGTTCGGCCTCGTTATTGGTCCGGAATTCAGGCGGGAACTCCCGAGCCAGCTCGGATCTGGCCCGGATCCCCGATATTCTGATCTGTCGGATCTCGGGGATCCGGACCCGCTCATCTCTAATTTTGAGATATCACAGACTTTTAGATATAATAGCTTAATATTTGCTATGTATTTTCACATTTAGTTGTATATGGAGGATAATTCAGACCTGATCGCAGAGCCGCGAATGTGCAGCGGCCAGAGCCGGCCCTAGGCATGGGCAAACTAGGCAAATGCCTAGGGCATTTGGAATGCTTAGGGGCACTAGCAGCTTCTGCTGATTAAAATTATATGCAGCATGCCTATATTCTGTGTGTGAGTGAGGCTGTATCTGCATATGAAATAGTGTATTCATGGAAATCACTGTAACATAGCATTCTGTATGCAGGTACAGCCACAGTCGCACACAGAATATATCCATGCCACATATCATTTTAACCATCATTTTATCATTTTAATCATCGGAAGCTCCTTATGTGCCCTGGTTACATATCAATGCAAATAAGACGAATAAAGGCACCCAACGTTAGCAGAACTGGCCAGGAGCTGCATGGCCTATTTAGGCAAGATGTATGAGGAAACATCTGTATCCAAGCTGAGGCAGAGGTCACAGTGTTAGCGGCTGTGCGAGTGCTGTCTGCAGGTGGGTTGGTTGTGCAATAGTGTTCAGCATATGCGTAAGGGGCATTATGTGTGTCATGTATAAATGCATTAATAATGTGTGACATATGTGTAACAGGCATTATGTGTGTCATGTGTATAAGGGCATTAATAATGTGCAACATATGTGTAATGGGCATTATGTGTGTCATTATGTGTATGAAGGGCATTAATAAAGGTTGGCAAAATGTGTAGGGCATTATGTTTATAAGGACATTAATAATGTGTGTCATGTGTAAGGGGCATTACTGTGTGGTATTATCAGGTGTGCCGAGAGAAAGGGTTAGGGGGTACAAATTACCCAGGCCAAAGTCTGATGGAAGGGCCTAGTGAGGGCCCCGGTCCCCCTCAGCTTAAGTGACAGCAGTAGCTGCTGCTCTTGTCTGTCCAGCACAAACTGCTTTGTGCTGGGTTGCAGTGTGGCCATGGAGGTGCTTAAAATACAATATTTTCTCAGAATTTTTTTCTAAGGTTATAATGTGAATAATGTGAGGAGTAATGTATATAAGGTAAAGTGGTACTACTGTGTGATGTAACGTGAATAAGGGACACCATCGCATGATATAATGTGAATAAAGTTGCACTACTGTGTGGCATAATTTGAATTGGGGGGTACTATTGTGTGGCCATGCCCTTCCCAGCAAGAACACACCCCTTTTTGGGCTGCGCACCGAATGTGTGCACTGTTTCTATTTAAAATATTGCGGGTAGGAGCACCAAAATGATGACTGCTATGATGAGGGTTGATGGTGCTGGGAAAGGTGAGCAGGGTAAGAGGCGGAACAAGTGGCGGTGCTAGGGGGCACCAACCAAAATCTTGCCTAATGTGTCATTTAGGCTAGGGCCGGCTCTGGCAGCGGCCTTTGATCAGGTAGACAACACCCTGCTATTGTGAGATCCCGCCATTCTAATTAATGTGTACACTGTGAAATTGGATGTGTACACCTAACAAAGACTTCACAGCCGAATGAAAATGACCATTGTTAGAGGCTAACCATTGAATGATTTTTCCACGGTCACCACAAACTAGAAGTAACCAAGGACTTACTTAGCAGCTGCCATGAAAACAGGTATATCCGGCCTGGAGCTGATGTCACACACCCTCCCCTAAAACGCTTGGGCATGCCTGCATTTTCTCTGAGTTTTTATGGCACGCCTAGCAGTTTTCATGAAACGGCCGTTACCACCCCCAGATGCCTACTTCCTGTCAATCACATTGTAAACGGCTTGCGAATAGAAAAAGTATCAGGACTTCAATGCTGGCCAGTGCAGAAAAAATAAGGGTACTTATGTATTATCTGGGCTCCCATGTTAAATACAACCCATTTTTTCATACCCCTACTAGCCAAATACGCATGGAGTTGATTTTATATAGTGTGGCGAGCGCAGCGAGCCACCGTGCCCGAAGCGTTGTGAGGGGACGCAGTCTCATTAGAAAAACGGGAGCCCAGATATTACATAAGTACCAAAATAAGCTTAAATATATAGATCTGAAAAAAAGGCAGATTGATCTAAAAAATGATCATGTAGGAGCCGGACTGGAGGCAAAGCCTGGGGGTAGGCTCCCCTGACAGGGTTTGTAGGGAGCTGACTAGCAGTTTAGTCATAGGAGGAGTGTTTAAGGAGAGGGTCATAGGGGGAGGGGCTTAACGGGGTGTTGGAGGGGTTTATAAGCAGGGTTCAGGCGGGAAATAGGGGTCACTGGGAGAATTTTCTCAACAGCTAAGCAGCGCTGGCATCTCCCATGGCTTCCCCAGGCAACGCTGATGCTGAAGTATCCGCTGCGCTTGCTGCCCTTAGGGAGGCAGCGGGCACCAGAGGGGCTGAGTGGCTGCAGCAGCAGATGTCAGGTCTGCTGGGGGGACTGGGAGCAGCAACGCAGGAGGCTGCTCCAGCGGGTGCACGGCCTCGGAGGTCTAGGCCTCCGGAGCGCTTCAGCCCATCTGTGTCCCCCAGGGTTCAGCGCCGTTCGCGGAGCCCCGTTAGGGACCCTCCAGGCCGGGCTGCGGGCCGGGCACCTTCCGCCCGCAGGACCAGGTCTGGGAGGAATCCACCCAGCAGGCGGAACCCTCCGCGCGGGGGGGATCCCCCCACCGTGCAAGAAGATCCGGCGGTGCGAGGTACTGGACCTGGAGCGGCGGGGCATGCGGCGCATGCTGCTGCCCAGCGCGGGGTGAGTCGTGCCAGGGGGGCAGAAGTACAGGCGGAGGAACGCAGGCCTGGTACACGGAGCGAGCGGCGCACAGCTGGCTCCGCCTCCAACGAGGTCACGCCGGCTGGCGCTGTACCTGAGGGTCGGGATGACAGGAGAAGAGAGATGTCAGCGTCAGCAGAGGATGGAGAAGTACCTGGTCCATCCTCATTGGCTGGGGCTCGTCCGGACACTGGACCTGCGGCTGCTGGGTTCACAGCCCCCAGGCAGCCTGGTGAGTCTGTCTCTATGTTTGTTAATGCTTTAGCGCAGAGTCAGGGGGGGGGGAGGGTTAGCCCTCCAAGGGGAGATGAGCAGGGGCTTTACTGAATTATTGAGTGGTTTTGCAGATTGGTTGGTGGGTTTGCGGCAGGGGGCGGGGCCGTCCCCGGCGGCGGCGTGGGCGCCGCAGAATTCGGGCACGCCAGCTGGCAATAGTGTGCCAGTCAGCAATAGTGTGCCGGTCAACAGTGGGGTGCCGGTGAGCAGCGGGGTGCCGGTATCTGGCGGTGAGCAAAGCAGCAGTAGTGCGGGGGCGGAAGGGGGCAGTGTGGGGACGCAGGAGGAGAGTGGGAGGCTCAGTGACACTGCAAAAGGGGAGGTGTATGTATGTTTTGAGGGGCCGTTGGGGGCCCACCTGAAGCAGGAGGTGAGGGAGAAGATTTGGAAAGGGGAATACGTGGATATATTTTCACTGCTCCCGTTAGAGCGTTTTAATTTGGATAGGCCCCGTAAGGAGGAGAAGAAGGAGGAGGAGGAACGGCGGCGGTATCGGCTGATACCGCGGTCATTCACGAACTGGTTGCAAGCATTTGCTATTTTAGCTAGTGTGATTGGGGAGAAGGCACCTGACAATTGTTCGGGTTTGTTTTGTTACATGGATGCGATAGGGGAGGCGTACCGTGTGTATGGGGGCCTGGCTTGGCTCCGGTACGATGAACAGTTTAGACAGAGGAAGGCTGTGCGCCCTAACATACGTTGGGACCATAAAGATATTGCTTTATGGTTAAAGGTGACGGCTCCCATGAAAAGTGGGCAGCCCTTTCGTGGGGAAGGGGGGGGCCGAGGGAGGCCACTAATGGGACGGCCATGCAGAAGGGACTCTGCTTTGCCTTCAATGACGGGTCATGCCGGTTTGGGGCAAAATGCAAATTTAAGCACGAATGTTCCTCGTGTGGAGGGACCCATGGTGCAAATAAATGCTTCAGGGGGAAGTCACGGGACGGTAGTTCAAAAGGGGGAGACACCAGTTCGGCTGGAAAGGATGCTGGGCTATCTGCGTAGGTATCCTGACCAGCAGACAGCCGTGTTGTTGGAGGAGGGGTTTAGGGAAGGTTTTAAGATACCTTCCGATGTGCAGGTTTCAGGGGGTTTTAGGAGGAATTTGAAGTCGGCAAGGGAGCATCCAGAGGTGGTGCAGGAAAAACTGCTTAAGGAGGTGCAGCTGGGTCGTATGGCTGGGCCTTTTGGGTCGGCGCCATGGCCAGATTTGATAGTCTCTCCATTGGGGGTGGTGCCTAAAAAGGAGGCGAACAAGTTTCGTCTTATACACCACTTGTCTTTTCCAAAAGGGGCGTCGGTCAATGATGGCATTGACCCCGACATCTGCTCGGTGGTCTATACATCGTTTGACGCGGCTGTTCAGTGGGTGAAGCGGTTTGGGAAAGGGGCTCGGTTGGCAAAGACTGATATTGAATCGGCATTTCGTTTGCTGCCGGTTCACCCAACCAGTTTGCGTTTGTTGGGATGTTGTTGGGACGGGGAGTTTTTTGTTGATCGATGTTTACCGATGGGTTGCTCCTTGTCGTGTGCTTATTTTGAGGCCTTTAGTTCTTTTTTGGAGTGGGTGGTTAAGGATGTCTCTGGGTGCAGTTCAGTTATTCATTACCTAGATGACTTCTTATGTATTGGTCCTGGGGGGACCGGTGTCTGCGACTTATTATTGAGGACTGTTGAAAGGGTGTCGGCAGACTTTGGGGTCCCGCTTGCACCAGGTAAGACGGAGGGCCCTGCGACTGTGATCAGTTTTTTGGGTATTGTCATTGATACCGAGAATATGGAGTGCCGCTTGCCCGAGGAGAAATTGCTGGGTTTGAAGGCTGAGGTAGGGAGGGCATTGCTGTTGAAGAAGATTAGATTGCGGGAATTGCAGTCCTTGCTGGGTAAATTGAATTTTGCGTGTCGCATTATGCCTATGGGCCGCATTTTCAGCAGGAGGTTGGCGGCAGCGACAGCAGGGGTGGCTCTTCCTCATCATTTTGTCAGATTGGGTAGTGAGTTGAAAGGGGACTTGCGGGTGTGGGCAACTTTCTTGGAAGCTTTTAACGGCAGAGCCTTGTGGATGTCAGACACATGTGTGGCTACTGAGCTAGACCTCTTCACAGATGCGGCCGGGAGTGGCGGTTTTGGGGCATATTGCCAGGGCCATTGGTGTGTAGGCCGGTGGCCGGAATCTTGGGTGCATAGGGGCATGGTCAAAAACTTGGCATTGTTGGAGTTGTTTCCTATTTTGGTTGCAGTAGTTGTTTGGGGGGAGTTGTTCCGCAATAGGAAGATTTGTTTTCACTGCGATAATTTAGGTGTTGTCATGGCCATTAACCAATTGTCGGCATCTTCACCGCCAGTGGTCACTATTTTGCAGCAGTTAGTATTGGAATGTCTGGCCTTGAATTTGTGGGTGGTGGCTAGGCACGTTCCCGGTGTCTCTAACGGCATTGCGGATTCTTTATCTCGTTCACAGTGGGAACGTTTCCGGGAGTTGGCACCAGAGGCGGACAGGGAGGGGACCGGGTTCCCGACTCGGCTCTGGGCTCTGCTGGACGGGTAGTCGATCAGCTCATCAGGGAATCTTTGGCCCCGAATACATGGTCGGCATATAATCAGGAATGGCGGAGCTGGTTGGAATGGCGTGAGGTAGTAGGTTTGAAAGAGGACGATGACGAGTTGGCTGTCTTACTATATATAGGCCATTGTAAGGAGATTGGTTGGTCAGTGGCAAAAATCACGCGCTGCATGGCGGGTTTGGCTTTTGGGTTTCGTGCAGGCGGCAGGCCTGATGTCACTAAGAATTTCCTGATTGCGCAAGCTTTAAAAGGTTGGAGGAGGGGACACGTGGTGCAGGATCAGAGAAGACCGGTGTCCTTCCAGTTGTTGCAGAATATGGGCATGAAGTTAAGGGAGGTCTGTAGTTCCAATTTCGAGGAAAGGTTGTTCGGGGTAGCCTTTTCGCTTGCCTTCTTCGGGGCACTGCGGATAGGTGAGCTAGTGAGTCCAAGCGTGTCCAGGCCGGGGGGCTTGTTAGAGGAGGATGTGGATTTATACGCGGATAGGGTGGAGCTAGTGGTAAGGAGGTCTAAGACGGATCAGTTAGGGAAGGGGAAGAAGGTAGTTCTCTTCTCTGTACCAGGGTCGGATATGTGCCCGGTGGCACGCCTGAGGATATTTAAGGAAGTCAGGGTGGGCAGGGAAAGGGATCCCTTGTTGATGCATGCAAATGGATCCTTTCTATCAAGGTTCCAGTTCACAAGTGTGTTTAGAGCAGTCCTACGGACGTTGGGCCTCAAGGGGGAGGAATACGCGGGTCACTCTTTCCGCATTGGGGCCGCAACTGAGGCTGCTAGAATGGGATTTGGGGATGAGTTAATTAAGCGTATTGGGCGGTGGGAATCGTCTCGCTTTCGTTCTTATGTTCGTTTAGGGGATTGTTGAGGTTGACTGTGTTCTTTTCTGTTTTAGGGCAGCCTCCGTGCCTGATTTGGATTTTAGGACATTCATATGTCTTTTGGGGAGCTTTACGGGCTGATGTCAGACCGAACGGCCGCCAGCTAGGTTTGGATAGAGAGGAGGCAGTGGTTCGCTGGCTGGGGAAGCGCGGTATGGTATGGAGTGGAGTGTTGCAGGAATTTCACCGTTTTGTTCGGCTCGATAGGGCCCCCGACATATTAGTGTTGCATGTGGGTGGGAATGATCTTGGGGGCAGACCATTTAGGGAGTTGATACGGGATATCAAGTTTGATCTCCTACGTTTATGGGCAATGTTTCCGGAAGTGATCACGGTTTGGTCGGATATTGTGCCACGCCATTATTGGAGGGATGCACGGTCGGCTGATAAGCTCAATAAGGCACGGATTAAAGTTAACAGGGCGATTGGGCGCTTTATGGCCAGGAACGGGGCTGTGGTGGTGAGGCACAGGGAACTTGAGTCGGGTGCCGGGGCATTTTGGAGAGGGGACGGTGTGCACCTGAATGCTGTGGGGATAGATGTTTGGTCTTTGGGACTACGAGAGGGAATAGAAACAGCGTTCCGGATGTGGGGGGGGGCGCACGGGGTTAAGGGTTTAACCACGTGCTTGGTGGCGGAGGGGGGTCCTCGAGGTTAGTGGCATTGAGGCTTAATTATGCGGCGGGGAGGGCCCCATGAAGGGGCTGGACTCCCCTGGGTGAGGTTAATTAATGAGCACTGGGTGTTGACAATTGGTGCCCTCGAGCCAATCGCTATCGGCTGGGGGTAAGAACTCCTGGAAGTGCTTAGAGGTGTGGATAGATTTATTGAGGGCCTCGGGGACCACCTTCCGTGGGAATGTTTTGGTTATTGTTAAATTTGTATTGTTTCAATAAAGATGGCTGCTGTGGCCAATTTTATCCAACAAGAGAGTCATGTCATTTTTGGGTGGATAATTGGGCACAGCGATTAGACAATACCCTGTCATGTAGGAGCCGGACTGGAGGCAAAGCCTGGGGGTAGGCTCCCCTGACAGGGTTTGTAGGGAGCTGACTAGCAGTTTAGTCATAGGAGGAGTGTTTAAGGAGAGGGTCATAGGGGGAGGGGCTTAACGGGGTGTTGGAGGGGTTTATAAGCAGGGTTCAGGCGGGAAATAGGGGTCACTGGGAGAATTTTCTCAACAGCTCCCACCCTCCCTGTTTTTTATAGTTTTTAGGTAGAATAATTGATAGGATGTCTTTTTGTCACAGTGGCCTGTGCAGAGGGGGGTCCTCGAGGTTAGTGGCATTGAGGCTTAATTATGCGGCGGGGAGGGCCCCATGAGGGGGCTGGACTCCCCTGGGTGAGGTTAATTAATGAGCACTGGGTGTTGACAATTGGTGCCCTCGAGCCAATCGCTATCGGCTGGGGGTAAGAACTCCTGGAAGTGCTTAGAGGTGTGGATAGATTTATTGAGGGCCTCGGGGACCACCTTCCGTGGGAATGTTTTGGTTATTGTTAAATTTGTATTGTTTCAATAAAGATGGCTGCTGTGGCCAATTTTATCCAACAAGAGAGTCATGTCATTTTTGGGTGGATAATTGGGCACAGCGATTAGACAATACCCTGTCATGAGAAATTTGCAGCCTAATGGTGTGGCGCATAACTCTGCTTGCCTTTCGTTTATTATACTTATATCATGTAAAGAGAGAATGGTCTGGTTTGTTCATAAACCACATCAAATTATTTATCATACACTACCATATCTATAACAAACTAGAAGGGAATGATAGCTATAGGTTCCATGATTGCGCATAAGCAAAATAGCAAGAACTATTGCAGGGAATTGTTTGGGGAATAGATGCAGTTTTGTTAGCACTATTTCTGCTTTGATCACAATTAACGGGACAGAGCCATAAATGTTTCTGTTTGAATTTGACCTTGGTTGTGAAGTAATAACATGTGTCCTGAAGTATGGACAGAATAATAAGAGATAAGTTAGTTGTGAAGAAACTGAAAACAGCATATTAATTAAGATGTCCAATTTAATTTATAATACTGTATTTTCTCAGGGAGCACATTTGAACATGCGGAGTCCACCAATTAGTAAAAACTTTATATATAAGACTTTCCTCTTCCTTTATTGAAGCTCAGATTGTATGAAAGGGATTCAAGAACCAAATCTAAACTTTAAATATTTGTGATAAATTGTCAAAGTTTAAATATAGTTCTCGATTGAAAAGTTTTACCATATCAGAACTAAACATTATATATATATATCTTCCTTGTGCCCAGCACTCCTTCCGCCAATGGCATATATGGCATATATATGTATTGGGGCAGCATGGACACACAGACGGTGTCACAGCACTGAGGTCAATGGTTCGATTACCACCGTGGCCTGAACTGTGTGAAGTTTGTATATTCTTCCCGTGCTTGCGTGGGTTTATTTTGTGCTCTGGTTTCCTCCCACAATCCAAAAATATACTGGTATTAAGATTTGTGTGTCAGTATTAATAAGGTGCTTGGTATTATAAATTTCAGAAAGATTAGAATCCTGTTTATTTCTAAATCTTTCAATAGGAGTGGTAGATAAGATAACCAGAGAAAGTCTTTAGGATAACTAGATTTACACCAATGATCATAGTAAGTAAGTAAGTAAGTAAAATTTATATAGCGCACTTTCTCCAGCAGGACTCAAGGCGCTTACAGACATTAAAAAAAACAATGCACATAATACATTAATCATGACACGAATAAGTCTTCCTTTATATATAGCAAACTGAATCCAATAAGTAGAGGGTCACAGTGGTATGAATATAGTTAGACATATATAACAAGCAAACTTTTCACATGTTCAGAGGCTTCAGAATAACCACCCCTGGATTTGGATTATTTAAATCTTAAAATCAATTACACTGCTCAATCTAATTAAAATAATCTTTCCTTAACCACATAAAAAACAATAAACCATTCAATGCACTTATTTTACATTAACCTCCACTCCCTTATAATAAAACCAAAATATTTGACAACTTATACTTAGTAATTGTGTCCCCACTGTCATCTGTATGCTTCTTCCACTTACCTACTCAGGAAGCAGGTCCCACGCTGCTGGGGTATACTGTAGGTCAGTGGTGGCCAACCTGTGGCTCTTGAGCCTCATGCGGCTCTCCCCCTTGTAAAGTGCGGCTCCTGCTCCCACTGCTGCTCACCGCCCACCGTCTGTCCCAGTCCCTCCTGCTGCCGGTTCTCTGAATCCCTTTTCCTTCTGAGGGGAGGAGAGCGCGCATCGCGCATCTCTCCTACCCCTTACTGTGCATCCTTGTGACTGGGCCGTCCGACAATCAGAGCTCGTGGGCCAGCAGCCAATCAGGAGCCGGCCAGCGAGCTTTGATTGGTGGGCGGCCCAATCACAGGGAAGTGAGGGGGAAGGAGACGCGCGGTGTGCTGTGCTCTCCTCCCATTGGTGACATGACAGGAGGACTGCAGGGGGACACCAGACTGTCCTCTCCCCGCCTGGCAGCAGCAGCAACAATGGTGAGTGCTGCTGCTGGGAAATTTGCACTGTGGGGGCATAGCAGTTTGTGGCACTGTGGGGGCATAGCAGTTTGTGGCACTGTGGGGGCATAGCCGGCACCGTGTGGTGCATACCTGGCACCGTGGGGGGCATATGTGTATCTGGCACTATTGGGGGCATATATATATATATGGCACTGCACTATTGGAGGCATATTTGTATCAAACCCACCCAAGGGGTCAAAATAGACTTTTTTTGGCGCATGCGCCTTTGGCGCGCGCATGATGTCGGCTCTTTAGCTTGACTACCGATATTTTTCAGCTCTTTACCTCTGACCGGTTGGCCACCCCTGCTGTAGGTGGAACCACTGTGCAGGAGGTGAGGATTCTCTACACAGCTGTCTTGTCCCTCTCTTGGCTGGTGAGAGGTGGGAGTTTCCCCCTTGCTCCATAATAACTTTAGTTCATCATGACGGGCAGTGTCTTAATGGATGGGTGCAGAAGGGGAGGGTGCAGGCATTATAGCCAAGGAGAGGGAAGAGCTACAGTAGATCTTTGGCTGCAGCGCGGTAATTTCACTGATCGGTGCTCCTTGTGGGGGACATTCCTCCCTTAACCACGATGGTGAATAAATCTACCAATTTCAGGTAACAAAAGTCTTCTGGATCTTCAGCATTTAGTAGGAAGGAGTACTGAACATAGACAGAAAACATCAAGTACAAAATCAGCAAGGATTCCATATCCAGTGGCATGATTGGAATAGGTTGTGGGACTACTGAGAAATGCTCAACTCTACCTCCTAATTCTTTTCCTATATAAAATTGAAGTTATTCCAGAGGCAGAAGCAGAAATGTAACTGTTAGTATGCCATCTTCCTCGGGAACAATATCTACTTTTGCTAAGAGCCACTGGCAAACCAATAAGGGAACAGAAATACAGTAGTATCAATCTCTTTTCATTGCTGATCTTATACTAACAGGACATTTCTGAGGTAAATAACATATCGGAGTAGCTAATTCTTCATTTCAAATAAATGAATTGAATAATAAAGTGCATCCATCCATTTATGTAAGAAAAATGGTGAAAGTCGATGGGTGAATGGTGTGATGTCTGCATTAGGAAGATTTTTGTTGCACTGGCTTGCATTCCCCTAGAGAACCCTCTTTAAACTCCTCACCCTCACATACAGTACAAGACTCTAGCTTCACTGCTACCTACATTTCCAACCTCATTTCCCTATGGTCTCTCTCCCACCCTCTCCAGTCAGCCAGTGACTATCTCCTGTAATGATACTTCTGTATGTTTGGATGAGACTGCTATAGCCACAGAGGCTTTCTAGCCTATAATAGCTGTTCCTGTTCCCATAAAACAAAGTGTTCACTGGTACTTGAGATGCCGCCAGGACTTATGCTCTTAAACTATAGCAGCTTATCTCATAAAATGGAAGATTGCAGAAGTTAAAAGTACTATGACATGGTAAATATACAGAATGTCAACAAAGGTGACAGTAAATCAGACAGAAGGGTGCGGAGAACAACCCTGGATTTATATTACAGGCAGATGGTATAAGTTCAGGAATAAAAACAAGGCAATAACTTGATGAGGCAGGTCTGGCAGACGGACAGTGTATCCACGGCAATACTGACATAAGCACGTGGATATGGACCAGCTTGCACAAACTATAAATGGCAGTGATGTGCTGCTAGATGCCAATTAATTAGTAAGCCCCACCAATAGCAAGAGACCCTAAGGAGGCTTGTAATTAATGATACAATAACAGACAGGTGAAGTGCTATAGGTAGCAGCACTTTGAGGGGTAGCTAGGAAACCAGGAAAGTGTAAGCTGCCCAGTGCCCCAGTTGCCTAGCAGTAGGCAGCACCCACACGCCCCCGTACGTAGTCCATGCAACATCCCGACAGATAATGGCTAGGCAACAGCCTAGACTAATGCCAAGAATCAGCAGCTGCAGCACTGCAAGGAGAGAAAGCGGAAGCATGGCTTCTAACACCGCCTCTCCTCTACCCTGGTCCTGCATCCCACGCCTGTATCTAAGATTATGAAAGTATAGCCCCCTTCACTGAAACAAGTTCCCTCACTTTATTAGACTAACTAGCCAGCCCTGCCATGCTCATTTCCTGCCTGCACCTCATCAGCTGCCTGTCTCCTCTTCTCTCTAAAATGTAAGTTACTTGAGGCAGGGCTCACTTGCCTCCTGTTTTCACAGCCTTCTTCTCTTGCCAGGGCCGGAGCGCCCCAGGCGAGTCGGGGTGGGGGCGCCCCGGTGCCGGGGGGAGGGGGGGTGGTACCTGTGGAAAAAACTTGCGGCCCCGGCGTCCCTGCAGTGCTGGGGCGGTCAGGGGTGTCCGTGCCGTAGGGGTACCTGCGGCGCCGTCATGTGTATAAAGCTGGCTGTGGCCGGCGGGGTCCCTGTAGTGAATAGAAAATAACTAGCGCTTCCTGCGCCGCCGCGCATAGCGCTAGTTATTTTCTATTCACTGCAGGGACGCCGGGGCTGCAAGTTTTTTACACAGTTCGCTGGGGGAGAGGGGCGAACTGCCGCCCTCCAGGTGCTGGCGCCCTAGGCAAATGCCTAGAGCTGCCTAGTGGTGGCGCCGGCCCTGTCTCTTGCACTTTAGTTACAGATCTCTCCTATTCAACAATCATCAGTGACGTGCGGTGGTGGCTGCGAACAGAGAGGCACTGTCACAGCCACCACCACACTGCCTCCCCTGTCTCCCCTGACTGCACTTCCTCATTTGTTTTTCTACATCTCAGCTATATTGTGTACTGTGGATTGTGCTGCTAACGGTAATTTGTGGTCTTTTTTAGTTTTTCCGTTACAGTAATGTTAAGTTCTGTGTACCCACTATTGTTTAATGTGTGCTTCTGTATGAAAAATTGTACTATTTTTATTATTAATGTTATTAATTTTATTATTATTATGTTCAGTTGCATAATTACTCTTTACTTATACCCCTTTCACATCGCACTTTTAAAACGGTATATTGCCGTTTTTTTTCCATTTTAAAACGTTTAAGGCTGCAATGTGAAAGTGCCAGAGTTGATTTACCGGTTAAAGTTAACCGGTATTTCAACACGGTTAAAAAGCAGAGTCCTACACGTTTTAAAGCCGTTTTTTTGGCAGTTTGAACAGCTCTATTTCAATTGCTTGAAACGTGTCCTTTCGGGGTTAAATGGGTTGAATGTTTGAATGGTATTAAATGATTTTTAAAACGGTTTTCACCTGCAATGTGAAAGGTCTCAAGGCTCAGACCCGTTTTAAAGTCCCATTTAAGAATACCGTGTCATTACCCATTTCTGCAATGTTAAAGCAGTATTATTGTATTATTTACATAAACAGTAAACCATTTCTTGTTGTGTATAAAGTTTGAATAGTGCTGAGAATTCTACTCAAATGCTGTTTATTGTTTGTATGCATACATCTTTAATGAGAGACTCATATCTGTGCATTACAGCCTGAGTTTTTACTGTGCCTGACAATGGAATCTGCACACATATGAGAGATGGACGCAGTTTACACATCAGTGGCTCCTTGAAGTCTTTGGATGTTGCTGCTGTGTGAAAACATGCTAATGTTGCTGGAGAAGTCTTATGTATTAAGGAATGTTTTTCTGGGGTTTTTTTTTTGCAGAATAAACCCACACAAGCTGAGCAGACATAATAATAACAGGGTTGCCGACCCTCCCGGAATTTCCGGGAGTCTCCCGAAAATCGGGTACCCCTCCCGGCCCCCGGAAGGGTGGGCAACCCTCCCGGATTCAGGGGGGACCCCCGCTGACCCCTGGATTGCGGCATTAAAATGCCGCAATCCTCGGGTCTCAGAGGAGGGGGCGGAGCTAAAACGGCAAAATCGCGTCATTTTAGCCCCGCCCCCTCCACGGAGATCACTGAATTCACTGCTTTAACAACATGGGGACGGGGCTTAGTGATGTCACTCGTAAGCCCCGCCCCCTGAGCGGCTGCTGAAACTCTCCTCTCCGGGCTTCTCCCGGAGAGGAGAATCTTAAAGCCGGCAACCCTGAATAATAATAATTCTTTATCTTTTATAGGTGCTGTTCATAACCATAGACCATGGGTCCACAAACTCCAGATGTTGTGAAACTACAAATCCCAGCATGCCTTGCCACAGTTTTGCTATAAGGGAGTGTTAAAACTGTGGCAAGGCATGCTGGGATTTGTAGTTTCATAACATCTGGAGGGCCGCAGTTTGAGGACCCATGCCATAGACCCTGCACATGAAGTTAGTGGCTAATACATCTTGTTTGGGAACAGCTGTATTGTGCCTTTAGTGTAAAATTCTTATTTATTACCAGTTACCAGTTAGCTATATAGCGCAAGCATACTCTGCAGTGCTTTACAGAGAATATATGGCCATTCACATCAGTCCCCAGTGGAGCTTATAATCTATGTTCCTTACCACATGTACACATACATACACACACAGACACACATTGGGCAGTATTCAATGCCGGGGGAGCGGAGCTGCCTGCTCGCTGTTACCGCTCGCCCCATCAGTATTCAACTGACCCTCCGCATACGCCGATTCCCCCTTGCTCCATTTTTGTAGCGAGGGGGAATTGGCGTATTTGCCGCAGAAGCAGCGCGACTTGCGGCTAAATGCAGCAGGCTCCCTGCATTAGCTGCAGGATTTGACAGCGAGGATTCCCTCGGAACGTTGAATAAGAGAGCGGCCAGCGTGGGGGTTAAACAGCGAGGATCGCTGGTTTTCTGCAATCCCCGCGGTTTAAACCACTCTCCGGCCGCCCCCCCGCATTGAATACTGCCCATTATGCTAAGGTTAATTTGTTGGGAGCTCAATTAACTTACCAGTATATTTTTAGATTGTGGGAGGAAACCGGAGTACCCAGAGGAAACCCACGCAAGCACAAGGATAATATACAAACTCCACACAGTTAGGGCTATGGGGCGGGATGCTGTATCATCCGCGCCCCCTTACCGCCGCACATCGCCGGCTACCGCACACCTAATTATCGCATATGCTGTAACATATGCGATAATTATGGCAAAGGACAGCTCTTGCGTTAAGAGCTGTCCTTTGCGATCTTGCCAGCAATGTGCTGCGGGTCCCGGCGGCTCCTCCCTTGCTTTACAGAATCTCCCCCATGGTGAGAATCAAGCTCATGACCTTAGTTTGCCACAGAAGCAGCGCGACTCGTGGCTAAATGCGGCAGGCTCCCTGCATTAGCTGCAAGCCTTGCTTTGTGGGGGAATCCTCGCTGTCCTGTGACAGTGAGGATTCCCTTGGAATGTTGAATACAGAGAGCGGCCAGCGTGGGGGTTAAACAGCGAGGATCACTGGTTTTCTGCAATCCCCACGGTTTAAACCACTCTCCGGCCGCTCCCACCCACATTGAATACTGGCCATTATTCTAAGGTTAATTTGTTGGGAGCTCAATTAACTTACCAGTATAGTTTTAGATTGTGGGAGGAAACCGGAGTACCCAGAGGAAACCCACGCAAGCACAAGGAGAATATACAAACTCCACACAGTTTGGGCTATGGTGAGAATCAAGCTCATGACCTTAGTGGAAAGTAAGATTGGTTTATGTGTATGTCTTGCTAAATACTACTACCCCTACTAATAAAAATAAAATAATAAGAATTATTATTATTATTATTATTATTATTATTATTATTATTATTATTATTATTATATTACTACTACTAATAATTATTATTTTTATTAATACTACTACTGCTACTACAACTCATTGTTTTTTATTTACTGGAGATTTCTTTCACTGATTCTGTTACAATATATAATAAATAGTAGAAATAAAACACATTTTACTCATTCAGATTTTTTTCCATCAATAAGGCCTCTGGTGCCCTCTCCTGGAACCACACTGGAAGAACAATTTTCAATCGACTATACTAATTCATTTAAGCAAATAGTTACAGTATATAGGAATTCTATAACATAATTTGGGAATTCAAATCTTTTTATATTAATATTAAAATATATAATATACTGTAGGGACCTTTCGGGTTGTGCTGATATCTGTTTCAGTCCTAGTAGTTAAACCAATTAGTTGCGAGTTGCCATTATCTCCACAAATTCACACTGCAAATTAATTTTGAAATCCAATTAAAATCTCGCACTGAATCAGTCAGAGTAAATTAGATTTTTTCTATTTCCACCTTACTGAGGGTTAGATATGTTTGGGAAAATCTTTATTTTAAGGTTATCATGTTGGGATACTGGAGCTTATTCTGGTTGACTCGCAAGGCTGCGAATTTCGCCACCCGCCACCCACATGGCTGCCTGCCACATACCCCCACACGGTTGCAAATGGAAGTTTTGCACAACCATCGAATGAATTCTCCAGCACTCGCAGATCTGAGACACCTCTGTGGTGTCTCAGAACTATGGGCACCCTGTGCAGGAAGCGGGCGGGCAGCTGACATCTGCTGACATCAGCTTCCCGCCCCCCCCGCAACTGCGTCATTAGGGAATTACCATGGGAACAACCAGCATTTCCATGGGAACACCCATGAAGTGCTTGGCATTCCCATGGGCGAATCCCCCGGCCCGCCGTCCCACTCCCCCCGGCCGCACTGTTGTGTGCAAGCACCCGGCCGCTCACATACAGTGGCTGCACATGCACATACATGACTATGTGCATGTGCAGTCACTAAAAATCTGTGCAGAATCCTTTGGTCACCTCTTTTGACTAATTAGACATTTTGAAGTTTTGAATTAGCCTGATTGGGAAAATATGTTCATGTCATTTATTGGGAGTAAAACAAATGGCCTCATATTACTCTAAGATCAAAATTTTAGTTACATCCTGTGGGTGAGGACTCAGTTTGAAGTAGTCAGATTGGTTCATTCTAAAGCTTACGGAAATTGATCAAGCCACTTGTTTTAGTATGGTCATTAACTTGCAAGACTACATTTAAGCTATTCAGACTAGAGATATAAATCCAACCTTTGTCTAAAGAGGTGTATATTTGGAATATTATAATATTTTTTCCCTGTAACAGACCCCATAATATCAATGAGTATGGGTCATAGGATTATTAGTCACTAGTTCAACACATGAAATAGGTTGACATGGTCATTAGGTCGACATAAGCAAGCATTAGGGAGCCATGGAAAAGGTCGACATGAAAGATGTCATGATGAGCTTTTCATCTATTTTTGGTGTCTATGGACACCATATAAGTTTCAGCACACTATTAAATACTTACTTGGAAATTAAAGTATGAAAAAACAACCTTTTTTTAAAAAAACATGAAAAACTCACAATGACCTTTTTCATGTCAACCTATTTACTGTCAAACTATAGTGGTCGACCTAATGATTGTAGATCTAGTGACCGCATCCCATATGAATCGCTCTTGCACAGGTATAAATGTTTTGTCCACAATGTGCAAATTTAAGTTTGTCTTTATTATTTTAATATTTTCTAACAAATGCTTTAAATAAGTTAATATGTAAGTTATGCTTTACATTTTTTTTATTTAATTCTCAAAATTGCATTTTAAGAATAGTTCAAAATTATTCTGCATTTGATTATGCTTGTTTCATTGTAAACATACAATTGTGGTGTAATGGTTAGCATTACTGCCTCACAGCATTGAGGTCATGGGTTCAATTCCCACCATGGCCCTAACTGTGTGGAGTTTGTATATTCCCCCGTACTTGCGGGGGTTTCCTCCGGCTACTCCGGTTTCCTCCCACAATCCAAAAATATACTGGTAGGTTATTTGGCTCCAAACAAAATCAACCCTAGAATGTCTGTGTTGGCCTGTACATGTGGTATGGAATATAGATTGTAAGCTCCACTGGGGCAGAGACTGATGTGAATGTTCAACTATAATTTGTAAAGAGCTGCGGTATATCATACCCTCCAACATGACCCATTGCATTCGGTACACAATGCTCTGTTTCTGGACTTCCCTCTTAATGTATGATTGCCATCACCTGTGTGGAACTAGGTAATTGACGAGATGCGTGTTTCAACTCAGGTGACAGCAATCATATATTAAGAGGGAAGTCCAGGAACAGAGCATTGTGTACTGAATGCAATGGGTCATGTTGGAGGGTATGGAATATGTGTGTGCTATATAAGAAACTGTCAATAAATAAATAAATAAATAAATAATGATCTTAGATACACTTTTGGTGGGAATATATATATATATATATATATATATATATATATATATATATATATATATATATATATATATATATATATATATATATATGGGGGGGGACCCCTTCCTGCGCTAATGAAATAGAAGCAGCACCTCTGAAAGGTCTTCTGTTAGGCAAGACCCAAACAATAGAAATGGAAAAAAGGGGGGTATCAGAGTGCGCTAAGATACAATCGATAACGATTTAAACATTTGATATTTAATATAAAATATAAAACGTACAAATATAAGTACAGGAATAAAATAAAGCAAGCCCTTATTAGGGTATCACAGATATACAATTGGTGAACATAAATAATTGCTGTTCAATTCAGGAAATCTTGATCACAGTTAGCCCAACGCGTTTCGTCATGTCATGACTTCATCAGGGGCGGACATTGCAATCATCAGTGACTATGTGTGTCCTATATACAATTTGTATGTAGCTTGATGCCTCAGAATCAATCTGGTGTATTTTCAGCAATCGAAAAGGAACAAGGAATGATCCTAGTATAATGTAAACTGTCAAGGATTTTGCCAGATGTACAGAATTAGTAGAGAGATCTGGAGCAATAACATGCAGCAGGGGTTCACCAGTGTGAAGCAATTATTTATGTTCACCAATTGTATATCTGTGATACCCTAATAAGGGCTTGCTTTATTTTATTCCTGTACTTATATTTGTACGTTTTATATTTTATATTAAATATCAAATGTTTAAATCGTTAACCATTGTATCTTAGCGCACTCTGATACCCCCTTTTTTCCATATATATATATGTTTATGCTGTAAGACTGTCGAAGGAGTGTCAAGCTCCAAAACCGTTGCACAAATAAATTGAATCTGTTTTCACCTACTGGAGTGCCGTGCGGTGTACTCAGGGCTATTTTTCAGCAGGCTCCAGCAGGAACTGAGGCCCTTATTCTAGTTCACTCTTTCTGACAAAATATTTCTTAGATGGACAAAACCATGTGCACTGCAGGTGAGGCAGGTGTAAAACCCCACCCAAATCTAATTATCTCTGCACAAGTAACACCTGCCTCACCTGCAGTGCACATGGTTTTGTCCATCTAAGAAATATTTTGTCAGAAAGAGTGAACTAGAATAAGGGCCTCAGTTCCTGCTGGAGCCTGCTGAAAAATAGCCCTGGGTGTACTACTCCGTCGGGAGGTCCACCTACAGACCTACAGACAAGTTATATATATAAGTGAAGTATATCATTCCTAGCCTCATCTTTACAAGAAACATCAGTAGAAATTTTGTTGTTATGGATCATCACTGACACATCAAGGAAATTAGCCAGGTTGGCACTACATTGATATGTATAGTGAATGGGTGAATCTCTATTGTTGACCAGATTCATCAGACAATCAAACGCCTCCTGTCCACCCGCCCATACGATGAAGATATCATCAATGTAGCGGGTGTACAGGAGGAGATGCTGGCTGACCTCAGGCTGATAAAGGAACACCTCCTCTTCTTGGCCAAACATAAAAACATTTGCTTAAGACGGCGCTACGGCCGACCCCATAGTGCAGCCGTGCTTTTGCAAGTAGAAATGGCCATCAAAGAGGAAGTAATTCCTAATGAGCGTGAGCTCAAGCAATTTCAAAAACGGAGCATGATCAAAGACATCAGGTTCAAGAAACTCGGTGAGAAAATGACGCATAGCCTGCAAACCTCCATCATGGAGTATGGAGGTGTACAGGCTACTGACATCAAGGCAACACATAATGGTGTTGTCTGGGACAAAATTAATGCAAATTTAAAAAGCTGGTGGTGTCCTTCAACGGAAGTGCATTGTCTGGCACTTCCTGCTGCGATTGAGACACGCTGATGGCGGCCAGCTGGGACTTCAGACGCTGCCGGTACTTCAGGGGGTAAGTGTGGGATGCTTGGGTTGTTGCTGTCTGTACCTGATAAAGGGGGTTACACCCCGGAAGCTTGCCTAATACAGACATTTTCTTTTCACTGAATTTGCCTCCTGAGTGCTGTATCCTTTTGGATGTGTATGCAGTGTTTCTGATTCAGGCACCGGGGCTTGCTGCTGTCTGAGGCTATTTTGAGTGCCAGCTGATTTGGACTTTATATATATATATATATATATATATATATATATATATATAAAGAGATATATGTATGTATACATTGGTAACTATTTAAAGTGAAGTTAAACCTTTATTCTTGTATAGATCTTATGTTATATGGAGAAAAAAGATCTATCATGAACATATTTATATATTCATGATAGTTGTATGATATATTTATTATGCTTTGTATAATGTAATATAATTTGAACTTATTTTAAGATCATTATACTGTATTCATTGTTTTGTTATACTTCACTTAATAGATTTGATTAAACCGACACATTAATTTTTGTGTAAATCTTCTAAAAAATATTTTCTATAAGAATATCAAAGCAACAATAAATATTATTTGAATGAAAATGTTATCCTATATACTGTAATGACAAATCATCATCAAGATTAACTTACTGAGTTTCAAAGCCCTACATGACCAAGGCCTAAGCAACAGCTTCTGAATCCATACTGTTCCACCCCGATTACTGTGATCTGTAGATGAAGGACTTTTAGCAGTACCTTGAATCTTGATGGCTAACCTTGACACTCTCGCTGTTGTTGAAGTACACATCCCAGCATGCTCTGCATTAGATTTAGCATGGCCGAATAGCAAAACTAAAGCAGGGCATGCTGGGATGTGCAATTCAACAACAGCTGGAGTGTCAAGGTTAGCCATTAAGGACCTAGAATCTCCAATAATTAATCTGGGGGTCGAGCTTTTAGCCATGCGGCTCTGACTCTATGGAAGTCACTTCCTCGCACTGTTCAAGAGTTATAGAATCCTTAAAAAACAGATTCAAGACTTTCCTGTTTACTCAAGCATTTCCTTAAAGTATTTCTGTACTTCATTTTTCCTGTACTGTATTAAATTCATTCTATCCTTTAGTCCTATTGGAGAAAGAGCGCTCTATAAATAAATGTATTATTATTATTATTATTATTATTATTATTATTATTAATAATAATAATAAAAGCCTAACGCTGCTCTTCACCTCTATGGTGAACCTGCAGCCACTAGATGGCGCCAAGTGGAGCTCTGTTCAGGCACCTACACCTACAGACAGGGCCGGTGCCACCACTAGGCAGCTTTAGGCATTTGTACCGCATCGCCCAGCAACCCCCACCTGTGGATCATCACGGCCGCATCAACACCCCCCCACCGGCCCTGCCTACAGACACCAACACACACTCCAAGAAAAGCATGACCGAGCCCTGGCTCCCATCAAATCTATAATTTTCACAGGCTGGTAACTAGTGATGTGTTTAATGTATACTGTACTTTATATCATCTCTAAATAATACTGTTGTTAAATATAATATTATTCAGTAATACCTTCAGTATTAATATTTCAGTATTAACTTCACCATCTTTGATTTATTAATAAAAAGGAAAAAAAAATCCTGGAATATACCATGTGCAACACTATTTCAAATTGTACCATTAAAAAATAATTGAATTGCCTAATTAAAATTGTAAAAGTGTTGCAGAGGGCATTCATTTTATCTTTATATGTTTTGAAGAGCTGCGTTTGACTATGCCCCTCTCTTACTCTGAAGTTAATGTGACATAAGATGGAAGAAACTTTACAACCTCATCTTCACCAATAAAACTCCATCTGATGTAGATACCTATACTCTTTAATATATTTCACTTCTTTCTCATTTGCTTTCATCCTATTTTAGGAAGATAACATATTGTCTAGAGAGACCATTAAAATTAAATTCATTATTCTTATGAGTCCCTGGAGCATATGCTGCAGTGTATTTTAATCTCTTCCTATTTAAATTCCTAATAATACTAAAGTTGATACTACTGCAAATTATGTTCCATTCCACAGCGGCTGTTCAAGAATGTTTTAATAAGTACATGCCAATGATTTTATAACCTAATATCCATGCACTTTATCTTTTAATTACTACCACCTAAATTATTATTGTTACATCTTTGATTTATAACAATTAGTGCCTGAACTTCTTCTGCATAACTTCTATAATTTCTCCAAACCTGTCAACTTTAAATGCTTTTTGTTATATCCTTAGGGGCATATTCAATTGACCATGCAATCTTTGTTGTAAATGTTACTGCAGACCTTGCACCCATTTGCACACAGGTAAGTGCTAACTGCGATATCCAATTTTAAAGAAATCGCTGCGTGAATTGTTACTGCTTAAACACCTAGTCGCAATGGAGGGGGAGGGGTCAGCAGCCACATGTAAAGTGTAGCAGAAGCTGTCATCTCCCTCCATTCCCCCCCCCCCCCACACCAAGTATAATCCGTCACTATGCTCAGTTTTAGTGAAGCCAGGTGCAGTCAGTGAGGGGGAGGGGTGACCCCTGTCTCATGGCCAGTAATAGCTCCCTCCTACAATCAGGTAGGAGCTGTTGCTGGATAATACTCTTAGTCTCCTCATGGGTCTTCATTTGTATGTACAGAGCCATTGGTCACATGGCAGCCCTTTCAAATCTGGATGACGCTATTACTGCTGGCTCTCATTATTATCAGGCAGATGGCAATGCTTTGGAGTACAAGCAAAGACCGGAGGTCCACTTCAGGTTACAGGCACTGTAAGAATCTTGAGGGAATGCAGGATGATGGCAATACAATGTATGGTGGTCTTTATATAAAATAATGACTAATTAAGCCTATTGGAAGCTTCCATTTGCCTATTTACTAATGTTGGTGGTTGGGTGTCCTATAGGTTCTGTCCGACCCACTACATTTTTAGCTTAAATTATGGATTTTATTTTAAGACCTGCTCTGCACTTGTAAAGGAATAGCAGTGGAAAGTTCGGTACTTGTTTAGTTTCACAGTGGCCGATATATCGGATGCGATATAGGCCGATCCAATGCGATTTTTTACCTGTTCATAACTCCACTATCCACTACACATGGAGTTAATTTTATATAGTGTGAAGAGCGCAGTAATCCACGTCCCCTCGCGGGGCTCATTACGCTCGCCACGCTTCAGACTCGGTGGCTCGCTGCGATCGCCACACTATATAAAATCAACTCCATGCGTAGTGGATAGTGTTTTTTTTTTTTCCAACAACTTTTTATTGGGTTTTAAAAAGTAGTGTCACATAAATCATCAGTATCACTCGAGTCAAGTAAACATGAATAGATGGAATACAGGCACAAAGTTATATCTAGGTATACGGATGTTAACTGAGCACGACCATTGGGGGGCAATGGGCATAGTATGCATTGGATGGATGTCAGAGATTTCTTTGGAGGTACAATTCAAGAGCTATGCATAACATAATCCATTCAGGTTTACCGTATGTGGTCTGGGTAATTGTGGAGTGGATAGTGGGGTTATGAACAGGTAAAAAGTCACATCGGAACGCATCGGATCGGCTGATATATCGGGCGATGTCGCATCCGATATATCGGACACCGTGAAACTAAACAAGTACTGAAAGTTCTACAGAAAATGAATAGGAAGAACACACTTATAGCTCTGGTTTAATAAATGTTTTTTTTTTTAATTTCATGCACCTGGCTCACTTACTTTTTCCTCTTCATCTTTTCTCTACTTCTTTTTTTTTCCCTTCTTGTTTTGGATCCTTATGCTTTCCACCTTACTCTTGTTAAGAAGGTATTCCTTTTTCTATATTTCAGTCTGGGTTGCGCATTACTTGGAGATTGTTACATTGTATTTATTTCACGTGATCTCCTCCTCTTCATTTTCTATGTGAATTTTTTTATTCAGCACCGTGGAGGCTATTTTGCAACGCTGCACAAGCTCTGTTGTGCTTCGACTGTATCTCTTGTATGACGCTCCCCTCCGTTTTTTCTTCTGCACCCTTATTTACTTGTCTTTCTAAACTAAAGACTTTTTTTTAAATGAATAGGAAGAATCTTGTACAAAAGGTAAAAAATCCATCTATAAGCTGAATTTGTGCCTTAGTTTATTCATTCTGCTTTATCTTCCCAGCAAATAAAGCATTTTTTGGGGAAATGTATTATAGTTGCAGTTTTCATGCCATTATAGCTCTTCCTGCTATACCTCTTATCAAGGCGAAGCACAAAGCAATAATGTAGAGCTGTAATAGCAGGGATACAAAAATCCCACAGCTCAACAACCTAGTGCTGAACGTGTTGTGTTGCCTCCTGGCTCACAACAATGTGCATATATGAGATCTTGCGCCTTCGAAGACATTGTTGCTGGTTAGTAATGCATTTTTAATAACATCTGCATCTGTGTTCCTGTTAGGACTCTGGGGAGTGCCCATGTGCAAATACGGAAGGAGACCATGCACCACACCTGACTCTGTTGTCTCTCCCAGTGGCCGATTGATGCATGCAGTGCTAGACTTCAACTATAGCAGCCGCCTCCGAAAGAGCAAGTTAGGCCGGATTCAACCCCAATGCCCCCAGTTCTTATGTAGGACAATGCATCAACCGAAACTGAGAGATGGACAAAAGGATTACTGACTAAAACCCGTGAAAACAAACAGACACAGTAAAACATGTTATAATAGTGGTCAGAAACACCAGGGAGTTGAGTGGATGAATATGGAAGCAATCCTCCACTGAACTCCCAGGAATGCAACCATGCAAGAAGATGTTGTGCAAATAAGTAATTCCACACACCCAGCAGGATGTATACACAGTATGTCCTGGCTAATGGCATAAATGCAACAATGCATGAAGATGTTAATAATAAACAATATATAACCTGTGTGAAGCTGGATGGCAAAACCCCTAATAAGAGATTACATATATGAAGGTGGAGAAAACAGCACTTATCTCTGTCAGATAGGGTCTGTGTTCATACAGGGTCTCTCAGACTACAGCAATGGTTCACTGACACAGACAGGACTTCACAGGACACCCAGCAGGAGTGCCTGCTGGAATACACAGGATTATAACAAAACTCTTACAAGACTTTAACAAAGCTCAGACAATTCTTAAACAGAACTCTGACAAGACTTATACAGAACTATAACCGTCACGTTCACAATGCTGGGATAATACCTAAATACCCAGATGCCTAGCAGACTGCCACACCAAAGACCAAGGTGAGCATGAAACCCAGGCAAGGTGGATCAGCAAAACCTGGAGTACTGATCCAGGGGAAAGATCTAAACTACAAACAGAATATGAATAACACCGACCCGCCTGAGGCGGCTCATAACAGTACCCCTCTTCAAGAGGGGTCAAGGGACCCCTCACAACATGGATACATATGGAAACCCTGGAATGCAGGTACTAACAACAAAAACAAGACAAACAGAAACAAGCTGCGGATGCAGGTGTAACAGTACCATTATCATACAGCAGTATGGTGAGAGCAATTGGATAAATGTTTATAGATACTGTACTGTACTGTAGAGAAAAGTATTTTTTATATATTCTCAATGTAAATACCATATAGTGCTGGTCTAGTGCATTAGACACTAGACACTTACAGTATCACCACTTCATAAAGTACATCTCCCCCTTTATCACATGAATGCAAACAATGTTGTATAACCAATGCAATCTAGTTTTAGTACAGCATCAGTGAACCCTGCATTATCAATCCTGTTTTTTTTTTTTTTTTCACATACTTTTTAATTGGTGTTTTCAAAATGACAATAGACAAAATTAGAAAACAGTAGTATTTTACAATACAGATGATTATCCAATATATTATAATATGCATTATTCCTAAGAAGTTGTACATTTATTGCACATGATGTATGATCTATGTTGAATAAAGTTATTTTACCAAATAATATCAATTGAAATGTACTCGACTCTTGATTTTTAACATACAGTTGTAGAAATTGGTATCATCATGTCAATTTGTCCTCTTATTCAAGGTGCATGTATATCAGCAAAACAATATCAATTCTGTGGATTGTAAAGTACAAATACAAAAGAAACAACATATCTAAATACTCTTAAATTGGGGTATAATAAGAATTTCACAGTAGTTATCAATTCTGTTTTTAAGAAAAATGGATTAAACAATATCAAATTTCTAGTGGCAAGATCATTACTAGTATTACAAGAAAAAAAAGCAGTAAAACATTTGTTATACTAACGTTACAAAAATGTGTTGCTTTGAAACATCATGTACTATAGTGGTATATTTTCTTCTGAGAAAAACTGTACCGCACTCAGGAAGCAAAGAACAATATACTTATATTAGCTTCCATACTCTTTTGTTTGTGGGACTATGGCCTATTTCTGAGATGTAAACAAACCCAATATTTACTTACATATATAATGGTGTGAGATCTGCACATTTGCAGTTGCAGATTCTTTTTGTGACAACACACATGATGCCATGTGTGGATATGTGTGTACTACAGAAAGAAGTGTCGTATACCTAAACAGAAGCTTGGGTTTATTGTAGTGCATGTGTGGTACCCTGCAACAATGTGGTACCTGTCAGTGCTACTTAACCTGCTGCAGCCATAATTAAATACTGCTACATAATCCACAATGCTCATTTAGGAAGATCGGTAAATACGCCTTTCAAACCAATAACCCATGTCTACCCAGATTGTGGACTGTTGTTGTAGTGTATCTGAACAGTGTTGCATGGGAAATCCTTGCCTCTCAGCTGAGGTGAGCTTTAGTGAAAAGTTGTTGCTGAAAGAAGGCTTCGTCAACAAGTATTCTAAAAGCACCACACCATTATCATCCGCACTACTCCAGGATATCAAATTTGCTGCCATGAGTAGAACTGCAGAGTCCAAAACAAGGTAAAACCACAACACAGCGAGTATGTCTGCAAATGGAGAGTCTATACACGATACTCCAGTTGTTCCTCCCTTCAGATCAGTTTAGAGAAGCTCTAATTTGAGCCACTGCTCCAACTCAGGTAATTCCAATCTTGATTCATTACATCAGTGCGTCATGGCTTTTGACATAAACAGGTGACATCTGTGGGTCAGAGTCCAACACACTTCAAGAGTTCAGTGCAAAGATGCGGTCCATGATACAACTGTATCCACTAACTAACAAGCAACAGGTGGAGATTCTGATTGGACAGCTGAAGGGCCAGCACAACGTCGTATCTGTGCCCTTTCCAAAATATCTCCAGAAATACATTTTAACAGATTGCCACTCACATTTGAAACTAGCATAAAAGTGCCCATCATTTCTTGTTTTAAACAATATCCAAATATAAAGTGGATGTCTTCTTAACAATATTTATCCCATTACATAATTACATAGAAGGTAAGGCTGAATAAAGACTTGCATCCATCTAGTTCAACCTAGGTTTATAATAATTTATCCCTTGTTGTATAGTATGTTCTGATATTTTAAAGACAGATTATGTTTCTTATTTGTACCCATGGATGTTTTTAACCAATAAATGTTTATCCAACCTTATTTTAAACATATTTATTGTGTCTGCCGACACCACTTCTCCAGGAAGAGAGTTCCAAAGTTTGACTGCTCTGTTCTTAAAGAATTTTTTTTCTAGATGAACAAAATCTTTTTTATTCTAATCTAAACTCATGCCCTCGCGTCCTAGATTCCTTTCTAGCGGAAAAAAGGGTGTTTGACAGTTCCTTATATTGGCCCCTTATATATTTGTACATGTTGAGCATGTCTCCCCCTTAAACGTCTCTTCTCTAATGTAATTAGTCCCAAATTGCTTAATCTCTCCTCGTAGGTTAAATTCTCCATTCCCCTTATAAGCTTTGTCACTCTTCTTTGGACTTTTTCCAATTCTATGATGTCCTTCTTATAGTGCGGGGCCCAGAATTGTACTCCATATTTAAGCATTATATGTTGGGCAAAATAATTTGTGTCATAAAGTTTGTCGCTTCAAGCCTACATTACCTTATACACCATATTAGGCAATGGATTTATTTAAGCCATGTTAGAGTACCTCAGTAGCCAGGACTAAAATCTTTGAGAAATGTTAAAGAGCAAAATAGTTATATTTGGGGTTCTTTAGACCTCAAACATTTGCCATGTGGACTAAGCTCATAATTCTACCAACTGCACAAGTATACTTCTCACTGAGTAGCAACCAGAAAAACTGCAGAATGGCTTCAGTTTGCAATTGCCAACATTGTGTTGCCAGAATCATCATGCTGACAGGGACACTGCCATCAACGTTCTTGTTAAAATAAAGTACGTAACTCCTGCATAGCTTCTTCAGAAAGAAACACTATGGGGGATTTTCAATCCCAGGTTCCAACTGTCGGAACGTTCCAACAGTCGGAACCCTGGCCTGTTTACGGTCCAAAAAGGGGGCATGTCAGTGAAAACGGCCATGGATTGTCACGATCCTGCCGTGATCTCGACAATCCACACCTGTTTTCAGCAAAACATAACCGACTGCTTTTATAGCGGCGGGGATTGAATACCTCCCTAAATCTAAAACATTATCCTTTGGACAAATGAGGCCTAGGAGAGTTGTTTGGTCTAAAGAACAACAATACATTTTTGGTAAAAGCAACAAACAGCACACAACAGCATACAGTTCAGGGGATTGGTTTGAAATCCCGAATTCCGACGGCCAAAATCCCGACAAGGGGGGGGGAGGTGGATCGCCCCCCCCCCCCTTGCGGGTTTGCTGTGCTCGCCACATCGGGCCCAGTGCCACGCTACGCCCGGCACACTAATTTATTCTCCCGCTATGGGTGTCGTGGACACACACAGAGGGACAAAGTGCCGGGATTTCGACGGTCTGGATTCTGAAATTCCGACCGCCGGGATTTCAACTGCATCCCCAGTACAGTATTACCAAAAGAACTCCCTACCAATGCAAAGCACAGGGGTGGAGAGCTAGTGATTTTTGGTTGTTTTGCAGCCTCAAGATCTGTTTACTAGCATATCATAGTGGAATAAACTTTTACATAGCATCAGATCGATTTTTCCCTGTACGATGCACATCGTGGGAGCCGTGAAAGTACACAAGTACCAAGTCCTGTAATAGTGAATGGGAGCTAGTGATCCGTGCAGAAGAGAGACACAGATCTTGTGCAGAGCTCAGTGGTCGAGATGGAAGATATTTTGTGATAAGTAATTAGATATATGCTGGTGCAGTATGGTTAATAGCATTGTATGCGAGTAAAAGTGTTTTATATTGAATGCGGTAAGATACAGGCAACCAATGGAGGGACTGGCAGAGTGGATAAGCAGACAATGAGCATCTTGCAAGGAAGATCAGCCTAGCAGCAGCATTTAAAATGGATTGTAGTGGCGAGAGTCTGTTCTTGGGAATACCAGTTAGGAGACTATTGCAGTAATCAATGAGGGATATAATGAGTGCATGGATAAGAGATTAAGTAGTGTCTTGTGTGAGATAGGGTCATATTTTGGATATATTTTTTAGATGCATGCAACATGAATTGTAGACCGATTGAGTGTGGGGAAGAAAGCACAAGTCAGAGTCGAGGATGACCCTAAGGCAACAAGCTTGCGGGGTAGGGTAGATTGTTGAGTTGACAACAGTTATGGAGATATCAGGATGGTAACTGTTCTTGGCTGGTGGGAATATAAGTAATTCCGTTTTGGAAATATTGATGAACTGATGAATTTGAAGACTATTACATTTGGTCCCATGTCTTGTAATATTATAATTTATGAATATCAAAGGATTACATGATAATGCCTCCTGGAACATTACCATATTAGTGTTGTTGCTTTCACTTCCATGTAAGCAGCAGTTATAACTACTTCAACCACATCTGAAACCATGGTCTGCTGATACAAAGATCACATAATAGGACACAAAAACACACAAAATCTAACACGGCAGAATCTATTGGAAGTTGCCGTCAGCAAGCTTATACAATGCTGCTACAAATTACTTTCCTTGTGTACATCTGTTTGGCATAATGTACAATGACTGAGCAAGGACTGAGACACAAACATTTATCATCCATGCCTGCTGCAACCCTGATTATTTTATCCTTATCAGCACCCCTGTGCTGCTGCCCTGACCATGTTGTGCATGGGGGAACTGCTTAGTACTTACATGCAGTGCCCAAGAATCAGCATGCTTCACACTATCCTAAGCCCACCACTGGACTCCCATTAACTAGCTTCACAGGAGTCTGAGGGTAGGCATGCTGATTCCTGGGCCACATGACGCTGCTGATCTCCGGGGGATCCCTCCAGCACATATATGAAATACATGAGCGCATGTATTTATATATGTGTTAAGTGGTCACCCGATTGGTCACACCATTAAAACTTGCACCAATCCTATGGCAGATACAGTTTCTCTGATGATGGCCTCCTATGCTTGTGGATTTAAATGCAGCCACTATCATTGACATGCCTATGACTCTCTCTCATAACATGCCCACTAAAATGGACCATATTCCAAGTTACCACCCAGGATAGCACAATATTTTTCTGCTATATTTCTGATACCATTGACCGGATTGCAACTACCTCTTTCTGCAAACATTCTGTGTAACACACACAACTTAGGGTTTTCAAAAATGCATGTACATGCGCAGTTGCTAGAAATTACTCTATGAGTCTGATTCAGACCTGATTGTACAGCTGTTAATTTGCAGTGGGCAGCGATCAGGGAAATACCACCCTGCCAGAGTGAAATCCCACCTTGCGAATCAATCTGCATGCCAGGTGAATCCATGTGTACAGTTTGCGAAGACTTCACAGCTGTGCGAATATTCCCAAAGCCATTCATAAACCTCACTATTGACTGATTCCCTACTGGTCACCACTGTTTGCAGGCCATCGCCTAATCACGGCCAAAGCTGATGTCACACACCATCCCAAAAACGATTATCATCCCCAAAAGCCAGATCAGTGTCAATCACCTTGCAAAACAGCTAATGATAAAAAAAGTCACTGTGAATTCGCAAAGCAACGATCAGGTTTGAATCTGGCTTTAAATGTATAACATCAACAAGCCGGCGGGGACCCGGGGAACCGTGCGAAAGGGGACGCACGCGCATCTCGTACGAGCGCGTCCCCTTTCGCAGATACAGATGGCGGGTGGCGGGGGATGGCGGCTGGCGGCGCCATCGCCATCCCCTGTAAGAGCGAGACCTGCTCCATCTGTCTTCCTGTGGGCATTGTGTTTATAAGGTGGCACTACTCTTGTCTGCATTGTGTGTGTAAGCAGTGTTAGTCATGTGAGAATTGTGTGCAAAAGTGGCACTATTCCTGTGGGAATTGTGTGCGTAAGTGGCGCCACTACTATGGGCATTGTGTGTTTAAGTGATGCTGCTCCTGTAACTATTATGTGCAAAAGCAGCTCAGCGCTACTCCTATGGGTATTGTGTAAGCAGGCTCTACTACTGTGGGTATTATGTATAGGAATCGGTACATCTGTCAGAATGAACTTAGGTCTACAGTCATTAGGTCGACCCCACTAGGTCGACTGGCAGGAAGGTCGACCTGATTTAAGGTCGACATGGGCCAAGGTCGACATGACTTAAGGTCGAATTAGCATAAAGGTCGACATGATGAAGGTCGACTGGTCATAAGGTCGACATGGGTTTTTCACTTTTTTAATCTGAATGTCGACAAAGTCGACATGGACACAGTTGGCAATGAGAATCGGACCCTCGCATCGCTTGCTTCGCTCGCAATGCTTCGGGCACGGTGGCTCGCTTCGCTCGCCACAGCTTTAATAACCTCCTCCATGCCCTAGTGGATGGTAGGGCATGAAATACCGCCTGTCGGTACATGTCGGCTCAAAAATCAGTGAAAAACCCCATGTCGACCTTATGACCAGTCGACCTTCCTCATGTCGATCTTTATGCAAATTTGACCTTAAGTCATGTCGACCTTGGCCCATGTCGACCTTAAGTCAGGTCGACCTTCCTGCCAGTCGACCTAGTGGGGTCGACCTAATGACTGTAGACCTAAGTTCATTCTAATAGATGTACCGATTCCTATACATAATACCCACAGTAGTAGAGCCTGCTTGCACAATACCCACAGGAGTAGCGCTGAGCTGCTTTTGCACATAATAGTTACAGGAGCAGCATCACTTAAACACACAATGCCCATAGTAGTGGCGCCACTTACGCACAAAGGGTACTTCTGTGTAGTGTAACGTTAATATGGGCACTACTATGTGTAATATGAGTCAAGAGCGTTACGTGAGGTGTACTTAGAATACACCATTACGCCATTAGACGCCATTAGAGGCAAATCAAAGGCACAATTTTATTGTAATAAGCAAATAGCTGGTTGTCGACGTTTCAACCCTAAATGGCTCTTTTGAAGACAAAGAAATATCCAACAAGAACCAAGCTTGAAGGTCAGCAGAGTACTGACACCCAAACCAGATTTTACAGATATACCCACAGCAATTACTGAAAATTAGACAATTACCAACAGCTGTTCCTTACATCCATCCCACCATATTCTGGGTGTTATTTTAATTGAGGCCATTAGGAGCGGTGGTGTTAAGATTATATATCCATCGGGATTAAATTTTTTCTCAGAGTAAGCTCACGGTTACCGCCCTGTTTTTTCTTAGGGGCTTGGTCAATGAGCATGCAACAGAGTTTTGTGACTAGATGGCCAGATTGCAAATGCTTCGCCACTGGTTTATTAGTCTTATTGTTGAGGAAAGCTGCATGGATAGAGACTCTATGGTTAGCCATGCGATCATGAAATCATCGTGTAGTGATCCCTACATAGTACAGTCCACAAGGGCACATCAAGAAGTACATTACATGATCCATTGTGCATAGAAGTTTATGGTGGATTTTTATCTTAGCACCATTATGAGGGTATGGAAACATATTAGGGTGTGGGAACCAGTGAGCATAGATCTGCCGATGGTGCATGATCTGCACTTGAAGCAGCCAGTCTTGTTGCTGTAGAGCCAGCTGTCAATTGTAGGTTTTGGATCCATGAAAGGGTGCATTAATAATTGCTGAAGTTTTGGCCCACGTCTGTAGGTATGCAATGGTTTATTCGTCTGCTCCAGCACAAGGGATGGATCAGACTGGATGATAGGCCAATGTTGTGTATACTGTAGGCCTGTTTGCAGCATCCAGCCATAGAGTTGTATGTACAAGTCAGTCCACTTTATCTGCAGAATTAATGGTCTTGCGAGGCTGTTGGAACAATTTGTATACCTTTTTTATGCATCTGTCTGTAATGGTGGATGAGTACCCACTTTGTATAAATTCAGTGCACATTTCCTTAATTTGAATGTAAGCAGTCTCGCTAGATGAATTGATCTGGAGAACATGGAGGAACTGCAAGATTGGTAAGTTATCTTTCAGGGGTGTTGGCTATTAGCCCTCAACAAGGTATTTCTGATTGTACTTTTTTGAAACAGCCTTGACTCAAGTCTAGGTCCATCTCTAAAGATGGTGAAGTCCAGAAAGTCAATTGTATGAGCATCAGTGGTAGAAGTAAATTTCACTGGCTTAGGAAGTGCATTGATTTGCTCGACCACGGACAAAAAGTGATCTTTGGTGAGACCACAAAATGAAGATATCATCAATATAACTGGTATTGAAGTAGATGATCCTTGTATATACCACAGCTATATTGTTGTTCAAAAGCTGTCATATACAGGTTTGCATATGACGGAACTATTTTGGATTCCATAGCTCTCCCTGTCCTTTGCTCAAAAAACTCTTTTCGTGTTTTGGGTTTTAGGTTCTTATTACCTTCAGGTTTGGGGTTTTACTGGGTTTTGCCAAAACACCCCTTCAACGTTTTAGTTTTTGGGTTCTGATTTTTTTTTTAAAGCATAAAAAGCACGAAAAACACAGAATTTAGTTTTTTTTTTCTACGCTATTATTAACCTCAATAGCATTCATCTCCACTCATTTCCAGTCTATTCTGAACACCTCACACCTCACAATATTACAATACCATACAGGATATGAATGGTTTCCTCAGCGCTAATACAAATTCTTTCTTGTTCTCATGTGAATTACACCCAAAAAGAAGAAAGAGAGAAATACAATAGTGTAATATTGTTAACAGAGAATTTTCAGTGTGATACACCTTTAAGTGTTGAAAACTCGTACCAGATTTTTTGTCTACCTGATTAGCAGTAGACAAATGCGTTTGTGATTTGAGGGGGATATTCACCACCAACGGAATCCACACTTGTCATCTATTTTCCTTAATTCAGACTCAAAGGGATGAGAAAGACGTCATGGTGCAATACGTTTTAATGGTAAAAACAATTCCTTTAAAATACACAGAGGGTATATAACAGAGGACTCTCACCATTTGCGCATGTCCAATATGCAATTGTAGACAATAAGAGCTTTAAGATGTAACAACAGGCGTCCCTGGAAACTCCTTCGCAGTGATAAGAGCCTCTGCAATCCTCCTCAGCGTGTGGGTAGCCGACCGGTTTCGATACAAAGTATCTTCTTCAAGGCTGGTGTTTAAATGACACCCTGTGGGGTTTATATACCCCAATGGAGTAATGCAGAGGCTCTGCCTAATTCCAGACACAGATTACCTATCCATTAAGTGCCTCCAGGGATGACATATAAAACATACACAGTCCGTTACACATATTCTTGAACTCCCCGCTGCCGCAGCTGTACTTAATCTGACATGTCCTGTGCCGGAGACAGTGCTTCCGGCGTCATCGTCTATGGCCGGATATGACGTTTGCGTTCCAAAGGCTATACACCTGGTGTCCGTCACCGGATATGAAGTGTGCGTTCCATTTGCCGATTTGCGTTCCACGCTATGCGGAAATGGAGTCAGTGTTACTCCGTTTTCTGTCCTTTAATAGCGTAGATAGCAGCATATATTCTTTTTAAAGTGCGGGTGCTTTTGTGTCCTCGGGAGAAGGGGCATAAAATTCAAGGTGTTAATAAGAATGATGATTAACATATTTTTTAAAAATGGTAACGGATATATAAAAACTTACATTAATATCAAGCAGGATATAAATATTATAAAAAATTGATAAAAATCATAGAAACCATTTAGTTTCGAAATCCTTATTTAATCCTCCAGGTGTGAGTGTCCCATAATTAAAAATTATGGACATCTCACATTTCGCTAATTTTTTATTAAAATCTCCTCCTCTTATACCTGGGGTTACTTTTTGTAAAATGTAAAAAATTTTAATTTCATTAGTATTGCACTGGTGGGAATTTTTAAAATGTGCTGATAACGCATGCACATCGAGACCTTTCTTGATATTCCTTAGATGTTCACTGAGTCTGATTTTAAAAGGTCTTGTGGTTCTGCCGATGTAGAACTTGGAACAATTACATTCGATGGCATAAATTACATTATTCGAATGACAGGTCAAGAAGTCTCTTATTTTGAAAATTTTGCCATTAATCTCGAGCACCTCTTTTTTCATACCAAAATTATTGGGTATATTTCTGCATCCCACACAATCCCCACATCTATAAAAACCTTTGGATGAAACAATCGATTTTTTGGGGGAGGGTGGGCACATACTTTGAACTAATTTATTCTTCAGATTCGGGGCCCGTCTGAAGATAATGTTGGGGACTGGGGGGATTTTATCTCCAACAACCGGATCCTTTTGGAGTAGGGACCAATGTTTTTTAAGTATTTTTTTGACACTAAAATGATGAGATGAAAAATTGGTTATAAATGACCATTTAAAGCGTTCGGATTGGTCGCGTTCAGTCATTCTTTTTTTGACTAGCAGATCATCTCTTTTTAAATGTTCAACTTTAGTTATGGTACTGTTAACAGATTTTTCCTCATATCCACTATTAATGAAATTCACTTTCATTTCATCTGCTTGTTTCAGATAGACTGAGGTATCTGTACAGTTTCTTCGAAGTCTCTGTAGTTGGCTCATTGGTATGGTATCGAGCCATTGTTGTTGGTGGCAACTCTCTTTATTTATATATGACCTGGAATCTGTTGGTTTCACAAAATTCCGTGTCTTGATGGTGCCATCTTCAATATAGATGACTAGGTCCAAAAAGTTGACATAATCTTTACTAATGTCAAAAGACAATTTAATGCCCCTATCATTAGTATTTAGGTACTCGCAGAAAAGGTTAAGAGTCTCTCTATCACCCTTCCAAAGAAAAAGAATATCATCTATATACCACCGCCATGAGACCAGGTTTGCCCCATATGGGTGGTGGGACCAGATATAATCGGTCTCCCACGCACCCATAAAAATGTTGGCATGGGTGCGTGGGAGACCGATTATATCTGGTCCCACCACCCATATGGGGCAAACCTGGTCTCATGGCGGCGGTATATAGATGATATTCTTTTTCTTTGGAAGGGTGATAGAGAGACTCTTAACCTTTTCTGCGAGTACCTAAATACTAATGATAGGGGCATTAAATTGTCTTTTGACATTAGTAAAGATTATGTCAACTTTTTGGACCTAGTCATCTATATTGAAGATGGCACCATCAAGACACGGAATTTTGTGAAACCAACAGATTCCAGGTCATATATAAATAAAGAGAGTTGCCACCAACAACAATGGCTCGATACCATACCAATGAGCCAACTACAGAGACTTCGAAGAAACTGTACAGATACCTCAGTCTATCTGAAACAAGCAGATGAAATGAAAGTGAATTTCATTAATAGTGGATATGAGGAAAAATCTGTTAACCGTACCATAACTAAAGTTGAACATTTAAAAAGAGATGATCTGCTAGTCAAAAAAAGAATGACTGAACGCGACCAATCCGAACGCTTTAAATGGTCATTTATAACCAATTTTTCATCTCATCATTTTAGTGTCAAAAAAATACTTAAAAAACATTGGTCCCTACTCCAAAAGGATCCGGTTTTTGGAGATAAAATCCCCCCAGTCCCCAACATTATCTTCAGACGGGCCCCGAATCTGAAGAATAAATTAGTTCAAAGTATGTGCCCACCCTCCCCCAAAAAATCGATTGTTTCATCCAAAGGTTTTTATAGATGTGGGGATTGTGTGGGATGCAGAAATATACCCAATAATTTTGGTATGAAAAAAGAGGTGCTCGAGATTAATGGCAAAATTTTCAAAATAAGAGACTTCTTGACCTGTCATTCGAATAATGTAATTTATGCCATCGAATGTAATTGTTCCAAGTTCTACATCGGCAGAACCACAAGACCTTTTAAAATCAGACTCAGTGAACATCTAAGGAATATCAAGAAAGGTCTCGATGTGCATGCGTTATCAGCACATTTTAAAAATTCCCACCAGTGCAATACTAATGAAATTAAAAAATTTTACATTTTACAAAAAGTAACCCCAGGTATAAGAGGAGGAGATTTTAATAAAAAATTAGCGAAATGTGAGATGTCCATAATTTTTAATTATGGGACACTCACACCTGGAGGATTAAATAAGGATTTCGAAACTAAATGGTTTCTATGATTTTTATCAATTTTTTATAATATTTATATCCTGCTTGATATTAATGTAAGTTTTTATATATCCGTTACCATTTTTAAAAAATATGTTAATCATCATTCTTATTAACACCTTGAATTTTATGCCCCTTCTCCCGAGGACACAAAAGCACCCGCACTTTAAAAAAATATATGCTGCTATCTACGCTATTAAAGGACAGAAAACGGAGTAACACTGACTCCATTTCCGCATAGCGTGGAACGCAAATCGGCAAATGGAACGCACACTTCATATCCGGTGACGGACACCAGGTGTATAGCCTTTGGAACGCAAACGTCATATCCGGCCATAGACGATGACGCCGGAAGCGCTGTCTCCGGCACAGGACATGTCAGATTAAGTACAGCTGCGGCAGCGGGGAGTTCAAGAATATGTGTAACGGACTGTGTATGTTTTATATGTCATCCCTGGAGGCACTTAATGGATAGGTAATCTGTGTCTGGAATTAGGCAGAGCCTCTGCATTACTCCATTGGGGTATATAAACCCCACAGGGTGTCATTTAAACACCAGCCTTGAAGAAGATACTTTGTATCGAAACCGGTCGGCTACCCACACGCTGAGGAGGATTGCAGAGGCTCTTATCACTGCGAAGGAGTTTCCAGGGACGCCTGTTGTTACATCTTAAAGCTCTTATTGTCTACAATTGCATATTGGACATGCGCAAATGGTGAGAGTCCTCTGTTATATACCCTCTGTGTATTTTAAAGGAATTGTTTTTACCATTAAAACGTATTGCACCATGACGTCTTTCTCATCCCTTTGAGTCTGAATTACGGAAAATAGATGACAAGTGTGGATTCCGTTGGTGGTGAATATCCCCCTCAAATCACAAACGCATTTGTCTACTGCTAATCAGGTAGACAAAAAATCTGGTACGAGTTTTCAACACTTAAAGGTGTATCACACTGAAAATTCTCTGTTAACAATATTACACTATTGTATTTCTCTCTTTCTTCTTTTTGGGTGTAATTCACATGAGAACAAGAAAGAATTTGTATTAGCGCTGAGGAAACCATTCATATCCTGTATGGTATTGTATCTTTGTGTGTGAATTGGCTGTTCACTTTTCTGTTTGGTTTCCACTAGCTGCTTATAAGCGCATGGTTTGGTGATCTGAATCCCATATTTGTATACCTCTTAATATTGTTTTTAGGCCAAAAGGTTGCACAGAAGTAGTTGGATAACTATGATAAGCGAGTGCGGCAAACAAGTGGGCGGCACAAACACTAGACTGATACGGCACACTTAATAGCACCCTTGGACTGATATGGCACACTTAGCATCACCCCTGGACTTATATGGCACACTTAGCATCACCCCTGGACTAATACAGCACACTTGGCAGCACCCCATGAATTATACGGCAGACTTGGCTCACCCCAGGAATTATTTGGCAGACTTGGCTCACCCCTGGACTGATATGGCACACTTAGCATCACCCCTGGACTAATACAGCACACTTGGCAGCACCCCATGAATTATATGGCAGACTTTGCTTACCCCAGGAATTATACGGCACAGATGGTGGCACCCCTGACCTGATACAGCACACATGATGGCACACATGGTATTATACGTCACAGATGGCAGAACCCCTGGACTGACACTGCAGACATGGAATTATACGGCACACATAGTGACACTCCTGCAGTAAAAAGAGTTATTCTTTTAATAAAAAATGGCAGCACCCCTGGATTAATACAGCAGACTTAGCAGCACCCCATAAAAAATAGAGCACACTTGGCTCACCCCTGGACTGATACGGCACACTTAGCATCACCCCTGGACTGTGACGGCACACTTAGCAGCACCCCATGAATTATACAGCAGACTTTACAGCGCCCATGAATTATATGACACACTTGGCTCACTCCAGGAATTATGTGTCACACATGTGGGCATCCCTGACCTCATACAGCACACATAGAATTATACGGCACAGATAGTGGCACCCCTGGACTGATACGGCACACATGGCGACAGGAATGGAATTATACGGCAGAAAAATTCCTGCAGTAAAAATAAAAATATGAATTCTTTTAATTAAAAAAAAAGAGCAGCACCACTGGAATTATACGACAGACTTAGCAATACCCCATGAATTATACAGCACATTGGACTACAGCGCATTTAACAGCCCTTGCAGTAAAAAAGGGCAGCTCTCCCGGTCTGATATGGGACACATGGGGGAACCCCTGGAATTATACGGCACACATGGGGGCACCAATAGAATTATATGGCACACATGTGGGCACCCATGGACTGATATGGGACACATGGGGGCACCCCTGGACTGATATGGGACACATGCGGGCACCCCTGGATTTATACAACAGTACACATGCGGGCACCCCTGGACTGATACGGGACACATGGGGGCACCCCTGGACTGATACAACAGTACACATGCGGGCACCCCTGGACTTGTACAGCACACATGCGGGCACCCCTGGACTGATACGGGACACATGCGGGCACCCCTGAACTGATATGGGACACACGTGGGCACCCCTGGACTGATACATTACACATGCGGGCACCCCTGGACAGATACAGCACACATGCGGGCACCCATGGACTGATACAGTACACATGCGGGCACCCCTGGACTTGTACAGCTCACATGTGGGAACCCCTGGACTGATACAGCACACATGTGGGCACCCCTGGACAAATACAGCACACATGTGGGCACCCCTGGATGGATACAGTACACATGCAGGCACCCCTGGACTGATGCATCACACATGCGGGCACCCTGGACTTATACTGGGCACTGGCAGCAGTAATTATTTTTTTATTTTAAATTTAATTAAAATAATGTAGCCCCCTCTGTAGCACTAGCAGCCCCCTATGCATAAATCACCCCCCCCCCAGCATGTCATGTTTCCCCCTCACTCGCTCAGCAGACAGCACGGACACATCTGTGCTGTCTGAAATCACCAGCCTGTTTGAAAATGGCGCCGACCGCCGGGAACTATATATCCCCAGGTCTTGCTAGAATCCGACAGCGGGAAAATGACGTCCGCACTCATTTTGGACTCTGAAAAATGGCGCCGATCATCAAACTCCTCGAATCCGGCCTCGGATAAAGTAAGTTGGGGGGAGTTCGGATCTCTAGGAGCCGAACCCGCTCATCTCTAGTTACAAGATGATTGGCTGGTGTGTTATCATTATCACCTTCCACTTTATTACTTTACCAAGCTTAATATATCTGCCCCAGTGCTCTTAGACACATTTGACACACATGCTTTTGCATACCTCCCAACTTCTGTCCGGAGGAAATAGGGACACTTCGCCGCGCGAGCGCCCGAAAAGGGGGCGGGGCGTATGCAAATGAGGGCGCGGCTTATGCTAATTAGCCGCAACCTCATTTTCATACGAGAATAGACGCTGTGCGCATGCGCACAGCGTCTATTCTACTAGATTGGGGGGTCTCCCAACTGCCACCCCCCGCAGCGGGACAATGCCTGCCGCGGGTGGGACAGCGGGACAGGACCCGAAAATCGGGACTGTCCCTCTAAAATCGTGACAGTTGGGAGGTATGCTTTTGTGAGCATTGGTAGCACTATGGACTAAATTATTTGCACCATGTGATTACATCACTGCAAGCACTTGAATTAGAATATAAAACTAGAAAGTATTCGATCTAGAACTAGAAAGTTTACCATATAGACCACATTAGGCATACACAGGCATAGGTGCAGATTTATGTTTTTGCTGGTGGGTGCTCAAGCCACCGTAATTTATATTACGGAGCACAGTTGTCTCCAATATTCAAATTACGGCAACAGAGTTACACATCCATTAATGCCCCCACAGTGCAGGTACATAAATGACCCCACAGTGCAGGTACTCTGCGGACAGAATACACTCTTCCCGGCATACTGTTTCCCAGGTGGCGGGTCCGGCAATGTGGGTGCTGCAGCTGCAAATTAGCAAGTTAATATGGTGGCCCAGCAGCGGGACTCGGGCCCGTGGGTGCTCAACAATTTCCTTGGGTGCTCGGGCCCTTGAGCACCCACAGAATCGGCACCTATGTACACAGGTATTGTATGTAATGTATTTGCTTGTGTGTGATGGATAATTTTATGGCTCATTTCAGATTAAGCAACATGGCCCTGGGTCCTTTAACTGAAGCAGTGTTTGGAACATTAAGATCAGATCATGTATTTAACCTTCATGCAGTTCTATGTAATGTCTAATTATTTCAATACACATTTTATTTTAAATGGAAATCATTTTTGTATGTTTTGTCTAAGTTTTAGTGACTTTAATTCATCTTTTGAGTGCTAACATCTCTGTGAGAGATGCGCAAAAATATCCGTAAAAATGGCAATCAAAGGGTTAATACAAAAAAGCTGTCTGATGATAGTTTAAAAAAAAAAAAACCCCAACAAGAATCTTATCTTTAATAAATAAGTCCATATGTCTAAAAATACTCCGCTGTGCATAAAACACAAATTAAAATCTACTTTGTCCACTGGATGTCACTGTTATACCATTATAGTACTTATTTTGTCTACAGTTCAACAGCCAGCACAGTATCCTATCGGTTATTGTATGAATAAAGCAAAACTATGTCTAGCTATATGCCCGTGCTTATTCTATAGTAAACATTTCATTTTCAAGGACAGGTTGAATTTTACAGAATGCTGACAGCCACAACTGATTCATAAACTAATTTGTCTGCCTTTAGAGCAAGTCATGTAAACACACATTCCATCAATATGAGGCATTTATAATTATTATATTAGCAAACGATTATTAATTAACTTTCTCTTATCTTCATTTTGTCCTTGTTTATTTTTCATTCATTTTTCATTACAGTAAATACATATACTGTACAGTGGATGGATCTGAGCGGATACCTTTTTAACAATATTTAGCAGTATATACACAATAATGTCAGCTTAATAGTCACTGGGAAGAATATGTTTAAACCTTACACATGGTGGGGGTAACACTGCGCACCCTCTTTCAGCTGTTAGACTATACTTTGTGCTATTTAGCCAAAGCTATTTCATTTATGACATATAGAGAAATATAAACCTCTCAGACCATTTTATTGGCAGTATTCCCATTTGGCTAGAGGCAAATCTATACATAGTCCTAATACCACATGTCTGTAATGTAGGGAAACTTCAGTGATCAAATTATGTCTAGTCTAGACTTTAAAGCAGGTTCTTTCTGTCAAGTTTTTCATACATTTTTCTTAAAAATGACTTACAAAGTGCAGTGCTACTAGTCTGCCTATTTAGGTACTGTATTCTTATTATGAATTAAATTCTAAAAATAATGTATTGTTTCCAGTCATTAAGATGCATACATTAGCAGCATGACAGATTATTACCAAAAAAGCCAGAAAATAACAATTCAACAAAAAGCAGGATACAAAGGAGCTAATAGAGAGTATGCACGGTGAGATATGCATTATTTTTCAATTCGATTTTGCATATAGAAGCAAAATCGACTAAAAAATCGAAAGGGCATCAAATGGTTTGTCTACATTTGATGCAGATTCGATCCCAAATCGCGCTCCGTGTAGGGTAATAGTGGGTACACCTGTTGCGATTTTGCTTGCGATTCGATCCCGATTCGATTGGGATCGAATCGGGATCGCATCATATTGAACGCAAAATGGATTCGTTTTGGCTATATAGTACAGATCTGTACTATATAGTCTTGTCTGCCAAGACAATTTTTCTATTTGATTTACACTACATAGGAACGCACATTGGGATTACATTTGCATCGAATGTAGAAAAACCATTTGATGCTCATTCAATTCAAAGAAATAGTGCATATCTTATCGTGTGTAACCTCTATTAATTCCTTGAGTGGTGGGTTTTGCTGGGGCAGGACAAACCTACCAGGGCAGGTTTGTCCTGCCCCAGCAAAACCCACCACAGATCCTAGAAAGCCGCTGCCCCCCCTCACCTCTGCTCCGGCGTTAGTACGCCGGAGCTCCCCTGCTGCTGTTTCCCCCTGCCGCCTGTCAGTCATTACAGCGGCAGGCTCGGGGATGTTTTGCGGTGGCTCGGGAGGACTCGGGTGCCTGAACTCTCCCGAGTCCCCCCGAGCCGTGCCGACCATCCCCGAGCCTGCCGCCTACGTCACTTATGCAAATGGTCGGCTGGCGGTAGGGGAGATTTGGCGTAGGATCGCTTTGGCGTAGGATTTTGTAAAGCATGCGCTTAACTTCTCAACTTCACCAAGGCATCCTGGGAGCTGTTTTTCTGCATAACCATGGTTTATTTGTCTTAAATAGCTGCAAGAAGGACATTGCAAAGTTATATCTCTCTACTGTGGGTTAGATTACAGCCTTCTCAGGCTGTCCTTAAATCTGGCCTGCTAGAGAGCAGTATCCGCATTATTATTGATGATTATTCTTTGCCAACCGTTCCTCCATAATGGACAGATAGTGATGACGTGATCATTATGTAGCGCCAACACAGGCTAGCTTCAGGGAGATTGCTTGTCTCTCCGGGGAGCCAGGGAGATCATCAATATTTCAGGGAAGTCATCAACATGTTTAGAAAACATTTAACAAATGAAAATGGAAAATGGCTAAATAAGGTATAACCAGTGATAATGAGCATACAGTATGTAAAGCAAGCTGTCTCTAAAGTATCCGATTTATCTATTCAGAGCTTGTAGGAAGATTGTACCATGCCCAAAATATATAAATACTGTATCCAGTATATATTGGTATACTACTAAATTAATGTTTGATTTGGATGACCAGCAATTATATTTAGGAAGGGTAACCATAGTATTAACATGGATTCAGTTGTTATTCGAGCGATTACCTGGAAATTGTAGTTATATGTACTGACCAGATTGAGTTATGACTAAAGCTGAATAAGTGTAGAAAACTGGGAAAACAGATAGGTTTCTATAGGATCCCAAAGCGAAAAGTAAAAATGCTTCACCTGGGATATTTTAAAAATGTACTATATTTAGATCCAGTATAAGGTTCTCAGGGCCCTAATGGTAGAGCCGGCCCTGACTATACTGAGCAACTTGCATATGATGTCCAATGGGTTTGTAGCCTCACAGTACAATAGTACAATTTACACATTACACCACACATTGGAGGTTATTCAGGGTCACATGGAGAGCTGCGCGATTAACAGCTTTGGGTGTGGTTTAAACACCATCCGCACAAATGCCCCCCCCTGCATACCGAGTTTTCCCGCATGCTTGCGAATGGATTTTTAGTATAAACATCCATTCCCAGCTTACATGTGGGGAAGAAATCATTCGATGGTCGCTGACCAACTAATGATTTCCAAGGTGCACACTAAGACACTCTGTATGGGAAGCGGGTGGGCAGCTGACATTCGCTGACTTCAGCTGCTCGCCCCCGACACCTGCATCATTGCCAAATTAGGTACTTATGTAGTATCTGGGCGTCCGATTTAGAAATCGGATCGGATCGGATCGCATCGCATCGCATGCGACCAAATTGTATGCGATGCGATGGTCAAGATTTTTCCATAGGATTCAATGTTAAAATGGTCTGAGTCCATTTTAACATAGAATTCAATGGGAAAAAGGGGTCCTTTTCCTTTCCCCACTATCCAAGTGGGCATGGAGTTGGATATAAACCTGTGGCGAGCGTAGCGAGCCACCAAGCCCGAAGCGTGGCGAGCGTAGCGAGCCCCGCGAGGGGACACAGAATACTTTTTAAGAAATATGCGTCCCCTCGCGGGGCTCGCTTCGCTTGCCACGCTTCGGGCTCGGTGGCTCGCTGCGCTCGCCACGCTATATAAAATCAACTCTATGCCCACTTGGATAGTGGGGAAATGAACAGGACCTTCTTAACATTGAATCCTATGCAAAATCGCATCGCATCGCATCGCATCTGATTGTATGCCTTAAGGTAAGGCATACAATCACAAAATCGGCAGCCCAGATACTACATAAGTACCCCAAATTACCATGGGAACACTCATGAAACGCTTGGCATTCCCATAGGTGCAGCCCATTGCCGCCACCCCACACCTCCCGCCCACACTCCTCGGTGTAAACGGGATTGCGAATAAGCAATTCACTGTGCCAGTTCGCAAATGCTTCTGTGCCTGCGCAGTTCTTAAACATTGCTCCCCCATGTTAAGGCGCGGGGGGAGCGATCAAATCTGAATAACCTCTATTATTACAACCATATGTATTATTAATATATGGATGGTACGAGATTCAAATGATTTTAAAAGAATGGAAAAATGTGATATTATTGAATACACAATACAAGGTTCAGTATGAATTTGCTTATGTAGATGAGCCACTTTAACTGCATATAGAGTTCTAGAGCCATAATAAAGTAGGGATGTATATGGTGCAACATAGAGCTGGTATGGGAGCTGGTATTGTTATGGTATGTACAATGTATAAGAGAAAGTGGGTGGGATGTATTAGCTTTCGAGTTCAAAAGCCGTGGGAGATGCCGGGGGAACTTTGACTTTTTTTGAAGGGGCAAACATTAATAAGGCATAAACAAAACAAAAAAATACTAACAATGCGCTATAAACAATGTGTAAAAATATTTATTACACTATAATACACTGGCCAGTGATAGAAATTATGCTATATTAGACTAAATTCATTTTAAAAAAATGAAGATAATTGATCTGCCATAATTCATATAAAGAAATTTATTGTAAAAAGGTCTCTGCTAGTAGGCCAGAACTTTGACACAGCAGGATGTTACTACAAGTCCCAGCAGTTATATATAAAGGCAGTTGTTAATCACAATTATATATTTTCTCCCACTGGGGGGGTGGATAAAGGATGGTTGTAATCCACTATATAAGAGACATTGGCTCTCTGGATTTTGTCTGGCCAGGGCTGTACCTGCAATGTACAGGCATGATTTTGCCTTGTAAATGAGTTCCCCTATAAAATATCCGAGTTCAGCCGGTATCCCCCACGGCCGCTGAACCTGTACGCTATTACATCTTGCCCAGTATTTTGACAAATACTGTACCTGCGCAGGGGTGCCACCCTAGCCAGTATGGAAATTTTTATTGCTGGAAGCTCCAGTTGTCTAGGAGAAGAGTGGGAAGGAAATGGGAAGAGTGGCCCCTCCTTCCTCATCAGTCAGGCCCAGACAGTTGTCAATCACAGATGGCAGCGCCTGCATCAAATAGACTTTAGTCTGTCACTCATGCAGCCCGCATTAATGTGTCCTGCTGTGGGGGACCTGAGAAAAGAGGGGAGTAGAAAGGAGAGAGCAGACCCTCCTCCCACCTTTGGCCAATCCCAGACAACTGTCAATCACAGAAGGCAGCAGCTGCTTCGAGACTTCTCTGGGGCATAGGCAATGGGCACCACAGTGAAATAAAATAGTGTGTGACTAATTGTAATGCTGGCAGCAGAGGGCACCCCATGCATTTGCACAACTCGTTTACCAATAGAAATGGGCTTGCCACTAATACTGTATCCTTTGAAAACAATCCTGTCATATGCACATATAAATATCCTACAATCAAGAAAGAAAATCCAAGGAGATCATTTTAAGTATGTAAAATATGATATGCAGCTCATAACAGAACCAATATTGTAAATAATGTAAATAACATATAAAATATGTTATTGCTTAGATATCTTCAAACATAATTAATATTATATTATCCACATGAATTCCTCAGTAATCCACATACATGATCCAAATAACCTCAGGACATGATTTACATATGATATATGATTACTGGAATAAAGTTAATGAAATTATTCAAATTCATTATATAGTTACTCTAGTGGCATTGAAAATATAGATTTATATATAGGGCTAATTAATTTATGAAAATGGAAAATATGAAATGTATGTGAATTAATTAAAAAAGGTGTCCATAATGAAAAATGTGCAAACAATTCATACGAGTGAAATATTAAACTAGTCCATCAACAAGAGCAAAGTTCAGGAAATTTAATTTTATACATTATAATCCTCCTAAAATTGTGAATAAACAACAAACACACAAAAATATTCATGATATATTAATTTCCAACTGTTTCTATAGTTAGTAATCGAGATTCATAATAGTCCACACGGAAAAAAAAATATATTGACCAGTCTACAAGTCTGACTTACACTTTTCACATTTATAAAAAAAATATCACATTTTTTATTAAGCCACAGCTACTATAATAATTATGCATTTTTTTTATTGCTTTAATTATTGAATCCTTTTCTCTTATAGATGAATTATGTTCTCCACAGAACCAAGTATACTTACAGCATAATGATGTCTGATTCTTTTTGTAATTGTCTTTATTCTAGTAATCATACCTTTATGTTACATACCAATAATATCCTTAGGTTTGTTGCATCATTTATGTGCTTTACAGACTAATTTATATTTGGAATATGTTTTAACACATGAAAGAAAATGATATGTTTTAATCATGTCTATAGATTTTTCTACGTATTTTAATCATGAGATCAATAAAAATTTTGTTGTTCCTTTATGAGTGCATTTTTACCCACTAAAGATGATTTTCTGTGTCTATTCATCCTAAATGTAGGACATTTATTTACTTTTATACTTAGTAAAGGTCATTTATGAAAGTGCAAACTTATGATGGGAAATACATTTTATTATGTGGGTTGCACATGTATAAATGCACAACCACATTCAGCTTTTGAGAATTTTCTCAGTAAACTGCATGAACGAAATACAAATATACTATATATTTGTATTTATATATACTATATATACTATAATCAGATAATCACCTATGATCATGAATGTTTGCCTCTTAAATTAGTCCTTGTTATAGCCTAGCTTTTAGTTTTTACCTTATATCAATTTAGTCAGTCGAAATGGGACTGTCATTATTGCATGGCAATTTTGTGTATTTGGAATTATAGGAAGAACCACAAGTGACAGAAAGCCACACACACAAAACACACACACACACACACACACACACACACACACACACACACACACACACACACACACACACACACACACACACACACACACACACACACATAGAAATAAAGGAATCTGGATAACCAGATAAAGCCCTCATTTATAACCCCTCATTAGCAAGCGAGTATCTCTTTTATGTATTTTTTTCATGCAAAATTAAATCTGATTTTATTTTTTTGGGAAGTGGCTGCCATTTCAGGTTCAAGAGAACTAAGCTATCACTACCCTAATCTCTGAGGCTCTTCCCAGCAGAAGGTTCACTTTGCAAATTGTAATTTCAACCCATTGCCTTAAAAATGCATATATATGGTGCATTATTTGATTGCTTGGAAAATAGCATCAGTGTGTGTAAAATGCAGGTTCGTTCTGTTTACTGTTTTAGCATGCTTTATTATGGGAATAAACTAGTATTCATGTTGCAGACCATTTAAGAAGCAATAGTTAAGATTATGATAATTGTTATTTTTATGAGTAGTGGCAAATTCCAGGTTTGTTTTGTCAAATTCTTCTTGTTATTAACAAAATTGAAAGAAATCTGATTCTACAGTACTATTTTTTTATCTCGACATCAAATGAATGAAAAGAAATGCATTCGCATCCTACATGATTAAATGTTTGTTTGACCATAGAGTTTAAAAATAGATGTGCACTAATAATGTAATGTTTGCCCCTCCATTAACTTAAATTTGTTCTTTCACAGCCATAAATACTGATCTGTTGTTAAATATTTGTCTGAACCAGTTGGCTATTCTTATTCTCTAAAGACTCTTTTTAATTAAACCATTTCTTTGTCCCACATATTTAATCTGCTCTCTGGCATTTTATATACAAGAGACCTTGCTGCAAAAAAAAAAAGGTCAGACAATACAGTTATAAACAGAAAGAGATTAAAAGACCTCTCAAGCTATCTTAAGATCTACGGAAAGCCATGTACTGTACAAGTTGTGGTCTGTAGGCATGCAGCCTTGAATGTAAATGAAGGCCTTCTAATGAATTAACCCTTCACCTCTTGTTTTAATACTAAGCTAATTGTGTTTCAGATGACGAAAGTGGAAAAGTATACAATGTTGTATTTTTCTGTTTGCTTTACTATGCAATTATAGATAATGAGACATATTTATAGAATAATACTACTGTATTATGTATAGTGAGAAATTTAATTAATATTAAAACACTTTACAAAAACTCATTTTGAATTAGTCTTTTTTCTAAACCAAATAATAGGTATTGGATAGATCTGCTTAATTATAATACTGGAATTAGTATAAGCACTAAACCAAGTTATCATTGTTTACTTATAAACATTAGCTTCTGCCACTAGAAGGCATCTAATACAACTGCACTAAGTAATACTTTATTTACACCAAGTACAAAAAGAACAACAATATACTGTATTTTCCAGTTTGGGTACTTATGTAATATCTGGACTCCCGTTTTTCTTATGAGACTGCGTCCCCTCGCGGGGCTCGCTGCGCTCACCACGCTTCGGGCACGGTGGCTCGCTGCGCTCGCCACACTATATAAAATCAACTCCATGCGTAGTTGGATAGTAGGGGTATGAAAAAAAGGGGTGCATTTAACATGGGAGTCCAGATAATACATAAGTACCCCAGTTTGTAATAATTTGATACATATCCATAGTATAGTCAAGCTAAATGTTAAAATAATGGTTAATTTATGGTTATGGATAAAATTATGGTTATCTTCTCCACTTCTCCACTCTTTAAAAGGCTTGATACAGGTTATACCTGTTTCATATAGCGGTGTCTCTGAAATTTTCAGTTTGATTACATAGAACAAACATAACACATTGGAAATAAAAACTAGGAAAGGTCAGGGCCAAAGTAACAATGGGGCAGGTGGAGCCGCAGCTCCAGGCTTCTACATAAAAATAGGCCCGTCAACATGACAGCATGTGATTACTAGGCAGACACCAGCTGGCCACACGGTTGATCATTAATCATACAATATATATTAAAATTGCATTTCTATTTTACACATTTTTGCAATTGTTGTACTTTAATATATTTAGGGCACACTGGGCCTGTAGTTTATGCGTTGTACATGCCTGCATGGCATTGGCCTCACCTCCTCCACTTCTCATAATAGGCACTTGAACATTTCCAGCTCCAGACCCATCGGGCCCTTTGGATATGGAGGAACTGCGCAGTCAGGTTGGGATAGGATGGGGACGGGAAAGCAGGGTAGAGAGGTATAATGGATTGCATGTTATGTCTGGTAAAATTATGTGTATTCAGACTGCTAGTGCCTATACCAGTGTTGATGCTGTATGTGACAAACAACCAATATGGTTCTGATGTGAGACTGATCCTTATGTCTCACAGGAGAACCACCACAGTATCACTCTGGAGTGAAGTAGGAGAGGCGTGAGAGACTTCTTTAGGCAACCCTTTTTTACAGGGTTCTTAGCCTGGATCCTATGTTCCCTCTGTTGATTTGCTGGTGACCTGATGTGGGGCACCTGGTGGTCTCACATAAATGTTGAAGTGAGTGTAGTCATAAACGTTCAATAGTCAGTGTATGCGGGACACCCCTGACTCACTCATTGAAGAGATTTAAAATTGACCCCTTTGTTTTTCTGCTGCTTTTTTCAGTTGCATGATGGCATTTTAACTATGCCAACATTCTCATGCCAACATTATGATTGTCAACCTAGTATACCGCACCAAAACAAAATATGGTGGACCTTTCACCTTTCCCCGCAACAATGAACCTCTGTTTAGCAAAGTCATTGATGATGCTTACCTCCAGTCTACTCACACAAACTCCAAGCAGGCATGTTTTTGATGAACTGCTTTTGTTGGAACAGACTATGCAAACAGCTTTAACAAGAACTTGCTACAAGGGCTTGTCTACATACAGTATATTACAATAAATCATATGTATTAAGCCTGGAAGTGATAAAGTGATGGTAAAGTGTAAGGTGATAATGCAACAGGCAATCAACTCCAGTGGGTGTCTATTTTTCCAGATGTTCTTACTCTTTAAGCTTACTTTAGATTTTGATGCAATTGTTATGTAAGATACTGTAGAACTGGGCCTAAAGGAAAGAAAAATGATTAATTGCCAACATGCTCCCCAGTTATCCCAATGTGCCTCTGCTATGCCATCCAACATCACCACATGCTGCTGACTCCTCCCACCTATGTTTTCTCCTAATCTGACACATCTCTCATGGTTCTACCCCACAATCACTCTGTAAGAAAAGACATAACTGTAGAAAAACAGACTCATGCCAACATGCGCCCAGACATTCGTGCATGCCCCTGACATGCTGTCATCAAACATTCCTACATACAACTGTCATGCTAATGGACATCCCCACATATCCCTCCCATAACATCAAAATCTCCACATACCCTGGATATGCCACCAAATAACTTCACATGCCCTATAAATGCCATGCCATAAGACATCAACACATACCACTGACATGCCATCAGATATTCAACACATACCACTGACAAATGCATCATATATCCGTAAATGACATCATACTTCCTCAAATATTCCCTACATACCATCAGTCATTGCCACATGTTCATGAGATGCAATCAAACATCTCAAAATATTCCTAACATGTCATCAAACATCCCCACATGTCCCTGACATGCATCAGACATCCCCACATATCCCTTATATGCATCAGACATCCCCACATGCTCCTGAAAACAAATCAGACCGCCTACATCTCAGAATATTTACAAAAATAATAAAAAATATATATTTATTATATCACTGGTGTGTTAGAATGGTCTGACTTTAACTGGCCACACACTACTGGGATTTCTTTCAGCAGTGTATGGCCAGCCGATCACCTGTGAGCCGCCCGGGACCTTCTTAAGCGACAGGGCCACATGTGATCCATCACATGCGGTCCTTTAACTTGTAATGGATCGTATGTGACCACTGTTCCCAGAGGTCGGACCTGCATGCTGCGCATCGGACCTGAGGGAACATCACACTCACCTGATTTGGGCCGATTTCTTCGGCCCAAATCGAGGTACTGTATGGGGGCCTTTTAAGATCGCTTAAGATTCTAAGATACTATTGCTGTGTAAGGATCTCTAGAGCTAGGAATTATAGGTACTTGTGTACTTTCACGGCTCCCATCACATGCCATCGCATGCCATATGTAGTGGCATGCGATGCGATTTTCCCGTGTTTTTGTGCATTTTTTATAAAATCGCATGTCGGCGTGGAGTTGAGAATAGAAAGTGTGGCGAGCGCAGCGAGCCACCGAGCCCGAAGCGTGGCGAGGGGATGCGGATACCTTCACAGGTATCCGTGTCCCCTCGTGGGCTTCACAGGTATCCGCGTCCCCTCGCGGGGCTCGCTGCGCTCACCACGCTTCGGGCTCGGTGGCTCGCTGTGCTCGCCACACTTTCTATTCTCAACTCCACGCCGACGTGGATAGTGGGGGTATGAAAAGGTCGTGGGACACGTACCGCCGCCCCTCGCGGGCTCGCTGCGCTCGCCACGCTTCGGGTTGGCGTTGATAGTGGGGGTGGTACAGTGTGAAAAATGACATTTGGGGTGCATTTTACATGATGTCAACTCATGTCGATAATTTCAGTGAAAAATGACATCGCATCGCATCAGATCGCATGCGATTTCATGCGATCGCATGCGATGCGATGCGATTTTTCCCTGTACGATGCACATCGTGGGAGCCGTGAAAGTACACAAGTACCGAATTATATTCCTCTCACTAAATTGCAATATTTGTAATTGGCCAGATGTATGCTTCAAGTCCACATGTTAGCAGATTTCAAAACATGTAAGAAAATATAGTTTTGACTTTCCAAACCATTATTAGCTCCATAGTATCACATCTTGTTCCTTAATTTGTTCAAATTGAACAGAAAACACATGTGTAGTTGATGATCTCAATCAACTAAAAAGCTGATTGTATCATGTCACACATTCAAAAATGCTAATGATATAATTAGCACTTATATGCGGATGCCGATGTGTAACATTTAATGTGAAATGTAAAAAATAGATAAATGTGTCTTTGACTAATTAGATTATACATAGTACCAATGAATGTATGTCCCTTTTGTACTGTGTGACAACTACTTCATTATATGTTTTAATCACATTTAAATGTAAATTGAGGTTAACAAACCAAAAATTCACTATGAAGTCTAGATGTAGATATATGTAAGACAAATATTACAATATTATGATGTTTTTGTTTCTTTACATGTGTCTAAATTCCTGGACACCTGACATTCAAAATCTGGATTCACTAATCCTGCCTGGTATGTGGTAGAAGGCTTACATTAAGAGAAGCAGTAATAAATCAGATGATTAAGTTAAGTAGTAAAGAAAAAAAGGCCATGGGGCAAAACACAAGGCAGAGGAGGCAATTTCTCCCATATTAGGTGTTGCCCAAGCCACCATCCCAGCTTCGGAAATTATGCTCGGAAAGTCTAGAACATTTGTATATTTACAGAGACATTTTTCCTCTCCAAAGCCACATCTGGCATTTTGCTTTTGACTTAATCCCATTTATTCAATAAGATATTTACAAGTGCTTGGTCTACATAGCCTCTACATGATTTGTAAGAGTATGCACAAGTCCTACAGCAGATAAAGGATCTAATTAAGTGATGTACACAATGCCAATGTGTGTAATTTGGAAATTATTGGCACACTGTGCATGTACCCAGGATATATTGAGATTTCTTTGCAATTGCGATCGCAGTGAGAATATAATTGTAGCGTGATTGACAGGAAGTGACCATTTGTGGGTGGTAACTAGAGATGTGCAGGTCCGGATTTACCCGGATTTACCCGAATCTCAAAACGCGATCTTATTGGCTGTCCAGCTGTCCCATGTTTTGGAGCAAAAACATATGACAGCATATAGCCAATAAGATCCTGTTTTGATATCCGGGTAATTCCGGACCTGCACATCTCTAGTGGTAACGGAGCGTGGTGGCATAAATACATGTCATGGCTGTTTTTGGCACGATTCCGATGTCAGCTGCAAGAGAAACATGGTACCTACGTTGTTACTGCCACTTACAGTCTACATACAGTAGCCATAGGCCTACTCGAAGAGATGATATCCATCTAGGGCACATCTACAGTAGATCACATATAGGGCCTAATTCATTGCAAACCACATTTTTTCTCAAATGGACAAAACCATGCTGCACTGCAGGTGGGGCTGATGTCACATGTGCGGATAGAGATTTTAGATTTCTGTCTGGCAGCTTCACTTGCTACCATTAGCAGCTTCGTAAGCTAGAAAATTGCAATTCAGTTGCATTAACGTCCAAATCTGAATTAGGACAGTGTCATTTATTTGCATTTTACATTAGGGAAAAAATGCTGTTTCTTCCTTTGCTTTTAGTTTTTTCAAAATATTACAGTACTGTGTTTAGTTTTATCTTGCCCTCCAGTGGCAAATGCAGGATTTTCAAAAGGGGGTTTCCCCCAAAAATTGGTTACAAACCAGAAAAAAACTCTAAAATACACCATCAACCCCCCCCCCCCACACACACACACACATATACAGCAAAGGCAACAGTGACCATTGACACCCCACCACCACAGACAGCACAGGCATCATCACCCCCTCTCTCACCCCCAAAGACAGCAAATGCACCATAACCACCACCCCCACTCCCACATACAGCACAGACACCATCACCCCCTCTCACCCCTACATACAGCACAGACACCATTACCATTACCCCCCACAGACACCATCACCCCCTCTAACCCCCACACAAAGCACAGGCACCATTACCACCACTCCCACCCCCACAGACAGCACAGACACCATCACCCACCTCTCACCTCCACACAAAGCACAGGCACCATTACCAACCCCCACCCCCACAGACACCATCACCCCCTCTTACCCCCACACACAGCACAGGCACCATTACCAACCCCCACAGACACCATTACCCCCTCTTACCCCCAAACACAGTTGGGGTGAGGGTTCCCATTACACTCACCCCAACAGACAGCACATACGCCATCATCCTCAGCGATATCCCGGTGGCACAGACTTAAAAAGATGGGAGAAATCATCAGTGGCCAGGGGGGTTTCAAGGTACTTGGAAACCCCCCTTTCGTGCGCGCCTGCCCTCCTTGTTTACATGTGTTAATCTATAGTATAATTTGTATCAAATGTATTATGCAAAGTTTTATAAAACTCAACACCTATAAAAAAAGCTAAAAAAGTTACAAGTATTTTTTTTAACAGATCACATTAACAAAACACTGTTCATTGTAAGATTTGTAATTCAGTAATGTAGGAGACTTGGGCAAGAGAATTCTATGCAAGCTGATTCTGCTCTTCATAGCAACATTAGAATCCAAGTTATAGCTAATCAGGAACAATCATGAAAAGGAACAAGCCACATACCAAGACATGACAGGGGTGGGTAACGATAATTCTGCTACAAAGCTACAGTATAGAGCGGCTAAATTAGTTTTCATTTCATATTAGCATAATCTGAAACTATTTCATAAATGTTCACAAATACCTTGTTTAATAATTTACTGTATTATAAACTTTTATTTTGAATTAGTTAATTGAAACTCTCAGTGAATGGAGATGCATGTTTTAATAACGTTATGCCCAAGATAAGAAGAGTTTATACAACTGAGAGAATTCAGCATTTTCATTCTTATAAGGTCATGGTTGGGTCTGTAAAAACAAACTGTCCATGGCTCCCTGATTTGTGAAAATCCTTTGGTTAATGAGCAGTGAAGAACTTCGGTCTTTTCTAGTGTTTTGAGATTATTGAACCCCATTAAATAGAATAAGAAATACTGGGCCTTATTCTATTTCACTTGCTCCCCCCCCGCGTTCGCATGGAGAGTGCTGTTTTACTATCATTTCTGCACATGTGCATATGCTTGGTGCGAGCGGGCATGGTGAACAGCTAGTTTGCCAACCTGTTCGCACCTACCAGTGCGGGCGATGGGCTGCGCCCATGGGAACGCCCAGTGTTTCATGAGTGTTCCCATGAAAATGCTGGGCATTCCCATGGAGATTCAGCAGTGACACAGCTGCCAGGGGCGAACACCTGACATCGCCGGATGTCAGCTGCCCACCCTCTTCCCATACTGGGAGCACGCAAAGGTAAGACACCAGAGAGTGTCTTAGTTTTGGATGCTCCTTCCAAATCATTCGATGGTCAGTTGCCATTGAATGATTTGTCCACCCACCCAAAACTGAGAATGGATGTTTGTGCAAAACATCCATTCTCAGCCTGCAGTGAACTCGCCGAGCAATGGGGGGGGGGGGGGCGACGGTTGTGCACGCGGCAGACAGATTTAAATCCACACACAGCACTACGGAATTTGCAGTGTTGCACGTGGACTAAAATAAGGTTCACTGTTTCAGTACATGCACACTGGCATTCACTGCCAAATCCCTCTCTATTTGTATGTTTTATGTTCAGGTGCTAGACAGATGAGAATGCAACAGAAACATTTTTTTTCTGTGTTGGGTATACTGTATTGACAGCCATCATGTCCGCAACATGACCATAACATGTCAATATGATTAGAATGTTGACACAATTGTCATGTTGGTCCAGTGGTGACTCACCTTGTTCAACGCAACTCCACTGGTGTCTTCTGGGTCTTGTAGTAAAGTTGTGATGGCTTCTGACTGTGATGTAACTGTTCTAGCCAAAGCCGCACCTAGGCATTTTGGCGTTCTATCTATCTTGCTCCTGAGGAAGCCGGAGGTTATAAATGATCTGGGGAAAAGCATTGAGCTTTTTAATATACCACCTCTGAGATCACTGATGTGATCAATCGATAGTTTTTTTTTTTATTTTATATATTGTGTTTGCATTGTCTTAGTTATATTATATTGTTTTTTTTTTCCATTTTATATTATTAGAGTTAAATTATTTTTATCTATGAGAACCATCTAAAATTTACTACTTACAGCTAGCGCTAGCATACCCTTTCCTTTTTTGGCGTTCTATGCCAGAAATACAATCGGTGCCCCAGGGCCGGTGTAAGGCTTCTCAGCTCCCTAGGCAAAACTTTAACCCACTGCCCCCACCCCCCAAGGAGACTCCGAAAAATCATTGGCCCTTATAGGAAAAATAGAAAATGTAGCATGCTTAAGCTCGTTATGGCCTTGTTCATATAGATCAACGGTACTCTTTACCTAGAAGGGCGCCCGCGATTGAAATCGCTGGCGTCGGGGGTAAAAAATCGCGGGTAAATCGCGGGTACATTAAAAACGGGTGCCCGCGATGACCGCGATTTTCCCATAGGGATTAATGTTAAAAACGGTGATTGACCGCGATTTTAATGTTAAATGCCTCAATGCCCGCGATTTGGCCATAGGAATCAATGTTAAATGGGCCACAGAGCTCTAATAGTCACCGTGAACTCTGAAATGGCCCCCACAATTGTTAACGCCACCCCACGATCAATGTCAACCCGAAGCGTGGCGAGCACAGCGAGCCCGCGCGGGGCGGCGGTACGCGTCCTCCGACCTTTTCATGCCCTACTATCCACGTCGGCGTGGAGTTGAGAATAGAATAGTGTGGCGAGCGCAGCGAGCCACCGAGGCCCGAAGCGTGGCGAGCGCAGCGCGCCCAGCGAGGGGATGCCGATACCTTCACAGGTAAACGCGTCCCCTCGCGGGCTTCACAGGTGTCCGCTTTTCGCCACGGACACCTGTGAAGCCCGCGAGGGGACGCATATAAATGTGAAGGTATCCGCGTCCCCTCGCGGGGCTCGCTGCGCTCGCCACGCTTCGGGCCTCGGTGGCTCGCTGCGCTCGCCACACTATTCTATTCTCAACTCCACGCCGACGTGGATAGTAGGGCATGAAAAGGTCGGAGGACGCGTACCGCCGCCCCTCGCGGGTTTGCTGCGCTCGCCACGCTTCGGGATGACGTTGATCGTGGGGTGGCGTTAACAATTGTGGGGGCCATTTCAGAGTTCACGGTGACTATTAGGGCTCTGTGGCCCATTTAACATTGTTTCCTATGTAAAAATCGCGGGCATTGAGGCATTGAACACTAAAATCGGGTCCAATCTAATTTTTAACATTGGTCCCTATGGGAAATCGCGGCCATCGCGTCGCACCCGATTTTTAGTGCATCCGATGGTCGCGATGGTCGCGATGGGCGCCCTTCTAGGTAAAGAGTACCAGATCAACCACTGATTGTGTGTGGTATAGTTGGTTTATATAGTAGTGGCAGGCAAAATATATGTGATAAAGTTGCATTGCTTTAGTTATGTTAAACTGTGACATATACGGTACATTACAGAGTTGCACTATATATGAATGGCAGGCTGTGTGTGTATATATATATATATATATATATATATCAGCGATGCTTTGCATATATGTAGCAGTAATAGGCTGACCAGTGAGCTTGGGGCACTAGTGGGTGTTGAAACTGGTCTCTTTGTAGTTGTTCTCATTGAACTGCTGTGGGAGAAGTCAATGCCATCGGAGAGGCTGGGAGGAAGAGATATGTAGGTGTACACAGTAAAGGTATATAATATGTAGCTTTGTACACAGGGCATCCAAGCTTCAACCTGCAGGATTGAAAAGCTATATTCGGGACAAGAGACTCTATCTCTCAGTATTCAACCATATGGCCATGCCCCCAAAACTGGTGTCCAACCACAAAGTGAACTGTGGGCCTGTGGAGAGATTAGTATAGGAAAATAGAGTCAGCCTGTGAGAGTTCCCCTCTCATTAACATAGAAATATAAAATTTGTTGGCAGACAAGAACTATTCAGCCTATCTAGTCTGCCCTATTTTTTTAACCATATTGTTACCCTTAAACCCCTTTTTGATACTTATTTCTATGTAAGGATATCCTTATGTCTATACCATGCATGTTTAAATTGTTCTACTGTCTTAGCCTGTACCACCTCTGATGGGAGGCTATTCAACTTGTTCACTACCCTTTCTGTGAAGTACGTTTTCCTCAGATTTCCCTTGAACCTTCCTTCCCATTTCAGAGCATGTCCTCGTGTTCTAATACTTCCCTTCATTTGAAGAATGCTTCCCTCCTGGACCTTGTTAAAACCCTTGATATATTTGGAAGTTTCTATATTGTGCTCCCTTCCCCTTTTTTGCTCCAAACTATACATGTTAAGATTTTTTAGTCTTTCGGGTTAGTTTTGTGATGTAGGCCAAGCACCATTTTATTGTCCTTCTTTGTACCGTATCTAGTGTATTTATATCCTTCTGGATATATGGCCTCCAGAACTGGACACAGTACTCTAGATGAGGCCATACCAGTGATCTATACAGTTGCATTATTACTTTTTTCTTTCTGCTGCTAATTCCTCTCCTCTATAGTCTCCTGTATAGCTTACAGATGTTGTTAGTATTGGAGGCAATTGGATGTACAGTATGTGAGAAAAATGAAACAGGCAAAAATAAAAAGATCACTTTGTAATTGTTTTACTTAGATGAAAAGCTCCAAAGTGATTCATACTTGAGATTTCACTATAGTTTCACCACTGAGGGATTCCCTGCAAGGGTTCAGGAGATCTATTAGGGATCCCTTTAAAATCCCATAGGCTTCTCACCTGAAGCCTATGGTCCCCCTCAGAGATTTGCAATTAAATTAGTACTTGCAGTGACTTTTTGCTATGGGGGGCACATCAACTTTAAGGGGAGCCCTATGGGGCTTTGGGAAATTCATTAGTAACCCCTCTACCCTCTTCTCATAATTCCCTACCAGCCAGTTTGGTGTCACTTTGCTGATGTTGGTGAAGTGGTAGGGTCTTTTTTATGTGCATGCTTGTAGTGGACGGACAGGCTATGTCTATCATATCCTTTGTGGATATTTCTGTGTTCTGCCAGTCTGATTTTGAAAGGTGTAACTATTCGCCCTACATACTGTAGACTGCAGGGACATGAGGTATATCGCTCCCTTAGTGTGAAAAGTGAGTTTGTGTTTGATGCTGAACTTCTGATAGGTAACTGTGGATGCAAACTCTGTTGTTAGTGTATTTGTTGTGTATCCTGCATGCTTTGCACCTTACACAGTCTTCAGACTGGAGCCAGTCTCAAGTTTGGGTTAGGGGATAAAATTTGTAATTGGATTAAAAACTGGTTGCACAATCGGGGACAGAGAGTGGTGGTAAATGGCATACATTCCAGCTGGGGTAAGGTCCACAGTGGAGTCTCGCAAGTTTCAATATTGGGACCCCCTTTGTTTAATATATTTATTAATGATATTGAAAGTGACATAGTGAGTAAAATTGCAATATTTGCGGACAACACAAAATTGAGTAAGGATATTAACTCAGGAGAGAATGTGGAAACACTACAAAGTGACTTAAATAAACTGGAAAGGTGGAAAATGCAGTTTAACGTTGAAAAATGTAAAGTAATTCATTATGGGAACAAAAATGAACAAGCTACTTATAGGCTAAATGGAGTTATTATAGGGAATTCTGCTGCAGAGAAGGACTTGGGGGTCATCATAGATGAAAAATTGGGTAATAGTGCACACTGCTCAAGTGCAGCAGCAAAAGCAAACCGGAAACTGGCATGCATTAAAAGGGGAATGGATTCAAGGGATGCCAATGTGATAGTGCCTCTTTACAAGGCATTGGTGAGACCACACTTGGAATATTGTGTTCAGTTCTGGGCACCGCACCTTATAAAGGACATAAATGAATTGGAACAGGTACAGAGAAGGGCGATTAAGCTAGTTAAAGGTCTTGAATCACTAGAAGGGCGATTAAGCTAGTTAAAGGTCTTGAATCACTAGAATACAAATATAGGTTAACCAGGCTGAATATGTTTTCACTGGAGAAATGGAGGTTGAGTGGTGATATGATTAGTATGATCAAATACAGGATTGGGAATCATATGGAACTGGGAGATGATTTGTTTACTAACAGGCCTATACTTAGGACACGTGGGCATGTACTGAGGCTCGAGGAAAATAAATTCCATACTGAAGTAAGAAGAGGATTCTTTACCATTAGAGCAGTAACATTCTGGAACTCATTGCCAGTGGGGGTGATTACAGCAACTAGTGTTAATGAATTTAGATAAAAACTGGAAGCATTTTTGGCCACTAAGGGAATCCTATAGATATGACTTACTCAAGTCAGTAGTTACAAGTTAGATAAGTTGAACTCGATGGACTAACGTCTTAATTACTATGGTACTATGTTACTATTTTACATGTATAATGCTTGCAGGGGATGGCGATAGAAGCACCAGCCCCAGGCAGCCACCAGCCATTGGAAGGGGACGTACACGTATGAGACACTCATGCGCCCATTTCAATGGAGCTCCCCGCCACCTCATCACCGGTCCCCGTCGGTCTTGGCCCAGGGGAATACTACTCAGCCAATTGTGGTGGTGCCCACTCTCTGAATGGATGTAACTATTTACATCAAATTTTTTGTACAATGCTTCAGTCTCAATATTGTGCTCCTTTTTATTTATGTCCAGATCTAAAAACTCTACTCTTGTTTTACAGTAAGTCATGGTGAATACCAGATTCCTGTTGTTATTGTTCATGTGGGTTATAAATGATTTGAGTGATTCTTCAGTGCCCTTCAAGATGAAAAGGTCATCGTTGATGTATCTTCACCATAGGACTAAATTATCTTCAAAGCCATGCCCACGCCAAACTGCCTCCTCCTCCCACTTGCTCATAAACATGCTCATGTAGCTTGGAGTGATTCTGGTCCCCATGGTCGTGCCTGTTTGCTGTATGTAGTAATCCTATTTGAACTATGTATAGTTATGTGTAAGTAGGAGACTGTTAGCTTTTATGATGATATCTTTCTGCCTGGGGTGTATTGTTTTGTCGGTTTCTAGAAAAAAGCAGCACTTTCCAGACCCTGGCTGTGATTGATGATAGTATACAGTGAGGTTACATCACTATTGACTAACCACATGTTATCTTGCCATATGATGTCCTGTGAAGTTAGCAGTGTTATGTCATGTCTTTCAGATGTGATGGTTGCTTGTTGACTAGTGGCTGCAAAAACTGAGCAATATTCCGAGAGAGGTTGGATGTCAGAGAATTGATGTCTGAAATGATGGGTCTGCCTGGTGGTTGTATGGGGCTCCTTATGTATTTTAGGTAAATAGTAAAACACTGGGATGACTGGGTGGTGTGGGTATTGGAAATCAAATTCTTGTTTGCTGATTATCCCCAGGGATAAACCTTCTTGTAATAATAATTGCAATTCTTGTTCGAAGCCTTGGGTGGGGTTGCTTTTTAATTTGGAATATTTTTTTGTCCACTAGGATCCTAATTGATTCAGCAATGTAGGGTGACTTTTCAAGTATAACTATCCCCCACCCCCCTCATTCCTTGTCTGCTGGTTTAACTATTCTAAGAGAAAACAGCAAATTATTAGTGAAACCAGTGGACAAGGGTGGGGGAATAGTTCTACTTGACAAGTCATTGACAAGCCTTTATTGAGGGGTCCCCACGCCCCCAGGTACCTGAGCAGGGCTGATCAGCCACTGTTGTCATGCTTTGGCTGCTGTGACATGACACCGCTGTCTTTGGAGCCCTGTGCTGGTTATAAAAATATGGGCGACCTCTATTCTTTTGTCCATGGTATTTTTGTAACCAGGACGGGTCCAAAAGCCTTGTGCTGGTTGCTGAAATACAGGGAACCCCAAATGATTTCCCCCATGTATTTCTGTAACCAGCACCGGCTTATACTTGTGGGAGCGACCCCCCTTTTTAAACTCTATTTCATTTGTATTTTTAAACAGATAAGCATCGCACGGATCAGACTGATACGTGCAATGCTTAAGGCTTGTCTTTATTTGGCTGCCGGAAAACGCAGCAGCCAAATATGAAAGACTTCACCATCACAAAATATGAATCCTGAGAACTCGGCAGCTTAGTAAATTTGCTGAGTTCTCAGGCTGTATTTTAAGGCAAATAACAGACAAACCCGGTCATACCCATTTTTAATCTGGATCGGCTGTTAACTTGAAACTTAGTAAATTTCGCCTGGAAAACTCTTTGTCTCTCTTGTCTCTTTAAGTAAAGCAAAAAGCAAGTAACTTTTCAAAACCATGTTGCGCATGTAACTTGCAGACAGAGAGAGATTTGGGCAATGTAAGTTCATTCTAAAAAATAAATTGCACTGTAAAAGTAAAGCTATCTAACATTTGTGGGCTAAATGCAAAAGCCGCAAGCATTTACCCTGCAGAAAATATGTAAATGTATTTCTCCCCTTGCATAGCAACATGGTTAGTTCCAGACACAGTCACTTGCTTTTTTGGGATACGGTCACTAGGTCGACAAGGGCAAGGGCACCCTTAAGGTCGACATGACTGAAGTTCCACATGGGATTAGGTTGACAGGGACATTAGGTTGACACAAGCATTAGGTTGTCAAGGGCTAGGTTGACAGTCAAAGGGTGGACATGGGGATGCGGATCGGCATCACAAGCTGTATACACACGATGCTATATGTTCTATGTTTTCTACCGAATTTGACTATGTACTCAAAAACGGTAGCTCATATTGCACCGTGTGTATACACCTTAAAACTAATTTTATATTTTTAACCATTTGAATGTATTTTAGCCCTCCAAAGTTAGAATAGAAAAGCACAATACTTCTTTGATTTTAGTTTTATATGTATGAATAGCCTAAAAAAATAAAATAAAAAATAAGCCAAAGTGTTTTGGACCATTTTGGAGATGTATCATTATTGGATGTAAACTAAATTTCCTGTAATATTCAATGGATTAATACAATGGTTAATGCACATTAGAAAAAAAACATTGATGTTCTTAAAGCTTGAGACATTGTTTTCAGAGGAGATGTCACAGAGTTTCTATATGTCTTTGTAGTGTCATGTCTATCCACCAAAACATGAACTATATCTATGGTACATATCTACTGATAACTACAGAATTTGAAATCTTTAACAAAAAGAGCAGCCTCTTTAGAACATAAAAATGCCTTTATACCTGAAGGAGAAATATCTTGAGGATTGCTGGATATATTATGATAAATCAAATTTCTTTTTTTAGTTCAGAACACATACATATGAATTTATTTTTTCCAATAGGGTTATAGTGCAATATTGAACTACATATCATATATTTATAAGATATTTATTTATTATTTGTATAATAGGACTTTCATTTATTGCATTATTTTAACATGTCCAGAAAATTTAAGAGTTTGCTATTACAATTTTCATACCTACTGAGTAAAGGGTAACAATGTGTATCCTTTCCAGGAGTGGTAGAAGCTCTGTACCTATTAACAAAAATATTGGAATATTATCAGTTAAAATATGTTCAAGTTCAACACATATTTTTGTAAAGTATGCTTAACTTTTTGTTATGATTCACTGTGGCTAAAGCTTGAATCCTACGGACTTCCGGGAGGAGGTCACCAAGGGAAACTTGGAACCGAACAGAACGGAGCACTGAGCTGGAGTTTTCTGATGTCTTCTGGGTAGCCGCTTGTGTACGTTTTGGCATAAGCCCACAGAGCCCTCCAGCGAGCCTTCTTGCCTATAACAGCCCCTTTCCCGTAAGACTAGAAGCGTCTACAGGTACTGATATGCTGCCAGGGATTCAGTATTGAATCCCGGCGGTCGGGATCCCGGCGTTCAGAATCCCGACGCCGGAATCCCGACAGCCGAAATGCCGACAAGGGGGGACGTGGATCGCCCCCCCTTGCGGGCTCGCTGCGCTCGCCACGCAGCGGGCCCGGTGCCTCGCTACGCTCGGCACACTAATTTATTCTCCCTCCAGGGGTGTCGTGGACACCCCAGGAGGGAGAATGTGTCGGCATTTCGGCGGTCGGGATTCCGGCGTCGGGATTCTGAACGCCGGGATCCCGACCGCCTGGATTTTAACTGCATCCCGCTGCCAGGACTTACGTCGACAGAGGGCAGTGTGAGCTTAACCCTCTACGACGCGGACGTCTACCGGTGAGGAACTGAGTACAGGGAAACTAATACTAAAGGTACACAGGACCGGGTGCACGGGGTAGGTGCTCACGACAGTAGGTGGATGGACCACAAAAGGACGATACAAGTGAGTGGTGCGACTAAGGTGATTACAGGGGGAACCACAAAAATACAAGAGGAGAAAACTTTATATACAGAAGGGGTTCAAACCCCCGTCCCAATTCTGAATTTTACCACGCGGGTATCCGAGAGCTGGGATGCCACTGTAAATGGCCCAGCAGCAGTGGCGTAACTACAAATTTAGCTCCCCCCAGCTGAATATTTTGTGGTGCCCCCCCCCCACCACTATGTAACCTCCCAACAATACAGCACTGCATTACATGACTGCACTAAATCACTGTTATAGACCCACACTACATCCCAGCAATATACATACCCAAACTACCTTACTGCATTACCTCCCCACACTACATATTACCAACATACAACTTTGCTAACTCCACACGCTACACCTTACCCATATACTACTACACTACATCACTACGCTACCTCCCCACACTACACATCACTATGCTACACCAGTATACCACTAAACTACAGCACTATCTCAGCACTATATGCCTGGACCACAACCCACGCTATAAAACTATACACAAACCTGGCTTTGCCTCAGACCCCGAAGCCGCGTACCGTCAGAAAGTCAGCTCCCGGACACATCCCTGGACAACCACTGTCCACCTCCCACGACAAACTTTATGCTCCCGGAGGGTGCCCTGCCCGTTTTCCATGGCAGGCCTTCAGACACCTGAATGCTCCACTCGCGGCCGTCCCTCCTGTTCTCAACGGGACACTTCTTCTGTGGACACTTCTCCTTCAAGCTGACTCCTGAGTGTCACCTGCCCGCGGCCGCTTACCCAGCTCCCGGCATGCATGCCACCCACAGGCATCGCTCGTCTTCTGTGACTCCATTGAGTCACAGCAGGTGACTCCTATCCCGATCTGGAGACCACGGCTGCTGCTGCTCCAGTGAGTCACAGCAGGTGACTCCTATCCCGATCTGGAGACCACGGCTGCTGCTGCTCCTCCTATGCCGGGCTGGCATACCACTCTGACGGCATTTGAAATCTGGCGCTGGCCAAACCGCTGCTGATTGGCTGCTGTTATGAACACGATTGGCTCAGTCACAGCCGACGTCACTCATCATGGCTGCCTGGCGCCCGCTGCAATATATTGCTCTCAGACGCGTACGGTACGCGTTGTAATGGGTGAGTGGTCCTGCCCTGCTGAGTCCCCTAAATATCTATAACACAAATCCTGCGCCCCTGTGGGTCTGGCTCCCCCCCGCCACCGCGAGGGCTGCGGAGCGCTAGTTACGCCACTGCCCAGCAGTACAAAAATGACAGCAAGAAAAACAAACAAGACAAGGAGGAAGGATGTACTGGGAGATACGGCAGGTAACTGGTTAGCTAATAAGAAATGCCTGTGAAGAAGCACGGGTAACGAGACTCCACAAGGGGAACAGATATCACAGCAGAGGAGCCAGGACCAACCTAGAGCTAACTCTATATTCGATGTCTGCCTGTACTCCTAGTGAGGACTAGGTTCAATCACAGCCTGCAGGACCTGCCCCTAACATAAATTATCCCGCAGCTGTGTTTAAACTTTCCTGCCCGCCTGCGGCAGCCTGGTTTCCCCGTCACCTAGGAAACCGCTGCGGCAGCGGCGAGTACTGAGTGGGAGCGCATCACGGCTGCCTAGTGACGGCATCCGGAGGTTTGGGCCCGGAAGTGTGCTGGCGTCCCGGCTGCCTAGCAACAGCCTGGGCGCGCACACCGGGATCCGTCCGTCGTGCAGGCAGCTGGCACCACGGGTCCCAACACTTTTAATGTGCAAAGTAATATCTTTTTTTTAAATCTTCTATATTCTATAAGAATTAAAAACTCTCAGTTCATTCACTTTAGTAAAATTTAAGAATTGCAATTTGTTTGTGATTTGTAAACCATGCAATTTACTAATAGTAAAACTGTACATTAAAGTATTATTTAAAGCCACCAGATCTGAATCTGTAATTTTGAGTTTTGAAACATGGAAAGCATACTGTTTAATATACGAATGAAAATGGGGGGGGGGGGGGGGGCATCCATGTTGAACTTAATGAAAACAGCATGTGTTCAACTGCTAAGGCGCCCCCTCCACATTTTCACCTGAGGTCTCAAAAGTCAGTATTGGTTTGTGAGTTGTGGTGGGAGTAACCTGAAATTTAGCCGAGGGGAAGAGATACTTTGCCCCGGCCCTCCACCCACAGCCTGACCTTAACCCTTCCAACTAGTGCCTAACTTTGACTCCTGTACCCTGAAGCCTAACCTAAATGCCCCTTCTAAGTTCCTAAACCTAACCCTCCCTCCTCGCAGCCCAACCTTAACTCCCCACACAGCATAACTCTAGTATGACCTTAACATGCACCGAAATACTTAGCTTCTGGATGTCGGCTGTAGGGATGCCCAAGTTGGCATCCTTAACCATGGCTATTCCGTTGCTGGTGTTCTGACAGCCTTTATAAAATGGGTATTACAGACCTCCAGAGTGATTTTTAAATGTAAATGTAAAGTTCACCAGCAATACATTAACCTTTTTTTAGCAACATTATATCACCACCTGTTATTATGGAATCTTTGATCAATAAATCAATTTACATTTTAGAACATGCAATAAGAGATGTATTTAAATATACATCTAAAAGCAGTTTACATATGTTGACCTATGAGTTGGCGTGGGATCAGGCATTTTGTACATTTGAAGACTTTATTACTCATATAGATTTACACTGGCTGCTGTAGAACACATACTGTAAATGTATTTCACAATGTACTGTAGAAACTGACAAATACAGGGAGAAAATAAACTATTAATGTAAAACACACACAGAAGAAATGTAGTTGTCAGTCTGTATTTGAATGTCAAAAATGCGCATCACTCGCTCATAACTACAATTATAGGCTTTTTGAAAAGGCAGTTCTCTTGTGCACAATAATATTTACATGTACACATGACATTTAGCATGTAGAAACCATATGCATTCTGAAAGACTGACAGGCATTGACATCAGATGTCAATCACTTTATGTATATTTTTAGCAGAGTAGCAACATATGGTAATAGGTGACCTTTTCGTATATTTAAAATGCTGCGATACATAAAACACAAGCTGGTCCAGTAAAAGGTATGCAGTGATCACGGGTAATTGGACATTGGCCTATAAGTTTAGACTAAAGCTGCGCTTTAGGGGCTGCCCGCAGCTGCGCATAGAGAAGCATCCTGGAGGGAGGGAACACCTCCCAAAGAGACTGCCTTAAATGACAGGCAGGTCGGACTTGCAGCCCATAGGGCAAGGGAATGCATCTACTCCATGGGGTTATTCTGATTCACTCGGAAAGGCACAATCGCTCAAAATGGACAAAACCATAGACACTGCAGGTGGGGCTGATTTAACGTGTGCAGAGAGAGTTAGATTTGGGTGTTTCATTGTTTCTGTGCAGGGTAAATACTGGCTGCTTTATTTTTACACTGCAATATAGATATCAATTTGAAGTACAAACCCCACCCAAATCTAACTCTCTCTGCACATGTGACATCAGCCCCATCTGCAGTGCATATGGTTTGGTCCATTAGAGAGTGATTGTGCCTTTGCGAGTGAATCAGAATCACCCCCCCCCCCCCCATGTGTATTTACTTATTAGGAATGCCTTATGATGAGGTAATGCCTAGACTTAGGCATGCATCCTATATCCATTGCCAGATTTAAGGGAGGGGGGAGGGCACAGGGAATAATGTACCCCAGGCCCCTCTCTGTCAGGTGGCCCCCTGCAACTAGCTTCCATTATTTTGTCCCAATGTGTAAGTAGCATAGAGCCTGCTGGAGCCAATCATATACAGGTTGAGTATCCCATATCCAAAATGCTCGGGACCAGGAGAATTTTGGATAAAGGATTATTCCGTATTTCGGAAATATTTTAATATTTCAATGATGTATTTTGAAGTATCTTGCATGTATGCTGTAAAAACACATAAAATACACACAAATATATTTTATTACCACATAAAATACACACAAATATATTTTATTTGTTCAAAAAACAAGGTTTCAAAACATGAAACAAAATTTGTGTACTATATCAGATATTGAATTTGAATGCCAAGCAATCACTTTCTTGCACATATATAGTGCCAGTTACATATCATCACCAGTAGTGCTGTTACAAATGTCCCCAGTGAGTTTTTAGCAAAAAAAATATTTTTTTTTCACTTTCTGGAATGTATGGTTTTCGGAATAATTCGGATAACGGATACTCGGATACGGGATACTCAACCTGTATTAAGAGGGAAGTCCAGGAGCATTTTGTTCATACTGGAATAGGTCATGTTGGGAGGAATGCACAATCTTTTACACTCCTCCCCTTCACAAGGGCCCCAGGCCACCCCCAAGCCTTAATCTGGTCCTGCCCTTACTATCCTGGAAACTATCCATATAGTGGAGACTTACCTGAAGGTATATTTACCAAACGTTGATTTTTATTGATTTTTTTCAATTTCAGATCAATGAAAATGTATCTAAATTGATGTTGTATTTTACACATGTACTAACAGGCAATCTTTAATATACATTTTTAAATGTTATTAAGTGTGTGTTTTATCCCCTAAAACTTAACATCAGATATTTGATTAATTTAACAAATTTAAAGTTATTGTCGCTCTTTTGCAATTCACAATCTTTCTGAGCTACATTTGGCCTTCAGCAGGATCCTGAATCATGCTATGACTTTCCTAGTAGGCCTCAACCATTTTGTATACATCTTTGGATACAGAGCTCATAGCCATAACAACACAGTAGGTTATATCAATTGCAAGCTTCCCACATATTATAGGGGTTGTATTTTGTTTTGTTTTGTTCATGTAGAAATTGCAGGATATAGTGAATGCCCTTGTTACGCTTGCTCCTGACTCTCATATTGGGTCAGATGTATTAAGCCTGGGCAAGTAATAAAGTATTGATAAAGTGGAAGGTGATAATACACCAGCCAATCAACTCCTAACAGTCATTTTTCAAACACAGCTCATTGGCAGGTGCATTATCACCCTCCTCTTTATCACCGCTTTATTACCATTTTTTCACTTTACTAGGCTTAATACATCTGTTCCATTGTTACTAGAAATGTTTGCAGACCAACATGTTTTAGTATAAGGCATGAAAAGTGGTCCAGAGACGCTGTCCACTTTAATTCTTTCTCTGGGATTCTGATCCCTTTATGTGATGACTCTTGTTCTCCAAATATGGGAATACAGTAATATATGCTTATTATTTTTTATACAGTATGTCAAATCTGGACTTTAATAAAATGGCTGACTATCTTATCCTGTATAATGTACAGCGCTCTTTACTTCTGGCAGTGTGCATCTCAAAGGGCAGAAGTCATGATATAACAACTTCCAGTTTTAGCAATTTGATGGCAGGAGATGCAGGTAGTCTCTCTAAAAGATATTAACTGGATTGGGATAATGGATTCATCATATTCTCGTTTCTAATACCTTTTATGATGTTCTTTGGATTTAATTTATGCGCATGTGCAGGCTCTCTTGGCGAACGGACTCGGCAACTTACATGGTTACTGGCCTGTTCACACAGGGCAGTGCGGGCTGGTGGGTATGGGGTGGTAGGCTTGGGTCATGCCCATGGGAATGCCCAGCACTTCATGTGCATCACCATAAAATGTTGGGCATTCCCATGGGATTGTGGGTGGAAGGAGGTGTCCCGGGGGCAAGCGGCTTTTTGCCTTGTTTCTGTGATTAAGAGGGTGGTATCCCTTAGTACATACCAAGGCTGCCGTCCAGGGGTACAGGTGGTAGTGGTAATCTTGTTTTGTATGTTTTGGTACAAATTCTAAATCATGATCATGTTTTGGGTTAACAAAAAAAAACCTTAAATGTTTTGGGTTCCATTTTGATTTGGTTTTGTTCCTATATTGTTATTAGTATCAATTAAATAAATTTCCAGCCATTTCCAGTCAATATTTCCAACATCAACATACATTCACCTGAGTGAAATGGCACAAGGGAGGGATGTACAGTAGATTCGCTTTTTAAATCCGATTTCCGAACTAAAGGGACTCTGTTCACTTGGATCCCTAAAAGTGGTCCGAACTGGTAACCGGTTCTACTAGGATCTCCAAAGTTCAGTTCTTTAACCCCTTACCGACGCAGCCTGTTTTTGCCTTCCTGACAGAGCCCTTTTTTTCAAATCTGACATGTATCACTTAAGTGGGGATAACTTTTTTTTGCTTTTACTTATCCCAGTGATTTTGAGATTGTTTTCTCGTGACACATTGTACTTCAAGTTAGTGGTAAATTTTGGTCGATACAGTCTGTGTTTTTTTGTGAAAAATACCAAAATGTCGTAAAAAAATTGAAAATTTTTCAATTTGCAAAATGTTAAATTTTCTGCTTGTGAGACAAATAATCATACCACTCAAAATAGTTAATAACTAACATAGACCATATGTATACTTTATGTTTCCATCATTATTTCAACCTCCTTTTAATTTTTTTGGACACTAGGAGGCTTAAAATATGAATAGCAAATTCTCAAATTTTCAAGAAAATTTCAAACACTGATTTTTTTAGGGACCAGTTCAGTTCTGATGTGACTTTGAGGGACTTGTATGTGAGACACCCCCATAAATGATGCCATTTCAAAAACTGCACACCTCACAGTATTAAAAACAGCATTTTGGAAGTTTGTTAACCCTTTAGGTGTTTCACAGGAATTAAAACAAAGTGTAGGTGAAATTTCAAAATTTCATTTTTTGTAGCAGATTTTCAATTTTAATACATTTTACAGGAACACAGTAGATTTTACTAGAGAAATGTGACTAAAAATTGATTCCCCCAATTCTTTTGTTTTCATAAATATCCTATATGTGGCCCTAGTGTGCACGTTGACCAAACCACAGGCTTCATAATAGAAGGAGCACCTACTTGATTTTGGAGCCTCCTTTTTATGAGATTATTTTTTAGGCACCATGTAGGTTTCTAGGCACCATAAGATGCTAAAAGTTAGGAAACCCCCCCACAAGTGACCCCATTTTGCAAACTACACCCCTCAGGGAATTCATCTAGGGGTATAGTGTACATTTCAAACCCCCAGGGGTTTCACCAATTGTGGTACAACTGGGCTGTGAAAATGAAAAATTAAATTTTTTACACAAAAATGCAGTTCTGGCTCAAACTTTTTCATTTTCACAAGGAATGAAGGAGACAAAGCACCCCAAAATCTGTGCCCCAATTTCTCCCAAGTACGGCAATGCCTCATATGTGACAAAAAAATACCATTTGGGTGCATGGCAGGACTCAGAAGGGAAGGAGTGATATTTGGATTTTGCAGCACAGATTCTGGTGGAATGAATGGTGGGTGCTATGTCGCATTAGCAAGACCCCCGAAGCACCAATACAGTGGAACCCCCCCACAAGTGACCCCATTTTGCAAACTACAACCCTCAGGGAATTCATCTAGGGGTATAGTGTACATTTCAAACTCCCAGGGGTTTCACCAATTGTGGTACAACTGGGCTGTGAAAATGAAAAATTACATTTTTTACACAAAAATGCAGTTCTGGCTCAAAATTTTTCATTTTCACAAGGAATGAAGGAGACAAAGCACCCCAAAATCTGTGCCCCAATTTCTCCCGAGTACGGCAATGCCTCATATGTGACCAAAAAATACCATTTGGGTGCATGGCAGGACTCAGAAGGGAAGGAGTGATATTTGGATTTTGCAGCACACATTCTGGTGGAATGAATGGTGGGTGCTATGTCGCATTAGCAAGACCCCCGAAGCACCAATACAGTGGAACCCCCCCACAAGTGACCCCATTTTGTAAACTACACCCCTCAGGGAATTCATCTAGGGGTATAGTGTACATTTCAAACCCCCAGGGGTTTCACCAATTGTGGTACAACTGGGCTGTGAAAATGAAAAATTAAATTTTTTACACAAAAATGCAGTTCTGGCTCAAAATTTTTCATTTTCACAAGGAATGAAGGAGACAAAGCACCCCAAAATCTGTGCCCCAATTTCTCCCGAGTACGGCAATGCCTCATATGTGACCAAAAAATACCATTTGGGTGCATGGCAGGACTCAGAAGGGAAGGAGTGATTTTTGGATTTTGCAGCACACATTCTGGTGGAATGAATGGTGGGTGCTATGTTGCATTAGCAAGACCCCCGAAGCACCAATACAGTGGAACCCCCCCACAAGTGACACCATTTTGCAAACTACACCCCTCAGGGAATTCATCTAGGGGTATAGTGTACATTTCAAACCCCCAGGGGTTTCACCAATTGTGGTACAACTGGGCTGTGAAAATGAAAAATTACATTTTTTACACAAAAATGCAGTTCTGGCTCAAACTTTTTCATTTTCACAAGGAATGAAGGAGACAAAGCACCCCAAAATCTGTGCCCCAATTTCTCCCGAGTACGGCAATGCCTCATATGTGACCAAAAAATACCATTTGGGTGCATGGCAGGACTCAGAAGGGAAGGAGTGATATTTGGATTTTGCAGCACAGATTCTGGTGGAATGAATGGTGGGTGCTATGTCGCATTAGCAAGACCCCCGAAGCACCAATACAGTGGAACCCCCCCACAAGTGACCCCATTTTGCAAACTACACCCCTCAGGGAATTCATCTAGGGGTATAGTGTACATTTCAAACCCCCAGGGGTTTCACCAATTGTGGTACAACTGGGCTGTGAAAATGAAAAATTACATTTTTTACACAAAAATGCAGTTCTGGCTCAAAATTTTTCATTTTCACAAGGAATGAAGGAGACAAAGCACCCCAAAATCTGTGCCCCAATTTCTCCCGAGTACGGCAATGCCTCATATGTGACCAAAAAATACCATTTGGGTGCATGGCAGGACTCAGAAGGGAAGGAGTGATATTTGGATTTTGCAGCACAGATTCTGGTGGAATGAATGGTGGGTGCTATGTCGCATTAGCAAGACCCCCGAAGCACCAATACAGTGGAACCCCCCCACAAGTGACCCCATTTTGCAAACTACAACCCTCAGGGAATTCATCTAGGGGTATAGTGTACATTTCAAACTCCCAGGGGTTTCACCAATTGTGGTACAACTGGGCTGTGAAAATGAAAAATTACATTTTTTACACAAAAATGCAGTTCTGGCTCAAAATTTTTCATTTTCACAAGGAATGAAGGAGACAAAGCACCCCAAAATCTGTGCCCCAATTTCTCCCGAGTACGGCAATGCCTCATATGTGACCAAAAAATACCATTTGGGTGCATGGCAGGACTCAGAAGGGAAGGAGTGATATTTGGATTTTGCAGCACACATTCTGGTGGAATGAATGGTGGGTGCTATGTCGCATTAGCAAGACCCCCGAAGCACCAATACAGTGGAACCCCCCACAAGTGACCCCATTTTGCAAACTACACCCCTCAGGGAATTCATCTAGGGGTATAGTGTACATTTCAAACCCCCAGGGGTTTCACCAATTTTGGTACAACTGGGCTGTGAAAATGAAAAATTACATTTTTTTACACAAAAATGCAGTTCTGGCTAAAAATTTTTCATTTTCACAAGGAATGAAGGAGACAAAGCACCCCAAAATCTGTTCCCCAATTTCTCCTGAGTACGGCAATGCCTCATATGTGACCAAAAAATGGCAGGACTCAGAAGGGAAGGAGTGATATTTGGATTTTGCAGCACAGATTCTGGTGGAATGAATGGTGGGTGCTATGTCGCATTAGCAAGACCCCCGAAGCACCAATACAGTGGAACCCCCCACAAGTGACCCCATTTTGCAAACTACACCCCTCAGGGAATTAATCTAGGGGTATAGTGTACATTTCAAACCCCCAGGGGTTTCACCAATTTTGGTACAACTGGGCTGTGAAAATGAAAAATTACATTTTTTTTACACAAAAATGCAGTTCTGGCTCAAAATTTTTCATTTTCACAAGGAATGAAGGAGACAAAGCACCCCAAAATCTGTGCCCAAATTTCTCCCGAGTACGGCAATGCCTCATATGTGACCAAAAAATGGCAGGACTCAGAAGGGAAGGAGTGATATTTGGATTTTGCAGCACAGATTCTGGTGGAATGAATGGTGGGTGCTATGTCGCATTAGCAAGACCCCCGAAGCACCAATACAGTGGAACTTCCCCACAAGTGACCCCATTTTGCAAACTACACCCCTCAGGGAATTCATCTAGGGGTATAGTGTACATTTCAAACCCCCAGGGGTTTCACCAATTTTGGTACAACTGGGCTGTGAAAATGAAAAATTACATTTTTTTACACAAAAATGCAGTTCTGGCTCAAAATTTCTCATTTTCACAAGGAATGAAGGAGACAAAGACCCCTAAAATCTGTGCCCCAATTTCTCCCGAGTACGGCAATGCCTCATATGTGACCAAAAAATACCATTTGGATGCATGGCAGGACTCAGAAGGGAAGGAGTGATATTTGGATTTTGCAGCACACATTCTGGTGGAATGAATGGTGGGTGCTATGTCGCATTAGCAAGACCCCCGAAGCATGGTGAAATGATGAACCTAATAATCCATAGATGTGTGGTATATTTTAAAGCACTCCTTCATACATAGGCCGGGTTTGTCGGGGCAAGTTTCACAGTGGAAAATAGTTTGCTTTCGTATTCCCTTTTTATAGCAAACTTTGCACCTTTTTTGTGTCCTGCCCTTTTTTCCAGTGGAGGGGATTTCGTTAGGAAAATGCTGCCCTGATACAATACGGGGGCCAGTACTAGAAGTACTGGGGCCAGTACTAGAAGTACTGGGGCCCTCTGCCTGCTGGTTCCCAAATATTAGGCCCTTTATGACTTCCTCTTGAAAGTGCATAAATGTCCCCATCTGGCTGGTAGAACGGAATAGTACGTAAGCGTTATACAGTGCCATCTGGATGATATACACGGCCAGCTTCTTATACCATATTTTTGTTTTCCGCAGGGCACTGTACGGCTTCAGTACCTGATCTGAAAGATCCACTCCGCCCATGTACTTATTGTAATCTAGGATACAAATAGGTTTTGAGGTGTGGGTACTGGTACCTCGTACAGGGACGGAGGTGGTACTGTCTCCGTGAATTGTTGTCAGTATAAGGACATCCCTCTTGTCCTTATATTTGACCAACAACATATTTTCGGTGCATATTCCCCTGCTTTCACCCTTTCTCAGTAATTGGGCAACGTGCGTTTTTGGGAGGCCTCTTTGGTTCTTGCGCACAGAACCGCAAGCTGCTGTACCTCTTGAACCAAGGGCCTTAAACAGGGGGATGCTGGTGTAAAAGCTATCCACATAGAGGTGATAACCCTTATCCAGGAAGGGGTGCACTAAATCCCAGACAATCTTTCCACTAACACCTACGAGGGAGGGGGGGCATTCTGGCGGTTCAATTCTTGTGTCCTTCCCTTCATATACCCTAAACCTGTGGGTGTACCCTGAGGTACTTTCGCACAGCTTATACATTTTTATGCCATACCTTGCCCTCTTATTGGGAAGGTACTGGCGGAATTTAACCCTTCCTTTAAAATGTATAAGTGACTCGTCTACACAAATTAATTTTTGGGGGATGTACATCTCAGCAAATTTGGCGCTGAAATGATCAATGAGCGGCCTGACTTTGAATAGCCGGTCAAAGGTGGGATCATCTCTGGGTGGGCACTGTGCATTATCGTTGTAATGCAAAAATTCAAGGATCGTCTCAAAACGAGTCCGGGTCATGGCCATACGATGAAGTGGGGTGCTGTACAGAACATCTGTACTCCAATATTGCCTAATTTCTGGCTTTTTAACTATGCCCATATGTAACACCAGACCCCAAAACGTCATCATCTCTACTGCATCTACAGGGGTCCACCTAGCAAATGATGACGTGGGGTTTTGGGCAATAAACTGCTGGGCATATAAATTACTTTGGTCCACCATTAAATTTATAAAATCATCAGAGAAAAAGACTTTGAAAAAGTCAATTTCTTTGAGGCCTGTAGTATCAAATTGGATTCCTGGGTTGGCCAAAAACTCAGGAACCTGGGGCTCAAAATTGTCTGGTGGTGGGGTCCATACGAGATCAATCATTGGGGGGGGGGTCTCAGCTGCTCTACGGGGGCATCTTTGAGGGGGTCCCTCATCACTAGAGGAGGAAGAGGAGTTCAAGACGAATGCAAATTCATCGCTTTCTTCACTGGCTGTGTCAATAAGGGCATATGCCTCCTCCGCTGAAAACAGTCTTTGCGATGATTGGGACATTTTTATTATTTTTGTGTAGGCGTGTATAGTGTAGGGGGGGGTACAAACTTTATTTCAACACGGGGGGTATGTAGTGTGTATGTAGTGCTTTAACACGTGTAAGTTAAAAGAAAAAAAAAAGCTCCTGCGCCAAAAATTGAGCACAGATGTTGGTCAGTAACGTCCGTCACTGATCAGCGCTCAGCGGGCACAGGACACCCACAAAAGCACCGTGGGTGTAAAAATTTTTTTTAAAAAAGACTCCACAGCACCCTCCAAAAAAAAAATTAAAAAAAACTTCTGATGAGTCAAAGACAACAGGAATTTGATCAAAAAAAAAAAAATTAGATAAAAAATGCTGATCAGTGATGTACGTCACTGATCAGCGCTCAGCGGGCACAGGACACCCACAAAAGCACCGTGGGTGTAAAAAAATTTTTTTAAAAAAGACTCCACAGCACCCTCCAAAAAAAATAAATAAAAAAAAATGCTGATGAGTCAAAGACAACAGGAATTTGATCCAAAAAAAAAAAATTAGATCAAAAATGCTGATCAGTGATGTACGTCACTGATCAGCGCTCAGCGGGCACAGGACACCCACAAAATCACCGTGGGTGTAAAAATTTTTTTTTTAAAAACCCCCACAGCACCCTCAAAAGAAAACAACTGCTGATCAGTGATGCAACACTGATTAGCAGTGAGGGGCAGCAGGCACACAACTGTGGGTGCAACCTGACAGGGTATATATATATAAAAAAAAAAAAACCCTGCACCCCAAAAAAAATGCTGATCAGTTAGTTTACACTGATCAGCACAAAAGGGGGGCAGCAGGGGGCAGCAGATACAAAATTATATCACACAATTTAAATCTCTGACACAATGTCCGGCAATGTCATATGTCCGCCCCCTTCACGTGTGTCACGGCCGCATTACCATACGTACGCCCAGCGTTTTCATGGGAACGCCCATGAAACGCAAGGGCGTATGCATATGTTAATGAGGCCAAACAGCCCTTCACGCCCCTCTCCTCCCCCTGTTCGTAGTGTAAACAATTCATGCGGAATTTGGACGTATGTCCCTTTCGCACATGCGCAGATATGCCTCTGCACATGCGCAGACACAAAACATCGGCGGAACGAACGCACGCGGACATATCCGCACCAACCAGAATAAGGGCCTAAATTATGTATGGATCAATCTCTGGTATTGTAGATATATTTTGAAAAGAAACAAAGAAAGCAAAATGTGCCAGTCTACATTGGGTATATAATAACCATGAAATTTTGCATCATTATATAGATAATACATAGGTTGAACTTAATGGACTTATTTTTTGTTTAACCTATACAACTATGTAACTTTGTTACTATATAGATGTCAGTTGGTTTAAATAAATTGCAGGTGGGCAAAATATTATAAAGTACAGTGTACAGATATATACAGTAGTGTACTAACTATGTATATAGTACAGTAGATCCTGGATTGGAGTTGTAGCTCCCATTATATATATATATATATATATATATATATATATATATATATATATATATATATATATATATATACTGTATTTGCTGGCGTATAAGACTACTTTTTTCCCCTGAAAAACATGCCTCCAAGTGGGAGGGTCGTCTTATACGCTGGGTGCACTTATATAACAAACTCTATATTTTGAGTGGAAATGTTGGGGGGTCGTCTTATACGCCCAGTCGTCTTATAAGCCGGCAAATACGGTATATATATATGTCTAATTAGCGTTTACCTGTGGCTTCACTCACGTGAATGCCTGCTATTGCTCACTGGAACTCATTTTACCTGCAGCTGCAACTGCTCCGGGTTTGCAATTTTCTAATTCGCACCCTACTACATGTGTTATTTCTATACTTAATGTAATGGTAAAACATCTGGATAAGATTTATAGTGTGCAATTTTTCTGGCACAGTCAAGATTGCATTTTTAACAGCAAAACGCATGCTATTACATGCGCAAAATCACACCCTATTACATTTGGCCCTTCATCTTCATTTGGAAAATCAAATGATAAGAAAGTGCCAGAGAGCTCAGGTAGGTAAATTTGGATCGTATTAATATTGTCCTTCAAATAGTTAGCAATAAAACATCTGGTGGGTTTAGCGAAGGAGTGATAAAAAGTGATTTAACCCCTTCAGTGGTGGGTTTCTTTTGGGAGCGCTCCCCACTGGGTGAGTTTTTTTATGGGGAGCGCTCCCTTAAAAAAAACCCCACCACTGCATCCCTGGGTCTGGGCAGCGACACTGAACCATCAATCAGCCGCTGCCCGGCCCTGCACCCCGGCTCCCCGTCCATGCTGCGACCTGGCTTGTCATAAGCCGGCGCTGCAGGCTGTAATGTAAGATCCATGGGCGCGGTGAGGAGGAGGGAGCTGGGCAGCACTGAAGCTGCCTGAGTTCAGTGATGAACTCAGCATCACTGCCCAGTGCTAGTCACTGGCAATCACGAGAATTTTCCAGACTTGCCAGCCTGGGCATTAAGGCATAGCTCGGAAAATTCTCGTGCTTACCAGTGAAGGGGTTAAAGTTATAAATTATCAAATCGCTTGGGGTTAGAGGTTTGAGCATATATGAGAGATTGTAAATATGTTTGTTTTGCAGTTTCCAATGCATTACGATAAGACTGGTAAATATTCTTATATTTTGAGCTAGTCAATAGGAAAACAAGATTTCCACCAATGATATTTTACTTAACATGAGAGTTTTTGAAGGGTACTTTTTATTTTAGTGTGTCACTGTTTAAATCTAGGTCTATGTGAAGTGTAACGGGTATCTGAAGCCACTTTATTGGGAGTTGTTTCTAAAGTCAGTTTCAGGTGTATTATACCCCTTTCACATCGCAACTAATTACTGGGTACAAGCCGGTTTCTTACCGAGTGCCGCAAATGGGTTGCAACATGGCAATAAAAACCGGTAACAAAGCACAGTTCTTACCGGTTTGTTGCCGTGTTGCTGTGCTGTGAGCCAAGCGACACGTTTCCCTTTCACACTATGGAGGAGGCAGCGCGGATGAGAACATCCCGAAATGCACTGGGACTGAACCATTTAAAAGTCCCGGTGCAACCCTACATTTTGCGATTTGAAAGCAGTATTAGAAGAGAAGTGGCGGTTAGAGGGAGTAGTTTGGAGACTTGAGCAGTTTGTGGACTTTCAATAGGAATATTAAAATCACCAATTATTATGGTGGATCTGCCAGAAGAAGTGAGTCAGGTAGCAAAATGTTCCAGAAATTATTTAGATTTTCCAGGTAGGCCACAAATAGCAGCAACATGCAGATATAAAGGGGTGAAAATTCTGACAGACTGTACGTCAAATTATGTAAATATGAGTAATGGAACCTGTGGTAGGACTGTATATGGAAAGAATTGGGAAAGTTACATCGCAACTCCACCTTCTTCATGATTACCATGCCTAGAGGTGTGTATTTTAAGTGGAGACTGATATGTGAAATTTCTGCAAGGGATGCCGTGTCTGAACATGAGAGCCATGTTTATGGTCTAGCCAGGTTGAGGTTTATTGAGATAAAGAAGTCATGGATGGATGTTAAATTGTTGCAAACACAGTGTGCATTCCATAAGACACAATTTGGTGACTTTGAGCATATTACGTTACAGGAAGCATTAACTACTTAACAAAATAGTAAATGTAAGATTTTTTATTGAAAATAAACAAATATAAAACTGTAAAAGATACAGGTATAAACAATGGAATTTTTTTTATAGTTGAGAAGTGCCCCTCTTATTAAACTGTCTTCACGATGTTCTAATGGAAGGTCTTAATATTAATTTCTGATGCGTCTTAAAAATATTTGCCTCAGGATGTTTGTGACAGATGATAGAGCTTTTTTTTATAATAGAATACCATCATAATATTTATGGATATTCACTCATATGTCATGAACATGTATCTTGCATTTCCTTTCCCAATTAGTAGCAAATTGTGAAAAATGATGCCTTGCTAAAAATCTGTTTTATTTATATAACATAATAGAGTAAAGGAGCGCCCCATTGCACAAAACATCTCTAGGTTACTGTTATTATTTCCAAATATACAATTTTTCCTTTTTATTCATTTTTGCATCAATGTTTATTTTTTTTAATACCAACTTTTATGTTAAGAGGGACTGAGTGCAGAAAAGTGGTGGTGTTAGGATCGATGCATACAGTGATTCACATCACCCAGTTTACATAAGAACCAAAACAACTGACATGCTCATTACATCAGTATTGAAAAACTGATAACAGCTATTTGTATATAGTACTTGTAAGCCCGCTTGAAGCAAAAGCTTCGAAAGCTTGTCTGCTACAGTACATTCTGGTGGAAATTGACTAAGCAAAATACGGTAGGAATTGGCGTATTCGTATTCAGTCGTATTCAGGGACGTATTCGTATTTTTGTAATTTACTAATGTGAAATAAGGTTAGTATTTTGAATTTTACGACCGTAACAACCTTTTGTATTCGTATTTTTACAAAAATATGAATTAATACGCCATTGAAAGAATACACCTTGAATTTTACTTTACTCCTATGTAATTTTGAAATTTACTATCAAGTCTTATTTCAAAATATGAACATATACTAGGCGTATTCTAGTAAAAGTTGTAAAAAGAATCTCCCAAAAAAATACACCTTAATTTGAAGGTGTATTTCACAAAATCAGACTTTTAATGTGTATACAAGGCGTACTCTACTACAAGTTGTGAAAAAATTGTCCCAAAACTTACGACTCCATAAGACATCGCAAAATACGAACCTCAAAAATACGACACCTTTGTAAATAATGCTCTGGAATACGAATGTGTAAATTAAATACTTCACCGGTAACAGTCGTATTCAGTCGTATACAAAATACGAATACCACTGAGACATAGTCATATTCTTAGTAAATTTCGCCCTCTGTGTTTGTGCATGTGTGAGGAAGAGATGTAGTTTCACTCTCTGCCAGTGATGGCAGTGTTTCGGAGACTCACGGACACTAGACATAAATATATAGATGATATTCCAGTGTAAAAATAAGAATCTTTCCTACATTGGCCAGAAACCAAGACTAGGGGATACATTTACTAAATGTCAGTTTTGGTTATTAAAACAAAAAATAATAATGAGAATGACAGATATTAGAAGTGTAAAAAACAACTATTTGTCATAGGATTCCTGCTTTAATTGAAACCCAATATCAAATGTCAATTTTTTCAGCTCTAAATACAGTCAGTTTTGAATGTTCAGTTCAATTTTGACAGCAACTAGATATTATGGCCAAATTAGGGTCAGATTAAAGTTTGTATGTGTCCCAAGGCAGAAAACTTGTTGGGACCCCCACTAAGACAACTAACAATAAGATATGCTTATGATGTTATGATTTTTTTTAAAGTACTGTATAATGTGTAAATGCTCTAAGCACCTCACATGTACTGTATTGCCCCCAGTTCACATTATGCCACATAGAAACCCCACAGTGTTCCCACATTGGGGATGTAGCCATAGGCGTGCGCACAGGGGGTGCCAGAGGTGCACAGGCACCTCCTAATGACAGGCACCCCCTGCCCCGCACGATTGCAGACACCTCCTGGCAGCAGCAGTGATATGCGGCTCGGCCGGGCTGGATGGTGACCAGTGCTGTGGCCGGCTACCGCCGGCCACCACAGGTGGAACTACAGGGGGATGAAACAGACGTGCGGGTGCCGGGCGGGGTTGTTCCTCCCCTCAGTCGGCAATAGCAACTGGCAGCCAATCGCGACGCTGCCTGTTGCTGAATGGGGGGGCGGGCCAGAAGTCACTGCTCAGACACGAGGGATCTGAGCAGTGAGAAGCTTCAAGAGTGGCAGTGCTGTCGGGAGCAGCAAATCCAAGTCAGCGCCACAGTTATAGTAAGTTAAGGGGAGGGGGGCATAGAAATATCAGAACATATAATATAACAGAAGAACTAAGTTATCTACGGAAAGGAGGGGGGTGCAAAATTTCAATAACAGATCCACAAGGAGGGGGTTGTTGAATAGTAATAAAACTACACGGAGGTGCCTGAGCAGGATACAGCCTAGAATGCAGGGTCCTGGGAGGGAGCAGCATTTGGCTACTCTCCGCCGTCCACCTGTCTGGTGCCTGCGCTGAGCTGCTCACACTGGCACTGACGAACATTTGAAATATGGCACCTGTCTGCCAGCCTGTCAGAGCTCAAGGATCGCCAGCCAAAGCTAGCAATTGGCTGCTAGACCGCAAACTCTGACTCATGAGCCAGGTCCATATTTCAAATGTCCGTCAGTGCTGGTATGAGGTGCTCAGCCACACAGGAGCTGAGCGCACACCACACAGGGCTGGGACGGTGAGCGCTCTTCTTCCCTCTTTTCTCCTCTCCTGCACTAATATGTGAAATCTGTAAGGGGCCCTACTGGGGGAATTATGTGTAATGGTCATTACTGGATGTATTATATGTAATGGGCATTATGTGTGTGGCATAGTGTGTAATGGGCATCACAGTATGTGGCATAATGTGTAATGGGCATAACAGTATGAGGCGTAATGTGTAATGGGCATCACGGTGTGAGGTGCAATGTGTAGTGGGCATCACAGTGTGTGGCACAATGTGTAATGGGCATCAGTGTGTGGCATAATATGTAATGGACATCACAGTGTTCGGCATAATGTGTAATGGGCATCATGGTGTGAGGCATAATGTATAATGGGCATCATGGTGTGTGGCACAATGTGTAATGGGCATCACAGTGTGAGGCATTATGGTGTAAATTTTGGGCGCGTGCCTTCGGCACGCACTGTACCTGTTATTAATATTTTAGAAAAATTTGTCAAGCCCTGGCATAATGTGCAATGGGCATTATGGTTTGTGGCATTATGTGGAATGGGCATTATATGTTATGGGCATTATGTGTAATGGGCATTACAGTGGAAATTTTTGCAGCGCGTCCCTTTTTGCACACTGTCCCTGTTTCTAATATGTGTGGGACGGAGATGATTCATTCTGAATTGCATATACATAAATAAGTCACCTTCTATTTAGTTTGCATTGATGGACACCCACATTAGGCTGTGATGGACATGCCCCTCCAATGGTGCACCCCCTAAGAAAATGGGCTGCGCACGCCTATGGATGTAGCATTGTGGGGCATTGGGGCAAAAAGCAGGATTTCTAGGGATGCTAATTAGCTTGTAATAAACCTATTCCAAATTAAGTGCAGTTTTGGTAATATGTCAAAAATATGCATGCCCAATGATCATGGTAATTCACTTTCTGGTTTGATGAATGATCCATAGACACAGATTCACATATCAAAATTGTTAGGAAAATCATCTGCATCTGTACATTTGCGGCAGATCCCTTCTGCCCCTTATACTGTATGAAGTGGCCGATTGCCAGGCTTTGGAAAATATTTTCCTTGGCAACTAAGACTCCTTCATGTTTATTTATGGGGTACAGTCACCTACATTACTATGTGAGTTCTATTTTGCTTTACATTTTTCAAGCACCACCACTTTGGTACTTATCTACAATTTCCAAACTCTGCGCTGCAGGTGGGGCAGATGTAACATGTGCAGAGAGAGTTAGATTTGGGTGAGTTATTTTGTTTCTGTGCAGGGTAAATATTGGCTGCTTTATCCTTAAGCTGCAATTTATATTTCCGTTTGAACACACCTCACTCAAATCTAGCCTATGCAAAAAGTGCAGGTCTGAATCAGGAGCAAAGTACCAACAAACTCTCTCCTGTCATTTTTCAAACCCAGCCTATACCATGGCAGTTAATAACTTTTAGTTTGCAATTTATCTCTATCCACTTTATTTCTCTCCAAGGCTTAGGACATAGGGGGTGATTCTGATCTAATTGTTTCTGATCTAATTCACGTTCGTACAGGGGAGTGAAGTTTCACAACTGCATATGCGCATGTGCAGCCACATTGTGCGAGTGGCCATGGCAAATTAAATATTCGCCGTCAGCTTGCACACAGCAGTGCGGATGGGGGGCGTGGGGCGGTGGGTTGTGGTCGCACCCATGGGAATGCCCAACATTTCATGGGCGTTCCCATGAATATGCTAGGCGTTCCCTTGGATTTTGCCTATGATATGGGTGTGGGGGCGGGCAGCTTATTTAAGAGGATGTCAGCTGCCCGCTTGCTTCCCATACAGGGACCCGCAGATCTAAAACACAAGAGAGGTGTCTTAGATTTGCGAGCACTGTAGAAATCATTCGATGGTCGAATGATTTTGGCCCCGCACGCAAGCTACGAATGGATGGTTATGCTAAACATCTATTCGCATGCGTGCAGAGAAATCTGCGTGCAACCATTTTCGCCCGGAGGGCAACAGCCTTTCAAATCTTTTGCGCAACCACCATCCTTCCGGGACTTCCCTGGCATCTTCTGTCTTCAGAGTACTTGCTCACTCCTTCTTCACTGTAGTCTACCACCCCATCCTCGTGCTGGCTAATATTAGCCAATGCAAGGGGGCGGGGCAATAACACAGCGGACCATGATTGGGAGGGTCAGTGGCCGCCTGTGGGTATGGGCGGCACTTATTCAGCAACTGGGCGGAGTCAGCAAGTAAGCCCCATCTCTGCCCTGTCATTGTGTGTGCTTCTTCTTTTTTTTTTTTTTGCAACCATCCATGAACATTTACCCATAAAGTTTAACAATAACGTTTTTTTTTTTGTTGAGAAAATGAACCTTGTTTTGAAAACATATACAAATTATGGTTACTATTTCTGTATAAAACATTCCAATTGTATGTAAAGCAGTATGGCTGTTTTCAACATGCTTTAATGCAACATTATACAGCAGTAGTGCTCTGTTGATAATCAGTGCCTACGTGCATTCTTAAAAATAGCTTGCCTCTTGTATGATGCAGGAGGCCAACATTTGATGAGCAGTTCCAGGTGTATGAACGTCCGCATCTTCCAAATGAAAAGGTCATGGCAACAGTTGCTACTATCAGATTCCTGACAGTTTCTGCCATGTGATGTCTGATATTGTTCTGGAGGAATAAGCTGCTGATCTCATGCATCCAGCCAGCAATTCTGACATGACAAATAATATTTGCTGATAATGATTACGACGTTAGTCTGAATCTGTTATCTAGAGTCTCAATTTTATTTTTCGCTCTGTTTAAAATTCACTATTTAATGCACTATAAATTTAGAAGAAAATAATATGTGTTAACTCCGGATATAGGTAATGGTTAGGAAAATCTGGGTTTATGTAAAGATACATAATAAGGCATTTAAATCAGCATTTAAACTATGCCTTTTATGTATCAGTTACAACAATATTTTATTTGTGCAAGTAAATTCTTGGAAATAAATGTGATTAGCATAAACATGACATAACATTAATATGTTATAGCAGGTAAGATGCTTTAATTACATATTAAATGGCTCATTCCACATTGTCTATGATATTGATATATCTATTGATATTGAAGTATAAGCTTGCCTAATTATTTTAGCTACCCTCATTAGTTACACCTTGTGGCGTTCACATGGGAAAGAGGCAGTGGCGTAACTAAGTTTTGGGCGCCCCCCCCCCCCCCGCCGTTAGGGGGGGGCGCCCCCCCCCGCCGCCGCCCCGCCAAGCACCCCCAATCCCCCGCCGCCCATGCAAACCCCCCAATCCCCCGCCGCCCATGCAGACCCCCCCCCAATCCCCTGCAGCCTTACCTATCGCGCTGGTCCCGGCGGCTCCGTTCTTCTTCTGCTGAGGACCACCACAAAATGGCCACCCCCATACAGCAGACAGTTTCAGAGAACTGTGTGCTATATGGGGGCGGCCATTTTGTGGTGGTCCTCAGCAGAATAACGGAGCCGCCGGGACCAGCGAGATAGGTAAGTCTGCGGGGGATTGGGGGGGGGGGTGTAACTATAGCACCGCAGCCCCCTGCGCCACCCACATGCACAGCGCCCCCCCCCCCCCCGCGGTGGCGGGGGCTGCGGTGCTATAGTTACGCCGCTGGAAAGAGGGCACTTCTTCCTGGCTCTTCTCTTCTAGCCAGAATCCAGAAGCTGGAGGAGAAGCCAGTAATTCAGGTGCCATCTAGACAGACGCTTTGTCCTGCTTGCACTCCGCTCCCAGGCCCACATGTCGGTGCACTGCACCGCAAAGTATCCTTCACTGTGCTTCCTTGGAACAAGGAGTCCTTCTGGTGTGTGGACCACCTCCTCCCCTGCAGCCTATACTGAAGGCAGAGTAGCTGCTATCCCTGTGCACTTTCCATCTGGTGCACTGATACAAGGAGCAGCTACTGTACACGACAATTGTTCTATGACATACCTCTTTTCCAGACCCCATTGGAAGCAGGAGTCCTAGGAACACAAGCTGTTCCCCAAAGTAGGAAGGCATCTCTCCCTGGGCCTTATTTTGGTTCATTCTTTCTGACAAAATCCTTCTTAGATGGACAAAACCATGTGCACTGCAGGGGGGGGCAGATGTAACATGTGCAGAGAGGATTAGATTTGGGTGAGTAATTTTGTTTCTGTGCAGGGAAAATACTGACTGCTTTATTTTTACACTGCAATATAGATCTCACTTTGAAGTAAAACCCCACCCAAATCTAATTCTCTCTGCACAAGTAACACCTGCCCCACCTGCAGTGCACATGGTTTTCCCCATCTAAGAAGGATTTTGTCAGAAAGAATGAACCAAAATAAGGCCCCACGTCCCTTAAATCATTATTTCCGCTGGAGCAATAAGGAGGGCAAAATGCTAGCATCTGTAGACAAAAGTCAACGACCCCTTACACATGTTCCTCGCAACATATCTGATAGATGGTTATTGACCATGGCATCTGACATAGCCGTCACCTTCCTTAACTACTACACCCTGTACGTTACCTCGTAATTTTTTTGTTTGCTATGTACGGTGCTGCGGACACTTTGCGGCGCCTTATAAATAACCGTACTACTACTACTAGGTATTATACAGCGCCACCTGGGAATGGATCTTGTGCTGAAAGCTTGTCCTCCGGTATTGTCCCAATTCGAAAATGGAGCTTTGAAATTCAGTCTACCGTAAGTAAATTGTCCAAAAGCAAAGCTCCTGGACCCAGTGGACTGAATGCAGACTATTATAAGCTTTTATCCCCGCATTTGACACTCCACCTTTAATCATTATTTAATTATTTTCTGTCAGGCAACCCTTCTCCACCAGATTTTAACCAAGCCAGGATTATTAGTTTACTTAAACCTGATAAAGATCCCACCCTTGTTACTTCATATCATCCAATTTCCTTTTTGAACCATGACCTTCAATTATTGACTACTATTATAGCACATTGTTTGCAATTAATTCTGCCAAAAATGTTACACCCCTCCCAGACAGGTCGATCCTTCGTACACAAGTTATTGCAGCATTAATGCAGTCTTCACTATTCTCTGAGGGTAATATGCTTCTTTTTAGCTGCGATGCGGATAAAGCATTCAACCGGGTTTCCTGGTCTTTTATGCTTTGAGTGCTACATATACAGAATTTTGGGGTGGAATTTATAACATTGGTTTGTAAGTTGTATTTCTCCCCCAAAGCCTATCTCACGATTAATGGTTTAAACACTTCTTCCTTAACCCTATATAGAGGCACCCGACAGGGTTGCCCTTTATCTCCCTTACTTTTCAATTTAGCAGAAGATCCCCTGATAAGGCAGGGCAAAATAGGACATCATATCTTGAAAGTGTCAACTTATGCTGACGACCTGCTTCTATATTTTCAGAATTCACATAAAGCTTTCCCAGCTATGTTACAATTTTTTTCTGATTTTTAAAAGGTTTCTGGCTTTTTGAATAATTATTCTAAAAATAAAGCACTAGCTTTGCATAGGAATACTACTTTATGGGCAAACTCCTCCCTAACATATAAGAAATTGGTTTGTGCTGCGTTCTGTCCCTATGGGCCTTATTCTAGTTCACACTTTCTGACAAATTCCTTCTTAGATGGATAAAACCATGTGCACTGCAGGTGGGGCAGATGTTACTTGTGCAGAGAGAATTAGATTTAGGTGGGGTTTTACTTCAAAGTGAGATCTATATTGCAGTGTAAAAATAAAGCAGTCAGTATTTACCCTGCACAGAAACAAAATACCTCACCCAAATCTAATTCTCTCTGCACATTTTACATCTGCAGTGCACATGGTTTTGTCAATCTAAGAAGGATTTTGTCAGAAAGAGTGAACTAGAATAAGGCCTTATGTGTCTAGTTTGTTTGTCCAAACTTATTTACTGGATCTATATAATTATTTTCTGACACAAATGTGAGTTTCAACAATTTTACTCATTAAAAAGTGATTTGTTGCATACACGGGTGCAATTAACAATCAGCAGTATTCTGCAATAGGGAGCAGTCCTATTACTTGCAGACATAGACACCGTATCCCCAACTTTGCGCACCCGGCTCTCAGCCTGTCTTGCCAAATATGGGGGTGGGGAGGGGGGGGGGGGGGGCTCCTGATCTGCCCGAAATAGATGAAGCAAGTCCAACTATTTTCCTTTTGGGAAAAGAATAGGTAGTCTATTTATAGTCTATTGGATGTATCTGAGTGCGGCGTGTTGGTTTTTGGAGGAGGGGGTAGATGGTGCAGCTTAGGGTGTGCCAGTACTCGCTTGTACCTGTTGCCGTCAGATCGCCGCTTGCGTGTGTTGACACAGCACTCTGTGATCACGGCTTGCCTTCACCGGTACTGCGTTCACAGGGGATGGGATCCACTTCGCCCTGGCCAAGTAGTTGGCATGTGCGCTGTGTCCCACCAGCCTGCCTGGGATCCCTCCTGCCTCTCTCCGTTCCCAACCTCCTACTTACCCTATCATCACGATTGGTCCGTCTCTCATGCAACTTCCGTTTCTGGCTCCCGTTCAGTCTTGTGGTCTTCTGGGCTGTCACCGTTGTGGGTGAGGGTACGCTGGCTTTGGATCAGTTTCAGTGGATGTGCTACAATGCATTTCAGCTCAATGGAGCCTTCTTCAAGGAGTTCAAAACACATCCAATAGATACATCCAATAGACTATGAAAAGACTACCTATTCTTTTCCCAAAAGGAAAATAATTGGACTTGCTTCATGTATTTCGGGCACTTCAGGATACACCCCCCCCCCCCTACTATGGCATTGTCTACTGTTATCGTGCATGGGCAGGTGCCATCTTGTAAAGATCATTTCTTTCCCTAGATTATTGTATGCCATACAAATGCTATAAAAGAAATTGAGGTGGATGCTCTGTGCACAATTGGAGCTGCACTTCTTACAATGTATTGCGTGTCACCTAACACGTCAGACAGGAGAATAGTACAATGAGAGAAAAAAGAGAAAAGATTGTCTTCTTTTTTTGGCGCACAGAAAAGAGGATAGAGTAGTTCAAGTGTTGTTATAATATTTTTATAAAATGTAGCTTTTAATTTAAATTAAAAGCTAAATTTTATAAAAATATTATGACAACACTTGAACTACTCTATCCTCTTTTCTGTGTGCCAAAAAAAAGAAGACAATCTTTTCTCTTTTTTCTCTTTTGCCTATAAATCCATTGTCTTTGGCTGCACCCCCACAGAGATCATATACAAATTGTATAATACTGTCTCAATTGGGGCCCAATTGGGTGCTGTAGCACCAACCTGTGCAGACTTTCCAAATTCCCCTTCCCCTTTTTTTTTGACTAGAATAGTACAATGAGTAGTTATACAAAATGAAAAAAAAGCTTAAAGTCTTATATAGGCTTTTTCTGTACCGAGCCAACCAGGAAATTCTTCCAATGATTCTGGGATTGTTGGTTCAAGAAATATATATATATATACCCTTACGAAAACCCAGGACCTCCTGGTTGAAACGGCTGTTGGGTCAGCTGTCCGTACTGTTTGTTTAAACATGCTTTACCTGTAAATACAGAGTACCTTTCTTCATCTACAAAATGAGTGCTGGGCCTTCTTTGCTTTATCTGCCTGCTACATGGATTGGGTGAGTGTGAAATTTATTAAACCCTGTATGGACCCTGCACCTATTGGATTCCACACAGTGAGTGCCTTCCTGTGTATATATATATATATATATATATATATATATATATATATGGGAACAAAGTACAGTGCGCAGTAGGGTAATTCAATGTCCCAGTATAAATACCAGTCCTTTAGTGATCCAATGAAAATGGATGACGGTGGGTTAATCCTCCACACACAAAAGTTCACAGCACTTTTGGCTTTTAAAGCCGGCAGCTCCACACAATTAATGAACCAAAAGGTTCTTCCTGGATCCAACAGGTGGTTTGTATCTGAAAAGATATGGTGGGCGCTCCAATAGTGCAAAATTATCGCTGGTACAAAAGTATATTTATTTAAAAATCACATAAAAACACAGGGATGGGTGACGTACCACAGACGGCGGCAAACAAATAGCCGCAATTCAGACAGCATACAAATCACAAGTTGGAGTAGTTACACTCTCTCCTGGCTCCACGGTCACGCTTTGACGCTAGGCCAAGCCCCTACCGGTTTCGTCTCGGAGGACTTCGTCAGAGGGCTGGCCTAGCGTCAGGCAGACTCCTCTTAAATTCTATATGCACAGGTGTTGCTCATTACATCAGCCTTTACCTCTATTACACCATTTGCAGCCTAAGTACAAAACACTGACATAATGCATGTTTCAAAAGGCAACTATTTTTCACATGAAATAACTGATACATATAAAGATGCATAAACTGATGGAATAAAAAACAATTTCCTTTTGCAGGTAGAATAGCAAAAGAGAAGATTATATTCTCTGACTGAATACAACACTGTGTATGATCGGTATATAGTAAAAACAGAACTGGATCTTCTTAATAGAACAGACTCATATACATATATTAAAGTGTACATATCATCATGGAAAAGATCACATTCTAGAACCAATGTGAATCTCCCTCCATGAACAATTCTTATTTAAAAAGCTTAATCTAAACCACATTGGTTTCTGCTAAAAAGGCATTTTTGATAGACAGAACAGTGTAAACGATAAAATTTTCATACAACCATCGATGAAAAATCGATATATATCGTTTTCAACAACATAAAATCATATCAAAATAAAACAATCCAAAAATCGTACGATGTAAACCCAATATATAAATGGGAAATTGATGCAAAAAATGAGAAGAGAAAGAAGACGCAATATATAATAGAATATGCAATAAAATATTCCGAAATTCATGAGTCCCAATTTATCTCGGCGGGACATAACACTGACGTAATTATTTAGCAGAAAATATTTCATAAAAGGGGGTACTCCCATGTATTATGCTATACACGTACATAATTTTGTAGGACAATAATACACTGATAACATAATTATCGATATATTCAAAACTGCATCTTGGAGATTTTTTGAGAAAATTTCTCAGGGGATGTTTTATGTTAGAATGTCGATCCCAGTTATCATATCATAATAAACATGGGCCATGGAGTTTAATCTACATTTATATTCATATCATCTGAGAAATGGTGTTATCTCCATCCCTTCGTTTAATCCGGTTGGACACAGTGTGTCTAGGGCATATATCCAATATGATTCTTTCTTCAACAGTACGTTCTCTCTATCTCCCCCCCTGATATCCAACGTAACATGTTCTAATCCTATGAACCTCATTCCTGTTGGATCGCTTGCTTGGCACTTCTTAAAGTGTCTAGGGACACTGTGGGTTGTTAATCCATTTTTGATGTTACGATAGTGCTCCAAGATGCGAATTTTGAGCATTCGTTTTGTCTGCCCCACGTATTTCTTCCCACATGGGCAGACTAGAAGATATACCACGTGGGTTGTTAAACAGTTCATGAAACCCTTCAAGCACATTTCTTTTTTGTTTTTCCCTTCAATTTTCTTAATTCCTTTTAAACAGTGAGAACACATTTTACATTTACCACAGGGAAAAAAACCCTGTGGTGATGATAGTAACGGTGTTGTACTTAATCTAGGTTCCAGCTGTAAAAGGCTGGGTGCTAGACGACTCTTTGGGGTACTTGCTCGTCTAAAGATAATTTCGGGTCTATCTCCCACTATCTCTTGTAGATAGGGATCCATTTTTATTATGGACCAATGTTTGGTCAGTACCCGTCTTATTTCATCACTCTTGGTATTATATGTTGTGATAAAGGGACAGACAAGATCTTTATTTCTCTCATTCTTCGGCTTATATTTTAACAAATCCTTCCTATCCAGGTCTCTACATTTATTTATAGCTTGTTGGATAAGGTTCTCAGGATATCCCTTTTCCCTAAAGCGGATACAATATGTGTTCACCTGTTTTTCAAATAGCTCCAGACTGCTGCAGTTGCGGCGTAGCCGCAGCAGTTGAGAGTAAGGCAAGTTACTTTTCCATTTGTTAAGGTGACAACTCCCGTAGTCCAAATAATTGTTGGAGTCTACAGCTTTGAAAAAGGTGGAAGTTTCAATGTCAAACTCGTTGGTGTCTTGATTCTCGAGGACATTGATGTTGAGATCTAAATAATTTACGGTATTTGATTCAAACTTATAGGTGAATGACAAATTGTATGTATTATTGTGCATGTATTTCACAAAATCTGTGAATTGTTCCTGTGTGCCCGACCACACTAGGATCAAGTCATCGATATACCGCTTATACAGGGTTATCAGATGACTGTATGGATTGTTGTCATATACATGTTCACATTCCCATTCACCTAAATATAAATTCGCGAACCCAGGGGCACAAACTGTCCCCATTGCCGTCCCGCATTGCTGGAGATAATACACACCTAGGAATGTGAAATAATTAAATTTGAGCACAAACCTCAAACAATTGATAATAAATCGCTTTTTTTCCTCAACCAAGGTGGAATCTCTGGATAATACATTGTAAACACATTCTAGACCTTTGTCGTGGGGGATCGATGTATACAAAGAATCTATGTCAATCGTCCCCCAACTGGCATTTTTATTCCACTTAATTTCCTCCACCATTTTGAGGACAGCTGTGGAATCCTTGACATAGGATCTCAGGTTTGGTACATATTTGTTAAGATGGAAATCGACCCACTCCGATACTCTCGAAGTTAATGAATCCACCCCGGACACAATTGGACGTCCGGGGGGCGCTGTTTTATTTTTATGTATTTTCGGTAATTGATATATTGTCGCCACCCTAGGTTTATTGTTTAACATGTATTCAAACTCGTCTTTGCATATACATTTTTCTGCTAGTCCTCTATTTAATAAATCTTTTAATTCATCTAAAAACTCTAACGTGGGGTCTTTTGGCAGAATCCTATAAGATAATGGATCGGACAGTAACCTGAGCATCTCTTTGATGTAACTGTCTCTGTCCATTATTACTAGACCTCCTCCTTTGTCTGCTTGTTTGTATACTACATTTGTATTTGCTAGGAGTTCTTTTAATGCTTTATTTTCGTGTGGAGATAAATTAAACTCGTTTATTTTTAATTGATCATGGATTTTTTCCAGGTCTTTTTTGACCAGTTGAAAGAACAAATCGACATTTGGTCCCCTGGATTCCACCGGGTAAAATGTGCTACGTTTTTTTAAACCTGTTTTATTTATTGGATCAATTGAGGGGGTTCCTATTTCTGTGATCTCTTTTTTATTTTTTGTAAAATGCCGCTTTAATGTCAACTTCCTTATATATAGGTTTAAGTCGACATAAAGCTCAAATTTGTTGGGTTTTGCTGCAGGGGCGAAAGAAAGCCCTTTCTGTAATAATTTTACTTGTTGTGCAGTCAATGTTATACTTGAAAGATTAAAAATACCTTTAGGCTCAATGTTCTCTAATTCAGGGTTCTTTTCTTGAACGTGGGTATTTTTTCCCCCTCTCTTGCCCCTTCGTCCCGATTTCTTTTGCCCCATCGTTGTGGGTTCTGGACCTCCGGGGTTGGTTTGAACATTGGACCTTGGCGCTGATCTAAAAAATTACTGGTACCTGAAACGGATTGTAAAGGTTGAAATCTATTTTGTAGTGCAGGAGATCTTGGCTCCTGAACTGGATTTCTTCTCCATGCTTTTTCCCTATTTACCTTTGTCCATTTTAACGGGGTCTGCTGTTTAGGATATATTGCATCGTTCTGTCTATCTTCCCATTTTTTAACCCACTTTTGTCTTATCGGTTTGTAGGAGGATCTATTTTGTCTTAATTCGTTACGTTTTTTAAACCATGTTCTAGTTTGTTTGGTGTCATAGTCCTCCTTATCTCTTTTAAATTTTTTTACTTTTATTTGTATTACATCACTCTCTACTTTAATTATTTTTTCACTAATGTACACTTTAAATTCTGCTACCTCTGTAGGGTTTTTATTCTCTAGTTTAGCTTCTAGGTTTGCGATGTTGTTTTCAATTTCTTTTTGATTTTTCTTTTTTTCGCAAATAATTAAACGCATGAGTTTCAGGGAGCTTTCATCAAGAATTCTATACCATTCTTCTAAAAATTTTTCATTGTTTTGTCCGAATGAAGGTTCTTTAACCAAGCGTAAACCTCTCGGTACACGTGCGCATTTAACATAATTTTCAATGGTTTCTATATCCCACCAGTTGCGCATTTCTTTGATTAATTGATATTCAAGGTCAGAGTATACATCACTATCCCCTTCTATAACAGGCTCAATGGTGTCGGATGACACGCTCTCATCTGAAAAGACATTTATCTGTTGAGCCCTTTTTTCTCTAAGGTCTAAAAACCTGGACATGTTACCCCCGCAGCTCTGTTACAATACTGGATAAAAGAACAAGAAATGGGAACAAAGTACAGTGCGCAGTAGGGTAATTCAATGTCCCAGTATAAATACCAGTCCTTTAGTGATCCAATGAAAATGGATGACGGTGGGTTAATCCTCCACACACAAAAGTTCACAGCACTTTTGGCTTTTAAAGCCGGCAGCTCCACACAATTAATGAACCAAAAGGTTCTTCCTGGATCCAACAGGTGGTTTGTATCTGAAAAGATATGGTGGGCGCTCCAATAGTGCAAAATTATCGCTGGTACAAAAGTATATTTATTTAAAAATCACATAAAAACACAGGGATGGGTGACGTACCACAGACGGCGGCAAACAAATAGCCGCAATTCAGACAGCATACAAATCACAAGTTGGAGTAGTTACACTCTCTCCTGGCTCCACGGTCACGCTTTGACGCTAGGCCAAGCCCCTACCGGTTTCGTCTCGGAGGACTTCGTCAGAGGGCTGGCCTAGCGTCAGGCAGACTCCTCTTAAATTCTATATGCACAGGTGTTGCTCATTACATCAGCCTTTACCTCTATTACACCATTTGCAGCCTAAGTACAAAACACTGACATAATGCATGTTTCAAAAGGCAACTATTTTTCACATGAAATAACTGATACATATAAAGATGCATAAACTGATGGAATAAAAAACAATTTCCTTTTGCAGGTAGAATAGCAAAAGAGAAGATTATATTCTCTGACTGAATACAACACTGTGTATGATCGGTATATAGTAAAAACAGAACTGGATCTTCTTAATAGAACAGACTCATATACATATATTAAAGTGTACATATCATCATGGAAAAGATCACATTCTAGAACCAATGTGAATCTCCCTCCATGAACAATTCTTATTTAAAAAGCTTAATCTAAACCACATTGGTTTCTGCTAAAAAGGCATTTTTGATAGACAGAACAGTGTAAACGATAAAATTTTCATACAACCATCGATGAAAAATCGATATATATCGTTTTCAACAACATAAAATCATATCAAAATAAAACAATCCAAAAATCGTACGATGTAAACCCAATATATAAATGGGAAATTGATGCAAAAAATGAGAAGAGAAAGAAGACGCAATATATAATAGAATATGCAATAAAATATTCCGAAATTCATGAGTCCCAATTTATCTCGGCGGGACATAACACTGACGTAATTATTTAGCAGAAAATATTTCATAAAAGGGGGTACTCCCATGTATTATGCTATACACGTACATAATTTTGTAGGACAATAATACACTGATAACATAATTATCGATATATTCAAAACTGCATCTTGGAGATTTTTTGAGAAAATTTCTCAGGGGATGTTTTATGTTAGAATGTCGATCCCAGTTATCATATCATAATAAACATGGGCCATGGAGTTTAATCTACATTTATATTCATATCATCTGAGAAATGGTGTTATCTCCATCCCTTCGTTTAATCCGGTTGGACACAGTGTGTCTAGGGCATATATCCAATATGATTCTTTCTTCAACAGTACGTTCTCTCTATCTCCCCCCCTGATATCCAACGTAACATGTTCTAATCCTATGAACCTCATTCCTGTTGGATCGCTTGCTTGGCACTTCTTAAAGTGTCTAGGGACACTGTGGGTTGTTAATCCATTTTTGATGTTACGATAGTGCTCCAAGATGCGAATTTTGAGCATTCGTTTTGTCTGCCCCACGTATTTCTTCCCACATGGGCAGACTAGAAGATATACCACGTGGGTTGTTAAACAGTTCATGAAACCCTTCAAGCACATTTCTTTTTTGTTTTTCCCTTCAATTTTCTTAATTCCTTTTAAACAGTGAGAACACATTTTACATTTACCACAGGGAAAAAAACCCTGTGGTGATGATAGTAACGGTGTTGTACTTAATCTAGGTTCCAGCTGTAAAAGGCTGGGTGCTAGACGACTCTTTAGGGTACTTGCTCGTCTAAAGATAATTTCGGGTCTATCTCCCACTATCTCTTGTAGATAGGGATCCATTTTTATTATGGACCAATGTTTGGTCAGTACCCGTCTTATTTCATCACTCTTGGTATTATATGTTGTGATAAAGGGACAGACAAGATCTTTATTTCTCTCATTCTTCGGCTTATATTTTAACAAATCCTTCCTATCCAGGTCTCTACATTTATTTATAGCTTGTTGGATAAGGTTCTCAGGATATCCCTTTTCCCTAAAGCGGATACAATATGTGTTCACCTGTTTTTCAAATAGCTCCAGACTGCTGCAGTTGCGGCGTAGCCGCAGCAGTTGAGAGTAAGGCAAGTTACTTTTCCATTTGTTAAGGTGACAACTCCCGTAGTCCAAATAATTGTTGGAGTCTACAGCTTTGAAAAAGGTGGAAGTTTCAATGTCAAACTCGTTGGTGTCTTGATTCTCGAGGACATTGATGTTGAGATCTAAATAATTTACGGTATTTGATTCAAACTTATAGGTGAATGACAAATTGTATGTATTATTGTGCATGTATTTCACAAAATCTGTGAATTGTTCCTGTGTGCCCGACCACACTAGGATCAAGTCATCGATATACCGCTTATACAGGGTTATCAGATGACTGTATGGATTGTTGTCATATACATGTTCACATTCCCATTCACCTAAATATAAATTCGCGAACCCAGGGGCACAAACTGTCCCCATTGCCGTCCCGCATTGCTGGAGATAATACACACCTAGGAATGTGAAATAATTAAATTTGAGCACAAACCTCAAACAATTGATAATAAATCGCTTTTTTTCCTCAACCAAGGTGGAATCTCTGGATAATACATTGTAAACACATTCTAGACCTTTGTCGTGGGGGATCGATGTATACAAAGAATCTATGTCAATCGTCCCCCAACTGGCATTTTTATTCCACTTAATTTCCTCCACCATTTTGAGGACAGCTGTGGAATCCTTGACATAGGATCTCAGGTTTGGTACATATTTGTTAAGATGGAAATCGACCCACTCCGATACTCTCGAAGTTAATGAATCCACCCCGGACACAATTGGACGTCCGGGGGGCGCTGTTTTATTTTTATGTATTTTCGGTAATTGATATATTGTCGCCACCCTAGGTTTATTGTTTAACATGTATTCAAACTCGTCTTTGCATATACATTTTTCTGCTAGTCCTCTATTTAATAAATCTTTTAATTCATCTAAAAACTCTAACGTGGGGTCTTTTGGCAGAATCCTATAAGATAATGGATCGGACAGTAACCTGAGCATCTCTTTGATGTAACTGTCTCTGTCCATTATTACTAGACCTCCTCCTTTGTCTGCTTGTTTGTATACTACATTTGTATTTGCTAGGAGTTCTTTTAATGCTTTATTTTCGTGTGGAGATAAATTAAACTCGTTTATTTTTAATTGATCATGGATTTTTTCCAGGTCTTTTTTGACCAGTTGAAAGAACAAATCGACATTTGGTCCCCTGGATTCCACCGGGTAAAATGTGCTACGTTTTTTTAAACCTGTTTTATTTATTGGATCAATTGAGGGGGTTCCTATTTCTGTGATCTCTTTTTTATTTTTTGTAAAATGCCGCTTTAATGTCAACTTCCTTATATATAGGTTTAAGTCGACATAAAGCTCAAATTTGTTGGGTTTTGCTGCAGGGGCGAAAGAAAGCCCTTTCTGTAATAATTTTACTTGTTGTGCAGTCAATGTTATACTTGAAAGATTAAAAATACCTTTAGGCTCAATGTTCTCTAATTCAGGGTTCTTTTCTTGAACGTGGGTATTTTTTCCCCCTCTCTTGCCCCTTCGTCCCGATTTCTTTTGCCCCATCGTTGTGGGTTCTGGACCTCCGGGGTTGGTTTGAACATTGGACCTTGGCGCTGATCTAAAAAATTACTGGTACCTGAAACGGATTGTAAAGGTTGAAATCTATTTTGTAGTGCAGGAGATCTTGGCTCCTGAACTGGATTTCTTCTCCATGCTTTTTCCCTATTTACCTTTGTCCATTTTAACGGGGTCTGCTGTTTAGGATATATTGCATCGTTCTGTCTATCTTCCCATTTTTTAACCCACTTTTGTCTTATCGGTTTGTAGGAGGATCTATTTTGTCTTAATTCGTTACGTTTTTTAAACCATGTTCTAGTTTGTTTGGTGTCATAGTCCTCCTTATCTCTTTTAAAAATTTTTACTTTTATTTGTATTACATCACTCTCTACTTTAATTATTTTTTCACTAATGTACACTTTAAATTCTGCTACCTCTGTAGGGTTTTTATTCTCTAGTTTAGCTTCTAGGTTTGCGATGTTGTTTTCAATTTCTTTTTGATTTTTCTTTTTTTCGCAAATAATTAAACGCATGAGTTTCAGGGAGCTTTCATCAAGAATTCTATACCATTCTTCTAAAAATTTTTCATTGTTTTGTCCGAATGAAGGTTCTTTAACCAAGCGTAAACCTCTCGGTACACGTGCGCATTTAACATAATTTTCAATGGTTTCTATATCCCACCAGTTGCGCATTTCTTTGATTAATTGATATTCAAGGTCAGAGTATACATCACTATCCCCTTCTATAACAGGCTCAATGGTGTCGGATGACACGCTCTCATCTGAAAAGACATTTATCTGTTGAGCCCTTTTTTCTCTAAGGTCTAAAAACCTGGACATGTTACCCCCGCAGCTCTGTTACAATACTGGATAAAAGAACAAGAAATGGGAACAAAGTACAGTACTTTTCAGATACAAACCACCTGTTGGATCCAGGAAGAACCTTTTGGTTCATTAATTGTGTGGAGCTGCCGGCTTTAAAAGCCAAAAGTGCTGTGAACTTTTGTGTGTGGAGGATTAACCCACCGTCATCCATTTTCATTGGATCACTAAAGGACTGGTATTTATACTGGGACATTGAATTACCCTACTGCGCACTGTACTTTGTTCCCATTTCTTGTTCTTTTATCCAGTATTGTAACAGAGCTGCGGGGGTAACATGTCCAGGTTTTTAGACCTTAGAGAAAAAAGGGCTCAACAGATAAATGTCTTTTCAGATGAGAGCGTGTCATCCGACACCATTGAGCCTGTTATAGAAGGGGATAGTGATGTATACTCTGACCTTGAATATCAATTAATCAAAGAAATGCGCAACTGGTGGGATATAGAAACCATTGAAAATTATGTTAAATGCGCACGTGTACCGAGAGGTTTACGCTTGGTTAAAGAACCTTCATTCGGACAAAACAATGAAAAATTTTTAGAAGAATGGTATAGAATTCTTGATGAAAGCTCCCTGAAACTCATGCGTTTAATTATTTGCGAAAAAAAGAAAAATCAAAAAGAAATTGAAAACAACATCGCAAACCTAGAAGCTAAACTAGAGAATAAAAACCCTACAGAGGTAGCAGAATTTAAAGTGTACATTAGTGAAAAAATAATTAAAGTAGAGAGTGATGTAATACAAATAAAAGTAAAAAAATTTAAAAGAGATAAGGAGGACTATGACACCAAACAAACTAGAACATGGTTTAAAAAACGTAACGAATTAAGACAAAATAGATCCTCCTACAAACCGATAAGACAAAAGTGGGTTAAAAAATGGGAAGATAGACAGAACGATGCAATATATCCTAAACAGCAGACCCCGTTAAAATGGACAAAGGTAAATAGGGAAAAAGCATGGAGAAGAAATCCAGTTCAGGAGCCAAGATCTCCTGCACTACAAAATAGATTTCAACCTTTACAATCCGTTTCAGGTACCAGTAATTTTTTAGATCAGCGCCAAGGTCCAATGTTCAAACCAACCCCGGAGGTCCAGAACCCACAACGATGGGGCAAAAGAAATCGGGACGAAGGGGCAAGAGAGGGGGAAAAAATACCCACGTTCAAGAAAAGAACCCTGAATTAGAGAACATTGAGCCTAAAGGTATTTTTAATCTTTCAAGTATAACATTGACTGCACAACAAGTAAAATTATTACAGAAAGGGCTTTCTTTCGCCCCTGCAGCAAAACCCAACAAATTTGAGCTTTATGTCGACTTAAACCTATATATAAGGAAGTTGACATTAAAGCGGCATTTTACAAAAAATAAAAAAGAGATCACAGAAATAGGAACCCCCTCAATTGATCCAATAAATAAAACAGGTTTAAAAAAACGTAGCACATTTTACCCGGTGGAATCCAGGGGACCAAATGTCGATTTGTTCTTTCAACTGGTCAAAAAAGACCTGGAAAAAATCCATGATCAATTAAAAATAAACGAGTTTAATTTATCTCCACACGAAAATAAAGCATTAAAAGAACTCCTAGCAAATACAAATGTAGTATACAAACAAGCAGACAAAGGAGGAGGTCTAGTAATAATGGACAGAGACAGTTACATCAAAGAGATGCTCAGGTTACTGTCCGATCCATTATCTTATAGGATTCTGCCAAAAGACCCCACGTTAGAGTTTTTAGATGAATTAAAAGATTTATTAAATAGAGGACTAGCAGAAAAATGTATATGCAAAGACGAGTTTGAATACATGTTAAACAATAAACCTAGGGTGGCGACAATATATCAATTACCGAAAATACATAAAAATAAAACAGCGCCCCCCGGACGTCCAATTGTGTCCGGGGTGGATTCATTAACTTCGAGAGTATCGGAGTGGGTCGATTTCCATCTTAACAAATATGTACCAAACCTGAGATCCTATGTCAAGGATTCCACAGCTGTCCTCAAAATGGTGGAGGAAATTAAGTGGAATAAAAATGCCAGTTGGGGGACGATTGACATAGATTCTTTGTATACATCGATCCCCCACGACAAAGGTCTAGAATGTGTTTACAATGTATTATCCAGAGATTCCACCTTGGTTGAGGAAAAAAAGCGATTTATTATCAATTGTTTGAGGTTTGTGCTCAAATTTAATTATTTCACATTCCTAGGTGTGTATTATCTCCAGCAATGCGGGACGGCAATGGGGACAGTTTGTGCCCCTGGGTTCGCGAATTTATATTTAGGTGAATGGGAATGTGAACATGTATATGACAACAATCCATACAGTCATCTGATAACCCTGTATAAGCGGTATATCGATGACTTGATCCTAGTGTGGTCGGGCACACAGGAACAATTCACAGATTTTGTGAAATACATGCACAATAATACATACAATTTGTCATTCACCTATAAGTTTGAATCAAATACCGTAAATTATTTAGATCTCAACATCAATGTCCTCGAGAATCAAGACACCAACGAGTTTGACATTGAAACTTCCACCTTTTTCAAAGCTGTAGACTCCAACAATTATTTGGACTACGGGAGTTGTCACCTTAACAAATGGAAAAGTAACTTGCCTTACTCTCAACTGCTGCGGCTACGCCGCAACTGCAGCAGTCTGGAGCTATTTGAAAAACAGGTGAACACATATTGTATCCGCTTTAGGGAAAAGGGATATCCTGAGAACCTTATCCAACAAGCTATAAATAAATGTAGAGACCTGGATAGGAAGGATTTGTTAAAATATAAGCCGAAGAATGAGAGAAATAAAGATCTTGTCTGTCCCTTTATCACAACATATAATACCAAGAGTGATGAAATAAGACGGGTACTGACCAAACATTGGTCCATAATAAAAATGGATCCCTATCTACAAGAGATAGTGGGAGATAGACCCGAAATTATCTTTAGACGAGCAAGTACCCTAAAGAGTCGTCTAGCACCCAGCCTTTTACAGCTGGAACCTAGATTAAGTACAACACCGTTACTATCATCACCACAGGGTTTTTTTCCCTGTGGTAAATGTAAAATGTGTTCTCACTGTTTAAAAGGAATTAAGAAAATTGAAGGGAAAAACAAAAAAGAAATGTGCTTGAAGGGTTTCATGAACTGTTTAACAACCCACGTGGTATATCTTCTAGTCTGCCCATGTGGGAAGAAATACGTGGGGCAGACAAAACGAATGCTCAAAATTCGCATCTTGGAGCACTATCGTAACATCAAAAATGGATTAACAACCCACAGTGTCCCTAGACACTTTAAGAAGTGCCAAGCAAGCGATCCAACAGGAATGAGGTTCATAGGATTAGAACATGTTACGTTGGATATCAGGGGGGGAGATAGAGAGAACGTACTGTTGAAGAAAGAATCATATTGGATATATGCCCTAGACACACTGTGTCCAACCGGATTAAACGAAGGGATGGAGATAACACCATTTCTCAGATGATATGAATATAAATGTAGATTAAACTCCATGGCCCATGTTTATTATGATATGATAACTGGGATCGACATTCTAACATAAAACATCCCCTGAGAAATTTTCTCAAAAAATCTCCAAGATGCAGTTTTGAATATATCGATAATTATGTTATCAGTGTATTATTGTCCTACAAAATTATGTACGTGTATAGCATAATACATGGGAGTACCCCCTTTTATGAAATATTTTCTGCTAAATAATTACGTCAGTGTTATGTCCCGCCGAGATAAATTGGGACTCATGAATTTCGGAATATTTTATTGCATATTCTATTATATATTGCGTCTTCTTTCTCTTCTCATTTTTTGCATCAATTTCCCATTTATATATTGGGTTTACATCGTACGATTTTTGGATTGTTTTATTTTGATATGATTTTATGTTGTTGAAAACGATATATATCGATTTTTCATCGATGGTTGTATGAAAATTTTATCGTTTACACTGTTCTGTCTATCAAAAATGCCTTTTTAGCAGAAACCAATGTGGTTTAGATTAAGCTTTTTAAATAAGAATTGTTCATGGAGGGAGATTCACATTGGTTCTAGAATGTGATCTTTTCCATGATGATATGTACACTTTAATATATGTATATGAGTCTGTTCTATTAAGAAGATCCAGTTCTGTTTTTACTATATACCGATCATACACAGTGTTGTATTCAGTCAGAGAATATAATCTTCTCTTTTGCTATTCTACCTGCAAAAGGAAATTGTTTTTTATTCCATCAGTTTATGCATCTTTATATGTATCAGTTATTTCATGTGAAAAATAGTTGCCTTTTGAAACATGCATTATGTCAGTGTTTTGTACTTAGGCTGCAAATGGTGTAATAGAGGTAAAGGCTGATGTAATGAGCAACACCTGTGCATATAGAATTTAAGAGGAGTCTGCCTGACGCTAGGCCAGCCCTCTGACGAAGTCCTCCGAGACGAAACCGGTAGGGGCTTGGCCTAGCGTCAAAGCGTGACCGTGGAGCCAGGAGAGAGTGTAACTACTCCAACTTGTGATTTGTATGCTGTCTGAATTGCGGCTATTTGTTTGCCGCCGTCTGTGGTACGTCACCCATCCCTGTGTTTTTATGTGATTTTTAAATAAATATACTTTTGTACCAGCGATAATTTTGCACTATTGGAGCGCCCACCATATCTTTTCAGATACAAACCACCTGTTGGATCCAGGAAGAACCTTTTGGTTCATTAATTGTGTGGAGCTGCCGGCTTTAAAAGCCAAAAGTGCTGTGAACTTTTGTGTGTGGAGGATTAACCCACCGTCATCCATTTTCATTGGATCACTAAAGGACTGGTATTTATACTGGGACATTGAATTACCCTACTGCGCACTGTACTTTGTTCCCATTTCTTGTTCTTTTATCCAGTATTGTAACAGAGCTGCGGGGGTAACATGTCCAGGTTTTTAGACCTTAGAGAAAAAAGGGCTCAACAGATAAATGTCTTTTCAGATGAGAGCGTGTCATCCGACACCATTGAGCCTGTTATAGAAGGGGATAGTGATGTATACTCTGACCTTGAATATCAATTAATCAAAGAAATGCGCAACTGGTGGGATATAGAAACCATTGAAAATTATGTTAAATGCGCACGTGTACCGAGAGGTTTACGCTTGGTTAAAGAACCTTCATTCGGACAAAACAATGAAAAATTTTTAGAAGAATGGTATAGAATTCTTGATGAAAGCTCCCTGAAACTCATGCGTTTAATTATTTGCGAAAAAAAGAAAAATCAAAAAGAAATTGAAAACAACATCGCAAACCTAGAAGCTAAACTAGAGAATAAAAACCCTACAGAGGTAGCAGAATTTAAAGTGTACATTAGTGAAAAAATAATTAAAGTAGAGAGTGATGTAATACAAATAAAAGTAAAAAAATTTAAAAGAGATAAGGAGGACTATGACACCAAACAAACTAGAACATGGTTTAAAAAACGTAACGAATTAAGACAAAATAGATCCTCCTACAAACCGATAAGACAAAAGTGGGTTAAAAAATGGGAAGATAGACAGAACGATGCAATATATCCTAAACAGCAGACCCCGTTAAAATGGACAAAGGTAAATAGGGAAAAAGCATGGAGAAGAAATCCAGTTCAGGAGCCAAGATCTCCTGCACTACAAAATAGATTTCAACCTTTACAATCCGTTTCAGGTACCAGTAATTTTTTAGATCAGCGCCAAGGTCCAATGTTCAAACCAACCCCGGAGGTCCAGAACCCACAACGATGGGGCAAAAGAAATCGGGACGAAGGGGCAAGAGAGGGGGAAAAAATACCCACGTTCAAGAAAAGAACCCTGAATTAGAGAACATTGAGCCTAAAGGTATTTTTAATCTTTCAAGTATAACATTGACTGCACAACAAGTAAAATTATTACAGAAAGGGCTTTCTTTCGCCCCTGCAGCAAAACCCAACAAATTTGAGCTTTATGTCGACTTAAACCTATATATAAGGAAGTTGACATTAAAGCGGCATTTTACAAAAAATAAAAAAGAGATCACAGAAATAGGAACCCCCTCAATTGATCCAATAAATAAAACAGGTTTAAAAAAACGTAGCACATTTTACCCGGTGGAATCCAGGGGACCAAATGTCGATTTGTTCTTTCAACTGGTCAAAAAAGACCTGGAAAAAATCCATGATCAATTAAAAATAAACGAGTTTAATTTATCTCCACACGAAAATAAAGCATTAAAAGAACTCCTAGCAAATACAAATGTAGTATACAAACAAGCAGACAAAGGAGGAGGTCTAGTAATAATGGACAGAGACAGTTACATCAAAGAGATGCTCAGGTTACTGTCCGATCCATTATCTTATAGGATTCTGCCAAAAGACCCCACGTTAGAGTTTTTAGATGAATTAAAAGATTTATTAAATAGAGGACTAGCAGAAAAATGTATATGCAAAGACGAGTTTGAATACATGTTAAACAATAAACCTAGGGTGGCGACAATATATCAATTACCGAAAATACATAAAAATAAAACAGCGCCCCCCGGACGTCCAATTGTGTCCGGGGTGGATTCATTAACTTCGAGAGTATCGGAGTGGGTCGATTTCCATCTTAACAAATATGTACCAAACCTGAGATCCTATGTCAAGGATTCCACAGCTGTCCTCAAAATGGTGGAGGAAATTAAGTGGAATAAAAATGCCAGTTGGGGGACGATTGACATAGATTCTTTGTATACATCGATCCCCCACGACAAAGGTCTAGAATGTGTTTACAATGTATTATCCAGAGATTCCACCTTGGTTGAGGAAAAAAAGCGATTTATTATCAATTGTTTGAGGTTTGTGCTCAAATTTAATTATTTCACATTCCTAGGTGTGTATTATCTCCAGCAATGCGGGACGGCAATGGGGACAGTTTGTGCCCCTGGGTTCGCGAATTTATATTTAGGTGAATGGGAATGTGAACATGTATATGACAACAATCCATACAGTCATCTGATAACCCTGTATAAGCGGTATATCGATGACTTGATCCTAGTGTGGTCGGGCACACAGGAACAATTCACAGATTTTGTGAAATACATGCACAATAATACATACAATTTGTCATTCACCTATAAGTTTGAATCAAATACCGTAAATTATTTAGATCTCAACATCAATGTCCTCGAGAATCAAGACACCAACGAGTTTGACATTGAAACTTCCACCTTTTTCAAAGCTGTAGACTCCAACAATTATTTGGACTACGGGAGTTGTCACCTTAACAAATGGAAAAGTAACTTGCCTTACTCTCAACTGCTGCGGCTACGCCGCAACTGCAGCAGTCTGGAGCTATTTGAAAAACAGGTGAACACATATTGTATCCGCTTTAGGGAAAAGGGATATCCTGAGAACCTTATCCAACAAGCTATAAATAAATGTAGAGACCTGGATAGGAAGGATTTGTTAAAATATAAGCCGAAGAATGAGAGAAATAAAGATCTTGTCTGTCCCTTTATCACAACATATAATACCAAGAGTGATGAAATAAGACGGGTACTGACCAAACATTGGTCCATAATAAAAATGGATCCCTATCTACAAGAGATAGTGGGAGATAGACCCGAAATTATCTTTAGACGAGCAAGTACCCTAAAGAGTCGTCTAGCACCCAGCCTTTTACAGCTGGAACCTAGATTAAGTACAACACCGTTACTATCATCACCACAGGGTTTTTTTCCCTGTGGTAAATGTAAAATGTGTTCTCACTGTTTAAAAGGAATTAAGAAAATTGAAGGGAAAAACAAAAAAGAAATGTGCTTGAAGGGTTTCATGAACTGTTTAACAACCCACGTGGTATATCTTCTAGTCTGCCCATGTGGGAAGAAATACGTGGGGCAGACAAAACGAATGCTCAAAATTCGCATCTTGGAGCACTATCGTAACATCAAAAATGGATTAACAACCCACAGTGTCCCTAGACACTTTAAGAAGTGCCAAGCAAGCGATCCAACAGGAATGAGGTTCATAGGATTAGAACATGTTACGTTGGATATCAGGGGGGGAGATAGAGAGAACGTACTGTTGAAGAAAGAATCATATTGGATATATGCCCTAGACACACTGTGTCCAACCGGATTAAACGAAGGGATGGAGATAACACCATTTCTCAGATGATATGAATATAAATGTAGATTAAACTCCATGGCCCATGTTTATTATGATATGATAACTGGGATCGACATTCTAACATAAAACATCCCCTGAGAAATTTTCTCAAAAAATCTCCAAGATGCAGTTTTGAATATATCGATAATTATGTTATCAGTGTATTATTGTCCTACAAAATTATGTACGTGTATAGCATAATACATGGGAGTACCCCCTTTTATGAAATATTTTCTGCTAAATAATTACGTCAGTGTTATGTCCCGCCGAGATAAATTGGGACTCATGAATTTCGGAATATTTTATTGCATATTCTATTATATATTGCGTCTTCTTTCTCTTCTCATTTTTTGCATCAATTTCCCATTTATATATTGGGTTTACATCGTACGATTTTTGGATTGTTTTATTTTGATATGATTTTATGTTGTTGAAAACGATATATATCGATTTTTCATCGATGGTTGTATGAAAATTTTATCGTTTACACTGTTCTGTCTATCAAAAATGCCTTTTTAGCAGAAACCAATGTGGTTTAGATTAAGCTTTTTAAATAAGAATTGTTCATGGAGGGAGATTCACATTGGTTCTAGAATGTGATCTTTTCCATGATGATATGTACACTTTAATATATGTATATGAGTCTGTTCTATTAAGAAGATCCAGTTCTGTTTTTACTATATACCGATCATACACAGTGTTGTATTCAGTCAGAGAATATAATCTTCTCTTTTGCTATTCTACCTGCAAAAGGAAATTTTTTTTTATTCCATCAGTTTATGCATCTTTATATGTATCAGTTATTTCATGTGAAAAATAGTTGCCTTTTGAAACATGCATTATGTCAGTGTTTTGTACTTAGGCTGCAAATGGTGTAATAGAGGTAAAGGCTGATGTAATGAGCAACACCTGTGCATATAGAATTTAAGAGGAGTCTGCCTGACGCTAGGCCAGCCCTCTGACGAAGTCCTCCGAGACGAAACCGGTAGGGGCTTGGCCTAGCGTCAAAGCGTGACCGTGGAGCCAGGAGAGAGTGTAACTACTCCAACTTGTGATTTGTATGCTGTCTGAATTGCGGCTATTTGTTTGCCGCCGTCTGTGGTACGTCACCCATCCCTGTGTTTTTATGTGATTTTTAAATAAATATACTTTTGTACCAGCGATAATTTTGCACTATTGGAGCGCCCACCATATCTTTTCAGATATATATATATATATATATATATATATAGAAGAATGGCAATAAGGCGTCACTCGGAGACTGCGTGAAGGTTCAAAGCTTTATTGTGGTGACCGACACCAGTGTTTCGAGCTTTACGCTCGTCCTCAGGGTACGTAAAGCTCGAAACACTGGTGTCGGTCACCACAATAAAGCTTTGAACCTTCACGCAGTCTCCGAGTGACGCCTTATTGCCATTCTTCTACATTGGGTCCTAGTACCTGGGAAGGCACCGGAGCAAGTACAGCTTATACTTTGGTGGAGTGCCGGATTTCTTCTTTTGCTATATATATATATATATATATATATATATATATATATATATATATATATATATATATATATAGTTTGGCAGGAAAGAACAGACAGCGGCACTCCAAGGAATTTCAAATCGTGTATTAAAGCAAACCAACGTTTCGGGGTATAATTCACCCCTTTGTCAAGGTTTAAGTGCATTAACAGAAAATCGCGACATGTGCTTACCTTAAATAACAAAGTGAGCCAGAGACTGATCACGCTTCTCGGCGTGCTGGCGCCGGGGGACCCGGAAATGTGAGCGCCGGAAGCGCTATGGCATTTACGGGTCCCCCGGCGCCAGCACGCCGAGAAGCGTGATCAGTCTCTGGCTCACTTTGTTATTCAAGGTAGGCACATGTCACGATTTTCTGTTAATGCACTTAAACCTTGTCAAAGGGGTGAATGATACCCCAAAACGTTGGTTTGCTTTAATACACGCTTTGAAATTCCTTGGAGTGCCGCTGTCTGTTCTTTCCTGCCAAACTACCAATCTGTCTCAGAAGGCACCCAGGTATCTTATACCAGCTGAGGGAGTGCCAGGCCGACCACCACTCTCTCTCTCTCTCTCTCTCTCTCTCTCTCTCTCTCTCTCTATATATATATATATATATATATATATATATATATATGAAAAAATGGGGTGCATTTAACATGGGAGTCCAGATAATACATAAGTACCCAAATTTGTTCTCAAAATGGGCAAAACCATGTGCACTGCAGGTGGGGCAGATGTAACATGTAGAGAGAGAGAGTTAGATTTGTGTGAGTTATTTTGTTTCTGTGTATGGTAAATTCCGGCTGCATTAGTTTTACACTGATTTCAAGAACTCTCTCTCTGCACATGTTACATCTGCCCCACCTGCAGTGCACATGGTTTTTCCCATTTTGAGAACAAATTTGGGCCAAAGTCTCTGATGAAACCTGTAGGGGCGTGGCCTAGTGTCATTGTGATCGTGGAATCCAGGCGAGTGTAATCGCTCCAACGCTGGTAAAGGTGCTGTGCACTGTCTGTTATTCTGTACAACTGCGATAATTGTATGCCATTGTCTGTGCAATGAAAATGTTTCTTTTTTAGTCATTGGTAACTGCACTATGGAGCACGTGTTTCTTTTGTTTTCAAGGTTTCTAATCAAACCTGAGTGCAACATGAAACAACAGGAGAAAACTTTATTCTTACCTATTTTGGAAACCACACTTGCTGGGACGATTGGTTCCTTATGAAACTTTGCTGAATATTAACCATAATGGTACTTGTTTCCTAGCATGGCCACAAGGATCATAATCGCGGTCATCGGGGGTAAAATCGGGGCCATCGCGGGCATCGCATGCGCAAAAAAATCGGGTGCGATGGGCCAGACGCGATGCCCGCGATTTCCCCATAGAGAACAATGTTAAATGCCTCAATTTACCCGCGATGACCACGATTTCCCATAGGAAACAATGTGAAATGGCTCAATTTAGCCAAATTATCATAGGAACAATGGTAAATGGGCCAAAAACACCCCTGAACATTGAAATGTCCCCCCAAAAGTAGTTTACGCCACCACATGATCAACATGAACCCGAAGCGTGGCGAGCGCAGCGGTACGCGTCCTCCGACCTTTTCATACCCCCACTATCCACTAGGGCGTGGAGTGAGAATAGAAGTGTGGCGAGCGCAGCGAGCCACCGAGCCCGAAGCGTGGCGAGCGCAGCGAGCCCCGCGAGGGGACGCGGATACCTGTGAAGCCCGCGAAGGGACGCGTTTACCTGTGAAGGTATCCGCGTCCCCTTGCGGGGCTCGCTGCGCTCGCCACGCTTTGGGCTCGGTGGCTCGCTGCGCTCGCCACACTATTCTATTCTCACTCCACGCCCTAGTGGATAGTGGGGGTATGAAAAGGTCGGAGGACGCGTACCGCCGCCCCTCGCGGGCTCGCTGCCAAGATTTGTGGCCGTGCTAGGAAACAAGTACCACCATAATATTTGATATAAAGTTTATCAACCTGTGTTCCATGTTATATTCCGCTTTTCCTTACTGTTCATGTGTCACCCCTGATTCTCTTACCTCCTCTATCCATATTTTATCCCTGCACCTCTCCTTCCCTCCCTACCTCCCTCATCTATTATTTTTCTTTGACTTCTTCCTTCCCCGATGACCTCTTCACCTATCACTCCCTTCATCCCTCTAACACAACTGCTCCTCTTGCTCCCTTCTCCCCTCTATTTTCCATGTGCCGCTCACGCTCTCCTTCCCTCTACCACCCCTACACCATTCCTTCCCTCTATCACCAAGAAAGGAGAGAGTGAGTCTGCATGCTACTCATTGATTTCCTATATTTTGGAAATATGGATCCACCTTATTGACATAGGTTGGTGGGGGTGCTATCTTTAGACAATCTTGGTATATGTAAAGAAATTAAGGAAGAGAGGGAATGGGGTTGCAAAGGTAGATGCACACCAAGTTGTACAGAAACTGTAGCCAAAAAATTGTTTTATATAAAGAATTTTTCTTAAAACTGACCCTTGCGTTTTTCTTTTATTGTCTGAAACTCGGGGGCATGAAGCATTTTTTAGACAAGGTGAAATAAAAAGGTTAAAAATACAAAGAATCACTAACAACATACATGGTGTATAAAGGTTTCAGTGTTGAAAAATAAGTGAAGAAAATATTTAAAATGTGGAGTCTGCTTAGCCGTATTCAAAGATTGACTGTGCGAGGCAGTCTCTGGTTTTTACATATATATCTAAAGGCTATGTTGCCGTTATGTAACTCTGTTAGTTTGGTACAGAGCCCAGGTTGCACTCGATGGGGGGTATAGGCTACTGTGCTGATCATTTATAGCTATAAATTATCAAATGATTTTTAGCCTTCATTGGTCCTTAGGGCTGGGAGATTCCCCGTTTATAGAGGGATGTGTGTGGTATGGTGTTCACATATACAGGCACAGTTAGTATTTGAAGTTGCACCTGCTGTTACCATATGATTAGTATTTATATACCGTGTATCCCTTACTGTGGAGCTCCCTGGTGATATTTATTGCAGAGCTGCACCAGTTGATACAATGTATTAAGTGCTCATGTTCTAGGTCATGTTACGATCCGCCTCCAGCGGATCGGTGTTATGCGCAGATTCACGCATTCCCCTGTGTGTTGGCTCCCTGTGTATTTTCCTGTCTGTGTTGGTATTTGCTCGTTGGTGACCTCCGGTGGTCAGCCTGGGCCATTGCAGCTCACTCTGTCTGTGTGGGTGTGTGATTAGGGCTCAGGTGTTCTCATCAACTGCTAGCTTGCTATGCTCACCTGCAGGCTATGTGTGTTGATCACTTCCTGGTGTTCACTATATAAACCTTCCTCATCTATTACTTCCTGCCGGTTATAGCTTCAGTCTTTGCTAGAAGTGTTCCTGTGCTCCCATCCTGTTCCTGAGTCCGTGTCCAGTATCCAGCCTATCCTCGTGTCCATGTGCAGCTTCCAGTTTGTTCCTAGTGTCCGCATCCAGTATCTAGCCCATCTGTGTGTCCATGTGCAGCTTCCAGTTTGTTCCTAGTGTCCGCATCCAGTATCTAGCCCATCTGTGTGTCCATGTGCAGCTTCCAGTTTGTTCCAAGTGTCCGCATCCAGTATCTAGCCCATCTGTGTGTCCGTGTGCAGCTTCCAGCTTGTTCCTGAGTCCGCATCCAGTATCCAGCCCATCCTTGTGTCCATGTGCAGCTTCCAGATTGTTCCCAGTGTCTGTATCCAGTATCCAGCCATTCCGGTGTCGGTGTGCAGTCTCCTGTCCTTCCTTGGTTCCAGCTGACCTGTCCTGCTGCGCACAGATAAGTGGGGTATTCCCCCAAACCTCCTTTACTGTGCTTTTGGTTATACTGAGACACCTCTGTGTATTGTTACACTTGCTTTGGATTTATGGTACACCTTTACGTATTGTTACGCCCGTAGTTGAGCCATTGTTCTCAGTGGGATTAGGGTCCCTTGCCATCTCAGGGTTAGTTAGGTTATCCCCTTGCGCTCTCCTGGCCTCGGCAGCAGGTGTTGTCCACCCTTAAGACCTGCCTGTAGCGGAGCGGAGCGGGCCTAACTCGCTCCCCAGCCGAGACGGGCCCAGGCGAAGCCTAGCTCTGCACACAGCTGCCGACTCCTGTCTGAGGCAACGGAGTTAGGGTCCGGCAGGGGTCCCCTTCTCCTAACATTATAACCGGCCATACAGCACTCTGGAGCTGGGTTCTGCCCTCTCAGTCCAGAGATTTCCAGCCGTGTCAGTTTTTTGTCCGTGTCAGTTTTTTGCCCGTGTCAGTTTTTTTGCCCGTGTCAGTTTATTCTTGTGTCAGTTTTTTGCCCGTGTCAGTTTTTTGTCCGTGTCAGTTTTTTGTCCGTGTCAGTTTTTTGCCCGTGTCAGTTGTTTGCCCGTGTCAGTTTATTCTTGTGTCAGTTTATTCTTGTGTCAGTTTATTCTTGTGTCAGTTTATTCTTGTGTCAGTTTATTCTTGTGTCAGTTTTTTCTTGCTGGTGTATAAACTTGCATGGCCATATCATGCAGGCCATGCAAGAATCATTAGCGGCTCTAAATTTGGCATTCAATGCCGTAAAACCTGGACAGTGGGAGATTTTGCAGCAGTCTCTTCTGCAGCTGCAAAGACTCATCACTGATATTTTTCTGGTCCTCCCAGAGGTCACTGGGGTTCGTTCAACCCCTAATGAGGCCCTGCCTACGGAAGTATTAGGCCGCAAGTCCTCAGACCCAGAGGGTCAGGTAAAGCATAGAAGTTATCTACGGCCGAAGCTTCCGTTAGAGGAGCGTCAGCGGCGTAGAAACCTTAATCTATGCTTATACTGTGGAGATTCTGGCCACTTCTTGCAGACGTGTGGCTTGCGTAATTCCGGTGGTGCCGACAGGGTATCTCCTCTGGCCAGGTCTGAGCAGGTTGTCAGATCTAAACCTGTCTCCACTGTGGCAGAGGAGCTCTCTGCCGAGTCTCCCAATAAAAGCACTCTGCCTTTTTCTACTGGTCCCAGTGCTGATGTTTTAATGACCAGGGAGTCAGAGTTGCAAACCCTTGAAGGGAAAGCCCAGGTGGTTGAGTCATGTGCCGGGGGCCCGCCGTGCCAGTCTGATGCCGGGGGCCCGCCGGGCGAGCCAGATGCCGGGGGCCCGCCGTGCCAGTCTGATGCCGGGGGCCCGCCGTGCCAGTCTGATGCCGGGGGCCCGCCGTGCCACTCTGATGCCGGGGGCCCGCCGTGCCAGTCTGTTGCCGGGGGCCCGCAGAGCCGGCCTGATGCCGGTGTCGCCCCAGAGGGGGTTCAAGCCTGTGTCGCCCCAGAGGGGGTTCAAGCCTGTGTCGCCCCAGAGGGGGTTCAAGCCTGTGTCGCCCCAGAGGGGGTTCAAGCCTGTGTCGCCCCAGAAGGGGTTCAAGCCTGTGTCGCCCCAGAGGGGGTTCAAGCCTGTGTCGCCCCAGAGGGGGTTCAAGCCTGTGTCGCCCCAGAAGGGGTTCAAGCCTGTGTCGCCCCAGAAGGGGTTCAAGCCTGTGTCGCCCCAGAGGGGGTTCAAGCCTGTGTCGCCCCAAAAGGGGACTCTGTCTGTCTTGTCGCCCCAAAAGGGGACTCTGTCTGTCCTGTTGCCCCAGAAGGGGACTCTGTCTGTCTTGTCGCCCCAGAAGAGGACTCTGTCTGTCCTGTTGCCCCAGAAGGGGACTTTGTCTGTCGTGTTGCCCCAGAAGGGGACTTTGTCTGTCCTGTTACCCCAGAAGAGGACTCTGTCTGTCCTGTTGCCCCAGAAGGGGACTTTGTCTGTCCTGTTACCCCAGAAGGGGACTCTGTCTGTTCTGTTGCCCCAGAAGGGGACTCTGTCTGCCCCATCTCTCAGAGGAATCCTGATTGTCCTGCTTCTCAGCTAAGTTCCAGCCTTGCCGGTGGCTTCGAGAGAACAGCTGTTGGTCTACCTTGTGCTGTTCAGCCAGAGTCTCACTATCGTGCCGCTCATTCCGAAGTATTTCGTAGCACTGCACAGCCAGAGTTTCTCCATGGTGCGGATCAGCCAGAGACTCATTATCGTGCTGCTCACTTAGAAGCACTTCACAGTGTTGCGCAGCCAGAGTTTCACCCTAGTGCTGCTCAGCCGGAGATTCACCATTGTGCTGCCCAGTCAGAAATGCATCACTGTATTGTTCAGCCAGAGACTCATCTTAGTGCTGCCACACGAGAAGGACCATCAGACTTTAAAGTCTCAGCCCCACAGGCCATAGTCCCAAATATGCAGTCCAGTCAGGTAACAGAGAGTGAAATGTCTGATGTCTTGGATAATATTTCTACCTCTATAGTCTTTGATGGGGACTTAGCCCAATTTGTTGCATTATTAGAACATTATGTCATCATCATGGAGTCCAGACCATTTTTAGGCATCACTCCTGACAATTTGGTGTTATATCTAATATATTCCTTCAGAGGTGTGCCTTTCAGATGGGCGTCCAAATTGGTTCAGTCTGAGGATCCCTTGTTAAAGAACTTCTCAGCATTTAAGGATGCTGTATTAGAAAGATTTGGCCCCAATAAGGTTGATTCAGATGTCTCTGGGCCGACCTCCTGGCCGGCAGAACCTTCTTCGGATTTGGGAGATTCAGCCAAAAGATCTGCTCATAAGGCCATATCCTCAAGGGGGGTCCCTATAGCCACAACCTCAAGTGAGATCGTTGGTGATGTTACCCCCGTGAACAACTCATGTCATTCAGCGTGGAAAGCCCAGCCCTTAGCTATTACCGCGGGGTGTGCTTTCTTGACTCCGTCTAACAGATATATCCCTGAAATGTTAGCTTCTAGAGTACTGAGGTCTAGGCTTGAGTCTGTATCTGATTCTGATTCGGAGATTGATGGTTTTCCGGTATATAAAGGCCCTGTGGTCTTCGAAGAAGCCTATTGTAAACCAGGGACGGCTTCCTGTACCAATTTACCGAAGAAGAAGAAGAAGAAGTCTCGTCGGAGACATTAGCTCTGTTCTGTCTTTGTCGTATCCTACTAAGGTGTCCGGAGTCCACCTTTTTTAGGGGGGGATACTGTTACGATCCGCCTCCAGCGGATCGGTGTTATGCGCAGATTCACGCATTCCCCTGTGTGTTGGCTCCCTGTGTATTTTCCTGTCTGTGTTGGTATTTGCTCGTTGGTGACCTCCGGTGGTCAGCCTGGGCCATTGCAGCTCACTCTGTCTGTGTGGGTGTGTGATTAGGGCTCAGGTGTTCTCATCAACTGCTAGCTTGCTATGCTCACCTGCAGGCTATGTGTGTTGATCACTTCCTGGTGTTCACTATATAAACCTTCCTCATCTATTACTTCCTGCCGGTTATAGCTTCAGTCTTTGCTAGAAGTGTTCCTGTGCTCCCATCCTGTTCCTGAGTCCGTGTCCAGTATCCAGCCTATCCTCGTGTCCATGTGCAGCTTCCAGTTTGTTCCTAGTGTCCGCATCCAGTATCTAGCCCATCTGTGTGTCCATGTGCAGCTTCCAGTTTGTTCCTAGTGTCCGCATCCAGTATCTAGCCCATCTGTGTGTCCATGTGCAGCTTCCAGTTTGTTCCAAGTGTCCGCATCCAGTATCTAGCCCATCTGTGTGTCCGTGTGCAGCTTCCAGCTTGTTCCTGAGTCCGCATCCAGTATCCAGCCCATCCTTGTGTCCATGTGCAGCTTCCAGATTGTTCCCAGTGTCTGTATCCAGTATCCAGCCATTCCGGTGTCGGTGTGCAGTCTCCTGTCCTTCCTTGGTTCCAGCTGACCTGTCCTGCTGCGCACAGATAAGTGGGGTATTCCCCCAAACCTCCTTTACTGTGCTTTTGGTTATACTGAGACACCTCTGTGTATTGTTACACTTGCTTTGGATTTATGGTACACCTTTACGTATTGTTACGCCCGTAGTTGAGCCATTGTTCTCAGTGGGATTAGGGTCCCTTGCCATCTCAGGGTTAGTTAGGTTATCCCCTTGCGCTCTCCTGGCCTCGGCAGCAGGTGTTGTCCACCCTTAAGACCTGCCTGTAGCGGAGCGGAGCGGGCCTAACTCGCTCCCCAGCCGAGACGGGCCCAGGCGAAGCCTAGCTCTGCACACAGCTGCCGACTCCTGTCTGAGGCAACGGAGTTAGGGTCCGGCAGGGGTCCCCTTCTCCTAACAGGTCAGGCATGTCCAACCTGCGGCCCTCCAGATGTTGTGAAACTACACATCCCAGCATGCCTTGCCATAGTATTGCTATTTGGGAATGCTAAAACTATTGCAAGGCATACTGGGATGTGTAGTTTCATAACAGCTGGAGGGCCGCAGGTTGGACATGCCTGTTCTAGGTGATTGAGTTGTTACTGTATCACCTAGCTGCACAGGGAGAGTGGGATGGGACACCTGCTCTGAGAGCTAAGATAATGATTTTTACTATTGCAGCACTTTCTTAATTAGCAGTATATTTACTAGACAGCAGCAGTAGACAGCAGTTGGTTCCAAAAAGTACAGTATAGTACAGTGTGGTTTCTGGATCGTATTTTATGTCCAAACACTATTTTGGTAGCGGTCAAAGGGTAATACCTCTTTGCTATTACCACCACTGTCCCTCTAAATCTCCTCTAGGCAGTAGAGTTATTAAGGGTGAGAGGCTTATACCACTATCTGCTGATTTTATAAGTCCCTAGGACACGCCCCCTCAAAGTCAATCACACATACATTGTATTAATATTATACACTTAAATTAAGATATGGCATCAGTCGGTTCTCCACAGAGTCCGACATGTCTTTCTCCTGTCTAAAGCAGGCTTTATCAAGGCAAACGCGGCGGCCATTCATTGGCAATAGTTATTCATTACTCCCATCCAATGGGAAGCTGTCCGGCGGTCACGTGTGTGTTGGTCAGCCTCTGCAACCTCTCTTACTTAACTTCCCTCTATCACTCCTGCACCACTCACTTCCTTTTTTTGTCTCTCACCCCTGCACTTGTCTAATTAATCACAGTAAATCTATTTATGTAATCTACTTTAATGTAGCACTACTACTGGTAGACACACAGATGGCCAGTGGTGAAGATGCGGCATTCAGAATACAAACGCAACATCCCAATGGAGGGAATTCTGACAGGAATCAGGTAAGTACTGTATACTTACTCTTCCTCTGTCCCCCTTAATGCTTCCTCCCTTCAGCCAAATCATTCAACCTGCAGCCTAATACTAATCCTCCCCACTAGTGCTTAACTCCAGTAATCCATCATCTAAATATAACCCCCCACCCCACATCCTGACCCAAACCCCCATTTTAACCCTAACCCTCCTCCCTACAGACTACCCCTTAGTTTATCCCTTAATCACCCCCTAGTTCCTAATCCTAAATCCCCTCCTTTCCTGGCCTAACCCTGACCCATCCCACATAGTTAAATTCGGCATCTCAGCTGTAGGAATTGCAGCTCTGGCATCATCATTGATGTCAGGATTCTAGCACTTGTCTCCTAGCAGTAATTGGGAAGCCAGTGTTGGTATTGTGAATGCCAGCATAACCACCGCTGGGATGCTTAACGAATCCCCTACTACTCATAGATAGAAATTAAGTTATGCATTGCATTATTAACTGTTTTGCACTTTTAAAAAGTAATAGCAATCTTCCAAAATAAATATTAACCCCACATGCAAAAAAATACATATTTTCAAAAATGAAACTCACACTGTTTAGTTGGTACCTGGATTTTTATTAAAATGCAGAGTCTCTCCAAACAAGCTTTGTAATAACATAACAATGTAAAGGTTTGTGGAACAGATACACTTTTATTCTACAGTATGTACACCTTGATGCAGACACATCTTGCAATGCTATCTCTCTATGTGTTCCCTTGTATTGTTACTAGTCATCATCAGCCTATAATAGGTGCATAGCCAAACTAGGGGTCTGCGATTGGTGCCATTGCATAGACGTAAGGCGCTTTGGGTTCCACCAGGCTGTCCCACAGCCCTTTATCCTGGCTAGGATAGTGCGTAGAATGCCACCTCAAAGCAAAGCCAGTATCCCTCTTGCAGTGCCACCCTGTTACACCGCTGACTAGGTGTAAAGGATAAGCCTCCAAATAGTCATATTTACATTTAAGTCCAACTATCCATAGCCCGAAGTTATGTCAACATACCCTTGCTTAACGCCCTGTCACAACACTGTCATAACTGTAGATGCAATTTAAATGCATACAATTCTAAATGATAACAGGCAAGATACAGTATGCTCTGAAGACAGGTGTGCCTCAACTCAACTCCCTTAACTCTAAGATATTGGTACTTACTATTGTGTCCACTAAAACATTATTAATCATTCAGTATTTTGTTGCATATTTTCCCTTCCATAACCAGTAACAGATGCCTTAATATATAATCCATAGACCAAAACTACCATTATATTGCAATGTCCAATATTACTATTATTTAAACTACTGTTTAACCTTTACAATGATCTTTGTATGGTACCATTCTTTAGTCGCTCATTTCTTCAAGAAAACAGTAAGCATACTGTATATTGGATTGTTACAAAAGAAACATTACAAAACACACACACACACACACACACACACATATATATATATATATATATATATATATTGTATAATATTGTACTTTAATGACAACACGTTAGCTTAGTATCACACAAACTCCATTCATTTGAAGGATATGTAAGTTTAACATAGATCACTCTTAAAGAAAATACATAAGGTACAAGTAACGCCAATCTACAAAACACGCATTACAAAACTTATGAAGCACATTACCTGTTATGCTGGTGGTTCTCAACTTTGTCTAAAAAAAAAAAAAAACCCTCTCCTCCACATATGTAGACTACACACTAATTGTCCTAGCAGGTGTACAGATACATACATTGGCTAATTGTTTATTACTTTGGATTAGCATAACTGTACCAATGTATCCTATTGGTGTAATCTGCCTTGACAGGGTTGAGGTCCATTGCACAGACTCAATACACAAATAACATGGATAATATTTAACCACAGCTGTTCAAGCTATTGACTAACATGTTTGAGTATTTTACAATTTCAATTTTTTTTATAATATGGTCCTTTCTCAATTAGTGATCAGTAATGAATGCTGATAATATCTTAAAGTATATTAGTACTACCACCAAGGGCCTGATTCAGAGGTGCACATAAACCGTAAGGTTTGCTTAGTTAAAAAAATTATGTGTACTGCGCATGTTCTTACCTGAATGTACACACAAAAGGTGCTATTGCATTGATATCAGAAATGGAGCATTGAAATGATAGATGGTCCTTGGTGATGACTGTTAGTGACCTAAAGTGAACTCTACAATATCCATTTCAAGGGCATTTTATGGAAGTGTTGTGGGCATGATAGTGAAAGTGATTGTATTCTCAGGTGCATAGCTACGACCACAGATGCCATGTTTTGATGGAGAACTGGGCAGGTGCAATTGTTGATAGTGCATACAATGGTGCACTGTAGTTTACTGTCCAGAACCACCGCCGGATTAACAGCATGCACAGTGGCTGAAAGTGGTTGATTTAGAGTTTGCACATTCAGCCACATGCTAGTTCACAACGGCAAGGCTGAAACTACCACTTTCATATTATCGCAGCAGAAACTCCAGCAACAGACGTTACAGCAGACACAGCAGTATCCACCTCTGAATCAGGGCCCAAGTACAGTAATCCACTTGGCATAATGTATGTGCGCTAATTAAATTCCGATGTACAACTGTTGTTACTCCTTCCTAACCGATTTTTCACCTCTGTCTCCTTCCCAATACAGCCAGTATAATGAAAAAAGGTATAGGGCAAAACATACCAGGAAATCATAATGGTACATAAGGCCAGAAAACACCACAAACATTATAAAACACAAAACTTTGGAGCTTACATGATTGATATTCAAGGGCTCTGTGGCCTCTGTATCAGACTGAGTTTGTTGATGTGCTTCTGTTTCGTACTCATCAAAGCCATAATAATATTGCGTTTCCTCTAGTTTATTTTGCTCTTCAGTTTCACTGCACTCATCTTCACCTTCATCATCAGGTTCACTGATAAGGATAGATGGCCCTACAATACCATCCCCCATGCTAACCTGTACTGTATCTATGTTTATGCTATCATCTGTTATAGCTAGCTCTGGAAGGTCTGTGAGTTCTACAGCTTCTTTTTTAGCTTTAGAAATGACATTGCAGTCATCCAGCAGACTCTCATCACTCAACACAGCAAAGCTATTATTGGATCGAGTTATAGGTTCAATGTTTGACTTGTGTACGAGACTGCCTTCATCTAAACTTTTTGACCTATGCTCATATTGAAATTCATACTGTTCTTTAGAGACATATTCATCAACATCATGAATTCTATCCTCAGAGAAAAAATTTAATTTACAGGTATTTGTCTGTTCACCCTCTTCATTTTCATTATCAACTCTCACTATGCCGATAGACATATGGATATCCTCATTTTTTCCATTAGAAAGTTCTGTGCGGGCCTCTGAAGCATGTAGATATTTTTGTTCTGACTCTTTTAGAATTTCTTTTTGAGCATATATATTTCCACTATCACAGATATCCATATATAAAGGTTTTCCGTGTTCTCTACCTTGAGAATGTGTTTGACTTTGACTTTTTTCTTCGGTTATCTTAGCAATGATGACCTTGTTTCCCTGTGTCACTTCAATTGGAATACATTCAGGGATTTCATTCCATGCATGCAATGTGCTGTGTGTCACATTTTCAACTGCAGTACATGCTATAGAGGAGGGACACGCAGGCAATGATACTGGTTGGCAAGATAATTCCTGTTCTTTGCAAGCATTGAAGTCACCGGATCCAGGTGAGGTTTTGTCTGTTTCACTTGTACCAATCTCTTCCTCTTCATAGATGGGATACTTAAAATCATACGGTTTCTCATTTTCTGATGTAACTATATGTTTAGTATATATTTTGCCATCTTTATCATCACAGTAACAAGAAGTGTTGTCTTGTGTTGTAACATAATATTGTTTGGGCACTGGTACGGGCATAGCTTGAGAATCAGAATGGTCTGCGTCCATTTCAGTAATAACATATTGCTTTTCATCTGACGTCTCAATGATTTCTTTTATAGTTTTAGGATCTTTGTACAATGAACTCATGAGATGTGTGTTTTGACTGAATTTGTCTCTTGTGTCCATAACTGTGCTTTCTCCAAAGAGGTAAGGATCATCTGAAGAATCAATACTCAAAACTGCCTCATTTGATGCTGCATATTCTTCACAAACAGCAGTGTTATTAGAAAGTTCCTCAGAGACTTCTGGTAGTGAAAATGATGTGGGACATTCCTGCTTCGTATTATCTGTACTTACCAGGAGCTCATCATTCTCTTTTGAATTGTAAATGGAATTGTTATCAGTCATTGTATTTTCCATTGTCTCAGTTTTACCTATATCTCTTTGCTCATATTTTATTCTCTCTGTGTCATCTGTTGAAAAGTATGGCACATTAACTATATTTTGACTGCAACTTAGATTAGCATTGTCATCCAAAATTTCTGATAACTGAATAGTTTCAGCTAGTGGTAAAGATGTTGTTTCTGATGTTTCCAGGGGAATGTCATTTTTAAAGTCCTCACTCTGCTCTTCAACTGTTGAACATTTCCCTGATTCCCTTTGTGGTAAATCATTCTTAATATCTGATGAGCTTTGTACTAGATCAGTTGTTCTTTCTTCTGTTTCATGTAGACATTCATCATGATCTCCACAGTGATAACCTGTCATTGAAATGAAGGTTAAGTCCTCATCTGCCAGTGATGGGGTGACCTCAGTCAGTGGAAAATGCACCCCAGTATTGTCACAGTCTTCGGACTCCTGTAGATGATATCCCACCGATTCACTATTGTATTTCATTTCATCATCTAGTTGTGTTTCATTCGGTAAAGTTGCTTCTTCAGAATAACCAGAGTTGTACTTTTCTTCAGAAGAAGTAATTCTGGCTTTCATGAGTCTTTCACTTAGCTGGAATGATAAAAATAAATAAAAAACAAAAAAATTATATTTAGGCTCTTTATTTTTATTACATAAGAAATTAAAATATAGGTACTTGTGTCGTTTCACGGAGCCAGCATGGCACCGTGCGTCTGTGTCCAGCTGCTGGGCTGTAAATTCTATGCCAACATGGATATTTTGTACCCCCACTATCCATGTTGGTATGGAGTTGATTTTAGATAGTGTGGTGAGCGTAGCGAGACACTGAGCCCTTAGTGTGGGCGAGCGCATGGCGCATGGCGCCATGCTGGCGCCGTGAAAGTACATAAGTACCAAAATATATATCAGGATATGCATGACATCAACTGCATTTCCAAATAGATGCAACAAGGATCCTGTGCTTTCCAACATAAGAGGATGCTCAAGCAGTTAGAAGACAATGATTTAGACATGTTTTATCTGTTCTATCTGTAGGATGCAATTATCATGTAAGGGTGGTTACAAATCTTCACATAGACCATTCTTCATCACCTATACATAACAAGCAGGTTAATAGATGTCAATCAATCCCCATACTAGTAAATAACCTAGAATCATACCTGTCATTACATTCCAGGCACTCTGAGTGTTGTACTTGGCATATGTAGAAGTGTTGCAGCTCATGAGAGTTAGGGCTGCATGTACCTGGACTTGAAAGCTGAGGGAATTGAATGCACTTTTCTTAATCATTAAAAATTGTAGCAATATTAAAATTATGAATTACTCTAAAGATACATCAATGTATTTACAAAAAGTATATCTTGATTTATTTTTAGTACAAGTTATTGTTTTTTAATTTCTGCTATTTTTCATATGAATCTTTCCCATGGATAATACCTGTAGATACTTGTAGATATGAAATGGCATGGAGATTGACAATGAAATTATTCATGTGCATTAAAAAAAATGGAATAGGTGATACAAATATTTGCCTAAAATATTAATGATTTGAGAGAAAAGTAATAGATACTCATCATAGTTGACAATTGGGCAATAGATATATACTGTACTTATATACTTTTATTTCCACTGGATTAACATCACAAACATCTTGTACAGTATTTTCAGCAGTATATCAAGATTGTTCCTCCAGGCACAAGAGTGTGTGCCTACTCTCTTATATCATGAGATGCCACTGCGATCTAGAAATGTGCCTAAACACAGTACAATCTCATAACATTAGATATGTGTTTCCCTGCTGTTTCTGAAGAATGACCATACCTTTATACAGCAAGGGACAGCCCAAAAAATGTACCCTTTTACAGCTTTATCTAATTTCATTAATTGCCTTTTTGAAAAAGTATTTACTGTATGTTTCTGCCCTACCACCAGAAAACTGGGTGCACAATTTTGTCTGTTCTGTAAGTAATGCCCGCACTTCTGCCCTTCTTCCCTTTTTTATGCAAGCAACACTATGCTGAGTCATTAAATCCTGGAGTCACTTAAACAAAGTAGATTTAACTCGGTGCCTTGCATATTTTGCGGTTGCTAAATGAAATCCACTGTTTATTATCAACAGCTAAATTCCGTTTCACATTTATATCTCAACCAAACGGAATGTTTGTTAGTTGGTCAGACACTGTGATGTTGGGACAAATTTATGGAGCATGTTTATGACAGTTGTGATGTTATTTTTTATAAATGGGAGGAAATTGAGCAGCAAGAATTAAAATTGATTTGATTTTCAGGGGTAGATGTATGAAGCAGTGATAAGGGAAGAGAAGTGATAAAGTGCCTGGTACTTTATCACCGGCCAATCAGCTCCTGGCTGTTCAGTTACAGGCTGGGTTTAAAAAGGAACAGTTAGTAGCTGATTGGCCAGTGATAAAGTACCAGGCACTTTATCACTTCTCCTAAGTTATCACTGCTTCAAACATCTACCCATCAGTTCTAAATGTAATTCAGTTAAATTGAAATTTTTCTGTCCTGTACTGTTAATCTAGCAGGAAGCCTGATGTGTATAGACAGATGTCAGCATCAATAACCAAATAAACCTTCTAGTCCAGTGTTTTCCAACTCAGGGGGTATTCAATCCCGGATCACGGCTGTCGATCCCACCCAACAGCCCTGATCCAGGCCCGTTTATGTTTTGCCCGACAGCAAATCGGCAGGTGGGGTTCAATGTCCCACTGTCTATCGGCGAATAGTCAGTGTGTCCACGTAAATGGCCGTGGATTGTTGATCGTGGCCGGGATCGCAAAAATCCATGGCCGTTATCGACAGAACGGGCCCAACAACTTCTAAAGTCAGGCTCATTCTGCCGTGATCCCTCTTCACTGCTGTCGGTAAAGACAGCATTGAATAGGGACCCGTCACTATTTCCCCCGTTGGGAATAGCAGCGGAACTTTGAATACCCCCCTTAGTCCTCAAAGCAAACTAACAGTCCAGGTTTCAGTTGTACCCAGACAAGAGCATAGATGGTGAAATCATAAAAACTGATGCACTAATTAGGTCACTAATTAAGTCACATGTGCTTAAGTAGGGCTAGCCTTAAAACCTGGAATGGTAATGTGCTTTGAAAACCATGGTAGGGATTCCCTGTTCTGAAGAACCCCATAAACTTTTACATGATGTTCATATTTGTGGCAGTTAATGTATTGTGTATAAGAAAACATGTTTACTGGAGCAAAGATGTTTGGGAAATAATCTCAAGAAAATTTGCTTGTCTAACTCTACATGCTGTGCATCCTGAATTCTAGAAACCATAGATTAAATATGCTTAAATAGTTTATTGCCCCATTTGAATTTACAGTCTGGATTCTCTGTAACAGACGCAAACACATCAGTGGTAAGAGGCTCAAAAATTGCTAACTCCTCAGAGTTGGAATGTGCTTACCAATTTTTTGTGCCCTGACCCACTTCCCCATAAGAAGAAATACTACATAGATCTGACCAGCCTGGGCCTGGATTTCAATGTTACAGTGGACCTTATGCTACACAGTGGAACCTCCCAAATCAGTCTAGCTTCGAGACTTGGTTATAAATTTGGGGAAATAAATGTGATTGCACCCTTTTTTTTAACCAATAGTTATGTAATGTATTTTTACTTTACATTGCATGTTTAATGGGAATTTTTATGTATCCTTAAAATATTTGTCCTGGACCGCTTTGCTGCATTTAAACATTGCTTTTCTAATTATCAAATCAACCACTATTTCTTTCACTGTATCTCTTTCCTCTCCACTTCCTCTATCAGTTGGAGCCATAGACGGCTAAGTCATAGGCCAGCATCTCTTTTCTATCTCTCTCTCTATATATAATATCTCTTGGAACCAATAGTACTAAGTTCTTTTCAATTTCACTACTATAGAATATTTATGTAGTATAGATGAAACTCACATTTTCTATTGTTTCTGGATATCTTACTTTTGTATTGGCCCAGGTCACTAACTGTCTTTTAACCATTTATATTCAATATTGTCTTGCTACCACAAAATCAATTATTAATTGTACAAAAATATCCCTATTAGTAAACAGAAGCTGATATCTTTATTTTGGTTAGCATCACTAGAATAAACCCTTGACCCCAAGCTGTACTTTGTTTCTCACTTTCAATCTGCATCCAAATACAACATAGATTTTTTTTTTCCCCATAGCTTCTGGCTGGACTCTAACTGCATTTTGAGACTCTTCATTGTGTAATTTCCTGTAGATTATACTTGGAACCAGGACTCTGTTTCCTTGTTGTTGTTTTTTTTTTGTTTACTGTTTCTTCCGGATTCTATTGTGCTGTATTCTGTTGCTATAAATAAAATAAATGTCGCTGATCTCCAGCCGCTTACTTGCTCTCATTCAACTATTTCATGTCTCAATACAACTATTTTTCTACCCTTGCTCAATTTCTGTTTCACAAGTTAATGAATTTCCTAATCTGGATATCATTGAGCATGCCATAAGACTTAATGTTTGTCCATAACTGGGAAGATCACTATCATGTCTCAGTATTATTCATCACATTCAAAACTCCTACTTAACCGGTACTTAAGGACATCTCAGATTCGCTTTAATAATAACTTTGTGATGTTTTGCATCATGATTTCATAACATGGATGATAGAGGTTCACTAGTTTCATTAGGCCAACCAGAGCCAGTTTGCAACTCCCTATAAAGTAATAGTTAACCAATACAAATAAATAGACTAATATAACAAAGGCTTCAACTAAAGGTCATCCACATATTTCTTATAGTGACAACTGCAAAAAACTGGCAATGCCAGTGCGCTACAACAAATTTACAAGGCTCTACTGTATTTCCTTCCCCTGAAGAAATTATATTATTTTAAGGAAAAAAAACAAAGTGGTACTTGAGGGTATGTACAGTGTTCTTCCTTTTTTTTGTATCAGCCTCTAGACTTTAAAAGCTTGGTACTTGCCTTAGGAGTCCCTTTTGAAGTCACTGTTAAATATAACAGTGATTTGGATAAGAAAACTTGGGTCCTTCTTTTGTCTATATTTTTTGTTCTTTTTAAGGGCAGTGTAAACTTTTTCATTGAGTAAAGCATAAAATTCAAATGAACGCCTACATATTTTGCATTTTTTTACCCTGAGTTGATCATTGTTCAAACAAACGTCAAATGCAATAACATTAATATACTGTATAAATATAATAAAGTTACAATATTAAATGTATACACCTATGGTTCCCTGTGTGCTGTATTCCTTCTCTATTGCAGCCTTAATGCATAAGCCTACCTGTGTCCTGGATTATCTGATTGTGTTTTTCACCTGGCAATGTGTTATGTTCAAATAAATGGGATGTAAGGATACATGGTACTAGTTCAAATTGGGGTGAGAAAGATGCTTCCTTTATAGCATGTGATAATATAAGAGAAGGAGAGCATCACAGACAAGACATAGGTACATGTTTTAAGAGTACAGTAATTCACTGTATCATACAACTATTTTGAAATGTTAAATATTTTCTGCATTTAATATGTTAAAAATATATATTAAAAAGGCTATAATTAAGCCAATTTGAAATTTATATTAAAATAATAATAATAATAATAATAATAGTTTTGTTAATAAAACTATGTATCACTATGTATAATTTCTAATATTTAAAAAAGATTCATGTTCTAATAAATATTTGTTTTATTTTAATAATTATTTTAATAACTAATAAATGTTAAATGTACAATTCAAACTAAATGTTTAGTATAAGTATTTCAAAGCCAACATGGCTGCCCGTGGACATGATTAATACAATATATAGAATGTATTATAAGGATTTCCATTCATAGTTTTTATTTTTGTTTTACAAATATTTTGGTTATTTTTGAAAGAATTGTGTAAGGTTATGGATGTCAATGATAAGACATGTATGACAATGGCTTTCTAGAGTCTATCTAAGCACAAATAATTTAAAATATTGTCTAAAACAGATGAACTGTGAAATGTTCAAATTAAAATTGATTACAGTTATAATTCTAATGGCATAAAATATGGACTTTCCATCTTTTCCCAGTCTGTTGACTTTATTTTATGAAATTTAGTAAATTCCTTAAAAAAGTCTTCATATTTCTTTAGCTAATGTTAATTTTCTGTATAGAAGCAGTTAATTCTGTCATTCCAATGGAAAAATCTACTATAATTTCTGTCTTTTTCCTCACATGTCAGAACCATCTCAACTTTATGCATATGTACTGTATATTGATAGCTTTTTTTCAAATCAATTAAAAAAGGCTCAATATCCCCATACTTCTCTATGCAATTTTTATGTGGAAGCCCACTACAACTTATCTTGCTAGTATGTTTTCTGGAAACTCTCAGCTAACTATAAATAGCAAACTATCACTCAAAGAACAGTGAGAGTGTTAATGTATCTGCAAATTCTGTTTTAATGACCTTCTGCCAACTAGTACTCAAATGCATTTGAGCTTTTCAGTGATGCCAACTGTCAGGATTTAACAGTGAAATGCCTGTGTTTTTTTATATTCATAACTGACATTTGCATGATCTCGGTAATTATATGCAAATCTTACAATTTCTTATTTTTCTAACATAAGGTTCATGCTACTTGTCAACTGCTCAGCTGTCTAGTGAGCTAATGCCTGTGGGTTTCAACCATGCTGGATGGCTGTATTTCAAGGTCTTATATTGCTTCATTGTTTAAGTCATTAAAGTGTTCGAAGAACAAATCTAAATTGCAAATATCTAAAGAATCTACCTCTGGAAAATCAAATAAGATGGTCAAATTTTCTTTACTACCTTAACTGCACCATTTACAGTACAGAAAATACATTCATAACTTATTTTAGCAAAGTGTTGTGACTGTGCTTGATAACCAGTTATGGTAAATCATATTATTGGACTAAGACATCCATAGTTAAACATGATTGAAAAAAGTGTATGTACTAATTAAATATGAAGTATACCTGGTGTGCACCATTTTCAGCTTTGTGTATTTCTGTAAAAATAACCCATAATGTGAAAATAATATATATTTGCCAAGACACACATTAATGGAGTACAAGGAGCCAGTCCACAAGGTACATCATTCTTTAAACTAGATTTTTTTGCCAATTAAATTAGGAACATTTGACAAAATATTATTTTATTCAATGAAAATGCATTTTTTATAGACCTCTTTCTTCCCTAGTTTCTATTAAAGAAATTAGAGGATAAAATTTATAACAAGAGTTTGGTGTGAGTCTGAGTTTCATTGAATCTGTTGTTGCCTCACATAGTAGATAATACATTTAGAGTGATGCATAATAATCTTGTATTATCCTAAACTTATTTAAAAACATATTACACTCTTTTACTATTAAAAACTTTAATAATGTTGCACTGATGATGACCATTAAGATAACACTTGTAGGTGGCATCAATGTCTTAACCCTATTGTATTCTTTAAGAAAGCTAAGCAATAACAATAAACATTATTTTATAATTATGGCAATTAATCAGTACATTGGAATGTATGGGAATTGTGTGTGGTCAAGATGTATTAACTTATATACAGTGTTACATGATGTGCTCAGCTGTAAGAACAGAAATCACTCTTCCAAAGAGCAAAATGACTTAAAAATATATGGAGTACAAAAGCAAATGTTATTAAAGTCATATTTTCCCTTCTGTAGTAGCTGATTGGCTGGTTCTTTAACTCCCTTTATCTTCCTCTACTTTTTATCTTTTTAAGGCTTAATACATCTGCCCCCTTGTCTGATAAGCAGATAGATACACATATTGGGCTTCATGTAGAGTTGGGCATACATATTTTTTGTGTAAAAAATTCACATTGGTAATGAGCATGTGCTCCAAAAATCATTAATCCAATGCCTTTATGTAAACTCTTGTGATCAGAGTTGTCTGACCTATATTCCCCTAAGATAATTTCCCCTAAGATAATTGTGTAATTTGCAAGTTGTATTTATATAACTAGAGTTAGGAAACAACAATCACAATGTTATATTTGGCTTAGGTTTCAATACAGAAGCCATCAAAAAACTATACTTTTTAGAAGGACAGAATTTTATAAACATAAAGATATATTGAGTGTATGCTTAAATGAAAGCACAGAACTCAAATAGGGGTTTTAACACTGCAACATATCATATGGGAACAGCGTTTCTAGGAATGAAAGGTGACCATTATGGTAAAGGTTTTAGAGGCAATAAGTAGAAAAAGAGTGCAAACTGGGTTATGATTTTCCATCCCAACTAGGCCCTGTGTTGAGATTATATGCTCTTATCATGTTTGTGTGTATTTCTTGCAGTTATTTTGGTTTCCTCATGTGTTCTAAGAAAACCCATACAGTACTTGTACTAAAGCCTAAAAATGTTTGAATGTTAGTAAATGTACATGTGCTTATGTGTAAAGAGATTTATACTGTAATCTCAAACTGGTCAGGTACTGCTGAAACTATGAATATTATCTGTGCTGTGTAATTGGTGGCAATGTAGAATTAAATGGTAATGAAAAATACATGGCAATAATAACATATATTGATAAAACAATCGAGTAGTAAATATAAAGTACATATAACAGTGAGCTGTGAGGTTATTTTCATAGAGCAGGCTAGTAATTTGCCTAATAAATCTTAAAACTAAATGGCTATTACGACCATGACATGGTATGAGAAATTCTAATGGAGATTAATTTTGGTTTATAAGCTCAGGTCATGGTAAAACTTTATAGAACTTTTTGATGGATGCTTGTTGCTTTTTTATGAAAGTTTTATGAACGTATGTTCATCTAAACTTTGTTTGGGTTGACACACACCAAGGGTTGACTAGCAATAGTAATTTTAAGAGATTCACACTTCAAAAGATACCTTGATGTGCAGGATATTACCTAAGACTCTCCTATAGCCTCCAAACTTTCAAGCGTTCCCTGAAAACTCACCTCTTCAGGCAAGCTTATCATATTCAGGAACCCCCACACAACCTCCAGTAGCATTCATATCTAATTGCATCCCATCAGGGCTGTATTTTAATATGGTGAGATTGCCATGCTATGGAATTCTATCCTCATATATCCCTCCTATTATCCCTATAGATTGTAAGCTTGCGAGCAGGGCCTACCTACTTCTATGTCAGTTTGTTTCTACCCAGTTTGTTTAATCACAGTTGTCTCCAATTGTAAAGCGCAACGCAATATGCTGCGCTATATAAGAAACTAAATAAATATAAATAAATAAGGTGTGAGTCCAAGTACGCTTTTAACCTTAACACATTTCCCCTTAATTCACCAACATCATTTGGTAGTGATGTCCCTCTAAAGTGGTCTATATCTATAGACTACCCTACACATTCTTTGCTTTATGGTGTTTTTTCTCTTTTAATGGCCTTTAATATAGAACTATGCACCTAGAATCGCTCAAAGAGAACAACAAACAGAAGCAGCGTGCAGACAAAGGGGGCATATTGTGCACATTCATTGCTTTTGTGTGTGTATAGCACATAGATATTATGTCCATCCTACTGAAATGTAACTGTAATTTTTAATTTTTATGGACATATATAAATATAACCTAGTGTACTGTAATAAGTGGCAGTAGTTTATCAGTGTTAGACTATGAACAGAAGTCTTCATATACTGTAGTTCTTTACTGATGATTTCATATGCTCATTAACAATGATGAATCCAGGTATTAACTTTCATCACAGTGAAAAGTGACAAACCGTTTAGACTGAGGGTGGAGAACTACACAGATACCAATTGCAGCTCCACTATATAATTATTACAGCAATGTATCCAAAGGTATACTAATAATACAGAATAATAATAAATGGATGAACAGTTAAGTGTTTTTATCTCAGCAAATAATTTTTAGTTTTCAGGAAATATGTGTGTTTGTATGGCCTTTTTCAGGTGCCAATTTCACATTCTACAAGAACAATGCATCCTGCATACAGAACAGATCAACCATTCAAAACTTAAGTACAGGCTGTTGGCGATTCTATACTGTATGAGGTTAGGAGTGGGAGGATATGGCTTCCCACTATAATCACCCTTTATATAGGCTGTAGCCTGAAATTCTTAATAAAGTCTCTTTCTAGAGTATTTTCTACTTTCCACAATGATAGAAAATAAAATGTTAGTTTCCCTTTAAATCTAATTCAGTAATACTAAAAAAAGCAAAACAGATTAAAAATAAACGGCAATTAACAGAGAATTGTACAAAAATATGAGCTGAATTGAAAAACACAATTATCCCTAAAATGAACAATAGATCCATTCCCTATTAAAGATGATAAATAGGAAGAATATATTTAAACGTGCGTATTGTAACCCACACAATAAAGCCACTGCTTTGTAAAGATGTAAAAAGAATCCACAAAATGAAATAACAATGGAACACCTTTCCAACAAAGAAAGGAATGCAGCAAAAAGTACTATCTTTATCTTCTGTACTGTATATAAAAGAAAAGTAAATTATCCCCATTTGTTAGAATTAAGAGATGAACACTGACAGATGCAATATCCCCCCCCCCCCAAAAAAAAAGACTTACAAACAATTCCAGATCATTTTCCTCCTCATTGTTCTTTTTTTCACTTTGATGTGCGTTCTCTTCATCATTGTTGTCTTCAGCAAATGCATCATGTGAACAAATTATTGTTGGAATATATCTTTCTGAAAATAATAAAAAAAATTGAAGATGTTAAATCATAAAAATGTTAACATTTGTTACATGGGCAAAAGTTATTTAGAATTGTTTCACATATTACCTGTTGCTGTAGAGCTTTCTCCTTCAAATACATTCAAATCTTCATCTTCTTTACTATTAAAAGAAAGTTATACAATTTTTAGAAGATATATACTACTAATCAAAAGCCATGGTACTTAAATGGTCTTTAGAGAAGATTATTTTTTATTTATTTATATTTCATGTGATGAACAATATGAGTCAATGAGTATTATCTTGCAAATGAAAGAAATCATTCTGTGTCTTACATAGACAATAAAGTAGAGATAAGGTTCTAAAAACATGGGGGTGGGAAAGAAAATAACTTACTAAATATGGCATGAAACCAATAGTTTTATTTGCCAATATTATTCAGTTTTTCTAATTAATTTATTTGTTTGTTTTGCTTTACATTTTACTGAACTAGTCTGACCCTATTGGATGCATTCTGAGTTATTTATAAAGCTGCCCACATGTGCTCAGGCTAACCACCCCTCCCCCAATGGGGGATACTGCGGTCCATGGGTGGGACCTCAGGACAGTGTCCGCAAATAGGACTGTCCTGTAAAAATTGGTACAGTTGGTAGCAATGTTTTAATTAGATATTATATGCAATACCTTACATGGCCTTTATAATGATTAAGAAGCTGATAAAAGTAGCTTCTGCAATGTTTACTGTACAATAGTTACATTGTGAAAATGAACAGAATTGGTTTGGGCCACAAACAGCATTTTCTGAGCAGGTATCTCAATTTTTTTAGAAATTTTGGAACCACAGAGTAAATTGTGCGTGTAACACATGGTACATGTTCTATTTGTCCCAGTTGTAAAGCTCACACAATTCAATTCACATTATAAGTAATAAGGACACCTGAGGCTATTACCACTGGTATGTTTTTACTGAAGCCAGTGATACAAAATGACATGGCATTGTGTGCTAGCACTATTATGCTGACAGGATGTGGAGTAAGATGAAGATGCTACAGTTGCTGCTTTTGCTACAGACAATACATCTACACAGTGGGCTGTAACATTCATGTGGTCAATACTAGCTTTGTCATGACTTTAGTGGTCTGCTGTGTAACAGGATGCTCCCTGTCGTACTTAGTTCTCTTTGCAAATAAGCTTCACTGACAATTGTTCAAATATTTCTACACAATGTTAGTTTTTTGTCTTTTGACTAGATCTGAAAATTAATTTACCATGGTAAAGAGGTTCTTATGCTAGCTGTAATACATTGACACAATCAACATCATCTTCATTATCTTCTTGAACCCAACACAATCATCACCATCATGTTGTACAACAGTTGAGCATCCACCACAATACCATCCTCGTTTCAATGTTTACATCAGCACAATTACTACTCAGATCTCCAAATGGTTGCAAAATTGCAAAATAAGGCGGCAGAATCATAACTATAAGACTGCCATAACTATAAGACTGCCATAACTATAAGACTCCCACATATATTGTGTTAATAAAAATAAACTCTCATCAGGAATATATGAATGCCCAATTTTTTCTTCAGCCTTAGGGCAAGATGTATCAAGCTTCAAAAAGTGATAAAGTGGAGAGTGATAAACAACCAGCCAATCAGCCCCTGTCTGTGATATTTCTAACCCTTCGTGTAATATGACATATGAGCTGATTGGCTGGTTACTTATCACTCTCCATTTTATCACTTTTTGAAGCTTGATACATCTAGCCTTTTATGTTCTCATGAGGCACATTTTTCAAGGCAAGGCTTACACTCAGAGCATGCTTTACCTTGATGGACACTTGCTTTTACACTTTGGATTTTAGTATGTGCACGAGCAGTAACAAGAACACTACTAGCGAGAAGTGTCCTTGATCCAAGACTCTCTTTGCAGTGTAGGTGGGGTATAGATGTTAGCTAGATGTAGCAAAACAGAAATTTCATCAGTAACTTTTACATTTATACTTAAGCCATAGCTTATATTTTCTTTGACATTAATAAAAAGTATATGGTTTTCTTTGACTTTCTTACCACTTTTTACTTGTGAAGTACTGGATTGCTACTTTCTATGATATGTATATACTTGAAGTTGTAGCTACTTGTAGAGGCTATCACACCAGGCAAATGTACAATGAGATATGGAAATATTCTTCTAATTAATACAATTGGCAAAACATAAAATAAGCTACAACAGCACTTTGTATTTTAGAAACTTGCTACTACTCTCTATTGTACACAATACTTTTAACACTCAACCACTTGAATTTATACAGTGAGAGCCTCAGCACCCTGTAGTTTTGACACTTACTATGAATTTTTGGTACTGCTCCTCACAAAACAACTAATACCTCTGTCAAATTTCATAACTTCGATATTAGAGGATTTTTCTTGAGAGCTAGTGGACAGAGTAATGGTCACTGCAGCTTGGTCACTGCAGCTTGCTTTTATACATCTGAATACCTTTCATATTGAACCACTTATACTTTTCCAGAAAGTTTTCTAGTGTAAAAATGACAGGTTATTCAGTACACCTTGATTACTTTCACCTGTTCCAACCCTCTCTGTAACCCACATTTGCAGCATAGCATTTTATACCTATGGACCTCCACGAACACTTTCAAGTCTAGAAGACCAGAAATTAGAAGCAATTTATGGGCCCATTGTGCAAATGCCACTACAAAGTCCTTTCCTTCCAGTGACCGTACAAATATTAAATTCATCATAGATTGCACCACTGAAACTTGCCCATCCCTATGGCAGGTGTAGTTTCTCCATCTGAGTATGGCCTCCTATGTGGGCACTTTGGTGTCTGAGTATGCAACTACTTTTGCCAACATGCCTGTGACACTTCCATAACACACCCATAAGTCGGACTGTCTCCATGCATCTAATAAGTCACCTCCCATTCACCACCCAGGAATGCCCTGTTACATTTTCAATGCACTTCTTCATACGTGCATCTGAAATTGCAACTGTGACTTAGGATGCATGTGCAGTAGCAAGAAATGCCTCTCAGTCATGCCATATACCGCATGCAGGGCCAGCGCCACCACTAGGCAGCTTTAGGCATTTGCCTAGGGCGCCGGCCACTGGAGGGCGGAAGTTTGGAGCAGCCAGGTCACCCCCTGATGGAGGTGAGCGGAGGTGAACTCCCCCCCACCCCCCCCCGGCTACTGTATATGCAGCAGGGGGTCCGTCAGAGGGGTTCCCGCGGCGCTATCCGGCGGGGTGGGTTATATGCAGCAGGGGGGGTCCGCACGGTCTGAGGGGTACCTGCGGCGCCCTTACCGCCCCCAGCAACTTACAAAGCCCCGTCGGGTGCCATCATCCAGGACCAGGAGAGAGGGAGCCGCCGGGAGAGGAGAGAGAGCCAGGAGAGAGGGAGCCGCCCGTTGTACTGCCCAGCCGGAGTGCTGCCCGCTGCTGTCCATCATCATCTGCCAGGCGGCGGCGCCGGAAGCGCTTCTGATTCAGCCAAACAGTGCGGCCAGTGTTTTCAAAATCAGAAGCGCTTCCTTTGCCGCCGCCCGGCGGATGATGATGGATGGAAGCGGGCAGCACTTCACTCTGGCTGGGCAGTACAACGGCCGGATCCCTCTCTCCTGGCCCGACGGCGGCACCCGACAGGGCTCTGTAAGTTGCTGAGGAGGTACCCCTCAGACCGTGCGGACCCCCCTGTGTAGCGGGTGGGCACCGGGGCACCCCCATCCCCCCTCACCTGGGGCGCTCCGGTGCCTTGCACCGGCCCTGACCGCATGTGATCTGTAAAAGCTTTGTTTTGCTTCATTTTCAAATACATAATTGATGAAAGAAACTGAGCAGGCTAGTAAGATGTTGGGTAGTGTCCAGAAATGTCAAACTTTGTCATTGAAATGTTTTCCTGTGCGTATACTAGCGCATTGTCTGATCACTCTACTGAGGGATTATAAAAGAGAATTATAAAATTGGGATCCTGTAAAAAATCGGGACAGTTGGGAGGTATGCAGTATTTTCTCCTGTTTCTTGTTGTAAATGCAACACTAGTGGATAAGGAACCCAAAGGATGATAACAGAGAGAAATTACACATATATAATTGTATTTTTATCAAAAGCCAAATAAATATGATTAAACATGAATATTCACTACACATAATGTCTACTGGCATGAAAATTATAGTGAAGCAATTAGTATAATACAGATCTTAAATAATATGATATCAGAGAGTATAACAGCTACATAATTACAGCACAGAGCCTTGGCAGATGAGCTTAACAGTAGCTGTATCCATGGACTGATGGTAAAGTCATTTGCCTAGTTCAGATAATAGAACCAATCTCTAGGTATTCGTATCAAAGTACAGATTTTTTACTACTAGGTATAATTAATTTGATTTAATACTGTTTATTTTTAAATTTAATACAATTTCTCTCATTTGTATAATTAAAAGGTCCTTATTCAAACTTGGTCGCTCATCTGCAAATTTGCAGATGACTGCGAGTGGTTAGCCTGCTCAGAAAGAGTTAAAACCGGCCCTCTGTAAATCTTTGAGGGGTAGATTTATTATTAGGCAATCAGGGGAATATGCGCTATCCCCTTGCGTCATGGCAGGGGATAGCGCTTCCCCTGATCTATGACACCCGCCGAGTGGGTGTCTAGCGTGTGGCGCTGTGGGGCAGGAGGCATAGCACAGCTACGATATTTCGTAGTGTGCGCCTGCCTAATTTATGAACGGTCAGCATCGCTGACCGTTCTGCCGCCTGCAGCTATCGACTTCGACAGCTGCAGGCGGGGATCCCTGCTGCTGGCTCTGAGCTGCGCTCGGGATATTGCGTGAGTAGTGAGATCCCGCGCATGCGCAGTCAGCCGGCCGGGGGGAAGGAGATGGCGCATCAGTATTAACTGATGCGCTGTCTCCAAGGAGGGACATCGCCGGAGGGGGCAGTTAGCGCTCCCCCGCTTCGGCCGGCAAGATGTTGATACATCATGTCGGTGTCCCCTCCTGCTTCGCCTCACTTATGAGGCGAAGCAGGAACTGTTTAGCGCAGCTATAATAAATCTACCCCTTAGTGACTTCACACATCTCAATAATCCCCCAAAACCCACTAAGGAAACCTCTTCACAAAATCAAAAACAAAATCCTTCAACATTTGCTTTCTGCAGAAAACCAAATTTGCTGGGAAGAACACATTTTGGTATTGTGATTAACAAAAAAACCCAATAAGGAGTATTCATCACTTTTTAATGATGTGTGTGGTACACCAACATGTGTATGGATATTCTGGACCTAAAGAAACCTTATTGCACCAAAATTCACTACTCTCTGAGTGAATCATTCAAGTTCCTCTAGGTGAAGGTCACATATGTTTTGAATTTGAAAAGAAGCATTTATATACTTAACTTTAGGTGGTTAATTGTGAGTTGGGTACACTAGGGTTCATCTGTGTGAAGATTTGAAAAACTTTTCCTGATCTGTACTTTCTCATTGTGGATATTTATATGAAAATACAGTACTACACATTGTGTTTTTTAATCTCTTATTTCATATGTCCTGTGGCTGCCACACACAGTCCCTCAGAATCATCCACTTGCACTATTAAACCTGGAGCATAGAATTTAGTTGTGTTTCTATTCCTCTCCATTAATCCTGCGAGACACTGGGCCTTATTCTGGTTCACTCTTTATGACAAAATCCTTCTTAGATGGACAAAACCATGTGCACTGCAGGTTGGGCAGATGTTACTTGTGCAGAGAGAATTAGATTTGGGTGGGGTTTTACTTCAGAGTGAGATCTATATTGTAGTGTAAAAATAAAGCAGCCAGTATTTACCCTGCACAGAAACAAAATAACTCACCCAAATCTAATTTCTCTGCATATTTTACATCTGCCCCCCCTGCAGTGCACATGGTTTTGTCCATCTAAGAAGGATTTTGTCAGAAAGAGTGAACTAGAATAAGGCCCACTGTCCCAGAGGTACCCATGGTAACTGGAATGCTGAAGGGACACTATGGTCTATTCACAAAGTAATGGAAAGAGTAGAGAAGTAAGCCAGTGGAGAAGCTGGATATGACAACCAATCAACTTTAAAGTAACATTTCTAAAATACATTATTCATAAAATACATACAATTATTCATAGCAGCTGATTGGTTGCCGTGAGCTACTTCTCAACAGCCTCACTTCTCTATTCTTTTTACTGCTACATGAATGGACCCCACTGTCTCACTGTGCCGTCCCAGCTCCCTTGTGACAGCTTACATAAGATGGTAGACACCAGGGTCCTGACACGGTGTATGTGTGTTATGCATACGCACATTTACACATGGGAGGGAGAGTTTTCCATCACTTTTCTTAGTGGGGAACCTATGGCTTAGTTGACCCTGTTCACTGGCAGTAGCACATCCCTGCTTCTGTGACAGCAGTACAGCACTTCTTCACTGTCTGGAGCACAGCACTGCCTCACTTACAGCACTGCATCCCTGCCTCACTAACCCCCAAAGGTTAAGTGAGGGGGAACGGGGTGGAACCATCTGTAATGACTGCACACCCATAAGTGGTATATCTATTATTATTATTATTATTATTATTATTATTATTATTATTATTATTATTATTATCCTTTATTTATAGGACACCACAAGGGATCCACAGCACCCAATATCAGAGTAAATAAATGACTAAGCAAAACAGTGACTTATATTTGAATACAACAGAGGACAAGTACATGGTACAAAAACATTGCTGCCTCAGCAGAGGACACTGAAATAAGTATCAGGGTCACAGAAAACTGCAGGATTTAGTGCCATCAAAGATGGTTTAAGTAAGAGAAGGAAAAGCACATGAACAGGGCTTTGCTCGTGAGATATATACATATACATACATACATACATACATACAGACTCACATACACATGTATACTGTAACTGTACACACATATTTTTAGTGTAATTGACCTCTTTATACACAAAAAAAGTATACCCCCACACAGCTGTTTTGCTGACAGTGACATGTGGTCAGGGCAAGTAGAGCAGACAGAGCCTCACCTGTTATACTGGATATAACAGGTGGATTCTACTGGACAAGAGCACAGGTCTACGTTGGACTCTATAGATAAGTATGTATGAACGTATTTAGTACTAAGTTTTATATTTACAGGTGTGTGTGTGTGTGTGTGTGTGTGTGTCAGTTATTGGGCTATTGGTTCTGCAGTAGGACTACAAGTCCCAGTAGGCCCATTTATGCCCAACATGCTAGGACTTATTGTTCTCCAAGTCTCGACATGTGGATGAGGATTGCAGGGCCCTGTAGTTCTACTACAGAACCCAATATTTAACCATTTTCTAATACACTTTTAACACCATCAGCCCGCCACCCATGTTTCCTCTGAAGGGGGACCCAGCCTGGGGTGACCAGCCATGATGCTCATGCTTTGACGGGGACCTTATGTGAAAATTATTCCCTGGCTGTGGCATGACACTGTTGGATGTTATATCCCAGTGCTGGTTTCCAAAATACAGGGGATCTCTACTCCTTTTGTCTCCTGTATTTTGGGAACCATAACAAGGCCAAGGACCTACGGTAGTACTTGTTATAGAAATACAGGGGGACCCCATTTCATATTCCCCAGTATTTCTGCAAACAATGATCCTGGGGCTGGTTATGCTCGTGTGTGTGTGTGTGTGTGTGTGTGTGTGTGGAGTTTTTTTTATTATTATTTGTATATATTTTTTACCTTTTACACAGAGAAGCTTGCAGGGATCTGTCCGTGCAGGCTTCAGCCAAATATGGATGGAAAATGTGTTGCATTTTACATTAGTATTTTCTGCTAAATTCAAAGCCGAATTCAACAGTACGAATAATAGTAAACTTGCTGACCACCATAGAATTCCTGGTCATATACAACTGAGTTCTGTCGATGGCAGTGGCGTAACTACAAATTTTGCTCCCCCAGCAAAGATATCATCTGGCGCCCCCCCAGAGAGGGAGGAGCAAGAGAGAGAGAGAGAGAGAGAGAGAGAGAGAGAGAGAGAGAGAGAGAGAGAGAATGTCTTGGAAGGAAGAGACAGAGATAGAAGGAAGAGATAATTAGAGTAAATTAGAGGGAGACAGTTTCAGATTGTCAGGAAGAGAGTAAATGAGAGAGTCTCAGGGAGTCTTAGGAAGAGAGATGGGAAGAGAAAAAGAAGGAGGGGGTGCAAGCAGGAGAGACACTACAGTACCTTATTATGGTACAGAACAGGGGTAGGGGGTGCATAGGCAGACAGATGACAAACAGGGAGAGAATAGGCAGATGGGGAGAAGGATGGACAAATGATGGGGAAGGGCATGGGTGGATGGGGGACAAGGACAGACAATGCACCATATGGGGACATAGATGGGGAGATGGCCATTTGGATGGGCGGATGGACAAAGAACACCATATAGGGACACAAACTGACAGGAGGATGTGGGGAAGCATAGCTTGACGGATTCAGCACATTGACCTCTTCATGAAGCTGCTGGGATAGGGGGTCTCAATAATCAAAGCAGATATTTATAGGCCTCCCACAGTGTGACTGGGGTTCGGTTACAGTGATTACACTTAAATCCAGCTTACAAAGTACCCTGTGATCTCCTCAAACCCCCCCCCCTTTTTTGTGCCTTTGGAGCAGGTGAAAGAAGTGAGTGATCATTACTCACCTCCTCTATGGGTGGCAGCTCTGTGACGTCTATGCAGGGGAGACGACACAGAGGCATATGATGGAGTCGGCTGCACTGGGACAGTGCACTGGGCAGTGCCTGAGGGAGCTGTTGTCACTTCTAGCATCCATCGCTTCCACTGCAGCAGCAGCCTCCGATGTACCGTATTCACTGGCTACACTCTGTGTGCTTAGGGCTTACTTGCAGCCGGGCAATCAAGGTAAGCAGATGGTCATTTTCCCTGCTCCCCACGGAGCGGGTTCCCCTAACCCCTAGCTGGCAATGCTCTGGGCAGTGGGTCCTCCTCCCTACCCCTCATGGAGTGGCTCTGGGTTTCTGCTCTGACCCCTTCTATCCCCAGGCTCTGAGTCCACTGGAGAAGCACGGTGCCTCCCTCCCAGACACAACGGGCAGATTGTAGTGGGCGGCTCTTGGTGGGCGTCAGGAGACTGTCTCCAGTGCACAGTGCGCCCTGTGACAGTAACGGCTTCCGGAGCTAGTGCACCGCTGGAACCACCCTCCCTGCTTCTGCTGCTTGGGGGAGTGAGCTCCAGCGGGGCCTGTGGCAAGCGCTGCCGGTGCCCATCAGGCGGCAGAAGCAGGAAGGGTGGCTCCAGCGCTGTCTTCTGCATGGTAGCTACGCCACTGATCGATGGTGTATTCATTTGTACAGTCAAATTCGGCTGAAGTTTATGTTCATAAAAATGGCAAATTCGCCGAATTCGCCCACTGGGTCCGAACCGTACTGTACATCAAGTGCGTAAAAATGGGTGTATTCGTACCCTTTTGATTGTAGTAAACTTCCCCCTATGTATTTCTAGTGGTGGGCAAAATGTACTGAGTTTAGCATGAACCCCTGGCTCTGTGCACCACTCTGATTTATTCTTTGCTTTCCTAATAATGCAGTAAACAAGACTGAAATGATGCAAAAAGAGTCCTCTCTGCATATGGAGATGATGTGATGGGTGGGCTGTGTGACGTGATTGGCACGTTAGGAGATCTGAGAGGCATGTAGGGCATATTTAGGGTTCATTTGGGATCTTTGGGTTTGTGGTGGACTGAAGGCCTAATTTAGGTTGGTTTGCGAATGCAAACTCCTTCTTTAACTCGCACAACTTAATGGACCCGCATCAGTCAGGCTTTCATTCCCAACACTCCACAGAGACAGCACTGAATAAAGTTGTGAATGATCTGGTCACTGCAAAGTCTAAAGGCCACTATTCACTACTAATTCATCTAGATCTCTCTGCTGCTTTTGACACTGTTGACCACACACTTCTCATACAAACACTACAATCCATAGGTCCTAAAGACATAGTCCTGGTTCTCATCCTACCTATCTAACCGCTCTGATTCTACCTCCTCTTCGCTACCTCTTTCAGTTGGAGTACCTCAGGGTTCAGTTTTAGGTCCTCTGCTTTCCTCAATCTATACCTCATCTCTTGGCAAACTAATCAGCTCCTTTGGATTTCAGTATCATCTGTATGCTTCTGATACTTAGCTCTACCTATTCTCCCCGGACCTGTCCCCATCTGTATTGAGCCGTGTCTCTGAATGCCTTTCTGCTGTTTCATCCTGGATGTCATCTCACCACCTCAAACTTAATATCTCAAAAACAGAATTAATTATATTTCCGCCAATAAATAGTAGTTACCAACCTAATATCTCTATTGCTGTTGAGAAGATGACAATCACTACTACCTCTCAAGTTCGCTGCCTAGGTGTTATCCTTGACTCCTTTGTACCCCACATTCAATCTATCTCAAAATCATGCCACATGCACCTAAAAAACATATTTAAAATTCGCCCTTACCTTACATAAGACACTGCATAAAATCTAATCCATGCTCTCATCATCTCACGCATTGATTATTGCAATAGTCTCCTTATTGGCCTTCCCCAATACACACTCTCACCACTACAGTCGATTAGGAATGCAGCTGCAAGGCTAATCTTCCTTGGTCACTTCATTGGTTACCTGTATTCTATCGTACTCAATACAAAATAATTTTACTTACACACAAAGCCATAAACCAAACTACACCAACAAACATATCTTCTCTTATCTCAAAATATCATCCAACACGACCTCTACGCTCCTCCCAAGATCTACGTCTCTCATCCACACTCATTACTCGCTCCCATTCACCACTGCAGGACTTACTTCGGGTTGCGCCCACTCTAGACTCACACAAATGACTCTCCTCCAGTCTCCAAACCTATAAGTGTTCCCTAAAAACTCATCTCTTAAGGCAAGCTTATCAAATTCCAGAACCAGTCACAGAACCTTGCATTCTGGTAGAGTCGATGCGATAAAGATGTCCTTATGTATCAATGCCTATTTCCCTATAGATTGTAAGCTTGCGAACAGGGCCCTCCTACATTTTGACTGTCTGTAAATACCCTGTTTGTTGTATTACTGTCTCCTTTGTAAAGCGCAACGGAATATGATGCGCTATATAAGAAACTGTTAATAAATAGATAAATAAATATAGGGCTACTTTGAAACAAGAGGGAGGCTTCAACTAATCATTTTTCATGATGCAGTCTATAGTATTTTTCTAGAAAATAATGCAAAACATTGTATGGAAAGTAGTGACAGGGTGAATCTGATGTGAGCGAGCCCCAAAAGGAATTACAAAGAGAAAAGAAAACTCAGATATATACAGTATGCTTTCACAATAAACTGAGCAGTAAGATTCTATGTTGTTCAGTATACTGTATAAGAGCTATTGTAATCTTACTGTCATAAGTAATTAGAAAATTGCTATACAACAAAATGACATAAAACAGTGTGTATACATATGAAGAGTAGAGGAAAGGTCAAGGTCTTGTTTTATTATGATTTGAAGAGTTATTATGTTTTTCCATAAAAACATGAATAACAGTGTTGTATAGTCATTAACAATTTGTACTTGTACAGTACAGATTTATTATTAGTTTTTTTTATTGAGAATTAAAGACAGTTTTTTTTTAATTCTCTGTGGTGTTTATAGTACTGTATGCATGCAGTTATGTTTAAAGCACAATTTGTTTCTTTCCACTTCCAAATTTTAAGATCAATATCTGTCATATTAGTTGCCCATAAGTGCCTTAAATGTTTGCAGAGTGGGATACTCAGTGGCGACTGCAGTCCCTCAGTTGTAGTGCCATCCATGAAGTGCAGGGGGGTTGGTGGCTTAATCCCATATATACATGTTATCATGTATGTAATATATGTGCTGGATCGATAACAGGAATGTCACCCAGGTTTTATCCTTCATTGGGGTGACACCAAAAAGAGCCGCACCACACCCCCACTGACTGTGTTTGCACCCTCCACCACCCGCACCCACATCCCCACATCCCACTAGCCAGCCACCATCCACACCTGCACCCACTGCCATCGACCACACACAGCCCCCCGCACACCTGCTTTTGCACACCCACAGCAATCCATACCGACCATTAAATCCTACACCCACCCGTATGCTAAATTTTCGCATGGGCCACCTAGTAATACGTAATAGGCTTTGGAGTGTGTGGCTTAATGTGTAATATGCATTAGTGTTTGACATAATATTTAATAGGCATAAAGGGAAACAAGCATTAAAGTGTGTAGCATAATGTGAAATGGGCATTACAGTGTGTGGCATATTGTGTAAGGGGCAATACATTGTGTGGTATTATTTTGTAAGGGGCATTACAGTGTGTGGCATAATGTAGCGTGTTGCATAATGTGTAAGGAAGGAAAATGTCAAATAATGTATGGGGCAGGAATCGGGAACTTCTTTTTTATGCTCAGTTGATCAATGTATGGGGGTGCAGGTTGCAAAACTGAGCTATAAGGTCTTTTCCTGCAAGACCATGTCCCTTGCAGTGAGGCCACACACCCTTTTTGGAATTCACCTAAGGAAGGCATGCACAAATTTGTTTTATATAAATGTCTATGGGGATGGGATCACATTTTTAACTATTAGCATTGGAAGCCAATTTGCCTAGAAATGACCCTGTTTGTTTTATCAAAATGCCAAAAGGCAGGAAGGCTTAAGGTGCATACACACTACGGATTTTTTCCCAGTGTGTGTAGTGAATGATGATGTGTAAATCGCTGGCCAATAAATACCTCAGTGAATACACACTGAGCCATTTTCACTCAGTCCAGTGACTTTCAATGTGGTTAAACCAATTTCCACAGTAGGAAAGTGGTGCATAGTGGTTCACTCGGCTTGTAAAACAGGCGGACAGATGGTGGTTCTGGAGATTATAGGGAGCATGCTTACCGCTCATCGCCTGCCCATACACACTAGGAGATTTTGAGCTCGAAATAGCTCAAAATGGGAAAAGTTAACTACTTTGAGCTCAAAACTGCCTATTGTGTAGGGGCCTTTAGTTAGACTATTACATTCAGTCATATGCAGGAATTAAGTTAGACTAGTACAAAAACATTACTAAGGATTCCACATGGTGTGCTTTAGGAGGCGGTCCATGGAGGGGGTGGTGAGGGATGACTCCATAAGTTACTACATCAAGTGACACCAACTCTAGTGATGCCTCTGGCTTATGTAATGTTCTAGCCACAGAAATACATACATCTCTACTTGAAGCAAATACACATTTTTTTGTATTCAACTTGGCATCAGGCCCATTAAGGATATGTCTGGCCTAGAAATGATGTTCAAAACAATGGACCTAATAAAGTGGTATTTATAATAGGTTCAGTGTGAATGGTGCACACATGCTCCTGACTTCAGGGGGCCTAGATGCTTCATCCATTTTTTTAATACTGACCACTCCGGAGCATGGTTACCTACCTGACCCTCTCCATGATGGAGAAAGTGCTCTGTTTCTGGACTTCCCTGGTAATATAGGATTGCCATCACCTGTGGTGAAACACCTTTCTTATCAATTATCTAGCTCCCCACAGGTGATGGCAATCCTACATTACCAGGGAAGTCCAGGAACAGAGAATGTTCTCCCTCATGGAGAGGGCCAGGTAGGCAACCATGCTCCGGAGTCCTGTGTCTATGGTAGCATCGCTGTGGAAGGCTCCAGAAAAACGGCTGCTAGAAATCTGCAGCGATGCATTAGAGTCTTAGCCCTCTAGTGGTTAGACTCTATAGTGCTGCATGGTGCTGCTGCCGACAGACAGATGGAGGAGGTACACAAAAGCCTCCTCTATTAAAATGCCACTGACCTAATGCGTTCTTGGCACTGGTGTCACCTTTTTTTTTCTTATTTAATAAAAAAAAAATTCACAGGTGATTGCAATCATACATTAAAATGGAAGTCCAGGTAGAAAGGATTACATTTTTCATGACATAGGCATTCCCAACCTTGGCATTCAAGGTACAGTAAAAGAATCACAAGCAAAAGCTGTCATTTCCGATGGAAGGGCTTTAGAGCATATGAAAATGCGGCAAAAACCCTGATAACTGGGTTTTTACCGCATTTTTGGTTTAGGGCATCCTACCTGAAATCCTTGCATTCCTTTCATCTTGTCATAAGCCCGATGATCAGTTGTTCTTAAAAAGGGAGTGAGCATACCTCGCGACATTCTTATCGCTCCAATCGGGACTCCGGCCAGTCGTGAATGGACCCAAAATGGGTGTGTGGCTTTGGAGAAACTGGCGTGACTTTTCAGAATGTTGGCTATCACGTTTTTGAAAGTACGAGGGCATTGCCAGCGCTCTGTGAATTGCTAGCCATGCCCCCTGTCCCTGGGAGTCTTTGGATAGATGCTTTGCCCGTGGCACAGAGTCTATTCACTGATGCTCTATTAGGCAGAGCAGTGTGTGGCAAGAGGGACTCCCAACTGTCCCCCTTCATGGGACACTCCGCCCATGGGTGGGACATCCCCATCAAATGGGACGATCCTGCGAAAATCTGGACAGTTGTGCAGTATAGAGTGAGGATCATAGTGATTGACTGCAGAGGGACCTCTGCTAAAAATAATTGTGTGATCAACCACTAACTGCCAGCTGCAATTCACCAAAGGTTGGTAGCAGCTTACATAATTAATGTAATGATTTGCCATTGCCTGATATTTCATTAGGCTGGAAAGCTCCATGAAATAATCACAGAATTTTTGTTGTTGTTGATTAATATTATATTTATTATTGATATACTGAACCAAACAGAAGGATATATTGTACATTGCTTTAGTTACTGTGAACTAAGTCTGTTCACATTTGCATAATTACTCATTTCAAAACAGTGATTATTATGTTTATGTATTGTCGCAGAACAAAGAGACGCCAATTTCTGACAAATTACAGTGCAAGTGTATGTGTTAGCCAGTGGACATAAATGAATAACCAATATATTGTAGCATGCATTTTGAAATTTGTGGAAGATAATTAGCAAACGCTGCTGGAAAGACCATTTCTTTCAGTAGGTGTGTTATTCAATAATAGAGTTATTAGCCAGCGTGTCACACAAAAAAATATATATATTACCTGCATTGGTTTTACTCATTTACTTTCCCCATGTGTTTATACTCACCTTTCCAGGGTCGCACATTGGCCTCTGCATCTGCAGCTAAAGTCATAACTAAAATGGCCACCAGGCATGCACTGTAGTGAAATTAGTCTCTGGAAATTGGTGGAGACCTGTGCATGCACAGTAGACTGTAAAGTTTCATATAAGATTGGCAAACAGTCACTGATAATATTGTAAAGGTCTCACCACTGTGGGGAACACTTGAATCTTTTCCGGGCTTGGGTCTAATTGTCCTCACGATGTTGCAGTATATGATGATGAATTAAAGTGCAACTGGAAGAAGTTTGATGGACCTTGTGGAATGCCCCAAAGAGAATGTCCACTTGTTGGATGTGGTGGGTGCAGGATGCTAAGTGCCAGAATGGATTAATGCAGTGGTTCCCAAACTGTGTGCCGTGGCTCCCTGGGGTGCCTCGGGACACTTGCAGGGGTGCCACGGGTTGGTGGACCAGGACCAACTCAAATTATTTATGGTCAATTATTTATGGACAAAAACAGTGCTGGTGGCTGCCAATCATAAAATGTGTGCCCTTTACCACATAACTTTACCTAAGAAGCACATTTAAACACAATCTACTTAATTTTATATTTATTTTATTGGGCCTAGGGGTGCCGTGGATACCCCGTGGATACTATAGGGTGCCGTGATTTGAAAAAGATTGGGAACCCCTGGATTAATGGAATGAGGATATCAGAAGAGAGGACTCCTGGAAACACTGACAAGTTTCGCTGACTAACTCCAGCTATTTTAAGGTGGTCGACCACCTTGAAAAAGCTGAAGTTAGTCAGCGAAAAGCATCAATATCCTCATTCCATTCATCTACTCTAGCACTCAGCATCCTGCACCCACCACATCCAACAAGTGTACACCCCAATATCATTAATAAATATGTTAAATAAAAGAGGCCCTAACACTGAACCTGTGGCACTCCACTTAGTACAGGTATCATATTCAAAACTGCACCATTCACCACCATTCTCTGTTCTCTATCCCGCAGCCAGTTTCCTACCCATCCACAAATCTTTACCCCAAAGCCCAGTTCCTCCAATATTTTTATCAACCTCTTATGTGATTCAGTATCAAAAGCCTTAGCAAAATCCAGGAAGACCATGTCTACAGCATTTCTGCTGTCTAGATTGCTGCTAACTTCCTCATAAAAGCTTATTAGATATTTTGGCACAAGCATTTTTTACAAACCCATGTTGGTTATTACTGACTATACTGTGCTGTTCTAAATGTTTTTTGATACCATCCCTTAATACAGGTATTCCCTCAAATAATTTACCCACTATTGATGTTAAGCTCACAGGTCTATAATTTGCTGGGTTATCCCTTTTTCCTTTTTTGAATAAAGTTACTACCCTTGCTATTCTCCAGTCCTTTGGCACCTTACCGGTTATAAATGATTTCACAAAAAATGTAATACAGAGGGCTTGTTAATTCGTCACTTAATTCCATTAGAACCCTAGGATGAATCCCATCCGGATCTGGGGATTTTTTTTTTTTCAGAGCCTATTATTAATCTCATCTGTGGAGAATTCAATAATAAGGTCTAGTTGGCTCATCCCATTTGTTGTACCCGAGAGTTCTGCTATCGGCTCCTCTCTATTAAACACAGATGAGAAAAAATTATTTAACAGTTCTGCTTTGTCCTTATACTATTACCGTTGATGTTGGTTAAGGGGCCTATGTTCTCTTTTATTATTCTTTTGCTGTTTATGTATTTGAAGATCTTCTTGGGATTGCTTTTACTCTCCATGGCTATGCGCTCTTCATTTTCCCTTTTAGCTACTTTGATTACTGCTTTACAAATTTTATTAAATTCTTTGTACTTAACTCCTCATCATTCCCATTAAGCCTTATACATTTTAAATGTTCTTGTCTTATTGCTTATTGCTGTCCTTGCCTTTTTGTCCAACCATGGTGGCTTTTTCCTATTGCTTTTAACCTTATTGACTTTTGGTATATATTTAGTTGTTAGTGTTTCTAGTAAATGCTTTAGGGTTTCACACATTTCCTCTGCATTTTTCCCCTCAAAAAATGCTTCCCACTCAATTTCTTTTACAGATTTCTTGAATAAATCAAAGTATTCTTTCCTATAACTTTGGTTTTTAGACTGTCCCACATGTTGATGTTTACAAACAAAGATTTCCAGTGAGACCATGTTATGGTCACTGCTTCACAGATGTTTTATTACTTTGGTATTTCAAAAAACAATTCCAAAAAGCAAAATTGTTTGAATTTTAGCGCAACCCCCTTAAAAAGATGTTGGTACACAATCAATTTAATTTTGATTTATTGTGACAAGACATAAAACAAGTGAAAAAAACAACAATTGATAGTTACAAAGTTTCCACTGACAGGATTCAGGATATCTTAATCACATCAGGCACAAAATCAAAGAAGACTTTTGTTAAAGGTATATGATTCTAGTCATTCTATAATTCTAGTCCAGGAGATCCTGGTGGACCAGATGACATGCATCTTTTAGTTATCTAATGAAAACCAGATGTTCTGTTGAAAACAACAGGATATGTTATGTAATGATCCTTCCAGAATAGTCTTTGGAAAGGACCCTTCACACACACACTGAAACAATGTCATAAGACCAGCCACAATAAGTGCCAATAGAATACGCAGCTAGAATACCATACTTGGACTTAGGAAATGATGGTTATGACGTATTACTAGGAGTGTCAGCCCGAATCATCAAGTTATAAAACTAGCCACAGCTGCACCCAAGTTGAGTTTGTCCTATGGTGGTCGTGGGTGTCACATAAGGAGAGGAGTTAAGCTGTGATGGGGAAGCCGAGACGTGAAGATGTCTTGTTATGTGGTATTGTATTGAATTACATTCTTGTGTATGATGAAGAATAAATATTTATATCTTTTATAATACTTCTGGTAAATGTCCTTCTTCCATGAGCGTAGTAATGGCACTATGTGGAGTAAAACAACATGCTTCAACACTTTCTCTCACCATAGATTGGAATTGCGGTGGGCTAAACTTCCGTTTGAAGGTCTGCGGCCACACCACAGATGGCTTGCTATAGGAGAGTCCTCAAATTAAAGTGCAGGTGCATCCATAAAGTGTCCAGTGGTCAGAAAGTGCAACATGTAAGGTGCACTGTGGTTGGCAGTCCGTATCCAAAAGGTAGCTACCTATTGGATACGGACTGCCAACCACAGTGCACCTTAAACGTTGCACTTTCTGACCACTGGACACTTTATGGACGCACCTGCACTTTAATTTGAGGACTCTCCTATAGCAAGCCATCTGTGGTGTGGCTGCAGACCTTCAAACGGAAGTTTAGCCCACTGCAATTCCAATCTATGGTGAGAGAAAGTCTTCTTAGATGTTGTTCCTGATGTGATTAAGATATCCTGAATCCTGTCAGTGGAAACTTTGTAACTATCAATTGTTGTTTTTTTTTCACTTGTTTTATGTCTTGTCACAATAAATCAAATTTAAATTGATTGTGTACCAACATCTTTTTAAGGGGGTTGCGCTAAAATTCAAAAAAAATTTTTTTGGGAATTGTTACTTTAGAAGGTGGTGTACCTTCTTACATGTTTGAATACAGCCTGAAGAAGAGGATTACTCCTCGAAACGCGTTGCTGCTATACGCTGGTGTACACACACCCACTATTGGACACCTGGACATCCAATGAAAGGGGACGCACTTGCACTTTTCCCTTGGACTTCTACGGTACAGGGAGAAAGCAAGAGTTGTCACAGTCGTGGTGCACCTCAAAGAAATTTGACACTTAAAATTAACAACTTTTATTAGTATATATTTAAAAAAGAGTAGCTGCGAAAATATGACAATACTACATATAACATTAAACAAAAGACAAGTGAAATCATGTGCAGGTTAAAATAGGGCTCATGCGGCGTCCCTTAGCTCTAGAATCCCTTATTCCACAATTTTAAGGTACTGTTAACTTAGATACTGTCTTTCCCTGCGTGTCGGCTGTGTAGCCTGCAACACGCCTAGGGGACAGGTCTGTTAGCAGTATTAGTAACCAATATTTTTCTGTCTCTGCGTAGCGTTGTATAATAATCAGTGTTAAAGAGCAGTGATTTGATAGCGCCCCCTCACGATGCTAATGAGTATGGTTACACCCGTTGCCGTAGCTAGGGGGTATATGTATATATCCCAATAACCGTCACAGCTGTGTAGCGTATGGGTCACTGCAATAGTGAGCCCTCACAGCTGCACACGATTTATTGTAGGGATTTGTAACCAATATTGCTTGATGTGTACCCTCACTGGATGTAACTCGCAAGTGTTAAGGGCTAGATGGCCCTATTGTTTTTGCGTGGGATAATTCCCTTTGTAGTACATATGCTGATGTCGTGATTATGGTGGTGTGCAGATAGCCAGTAAGCTGTCCTTCATAGAACACCCCTTCTAGGTAGCACACAACAACCAGTAAGACACAGCCTTAGTAAGAGGCAGAATAAATCAAGCAATAAATCTGTCTGCGGGTAAGACCAGCAGATATCGTTTGGTGTGTACCCTCGCTGGTACTAAATCACTAGGACTGAAGATTTCGCTGTACTCCCTTTGAGACAACTATTCAAACAGTATTTTGTGACATCAGGGAAGTCCCCTATGAGTTGTAAAGAATATGTTGTGCGGGTATACAGGGGTTAATATAATATATGTCCTGCGGGCGAGCTGGGCTGCACATACAACCCACTCCACCAGCAGAGTGATCAGCGAGGGACAGCGTAACCAGGCGGCAAGGTGAGTATAATAGGCAGCTAGGAAATACAATGCATTAAATCAAAATTTTAAACTAAACATTGGAGTCCTGAAAAGGACTGGAAATGCAGTAAGACCCTTGGACTTCTACCCTCATATCTTCTGCGGTGGTGCCGCAGATTTTATTTTCAAAGTTAGCCCACCGCAATCCAGCAATAGGGTGAGGTATTCTTTACATATCTGATAAAGAACTTTTGAGATGTCCATGTGCACCTTGTATGTATAAGTATCTGTTTTTTAAAGAAATTTGTTTTTAAAAAATATTGATGTCAATAAATGTTGTTTTAAATTCAAACAACTCACATTTTTCATTATAAATTTGCGCCAAGCTGTGCCATATATCCACAATACAGAATGTTTGAATAGCTGCACCCTACTTAATTAATTGCGCTGTATTGCTCCACAAACACCTGTTTTTACAATTACTTTGGTATTTCAAAATAAATCTATATTATTTGTTAATACTAAATCCAATAATGCCCCGTTACAAGTTGATGTTTCAAAAGATTGTGACAAAAAGAGGGATTTTGTAACCTGCTCTCCTAAAGTATACCAGTATGGTGAATGTGTTTGTTTCACATAGGAAACTGGTGATGATAACACAGATAAATGTTGCACCACAGTATGGGGGAAATTTACTAAGAATTCAAATACAAAATATTATATTCGTATTCTTAATATGAATGAATACGACTGGTGTAGTCGTATTTTCATTCGTATTCCGGAGGATAATTTACTAGTCAGTCGTATTTGACTGATTCGTATTATCCGATGGCGTATTGATTCGTATTTTTTCTGATACGAATTCGTATTTTTAAATACAAATTCGTATTTTTAAATACAAATTCATATTTTTAAATACCAATGTGTATTTTAAAATCCAAATTCGTATTTCAAAATACAAATTCGTATTGGTTTTAGCCTGCATGGATCAGTCAGATCCGCACAAGCTGCAGTGTGAAAAAATGTAAAAATAAAGAAATCATTTTAAAAAATGGTGCGTGCATAACCAGCCCCAGTCTCAAAGAGCCGGACCTGGTTTTAAAAAACAGAAAACCATTTAAATAGGGCTCCGCTGATTTTTTTAAGACCAGCCCCAGGGCATGGTTCCCAAAATAGGGGGAACCCCTACAGTTTTTGACCCCCATATTTTTGGAACCAGGTCCAGCTCAATGAGCCTGGGGCTGGTTATGCTCAGCAGGGGGGACCCCACGCCATTTTCTTTATAACCTTTTTTTACAGAAAATCCCACATTTTTTTTCAGGACTAAAAATCGCACAAATTTCATGACTAAAAAATGCACCATATCGCACTCTTTTGCCACAAATTCAGATCTCATGAAATATGCAAAGTAGCAGAAAAAAATGCAATTTAAAAAAGTGCGATGTGGTGCGATTTTGGAGAATGCTATTTTTTTCACATTCCATTAAATCTCGGCCCAGGTATCTCATAGCCCACACTGAAATGGTCTGTGAATGCAAACCTTGTGCCATGTTTCAAGCTGAGAAGTGTGTATTTGTGCTTAGAGGCCTTTTATAAGTCACACATTTGTGATTTTGATCAGCTGGGGGTTATTTTCAGATTTTTTCCTCATGTGTAAATGATAAGATGTGAAATACACTTTTATCATTACACTTCAAAATCAAGGTGTATTTTTTTGGCGTATTTTTTTACGATTCGTGTGCGTTTACGATTCTTATTCGTATTTTTTACAAATACGAATTGTTAGTAAATAATTAAAGTACTATGTTTTCATGTTAAAAACAGCCGTATTCTATTGATGTCGTATTCATTCGTATTTGTATTTAAAAAAAAGACGCATTTATCAAATTAAATGCAATATAGATTATGTCTTTGTGACATATTACACATGTGTAGTAGACTCGCATTTTATGTTAATACTCACTCCCAGTGGCGTAAGTAGATACATGTGGGCCCCATAGCAAAAGTTTATAAGGGCCCCTATTTATCAGCTAATGCTGAAAAATGAATACAGCGCATGATACTTTGATAGGCTAAGAGGGCCCCTCTCAGCTCTGGGCCCCATAGCAGCTGCACCCCCTGCACCTATTGTAGTTACGCCCTTGCTCACTCCTATTATACAGATTTTACTGGAAGATTGTCTGCATTCTGTCATGTTGTGCCTTGGCTTAGACTTCTCTGGTAAATCACCAACGCGCAGGAAAGATTGTACAATAAACTTTACTGGGGTTCCGGACAGGGTCGCGACCGTCGGGATCCCGACAGTCATTTACCCGACGTAGGGATCCCGACTGTTAAAACACCCACAGACGGTATCCCGATGGCCACCGGCCCCTATAGAGGGATAAATAAAATAGGTGACAAGCGTTGCTGCGCTCACCATGCTGTCTCACCATGCTGTCTGAGTCCGGCCAGTCGGGATCCCGACTGTCGGAACCCTATACCACACCCCTTTACTGCGGGCCTGATGTTTTATGTATATCTCTAAGGTTTGTGGGTCTATACTACAGTAGCTCAGGACCATTTCTGCATATGTGCAGCGTGAATCATGTATAATCAGTGATATATTACAGCATTTGGGGGGTGGGGCGGTGGAGAGGCAGTGGTGGTGGGGACTATTCTACTAATCAAAATCATTTATTCTCCACTTTGTAGGCATGCCAAGGCCAGGATGTGCATCTTTGGGCACAAATCTCCTGGCTTCATTAGAGGAGTTTCATTGGCCATACTGAGTAAACTCCATCTTCAGATGCAGCAGATCAGTGCTAGGTGCAGGAGGCATCCATTTCCTACAGAAGCCTCCAAAGACAAAGCAGTGATGCTCATTGCAACCATCTCTGAAACAGGTCAAGTACAGTTAAATATTATAATATTAAATAACATATCATAATAATAATAATAATAATAATAATAATAATAATAATAATAATAATAATAATAATAATAATAAAACGTAATACAGAGGATTAATAAATATGATTCAACAATAAAATATACTGTTACAACTTAAGAAACACCTCCATCCACTGCCCTTCAAGTAGCAAATAACACTTATGGGTGAATACAATTGTTTATCAACCTCCAATCTCCCATCTAAATTAATACACATTTGATGCTAATCACACTGTTTATTGTAGGGTTTATAGTCCCGTTTGAGCGTTAACGGGTCACTTTTTGCTTATTTCAGCTGCCACCTGAGGTGGGCACAATAACAATTGATTTCCCCCTAAATCTGTAGATGTTTCTATGCTCCAACAGAAAGTAGAAAGTGAAAAAAATTATAGAGTATAAAATAGTAAAAAAAAAAATGTAATATAAAGATTTTCCATAAGTTATTTGTTATGCATAGGGCCACGCAATGCAAAGAGGTTGATCTATGTGATCTATGGCGGAGGTTCTTTTAAACTGCTTCCAGATTCAATTGAAAAGCCTCATAGAAGATGTTATTTATCAAGTGGTTTACAGTAGCCAAATATTTACTGTGATATCCAGAATATGCTGGTTAGAGAGAGATAAAAGCAGAGGGTATTTGAAGTGTTAAGTATCTATTTAACCTTATTATGTATTTAAATGTATTTAATATTATTTAACTATCTACATTAAGTATTGAATGACACATGGTGTAACAATACTCATGCTTATATACACTTGCTTATATAAACTTCCTTTTCAATATGTCATACAGTACTTCCCCTGTATGTATGACTCTTACTGCCCCCTTTTAAGTGAAAATATTTTTCTTTACTTGCACCAACACCATATTTCGATAGCTTAGGTAATTATGCTTTAAATCATTTTGTAAAGAATAATGCTACATTTAGGATACTGCATCAATAAAAAGTCAGAAAATAGCTAACACCTTCCTTTCTAGAGAACAGATGTGGTGAGTTTTATACCTCTACAACTATTTAATTATCGCATGTATGCATCTGTACAATATGGCCTTTATTCTGATTCACTCGCAAAGGCAAATTCCTTCTCAAATGGACAAAACCATGTACACTGCAGTCTGGGCAGATGTTACTTGTGCAGAGAGAATTCGATTTGGGTGTGGTTTTACTTTAAAGTGAGATCTATATTGCAGTGATAATAAAGCAATCAGTATTTACCCTGCACAGAAACAAAATAACTCACCAAAATCTAATTCTCTCTGCAGTTTCATCTGCCCCCTACAGTGCACATGGTTTTGTCCATTTGAGAAGGAATTTGCCTTTGCGATTGAACCAGAATAACCCCCTTTATGTATAGCAATATGTAAGGAGTGTTTTATTTTTGAATTGCTTAAATATACATAGGATGTATCCAATTAAATGTGATCCATTTTCAGCCAATAAAAACGGCCTTATATCACAATTTATGAACAATGCTCATTATCACAATATCCGATTAGAGGTTGGTTCTATTGACCGAATAAGGACCTGTGATTGTGCAATAACACATAGGGCAGTATTCAATGAGAATACTCGGCATGTGCAGCGAATCTTGTTTTGGATTCTTCGCACAGTCGCCATGTTCCGGAGGGCTGGAGCATTCGCTTGCAGCCCTCCCTATCACCGTATTCATTGCCGCAGGGGCTCGTTGCCCCTGACGGCGATTCTTAACCCCTGCAGCGAATGCCGCAGGGAGCCGGAGGACGGCGGCAGGCAGGGAGATGGAAGCCTCCCTGCCTGCACCGTACACTGTTGGGCAGAAGAAGGGCTCCCGGGGGATACAGGCAGCAGAAGCTGCCCTCCGGGAGAGCAAGCAGGGGAAGCGGGTAGGGAGCCGCTTGCACTGCTCCCGATTGTGCATATGTAATGATCGAAAGCAGTGAATAAATGAATATCTAATGAGCGGCTCTCGGTCCCCTGCTGGCTGTTATGTGTTAAAAAAAAAAAAAATTTATTAAATATATATGCCCCTTCACATAATAAAATTCCTGATTATTTTTACACCAAAAAAAAAAAAAAAAACACCTTTATTTTAAAAGTTCACATTCCAGTTCACCATAAAAAGATGGCGATTGCTACACGGTGACACACAGCGAAAATCACTTAGTAATAATTTGCCATCTGATCATTAAATACACTCGCGTTGAATCACATTGAAAAACCCATTAAAAAACCACAGCGAATTGTGGTGACTATCAGACGGTGACTTGTCCGTCATTTGTGGCACCCCACTGTAGCAGCGTTGGCTACCTGTACAACCCTTCTCTTCCCAGGACAGGGAGGGTTAATCAGCCCCAGTGAGTGCTCAGCTCCCTTTCACGTGAAGGGAGTCTGGCCTCATGGGGATTGGATGGCCCAGCGGCGCGGGAAGAGGGGTCAGAGGTGACCTGGGCGGGGAGGAAGGAGTTAAAAAGGGGGGATCGTGTGTGCAGCCGCGGTGAAAAAACGTGGACTAACCTGGCAGAGCGGTGTGCAGCGGGCGTCTGAAGAAGGGACCAGCGGCAGAGCGGTGCGCAGCGGAAGACTGCCCAGGGGACCAGCGTGCCGGGAGCAGGAGAGAAGCAGCGCGTCAGCGGCGGTGATTGATGCCCGCGGTGTGATGCTGCCGGAGAGCCTGAGGGAGAGACGCGCCGGGTCCAGCAGCCGACGTCCCAGCAGTGGAGAGATCCGGAGCCGCAGAGAGGGGAAGACGCCGCCCAAGCCGAGTGAGTGACAGCGGGTGCATAGCGGAGCGCCGGGTCACGTCACTGAAGAGGGCCGGAGCCCAGAGAAGACTCCGGTGATCCAAGAAAGAAGAAGCTGCCGGGACCGTGCTGACCGGGGGAAGCAGAAATCAGGCCCAGGACCCAGACAGCCGGAAGCAGTGTCGATACTGGCAAGGAGCCGGCAGCGGTCCCACAGGTACTTTGTTGTTTTTCCCCAAGCCACCCAGGGCCCCTGCCATCCCTCTCCACCTCCGTCATAGGGCGCAATTAGCACACGGCGGCCATTCCAGTTCCCCAAGCCACCCAGGGAACCTGCAATTGCCTAGCCCTGAAAAGGACTGCCCCTACCACATCAGGAGGGACAGGGGACAAGTAACCCCGTTTGCCCCATCGCCCCTACTAGCCCTAACAGGGCCACGGACCGTAACCGCAGCCACTATTCACTTGCTCAGCAGGGAGTTACCCCTTAAAACGGGAATTCGCCTGTACCCTGTTAAGGGATTGTGATTTTCGTCCTGAACCGCCCCTTAGTAGTGTGCACACTAAAGTAGGCCCTTCCTTTCCCTTTTGTTCCTCGAGGATTCACCGTCGCGGGACCTTTGGGAAAACTCAGTGACAGTGATTGGCATCTAAGAAGGGAATGTAATTCTCCCACAAAAAGGTGTAGGGTGCCATCTTGTGGACGGTTTATTTCAGTAAAGCGAGATAGTTTTTTTTTTGTATATTTGTCTTTCAAACGCCTCTTATTGTACTTGTATTGTATTGCCGTTTTGCTACCATTGTTTATGTGGGATTGCATATTACTACGGTACCGTAGGTTGAATTGCTCATGGCCAGGGCAGTCTGTTCTTTGATACGGACTGAGTTGGTCATTGGTTCTTAGTCTGTTTGTGGGGATATTTATGTATTCATTCATTTGTGCCGTTATTACTGTAAGTGTGATTGTTATCATATTTCATTGAGCAGAGCGCAGCAACTGTGCATTTTCTTTCCCTTTAATAAATATCAGTTGCTGCCAGTTGTGGTTGTTTTGTGCTTTTGGGTGGGTTCTCTCCCGGGTGTTCCATTCCCTGCCACGGGTGCGTCCTCATCAGCAGAAAGGGCCGTGAAGACTCCAGAGAGTGCAGCCGTCGCCTGATCCAGGTACGCTTTCCTCCAGCCGTTCACCGGGGTCCCTGTTACAACTTGGCGTCACGAACAGGATTGTCAAAGACCCCTGTAAACGGCGAAGATGCTACAGCCACAGAACGCAGCGGACGCGGAAGACCAACAGCAGGTCGACCAACAACAGCTCGACCAGCAACAAGCTAACCAGCAACAGCCAGCAGAGCAAGTCCAAGGCAGGAGAAGGCTGCCAGACACACCGACGACTCCGGCAGCTCAAATCACCATGCCCTACTTCTTCGGGGCACCGTGGGTGCCAAAATATTCAGGAGACTCCCGCACGCCTGGAACCGTCTCCTTCAGAGAGTTCAAGGAGGGGTTAATGCACACATTCCTGATGTACAACCCCAGTGAAGAACAGAAGGCGGGAATGGTGATTGGACAGCTAAAAGGGGCAGCGCAACGAGAGGTCCGGTCATGGTCGGCGGAAGAAAGGAAGTCAGCCGACGGGATATTGAAGAAGCTGGGCGGCATCTTCAACGCACAATCGGCCGCAGAGTTGAAACGGCGACTATATGCCAGGAAACAACAGCCGCAAGAGACCCTGCGGGACTTCGCCATAGGACTGCAGGAAGCGATGCGGGCCATTCAAGCGAGAACCCCACAAGACGTGACTCCAGTAGATGAGACGCTGATCGACATTTTTATTGAAGGAGCCAGAGGAGAGGCAATCAGGTCACAGCTGAGGATGTGGAGGCGACAGAAACCTGACTGTACCTTCCCAGAATTCAAAGAAACCACCCTGACCATCCTGGGGTTGAACCAAAATGTCGATGAGGAAGGTGGAGCGGCGTCATCAGAAATGGAGGATGATGAGATGGAGCCAGTCCAGTTCTTCCCAAGACCCGAACCCAAAAAGACCAGGCCCACAGTGACCCAGCAAGTCCAAGCGTCCCCGAACCAAATGGAAACCCTCACCACGGCAGTCACAGAAATGATGAGAGAACTACGGGACATGCGAAGGGAACAGAATGAAGCTCGCCAAGGAGGATGGCAACGGGACTCAGGCGGAAGAGGCAGGCGACAGTGGGACACCCCACGAAGGCCGGGCAGGCGCCCCACAGACCAGTTCGATGCCCAAGGAAGACCCATTTGCCGCCGATGCAAACTCAGCGGGCATGTCGAACGAGAGTGCGGCAAACAGCCTTTAAACGACTCAACCCCGAGGCCAGGGACCGACCCTCGGGAGGAGCCTCGCCAGTAGGTCCGCCAACTCAAGAGTGGTGGCCGCGATTCGTTGGCAGGTGCCCCCACTTGAAGATAAAGGTGAACGGAGTGGAAATGGCAGCTCTCTTGGATACCGGGTCCCAGGTGACAACGATACAACTTGGTGCGTTTCAACGCTACTGGAAAGAGGAGGAGATAGTGTCACCCCCGACCCCGTGGCTCAGTCTACTGGCCAGTAACGGACAACCAATTGAGTTCAGCGGCTACTGGGAAGCGGATATCAACGTGGGAGAGGCGCGACTGGAACGTCAAGGCTGCTTGATCACGTCCACCTGCAACGAGCACTTACCCCCGGTCATCATGGGAATGAACGTCCTGAAGAATTGCCCAGATGAACTGGTGGAAGCCCTCCGGATCGAGATGCAGGCTGCCGCCCCGGAAGAACGAAGAGCTATGCAGCAGACAGTGCGCCTGATCGAAGGGCACAAGCACTTCGCCAATTCACAGGGAGAAGTGGGCAAGGCGAGGGTCACCGATCGGCAACCCATCCTTCTGCGGCCCAATGCCGAACATGTGATCTGGTGCAAGGCTAGGATTGGGCCAGGTGGGCGAGACTATGACGCTGTCATCGAACCATGCGACCTCGAGGGACAACAGCCGTTTGCCGTAGCCAGGACGCTAGCAAGAGTGGAGCGTGGGAGAGTCCCCGTCCGCGTGCTGAACCCGCACAGCTACCCCGTGCGGCTGTTCCGACACTGCACAGTGGCGAACGTGGTCCTGGTCGATTTCCAGGATATCCTGGGAGAAGCCTTGCCGAAAGACCAACCAGGAGTGGTGGTGGGTCAGTCGAGCCTGATCACAACTGAGACCGCGTGGTGGAAGGAGATACAGGTTGGCGATTCCAACACCCCCGCAGAACAGCGTGAGGGCGTCCTCCAGGTCGTCTGTCGGAATGCCAGCGCGTTCAGCCAACACCCAGCCGACTTCGGACGTGCGGAAGGGGTACAGCACCATATTCCCACCGGATCCAGTCCACCCATCAAGGAGAGACACCGGCCGCTTCCACCGGCCATGTACCAGCCCGTGAGGACTATGCTGGGAGAGATGCAGGAAGCAGGGGTAATCAAGGAGAGTCACAGCCCATGGGCCGCCCCGCTGGTCATAGTCAAAAAGAAGGACGGCAGCCTCCGCTTCTGTGTGGACTACAGGAAGCTAAATGCAGTCACCCACAAGGACGCGTACCCTCTGCCCAGGATCGAAGAGTCGCTGACGGCCCTGAAGACTGCCGTCTACTTCTCCACCTTAGATCTGACCAGCGGATACTGGCAAATCCCGATGGCCCCCGAAGACCGGGAAAAAACGGCGTTCACCACTCCCATGGGCCTCTTCGAATTTGACCGGATGCCCTTTGGGCTGTGCAACGCCCCGGCTACGTTTCAAAGGGTCATGGAACACTGCTTGGGCCACAGGAACTTCGAGATGGTCCTCCTGTATCTGGATGACGTCATCATCTTCTCCAAGACGTATGAGGACCATCTGAAGAACCTAGAAGAAGTCTTCGTCCAGCTGACACGATGTGGCCTGAAGCTGAAGCCGTCCAAGTGTCACCTCCTGAAACCTGAAGTGCAGTACCTCGGGCACATAGTCAGTGCTGAAGGAGTGAAGCCGGACCCCAAAAAGATCTGTGCGGTTCGAGACTGGCCAGCACCTAGGACGGTCAAGGACGTGCGGAGCTTCTTGGGGTTCGTGGGATACTACCGTCGCTTCATCGAACACTTCGCCAAGGTGGCCGCGCCCCTCCATGAACTCCTCCGAGGCAAATCGGGCCAAGAGAAAAGAAGCACGTCCGTGGTCCCCTGGACGAGCGAACACCAGGCGTCCTTTGCCCAGCTCAAGCAGACCCTGCTGGAAGCGCCTCTCCTGGCCTACCCTGACTACGAGAAGCCCTTCCGGGTCTACACTGATGCCAGCCACCGAGGCCTGGGAGCTGTACTCTCGCAAGTCCAGGACGGTAGGGAGAGGGTGATTGCTTACGCCAGCAGGGGCCTCAGGAAGACGGAGCGGAACAGCGAGAACTACTCCACTTTCAAGCTGGAATTGCTCGCCCTCATCTGGGCGGTGACAGAGAAGTTTAAGAATTACTTGGTTGCCACGCCCTTCGAGATAGTCACCGACAATAACCCCCTGGCCCACCTATCAACGGCCCGACTGGGGGCACTAGAGCAGAGGTGGATGGCCCGTCTAGCCAACTTTCGCTACACCGTGGTCTATCGAAGTGGCAAATCCAACGGCAACGCAGACGCCTTATCCCGCCTGCCCACTGAAGATGTTGAGGAAGAGGAGCAAGACCGGTCTGAAGATGTGGAGACCCCAGTGTTCAAGACACCTGAGGAGCGCAGAGCTGTCGTCACTTCCGACCCCGTAGTGGCCGCTATGGACGCCTCCCCTGAGTCGGACCCCAGCCACCATTTGGGGTTCGATTGGGAGCAGGTCCAGAAAAGGAGTCCAGTGATTAAGGCCTTGAAGGATCTTCTTTATCAACAGAAGCGACTCACCAAGGCACAGAGGGCCAAAGCAGATCCAGAGCTGGTCAAGCTGCTGAGACATCGGGATCGCCTGAGCCTCCACCACGGACTCGTTGTGCGCACAAGCCTAGACCCTGGGACCCACCAGCCTGTCCATCAAATCGTGGTACCAAGAGAGCGAGCCAACTTCCTACTCACGGCCTACCACAACCAGTCGGGCCACTTCGGCACCCAGAAGACAGAAGCCACATTGAGAAAGCGGTACTTCTGGATTGGGATGCGCCCTGATATCGAGAAGTGGTGCCGAGACTGCGTGAGTTGCAGCCTGAAACGCCCGGCCGAGTCTTCGCAGAAAGACCCCCTACATCCGATACCCAGCAGTCGACCAGGCGAACTCGTAGTGTTGGATCACGTCAAGCTGGAGCCCAGTCCTAGCGGCTTCCAGTATGCTCTCACCATCATGGACCATTACAGCCGCTTCCTGGTGGTGGTCCCAGCCCGAGACCTGACGGCGAAGACTACCGCCGAGCTCTTCATCAAGCACTTTGTCCACCACTATGGCTATCCCAGCAAAATCCTGACCGATCAGGGCCCGGCATTCGAGTCGCAACTCTTTCACGAACTATGCCAAGTATACGGATGCCGCAAGCTGAAGACTACGGCCTATCATCCGCAGGGGAATGGCCTGTGTGAACGGGCCAATCAGACCGTGATTGGAATGCTGCGAAGTCTCTCCACTGAGAATCGGGCTCAATGGCCCCGCCTTCTTCCAGACATGGCCTACCTGTATAACAACACAGAACATTGCTCAACGGGATTCACACCCTTTTACTTGATGTTCGGAAGACAGGGAAGACTTCCCAAGGACCTGGAGCTTTCCCCAGAACTCTGCGAAGATAGTGCCCCACACACCGAGTGGGTGCAGGAACACCAACACCGCATTGAGACCGCTCGCCAGATCGTGGGGAAGCGCCTAGAAGTCGTGCATGGCCGACAGGAGAGAAACTACAACTCCGATGCAAGGCCAGCCTCGTTGCAAGTGGGTGACAGAGTGTAGAAGAAGAAAAGTCGTCGAACCAGCAAGCTTGATGCAATGTGGGAAGATACGCCGTATACCCTAGTGACCGTCCCGTCTGGTGATTCCTATTCGTATCAAATCCAAGCGAAAGACGGCCGAATCGCCACTGTACCTCGTGACCAGCTGAAATTGTGTACCTCCGCAGAACAGGAGCCCATACGACAGGAGGCGGAGAACCCTGTGGCAGAGGGATGGGACTCCTGGGGGGGTGTACCATTTAACGACCCCTTTAAGTTGATGATGTTCTTGGGGAATGCTGTTCCCAATCTGAGAGTCGGGAGCGCCGCTCCGGGGGTGTCAGAGTATGAATCCAGTATTGAAGAGCAAAATCCAGTGCCAAACGTTGCTCACGTTGAAGCTGTGCCGAATGTAATCGGTGTCCGGAGGTCAGAGCGCCGCACCAGAGGCGTTCTGCCCTCGCGATACCGAGAATAAGTTGACTTTGTTCATGAAACGTATGTATTTGTTTACATGTTTTCTTGTATCGTTAATTCTTCACAATGGACGATGGAAGGACTTGGGCCGGGACTCAAAGCCCAGCTTGTTGCGTGCGGACACGCATCGTTCTAGCAAGGGGATGTGTGGCACCCCACTGTAGCAGCGTTGGCTACCTGTACAACCCTTCTCTTCCCAGGACAGGGAGGGTTAATCAGCCCCAGTGAGTGCTCAGCTCCCTTTCACGTGAAGGGAGTCTGGCCTCATGGGGATTGGATGGCCCAGCGGCGCGGGAAGAGGGGTCAGAGGTGACCTGGGCGGGGAGGAAGGAGTTAAAAAGGGGGGATCGTGTGTGCAGCCGCGGTGAAAAAACGTGGACTAACCTGGCAGAGCGGTGTGCAGCGGGCGTCTGAAGAAGGGACCAGCGGCAGAGCGGTGCGCAGCGGAAGACTGCCCAGGGGACCAGCGTGCCGGGAGCAGGAGAGAAGCAGCGCGTCAGCGGCGGTGATTGATGCCCGCGGTGTGACGCTGCCGGAGAGCCTGAGGGAGAGACGCGCCGGGTCCAGCAGCCGACGTCCCAGCAGTGGAGAGATCCGGAGCCGCAGAGAGGGGAAGACGCCGCCCAAGCCGAGTGAGTGACAGCGGGTGCATAGCGGAGCGCCGGGTCACGTCACTGAAGAGGGCCGGAGCCCAGAGAAGACTCCGGTGATCCAAGAAAGAAGAAGCTGCCGGGACCGTGCTGACCGGGGGAAGCAGAAATCAGGCCCAGGACCCAGACAGCCGGAAGCAGTGTCGATACTGGCAAGGAGCCGGCAGCGGCAGCGGTCCCACAGGTACTTTGTTGTTTTTCCCCAAGCCACCCAGGGCCCCTGCCATCCCTCTCCACCTCCGTCATAGGGCGCAATTAGCACACGGCGGCCATTCCAGTTCCCCAAGCCACCCAGGGAACCTGCAATTGCCTAGCCCTGAAAAGGACTGCCCCTACCACATCAGGAGGGACAGGGGACAAGTAACCCCGTTTGCCCCATCGCCCCTACTAGCCCTAACAGGGCCACGGACCGTAACCGCAGCCACTATTCACTTGCTCAGCAGGGAGTTACCCCTTAAAACGGGAATTCGCCTGTACCCTGTTAAGGGATTGTGATTTTCGTCCTGAACCGCCCCTTAGTAGTGTGCACACTAAAGTAGGCCCTTCCTTTCCCTTTTGTTCCTCGAGGATTCACCGTCGCGGGACCTTTGGGAAAACTCAGTGACAGTGATTGGCATCTAAGAAGGGAATGTAATTCTCCCACAAAAAGGTGTAGGGTGCCATCTTGTGGACGGTTTATTTCAGTAAAGCGAGATAGTTTTTTTTTTGTATATTTGTCTTTCAAACGCCTCTTATTGTACTTGTATTGTATTGCCGTTTTGCTACCATTGTTTATGTGGGATTGCATATTACTACGGTACCGTAGGTTGAATTGCTCATGGCCAGGGCAGTCTGTTCTTTGATACGGACTGAGTTGGTCATTGGTTCTTAGTCTGTTTGTGGGGATATTTATGTATTCATTCATTTGTGCCGTTATTACTGTAAGTGTGATTGTTATCATATTTCATTGAGCAGAGCGCAGCAACTGTGCATTTTCTTTCCCTTTAATAAATATCAGTTGCTGCCAGTTGTGGTTGTTTTGTGCTTTTGGGTGGGTTCTCTCCCGGGTGTTCCATTCCCTGCCACGGGTGCGTCCTCATCAGCAGAAAGGGCCGTGAAGACTCCAGAGAGTGCAGCCGTCGCCTGATCCAGGTACGCTTTCCTCCAGCCGTTCACCGGGGTCCCTGTTACACATTCACTGTTCGCCATCTGCGAATATTGCACGTTGAATAGGGTGATTCACTTTTTCAGTAAAAAGATTCACCTTAAAGCACGAAAATAGCCCACATTCCCCGTAGATCATGGTGAATCAGCCTCATTGAATACTGCCAATAGAATCCTGAGGCAGCTGAAGCATAATCCCCAATAAATTCCAGCATCGGTGCAAGGGTTAATTGAATAGCTTCTGGCACAGCTATTAAAAACCGTAAATTACTGCTGCCAATAGAATAATGATAGTGTTTTTATAACTGAAAAAAAAAAAAAATATGTTGCAACAATAAAAATGTATACATTGCTTGCTGCAAAGCAGAATATGGAATAGTAATCACAAAGCAACTGGGTTTTTCTTTTGTCCCCTAGCGATTGCACAAACAAGGACATTATAAGGTTAGACCTGTAGCTATTAAGTTCAAAACAAAGGCATTTTAACAACAAAGAAATAGTGATTTAGAAATAAAAGAGCTAGTGACACATTTGCGTCTTTACTAAGTAAATGAGATTGTTGTATGCATCAAAAAAAGAGTTATTCAGATAGAATTATCCCCATATCTATAATCCTTTCAAGTCAGAGGAATCAGTTATTAGTGGTAAAGAAACTTGTGATGGGTCAGACAGCGCAAAGGGTGTGAAAAATCTTTGCTGCCTACATTATTACAATGTCAGTGATTGTACTTTCTATGTCATGAAAATGTAATTATGCTTTAACTCAAGTAGAGGCATATTTTTCTTTTTTGCATACTGTAATTGAAATGGATGGCATAAAAAATTGCCAAACTTTAAGCACTGTTATTTCCAGAACAATGTTTCCTTATTTGGCATTGCTAACAACATAGTATACAATATATTTTCATTTTATCTTCGATTTTCTTTTAGACTACTAGAGGTAAATAAAAGCAGCAATTCATAGAGAATTGTTTTAACAATGGATACCATATTATAAAATGTTGTACAACATACAGTAAGCTGAAGATTTTTTATTTATGATGCAGTATAGATACAATAACATAAGGTTGATACAGTATGTATTGTATAAAATATGCTACCAACCTAATCATGGAAGAAAGTGTCATCCATGATATATAATAAACTACAGAGAATGTAGTTTGACCAAACTCGCTGCGCTCGCCATGGTTCGGGTGGGCGTCAATAGTGGGGTGGCTTTAACAATGTAGGGCCATTTCACCCATGAGGGGGGGGGGGGGGTTGCAATGAAAATGGGGGTTTTGGGGCTTTTTACATTGAAATCAATGTAAAATTGGGTCTCAGGGACCATTTTACATCGATTCCAATGCAAAAATTGCGTTGATCGCATCGCATGCGATTTGGTTGGCATGTGATGGGATCGACGCGATTTTTGCGCCCACGATCAATACAATTAAAATCGGCGGCGCCGTGCTAGGAAACAAGTACCCAAAATTCTTATCCACGGCGCCACTGGTCGCCGCAACAGCCGGGCAGGCAACAATACAACAGAGACAGCACAGTTATCACACAGGGAACAAATACCCGCTGAGCTGTACAGCGCCTAGGCAACCATCAGCAGCACCACTGGTCACCTCATCAGCCAGGCAGGTAACAATACAGCAGGGACAGTACAGTTTTCACAGTTATTCGTTGTTCCGCTTGCTAAGCAGCAAAAGATTGCTGCTTAGTGAGTGATCCTGAATTAGGCCCCCTGTTCCCCTCACTACATTCTCACACACAGCCCACTCCCTCACAATAAATGTCACACTCCCCAGTTTCTGCACACATTACCTTCAGGCTTCAGCCAGGAGTAGAGATGGGTCGTTCGCGAACGAAGCGGGTCTTTTGAACGGATCCCCCCAAAAAATTGAGGGAGCCGCCGATCCCAAAAAGGTGAACTGTCGTTCTTTTACTTTCAGTTTCTTTTTTCATTACAATGCATTTGCCTGAGCTCAGCACTGCAACCTGTGGCAGCTGAGATGTACTAACTCAGGAGACTGAGTTCAGTGCTGCTACTACAAGTAAAAGAAACAACAGGGCTGCTGCTGCTAGGGATGGCCATCGGTGCAGACGCCATCGATGGTTGCCATCGATAGCGATTCTGCACCCAGCCATCGATCAGTGTTTTACTCGGTTATGTATGTTCTTATTTGTTCAGCTTACTGTTTAAAAAAAAAAAAATTACAAAAAATGCCAATAAATTATTGTAAAACAAATTACCCCTTCTTTCAAAGTGAACAGTTGATCCGCCTTAAAGATACAGTTCTTTTCGCTGACTGATCTGCTGGATCCCAGCTCTCGTTAGTGACCCGTTTTGCCCATCACTAGCCAGGAGCCAGCCTGTGCACCTGACACAGAACAGTAGGCAGGGCCACTGCAGTTGCACTAGTCCACCCGGGCACAGGAAAAAGCAGGGGTGTGGCCTAATCACGGACCCCCGTGGCCACGCCCCCTTTTGAAAACTCGACTCGTGCTGCTGACTGCTGAAGGAGCCCAGCCAGGCCAGCCCATCGCAGGTACTGCTAGCCGGCCGGGGGAAGGAGCACTGGCTCTGCCGGTCATTAGGAGGTGCTGCAATTGTGCGGGGGTCCTGCACAATTGCAGGGACCCCCCGGCACCCCCTGTGCGCACGCCTATGTCTGCATCTGTTATATCTTCAGTTTTTCTGGATATCCTGCATCTGCCAACTCATCAACAATACATGCATATCCTGCATTTTTATATCTCCAGCAAATCTGGATATACTGCATCTACCAACATCTCCAGTATATCTACATTTCGCACAACTGAAAGCATCTCCAGTATATTTACATTCTACTGCTTCAGTGAATTCCAATACACCAGTCATCTGATGTCATCAAAGTCAGCATTACCCTGTGTTTCTGTTTATCCAGCAAATTTTTTCTATACCTACATTGCCACTAACTTAGCTTCCTCTGCCTATCATCTATTTCAGAGCTGCGGTTTGTGCATGATGTGATGGTCTTATGTTGTGCTGTGCTGTGTTTGGTTTTTCCATAGGCCGGTGTTTAGGGTGATTTTTCTGCCTCATCTCACTAATGCTGTTCCTGCTTCTGCTAACTTATTCCCTCTTTGGTTTTTTAGTTTTTAGTCTTCTCGGCTTTGGTGCTGATGTCCTGGGGGTAGTTTCTCTTTCCCTAGATCTGAGGCTGCACCTCCATTATGTGTTCTCTGCTGGTGTTGTTGGGGTATCAAAGCCTCTTAGCTATCTGCCCTGCAACTTCTATCTCTTACTGGTGCAGGGCCGTCTTTCCCATTGGGCTTAATGGGCAGTTGCCCAGGGGCCCAAGGATTGTAGGGGCCCACCCCAATGGGGAAGACAGCACTGTCCTGGGGAATGGCGGCGGGTGACGGGAAACCAGGCAGCGACTGTCAGAGTTGACGCAACGGCGGCGGTGATCCAGGCAGCGGGGGGGCTTGATGTAGCAATCTGGGTGGGTTGTGTCGGGGATCCGGGCAGCAGCTGTAAGCGGCGACTCAACAGTGATCCAGGCAGTGGGGGGCTTGATGTAGCAATCCGGGTGGCTTATGTCGGGGATTTAGGCAGCAGCTGTCATCGGCGACTCAGCGGTGATCCAGGCAGCATGGGGCTTGACGTAGCAATAAGGGCAGCGTGTGTCTGGGATCCAGGCAGCAGCTTTCAGTGGCTTTCCAGGCAGCGGCTACTCAGACCTTGATGTAGCGCTATTTGCTGAGCGGGAAGCGCTGCTAATTTTGAAAAGTCTGGCCGGACGCTGATTGGCCGGATGCTCAGCCAATTAGTGTCCAGGCAGTCTTTTCAAAATCTGCAGCGCTTCCCGCCCGGTGGCAAATAGCGCTACATCAAGGTCTGAGCGAGCTGCCTGGATGTCCGCTGACAGTGGCTGCCTGGATCCCCACCACATGCCGCTTGGATAGCTAAATCAAGCTCCCAGCTCTCTCACTGCCTGGATCACTGCTGGGTCACCACTGCCTCTGCCTGGACGTCCGCTGACAGTTGTGCCTGGATCCCCGCCACACGCTGCCCAGGTAGCTACTTCAAGCCCCCAGTGCCCCCCGATGCTGCTGCACATAGGTGGGTGGAGAGGTGTTGTGAGGAGGAGAGGGGGCCCTAAAAATTATTTTGCCCAGGGGCCCACTAGATGGTTAAGACGGCCCTGTACTGGTGGTGCGTACTAGTAGGCGTCCAGGCTCAGTAATATACTTCATGTTAGAATAAGGCTGTTGGGATGCCTAATGTAGTGTTATCTGTCCAATAGTTGATAAGTGGCCAGATAACACTACATTAAGCATACATATGTAGCCCCTTAGTGGCTTCCAAGGCCCAACTATGCAACTCCTGCAGCTAAAGGGGCATTTTATGTATATAGAGCTAAGGCAGATTGAAATTCTAGAAGCTCTAGAAGCTCTGGTAGTCATTTCTGCCCTTGACTAGGATCTATGTATATATGGAGAGCTCCTAGCTGGACCAGGATGGTGAAATCTGACTCCCACAAGCCAGAGAAGGAGTTAGAAGAGCAGCTTGAGTAGGAAGTAGAGAAGGTAGTTTGAGTACTGAATGAGAGGATGGCTTAGAATGAGATGCTGAGTATAACAGGAAGCCACATATTTCATATGGTCGACAGCCATTAGGTCGACATCATTATGTCGACATTGGAAAATGTCGACATGGTTCTAGGTCGACATGGTTCTAGGTCGAAAGGTCAATAGTTTGACAGGTCGTTAGTTCAACAGGTCATTAGTTCAACAATGTGTAGGTAGACAGTCAAAAGGTCAACATGGGGTTTTTCACTGTTTTTTTTACCTGGATGTCAACACAGTCGACATGGACACAGTTTAAAGTGCACCGCATCCCCTCGCTGCTCTCGCAATGCGTCGGGCACCGGCACTATTTTATTCTCCCACCACGTCCTAGTGGATGGTAGGGCATGAAATACCACCTGTCGGCACATGTCGGCTCAAAAAACAGTGAAAAACCCCATGTCAACCTTTTGACTGTCGACCTAGACACTGTCGAACTAATAACCTGTCAAACTAACGACCTGTCGAACTAATGACCTTTCAACCTAGAACCATGTCGACCTTTTCCCATGTCAACCTAATGGTCTCGACCTAATGACTGTCGACCATTATGCTGTAGACAAAATAACCGCATCCCATATTTCAGTACAGTTTATTTAAGGTACCTGACAAAGAACAGAGCTAGGCATTAATTTTTGCTGATAGCACAGAGCAAATATTCAGTGAGGCATATATACCTCATACCTTATTAGACTCATAAAGAGAAGCTTAGACACTTATTGCTTACTATAATACAGGAGGACATATTTAATGAGATCTATATTGATTGCAGCTGTAGCACAGACCCAATATTCAGTTAAATGTTGATTGTCAAAATTATCAAAAGTTTTGTTCAAATGAGCCAACAGACAACTAACTAGATAGAAAGTCTTTCCTTAAGGGCGAGATATACTAAAAATATTTTTAAATGAAGACTGATAAACCACCATCCAATCAGCTCGTACCTGTCATTATTCAAACACAGTGTGACATGACAGTTATACCAAATTATATACTACTAGTTACCAGCCCACCAAAATGACAGAACAACATAATAGCATTATTAGTGCGGCTGTGCACTGCCGAACAGAGCAACACTTGAATTTCTCTGTCAGGAGCCACCCATTGACTGCAGGTATGCAAAACACTGGAATTCCTTCCATAGAGTTGAGGTGCAGCGTTAGCCTTTTATGTTATATATATATATATATATATATATATATATATATATATATATATATGGCGCTCAAAGCAAAATCTTTGAAAGATAGTCTTCTACCTTCTGTGTTCGTGCATGTGTGAGAAAGAGATGTAGTTTCACTCTCTGCCAGCAGATGACAGTGCTACGGAGACTCACGGACACTAGACACATGTATATATATATATATATATATATATATATATATATATATATATTTATATTCATGTGTGAATACTGGCATACTGAACATACACACATATGTACATATGTTTATATGGGGTGTGTGTGTGTTTGTTTGGGAGGGGGTCGACGGCACCAATATTTATGTTGCCTCTGTGCAACTGGGGCAAATTTACACCACTGTGCTGTGTATACATAATATATACATAATCATGCTTAGATTATACAGATGATTATACAGATGATTATAATAGAGGATGTGAGTGTTTAAGATGAATAAACCATAAGATTTTCGAACAGTACGATTATCTTGTAAGGTTTGATTGTACACTTATGGTATAGGTAGTCCTCACTGTGATTAAATATGTACTGACATACTGTACAGTAGTGGAGAGATGTACTAAGTCCTCAAAGTGAAAGCATATGAGAAAATTAGCTGCCATGTTAGAGGTTGTATTTGAAAAATAACAGGAGATGGCTGGTACTTTAATTCCATCCACTTTAACTCTCTCCAAGGCTTAGTACATCTGTTCCTCAATCTTATACAACCTAAAACCTGATCTCACTGCTTCTTATGAAGCCCATCGGAAAATAGAAACTGGGCCAGCACACAAGAGCCGCACATTCCATCTCAGCAAATGCAACAGTGACATCTCTGACAGGTCATCATACTGTCAGTATTAAATCTGATCACAATAATTTTATCACTAGAAATATAAGATTGCTTCAATCAATAGTACCAGTGAATGGCTGGATGTATCTCTTTTGGTGTCCTGAACATGTCACTGTATCAATTTGGTCTTCACAAAGTGTTTCTGTTTAACTGACTTTGCTGCTTTCTACAGGCTCTGTTTGTCTAAATAAAAACTTATCTGCACACAGCGACATCATTTTGCCCATTTCACTGGCAGAATGTGATCCTAGGTTGTTTGTGTGGAATTACCCATATAATTCTTATTCCACATGTTTAATAAAAACTAGGTGATTCAGTGCTGCTACTGCAGATATGCCCCCACAGTGGCAGACACATATTCCCCCACAGTGCCAGATATTCCCCCACAGTGCCAGAGACACATATGCCCCCACAGTGCCAGACACATATGCCCCCACAGTGCCAGATATGCCCCCACAGTGGCAGATATTGGTGGGGGGAGGGGGGGGGGAGATATGCCCCCACAGTGATAGATATTGCTGGGGGGAGCGTGGAGTTCCAGATATGCCCCCACAGTGGCAGATATTGCTGGGGAGAGGGGAGGGATATGCCCCCACAGTGCTAGATATTGCTGGGGGGAGCGTGGAGGGGGGAAGAGTGCTTACCCAGTCCCTGTCTGCGGCCCGCGCTGGACCTCCTCCAGCCCTCCTGCGCTGGCCGCGGTTTCCAGAACAGGGATGCGGCTACAGGAAAATGGCCGCCGGCCTCCTGCACTGAGTACATGTCCTCAGTGCAGGGGGCCGGCGGCCATTTTCCTGTAGCCGCGGCCGTGTTCTGCTTCTGGAAGCCGCGGCCAGCGCGGGCCGCAGACAGGGACTGGGTAAGCGTGCCGGGGGGCATATGGCACCCTGCCCCCCGGCCCAGCCCGACATTGGTCTGCGCCCTGGAGTAGGCGCTGCCGGAGTGTGCGCTTCCTGCGCCTGCCCCGTCCCCCTGCCGGATATGCCCCCCCGGCCTGCTGCCGTTGGCTAATTGGTCCTGACGCACTTCTTTCCATGATGTCGTGCTGTATGGCTATTTGGCTACATGTGTCAGCTGGGAGGGGATGTGTGACCCCGCCCAGCGTTACGGACACAGTGTCCGGATGATTGACACATGTAGCCAAATATATAAGAGATAATAATAATGATAAAGAGTTTTGTTGATCCCTGCCCTTATATTGAGACCACAAGGTTGTCTATGTTGGTAATGCAGGGGTCCCAATCAGTGGGGCTATAGTGCAGTCCAAAATTCAAATATTGGAGCCACACCAACTGCCAGTAAGTTATGGCCTGCAATGCTTGGGGTGGCTCCCCTATTGAATTTTCAACTGCGCTGCATCACCACCTCAGGAGCTGACACTTTAAACAGTTTGCACAGCTCAGGGTGGGTAGAAAGTCTCCAGCTCAAGTTGCCAGTAGCCTCTGGGAGCAGAGGAGAGGGGGTGATGTTTTTTTTTCACTTTCCAACCCATGGAGGCACCAGCTGTGGGTATCATGGCTGTTAAGGTGGGTATACACGGATAGATTTGGCAAAAGATCTGGGCGTTCCCGATCGATCGAAAAGACCAATCGTTCAAATCGTTCCGTGTTTAGGAACGATATGGCCAGCGATGCGCGCACCCGCCAGTCGTTAGTAGAGGTCGCTGATCTTTCCTGCATGCAGAAAGATCAGCGACCAATCGTTAACGATGTGTACCTTTCGTTTCATGTGTATGCACGATGAACGATTTGGTAAGGCTGATTGACTGGCTCCCTCTCCCTCCAAAATCGTTAAAGATCAATCTTTCATGTGTAATCGTTTGCTCAATCGTTCATCATTTGTCACCAAATCGTTTGTGCAGGAGGTTCAGAGGAAATCGTTAACGAGATTGAATCGTTGGACAAATCTATCCATGTGTACGCACCTTTAGAGTGGAAACTAGCACAGGCTGCCTGGTATTGGATCAGTGGAGGATTTGCCTGGAAGGGGCATGCCTACGTATTCATTTATTTATTTATGGACCTGAACATGCATAATAATGAAACAATAGCAGCAAATTTACTGTTTTACATAATTTTTTACATTTACATTTTTTGCCATTTAATTCTACTGGTTGCAAATTTGTAGCATATTATAGTAACACACATAATATGGTTATGGTATATTACATCTACAGTGTCTAGGTCTATAGTCAAAATGTGGACAAATATTGGTGGACAGTCAAAAGGTTGACATGTTCATAAGGTCAACAAAGGTTAACACAATTTCTTCATGTTTTTTGTGCCTGTGTAGACATAGGTCGACATGGACACCGAATAAGTGTACCGTTTCCCCTGCCCCATGCTTCAGGCATGCTGCACTCGGCACACTATTGTGATCTAACTATGCCCACATGGATGGTAAAGCATGAACAAGTACGTTTTTTACAAGAAACCATGAAAAACTCACGTCGACCTTAGTCCACCTTTTTCATGTCGACATTTTGACCATGTCGACTTTTCGATTGTTGACCTTTTGACCATGTGGACCTTGACACTGTAGATCTAATGACTGGATTCCAAACAAAATGTAGTGATTTGCATTTTGACAGAAACTCCTCAATCACAGGAAAATATAGCAGCATCTTCCAAGCTGTGTTACAGAATATTTGCCACATTCCACATAGGTGTATGAAATGTCACAAGTTTCCCAGGCAGGTCAGATTTGTCTGCAGCATTCCTCCCAGTTCTATGATTCTGGGCTGTAATTGGACAGCGACTTTATTATGGCATGTGACTGTTTCATCTTGTGGGAGTATCAGTGTTATACTGTACATGCTGAATTGTAACACCTGGGTGGAAATTGGAAACCCATTTCAGACAGATCTGGTGCATACCAAGGATAAAGGTGGTGCAAGTCCAGATACTAGTGATCACAGTTTCAGCTGCGGGCATAAAAACAGTAGGCATAAAAAGCTGCCATGTGCAAGTGAATGGATCTTTGGAATGCATGATCGGATTTTTACATTGGTATAATGAAGTGAGTATGCTTCTACAGTAACGGTGTGTGACTCACAATCTGGCTCCTTGCTTTTAGATTCTGCAGCATGTAGAAGAGTAAGTAAGCACAGAATGAGCATTCTTTGGGACGGTGACATAAAGCTGGAACTAGATTATTTTATTCCCAAAACATTGAACATGTACAGAACATTTCTCCCCTGTGATATTTAATATGAATAAAATTGTACAGCAGCTTTGTTTAACTCTAATATTAAGTAACTATCTAATTATGGGGCAGGTGTGCTAAGCATAGAAGGGTGATAAAGTAGAGAGAGAGAGAGAGAGAGAGGGGTAAATTTCCAAAAATATGGACCCTAACTGTCATTTTGTAAGCAAGGCATATGCCATGGCAGTTAGGAGCTGATAGGCAGGTACTTATTTCTCTCCACCTTATTTTTAGCTAAAAGGCTTAGTTACTCTTCCCCATAATCACTTTACAATTGCTGTATAATAGTACAGATGTGTCTTCGTACACTATTGCTACAGTTATTCCTTCATGGCTTCATGGCACACTAGCTCCTGCACGACTCGTTCAGTATTTCATGCCAACTTCCATTCCAAATAAATCAATGCAGTCTCGTGAAGCGGTTTGCTGCAACACACTGTGATTACGATGCACATTTGGGTAAAAAAGATGCTACACTGCTTAGTGCTGCTCACTCCTGTCAGACATCTCGCACCACATATCTAGGCTAGGTGTATGAGGACACATCTGCATATAATAATATAATATAAGAAATAATTCAGACATAAAAAACAATGTAATACAATTTAAAATTCTTCAGCAATAGTGATTATATATGACAAAGTGAATATGGGCCAAACAGGGACGTGTGGTGTGGTAAATGGCTGAGGTGTCCCTGGCAAGTACCAGAGCCAGATTTGCTCACAATTTATGGGCTATGGGGTGCATGTGGGCATTATACACAAGTGCAGCATTATACACTGCTGCCGATTCGCTGAGTTTTAATAAGAGATGTGCAGAAAAGGTAGCCAGGTGAGGCACTGCCTCACCTGCCATAGACTTTTTACTCCAGAGTTTTGACTATAAAAATTATTAGAATAATAAAATAAGATTTCTAAAATATATTCTTTGTATTTTTGACATACTTTATAAACTTAAAATTCCGGTGTATACTTTTAGTATGACAGAAAAGGCTGTGTCTCACCTGCCTCACCCCACCACACACCACTGGGACCAAACTATACATAGTAATGTAGGAGTTTAAGGATAAAGAGTCTGAAGTGGAACATTTGATTGTACAAGATCTACCAAATTCCAAGTACTGTATTCAGGAATCCGTGGGATGTATTTCAGATCCGCACAGATACTGTATTTAAGATTTTTTTTACAAGACTTGGCACAAATCACTTTCTGATAAATAATCCCTACTGGTATATAGTTTAATACTATTAGTATTATATGATTGGGCACTTCTAAAGTATTTTCTATGGAAAACTTTATGCCACTGCTAGGGACATATATCCCAATGGGGGTAATTGGGTCGACCAGTGAAGGTCGAAAGGCTTAGATCAACACATGAAATAGGTTGATGTAGCGAAGGTCGACAGGGTTGGAAGCTCTACATGAGAATGTCGACAGTCAAAATGTCGACATGAGTTTTTCACAATGTCTTGTCCCGAATTTCGATATGGTCAACATGGACACCGTCTGTGTTCCACATCCCCATGCATGGCTCAGTGCACTTGCCATGCTTCGGGCACACTATTTAAATCTCCCACCACATCATAGTGGATGGTAGGGCAGGAAATACCACCTGTTGGCACATGTCGGCTACATAAAAAACGGTAAAAACTCATGACGACCTTTTGACTGTTGGCCTTCCCATTGTCAACCTTTTGCTTGTGTGGACCTTACAACCATGTCGACCTTAGCCATGTCAACCTATTTCATGTGTCAAACTACGCCCTGTTGACCTTCAGTGGTCCACCCAATGCATGTTGACCTAAGTAGAGTGACCCTAATGATCTTATCCCATCCCGGCTCCATATGTTCTACAAGAAAAGAGGAGAAGTGATGAATATATAGACAGTTATCTCATTTATTTGTGCTTGTAGTACAGGCTATCGATATATACAATATATTCAGGTATATACTGTTAGCCCAATACTTAAAAAATATTACAATATATAATAGCTCATAATTATGAAGTGAAGCACCAGCAAACAGACCTTTCCTTGCCTTTTTACAACTTGTTCCTCAGTTGTATATACTTTAATTAAATCACTTGCTCTTCTCAAGTACTCTATTGATATCAAAGCATTTAATAAAGACATAACTGCACATGAACAGTCTCATATATATATATATATATATATATATATATTGTTGTATTCAAATAAATGCGGTTTAATAAAAGTGTGATACAATATTGCCTCACATGTTCATGATTAATAAGAATACAAAATAACTGCAAGTACCTAAAGTATTGCTTAGAATTTTAAATAAATGATTCTATTACTTTATGTTACCCAGAAGCCGGACTTACCTTGGTACTGGCTTTAAACAACTTTTCTTATTTTTTTCTGTTACATCCTCCAATTGCTTTTCAACTTCCACAAGACATTCCTTCTTGTGACATGTTAGTACATAATTATGTCCTTCATTGTTATCCCAAAATGTGCCATCTGCTGTTTCATAGCATATACAGAATTCCAGGCTTGCTCCCTCTTTTTGATAGGGACTCACTAGTGAAATTGTGAAGAAAAACTGATCTGTTTCCCCATTACAGGAATCAGGAATATATTCTGCTAATAGATCGTAATAGCTTTTCCAATCATCAAGTGTCATCCTCACATAGATCAGTTTATCATAAGACAAATTGAGAACTCGAATAATTCCCTTCATAGATGTTGTACCTGGTATGAAATCCACTGATTCCAGAATAACTTTTCTTGCATACACTCTTTCCATTACGCCACCAACTGGAGGTAATATAAAGCTTGGTGTTAAATAAAATTCCTCGATTTTAATGCTGTCCAACTCAATGTTTTGTGACACAGTTGGTATTTCCCATGTATCAAACTCTTTAACAGATACCAGGTCAAAACCAAACGCATCTGCAAAGGACACCTTTCTTGTAACTGTAGTTGGTGGTTCCAGGTCTCCGTCATCTGAAGACACAGAACTACGTCTTCTGGGAAGTGGAGATAAACGAGGCTTAATAGTAGGTTTTTCATCCTCTTCCTCACTATATGAATCAGTTATACTCGGTGGTTCTAACAGTCCTTCTTTACTTACATTACTTTCCCCAAAACTCTCCATCTTGCTCTGAGATGTGCACAGAAGAAGAGCAGGACAGCTACTGACTGTTGACATTTGAGACTGTGTGATTTAGGATGAGGATTAACATTACACATGACATTGCAAAGAGGAGTCAGGCCTATTAATAAGTGTGGTGGCTTGTAAGTTATGCTAGCCTTACACCAAAAGGTCTGAATTCTGATGCCCTTAGTGTTACTTGATTAAAAGACAAACTTTTTTTTATTGTGCTATCATTTTCCTATTTTCTAAGCAACATTTATTGGATCAGCTTCTTTAGTTATATAAAGTTATTCATGTGTAATTACAGTATGTTTCTACTACATGATAATCTGCAGTTGTAGCACTCATCCTGTCACAACCTGATATCTGTTGTTATAACAATTTAATTATAAAACCATTTTGGGGCACTAAGCTTGAAAAGTGATAAAATGGAGAGTGATAAACAGCCAGCCAATCAGTTCATACCTTGCATGTCACAGGCTGTGTTTGAAAAATGACAGGTAGGAGCTGATTGGTTGGTGGTTTATCACTGTACATTTTATCACTTTTCAATACTTAGTACATCTACCCATTAATCATTATATTATGAAAGGTGATTCCTCTAATAAAAAGAAAAAATATTGTATTATAAGAAGTAAATAATAGTCTGCGCAATACAGACATCGGCAAATTTCTGTCGAGTCTGGCCTATGTTTTAAATGTGCTATCATTTAAAAGGAAATTGTTATGTTTTTTTTTTTGAGATATGTATAATTTATTAAGGCAGGTGCAGGATGATCTTACATTAAGGTAAGAAATATTCTGACAAAGAGGTGAAAATTAAACAAATTTTCTCAAAATATTTGCCTATTTTCTCACAACAATGTTCCTTCACACCGCTCAAAGCAAGTATACTGTGTGCAAGTTCTTGGGATATGTAATTTAAAATCTGACATCTCAGCTCTATTCATAGAATATAAATTCTGTGAAATGTGAATTTACAAATATAGTGCACAAGGGCATTCTGCACAACAGAGAAGGAAAAGCAGAATATCTGTTCTGTTCTACCTTAATACTTGACAGTAATTGACCCATGCATCCTCTGGGAATATGTGGATGCTGATAAATTTGGGAGGGCAAGGGCATTTCAATGGCTGGGGGCGAGGCATGTAAGTGGGATACCCCTTGGAGGTTATTCTGGTTGACATGCAGCAGTGGAAAGTTTGCAGTGCTGTATGTCTTTTTAAGCCCTCTCGCAGGGATACCCCCCCCCCCCCCTTGTAAGCCATGATCCACGCATGGCTGCGAATGGATCTTTTGTATAAACATCCATTCACAGTCTATAGGGGGTGGATCACATCATTCAACGGTCACCGACCACCGAATAATGTGGAAGGAGCACGCAATTCGAATACATTCGCAGGTACCTTAGTTTTGCTTGCATCCACATGGACAGGGTGAGCAGCTGACATCCGGTGTTGTCAGCTGCAGGCCCCCGGCAGCTGCGTCACTGCCTCATTACCATGGGAACACCCAATGTTTTCATGGGAACACCAATAAAAGGCGTTCCCCTGGGCATGTCCATCCATCACTGCCCCATGTGTAGACACCGGGCGACCGCCGGCAGCACCGTCGGAAGGGGACCTTCCGGCATACAGATGGCGCGGGGCAGGGGATGGCGGCTGGCGTCGCCATCGCCATCCCCTGGGTAGATAAGTCCCACTCCATCTGTAATGTGATGGTCTGGGGCAGCTTTGGTGCTGGTAAAGTGGGAGATGTGTACAAGGTAAAAGAGATTTTGAATAAGGAAGGCTATCACTCCATTTTGCCATACCCTGTGGACAGCGCTTGATTGGCACCAATTTTCTCCCTTTAACAGGACAATGACCCAAAGTACACCTCCAAATTATGCAACAACTATTTAGGGAAGAAGCAGGAAGATGGTATTCTGTCTGTAATGGAGTAGCCAGCGCAGTCACCAGATCTCAACCCCATTGAGCTGTTGTGGGAGCAGCTTGACTACATGGTACGCAAGAAGTGCCCATCAAGCCAATCCAAATTGTGGGAGTTGCTTCCGAAAGCATGGGGTGACATTTATTCAGATTACCTCAAGGTTTGAAGGACAAAATTATTATTTCAAATAAAAAATCATTATTTCTAACCTTGAAAATTTCTTGACTAAATGTTCTATTTATTTTGCAACTCATTTGATAAATAAACGTCCGTTTTCATGTAAAACACAAACTTGTCTGGGTGACTCCAAACTTTTGAACGGCAGTGTATACAGTATGTTACATTATAAAACATTATGTCCACATCAGCAGATGCTAATCAACTCAAGCAGATGGCCGCTTAAATACATATTGATTGCTATCTAGTGCTTGAGCTCAGGACATAAAACATTCTGGCAGTATTCTAAATACTATACTCTCTGTATCATTTATCAGAATCACTCATTAAGAGCCAATACAGTAGGTACAGTATCAGAAAGAAAAAATGGAACACATTATATGGAGTTAAATAAATATATAATGTACTTTACTACAGTAACTTGAGGCCATGTTTTCTAAATGATTAGTTCTGAAGAGTAATTGTGCATGAGTAGAATATATACAATGAATTACCAACTACTGAAAAGGGAAGATGATCTATTTTTTCTACCTTATGAGTGATTTCTTTAATTGCCAAATACATTTAGAAAAAGTATTAAATTATAAAGAGCTTTTTTCCTTTTTCATAACTTGTAAAAAAAATGATTCTAGTAGTTTGTTATACAACAGACAGGGTATTTTTTATATAAATTCTGTAAGTTACACATGACAATATCTTTGTTAGTAATATATGTTTTATGTTTTAGTGTTCTATACTGAATGTATTATTTAGATATTAATCTATACACTTTGACATAAGTATAACCTTTACATCAGGGTTGCCGAATTTTACAGTCTCCTCTCCGGGAGAACCCCGGAGAGGAGACTGTCTGCATCACTTCTGGGGGCTGGGCCTGATGGAGACATCATCAGTCCCTGCCCCCAGTGATGCAAATCCCGCAATTTACGGGTCTCCAATGAGGGGGTAGAGCTAAATATGCCCGTTTTGCATATTTAGCTCCGCCCCTTTCCGCTGAACCGCTGCGAATCACGGCAATTTCAAGCTTCTGCCCCCAGGTAAATGAGGGGGGGAAGGGGACTGCCGGAATCCGGGAGGGTTGCCCACCTTTCCGGGGGGCCGGGAGGGGGACCCGATTTTCGGTATCCTCCCGGCCATTCCGGGAGGATTGGCAACCCTGCTTTATATTTAGCTGTTGTATTTTCCTGTGGATTGGCAGCCTCACATGTAAGTATTGCTACCCATGCACTTATGCGATTGAAGTGTGATGTCCATCGAATCCACTCGTATCTTAACGTGTAAAACTTTCCCCCTATCAGCGACTGATGTCACATGCCACATCGGGTGCTGGAAGAGGGCAAGCAGAGGGCAGCAGAGTAACATAGTGCTAGAAGTAGCGCTAGGGGGAAGCAGGGGTCAGTGGTGGTGGCAGAATTGTTTAAAACGGTATCCGGACAACGGGTAGACAGCAAAAAGGTTGACAACCATTAGGTCGAAAATCATTAAGGTCGACATGCAAGTAGGTTGACATGACTGCAGGTCGACATGGGTTTCGGTCGACATGTCATTAGGTCGACACAACCATTAGGTCAACATGAGGAAGGTCGTCCGTCAAAAGGTTGACATGGGGTTTTTCACTTTTTTGGGAGCCGACATGTGCCGACAGCTGGTATTTCATGCCCTACCATCCACTAGGGTGTGGTGGGAGAATAAAATAGTGTGCCAAGTGTAGCAAAGCACCATACCCAAAGCATGGCGTGCATAGTGAGCCATGCGAGGGGACGCGGTGATACATTTTAGTGTCCATGTCGACTGTGTTGACATTTGGAGTAACAAAATGTGAAGAACCCCATGTTGACCTTTTGACTGTCGACATTTGCCATGTTGACCTAATGCTTGTGTTGACCTACAATCATGTCAACATTCTTGCATTAAGCATGTCGACCTAATGGTTGTCGACCTTTTTGCTATCTACCTGTTGTCCCACACCCTTTAAAACACTGGGCAGCCCTCTGATTCCCCTGTTAGCACTAGGCTACTCCTCTGCCTTCCCCACACACTGCCAAAAGTGTTCCCTTCACCCCCCCCCCCCCCCCCCCCACTATGGATTGCATTCAAGTGATTGCATGTGGTTAAAAACTTCTGCAATTCGATAAATATTATGTGCAACACATACTATCTATTGATGCAACATTCAGTGGCGATTCCGAGCATCGCGTTGAATGGTCCCTTAAAGATGCATACAATCATTCGATTTATCGGTCAGATGTGGTAGAAATTGAATAATCACACGGAGGACCGATGTTTAGTGTCTGTGCATACGTGGGCGCGTTTCTGTGCATGTGCAGACACAGGGTGCGTGCACCCACGGCGAACTTTCGGTTTGCCGGGTGCACGCACCCTAGGGGTGGTGAAGGGCGGGGGTACTGGGCTGCCCCATTACCATATGGGAACGCCCAGCATTCCATGGGCGTTCCCATGAGAACGCTGGGCATTCTCACTATATTAGTCACTCTGAACTGCGTGCACAAGAGAAATCATTCGACGGTCGGCGACCCTCGAATGATTTTTCCCCACCTGCAAATGGATGTAAATCATCCATTCACAGCCGGTGTGCGAGGGGGGGGGGGCGGCACTGCGGGCGGATGGCGGCGTCTGATGGACTTGCGAGGCTGCGAATTTCGCAACCTTGTGAGTCAATCAGAATAAGGCCCATTATTTTATCATGTTTACAAAGTGAAGCAAACCACAGCCTAATGGTTTCCTTTTATGTTCACTCCTACTGTGAATAAGATGCTAATAAATGAAAGGGTGAATCCTGCACTGCTGCCAATGTTATTATTCCTCAATATAACTTCTCAGCGTGTTTCCAGAATTTAGTTCCACAAAACAACTCCAGTCTGACCTGTATAACCGGGGCTTCAGTTTTCCTTGCAGTGATGTAGCAGCCACTTAAATGAAAAAATGTTTGACCACATTAGTCCCACTGTATCAAACAATATATAGTTAAATTGTTGCAACATTCAACCCTTCAGTGGTGGGTTATTGTTTTTTCAAATACTCCTTCCAGGGTGTGTTTTTAAATGAGTGCAGGGGTGGGGGGATGGGGACGCTATACCCCACAATGCCCAGGGATCACCAGCACTGATTCCTGGCTGCCTTGCGGTGCCCGTGAATCAGCGTAAAGCATTACACCGTTAAGTCCGCCAGTGCGGGGCCCAGTACAGATGACATAGTTGGGGGCCCCAAAGTCCATGCATGATACATTGATATCAGATGTACCCCCCTGATGGTGATCACTGGCTAGATGGGCTAAATAAGTTTCCTGATGCTCTGCATTAAATATATGGTTTATCTAGGACATGCTCTGAACTGCCATATGCTGCAGCACTTATGGGACTATGTATCAATTGTGTGGAAAGGAGAAGCAATACTAAATTAGGCGCTGAGAAGCAGCTAATATTCTATCTGATCATAAGGTGTGTACACCAAACTTCATAAACACAATACACAATACAGAAAAGATATGATCAGTCAGACAGAAAGCGCTTGTCATTGATCATATCTTTTTTGTATGGTCTATGTATCAATAATCACATATTTACTGTGATCTGGGCACGATATTATAATCTAGGATTCGATTGCATTGCACTATGCGATCCTGTCACCTGAAAATATGAACGTGTACAGGGGTGTAAAAAGAATTTTGAGGGCCCCATAGCAACATTTTTAAAGGGGCTCCCCTACCACTGTCAGTAAATAAAGTAAAGAAGACAAAGAGGGTGTTGGGTGGGTAGAAAAAAACAGTCAAGAGTGAAAGGAAGAGAGAATGGGGAGTCAGGGTAAAAGAGAGGGCTTCATGTAAAAAGAAGGAATTATCAAATGAGAGGAGCTAGAGAGAAAGGGAGGGGTGCAAGCAGGAGTGAGAGAGAGAGAGAGAGAGAGAGAGAGAGAGAGAGAGAGAGAGAGAGAGAGAGAGAGAAAGAGAATGCCAGGGAGTGAGAAAGAGGGGTTGCAAGAGAGTAATAGAGACAAGGTGTCAAGGAGAGAGAGAGAGGGGGATGTTAGGTAGTGAAAGGGAGGGAGACAAGGAAATAGAAAGGGTGCCTGAGTGAGACAGTGTGGGTTATTTTGGCTCACTCTTTCTGACAAAATCCTTCTTAGATGGACAAAAACCATGTGCACTGCAGATGTAAAATGTGATTTGGGTGAGTTATTCTGTTTCTATGCAGGGAAAATATGGACTGCTTTATTTTTACACTGCAATATAGATCTCACTTCGAAGTAAAATCCCACCCAATTCTAATTCTCTCTGCACAATTTACATCTGCCCCACCTGCAGTGCACATGGTTTTGTCCATCTAAGAAGGATTTTGTCAGAAAGAGTGAACCAAAATAACCCCCAATGTGTCAGTGAGAGAGGGAGAGGGGGAGAAAGAGTCTGTTTCAGAGGGAGAGAGAGATAGTGTCAGGGAAACGAGACATAGATGGACAGACGACGGACGGGATGGCTAGGCCGATGAGGGGACAAGTACAAACTGACAGACAGTGCACCATATGGGGCATAGATGGGGAGACAGATGGACGGACATATGAGGGTATAGAATGACAGGTGGATGGGGGAAACATATTGAAATATGGACGAACATGACCCTAACATGGGAGCATAGATGAAAAGACGGATGGGGGCAGGCATAACTGGATGGAGGGGTATAGACAGATGGACAGGAGCGGGGCATGGATGAGGGCACAGACTGAAAGATGGATTGGGGGCACATAAACAGATGGGCAGAGCACCAAATGGGTGGACAGATGAACATGGGGGTTTAGAGGACAGACTGACAGATGGCCATAGAGACAGGACAGAGCACCATAACATGGGGGGACAGATGGATGGGTGTGCAATATATACATATTGGGGTACAGGAGACGACAGAAAGAAGTTTGTGTGTGTGTTTGTGTGTGTGTGTTTGCCTGTGTGTGTTTGTGGGGGTTTGCTCACCATCACTGGGTCTATTATCTGCAGACAGGCTCTGGACAGCGGCACCTGACCTCTCCCTTCCCCTCCACTAAAGGTAAGGGTCTGGGCAGCAGCAGAAGCTCCAGGCAGTGTCCGGCCAGCAGAAATGGCGCCTCCTCCCTTTCTTCCATGGAGAAGCTCCATGGCATGGTCCGGACAACAGCAGCTCCTGGCAGCGGCACCTCAGGCTCCTCCCTCCCCTCCATGGCATGGTCCAGACAGCAGCAGCTCCCGGCAGCAGCTCCTCAGGCTCCTCCTTCACCTTCAAGGAGCAGCTAAAGGGCAGGGTCCAGGCAGCAACAGAAGCTCCAGACAGCCGCACCTCCTCCCTCCACGAGTGGAGGATCCAGGCCCAGGGTAGGATGCGGCCAGTGGCACCTCCTCCCTCCTCTCCACAAAACGACTCAAGTGCAGGGTCCGGCTAGCAGCAGAACGTCCTTCTCACGCTGCAGGCAAAGGCACCGGGCAGTGGCAGCTCCTCCCTCCATGTTCAGTGTTCACTATAGACCTCTGTCGGCATCTGCAGCGGCAGTGTCTCCCTACCTCCCGCTCTGGTATTACAATGCAGCCCAAAACCTGCACACAGCTATTTAGAATAAACACATTTAAAAGGGGGCAGGGCGATTGCCTGCTGGGTCCACGGACCCCCCCAAGTGTCCAGGCCCCATAGCAGCTGCATCCCCTGCACCCTCTATAGTTATGCCACTGAATGGGTACCTGCTGAGACAGGGAAAGGAGCCCATCCCGGTGATTATAACATATTATTAAATTCATATAAACCTGTAGGAATGCGGCTGCCAATGAGAATGGAGGTATCTGAAACAAACCTGACATTATCACTGGACACCTGGACACTTCAAACAAAATTATTCTCAGTTCGACAGCGCACTGTCAACCGCTGCTGGGTCGCTAACCAGGAGCACCACTCCTACAAATACGAGTCTAGAAAACAATGGAGGATAGTTTCCCAGCGCTGGCCTATTCTTATAGATAATATCCGCCTGATGTTGCAGGGTCTTAGGATATGAAACTATTGGGACCACACTGACCTTGGTGTTGGTCCCTGTGTGCAAAACAAGGTTTCTTTAAAAGATGAGATCACCAGAACCATGCACTTCTGTCACAGATGGAGGGGAAAGGGTTACAGACCAATGTAAGTAGACTCCTGTCTGGTTTGTGATTTCTCAGCTTCAAATCTTCAAATCACAAATTCAGTTCAGCTCTGCTCCATGCTACCTACATGAAGAGTAATGACAGCTTTTGCCGATGGAAATGGAGGGATCACAGCCGTTTCATCCTTTATACATTTGGGGGATAATTGATATTTACAGCTATTCCCTGATACTTACCGAGTCAACTAGAATCACCCCTAAGTGTGGAACCCCACCAGAGTTGGAGAGAGCAAAGATATACAGAATTGAATGTATATATAGTAGCTGATATAGGGCCAGATTCTCTAAGCTTCAAAAGTGATAAAATGGAAAGTGATAAACAGCCAGCCAATCAGCTCCTGTCTGACATTTTTCAAACACAGTCTGTGACATGGCAGGTAGGAGCTGATTGGCTGGCTGTTTATCACTCCTTATTTTATCACTTTTGAAGCTAAGAGAATCTGGCCCATAGGCTGCTGTGAGCCAGAAGCAGGTCACATGACAGAAGCTGCTACTGAGGTGAACAGTTAGGGCAGTTACAGGAGCCTCCTGAGGGGAGCGGTTGGGAAGCAGGGAGCTGCACAGGCCTGGTGCCGCCGTTGAGGGCATATCGCGGCTAGTTATACCCATACAGAGGTGGCACTAGAGCCAGTATATTGTTAGCAGTGACAAGAGCAAGACACAGGACCTGGAGACACAGCCTAGGTGAGCTTATAACAGAGTGGTGAATGGACAACCCCTGAGAACTAAGATGGAGGAACAGTAGTTTGCAGGAATCTATGACCTGCAAACTTTCTTTGTTCTAGGGAATAGGATTGCCACCTAGCAACAGCTGGTGGGGTTGTAGTGCAAGCCTCCCGACGATCGCTGGAGAAGGAGAAGTGAAAAGAAATTTCACTCACCTTCTCCACAGCCGGGGGAGCGGGCTGATGCCGCCGGAGCCTGTAGGCGCGCGCATGACGCGCGCACGTAGTAAACGGCTCTGGGGCTACTGCGCATGCGCGCATATCAATAAGGCGCATGCAAATGAGCTCTGTGACGCACTCACGCTGGCCACGTGAGCGCACAGAGTCTAGCAGCTACCAGCCCGCCCCCTGCTCAGATTTTACAGAAGCTTACGGATGGCAATCCTTAGAACATGAAATATAATATAACACCACCTAGTACTTGTACCCAATCAGAGACAAGAGACTGAATGATGCTGAATAAACGTGTTTAATAACTGCTGCTCGACAACAAGAGCGCGATGAATTATCTAGCCCATAGGGTAACTGGACAACCAACGGGAATACTATAAGGTACGACGATCAGTAATGGAAACTTCAAGCGGTGCTTCGATGAAGCAAAACGGATTTCTTGGGATCATTTCTGTTGCTTAGCTGGCTGCGCCTGCTGTTTGCTCTGATTCTTTGGAGCGCCTGTAACCAAAGGAGAAAGGAAACAGTTAGCATTGCAGCAGGAGAAACCACCAGACCTAGCAAGGCATCGGGCGGGTAGGGTGGGTCGCTGTTGCTAGGTGGCAATCCTATTCCCTAGAACAAAGAAAGTTTGCAGGTCATAGATTCCTGCAAACTACTGTTTGTTCGTCGGGAGGCTTGCCACCTAGCAACAGCTGGTGGGTAGACTACCACATACCTGGTGGTTGCTCTAAGGAACTCCACCTTTTGGTGATCAGATGGTCTCCAATAGTGCCTTACAAAGGTACGCGTGGAGGACCATCTAGCCGCCTGCATAATACACTGTAATGGCAAACCCTTGGCTGCCGCAGAGGTAACTGCTGCTCCGCGGAGGGAGTGCCCTTTGAATTGTGAAGTGTCTATACCCGCGTCCCGCATGACCGACACAATCCAACCCCGGATTGTTCCCGGTCTGGCTGGGCGAAAGGGTTTACGACACGTAATGAACAGTTGGGAAAGTTCACCTCTTATCGGTGCTGTCAGGGCTAAATATGCCGACAAACAATCTACCAGGCATAGGGCGGGGTCAGACTGATCTCTAACTAGGTCGAACTCTACTAAGGGCCTGAGGATAGAGCTTGTCTTTGTGTGCCCTTTGAGTATAATGTGGAAACCCGCTGGGGTTGCGGTCATCCATGGGTCGGAAATGTCTATTAACGACAATTCGGCACCTCTTGCCGCGAAAGCTAAAGCCATCAGGGAAGCCAGTTTCCTCGATAGGCTAAGGGTTTCAGATGTAGAAGGAATGGTGGCTAAGTGATTGAGAAAGGGTTCAATGTCCCAGGTGGTTGAGTAATGTGGTCGTGATGGTCTAGATAGGAAGATACCTTTGAGTAAGCGTAAGTATAACCTATTCTCTGAAAACCCTGGGATTAGAAGGGTGAGCGCGGAACCATACGAACGTATGGTGGCTGAGGCTGAGCCTGTATCATATTTATGGGATAGGAAATCAATTGCTGAATTCACTGGTGCTGAGGGACGAGCATTGGGTCTGGTGTTTTGCCAGGAAATAAACTCTTTAATTATGGCGCTATATCTAGCTTTGGTTCTGGGTCTCAGTGAAGCATTGATTAGCGCGGTTGATGATGCTGAGAGATCTGAGTGTGCTAACAACCTAGCAATGTCGCCATCCACATGCATTGTGGCAGTTTCTGTAGTAAGTCCTGGGTACCCTGAAAACATTCTCCCGAGATCTCTAAGGGGATCTTGGGGCCCTTCCGTAGTTGGCTGATTAGGGGGAACCAAATTCTGGATGGCCAAATCGGGTATACCAGTATAATCTGGGGTACCCTGTCCGACTTGATCTTGTGTAGTACCCTCAACAGCAAGGCTGGCGGAGGGAAGGCATATGGGAGGACTAGGTCCGTCCAGGGGAATGACATGGCATCTGTCTGGAATGCCGCCTGGGACCATATCCTGGACACAAAAGTCGGAACCTGATTGTTGTATGGTGTCGCAAAGAGGTCTATTCCTGGCTGCCCAAAGGCTGTCACGATCTTGCGAAAGATCTCTGGCCTTAGAGTTGCTCTGTCTAGTGTGAGACGAGTTCTGGAGAGAGAGTCTGCCAACTCGTTTAGCTCTCCGGGAACATATATTGCGGATAACTGGATGGATCTCTGAACCGCCCACTCCCAGATGTCTATTGCCTCCTGGCAGAGAGGCAAGGACCTTGTGCCGCCCATCTTGTTTATATAAGATACTGCGGTCTTGTTGTCCAGACGGACTTGAATGGGAATATGATGAGCATGCGGGGGAACTAGGGCCGCTAAGGCTAGTCTGGCTGCTCTTAGCTCCAGGAGGTTGATATGAGCCTGTGAGTCCTGCCTGGACCACCTGCCCCTCACGGCTTTGTCGCGAGTAAAGGCTCCCCACCCCGTGAGTGACGCGTCTGAGGTTATGATGATAACCGGTGTAGGATCCTGCAGGGGTCTGGGGGGAGGAATGGGTAGCACTGTCCACCTCTGTATCTCTTCGCGAACTACCGGTGTGAGCCTGATCCTGTGTGACCAGGTAAGGCCTATCCTGATAAGGAATCCTAGACGGTTCTGAGCGTGTCTGCAAATAAGGGGTGCATGAAGGAACCCGGGGTCTAGAGCTCTCATTTTGCCTATGATCTTTGCGAGGTCTCTCAGGCTGAGCTGACGTTTTATAATGTGGGAGACAAAGGCTTGGATGTCTGTCCATTTCTCTGCCGGCACTGCGATAGAGAAAGAACGGGAATCTATTACGAATCCCAGGAATGTGATTGATTGGCAAGGTGTTAAAACTGACTTGGGATAATTTATTGAGAAGCCTAGGCCGAGCAGGAGTGATATTATTGTGTCTCTCTGGGAGAGTAGTGTCTCCTGCTCTGAATGTACGACTAGGAGGTCGTCCAAATAAATTATGCATCGGACTTGTTTCTGGCGAAGGTGTGTTATCACCGCCTTCATAAGTCGTGTGAAAGTGTAAGGGGCATTGGATAAACCAAAAACCATGACGGTCCATTGGTAAAGGGAGCCGTTCCAGAGGAACCTCAGGAACCTTCTGTGATTGGGATGTACGTGTACAGTGTGAAAGGCCTCCTTGAGGTCTATTTTTATGCAATAGTCGTTCTGTGTCAAAATGAAGGGTACCTCTGTTAGACCCTCCATTCTGAACGTACGATGTCTTATGTACTGGTTCAGAGATTTGACGTTCAGAACCGGTCTGTAGGAGCCGTCCTGTTTCCTTACGGGAAAGAGGTGACTTGTCCAACCTGTTTTGGACGTGTCCGCCAATTCTATCCTTCCCTGAGACAAGGCTGTGACTAAAACCTTGTCTAAGAGAGGACTGGCGTTTGTTGTGCATGAGATTCTCTGGCGAGGAAATCTCAGCAGCGGAAGGGATAAACCTTGTTTTATAATTTTTAACAACCACTTGTCTGTTGTAATTTCTCTCCACTGGTGTATGGCCTCTGAGAGGCCAAGGTGCGGCTGTGGTTCTGGTACACTCACCGTTTCCTCTGTCTCTCCTGGGGAAGGAGGTTGAAGGAGCCGCTCTTCTGGAATTCCGGGACCTGGAGTAGCCTCCTCTGTGGCCTCGGGTGGAGCCTCTATAGTCTCGGTAGTCACGGGTCGCACTGCTGGCCGTGGCAGAACGACCCTCCTGACGAAAGGGCCGTTTGGAAGACTGGTGGCTTTTTAGATCCGCAAACGACTTGCGTGCCTTATATCGGATCTTGACTTCATCTATGAAGTCAGGGCCGAATAAATCGGAGTCAGTAAGGTTAGGGACCTCCGCTGGTTTGGGCGCTAAGTCGGCTAGCCCTGCTCTGGACAGCCAACGGGACCTGCGGGTGTTGGATATGAACTCAAAAGTCTGCCCAACCATAAGGGTGGCTCTGCTTATTGCCTTCAGGAGTGCTGCCTTTGATGCCACTAGGGAATCTAAGGAGCTGCTCGCGGTGCCCTCTTTCTCCGCCTTGTTCAGTACGAACAGCAGGGGGCCCGCAGCGTCGGAAACCTTTAATTGGATTTTCCTGAGCAGCTTATCAATTGAGTCGCTCTGGGTCTTATCACCAATAAGTGAAGATAATGCTGGGTCAATATCAGGGGCGAACAGGGCGGGGATATCTGGGATCCCTGTATGGTTACGCAGAACCATCTCATCCTCTTTAACGAGGGATGTCCTGAAGGCTAACTGTGCAAAGTTATGGACTTCGGACTTTTCCTGTAAGGCCCAGTGGGAGGAATACATTTTATTTGGGGGTGAGACTCCCGCTAGTGCCACCCTGGCCATCTGCAGGTCACTATATTCGCCTCTCTTAGAGGACGCAGAGGTTCTAGTCACCTCCTCAGACTCCCAGTCTACTGAGGCCTGGCTGCGTACATCTTGTAAGTCAGTTGGACTTAAGGGGCGATGCTTACTTGCCCCCTTACGTAAGCCCTGAGACCTCTTATACTTTTCTGAGGCTCGGGGAGTATGCCCGTGGGCAGGAGACTGCGGTTTATTGCGTACCGCTGAGGTATTCCTACTTCGGGCAATACCTGGGAATGAGACGATTAGTCCTGAACAGGCGTCTCTCTTGGAGCTTTTGCTCACATGTCTCCTCTTACTTGTGCTTTTCCTCCCCTGTAGCGATGCTGAGCTGGAGGGGGAATCGCTATCCTGAGGTGTACTGTCTGCCTCAGAGCTGTCCCTGGTGTCTGCAGACCTGACAGGGTTAAACAGCTTTCTTCTCTTAAAAATAATGTCCTCAGATGAGGAAGTGTCACTAGGCAGCCTCTTTCTGTGTTTGAGGCTCCTAGCGCTGGCTGAAGGGGACACAGGGAGAGTGTCTGTAGCAGAGACAGACACAGTGTCCTCCATCTTCAGCGCTGAGGTAAAATCAGAGCAGGGGGCGGGCTGGTAGCTGCTAGACTCTGTGCGCTCACGTGGCCAGCGTGAGCGCGTCACAGAGCTCATTTGCATGGGCCTTATTGATATGCGCGCATGCGCAGTAGCCCCAGAGCCGTTTACTACGTGCGCGCGCGCGCCTACAGGCTCCGGCGGCATCAGCCCGCTCCCCCGGCTGTGGAGAAGGTGAGTGAAATTTCTTTTCACTTCTCCTTCTCCAGCGATCGTCGGGAGGCTTGCACTACAACCCCACCAGCTGTTGCTAGGTGGCAAGCCTCCCGACGAACAAAGGGAGGATACTGGTCCTGTCAGGAGTGCAGCTGCTGGAGACAGAGCGGGCATATATTCAGTACCCAGCTTCCAGCTTCCAAGCCTAATGTCAGTGCATGTAATCAGGTCGGCAGCTCTGTACCTCTACACACACGCATCACAAGTCACACCTAGAAACAGACCTCAGCAGCAAGATCACATCATGTGGTAAGTGACAGTATAGACTATTTTCCTCTTACAGGGACAGCATTATAGTCACATATCAGTGACCAGTTACATTAATTCCACCTTACCAGCATCCCTATTATACAGTCTGTGAGTCTAAGGGCAGTATTCAATGAGAAAAATTTGCCATGTTTTATGGCGAGTTTGTGCTTTTCTCGCGTTGGACGGAGACTTTTGCTCTCAAAAAGCGAGCAGCCCTATTCAATGTGCACTTCTCGTCATCTTTCTGAGTGATTTTTGACGTGTCTCTCCGTGTAGCAATTCTCCATCTTTTCATGGAGAAGTGGAATGTGAACTTTTTAAATAAAAGGTTTTTTGTTTTAATTTTGGTGTAAAAAAATCAGGAATTTTATTCTGAGAAGGGGCATGCTATTTTTATTCATGTGCTTATAGCACATGAATATATATTTTAATTTAAAAAATATATATATATTTTTTTTTACACAGAGCAGCTAGCAGGGGGCCGGGAGCCGAGCCGCTCATTAGATATTCATATATTCACTGCACCCGATCATTACATATGCATGATCGGGAGCAGTGAATATACCTGGTCCCCTGCTAGCTCTGGGGGGGGGCAGCTTGTGCTGCCTGGGTCCCGGGGAGCCCACCTCCCCCCCCCCACATACATTCTGGGGCAGGCAGGGAGACTTCAATCTCCCTGCCTGCCACCGTCCCACGGCTCCAAGATTCGCCGCGAGGGGCTACTCGCCCCTCCGACATTGAATACGGAGAGAGCGAGTGGCAGCCAGCCCTCCGGAACACAGCGAGTGTGCAGCGAATCCTAAACAGGATTCGCTGCACACGGTGAAATTTAACATTGAATACTGCCCTAAGAGACAGCCAGCTGGCGACGCATAGCTTGTAGCCGCATCACCTATATAAAGCCTGGACTGCATAGAACACAGTCTGCTCTGAGCATACCAGGGGACTATAGTGACTAATGTCCAACTAAACAGCAGGGACTATATTGTACAGAGGAAACCCTGTCGTTAGTCACCAGAAGAGCTACAAAGTACTCATTGCAACTACAAGAGTGACGTGCAACTGTTATTATTCAGGAGTAGCCTCAGTACCTTCTACTCTGACAAAGATACAATGCAGATTATCATTGTTGTTAAATACTATATGTATCATATATGCAGTACCTGGAATAAGAAATCCGAATAGAATATTAGTACCGGACAGTGCACCGACGAGCTCAGCTGAACTGTATTATTATACTTATGGGGCCCCAATTGTACAAATGTGTTCAATGCAATTGTCTCTGAACTTTATTGTTTAGTGCGTTAAGCTTATCAAATGATTATATGATTTAATGTACTCTGTTACATGCATGCAATTAATCATGTTATTTACAGCAAATGGAAGTGTTATCAAAGTGTTCCAGGTAAAAAAGTCCTACCTAAAAATTGGGTAATATGTCTGTGAGCAATATACATTGAATTGAATTGTATTGTATTGTGAGTTGTTGTAAAAACTTAGGGGGTTATTCTGGTTGGTACGGTGAAATGTACATACGGTCCGTCACACCGTACGTTTCCCGTACGCTCACGGTGAGCGTAAGTCCGCCCACAAAACAGCCACACACGGACGGTCACAGACACCGACAATGGGGAGTGGCGTACACTTGAGCGTACGCCACCGTGTACGGACAGATCTCCCTCTTAGCCACCGATACCTGGCGTACATCAGAGCGTACGCCACAGTGCAGGGACGGATCTCGTCCGTTTTCCCACCGACAACTTCCGTATATCTGAGCGTACGCCACATGCAAACATGTTCTAATATTGTTCAAAATAAGACTTTAGAGTGTGATAGGCAGATGTTGGGATCCTTTGTTAGAGATATGTGATTGCAATAATGTGCTTGGTGGCATCTTACATACAGAGTGTGCTACATAAAATTCATAGCAGATATGAAAGTGCATAATGTATGTTGTTGGGCAAAAATAAACAGATTGTGTGCAAAATAGTGGCCATGGCCTTAGGACATTGCTCCACCATTGCAAGTAGAAATTGAGTCCAAAAACATCATTGTTACTCTTAGACGTGGTTTATGTGTCTTTTTCATAATAAAAAACTGGTATGTTTGTGTTACAGTGAAAAAGTTGACACATGTCGACTCCTGTGAATTGTGTGTCCTGCTTTTTAAAGTATACAAAAACACTTTCTGAATGGGTGTAGATGGTTATAAAATAACTACCTTGACATATATAACCAGGTATTAGAATGAATATTACCTAAAATTAAACCAACCTTTAAATGTAGAGAAGTATAGAAAGATAAGCTTCCAATGTGTTTGAGGGCTGTGTGTGGCTTGCAGGTAGTGAAATAATGGTTTTCACTTAATAGCCTGCAGCATTGCTTATTACATTCAGGTGTATGTGTGTGACTAGTAATCAGCGTTAATTAGCAGACCCAGGCGTCCGCTCTCATGCGGTATCTGTAGGGGTGGTCTGGAGCTATCTTTGGCGTCCGCCTGTTTTTGGGCCAAAATTCACGGTGCGTTCACAGATCGAGGCGGTTGTGGCACCGTACATTTTGTGTGCACACCCCCATGTTACGCCCATGTTTACGCCCAGTTTTCCTCATTATTCCGGACGCTCCCATAAAAACGCCCCCATGCCGCCCACAATGACCGTGTTCTTGCGGACAGGTTTTTCGAGACCCGTCCGTGAGCGGTGTGCGGTCGCCGCATTGCTAAAGGTACACATTCGCAGATGAAAAAAAAACCTGATCCGCCCATATACGGTACCAAAGTGTCTTTGTGCTCTCCTTGGTGCTGGAGGCATGAAGCTGACCCCAGCAGGAACTTGGTGCTTTGAGAAAGTACAGTAGCTGCTAGAAGTGGGTGATTGCGTGGCTACTCCATTCGTTCTGTGGGGAAGGGGCACAGACAGTCAGTAGGACAGTAGAGTTGCAGGTTTTGGGGGAGGGTAGAAGAGGGTCTACCCTCTAAGAGCCAATGCACACCCTACTTAATCTTCCACTGCATCCCAGAGCAGAGCTAGCAGGTGCAGCAGGATAGCAGAGCAGGTAGAGCATTTCCCTGCTGTGAGATGTGCTGGTCCTGCTCCTTGCTGCCTTTACTGACTGCTCCTGCTGCTGATTGCTCCTTTCTGAGCTGCTAGATTGGAGCTCTGATTGTGGTAGCCAGCCCAAAGCAGGATGTCTGCCAGCCCTAGTCAGGCTTAAATGCCCCTAGGCATTTGCTTAGCTTACCTATGCCTAGGGCCTGCTCTAAAGCCTGCCTTCATAAGATTCTGAGGTTCAGGCTTAACACTAAAGGTTTATGACGATTCCCGGGTGCAGTGCGATCAGTGCTGACGACCCCCGCCTGTAAGTATAGACATAGCCTGAAAATCTTCCAAGGGGACCAGTGAAGTCAGTGCAGCTGGCCCCATTAGATTTTCAGGCATACCACTGATGGGGTTAATAAATAATGCTCTGAGCTGTTGTAAGGCTTCTTGAAATCCTAGGCAAAACTTCAATCTGCCACCAAAACCCACTTTCCAGTCACTCAATTGAAAGTCTAAAGGTGGTGTCTTAGAATATCCACAGCCGCCACCTGTATTAAATACAATAAGGATGCTTTCCTCATAGACATCCTTCATTTTGTGATAGGCAGACTAGGTATAATCCCCAAGATCCCAATGATAGAGCCAGCACACATCATAATACTAGTAATGTACACCTTCATAACTTTGCATTTTTAAAGAAAAACAAACATCACGCTCCTCCTTTTCTTTTAAATAAACATTTCCATTATTATTACTGACATAGGTACAGCTGACATATCCAGATTGTATTGGCTACTGTATTTCATAGTGGATGTGGGTCTATTATGCTGTACAGAGAAGGGTCTTCTAAACTATAAATTCTAAAATCCCTCAAATTAACTTTAATTCCCTTTTCTTTTTTCCAAACAGATCACACATGTTATATCTTTAGAACTGTGTGGAATAAAGCGACTCAAAACATTAAACTGCAGAGTAATGCATGAGACATTTACACTTGAACATTTGATACAGGGGTCAAGGTGGCTGCTGAAACTCCTGACATCCTAATGGGCAGCCTATTACATAGAGGGGTCAGAGAGTTCTCAATACCTACTGCATGTGTCTCTCTTTATTTTTAGAGGAGAAAGCTATCCGTATCTCCTGAAATAGGGTCAAAAGTAGACCTACAGTACATGATATTTTATTATACTAAGCAGCTTGTTAGGATCCTCAATTAGAATGTGGAGAAGACTGTATATAGGTTGCATCCTTTGACATTTTCCTTAAATACCTTTGTCAACACCATAACATCAAACACCAGACAGATTAAGAGCATTACTTAAACTGATGTTTGACTTGTCAGGGTGCCCCAGCTGCTACCATCTCATCAAATTTTAGCTTACTTAAACTGGCTCTCAACTTCAAACAGGAGTCCTGGCTGTTCTGTTTCCTCGGTCTACTGTATGTCTGTATAATGTACAGTAACAAATTACTAGATTAAAAATAAAAAAAAATATATTTATATATATATATAAATATATATATATATATATATACTAGCGACCCGCCCCGGCTTCGCATGGGAAGCACTAATTATCTATAGCCAGATGACTTCTGGTGAACGGATGAAGGAGGTCATGTGCCGAAGTTTTAGCAGATATCTATAGGTACAATGAAAAAATGGGAAAACACACATGCTGGACCATGATTGGCTGGTGGGGGGCAGGCCTAAGTCCCGGTCTGGGGGCGGAGCCCCAGATGTAAACAGAACACCGGACCGTGGGAAGAGTGCTGCAGGGCTCCCGGAGAAGTGCTGAAGATGGCTGGTGAGTATTTTTCTATCCACAGGTACCCTAGTGGATTCTACTGGACAAGCGGACCGATGCTTTGTGTCAAAATAGGTGAGTTTTGGATGTATGGGCTCCGCATGCAATAAAGTTTTACTGTCAGTGTGCGTGTGTGTATTTATTTAACTATTTGTGCTACTGTGGTTCTCCAAGTCACTGCATGTGGTGCAGGCTTGCTGGAACTCATAGTTCCACAGCAGTATACAATAGTTTTTCCATCTTTATTACACCAATTATCAGCTCGATGCCCACCGCCCAGGGGCATTAAGGACAGCCCCGGGCTTCAGCATGGGCAGGTAAGTTCTGGAGGGGGGCCTTCTTTGGGGGGGGGGAGTCCCCACTCCCCCAGGACCCCTAGCCAGGCTGACTGGTCAGAAGGGATGAATGCTTTGGCCGGGGGGACTTGTTTAAAAAGTCTCCCCCTGGCTGTGGCATTACCCTGCTGGCTGGTTGGGCCTGGTGCTGGTTCTTGAAATATGGGGGACCCCTACTTATTTTGTCCCCCATATTTTGGGAACTAGGACCGGCCCTTGAGCCTGGTGCTGGTTTTATAAAATCCTGGGGACCCCTTTTTGTTCTGCCCCGTGATTTTATGAAACCAGGACTGGCTCTTTGAGCCCGGGGCTGGTTATTCTCAAGAGGGGGGAACCCCACGCCGTTTTTTTTTCCACTTTTTTTAACACAAAATCGCACATTTCTGAAAATGTGCCGATTTTCATGACTGAAAATCACACATTTTCATGACTACAAATCGCACTTTATCGCACTTTATCCTGCTTTTTGCCGCGAATTTGCATCTCATTAAAAATGTGAATTCACAGCAAAAGTGCGACTTTTGAAAAGGGCGATATAGTGCGATTTGTATCAAAATCGCATTTTGTAAACAAAACAAATTTCACTAAATCTCGCCCCTTGGATCTTAATGCATATTATGTAAAGTAAATTGACATATACATCAATAATATCATATGGTTGCTTTTAGCTTTTTTCAATCTAATAAAAATTCACATAAAAATTGGCATATGAAACACATTCTTTATATCTTCTCACTATCATGATGGCACTATGGTGGACATTGAAATACTGTACTATTTCATTCTTGCCATCCTGTATATATTCAGGTGCTGTAGTTTAATTACTGTGAAGTGGACAGAGGTCAGTACACTGACCTTGTCCTGGCTTCTATTTGACAGTGTGACATATTTCCTTGTTACAAGATCAGTTACAGACTCCCTACTAAATATATTGGTGAACGGTAGAACTGGGTGTAGATAGATGATATCTCAAAACATAATTAGTATATTTTCACTTCTTTCATAGCTGTAAAGTAGGCAAGTTGTCTCTTTCCAAATGTACACAGACGCACACCTGCACACACACCTGTTATCGCCACAATATGTACTGCCACTACCCATAACGATACATAACATTTCTCATACGGTATATGTGGTATGTGTGGTCATAATCATTTTTAAAGAGTTGGCTTCTCTGACAATCTTATATCGGTACAGTATATCCAGTGCTTAATTTGGAGTAGAACTTGAAACATGTGACATATGTTGGGAGGACATTAAAATGTATCTATAAACATGCAAGACTATGGTTAGATGGGAAGTCCCAGGACTGAGTAAAAGGCTAGGTACACACCTGGGTGTCATGTCCGCTGACCCACCTTCACACCAGCAGAGCAGCTGATTAGGTAAACATACATATTTACCATACATACTTACCAATATGTCTGGTCATACATCTCAAATGACCAGGCATTTCAATCTGCTCATCTTCTGTGATATCAGTGTCAATAGTCCCTGCAGCCAGTGGTTGGCGGGTTGTCCATACAAACAGCGAGACATGTCGATATATCTGCAAGATATATTGGCATAAGCTGTTCTGCAGGGCCATATATACAATATGTCTGTGAATGATATTGTTCACGGACATATCGGGTGTATACATCTGCCAATGACCTACAGATATATTTAGTGTGTTCCCAGCATTAGAAGACCATGGTTTTGAGGCATTTGCCATACAGTGGGTTTACAAACAAATCAATACATATAATGGGGTAATTCAGACCTGCTCGCTAGACAGGGTATATTCGCATGCCCCCCGCCTTTCGAATCCTTGCGCTATGATGCGAACGGATGTGTATGCTTACACATCTGCTTGCATGTGCCTGCACAGAGGAAAAAATCATTTGAAGGTTAGTCACCATCAAACTATTTCCTCTGTTCATTATGGATGAGCTGGAGTCCATCTAGCATTTCCATGGGCGCGCCTCCCATTTCTCCGAAGGCTGGGGCCTGCACGTGCGCATTGGCAACAATAGGCATGCACAGACCCAAAACATTGAAGACGGGGGCCCAATTCGGACCTGTATGAACAGTATGAATCGGCCCCTATGTGTAATGGGTCAACACCTTGCAATTTGCAAAGTACAAATGTACGTTCTGTGCGGACATGTGAGACCCAATCCTGTAGTAATGTATATTCCATTTGCCTTAATGCTGGTCTATCATTGGTCATGTTTATCAACATGCTGTTTGAACTATCTGATGTCCAATTTTGGACAGTTAACAAGCCGTACATCAAATCACATGGGACTTGTTCAAACCACAGTTTCCTAAGTGTACCCTTAAGGCTAAGGTACTTATTACAGCAATGAAACATGCCTGTCACAGCCTTTACATTTGCACAAGGCTACTTAGAACAGCTGTGTGTTCATCAACAGCTGCGTAATAAATATAAGAAGCTTAGCAGATGCTAACTGAACTCATTTGCTTTCCTTGGTCTCTTGTTTTACTGGTATTAACCCTTTGAGTGCCAAGTGAATTTGTCAAAATAGATGTGAAAATTGGCAAGCAAATATTGTTATGACCTGAAATGTTTACCTTATATAGGAAATATAATCTTTTTTACACATTCTTTATTTGAATTTAGATAACAAATGTGAGTGACGCCGGTATTTTTAGCAGATATTTTTCACAGAGATCTCCAATATAAATCAAAATGGTATCTTCGTGACCTTCCATCTCAAAATATAAGGTCCCCAAAACCTCTGTCTAATCAATCTCTAATCCTCAATGTGCACAATCAGTGAGTTTAACAGTGTAATATATAAACAATACATAAAAAATGTATATGCAATAAAAGTACAAGAAAATTTATTTAAAAAAGTATCTTAGCGCATTGAGGAGCCAACATTAATAATTAGCTACCAGATGAAGAATAAAATAAACCAGACAATAAGCTTAGGAATAGGAAATGAATGAGGTCTAAGACACCTGGCACAACTGAGATCCATCTACATGGTTAGTGTAGCGAACATTTCACAAGAGAAGTTGTTGTGCCGCCCTTGCGAATAATCGCCCCCACCACCACTGTATCCCCTCGCAACCATGCAAGGGGATGTGTTATAAAAACACATCCCCTCGCATGTGCCCGCTGCTGGAGAAATCATTTGATGGTCATCGACTATCGAATGATTTCTCCAGGGCTCCCAAATGTAAGTCAGTAGAGACTGACTTATATTTGCGGTCTTACGGCCAAAGACATCACATTACGGCACACCACATCACATTACAGCACACCACATTACGCCCATGAAACGCTGACTGAGCGCCATGCTGACAGTGAAGGTTGGTGAGGGCGCTTATTATGCGCAAGCACAGGGCACAACCACTGGATGAAATGGATCTGAGTGAGGGCCCTTGTATTAGTCTATTGGTATCGTAGCTGCATACAAAGCTGCTTACAGTATACCACAGATGCTAGGTTGTGACTATTGTCACAAAGGAATTAGTACATCTCATGTACAGTTGCAGATTCAGCATAGTGGAAGGTGAAGCGAGGAATAACCACAACTGTCCATATCTAAACATTTTTTTACACAAATTTGTGACATAGGGGTAGATGTATGAAGCATTGATAAGGGAGGAGAAGTGATAAAGGGGTTTATTCTGGTTGTGCGGTGGGGCCGTACGCGGTCGGATCTGGGTTTTTTTGTTCTGCGCATGCGTACCTTTCGGAATGCGCAGGCGCAGCGACTTCACAACGCTCACAGATGAGTCTTTTTTTCTGTGCGAAAAAACCTGTCCGCAAGAGCACGGTCATTGTGGGCAGCATAGGGGCGTGTTGAGGGGAGCGGCCGAAATAATGAGGAAAACTGGGTGTAAACATGGGCGTACACGGGGGGTGTGCACCAAAAATGTACGGTGCTACAACCGCTCGATCGGCCAACGCACCGTGCATTTTGGACAGAAAACAGGCGGACGCCAAAGATAGCTTCAGACCACCCCTACAGATACCGTATGAGAGCGGACGCCTGAGTCTGCTAATTAACGCTGATTACTACTCAAACTCAGACACCTGAATGTAATAAGCAATGCTGCAGCCTATTAAGTGAAAATCATGATTTCACTACCTGCAACCCACACACAGCCCACAAACACATTGGAAGCATATCTTTCTACACTTCTCTACATGTAAAGGTTGGTTTAATTTTATGTTAGATTCATTTTAACACCTGCTTATATATGCCAAGGTAGTTAGGTTATAACCATCTACACACATTCAGTGTTTGTATATACTTTAAACAGCAAGACACTCAATCTACAGAAGTCGACATGTGTCAACGTTTTCACTCTAATACAAACATAGTTTTTTTTATGATAAAAATACATAAACCACATCTAAGAGCTACAAGGATGTTTGACCAATGTCCTAAGGCCATGGCCATTGAAAAAAGGCGAGACCCGTCCGTGCACAGTGGCGTACGCTCAGATAGCCGCAAGATGTCAGTGTGGAAACGGCCGAGAGACGTCCGTAGACGGTGGCGTACGCTCTGTTGTACGCCAGTTATCGGTGTCTAAGAGGAGATCCATCCGTGTGCGGTGGCGTACGCACAAGTGTACGCCACTCCCCTTTGTCGGTGTTTGTGACCGTCCGTATGCGGATGTTTTGTGGGTGGACTTACGCTCACCGTCCGCGTACGGGAAACGTACGGTGATATGGACCGTACGTACGTTTGGCTAACCGGACCAGAATAAGGCCCAAAGTGCCTGGTACTTAATCACCGAGAAAAAGAGAGAAGAATGTCCTTTAACTAGGTGCACCTTAAAGAGTCTAAAATATAACTTTTATTTATTACACATATAAAAGGCTGCGTAAATTTAAAACCATGTAACAGACAGGGGTGGGTGGACACACATAAAAAAGGTGGGGTGGCAGGCAGATGTTTGCTGATAGGAGCTGGAATAGTTAGATTTTATTTATCTGCAAAGATGGCAGTGTATCGGCCCTGAGGAAGCTTGACTGCGAAGCGCGCCGGCTAGCGGTGTGCAGGCAGTATTGCTTTGCTGATAGGTTTATTATTTTTCTTATGATTGCATTTTGATTGATGTCCAGCAGTGTACAGACTTGATAGCCCTTATCAGGGCTTCCACCTTCTAGTGTGCTCAGACTAGTGGTACCCTTGATAGGGACTCTAGCATATAGGGGTGGAAATCATTGTTGGGCGATACCCTGAACCCCGCAATACCCCCACCAACTCCCGATTGTACACTGATTTACGAGTGTCCAGGTCTCTCTCATATTACAGAGAGCAGACACACCGGGAAGCTTAAATCATTATAGCTACAATTGTGCCAGTGTTATATTATTGCCTGTGATTAGCATAAACACGGCAACTGTGTTAATATAATTGAGCCACGAACAAGTCTTGAACCAACAGGGACGACTAGTCAGACTCTTTTGAGCAGAACTTTATATCCCTTATTATAATACCAGACATATAACTGGTCTTATACCTAATTCGCCCTATACACTGCCATCTTTGCAGATAAATAAAATCTAACTATTCCAGCTCCTATCAGCAAACATCTGCCTGCCACCCCACCTTTTTTATGTGTGTCCACCCACCCCTGTCTGTTACATGGTTTTAAATTTACGCAGCCTTTTATATGTGTAATAAATAAAAGTTATATTTTAGACTCTTTAAGGTGCACCTAGTTAAAGGACATTCTTCTCTCTTTTTCTCTAATGTCCATTTATTTTGTCCTGAGGTAGCACACCCCTACCAAACATCTCCATAGATTACCGGTATACAGGGGTCCGCTCTATATTTCAGTCCTGTGCGATCACCCCACAACCCTCTCCCTTCCTTACTTAATCACCGACCAATCAGCTCCTGACTGTCCCTTTGTAAACCCAGCATGTAACTTAATAGTCAGGAGCTGATTGGCCAGTGATAAAGTACCAGGCACTTCTCTCTTATCACTGCTTCATACATCTACCCCTGAGTCATGCACAGATGTGCAAATACCACAAGCTGCAATGGCCAGTCTATGCTAGTAATAAAATTTTCTTGCTTCTTGAAACATTTAGCGATGCAAAGAAAATGCAATTTTTTCAAAAGGCACACCTGCCACATGCTTATAACCAGTGCGAGAGGCAGTGGCGTAACTCTGGGTGGCAACTGAGTCATCTGCCGCCGGGCTCCTGCTCCCCATAGATGTCACACTCTCTTTATGATATATACATACACACGCATGCATACATACAGTACATACCGGTACATACTTACATGCATATATTTATATAGTGGGGGGGACCAATATTTATCTTGCCTCCAGGCAACTGGGAAGAACTTATGCCACTGGTGTTATGATATGTCTGAAAATCCATAATCTCCAGAATGTTTTACTGCAGAGATGACAGATATATAGCAGTATATACAGTACAACTTGGTCAAATACTTCTGAGTCTCTTTTAATAGTCCAGTTATCAAAGTATTTAAAGTCACTGAAAAAATGTAAAATACTTGCAAAGCCTTCAGCTGTGTGTAACTTACTGTAAATATATTAGATTACTATTTGGTTGCCTGTTAAAATAAATTAAATTATTTCATGTATGGAATTCTCTTTAATGAGCTGGATTTTGCATCTGTAATATGTCATGATATTCTTATTTTATCAATTGCTTTTTGCAAGCTCTTAATGTATTTTGTACTACAGTATGTAAGCTTTCCAAAATGAATCCCACTGCCCCCTCCCCTTTTTCTTCTTTTACAGGCACATAGGTTCCACAAGGCTACCTTGAGTCCTGTTGGAGAAAGTGTGCTATACTGTATAAATTAAACTTACTTACCTATGCATCTGCATGCACATGTCATGATTCCACAGAGTGGCGAGCACAGTGCAGCCACTGTGTGGCATCATGACATCACACAGATCCACGTCACTCCAATAGTTTCCACTGTCTCCAGTGCATTGGAGGGCCTGCTGCCAGCCTCAGGCCCAACACAGCAGCAGCTGACACTGCCAGCACCATGGGTGGATTAGACCTTTGTGTCTGATTTCTTACATTTCACCAGATTCTGTCAAAATTATCTACTGACATTATTGTCGAGTCAGGGCTGCAGATGATGCGGGTAAGGAGGAGACACATAATTGACTATAAAAAGTGTCCCCCGGCTGTGGCATGACACCACGGGCTGTTGGAACCCAGTGCTGGTTTCAAAATACCCCCAGATTTTTTGTCCCCCAGATTTTTGGAACTAGGACCGGTCCAAGAGTCCGGGGCTGGTTTCAGAAATACGGGGGACCCCTATGCTTTTTGTCCCCCGTATTTTTGGAACCAGGTCCAGCTCAATGAGCCTGTGGGCTGGTTATGTTCGGGCGGGGGGACCCCACGCCATTTGTTTTTATGAACACAAAATTGCACATTTTCTTAAATTCGCACATTTTCATGCCTAAAATTCACACATTTTCATGCCTAAATTTCGTACATTATCGCACTTAATCGCACTTTTCATTCCGGAATACGCATCTCATTTAATATGCGAATTTGCAGATAAAATGCGATATTAAAAAAGTGCGATAATGGGCGATTTTGAAAGTGCAATAAATCGCATTGTATTAAATGTCACCCAGTAGGTGGCCTCACATGTACATCAGCCTACCGAATCACATGTGGCCTCACATGTACGTCAGCACCAAATTGGCTCTGGCATTTGTGCATGCGCGTGACCTTTGCGACCAAGTGTAAGCTGCCTCTCCCAGCTTGCAGGAGAGAGGGAAATAGTGGCGTGTGATGCCCCGTCTCTCCTGGACCTAAGTGGCGCATAGAGAGCCTCCGGATCCACCGTGAGTCCAGCGGCTCTCTCTGTGTGTTGATCGGAAGGTGAATCTTCCACCTTGCACAAATAAATCAGCCCACCTGGCCACCGGCCCCTCTGGCATTTGCCAGAATTGCCAGATGGCCAGTTCGGCCCTGCATACTTTTGTGTCTGTGTAGTTCTATTTGATAGATCTACACTGTCTGTATAGATCAGGGATGGGAAACCTTCGGTCCTCCAGCTGTTGGTGAACTACACATCCCAACATGCCCTGAAACAGTTTTAGGATTGCCAAATAGAAAAACAATAGCTGGAGGGCTGAAGGTTTCCCATCCCTGGTAAAGACAGTCAATAGGTCTACTCCTAAGGTCGTCAGGGTCAAAAGGTCGACAGAGTCAAAAGGTTCACATGCAAAGGTAGACACATGACAAGGTCGACATGAGTTTTTCATGAGATTTTTTTTAAACCGACTTGTTCTAACCTTACCATCCATCTCGGCACAGAGGGAGAATATAATAGTGCCTGAGGCATGCGCTACACTAATTAAGGGCCATGTCGACATTGACACCCAAAATGAGTAAAACGCATCTTTTGACCCTGTTGACCTTTCAGATGTCTAATTTTTGACCATATTTACCATTTGACCCTTTTAACCTAATGCATGTCCACCTTTTGGAGTCTATTGACTGTCTATCTAGACACTGTCTATGTAATAACCCACACCTGTTCCCGTGTGGTTCTGCCTCATTTCCCAGTTCTGCAAAAACATTTTCTTATTGTACATTCATTCCCATTGATATTCTGCCTCTCCAATTGTACGTTGGTTCAAACGGGGAAAAAAAATTGGGTCTACATGTGTATTACAAATAGAAATATTTCATGCTCGTCATGAGTCCCACAATCATATTTTGGAATTGCACTTTTTCTGCAACCTTCATGTTATCTGCAAACATGGAAAACTAATAGTTACCTCATTCAATTATAAATGCCCACGCTCTTCTGACAAGTATTGCAAAGTTAAAAAAAGCAAAAGAAAAAAGGTGATTTCTGCATTGTGCCTAAAATTTCACCCAAAAGATAAATGCTTTAAAAAAAAAAAAAAAAAAGAGCTTTGAAGGTATAGGACACTTTTAAGTCCATCTGCCTTGCTTGAGTAATAACAATGCATGAACATAAAACACATTTTCCGTGTACATTACATAGCTGAATATAGATACATTGTAAAACATTGACTTTTAATCATATTTTTATTTGGAAACTAGGTTGTGCCATGTGCAGAACATGGGGGTTATTCAGACCTCATCACTGCAGTGCAATTTAATAGCGCTCTATGATCACCCTGTGATTAGATAGCCGCTGCCAAGTCTACCATTTGCTTACCAGCGCTTGCGAAAAGTAGCTGGATCAGTGATTCGCTGCAAATCCATTCGCAACTCACTCACCATTTAATGTTTTTTTCAGTGTGTGCAGTCTGTGCACAGCCCAGGACTTACTCAGTGGCTGTGATAGAAGCAGTCACATTGGGCCGTAGCTGATGTCACGTGACTTCCCTCAAACACCTGGGCACACCTATGTTTTCCCTGGCTCCCCCAGAAAATGGTCAGTTACCACCCGCAGCAGCGCTATCAAGTCAAAATAACTAAAATCTCCCCATATATTCAGCAAATGCTTTGGTTTATGACACATCTCTAATCTATGTATTAAGAAATAAAGGTACAAATAGATATGATGATGTTTTATCAAGGCATTGTAGAGCTGGGCAATACCACTAGATTATTCCCAAATGTTCTTGTACACAACACACACAAAAGAACATATAATTCTACATTTTTTATACAGTTGTTCTTACTGATAATAAAAATAATGGCAGTATTGTAAAAGTTTTTCGGGATTTGTTGGAAATATTATTGGATGGTTTCTGTGGCTGTAGAAGTGGGAAAATGAAAAGAAACCCACTAACAGATGAAGAAACATTACTAGAGTACAATACCGCAATGTATGGTTGTGTTTGTAAGGTGCAGTATATATAAGCAAAGAAAACATTACATTGGTGGAGAAAATGGGGTTAATGCATATTTAGTAGCAAAACGGCCACAAATTATAAAAAATAACATCTGGGAACACTTCTAATGGTGTGTTGACGGCCGTGCTATTCGATCCCGATGCAACAATGTATCAGCAGCAGCATTTCCACTTTACCTGTAGCAGGTGCAAAAGCAATGCATGTATATGAGCATAGCTGCTGGTCTGTATGAGACACATTAGTGTCTAACAGCCCTTTACTGCATTGTAACTGTGATTATGGGCCTGATTCAGACCTGATTGTTCATCTGCAAATTTGAAGATGACTGCAAGAACTGTAGTTAGCCGCTACCCAGACAGAAAGAAAACCTGCCCTGTGTAAATCTACGAATGCATTGTGAAAATCTCACTATTCACAATCCTGTCGCACATCTATACGCAATTTACCGTGTCCACTTGCACCAGGCGGCTGCACATGCGCATAAATGCTTATTTGCATGCGCAGTCGCTAAACATCGAAGCGACTGAATCACCTCCTTAAGTTTTTCAAGATTACTCTTTAGTAGCCTCCTCTTGGATAATAATTCAGCGATGCTCCCTTTTGTAGGTTGAAGTCAAAGTCAATTGCCATTTTAGTAGAATAGAACATCCCAGTCTAGGATCATGTTAGACATTAAATTAACTCTGCTTTACACAGGGGAACATGTCTGTGAAGGCAGTTTGTGATAGGAAGGGCCTGGCTGTACAGATGACACATTAGTGACATACCTGACAGTGTTACAGGTTTAATCAACAGCACAGGAGGCTTTCTCTGTGACAGCCATGACTGCCACAGAACACACAGTATCTGTCGGAGTAACTGCCTCACTGCTCTCTACTAAGGAAGACTTGTACTATGAAAACTGTGTATTTCATTGGGATAGCAATGAAAAAATAACTAACATTTAAACAGACACAGGGAAGATCTATTAATGGTGGATTTACATAAATGTATTATTTTTATCAGTATATATCTAGAAACATCGAGTCACTACTTTCACACCTCCATAACATTTTGCTATACATCTCACAATCACAGAATCATTTCTGCATAGTAACTTGTCAAACAAATAAATTCACAATTTTAATATGGTGATTATGACCATTTGGAAACTGGTAATAATCATAATACGAAGTGGCCCATGGGAATATTTTGCATGCAAATAAAATGTGATTCACTTTATAGCAAGGTTGGTGGTGTGTAGTAGGATGAAAGAAGAACCAGTTCATTTGAAGCCATTTCGAGTAGCCGAGCAAAACTGATCATCTTAGCTGTGCGGTATCGACGCATCCAGGGAAAGAACTCCAGGGCCAAAAGTCAATTTTTAACTTACATTTTAAAACAAACAATACAATGTTCAAATGAAAATTATCCATGTGTCTAAAGCAGAGACCTAAATCTTTCAAATGGTACCTCATTTATCAATTTTGGTTAAGTATGAAGGGAGAAAGGGGGATCGGTACCAAAAATCACTTTCTAGAAACAATATACAGTATAAATATCCGGGCCCTGGGTCGACAATGTCTAGGTCGACAGTCACTAGGTCAACCACAAATGGTCTACAGTGGCTAGGTTGACACCTATAAATGGTTGGGTACTTATGTAATATCTGGGCTCCCGTTTTTCTTATGAGACCACGTCCCCTCACGGGGCTCGCTGCGCTCACCACGCTTCGGGCACGGTGGCTCGCTGCGCTCGCCACACTATATAAAATCAACTCCATGCGTAGTTGGATAGTAGGGGTATGAAAAAATGGGGTGCATTTAACATGGGAGCCCAGATAATACATAAGTACCAATGGTTGACATAGCCTAGATCAACATTGACAGAAGATTGACACAAGTAAAAGGTCAACATTGACATGGTCAACACTAAAATGGTCAACATGAGGTTTTTTTTTGCGTAGACCGACTTGGTTCATAATTTACTATCCAAGTGGGTATAGAGCTAGATTATAATAGTGAGCCGGGCGCAATGAGCCATGCTAGAGAACGTGGCGCACCTATAAGGTGTCCATGTCGACATTTGTCGACATAGAAATTCAAAAAATGATCAAAAACTATGTCAACGTTTCCAGTGTCGACAATGACAATGTCATCCTTTTGCTTTTATCAACCTTCTGCCAATGTCGACCTAGAGCAGTGATGGCTAACCTTGACACTCCAGCTGTTGTTGAACTACACATCCCAGCATGTCCTGCTATAGTTTTACTATTCAGCCATGCTAAAACTGATGCATGGCATGCTGGGATGTGTAGTTCAACAACAGCCGGAGTGTCAAGGTTAGCCATCACTGACCTAGAGTATGTCAACCATTTATAGGTGTTGACCTGGTCACTGTTGACCATTAGTAGTCAACCTAGTGACTGTCAGACATTCTCAATCCACTATACCAGAATCCAGGGGGCAATCCCATGTGCCCATGTGGGACCCTGCCCCTAAGCATAAACCCATAACACTGCTCTCCCTTGGTGGGCCCTTCATGCCCCAGCACTGTTCCACTGTCAAATACTATTACATGGTCACATTTAATTATCAATATTCTACACATGCACAGTTGCAAACCATCCTGCAGCTGCTTCTTTCATTCAAAGAAATGTTACACATATTTCTGGAATTAAGGGGATGATAAACAAACCAGCCAATCAGCTTATGTTATTGGTTACTGATTGGTTGGTACTTTATTTCTTTACACTTTATCTCTCACCAAGATTTGACCATCTCCCCCTTAATTATTATTTCAAACAGGGGCGTAACTCCCGGAGGCAATGAAGGCTGCATGTAAAGTAGCAACTGTGTGGTGCACCTGTAGTTAATTATCTCTATGCCAAGAGCCCTACTAACCAGTAGGAGACAATGGAGGCTCTTGCCACCGGGCGCCAAGCCCTTGTGGGACTCCTCCATCTTCAGCATATAAAGCAGTATTTATTTGGTTGCTGATCCTTCACTTGGCAATGGTGTAGCCGCAGCTGCAACTTTGATCGGGTCTTAGAAGCCCTGCTTTCACCTGCAGTTAAAGAGATTGTGCAGCTTTACTGCATGCATTGGCTGTTTGCCTGTCACCTCGAGCAGTAGAGTTTGAGGCCCCTGTTGAGCTCCAGTCAGCAGCTCTGGGCTATTCCTGCCTGGAACGGAGCTCCAATTCATCGGCTTCTCACGGCATCTTGTAGCCTCTTACCCACCTGCAACTACTGGGTCCTTGGCTCCCCTTCCTGCAGGTACTGTGACCAGCAGGGGCAGACTGTGACCAAAAATTGGCCCTGGCATTTTGAGCACACACGCCCACCTGCAGGAGGCGGGACCCTTGCGCGGCGAAGCCGCACCACAAAAAGGGGGCGTGGCCTCATGGAGAGGAGGCATGGCATCACAAAAAGGAGGCATTACACAATATGGAACACACCATAATGCCCATTACCACATTATGGAACACACCATTATGCCCATTACACATTCCTTGTGGGCATTAGTTTTTGGGATATACTGGCAGACATAGGAACGCTACATAGGTGCTGTATGGGCAGCAGGAAACCTCCAGATCAGCCAGGAGAAATACTCAGTACATAACATAAGCAGTAGTAAGAAAATAATACAAACATGGGGCTCTTCCTGTAAGTACTTGGGGGCAATGACCACGACATGACTGCGTTCCCTCCCGTTCCCTCACCGTTCCCTCCAATCTGGCCGCCGCCTGAGGTCATACCTTCCACTTCGCCATCTTTAATACTGACAAACTGCCTGGGACGTCCCGCGGGTCTGCAGCTGGGACTTCCCGTATCTGCCCTGGCTACACATCCCCTGCGCCGGCTACACCGGGGGATGCGGTGCACTGCGACAGGCTCCAGAATAGCCGCGTCATGATGCTGCAGCGTCATCGCATCAATATGCAAATGACACACGGGATGGCGGGGTGGCAGCGGCTCAGCGATACTGCAGAAAATTCTCACAACTGAGAACTTTCTGCACAAAATCGGCCCACAAGGCCATCGGCCCTTCTGGCATTTGCCAAAAGTGCCAGATGGCCAGTCCGGCTCTGGTCACCAGGGTCTAACATCTGCAATAGGGGACAGGGTGGCTCCTGACTGGTACCAAAGCCTGCATTGCAGGAAGCAATGCTGCTGGACTCTGACATGATACACACAGGTGAATGTTGACGCACAACATATTTGGGGTGTGGGGGCACCAAAATCCAATTTGCCTCAGGGTGACTGAGATGCATTTATACCTCTGACAACTGATAAACCCTTGTTTCACTGCACAATATTGTTGGGGGGGGGGGGGTGCTTCTGTGTTGATAGTGAATGGAAATGTACCACTATCTTGGCTTTCGGTGCCTGGTTTGAGCTTAAAGCCAAGGTATGCTTAACAGATCAGATACTACAACCTCATATCACATCATGTTAGCCTCATCCTCTTATAAAATGGTTTCAAATCTATTACTTAAAAAGCGCTGCAATATAGTGAAACAATATTATTGTGTCTGTTAAAGGTCATGTAAGTAATTATGTAATAAAATATGCAAATAAAGTAGTCCGTAGGCACAAATAAGTCATTCATTCATTCATTTACATTAGCTTCAGTGTTTGTTAACTGTTAGAATGGGTCTCTTTATATTGTTGCCATATGTTATACAAGTACTGTATCTGGCTGTAAAATAACATTTCAAAGATTATCAAAGGTTCTTTGATAATGATGCAGTGAGAATTACAAAGAGCTATTTTTGAACACTTGCTATAGTTTCTTGCTCTGTTAGATTAAAAAAATAAAAATATTCTTCTATATCTGTGATTCCATAATATGTTTGAAAATGTAGATAGAAATCACAGATGTGCTTCTTTATGATAATTATTTCATGAATCTTGATAAAGCAATTGAGTTTCAACAACTGAAGTAATCAAAGCAATTTTAAGGGCAGATGGAGCAATGATGGTTTTAATATCAGGCTCAATATATTAAGTGAAATTAGTTTTAAATCATCTTCATCATTAATCAGGAAATAAATCCTTCACATAAGTGGGATCTATTACTGCAGTTAATGACCACCGTCACAAATTTTAAATGCTATAAACTAATTCCTGAAAATGAAAATTGATTTAACAAACAGGGTGAAAATGTTAGTTTAAAAGGAGTTACAAAAATTGAACCTGTTACCAATATGAAAAACATTTCATAAACTGTATATTTGTACTTAACGATGCAATTTAAACAACAGTGAGGAATTCACCTGAATACAGCGGACCTAATGTATGACATACAGAGGGTATTCATTTAGAGTTCATTGTAAATGCTATTTACGCTTTTTATCCACCACAAATTGCTGTTTTTGTTTTTATTTATTGCACAAGCGCACCAAAAGCTTTTGCACAATCATTACTATGGCAACTGGGATATTCTTTATGGCTCCTTGCTCTTTAGCTGGCTACACAACAGAGCGATATTGGGCCAATGTGTCCTTTCCGGATAACTCAGTACCAGGGCCAGATTAAGGGCCCAATGGGCATGGAACTGAAAATATTTAAGGGCCTATTATGAGAAGTGCGGGAGGTGAGGCCAATACCATCTAGGCATGTACAACCCATACACTATATGTACCCACTAAAGTACAAAAATAGAAATGCAATTTGAAAACTTGACCAGTCATGTGGCCAGCTGATGATCATCATGATGCCATTCACCCTGCATGTAAAAGATTTTTAATGAGGAGATAAAAAGCTCATACAATTCAAGTAAAAGCAAATGCTCGTACCATTAAAAATAACACTGTGGGTTGGCTACCACACGATACAAAAGTTAATACCCAGGGCGCACTGCTCCAATGTACACTCCACGATCACCGGATCCACGGGAACCACACATGCTGGTTTGCGCTAGCAGGTCTCTGAAGCCAAGAGCCGGGAGGACACGGACCAGGGAGAACGCCGGATCACAGACAGCACAGGTATCACAAGCCACGCCCTAACGCATTTCATCAGAGACTTCATCAGAGGGCGTGGCTTAGTGACTACCGGAGATTGCTTAATCATAGAGTTCCACCTATCAGAATCTCATATGGGCGGATAACATCACCGATAATTAAAAAAATAATAATAAATTGTGCGGCACACTATTATTTTAAGACAATTTCATCCACAATGGATTATTCTAGAAAGTGCCATATATAAATATATATTTGGATTGACGATATATTATTTATATATAGAGCCCAAAGCCGAGATTCCAATATCAAGAGCTAAGACATTTACCAGCTGTTCTGAATATATACAATCACATACAATAATTTCATAAAAGATATAAAATATAGGATAACATCATAATACACTAAAAAAAGAAGAACGAGCAGCATAAAAAGTACATATTATAATAACAGCCAGCAATATATAAAAAACACAATATATTGGAATACATCAACAGGTATTCTTTGGGACCCAGATATACCTCGCATATCATGAACATAGAAAACTATACACACAGTTATTGGTTTATAAATGGGGTTATTACATAACCTTCGTTAAGTCAATATGAGACTATAGTATTCAATTTTAATATTTTTTTTTTTTTAAATAGATTTTTTATTTCCAGGTAAATAAAAAACATAGAATATAAACATTGCAATATAATACAATACAGTAAAGAGATATAGATATAAATCAGTAGTACGCAGCGGCGTACGTTAGCGTAAAATCAGTTGGTAGAGATATTAATACTCATTTACACAATACTCTTATTAACCTGGGATTTTCCTAAAGTGCTAATCTAATAGACATGTACAAAAAGACAAAACAGGACAGGACAAGACAAAAGACGGAATGGGTAAGGAAAGAAAGTACATACAAGGAACAGAGAGAATACAAAATCAGATATAGAGTATTAAGCGATATATAGAAGATGGACGGGAACAGCAATGTTAAAGTTAGGAATCATATACATCAGGAGTTCGGGGCATATAAGATTCCACAGTGTTTCACAGTGTTCGAGCCGGAAGCCAGACATTGGTCAAATCAGATCCTGTCTCACAGGAAAAGTGACTTTTGGGTGTCATCCAAGGTCGCAATAAAAGGGGACCATTTTTGGTGAAATTTTTTGGGGCCCTTTAACGGGTCTACACAGAAAAGTTTCCATTCAAAAAGAGCTGCCTGCAGCAGCATACATTTGACCATTTCAAGTCGTGGAGCATTAGGTGTGGTCCAGTATTTTAAAATAGATTTCCTGGCTACTGTGACTATGATCACAATAAGTGGGAGAAAGTTAGTGTCTATCCTGTTAATGGGCCATTTTGAAAAGTTAAGGCCCATCAAGGCTGCCGGCTCGAACCCGAAAGGGGTATGAAAAATATCTGCAAGATAGGTCAATATTTTGTACCAGAATTTTCTTACTCTATAACATCCCCACATACAGTGTTGAAAGTCTGCCTTTGTTATCGAGCATTTAGGACATACACCCGATTCAGAGGGAACCATATGACGTCTTCTGTAAGGAGATATATAAGCTCTGTGAAACGTAGAGAAATGGACCTCTTGGTAGTAAGACGCTACCAAAGCTTTTTGCGTAAGAGGGAGAAGAGCGGCAATGTCCTCCTTCGATGTCAACGAAGGGATATCTTGTTGCCATTTGACTAGTAGGTTATTAAGCTGAGTATTATTTGGGAGATCTGGGTCAGCAATGAGCTTGTATAGAAATTTCAGCTTGTAATTTCTGAATTGCAAATAGTCAAGTAAAGAGTCAATATCCATAACTTGTGAGATAAATTTAGGTTTTCCGAAGGGTTTATTAGCGACCTGGAGAGGCCTGAGGAAGTGGCATGTTTGTAGGTACATATATCTGTGTTTCTCTGGTAACTTGAACCTAGTAGAGAGGGTTTCAAATGGAATTAGACTGCCTCCTGGATCAAAAATCCTCGATGACATATCAAGGCCCTTGGCCTTCCACTGATAAAACCATGAATTTTCCAAGGATGGAGCAAAGTTAGGATTACCCCACAATGGAATAAATTGTGAGCTAAGAGGATTTCTGGACATTTTTTTATTCAACAGCCACCATGACTTGTAAGTATCAGTAAATAAAATATGCGAATAAATTTCCACAGGGATTTTAGAACGTGGGGACTGCAAGAGAGCTGCCGGAGCATATGGAGAGAACAAGGCACATTCAATTTCTAAGTCTGTATACACTGCTTTATTGAGTAACCAATCGCTAGTATACCTAAAAAATATGGCAAGCGAGTAAGATAAGATATCCGGGATCCCTAGACCACCGTTCGCTCTGGAAGACCTCAACCTCGTTTTTGCGATCCTAGGATGTTTCCCTCTCCAAATAAAGCTGGAAAAGATCTGTTCCAGATTTTTAATATCTAATTTTTTCAGGGCCAAGGGTAACATTTACATAAAATATAAAATCTTGGGAAAAGCAATCGACTTGATAATGGCAGCTCTGCCAAGTAGTGACAGGGGGAGAGAAGACCATGATTGAAGTTTAAGTTTAATTTCAGAAATTGCTGGGGGGAAATTAAGGGAATATATCTGCTCTAAATGGACCGGGATTTTAATACCTAAGTATTTAAAATGCGTTTTATTAATCAAAAAGGGAATTTGGATAGCTTCAAGGGCTTTTGGGTCATAGGCGCCAAGCCGGACTAATTCGGATTTTGCCCAATTAACCTGGAAGCCCGATCTTATTCCGAATGATTTTATTAAATTTAAAATGGCTGGGATAGTCTGGGTAGGCTTAGAAATAAAAATAAGAGCGTCATCCGCAAAAAGGGCTATCTTAAGTTCTTGTTGTTTGATATTTATTCCTTGTATTAAAGGAGAGGAGCGGATTGCTGTCGCCAAAGGCTCAATGGCCAAGTCGAAAAGAATGGGGGAAAGGGGGCAGCCTTGCCTAGTACCTCTTTGTAGGGTAAAGTATGCAGAGCATAGGCCATTACAGTTAACCGAAGATCTAGGGGTGTTATATAGCATTTGAATTATTTCAACGAATTGGTCTGGGAAACCAAAGTTTTTCAGGGTCTTATAAAGGTGAGGCCAAAGGACCATATCGAATGCCTTCTCTGCGTCAAGAGCCAAAACCATATTAGGTAGGCCATCTGACGCAGAGAAGGCAGCCGAGTTCTTGATAGCAGCCACCACCCTTCTAACATTGGTTACGGCATGCCTGCCCGTTACAAAGCCCGATTGGTCTTTATGTATTAAAAATGGGAGGATGGGTTTCATTCTTTCCGACAGAATCTTTGTGAAAATCTTAAAATCAATATTAAGGAGAGAGATCGGTCTATATGAGCCTGGAAGGCCAAGATCTCTCCCTTGTTTAGGGATGACCTTAATGGTCGCGTCAGAAAAATATAATGGGAGGGATCCAGAAGCTATAATGAAATTAAAAAATTGGGTTAAAGGTCGGGAAATATAATCCGACAGAATTTTAAAAAACTCTGTTGAATAGCCGTCGGGGCCCGGGGCTTTGGCTTGTTTTAGCTGACCTATCGCCCATTTCACCTCTTCCGCAGTGATTTTAGATATCAGATTCTCCGAGAATTTGACAGGTAGTTGAGGTAAAGGTATTAAATCCCAGTAAGTTTGTTCAGGTAAGGGAGCGTCTATGTTATCATGGTTTTGTGGGGTAGAATAAAGCTTTTCATAGTAAGCTTTCATAGTCTCTGCAATTTGCTCCTCGTCTTTAGTCATATCACCATTGTCTAAACGAAGCGGGTGGATAGTATTAATTTGCCTAGGTCCTCTTAAAAGATTGGTCATCATCTTTCCTATCTTGTTCCCGTGAGTATAGAACTTGGCATCTACGTTGAATTGGTATTTATCCCCATGTAATTTCAAATATTCTTTAAGAGTTAATTGCGCATTTTGTAGAGTTTTTCTATTTAAGAGTGAAGGATCAAGTTTAAAGTTTTGATAGGCAAAAGTGAGATTGTTTTGTAGAGAAATATAATCTTCTTTATATTTCTTCTTTAATTTACTTGAATAAGCTATCAAGTCACCCCTTATTACAGACTTGGCAGTCATCCAATAAATGTCAGGTTTGGAAGTTTCATATTCTTCATTGGCCTTAGCATACCTTTCCCAAAAAGCTATCAATTTGTCTTTAAAAATATGGGATTTGATTAAATGGGATGGGAATTTCCATGAGGGGGGTTTCTTTAGACATGGGTCAAGTGACAGGGTTATCGAAATTAAACCATGGTCTGATAACAATGGGGGGAAGATTTTAGGATTTTTAATTTTCGTGACCAGATTTTCCGCAACAAGGATATAGTCTAATCTAGACCAGGTTTGATGAGTGAGAGATTGACAGGTATACTCAGAACCTGTGGGATTCAAAGTTCTCCAGGAATCAATAAGATGAAGGGATTTTAAAATGAACGGTATTCCAACTCTAGGCAAAGAAGGGAGACGTTTCGGGGTAGGGTATCTATCTAACACATAGGATGCAACGAGGTTGAGGTCCCCACATATCACAAGGCTCTCCTGTTCATAACCAAGCAGAATCGAAATCAAATTAGTAAAAAACAATCGGTCATATTTAGTAGGGGCATAGACATTGGCTACTGTTAAAATTACATTGCCCAGCGAGAGCCGGGATATGACAAACCTGCCTCCAGAGTCGGCTCGAAGTGTGTCAATTGTTAGTTGTAGATTTTTGCGTGCCAGGGTGATCACACCACAAGATTTTGATGTGTGAGTGGCCGCTCCCACAACTTTCCAATTGAGCATATTCAGTTTTTTAACCTCCTCCGGGAGCAGGTGTGTCTCCTGTAGACAGGCGACATCCACATTTTGTTTAGTTAAATAGGTCAGCAATTTACGGCGTTTGGCCGGTGTATGTATACCTCAGATATTTAAAGAGGCAATATTAATAGCCATTTTATCCTGAGTATATCAAAATTGTTACTCTCCATTTCTCTGCATAGATAACATATAAGGAAAGCACACTAGGAAAGGGGAAGACAAATACAAAGACAAACAGAGAAACAACATAGAGGCAGCTATAACCAAAGACAACAACTTTTGGACTTCCTATGTCAAGAATATCACAATAATACAATGATATTATAACAGTAATTATGTCATAAAATGACAAGTAAGAGAGCACCTCTCTGAAAACATGAGGTGCTCCCATATCAAGGGCAGCAAAGCTCCATCTCAGAGGTGGTTTGTAAGTTTAACCAAACATGTCATAAACTGTAATTAACGCATCAAAACTGACTGTCTATCCTTCCAAGACATTTAGAAGGAGAGGGGGAAAGGGTTCAAATAGAACTATTGGAGGCACAGAGGCTAGAATATTTTCCTTCAGGTGAGAGGCTCGTCAGAAATATCTTCCTGTGAATCCCGGGTGGGACCCGATGAGAGAAAGCTATCAGCTTGTTTAGGGTCTTTAAAATCTTTAAAGCCCGTAGGTGTCACGATTCTGAGGGTAGCAGGGTACAGAACGTAAAATTTTCTTTTGTCGTTCACCAATTTAGTGCACACAGGGGCGAAAGCCCGGCGGGCCTTGGATATCTCACTCGAAAAGTCCTGAAAGACTCTTAAAGGGTATTGTTCCCACATGATTGGATGGATCTTGCGGGAGGCAGACCATATAGCTTGTCTGTGCAGGAAATTTAGCACTTTAAAAATGACCACTCTGGGTTTTAGAGGGGTATTATCCTGAGGTGTAAAGGAACCCAGTCTGTGGATTCTTTCGATAACAAGGTCAGCACAGGCTTGTTCAATGTGTAAGACCTTGGGTAAAGTGTGTCTAATTAGGCGTTCCAATGCAGGTCCTTTAACCGACTCAGGAATTCCTGCTATGCGCAGGTTGTTACGTCGGAGTCTATTTTCAATATTTTGAAGTGAGTCAGTGAGCCTTATGTTTTCCTTGGAGATAATGGCGACTGTGCGCTTCAAGTCGTGAATGTCATCGGTATTATTACTGATGCGGGATTCCGCTTCAAATACTCTGGTTGTTAAGCCAGAGATTTGCGCAGTAATGTCATGTACCGCCTGGTTTAGCAATGGGGAGACAGTGGACTGTATAGCGGCAATAAGGTCTCTGTAGTGTAGCGCAGCTAGGCTAGCGCTATCTGAAATACCTGTACCCTTCGTTCTATCCTCAGGTATCGGCTTCTTGGACGCTGGGAGAGACACCTCGTCCTTCTCCTCCGCCGCCATGTTGTCTCCGCGACGTTTATCTTGTCGCTGCTGTAACGGAGCTTGTGGATGTTGTTTGCTCGTCGCGGCTGGACCAAGGAATTTATCCATGTCGGGGGTTTGTCTGCGGGGGGATCGGGACCGGGTTCTGGTAGGTTTCGGCAGTTTGATGCTTTATTTAGTCACCTCTGTAAACGGAGCTGCGTGGATGTGCTGCTTATCCACTCATGCCGGAAGCAGAAGTCTTCCAATTTTAATATTTAATATGTTTCACAACGGAGCAAGAGTTTGTCTCTGTCACCACCTCGTTTCAGTGGCTGTACATGTTCAATGGCTCTAATCACCAACCCACTAGGGTCATTGTTATGAAAATTCTTGAAATGATGGGGGACACTATGGTTGGTAAGGCCATGTTTTATGTTAAGCAGGTGTTCCAACTCTCTAACTTTAAGTGCTCTCTTTGTTTTCCCTACGTAATGTAAGATACACTTACAAGATAACACATACACCACATAGGTAGAATTGCAGTTGGTAAATTTGTGCATTTTAATTTCAACCATATATGTAGATCGTTTGTACTGGTAGGTATTTTTTGAGCACTTTGTAGATCCATATTTGTTGCATGCGCATTTCATACACAGTAGCTGCGTGTGACACAGGGTGGCATGTACACTTAATAATCCACAGTGCCCCCATGACCGGGTTGCTATGGCTACAGGGGATGCTTCTTGACTAGCTTGTCAGAGAGGGACCGGACCAGAAATGGCTATGACAGCTTCCTGTGCCCGATCAGAGATGTGCATGCTACACTGATGTGGAGGGACAGCACTTTTTACACTTACCTCCTACCCTATTTAAGGAAAGGGCTTCTTGCATTCACGGTTTATATGATTTTGGCACCTTGAAAAAGGGGTCTGTGAACGCCGAAACTTCGGTTTTCTTTGCCTATGCACTTTATTGAAATATATATTATTGAACTACTGAACAGTTTTTGGTACTTCTGTAGTTTCACTGCGCCAGCATGGCGCCGTGCTACTTCCGGGTTCTATGCTCGCCACGAAATATGTCAAAAAAAGTAACTTAACTCCATGCCAACATGGAAAGTTCATACCCCCACTATCCATGTTGGCATGGAGTTGATTTTAAATAGCGTGGCGAGCGTAGCGAGCCACCGAGCACGCAGCGTGGGCGAGCAAAGCGAGCCCCGCAAGGGGACTCAGACGCACGGCGCCATACTGGCACCGTGAAACTACAGAAGTACCCAGTTTTTGAGTGCTGCTGTCTCACCAACATTGCATTGTACATTCTGTTTAGAGAAGGCACCTTAGCAGCTTATGAAGGAAGGGTGAGTGCCTCTCCAACAAAATAGCTATATATATATTTACTGTATATACTTCTTATACCGTATGCAAATATGGTAATTCCTGAATACACATTTGTTAAATACAATTCTAGTGTGGAAATTATTGTGTAATCACAGCCTTATATTAGATCAATGAATGTAAAAAAAAACATCATTGATACTAATTGTTCATAATGGTGGTTCTTTAAACGGCAGGTGTTAGTGATCTGTTATGTACCATAATACTGTATGTTTCCACCTTCCCTGCATGTTGATACAGTGTATAACTAGGTTGTAGTGGTAACAATCAGCATTTAGAAACCCATAGTAATTTATATAGGGAAATTGAATCTGTTCCATAATAATTAGTGGGATGCAATAATATGTAGCCCTATAACACCTTGCCTTTACATTTTTTACTAAATAACAACATCCTAGAATCCATTAGATAAAGAAGGGTTCACCTGTAGTTATTTCAGGTCACAGCATTATTTGTTAAGATGTAATAACCCTTGAATTTTTAAACACAGAGGTAATCTGTATTAGACCCGCCAGTACAGTTATAAAGATCCTCCAAATGATGGCGTTGAAGCAAGGATGACCTAAGATGCAAAATGTACTGAATATATGACTGTACAAACGACCAACGATAACAACTATTTGAAACTTTTATTGTCATATATACAAAATGGAAATATGTAATATATACCAATTGTATTGTACAAACTATGTAATGTGCACGAAATGTCTCAATAAAAAGTTTATAAAAAAAAAAAAAAAAAAAAAGTACAAAACATGCTATGCTGCATGTGCTAAACAGTTTAACAAAACTGCAACCTACGTCGGTATTGTAGTCTGTGCAGGCCCTGCGAGTGGGGCGGCCTTGACCTGTGCTAGGTGCCCCCACCCTGCAGGGTGGGGGCACCTAGCACAGGTCAAGGCTGCCCCATTCGCTGCAATGTGCTCACAAAAATTATTTCTAAAGAAAAGTGCTCGCACATGACCGGCAGCTCCCAAGCTGCGAAGCCAGGCTCAGGCCAGCCATGTTACAAGTCACAGTGGCTGCCCATGACATCATGCAGCCACCGCGGTCCACCCCTGCGCATGCGCAGATGTCCAAAAATCGCGATCTGTGATCTTGCTATTGGGTCTAATTATGGCCTATAGTATTAGCTTACCCGTAAGATATGTATGGAAAGGCCTGCAATAGTTAAATGGGTACTTATATGTTAGTTGGGCACCCACTATAGTTAGTACGCTCATACCAACACTATCCATGTCGGCATAGAGTAGATTCTATATAGTGTGGTGAGTGCAGCGAGCCACCAAGCCCGAAGCATGGCAAGCGTAGCGAGTCCCGCGAGGGGAGGCGGAGAACTAAGCAAATAGCTTAGTGGGCGCCCGGCCCAACTAACATATAAGTACAGTTAAATGTGCTGCTGTCTAAGCACAATGGCCCTTATTCAGATCTGATCACTGTACAAATTTGTTCTCAAAATGGGCAAAACCATGTGCACTGGAGGTGGGGCAAATGTAACATGAGCAGAAAGAATTACATTTGGGTGGGGTGCGTTGAAACTGAAATCTAAATTGCAGTGTAAAAATAATGCAGCCAGTATTACCCTGCACAGAAACAAAATAACTCACCCAAATCTAACTCTCTCTGCTCATGTTACATCTGCCCAACCTGCAGTGCACATGGTTTTGCCCATTTTGAGAACAAATGTGTACTGTGATCAGATCTGAATATGTGCCAATATGTAACTAAAACAGAATATTGATGAAAAATGGTTAGCAAATAAATATGCAACACTGTGCACTATTATAGTATTTTAGTGTACATTAATAAATAATTACGTTTTATAAACAATCATTCTTTAAATGAAGAATATGTATTTCCTTATAAGTCTTACATTTTTGTTTTGTGCTGGGATATTTCTCCATAAGCCCATATACAGTGGGGGAAATTTATTAAGATGTGTATTGTGATGTTGTTGTAATGTGATGTTGCTATGGGCAACCAATCAGATCCTGTCTACTATCTTCTAGAGGGTGCTAAATGAATAAGAAGTAGATTCTGATTGGTTGCCCATAGCAACACCACATTTTAAGAAGAATACACATCTTAGTAAATTTCCCCCAGTATCTGTAAAAGAAAAAGTTTCAATAAATATATATTTGCATCGACTAATTGTAACAGAATTGACTGACAAGCCATTACATTGCAGTTCATAATTTACAGTACAGATCAATTTATCAATCAAAACAAAATATAAGCTTGTATAAGAATAACTTTATCATTGTTGTTCTGTACTTTTCAAGACAGTTGCAATTTGATCAAAAGTTTAATTATAAAAATTGACTGCAACACATGTTTTTGAAACTGAATATTTTCCAAACCTTTAAACATTGTATGAATTATATAGTATATAAATTGTAGTGATAATTGTAACAATTGTCTGAGCATTTTAGAAATCAATGTTATTATTCAATTTCAGAATTCTAAAAATGAAAGCAACAAGAGATTTGAGTCTGCATCAATACTGCCTTCATGCTTAGCCTGTCATTCCAAACAAAGGTATGTGTAATACATTTTTATGATCTGACATGTTAGGTCACTTAATTGCTCCCCAGGCCAATAGTTTTTTTGAATGCAGGAGAAAAGCAACTAAGCAAAGTTAATTTTACTAATTATACTGCAATAGATTTCTTTTATTTGCAAGGTCAGGCCATATCTGTCAGTTTGAATTTATTCTCTGAGCTGAATTAAATATTAAAGTGAAGAAACAAAAATCAACTCAGTACAAAGAATAATTTTTTTTTAATATGCCCCTTGTTTCTTACTAGCAATTGTATTCTTTGTTATTTCTCTTGAACACAACACACATGTTTGACAAAAGGGATTCTGGAGCAAGAACAGGAGTTTGGGGGAGCGGTAGAAGATCATTGTGACTATGGATGTGCATCACCCATTTTTGGGGTTTTGGGTCTGGATCTTCTTCGGGTTTTGAGTCTGGATGTGTATTTCCAAAAACCACCATAACGGGCTTTAGGTCTTGGGTCTTTTTGGGGTTTTGGAAAATAACATTAAAAAAACACAAAAAATCGCTTTTTTTTTGCTCTTACGCTATTTCTGACCTCAATAACATTGGTTTCCACTCATTCCACTATCCAGAACACCTCACACCACAAAATATTATTTTTAGGCCAAAAGGTTGCACCGAGGTAGCAGGATGACTTTGCTAAGCAACACGAGTAGGTGACATATATTACCATTTCAAATGACATATTTTATCAACACACCCTGTACGTTACCTTGTAATTAGCTTTTTGTTTGCTATGTACAGCGCTGCGGACACTTTGTGGCGCCTTATACATAAACGTACTACTACTACTACTACTAGATGTACCCTTTGGATTGCCCCGTCAGTAGTTGTCCCCGTTAAGCAGCTCCCATTAAAATTAGGCAGCCTGTTAGTTCCCCATTAGTTTGTCCCCATTTGTTTGTCCCCCATTTGTTTCTCCCTGCAGCCCCCATAGCTTTCCCCTCTGCCGACAGCACGGACACATCCGTACTGTCTGAATTTCACATGCGAACTGAAGATGGCGCTGGAAGCCAGAACTTATATAGAAACCAGGTCTCGCGAGATCCGACAGCATGAAGATCATGCTCGGTCTTTTTTTCGGTTCGTGGCGGGACAGAAGCAAGCAACTCGGATGCACCTTGGATCAGGTAAGTTCGGGTGTGTTCTGATCTCTAGGATCCGAACTTGCTCATCCCCAATAGTGACACTGGACATTAATGTAAACATTGGTCTTCTGCCCAGTGTAGTAGCCCTGTCTCCCTCATGCCTCCCACACACATACACACAACTTTGCCAGGTCACAGAGAAGAGTATCCCACACTGAAAATTTTCATGTAAGGTGGGAACCCCTCTATATGGCGCTCCTCTATATGGACAGGAGGACAGAAGTAAGTGCTATCAACTGGTGTAACAATTTCTAGGGTGTTTCTGGGCTCCACTGAGGGAGAAATGGCTATTTCTGATACTGTATATTGAAGATTATGATAATGAGTTGTTTGTCTGCTTGATGGTAGTTTTGGGATCAATGGTCAGTCTCAGTGGCGGGGAGGTAAAATATTATTTGAAATGTGGAGGTTTGTATTTGTTGCAGCATCTTAATAGTCTTGGGCCACTTGACTTATTGAAACCAATGGATTCCACACAGGTGTAGTGTGTAGTGATGTATTAATCCCATCTATTTGGTATTGGTTATGCCTACATTTGATTTGGTGTCATCCATGTGAGGTTACTTCTAAAAATATTTCCAGGACCACTTCAAGTTTCAAAACTGTATGATGTGTTTTCTATCATTGCTATAATTTGAGCCACTTGCCAAGAGGAACAGGCTTTCTGGGCAACTGGAACCCCCTTCGTCTGCATTTGCCTATGAATTTTCTTGTTGTTACTTTAAAGGCCCAATAACAACTTAAGTTTAGCCCTTTTAGTTAACATATCAACAAAGTTCTCCTCACTAGTTACATAATTCACTAAGACTATCTGTCAGATTTATTATAAAATGGTGTTTATTAAAATGGAAGTTCTATTGAAGATGCGATGTTGCCACACACAAAAAAATGCTGTGATAGAGATCAACTTTTTAGCAGTGCTATAAATAATATTTATAGCTCTCAATGTATTCAATAATAACGGTGTACAGTTATTTAAATAACTTGCTATACTGAGTGAAGATTTTATGTTTGGACATCCGGAAATCCTTTGATATCTTCCACTATGCTTTAGCAAATGTTTTCTTGGCATCTATACTTTTAGATTTTGGAAGTGTGTTTCTTAAAAAATATACAGTATAGCTTTATTCCCCTTATGTTTTAGTCGTAAAGGTGCTCTTTCTACTAACCTACTCGGTCACACGCTGTGGGAGCAATTAAAAAGCTACTTGTCATTCAGATGGTTGCTATATTTGACCAAACATCTCATAATTAATCCCCAACAGCTGGAATGCAAGTTTCAAACAGTTTACTTGACCTGCCAGATATTACACCAAACCTTAAGTGTTATATGTAAATAATGTTGGGTCAACGTGTGTCTGACTAATATTAGGTACGTATAGAAATATTTCACTACATAGGGGTAAACTACAGGAGCTCTAGATTAAAGGAATGAATTTAAAGGTTATGCATATTATGTGTGTGCACTATGTAAATACATATTCACAAATAAAGACTAACTAAACTAATCCAGGTACACTGGAGGAATGTGGGTAGGGCAGAATTGTGATACTGAAATGCTCTAGCTGACAGAACTCTTTCATACTGTATGTTCCATGTTAACTCACTTCAGATAGACATGCATAAACTTTCCTAAGAGAGGAATCAACAGGTATGTTAGGGCTCTATTCATTACATTTGGCAGTGCTTATGATTAGAGATGTGCGGCGGTCACTTTTTCGGGTTTTGGTTTTGGATCTGGATCTCCCTTCGTGTTTTGGATCTGGATTGGTTTTGGCAAAACCACCCTTGTGGGTTTTGGTTTTGGATCTGGATTTTTATGAAAAAATGCTAAAAATGGCTAAAATAACAGAATTTGGGCCTGTTTTTGCCCCTAAAGTATTATTGACCTCAATAACATTAGTTTCCACTCATTTCTAGTCAATTTTGATCACTTCACAGCTTAGCGACAGCAGTGGGCATCACATACATGTGGACCTTACACTTCCAACCTGGCACATCTTGGAAGCAGAGCGGCACTGCAGGGGCAGACAGGGTGGCAGTTTAATAAACTACCCCAAAAAAGGAGATATGCTTCAAAGAGCAAAAAATACAAATAGGTATTGGCCTTGTCATGACTGGTGGTAGCAGCTTCAGCACTTCTATCAGGTTGCTGATCTCCCACTATTTCCTCCTCCATCATCCTACAAAAATGTGTTTTTATTTTATTTATTACTTTTATTTATTTTTCTTACTTTACACTGGACACAGCCTGTCACACTGGACACAGCCCCTTGGACACTGGACACTGCCACTGGACACAGCCCCTGGACACTGGACACAGCCCATCACCCTGGACCCAGCCCCTGGACAATGGACACAGCCTCTGGACACAGCTACTGTACACTGGACACAGCCGTCACACTGGACACAGCCTCTGGACACCGCCCCTGAACACAGCTCCTGTACACTGGACACAGCCGTCACACAACACTGCCCCTGGACACTGGACACAGCCCGTCACCCTGGACACAGCCCCTGGACAATGGACACAGCCCGTCACCCTGGACACAGCCTCTGGACAATGGACACAGCCTCTGGACACCCCCCCTGGACACCCCCCCTGGACACAGCTCCTGTACACTGGACACAGCCGTCACACTGGACACTGCCCCTGGACCTTGCCCCTGGACACTGGACACAGCCCGTCACCCTGGACACAGCCCCTGGACAATGGACACAGCCCATTACCCTGGACACAGCCCATTACCCTGGACACAGCCCCTGGACAATGGACACAGCCTCTGGACACCGCCCCGGGACACAGCTCCTGTACACTGCACACAGCCGTCACACTGGACACTGCCCCTGGACACAGCCCCTGGACACTGGACACAGCTCCTGTACACAGCTTCTGTACACTGGACACAACCCCTGTACACTGGAAACAACCCCTGTACACAGCCCCTGTACACTGGACACAGCCCCTGTACACTGGACACAGCCCCTTTCACACTGGATACAGGCCCTGTCACACTGGACACAGAACCTGGACACAGCTACTGTACACTGGACACAACCCCTGTACACTGGACACAACCCCTGTACACAGCCCCTGTACACTGGACACAGCCCCTGTACACTGGACACAGCCCCTGTCACACTGGACACAGCCCCTGTACACTGGACACTGCCCCTGGACACAGCCCCTGGACACTGGACACAGCTCCTGTACACAGCTCCTGTACACTGGACACAACCCCTGTACACTGGACACAGCCCCTGTACACAGCCCCTGTATACTGGACACAGCCCCTGTACACTGGACACAGCCCCTGTACACTGGACACAAACCCTGTACACTGGACACAGACCCTGTCACACTGTACACAGGCCCTGTCACACTGGACACAAGCCCTGTCACACTGAACACAGCCCCTGTACAGCCCCTTGTACACTTGCCACTGCAGCCCCTGTACACTGGACTTGTGTACAGCAGCCCCTGCAGACCCTAATCGAGTGAGCAGCAGCAAAATAATATATTATTATTATAGCACAGCACACAGCACAGAACACAACCACCCTCTTCCCTCTCCTATGCTGGAGTAAGGATGGCGGGGCGCTCGTGCGTCTTATATAGAATCCAGATCCCGCTACAATACGACAGCGCGATGATGATGTTTTGCCTCGTTTTCGGTCCGGAATTTAGGTGGGAACTCCCGAGCCGGCTCGGATCCAGACTCGGATCGCGCTATTCAGATCTGTCGGATCCCAGAGATCCGGACCCGCTCATCTCTACTTATGATTCAACTCGCTGCGAGAAGTGATGGACACTAAAATTTGAATCAATTTAGGATTGAGCTTTGAAAATCAACTTTCACCACAATCTTTAAAACTGCGGTTATGGTAGTGTGCTGGTTCACACATGGGAATTACGATACTAACATCCTGCAGAGGAAGCCAAACAAGGATTTACCCAGGCCTTCTTCTCATAGGAAGGAGTAGGCACTCAAAGACTAACATAATTTTATGAGTAGTATAGATTCCTGCTGACAAATGCTGAATGCTACAAGTATTTTTGAACTGGCAGCACAGATGGTGTAATGGTTAGCATTACTGCCTCACCATACTATGGCCATTGGGACCTCAGTCAATTCCCACTGTGCCACTAACGGTGTGGAGTTTGTATGTTCTCTCCGTGTTTGCGTGGGTTTCCCCCGGGTGTTCCAGTTTCCTCCCACATCCCAAAAGATGTGATGGTCTGTTAATTGGCTTCCGACAAAATTAACCTTGTAATCAATGTGTGTGTACATTTGGTAGGAAATATAGATGGTAACCTCCACTGGGGCGGGGACTGATGCAAACTGCCAAATATTCTACAGCTCTATGGAGTATGTGAGCACTATATAACTGGTAATAAATAATAATAAAATAAGTTTAATGAATTTAGGTCCCCATATTGTTGTGCCAAACGGGGACCAAAAGATATGCAAGAGGTAGATCCTGTATTTCCTTTGTACTGAATGCCTCCAATACCTATTTTCAACAAAAGTAGATGAAAATAATAATTTTCACAGACTTTTTGTTTTTAAATTAAGTTATAATGAATAGATCTAAAGGAAGGTGTGAGTGGAAACTGTGTGCAAAGGGTTTACAGAGTGACAGTATAAACGTACAAAGGATATGAATGATATGTGAAATCATGAAAAGATATGATAGTGTAATACAATCAAACAAAATTTATTTTCCAGAAAAAACACTAAAATCGAATTACCCATATAACATGGGATAACAGCATTAATATCAGCTCCAATAAAATAAGATGGGGACTTTTACCAGACAGATGAAAAAAAGAGGCTCGTCAGATGTTAACTTGGCAAATTTGGATCTCTGAATGATGCGACTGCCCGGGCCTCAGTATAAACACTGTGGTGGCTGGGTCTCCAAAACTAATCAGAATCCCTCCTGCATCTGCAACATGTTTTGGTTCCTATCTGGATACTTTTGCAAACAGTGAACCATCCAGATAGGATCCGAATTTGCCAAGTTAACATCTGACGAGCCTCTTTTTTTCATCTGTCTGGTAAAAATCCCCATCTACTTTTATTGGAGCTGATATTAATGCTGTTATCCCATGTTATATGGGTAATTAGATTTTAATAAGTGTGTTTTATGGAAAATAAATTTTGTTTGAATGTATTACACTATCATTTTTTTTTTAGTCTTTTCATGTTTTAACATATTGGTGACCCACTGAGGGCGAAGATATGCATAAAAGGAAAATATCATTCATATCCCTTGTACATTTATACTGTCACTCTGTAAACCCTTTGCGCACAGTCTCCACTCACCTTCCTTTATATCACGTAAACTTTGGCTATCTAAAAAGAGGTATAGCTTAGAGAGGAGGAGTGCAGCATTGGGGGGAGTCTGTTAACATCAACGCCAATTAGGAGAACACTACCCCTTGTCTTTTGTATTATAATGAATAGACCCTTTATAGAAAAGAAGTGAAAATTACATTCAAACCAGGGGTTTCCAAACATTATTGAATTATGGAGCCCTAGGGTATCAGAATTTTTTCCCAGCACCCCAGGGCCAAAAGTTTTTGAAAATGATGTGGTGAGGGGAAGATTTGCTTCTGTGTGTCTCTCTATTTTATGATTGGCGGGCAAAATCACTGGATTTTCCTATTAAATTGTCCATTAATGATTTCATATGGTTCTGGAACATCAACTCGAGGCACGCCTGCAAGTCTAAACTCTATATTGTGTGATTGAGTGTCCCAAACATTCATAGGCATATGCCCACACAATTGTACACATTTTTTAAGGAAGCACATGAACATATAGCATGTGTCACAATAGAATCATCATCTTGACTTGAGAACTTAAGCAAAGACAAGAAATTGCTTAGCCAGATGAGATATGTAAATGAGATTCAAAGAGCTTTTTTCTTCCTGCAATAGGACTCAATTAATAATTGAGTCCCATTGCAGGAAGAAAAAAGCTTCTCAGGAAGGGCCATTGATCAATACTAGTCCTATAATCTCATTGGTGTCAAATTTGGTTACCTTTTGTTGAGGGGAACATGCATTTATAAACGCATATAAGAAAAAAAATGACATGCAGGGTTAGCGATAAATAAGTTGCCCACTTGAGAGGACTGTGGAGTACGTTCTACTTTTCTGAATGAGACCAAACTGAAACTACAGATAATTCAAATGAGTCTTTTGCTGAATAAAAATTCATATTTCATACATTTGATGAAAGGTGGCACTATAGCACCCAACTAAATGTTCAATAGGTTTATACTGTATGCCATGTTCCGGATATTCAGGCAGACTCGCTGCACTCAGCAATAGAAAATATGGCTTTGCGATTAGAGCACTGTATCCTCACTGAAGGCGGACATATTGAGCAAGCATATTAAGCATTTATGTGCAGGTTGCTGGACATTACAATGTATAAGCCTATTGAACATTTGTTTGTGTGCTATAGCGCCACCTTTCAGTGAGTTTATGAATTAACATTTTTATTTAACAAATGACAAGCAAATTATCTGGAGTTTCAATTTTGTCACATTTAGAGCAGTAGAATGCACTACAGAGGCCTTTGCGGTGAGTAACTTATTTTTGGGTAAACCTGTACATTAAACACATCTGTACTAAACATCTATGTCCTCTAAACTGATTAGTCTAAGCTAAATGAAGCTGTCCTACACAGTATTGTAGTAAAAAAATTACAGATTTTGGACCTTATTCTAGTTGACTCACAGAGCTGTGAATTTCCCAGCCTTGCGAATCCATCAAACGCCGCCCACATGGCCGCCCACATGGCCGACTACATGGCCGCCCACCCCCCATCAAACACCACGATCCTACGTAGGCTTGCGCATGGAGGTTTTACATACACATCCATTCACAGCTTGTGCAGGGAGGAAATCATTCGAGGGTCGCGGATATCTACAGCGCTCGCAGACCTGACACCTCTGTGATGTCTTAGGTCTGCGGGGGCCCTGTGGGGAAAGCGGACGGGCAGCTGATATTCGCTGATGTCAGCTGCCCGCCCCCTGCACCCGCATTGCAGAATTCCTATTGGAATGCCCAGCGTTTTCATGGGAATGCCCAATATTCAATTCACACGGGCCGCTCACACCAAGCGGCTGCACATGCGCATAACGGTCGCACACCATCTCTCCCCTGCGCAAACACGCAGCGGAGCGAATCGACCAGAATAGGGTCGATTTACTTTGTTGCACTGCTATTGCCATGCTGCTGACCTGACTGCCAGGGGCTTCTGGACTGATTTTGGTTTTCCGTAAGCAAAAGTTAGGTAACATAGAGCCTGATGAACATCAATGCACTTTGTGCTTTTGCTCGCTGTGCAATTGCAAAAATATGCTATCTTCTACTTAGAGACGCCCACAGCCAGCAGCTCACAGCTGCTAATTTCGGTGTAAAAAGTGGACACATCAGCACATCAGAATAGACTTAAATAAATCTATGCTGTCTCAGACACAGCAGCGCTCTGTAAAATGCAAAGCGTGTGCCAAATTTTACAGAGCACTATTCTCACCTAGGGCCAGATGTATCAAGCTTCAAAGAGTGATAAAGTGGAAAGTGATAAACAGCCAGCCAATCAACTCCTACATGTCATGTTACCGATTGGGTTTGACAGGTAGGAGTGGATTGGCTGGCTGTGTATCACTCTCCACTTTTATGGCAGTCATCAACAGCTACTACAGGTAACAGATCATATGGGCCCTTATTCTGATTGACGCGGACTTTACCGCATACTTTCGGATCGCGTGTTTTCGGCGTCTGCGCATGCGTGGAGAACGCAACGCGCATGTGCCACGCCTTGACTCCGTACCAGTTCGGCCAAATCCCGTCCAAAACTGTTCCCCGCAATCAGTCGGGAAATATGGGCGTATTATGGGCGTCATGCGGAATGACACATGGGCGTAGTTTCAAAGTGGGCAAAACGGGGCGGAAACATGGGCGGATACGGGGGAGTACACTTATGTTGGGGGGCGTACATTCGGATAGCACTCCGAATGCACGCGATCAAAAAGGGCAGAAATGTGCGGTGTCCACAAGTGTACTATTGCTTAGCGGACACCACTCGTTCATGCGGTAGGCGAACGTACGCCTAATGACTACAAGCATTAACACCTGAACCCAATAGAATCGACTCCTTTACTCATTACTCACTAATAGGACGCTTGTCAGTGCTTTAATTGAAACCATTGCACTTCAATTGCTGTAAGGGTTAATGTGTGCAATGCATGTGTTAGGCATGCTTGTAAGGATATATTGGCATCTAATTGATTCCAATTCCAAATAAGAAGTTTTTTATGAGGATAGGTATTTGAATAAGTGGGTCATGTGATGTCTTGCAGAAGATACATAATAGTGGGTTGTTTGGCGTAAATACTCCGCTTACGTGCGGTAGCACCGCTTGGCTCCCGTTCGGATGCGGTATTCCCGAGCATACTCTGTAATACTCTGTAATACCGTGCAGAATCGGAGTGTTTCTCCCGCACACGCATGGTTTGTATGTCGTCCGTAAACACGCCCTGTTCTTAAAGAGTGAGTCCGTCCGAATGCGGAGGACCCGTGGGCGTTTCTACGGACGATGGCCGCACGCGATCAGAATAAGGGCCAAGGTTTGGAAATGTGATGGTTTGGTTGACCTGGAGCTATATGAGAGTCACATTTTGCCCTTTTTTCCACCTCTGGACACTCTGTTTTTGGAGAAACTTTTTGTAATATGTGGTCTTATAATACTGTGCAATGCATTGTCTGCTAACTTAAAATTGTCTGCTTCATTAATGTCTCATGCATGCACATTACATATGTATCACATTAGCACTATACCGATATGACACAAAGGGGCACAGATAGTTGGAAGAGTGTTACTCCAAGACTAAATTATTCACACATTGGTGTATTATGACAGCTAGTATCACTGTGAAAAGGATGTTTCCCACTGTAGAGATAAGCAACATGGTGATACATCCTCCCCTTTAGCACCAACTCCTTCATTTCCAGTATTTATACTTTTTGATTTTGCACCCTTATTACTGCTAAGTTTGTCCTAATTTATTAGCAAACATCAGTATTTTACTACAAGTTGTGTCCTTTCAATACATATGTGTATTCATTATTTCAATACATTAAATTAATGCATCTAAAAATGTAACCTAAAGGTGATGCCGTTATACAGTAATGTTTATATTTAGCATATCAGCATCTGCAGAATGTCAACATGTTCAGATGCAGAGGGTTGTGCGTTCCTCCACCCCCGGGAGTTCAAGGGAAATTGTACATAGTCAAAATCATCCATAGCTAAAATCATGCAGTGTGCATGCACTTTACGCGTTAGGCTGCAGCAGGAGGGTTAGGCACTAGGGTTAGGACTAGGGGTTCTAATCTCTTGCACGCCCCTCTTCCTGTCACTCACTTTTCCTCTGTCACACTCCCCCTGCCTCTCCCTGTCACCATCTGCCTCTGGCGGCAGCTAAGTGAAACATACGTTTATATGTTCTTATGACATGCAATGTGTGTGTGTAATGTGTGGTCTGCGCTGTAGCCCATGGGCAACAGCAGCAATTGCTTACAGCCATCTTATCTCTGGTTTGGCCAGAAATCACACACACATTGACACACACATATGGAGTCACTCACACACACACACACACACACACACACACACACATTGACACACACATATGGAGTCACACTCACACACACACACACATACTCACCACATACTCACACACACACACACACACACACACACATTGACACACACATATGGAGTCACACACACACACACTCACCACATACTCTCACACACACACACACACACACACACACACACACACATACAAACACACATTGACACACACATATGGAGTCACACACACACACACACACACACACACACTCACCACATACACACACACACACACACACACACATATGGAGTCACACACACACTCACCACATACTCACACACACACACACACACATTGACACACACATATGGAGTCACACACACACACACACATACTCACTACATACTCACACACACACACACACACACACACACACACACACACACATATGGAGTCACACACACACACTCACCACATACTCTCACACACACACACATACAAACACACATTGACACACACATATGGAGTCACACACACACACACACACCACATACCCACACACACACACACACACACACACACACACATTGACACACACATATGGAGTCACACACACACACACACACACACTGACCACATACTCACACAAGTACATTACAGATCAGCGTTGATCTCCCCAGCCCCGTGCCACTGCTCCCTCCCTCCTCCCATCAAAGTGACGCCACTGCTGCTGCGCTCCCCCTCCGCCCCGTAGCAGTGTCTCCTTTTCATCACTGATGAAAAGGAGACACTGAGCAATATGATTGCTGGGGATATACTGTATTGCTAGCAATATATCCCCAGCAATCATATTACCCCGTGTGTACACAGCATAAAGCAGGCATTCCTAACCACGGTCCTCAAGGCACACCAACAGTGCAGGTTTTAGTGATATCCAGGCTTCAGCACAGATGGTTTAATCAGAATCCCTCAGATACTAATTAAGTCAACTGTGCTCAAGCCTGGATATCTACAAAACCTGCACTGTTGGTGTGCCTTGAGGACTGTGGGTGGGAATGCCTGCTCTAAAGTGTCTAAAAATAAAGTCTATTTTTGAGAGAACTTGCGGATCCCCTGGGTTAAGTCCAGTCTTGCATATTTCCTTTCAACATGTGAGAAATGCATTTAAGCAAAGTAGATGCATTACATAAATACATGTATAGCAAATAAATGGCCTAATGTAAGGCTATGCCTCCATTGTGGAGAAGAGCACGATCATTGCACCCCCTTGAGGGGAGACTAAAGGTTAGGTGGCATGAGCGGTGGATCTGGCCCGCCGCCGAGTGCCTACAACGTCTGGCTCAAGTAATATGTACCCTCCCCCACTCTTGTCACCACTGTGTGCCTATTAAAAGGTCTGCACCAGCATGAAGTTTTTAAATACATATATCTCTTTGGTACTTGTTTCCTAGCACGGCCACACCGATTTCCATCGGGGTGGTCGTGTCGGAAAAATCGCGTCGGTCGCATCGCATGCGATTTGGTCGCATGCAATGCGACCGACGCGACCGACCAGATTTTTAAATTGAATCAAATGTGAATAGGGTCCCTGGGACCCGATTTTACATTGGATTCAATGTAAAATATTCCCTAGACCCCCAATTTTGCACCGTAAACCCCACCCCACGATTGACGCCAACCCGAAGCGTGGCGAGCGCAGCGAGCCTGCGAGGGGGCGGCGGTGCGCGTCCTCCGACCTTTTCATTCCCCTACTATCCACGTCGGCGTGGAGTTGAGAATATAAAGTGTGGCGAGCGCAGCAAGCCACCGAGCCCGAAGCGTGGCGAGCGTAGCGCGCCCCGCGAGGGGCCGCGTATAACTTCACAGGTATACGCGTCCCCTCGCGGGGCTCGCTGCGCTCGCCATGCTTCGGGCTCGGTGGCTCGCTGCGCTCGCCACACTTTATATTCTCAACTCCACGCCGACGTGGATAGTAGGGGAATGAAAAGGTCGGAGGACGCGCACCGCCGCCCCTCGCGGGCTCGCTACGCTCGCCACGCTTCGGATTCACGTCAATTGTGGGGTGACGACGGGGACATATATAATGTGAAATGGGTCATATTGGCCCATTTCACATTTTTTACTATGTGAGATGGACTTAATCAAGTCCATCTCATCTTGTGCCATTATAATGGCACAAGACAGACGCGATGCTCCCGATTTCAATGTTAAAAAATATTTTAACACTGAAGCCTATGGCAAAATCGGGGGCATCGCGTCGGTCGCGTCGGGGCCAATGTTAATGGTCACGACCGACGCGATGCCCCCGATTTTCCCTTTGCCGGCAAAATGGACCTGATTTAAAAGGAAATCGGGTCCATCGCGGGCATCGTGTACCTTAACTTAAAGGTACATGATGCCCGCGATTGTGGCCGTGCTAGGAAACAAGTACCATCTTTTTTTCTATGAAAAGAAGAGAGAAAGTTAAAACAATCGTAGCAGAGACATTTTTTGTTTTTAAATGGGAAGAATTTTACATTTGAACTGATGACACATAAATAGTACATGGACTGCATCTCTTGCAAGTAAATTGTAAGATGTTTTACTAACTCTTCTTTGCAGTTTTGCATAATCCATGATGACTGAAGCTTCACTTTTATCTGTCATCTTGTGGATGATATTCCCCTCTTACTCAAATCCCAGATTAAGCAAACATACTGAACGTGACATGTTTACATAATGAATATTTGGTATTTGATGATGAATTGCAAGGTGTCTTCAGTTTTGAAATGTGTTTTGTGAGGCACAGCGCACAGATGTACTAAATATGCTTTGTTGTACTCCATCTCTACATAATAGACTCGTTAATTTAGGTGTCAGTGTATCATCTTTCAAACTTTTACTGCTCATATTTCCAACAATATAATTTTTTTTATTTTTTTTTATAGAAAAGTCATTTACATCTTTTAACCTGAGTAGGATGGTGTTTTGCTAAATATACACCCCTTTAACGATTTCTTTATAATGCCCAGAGGCAATCATTTACAATACCAGCCAGATGCAGTGACACTTTCTGACAGCGAGAGCAGTTACTGCTGGCCAGAGTTGTTTTGGCAGCCCAATTCCAAGATGAATGTTAACCGTAATCCATTTATGACCACTTATTAATTTCAGTGGGCTTTAAACTTTTGCACCCTTTTTTAATGACATGAAGGAAATGCAGACAACTCGTCACTACTATTAGAACTCCATCGTGTTTTTTACTTATTTTATTTTTTTCATTAAAAAATAAAAATAAAACATAATAAAAAAGAAAATAAATTGAATATGTTTCTAAGGTATTTCTAGCAAATGTCACAAAGTTAGCTATAGTAAGGTTACCTAAAAGTCCCTAACATCTTATCAAAAGCAGTTATTGATGTTTATCAGCATCTTTATTAATTATCAGGTCCTAGAACCAATAATTACAATTTCTTTTCAACAGAAAATCCATTACTTACTTTTTCAGAACCCAGGCATGCTGCTGAGCATGCGTGATCCATGCATATGCAGAAGGCAGTTGGGATCTTACAGGATCTCTCTTCTGGTAAATGCTATGGAAAGTACTTCATAGGTTACAAAATTACAATGGGTAACACCATCTAAAGATTCAGGGGATATTAAATATTTATTTGCTCCCTGAAAACTTTTCATTGATAAATACGCTGCAAAGAATCCCAGTCATGGTATAATGGTACACCTGTCATATAACATTTCAGATATGCCTTCTTCCATCAAACCGCTGAGTAAAGCTGGCCATACATCTACAGATCGATTGTCAGATTGGGCTGGTTAGAACAAAATCCTGGTAATGGATGAGAGCAAATGACAGTTGACTATTTGCTTTGAAATGCTGGAAAACTGCCAAAAACTGTCATTCAGATCTTACCAGGTTTTTGTTCCAACCAGCCCAATCTGACAATCGATCTGTAGATGTATGGCTGTCTTAAGTCTCTGACTACTTTGAACTTCGCTCAGCAAAAGAGCCAGGTTGCCCTGTGTGTATTGGGCACTCCTACATATTCTATTTCTGTATGTATACCAACCTAAAAATCAGTATGTAAGCTTGCTCTAACCAAGGACTTCCTCTCTGAGTGCCTAATTCTGTTTTGCAATTATTGTAATATAACATAAAAAAATTGATCCCAGTTAAATGTGCAACCTGGGTCATACTATACTAATTTATGTCACCACACATCTCCAAAATATTACTGTATAAACAAGGTGTCCAGCATCACAAACCTAGACAATAGGCAACAAATAATGGCTCCACAATAATACGAAAGTCCATACTATACTTCCCTGTATTGTCTCTTGTAAACAGCTATGCAAACAGAAGTGTTCTATAAATAGAATTCTAAATACACTCATAAGTAATTTGTTCTATAACTTAATAAATCAACTGCAAAAATAGCCTCGTTCAAAAGAATTTGCAGCCACAAAAATCAATTGATCTATTTAGTATACTGGCTCTCTATAAAATGCTTTGCTGACACTTCCGACTGTTTTGTGATAAAGTGTTAACTACATGCAGATTTAGTGTAAATTGTCAGCACAGTTTGAAGGGAATTAAGTGCACAACACCATTAATGTTAATGGGATTTGCATGTCTAATTCCCCACAAAGTGCACTGAAAAAGCTACCCTGTAATGCTGCCATGAAATACAATTTGTATGCACATAAAATTTCAATATAATATCAAGATGTGAAATCCAACAGAATAATTTAGCTATGAAATCCAATCTTTGTTCTCTTATTTTTCCACCTCATTGATTTTTTTTCTTCATTGTAGTGTTTCTCCGGCTCTCACATTGTCTTTCATTATGCATCTTTTATGCTCCTTTATTACGGAAATAATATTAAAAAGCATCTTGATGTAGGAGGTTTTGTTTGTATCTAATTCTATTTAATCGCTTAGATGTCTCCGATAACCTAACTAAGGTGTATTGATCTATTTAATTGACTTTGTTGAATGCTAACAACTCCACTTGTAGTTCATTTGCTGGAATAGTAATAGCAATGGTTGTGACTATGGGCCTGATTCCCGAGGAGCACACAGTTTTATGTGCAGCTGTGGTGTTGTAAGCAACAGACTTTGAAATATATGCAAATGACTAAGAATAAGTGTATAGAATGCCCACTTCCACTGTCTCTCATCTGCATCTTATGTACAAAACTGAAAACATCAGGAACATCGATCACTCCATCGAACCTCTGAACAACCTTATGCTGTGTCATAATGAGCGTCTCACATAAGACGCCTGGGCCTCTCCAGCTACTTATGTACAGTATTTGCGATAGTTATGACAATGGCACACAGAAAGCAGTCTTGACAGGCACGTGTTTTTCTAGCTCCCCCTAATCTCTGATTACCTGTTACTCAGTTTTCGAATGAATCCACTTCCATTCACTTCCATCACTTGTGCACATTATGGATTTGGCAAGTGCACAGTAGCAATAAAATGCATTCACTTCTGAATCAGGCACTACCCTATATGTTCAGTTGTAATGATGACTTAACTCTGAGTGCCAGCAATGCTGTGAGAGATGTTCAAAATATATGCTACAAATGCCAGCATTGCTCACATTTGTTATACTCATAAAAAAAAATGTTGTGTAAAAAATTATATTTCCTAAATAAGGTAAACATAAGAGGTCATTATGATGAATAAAAATGTTTGCTTGGCAATTTTCGCACCTATTTTGAAAAAATGGCACTCAAAGGATTAATACTTACTGCAAACACCACCATAATAGAATATTGTATCACTATTTTGACACAAAGTAATTCAAATATTTTAGTCATTTTTGTTTATTTTTTTATTTTATTTTTATTAGAAATTCATAATAATTATTGATAATGTATCAACTACAGAAAACTAAAAAGTGGGTGTTTGTGTCATGTACAAAAATATTTACAGGGTGATTTTACAACATTGTGACTAGGTGGCATATATATATTTACTATTTTGGTACTTATGTATTATCTGGGCTCCCATGTTAAATGCACCCCATTTTTTCCTACCCCTACTATCCAACTACGCATGGAGTTGATTTTATATAGTGTGGCGAGCGCAGCGAGCCACCGTGCCCGAAGCGTGGTGAGCGCAGCGAGCCCCGCGAGGGGACACGGTCTCATAAGAAAACCGGGAGCCCAGATATTACATAAGTACCACTATTTTTTTTGACCGATTTTGTTGAAAGACATTGATGACCAATAGCCCTTGAACCCAGTGTCGTGGATGAAAGATGAACAATCTATCTACAGTTTAAACGCTTTTCTTCGATAGATATACAAATTGAGCTGCATGTACTGTTGACGAACAACCTTGATGAACAACTGGTGGGTATCATTCATGGTTTGGCGCATAAACACTGAAAGATGTTTTGACTAATATCGTTGAGCAGGGCCAAAATGAATGAAATTGGTCAAAATATTGGAGTTTTTATGCACCTTAAGTCTGCGTATACAAAGGTGCAACTATTTCCCATTAGATTCTACTTATAATTGGTCTAATATATGTTAGAAAATGATAGCTAGAATTGTATTGGTTGATTCAGCTAGTCCTCCACCTTTACAAACCTGCACATTATTAGATATACCCCTAAGTATTTTACACCAATGTAGCGTATGGCACGAATGGCAAGTACAAATCTCAATATTTTTCTTAGAATCATAACAGTGCTGAATAAATAAAACAAGGGGCTGAAAATTATATAATTCTTATATTTACTAGGTAGAATGCAGAGGTTTAAAAATGTGTATCGGGAATTTCTGCTATAATATTAGACATTAAAGTATGCAGAGCTGGGATTAAAGGGGTTATTCAGACCTGATCTGTAGGCCGAGAATTTGCAGGCCGGTCGCATATCAATTGACTGTGTTGTAGCGGGCATGCAGGAGTCCCTACTCCGAAAAAATCCACTGTTTTTTTGCATTGCAAGCCATTTGCAGGTTGACAGACAGGAAGCCGGCGTTTAGGGAGGGGGGGGGTAACCGGCAGTGCTCGGAGTGGGCGGGTATACAATGGTATGACATACCGGCACTTCGAGCACTGAACTTTTTTTTTCTCCCCTCTTTGCAGCAGAGTTGGAGATTCCATGGCCATTCACTGCAGCACACAGGAGACTGTGTAGCTGCTGTCACCTGGCAATAGGGAAAGGTGCTGAGATGACAGGCTGGGCCAGGGGTCAGGGTGCATTGTGCCCACCCGCCGAGAGGATGGCAGAGAGGTGACAGCCAGGTGACAGCCGGCAGAGAGCGGCGAACTGCCAGTGCTGCCCGGCTGTCTTCAGATCAGGTAGTGCAGAGTGGTGAACTGCCCTTGCCCAACAGTCTTCAGCGAGTTGCGGCTATTTGAATTCTCGTGCTGGGTTGCGAGACCACTGATTGGCTGACATTCTTCCTGCGCTATATTTCAAATAGCCGCAACCCGCTCTGAAGACTGCTGGGCACGGGCAGTTCACCACTCTGTACTCTCTGATGGCTGTCTCCTGACGGCTGTCACCCCGCTGCCATGAAACCGTGAGAATAAACTCCCTTGGCAACGATCATGTAATACCTCATAGTAACAAGCTTGAAACCCTCTTGGCAACCAGCGTGTAATCCCCAGTGGTAACAAGAATGGAACCCTCTTGGCATCAGGCATGAAGCCCCTGACATCAAGACGTGCCCAAATGTTTTCAGGGAGAGTGTGTGCCATGAGCTCCAGACCCTGTTTCTATCGCACTGGTCAAGTATGTCCTGGGTTACTCAGATGACCCAAGACATATGCTGAGCAGCTGTACTGGGATGCAGAGTGAGATAGCAATCAGTAATTTATGCACTCCTAAAAAACTGTTGCCTAAACGGCTATGACACGCTTGCTTTTACACAACAACTCTCATTACCGCCCCCAAAATCTGTCTACCTTTCGCTTACTGTACTGAATCCCTCATTGCGAGCACCATCACAATTCAATTGCTATGCATTCACAATATTGCTGAAATGCATGCACAGTATGAAAAGTCATCAGTTAATTTGTGACCATATCTGCATCATGCACAAAATGTGTCCACATTTTGAGCCTTTGTTTTTGAGTTAAAATGCATCCAATGCTACATCAGCCCTTAAGTTTACAGCGCTACATGAAATTAGCTGTGAAGAACCACTTTGCTAAGGATAAAACCTTCCAGTCATGAGGGTAACTTTACTAAGATGGGAGTTATATTGAAGTTGGGATGTTGCACATAGAAACCAATCAGATGCTATATCTTATTTATTTAGCACCTTCTAGAAGGTAATAGATAGAGGGCGGTATTCAATGAGCCAGAATCGCCAAGTTTTATGGCGATTCTGTGTTTTTTTCATGTGTGCCGGCGATTTTATGAGCTGTATAAGCGAATCACCCTATTCAATGACCTATAATCGCCGTTGAGGACCGGTGAATGAAGCACCAATCGCCAAATGTAATTCTCTAAAAATCGCCCTTTTTAGTCTATAGGATTTTGCATGGGGAATCGACGGTAGTCGAGGGGAATCGCCAAAAGTGTATTCAATGTGAAGTTGGCGATTCCTTTTTCTTGTTACATATCGCCGTTCCTCACCGAGTGTCCCTCGTCATTTTTTTCTGGTGAACTTTGATAGGAACATGTCAAATAATTGGTTTTAAGTGTTCTATTTAACTGTGCAAGTGTAATGTATTATTATTTGCTGCCCTTGTGTGATGTGATGGTCGTAGAAGTGCTATACAAATATATATTTAATTTTTTGAGGTATTTTTTTTTTCTCCCACAAAGCACTGTTCTTACCCATGGTGCACCTCACTTACCCATGATTCTCCTCCCCACCTCACTCCTTCGTTTGCCCTTTGTGCAGATTACCCCGATTTTGGCGTCTGCTGTATTGGAATGCGTTTATTCAGGGTAATTTGCATTTCTATTGCATTTCACTGCTTTTTTTTAAACACTGACGACATTACTGACGCTGCTTTGGGAAACGCAGGGTTGGCTGAGAATCGCCGTTAGGGCCGGCGATTCTCAGCCACGTTGAATAGGGTGACTCGGCGACTCCCCACGAATCCCCATGCATGGCGATTGACAGCAAAAAACCGGCGATTGGCAGGCGAATGAAAAAACAGAATCGCTGTGACAAACGATTCATCTCATTGAATACCGCCCAGAGTCTGATTGGTTGATATGGGCAAAATCCCATCTTCAATAGAAATCAAATGTTAGGGTGTTATTCTGATTCATTCGGAAAAGCACAATCACGCTCTAATAGACAAAACCATATGCACTGCAGGTGGGGCTGATGTAACAGTGCATGTAATGTGCAGAGAGTGGGCGCCGGCGGAGAGGCGCTCCATCTGTCTGAGATGCAAGAGCAACCCTGCCTGTGTCTGCTTCAGGGAGACGGACAGGGTTAGGGGTTCGGTAGCGCATGCATCTCCTGCACAAAGGGGGGTGCGGTGCACAAGTGTGTCTCATGCACAATAAAGGACAAATTTGCCAGCCTGAAGCATGGCGAGCGTAGTGGTATGCGTCTTCCCGACCTGTTCATACCCCCACTACACATGTTGGCATGGAGTTAATTCTATAAAGTGTGGTGAGAGCAGCGAGCCACTGAGCCAGAAGCGATGCGAGTGGACGCGGATTACTTGACGTGTATTCCACGACCGCTTACAGGGCTTGCTGTGCTCGCCACACTTTATAAAATCAACTCCACACCGACGTGGATAGTGGGGGTATGAACAGGTTGGGAGCATGCGTACCACGTCCCTTCACGGGGCACGGTAGTGGGGGTGTTTCAGGAACACATTCACACCTGTCATGTCAGGCAGGTGAAAATGGTCAATGGTTCCCACACAAGCGCTGACTGACTATGCTAACTGCGTAACGCTGACTGACTACGCAAACTACGTAAGCTCCGGCTAGCCACGAACGGGCGGTAACACTATGCTGATACTGACAGGGGAGCTGACTACGCTGCCTACCCTGGCCGCGGGAACACTATGCTGATTCTAACAGGGACGCTACGCTAACTATGTAACTGCTGCTGTGCACAGAAACAATAAAACACCCAAATCTAGCTCTCTCTGCACATGTTACATCTGCCCCCCTGCAGTGCACATGGTTTTGTCCACAGAGAGTGATTGTGCTTTTCCGAGTGAACCAGAATAACGCCCTTAGTAAATGTATCCCATGGTGTCAAATACTTGGGCTATTGCAGTTGAAACTAATATTTAATTATAAAATATGTGTGGCATATACAATACAGTATATTTTTATTATACCAACACCCATAAAGCTGATTACTTTGATAATATACTGTACAGGATTTTATTTAAAATGTGCTAAAATACTCTCTCCAATAAATTTTCTACTTGTATAGCTGCACATATTTATCAGTTTATCCAACAAAATAAAATGTAATTTATAATTTGTGTCTAGCTATGGCTCATTCATGTGCATGGACCGCAGATAACAAGGATTGTCACAATGTTTCCCACCATCGTCACGTACAGCTGCATGCCACTCTAATTCTAAACTTAATACAGGAGATGCATGTTGTGCACAATCATAAATGACTCAGTGGAGTCAACTGCAATGTGAGTTGACTGCGCAATTGAATTGTACTTTCCTACTCTTCTAAAAGATGTCGGAGGCTCATAATGTTCAGGTAATACCCTGCACCCCAGAAACATGGCCTGATCTCCATCATCCTACCCACTTTATCGTGAAGTATGCATTGTTTGCCCATGGAGGAGACATGATTGGCATAATTTTTGCCCCCCCCCCTCCACATGGACCCACGAATAATAGCATTTTTTTAGTGAAACTGGCAGTTTTTAATGACATGGATGTTCATCCCCACCCACTGACATGGTATGCTACCTCTCCTTTCCAGGAACAATGTAATATTAGGCAAGTACAGCATGAACTCAATTCCAAATTACATTTTACCAGCAAATTAGCATTTCTTTGCAAGCACCCCTGAGTAGGTGGAGTAGGTGAAAAAGTAGCGAAAAACTTAATTTCAAGGTAAAAAAAGACATGAGACAGTGTAGAACTTCTAGTGCACGGTTCCCAAGTAATAATCATGTACTTCAGTTGAATTTCTTGTAATTATTCAACAATAGATTAAAATATGAGGGATGGGGAGATGAATTTATGAGTGAGTGGTTTTAGAAAATGCAGATTGGAGCGAAAAAAGTATTTATTTTACAAGCTTGTATTAAAACATTGAAAAAATCTCTTTAAACACATTTTCTGTACTCCAATATACTAAAGATTTTTTTTAAAGAAAACACTTGCTAGATATATTTCTAGATATTATTAATTTCACCAGTAATTAAAATTATTCTCAACAAAATCAGCCCACCTTTTACGAACTTCCTTCCTGTAGTGAAGCCAGATGCAGTCTGTGACTGGCAGTGACTTCCTATTGGAAGTCCGACCTGCCAGTCACCAAGACAGTCCCATTGGGAGGTGTTAACCCCCTCCGGGACACCTCTCTACAGGCTGGCGATCAAATCTGAAGATTGCGCATGCACAGTACTTACATCGTTACTGCGCATGCGCCGGTCCCTGTGCCTGTCATCTTTATTATACAGGTGCCGGGACCTTGAGTCTCTTTCTATGGGCTGTTGCCGAAGCAGCCCATACAAACTGGCCGCATGTGCAGTTCAGAGGTTTGTACTGCGCATCTGCCAGTCCCGGCGCCTGTCATCATAGCACAGATGCTGGGAACCAGGAGGAATGGTGGCTGCGGCAATGGTGGCACCGGGGGGGGGGGAGTTATGCCTGCATCATGACACCCCCATGGCAGCTGTGACCAGTTGCAGCCCCCCTTGCCCCAAAAGGTACAGGCCACCACTGCTCCCTACTATTCTGGCATCCAAAAATCTATAAGCATATCACACTCTAAAAGAAAGGTGGCTTAAGTGAAGGTTTTTTTCGAGAGAACCATCTTCCGTCGTCCAGCAGTAACCATAAAATAATTACAGGTTGAGTATCCCTTATTGAAATGTCCATTATCCAAATTATTCCAAAAACCATACATTCCAGAAAATGAAAAAAAAAATCTTGTTAAAAGCACTACAAGGGACATCTGTAACAGCACTACTAAGGACATGATATGTAACTGGCACTACTGGGTACACCTGTAACTGGTACTACTGGGGACATCTATAATAGCACTACTAAGAACATGATATGTAACTGGCACTACTGGAGACATCTATAATAGCACTACTAAGGACATGATATGTAACTGGCACTACTGGCCACACCTGTAACTGGCACTACTGGGGACATCTATAATAGCACTACTAAGGACATGATATGTAACTGGCACTACTGGCCACACCTGTAAATGGCACTACTGGGGACATCTATGATAGCACTACTAAGGACATGATATGTAACTGACACTAAAAATGTGCAAGAAATGATTGCTTGCCATTCAAATTCAGACCTGATGTGGGTGCCGGACGGCTCCCCGACAGTCGGGATTTCGACAGTCATTCCTCGGACGTCAGAATCCCGACTGCTCCCTCGTGGCCGCAGAGTGGCTCGCTCAGCAAGCCCGCAAGGGGCTTCATTGCGCTCCCCACTCTGTGCAGTGGAGATTCCGACGTCTGACTAATGACTGTCGGAATCCCGACTGTCGGGCTAATATACCACACCCCCTGATATAGTACACAAACTTTGTTTCATGTTTTGAAACCTTGTTTTATACACAAATAAAATATATGTGTGTGTGTGTGTGTGTGTGTGTGTGTGTATTTCATGTGTTTGATGTGTTTGTACAACATAAATGCAACATACCTCAAGATACATCATTGAAATATAAAAATATTCTGAAATACGGAAGGTTTCAAAATTCTTCTGGTCCCGAGCATTTTGGTTAAGGCAGGGGTGTCCAAACTTTTTGTGACAAGGGCCAGATTTGGTGAGGTGAAAATGTGGGGGGCCGACCATTCAGCCTGACATTCTTTGAATCATTAATCACATCAGAATGATCCCCCACTCTGCCTCCATTCACTCTATGTCCCCCAGCCTGCCCCTTCACTGTATGTCACCCATTCACTGTATGTTCCCCACTCTGCACCCATTCACTCTGTCCCACAGCCTGCCCCCTTCTCTTAATGTCCATCAGTGCCTCCATTCCTTGTATGTCCCCAAGCCTGACCCTCCTTCACTGTATGACTACCATTCACTGTATGTCCCCCATTCTCTATGTACCCCACTCTGCCCCCATTCACTATATGTCCCACAGCCTGCCCCTGCTCCCCCTTCTCTGAATGGCCATCACTGCCTCCATTCACTGTATGTCCCCCAGCCTGACCCACCATCACTGAATGCCCCCCACTCTGCCCCCTCCCTTCTATGTATGTTTCCCAGCCCCTTGTGTGAGCCAGAGGAAGGAGAGGCAAAGCAGGCACTGCAAGGACAGGAGATGCTTGGGCTCCCGCTGCTGCCCTCCTCCACTCTGCATGTTACAGGAGCAAGCTGCCCCCTTGCTGCCCCCCTCCCCAAACACTGCTGTCACTGTGATTGTGGAGTAGGGTGATATACGATTGCAGCAGCAGGGGTAGGAAGCCAAACACATCTGAGTATGGTGGCCGGCACCTCCTCACTGCAGCAGAGAGCAAGGTAAAGGTGCGCTCGCCGGTGCCCCACCTTTAGTGTCCTGTGCTTCCCACATCTGATGCTCTGCCCGCTTTCAGCTGGAGGCTGCGGGCCATTTGAAATGATAGCACGGGCCGCAATTGGCCCCCGGGCCTGACTTTGGGCATGCCTGGGTTAAGGGATACTCAACCTGTATTGGTTTACACAAACGGTCTGTTAATGCCTCAATAGTAGTGATGAGTCAGCTTTCACTTTATAACATTAATATTAGCAACAGTTTGTTTTCCATTTATCTAATTTGATAGCTGACTGTTAAAACCCTTTCACAATGAAAGATATCATCCATGACTTAAAAGAACATCCGTGTTAAGCAACACTCTTCATAATGATTGATCAACTAACTGGTTTCATAAAACTCCTAGGACTCTATTTTATTTACATTGATTCATTTACCAGCATTTCTTTAAAACAGGGGGAGATGTACTAAGCCTTGAAAAGTGATAAAATGAAGAGTGATAAACCACCAGCCAATCATCTCCTAGCTGCCATGTTAGAGGCTAGGTTTGAAAAATGACAGGTAGGAGCTGATTGGCTGGTGTGTTAGTACTTTTGATTTTAGAACTTTCCAAGTGCAGTGCACCTGGCCTTATATCATTGCCAAATATCCAAAAGGTTTTTAATTTCAATGTATTATTCCCCACTTTCAACAATTAAATTCTGATGTTTAATTTTTTTTAACCCTGTAATATTAGCCATTTCTCTTTAGAAGGAGAAATAATCCATTGTGTGTTAGATTTCATTAGGATAATTATACTCTCCTCCAGGTAACCGGATTGGAACATGAATGAACTGCTCAGTGTATGTTTTACTTAATTTGCACTTTGCCACAGAATTGTGCACAATTCAATTTGTCCATAAATATTCTGTTTGGGTTTACCTCTATCACTTTTGAAATACTTATATTATTTCTATTCTACAAGGATTTCTCAATTCCTGGACTCCAACTATATCAAAGAGCAGAAAGGACTGCCAATTCAGCTCAATGTATGGACTGGAAATGTGTCACTTACAAATAGTGTGGAATGCCAGGGCCACCAATAGGGGGTTGCTGTGGGTACAGGTGTCCCGGGCCCTGGCCTCTGGAAGGACCCGGGCAACTCATTTTGCCCACTGCAAACCCCTCTTCTCCCCGACTGCCTACATTGTGGCTTCTTCAATGCAGGATGCTTGTAGCCAATTAAAATGCTGCACCGGCTTTGGGACAATCAGAGCTCGTGTAAGGTTAGCCAATCAGAGAGGTGCTGCATTTTAGTTGGCCTCTGGTGTCCTGCATTGAAAAAGCCTGTGCTTTGGGGACTGCTGCTTTCAGCAGGAGGGGATGAGGGACTCGGAGCAGGAGTTGTGCGGTAAGTGAAGGGAGGGGAGATGAGGGGGGGGGGGGGAGATGGGGAGGGGTAGGATATGGGGGGAGGGGCACAGATTGGAAATCAGTGCGGGGCCCTCAAATTCCTAGTGGCATCTCTGTGGAATGCTCAATGTCAGTATACAAGATGCAGTCTCACACACTATCCATGTTTCCATCATGGGGGATTCTTTGATGTTCCTCAAATTAGTAGTGTACTCTCGGTACTTGTGAGTTATCCGGGCTGCCGATTTTTTCATCGCGCCCGAAATCGTGGGCATCGCGTCGGTCGTGGCCGTTATAAGGAGCCGCGACGCGATGCCCACGATTTCCCATAGACAGTAATGTTAAAAGACACGATGGACCCGATTTCCGACACGATTTCCCATAGACAGCAATGTTAAAAGACGCGATGGACCCGATTTCCCATAGACAGCAATGTTAAAATAAAATTACAATGTGAAATTGGCCAATATGTTTTTAAAAAAAATGTTTCATGGCCCCCCACCACCGTTAACGCCACCCCGCTATTGACGCCAACCCGAAGCGTGGCGAGGGGCGGCGATACGCGTCCTCCGACCTTTTCATGCCCTACTATCCACTAGGGCGTGGAGTGAGAATAGAATAGTGTGGCGAGCGCAGCGAGCCACCGAGCCCGAAGCGTGGCGAGCGCAGCGAGCCCCGCGAGGGGATGCGGACACCTTCACAGGTATCCGCGTGCCCTTGCGGGCTTCACAGGTGTCCGCGTCCCCTCGCGGGGCTCGCTGCGCTCGCCACGCTTCGGGCTCGGTGGCTCGCTGCGCTCGCCACACTATTCTATTCTCACTCCACGCCCTAGTGGATAGTAGGGCATGAAAAGGTCGGAGGACGCGTACCGCCGCCCCTCGCGGGCTCGCTGCGCTCGCCACGCTTCGGGTTGGCGTCAATAGCGGGGTGGCGTTAACGGTGGTGGGGGGCCATGAAACATTTTTTTTAAAAACATATTGCCCAATTTCACATTGTAATTTTATTTTAACATTGCTGTCTATGGGAAATCGGGTCCATCGCGTCTTTTAACATTACTGTCTATGGGAAATCGGGTCCATCGTGTCTTTTAACATTACTGTCTATGGGAAATCGTGGGCATCGCGTCGCGGCCCCTTATAACGGCCACGACCGACGCGATGCCCCCGATATCGTGTCTTTTAACATTACTGTCTATGGGAAATCGGGGGCATCGCGTCGCGGCCCCTTATAACGGCCACGACCGACGCGATGCCCCCGATTTGGAGCTAAATCGTGGGCATCGCGTCGGTCGGGTGTCCTTAAGTTAACCAAACTTAAGGACAAAATCGGCAGCCCGGATAACTCACAAGTACCGTACTCTCTGTATTGATATATGAAAAGGAAGGGAGATATACAATGATATAATACCTAAAGGTGTAATATATCCCAGTGTGCATGACATTATCAATATGTGTGGGGCCGTCACCTTCCAGATTATCTAGGTGTCAATGTATGGTACAGGATATACTACTAATTGGAGGAACATCAGAGGATCCCCCATTGTTGGAATGTTGATCACTTTTTATAAATTCTATAAAATGATAGCTAGAATCTTATTGGGCAGCACATCCACTTTTCCTCTTTAGGTTTCATTAATCTCCTCCTAATAATACTTCAGCTGAATAATATAATGTTAATTTAGCTTAGTTATAGTTACGTTTAAAAATGTTCATATTTTTCAGGTGATCAAATTAAGATAAACATATAAATGAACATTGTTGCATTATATTAAGTAACAACATTTGAAAGTATTTCAGACAAGTGTTTGCCAATGTAGTATAATCTGTATTTCAATTTATCTGGCAACATAATTTTAATGTACTGTATAAAGAAAAATCTATTTTAAATGTTGACACAGTGCTCTGTGACAGACAAATCTCATATTTATTATACACTGACAAAAGAGGTGCGACAGGAAAAACCTTAATCGGCTTCAGAAATTATTACATTTAGAGCGGAAAGAACATATGTTTGTTTCGAAAATGTATTTGAATTTTGACATTTTTCATTTAATACATCACATTTTTGTTGCTAAAATGGCATGTAGATGGCACCATAAACCTGATAATTTCCAGATATTGTAACTATTATTCTTGCTGCACTGTGTGCAAGTGTTTGTAATTAAAAAGTCAAAGCTTTTGAAAATGAATGCAAAACACACATTTTCTACAAATACACAATATAGAGATCATTTCTAATGAAGTAGTTGCTTACAATTACATTTCACACTTACCAGGCCATTTGCTCTGGGAAGGGAGGGCTGGGTGCGGTCAGAGGACACCAGCAGGGTAACGCCTAGCATTTTATGGGCGGAGTTTCACACTCACCAGGTCAATTGCTCTGGGAAGGGAGGGCTGGGTGTGGTCAGGGGGCACCAGCAGGGTAACCCCTAGCATTTTATGGGCGGAGTTTCACACTCACCAGGTCATTTGCTCTGGGAAGGGAGGGCTGGGTGCGGTCAGGGGACAGCAGCAGGGTAATGCCCATAAAAACACTGGGCATTCCCCTGCGAATGCCCTGCCCCAAGTGGCGATGCCTGCTCGGGGCAGGAGGCTGACATCAGTGCCCGCCTGAATTTGGACATCTCTGTGTAAAATAAAAGTCAGCCTAGACTGACTTTTATTAGCGAACGCAAGAGAAAACATTCAGTGGTAAGCAACCGTCAAATGATTTCTCTTCCGTTCAGCTTCATGCGAGTGAGCGGCAGTTACCTGTTCGCTAGGCTGCAAGTATACGGAGCCTAACCAACAGGTCTGAATCAAGCCCTAAGTCACAAACAAAGCTTAGGTCAGAACACCTGGAACTCACCATAAGGAAGCATTGTAGCATTAGTGTCCTAAGCTTGCACCCATCAATGCTCTGCAGAGCAAACCATTTCCAGTCTAAAAAGAAATGCAGAGCGCTTTACCCTGGAATGTAAAAGTCGTTTCACCTCAAACTCCTCTTGTTTAACCATAGTCGCTGAAGGTAAAATCTTAGTGACAAGTTAATCTTAAGACAAGTTATTAACAATGAGTGACTTTCACAAGGAACTATGAAACACATTAGGAACAGATAAATTTGAATGGCGCCATGTTAATTAAAGGGTTTCAAATTGTTCAATGAATAAAGATGAGTACTTCTAACTCTGAACTCTTAATTTTAAATGCCAGATACAAAGCCAGTCCTTATCTCCAGAGCACAAAACATATTTTACTTTTTGGCAAAGACCTTCTTTAACAACTTAAATACTCTAAGAGGTTCCTATTAACCTTGTTCCAGACTTGTAAGAAGTTGTTTAGGAGTGTTTACAATGCTGGTACTAAACAGGTAGACAACTCAGGAAGAATAGGATGACACCAACTCAATACAAAGAAGGTAGAATATGATGTGGACTTGCTATTATGGTTTTTGTGTTTAAACTCTGCTTTGGGGGGCAGATCGTCCAGTTGACATGGTTAAAATACACAGGACTCATGAGAAACATCTCCAGATCATGGTTTTCCTTTTGTTCTAGCTAATAAGACAATGGATGGAGATGGATGAAAATTTTTCCTTGGTAAGAAATGCTTTTAAAAGGTCCAGAACTTGGAGACAAACTACAATCCACAATTGGATACAACTTTAGGTAACTGGCGTTGCTCTGTTTTGGTTGTGCAATTAGCATTACTTGAACTTTATCCTTCTCTTGTTTTAAGATTGACGGCTCTTCCAACAGACCCAGGAGGTGGCTGCCTAGTCAGCAGCAGAAGAAGCTCCCCATGCCCATGATAGTAACCAGAGGCTTTTTTGGGCTCCCAGGACCCCCATTGGGTCAGGGTTGAGGATCCTAGTGGACGCAAACCTAATTTTGACCCATTCAAGCCACCTTGCATTGATTTTGTCCAAATCGGTTCAACAATGTCCGAATGCCTTCCTGGACTGATGCCTATGATGTGCCCAGCATAAACCTGACAAAGAGGGTCATTCTGGTTGGCTCACTAAGCAGCAGTCACTGCTTAGCGACCTTTCTAATGCCACTGGTCAGGCAAATGCCCGCCCCCCACTGCCTTGCGAATATCCTCGCTGCTTAGCGAATTAATGTTTTGCATAAACATCCATTCGAAGGGTAGCATGCGGGGCTGAAATCATTCCATGGCCGACGACCATCAAATGATTTCTACCCTGCTCACAAATCTGTCAGTCTGGCCTAACTTAGACTTGCGCCATCCGGGTCCGAGAACTGAGTCGGACTGCTGATGTCCTGCTGCTGCTCCCAGCAGGAAGGTGCCCACCTGCCCCCATCCATCCTGTCCCTCCTGTGTGAGCACCACACCAACTATGAAAGTCGCCAAAGGTGCCCGCACAGAAGCCCTGCACATGGGTGTGGGTCTACAACAACTAGGTCGACAAGCATTGGGTCAACACCACCAGGTTGACATGGGTCTACGTCGACATGGGTCTAGGTCGAGATGGGTCAAGGTTGACATGTGTCCAGGTCAACATGTGTCTAGGTTGACAGGACATTAGGTCGACACAAGCATTAGGTCGACAGTCGAAAGGTCGACATGGGTTTTTTCACTGTTTGTTGACCCAAATGTTAACACAGTCGACATGGACACAGTTTGAAGTGCACCGCATCCCCTCGCATCGCTCGCTTCGCTTGCAATGCTTCGGTCACAGTGCCTCGCTATGCTTGGCACACTATTTTATTCTCCCACCACGCCCTAGTGTATGGTAGGGCATGAAATACTGCCTGTCGGTACATGTCGGCTCAAAAAAGTGAAAAACGCCATGTTGACATTTTGACTGTCAACCTTGTCCATGTCAACATAATGCTTGTGTGGACCTAATGACCTGTTGACCTAGACACATGTCGACCTTGACCCATGTCGACCTAAACCCATGTCAACCTTGTTGCCTGTCGACCTAGTGGTGTTAACCCAATGCTTGTCGACCTAGTTGCTGTAGACCTAATAACCGTATCCCCTGCTCATGTGCTTATGATAATATGCGTATACGCAGAGCTTAAACATTGGTCCTCCTGCAAACACGCCAGGACCGAGTCAATTAGAATCAGGACCAAACAGAGAAGTAACAAAATGTAAGAGGACAAATACAGTATGTAGTGATGTTACATTAATACCCTTAATGTCTTCTTAAATAATATGCTCTGCAAAAAAGGTCCCCATAAGACCAACTTATAGTAGGCCCATGATTGCACCCAAGTATAAATGCACATGCAAATAACAGATTTACAGCATTTTAAGGATGCTTGAATGACTGATTCTAATTTCTTAATATCAGTTATTGTGAATCGTATTCACTGCTTTTATATGACTTATATACTGATACATAAATAATAACAGTCATCCTATGAAAAAGTATAATTTCAGTGTGCAATTGTTCCCCACAGAAATGCCCATTTTGAGAAGAAACATAAAATACCACAAAACTTAATCAAGAATATAAGCATTACATATTCATGAGGATGGCAATGCTTAAAGTTATGGTTGAAGAGAAAGTGTAATAAAAAAAATAATAATTCTAGAAATTCATTCTAGTATGCATAATTAAATTATGATTACAGGAATGCATAGAAATGATATTTAATCTACATATAGCAAAGAATAAATGGGAATGCAATAAACTGCTAAATGTATTTATCATGCTGGATCTTACAGAATGTAAAGGGAGGTAAAGGTTTATTAAAATGAGTTTCCCATCTTAACTCTTCTGCTGCCAGGGGTCTATATATTCCCATAAGGAGCTCCTGTATTTTATGTTTAAAGTTTTTGAAACAACTTTTTAATTTCCCCTTTCGTTAATCCTTTCATGTAAATTGCAAATTATAGATATTTCATACAATATAGGACTTTATTTTAAGGGTATCCGGACTGATCATAGTTTGACTCTAGGTCGAAAGTCATAAGGTCGACCACTATTGGTCAACAGTGAAAAGGTTGACAGGGCCTAAAGGTCAACAGTTAAAAGGTCGACAGGGTCCAAAGGTCGATAGTCAAATGGATGACAGGGCCTAAAGGTTGACAAATAATAGGTCAACAGGCTCAAAAGGTCAACATGGTCCAAAGGTAGACATGGTCAAAAGGTTGACATGCATTTTTTAACAAAATTAATAGCCGACATGTGCTGACAGGTGGTATTTCATACCCTACCATCCACTACGATGTGGAGGAAGAATATAATAGTGTGCCAAGTGCAGCGAGGCACCAAGCCCGAAGCATGGCGAATGCAGCGAGCCATGTGAGGGGACGCGGTACACTTAGACAGTGTCCATGTTGACCTATTTGGATATAGACACCCAAAAAAACATGAAAAAAATCATGCCAACCTTTTCTAGGGCGACCTTTTACATATCGACCTTTTGACCATGTCGACCTTTTGGCTGTCGACCTATTGACCATGTCAACCTATTGTCTGTCGACCTGTAAACCCTGTTGACGTATTGTCTGTCGACCTTTAGACCCTGTTGACCTTTTGACTGTTGTGCCCTGTCGACCTTTTCACTGTCGACTTTTAGACCCTGTTGACATTTTAACCCTGTCGACCTTGTGACTATCGACCATTAGTGGTCGACCATACGACTGTAGACCTAGACATTGTAGATCTAGTATACCATAACCAACATAAATAGCATATTAACTTATAGTTATTTTACTAACTATTTAGATACTTTCATAAACTTAATGAAATCAACAGATGTAGATCTGGTTTGTTTTGCAAACATTTATGAGTTCAGACTCACTATAATGTGTTCACATACAGTACACAGTAAAAATGTCCACACAAATTAAGTGTGTCCTCATACACTTATCTTCTCTGTTCTATAAGGTATGAGAAACGTATATGACTAGTGTAATAGTTCCCAGACTTTCATCATTTTCCCTTAATTTACAGTATTATCTTTTTCCTATTGTAGTCATATACAAAGTCCTTAATACAGTAGAAGGCACTTTTGATCATCGGCAGATATACATTTTATGGGGCTCTGTGCAAGGCACTGATTTAGGGCCCCTTTCCAGAAACAATCCCCCTCAGTTAGTGTATACTACCCAGGGCCGGTGCGAGGCTCAGGGAAGGAGGGGGGAGGGATGCAGCCACCGCCACAGGGAGGAGGAATGTGGCGGCAGCTGCTGCAACGGGGGGGATGAGCTTTGACACAAGCCCCACAGCTCACCCGCTCTACGGCGGTGGTGGTGGGGATGTGGCCGCCGCCGAGTCGGTTCACTGGTGGGGGTGTGTGTGCGGGTGCAACTCACCTGGCTCCATGGATGGGGGAGGCTCCCAAGTGTCGACCTAAAGGTCGCCAGCCCGGATACTTCCCCCATCCCCTCACCCATGAGAGCTTGCACAGACACTTCCACCCCACACCTGTTGATAGTTTGCATTGACCAACCCCCAACCCACACATTCACAGCTTGCACAGACTCCCACACCCCTCTTCTCTGCACCTGGTTACAAAGCCCCATTCTCTGCAATGGTTACCACCCCCCCATTCTCGGCAATGGGACGCGAAAGCGTGTCCCCATCCACCATCTACCAGCGCCCACCAGCTATACAGATATAGTGCACTGGTGGTAAGAGGGAGAGCAGCCCCATCTGTACAGCTCAGCAACTTTAAACTAGCTGTCCTTCACCATTGAGATACAAGGATGTTGAGGTGAGTGACTGGGGTCATAGGTTGCACATCACAACCCTGCAGGGCATATGTATTAGGCCTGATAAAGTGATAAAAGTGGTGATAAAGCAGTGATAAAGTGGAAGGTGATAACACACCTGCCAATCATCCCCTCTATCATTCTTGGCATTTTAACATCCCTATTGACACCACTAATGCAGCTTCCACTAATCTTCTTGACCTTTCCTCCACCGTAGGACATTCTCAATTGACCTCCACCCCCACTCACAACAATCTTGGCAACTCCTGTGATTTTGTTTTCACCTACCAATGTGATCTCTCTGACTTCTCAAATACTTCCTTCCCACTCTCTGACCACCATGTGCTTTCCTTCACCCTCTCATCTTCCCCTCTCCTCTCCACACCCAGACCCACCATCACCAGTCAATATCTCGGGACTTTCGACCCCGCTGTTCCGTTCTCTCTTGAGCCTTTCTTCTCTCCTCTTTCCACCATGATCTGTCCCAACCAGTCTCCATTATTAACTCTTCCCTAACCTTTGCTCTTGACTCAGTGGCCCACTTTGCTAAATGCTTCTGGAGGAAATCTCACTCTCTGGTGACCATCCTCCATTTCAAGTTTATTTACTTCCCCTAGAGCTCTAATCTCTCCCTCACCAAGCAATCCTTACTCCAATCACTCATCTCTTCTCAGTCCTCCAGTCCCCACTGTCTCTTTCAAACTTTCAACACTCTACTGCGCCCCCCCCCCCCCCATCATCCTTACCCTCCAACTATACAACTCTGTCCTCCTTCTGCCAACTAAAGACATGGAAGACTTCTTCCTTATCGCATCCTCTCCCCCAGCTACCCTATGCTATATAACCTATATAGCATAACCTATATAGCAGTACAAATATATACCTGACTGAGTATAGTATACCTGACTGAGCAAAGTAGAGACTATAAAGCTTGGCATGGGCGAAGTGTATTTTAGTTGGCTTTTGGGCCACATAGGAAAACCACAAGTGAAACCAGATATTTTGTATTGATTTGTAAATCATTACAGATGTAATGCATTTTAATTATGAATCCTGTAGATTGGATCAGAAAATCACATACAATGACTGTCAATCTGCAAATCGCACAATAAAACGATAGTTAGTAAATTTAATTCCAAATTCTGTATTTTTCTTCAGCAATTCAACAACTCCTGTTTTTGTTATGACATGCCTTTATGCACCTGTCATCATTAAACAAGGTTTGGAAGCATTCCTAAATCAAAGTTGTTACAAATCATTCCAAATAACTATGATTTGGAGACCTTTTTCTTACATAACTTTTAGAAACTTCCTCGAAAAAGTTGATTTATTCTGGCTATTTTATAACATACAAGAGGCTACATGTAGCCTGTGAGAAGCTGTGAGAAGCTAGAGGTGTGGCACTTTGTGATTTTTAAAGTGGCAATCATTTACAAAGCAAAAGTAACCAAGATTTACCTCATTAATGATTGCTGTTATCGAAATAATAGCACAAAGTCCCACACCCAGGCTTCTCTCAGGCTATTACAATTAGGGTGTTATTGTGGTACTTACACTAACATGCGAATTTGCATGCAAACATGAGTTTTTTTAAATGCGCATGCACATTTCTGGGTACTTCTTTACTTTCACGGCGCCACTCTAGATAGGACAGATAGGATACTAGATAGGATACGATTTGTATGCGATTTGACATAAGATATCGCATAAGATATAGGATAGGACAGATAGGATACTAGATAGGATACGATTTGTATGCGATTTGACATAAGATATCGCATAAGATATAGGATAAGATTTACTATCCATTTCATTACCCCACTATCCTCTAGGGCGTGGAGTGAGAATAGAATAGTGTGGCGAGCGCAGCGAGCCACCGAGCCCGAAGCGTGGCGAGCGCAGCGAGCCCCGCGAGGGGACACGGATGTTGTTTGAAAGCAAGTCCCCAATATCGCATGCCATTTGCATGCAATTCCATAAAATACATTCCGTGTCCCCTCGCGGGGCTCGCTGCGCTCGCCACGCTTCGGGCTCGGTGGCTCGCTGCGCTCGCCACACTATTCTATTCTCACTCCACGCCCTAGTGGATAGTGGGGTAATGAAATGGATAGTAAATCTTATCCTATATCTTATGCGATATCTTATGTCAAATCGCATACAAATCGTATCCTATCCTATCTGTCCTATCTGTCCTATCTGTCCTATCTGTCCTATCTGTCCTATCTAGTGGCGCCGTGAAAGTAAAGAAGTACCCATTTCTGCACAGGATGCAGTTACAATCCCGGCGGTCATAATCCCGGCATTCAAAATCCCGACCGCTGAAATCCCGACCACCCATAGAGGGAGAATAAATGAGTGTGCCGATCATAGAGAGGCACCCGGCCCGCTGCATGGCGAGCACAGCGATCCCGCAAGGGGGGGGGGGGGGGGGGCGATCCACACCGCCCCTCCTTGTCTGGATTTCGGAGGTCGGTATTCTGGCGTCATGATTTTGAATGCCAGGATTCTGAACGCCGGGATTTAGTACCAATCATGTACATGTGCTGGGTGCACGCGACCATGGCAAACAGAGTGCTCGCTGGGTGCACACACCCATGTCTGGGGGTGGGGGGGCATGGGGGCGTGGGGCGGAGGGCCAGGGATTCGCCCATGGGAACGCCCAGCGTTCTTGGACATTCCCATGGAATTTACCCTGTGATGAGGTGGTGGGGGGCGGGCAGCTGACATCATCAGATGTCAGCTGCCCGCCTAGTTGACCTGAGAGTCACTCAGATATTTGGGCACCTTCCACATAATTTGATGGTCAGCGACCTGCGAGCAGTGGGTGGCGTATAGTCCACACGCAAGTTGCTGCAGTTTGATTGAGAGGAAGCCTGCATTTAATAGAGAAAACATGGGGTTTTTTTTTGGGAGGGGGGGGGGTGTTTGTGAAAATGCAGGAGTCTTCTGAGATGGTCTCTGACGTCAGCAATGACCACTTTCAGCCTGGTTGTTGAGCAGATTAGAGTAAGTCCTAGACTGGCGCAGAAGGAAAAACTGATGGTTCAGTTTCTGTGAATGGATCTATGATTGGATCGTTATTTGTGATGCATTCGCAATTTTGCAAGGGGAGTTTTTTCTGTCTGGGTGGCAGCTTTCTGCTCACAATCCACTGCAAAATCTCTGATTAGCAGTCCATGCTGATTAGCAATCCATGCCGTGTTCTGCCTGGTGGCAGGCGCCGTCTCAGCGCTTGATAAGCAAGGATTTACGCTGCTTACCGAGATAACCAGAATTAGGCGCTAAATGTCACAGTGCTTTGGGCAAGTAAACTGAACTATTTCTACCACAATCTTTATTTGAAACAAAGCAGGATTACATTAGAGTAGCTTTCCCGACAAGAGGGTGGTGTGCCTATTGGATACTTTTTTATAATTTACTTGCTCTTTAACTTCCGGTACTCCCATACATATAATCAGCCGTATAACCAGTATATTACACAAACAGGAGAGCAGAATACTGACATGTGGCCTTTTTTTGCAGCTAGAAATGAATTTCACTACATCTCACTGAAATAGATTCTGAAGTTTCATTCCACTGTCTGCACATTACGTGCTGTTCTCTTACATGAAAAGGACATATTTATGAGTCTACATTTCAATACATTAGAACTGTACAGTAGGCAGAACTGAGGATTTTCTGTGAACCCTAGCTTCCCTGAGTACTTCCATGACCTACACTGTATGAAGTAATTATTTTAATTAGATATATTTATAAAATATATGGCCCATTGCAATACATTTACACTACTTTGTCAGTAGTTCATATGATTTACTGTGTGTGCCTTTAATAGCTATACTCTGACCCAACAGAAACAGGCAGTGGATTTTAGATCCAGCTGACTGCCTTTTGCAGTATGATGAAGATCCATAGGTGCTGTAAGTCTCCACTTTATTTCTGGGGTAAATAGAATTCAATTCTTATGTCAGTGAAAAACAAAATATTTTATTAATGACTATGGAATTGTATTCTCTTTAGTACGTTGTAAATGGCATTTTTAGTATGTTTGTAATTTTAACAGATGCTTTGTTTTTACTTACATTTGTTTTGGATGCTGATATTACTGCTTGAGTTTTATAATTCTTTTGTTCTTTTTCTGCTTAACTGCACCAGATAGAGAGATGTTAATATAATAATACCCAAAGTCATTCACACTCATTAAAAACTGAAGGGGTACAATCAGGTGTGGCAGGAGTTGTGATTTTCATTACTATTACATACTGCAGATACAATGAAAGGAAATACTTTAGCACATGAAATAGAGTAGTTTTGAGTGAACTGGCATTAACATTAATGCAACACCTTAAGTGCTGGAGAACTTAAATCAAACTGACAGGTGGTGTTGTGCTCTGTCACTGAAATAGAACACCAAGCTTGCTGTCTCTTATAATTTTTGTTTTATTGATGGATGCGATGAAAATCTTCAGAAGAAAAGTGTCCACTGGGTAAATATGCCTATCTCAAGGTTTTGGTGACTTTCACAACTGGAACATGCTGTGTATTCTGCATAACTATACTATTACTTTGTTGTATGATTACGTATATCAGAAGATGAGGGAGAGAGAGAAAGATAGAGGATGGAAAGAGAAAGAGAGGGAAAGAGAGAGAGAGAGAGAGAGAGAGAGAGAGAGAGAGAGAGAGAGAGAGAGAGAGAGAGAGGGGGGGGAGAGTGGGTAAGGTAAAGAACTAATTTTCATGCTAATTGTAGAACATATGTCTGCTTCATCTTTTTTTGCTGCTTCTGAATATCATGTGTAGTTTAATCATTGTATTATAAACCTTTATGCAAATAGGCTTTGTAAATAAAATATATTGGAGTGACAATAAAAGAAGACAGAAAGACTTTTGAACCAATGTTTGTGAAATTATAAACTTAATAATACTATTGATGTTTAGTTTTGGTGTTGTATCCATTACTTTTATTACTCTTAACCAAATCTTCACTCTAAAAAGATGTGTGTGTGGGTGGGGGACGGTCAGGGGGGGGGGGGGGGGGGGGGCAACTTCTTAAGCATTCCTATTGTTATTGGGTACATTAGGAATATGCATGATTTTAGGATAAATTATTACTTATCCAGAATTCACATACAGTATAACCATTTTATTATTGTTTTACCTATAGTCATCAGTTTAAAAAAAAATATATATATTTTTCATTATGTTGTTTTATTGACCATTATTCTAAAAATAAATGTTAGGACTGCTAAGCAGCAATGAATGTTGCAAAATATATTAGTTGATAAAATCTTTATCTGGTCTATAGACCACAGGGCTGATACTGATATACTGTGCAAAGTGGTTTGATAAGTTGGACCTGCTGAACTGATATTACAAATGACTGAGATCACAGCACATTTTTCACACCAATATTAACAAGTCTTTTGAATGCATATTTGTTCTTTAAGCTATATTCCAATTAGTGCAACACTGGAATCTATTTCAAGTATATCACACTAACATACGCTAGATAAGATTTCCGATGACAACTCAAAGCTCTGTTGATGATGAAGGACACTAAAAATGAAAGAATTTTCACAATACTATAAAACTAAATGTAACCTTGCCACAAATGTAAACTGAAGTAGTAGTATCACATTAAAATGCCTAGCACAGTGGTTCCCAAACTTTTTTGAACCATGGCGCCCTAGAGTATCAGGATTTATTTTGTGGCACCCCTAGGCCAAGAGTTTCTTACTGAAAAATTCGTTTAAAAAAATATGAAATTAAGTAAATTGAGTTTGTTACTCATAGGTTTTGTCACAAGCAATGGCTTTATCTATTAAATTAACCATAAATAAGTTGATTTGGTCCAGGATCACCAACCCAAGAAACACACGTAAGTGGCCTGAGTCACCCTAGTACATTTGTACCTACAATAAACTACTAAGATATTATTAAATGCATGTAAATAAAAGTAATGCTAAACAGAAACCCGTTTGGAGATACAGAAGGGACTATTTTCAGTACTTCAAAAGTGTGGTACAAGATTTTGCACCACCCTTTGCACAAATGTACCATTTTTAAAATAGTCACACAGCCTTTTTTTATTTTTATCTATTGTATTTATTGCTTCACAAGGGTTAAATAGCAGCTTACAAAGTATATAAGCAGAAACCGAGCAATAAAAACTTTGCAGAGCATGGGATACAATATATATATATATATATATATATATATATATATATATATATATATATATATATATATATATATATATATATATATATATATATTGTATCATACTGTATGCAGGAAATGTAGTCACAAAAGCAGCATCAGCTGTTGAATCCGAAGGTGTGGTGCCACTGTGGGCAGTTAGGAGAGATTTAAACAGAATTGTTAAATCCATCCAGAAAGTTTTGTGACCTGCTGTGATTTGGTCACAGATGTGAGACGCCACCAGTTCTGAAAATCTAACTCCACTCCTATGGAAGTAACAGGAGCAGATGTGTCAGGATAGGATATGAGGTAGGGCTTAACTTGTGGTAAACACATTCTAAAAATGTAGTACTCAGTGCATGCACATTAATGTAAATGGCTGAAGTATACAGATTATAAATACCCAGCTTGATTGTAGAATGTGAAATCCTAAAATCTAATGAATATTCTTATTCCCAAACAGAATAGGAATATTCATTACAATGTAATCCAATGTTTAAAAATGGCAGTTGCAATACTATAATTAATTTGTATTTATCAGTGTGACTTAGATACATTTGCCCAATCAGGCAAGTGGACAGCGGACATCATTGTTATCAGCAGGAACTTGCAAATTGCGCTAGAATTTTAGTGCACTCATGTCAAATCCCTCTAAACACAAGCTTATGTGTCATTTAGCCAGCCATCTTTTCCAGAATTTAATTCAACCTACCTTTACTGCACAGAACTGTGGCTATGCCTACACAACCTCTCCAACCGTTGACCTGGCCCCTTGTCATAGGTAGTCCTATCCTAAGTACAAGTTATCTTCAAATATAAAAGAAGTGCACTGTGAAAAGTCATTCATGCACACTATGCAGTGGAAAGAAGCAGTAAGTTTCATTTATGTACAACTTGGAATGTGTGTAAAGTGTATGCAGATTTCCTTTAGATACTGAGGTATCACTGGGATTCAGGTGTCCTCTGGCTTCATTTATATAGTAAAAAATAAATACTGTAGGAAATTATAGTTAAATGCTTGCCAATTACTATTAGATTTAGTTTATATTGCTATAGTCTAATATAAGTATAGGCAATAAAAAAAACAACCTACTGGAGCCATTTGGGAATTATAGCTCACACTGTAACTTAGTATATTATACACATAAATATACATAGTTGCCATTACTATACTCAGGAAAACTAGCTAATTTTTTTTTTTTTTTTTAAATATAATGGATGTTGGACTATTTCTGTAAAATAAACCTTTGGCATAATTTAAATATACTTATTTCCCCTTTATTGTTGTCTGTTCCTCTGTAATGGAACATCTATTCCATTACAGACAGCCGACCAGACTGTCATTACACAACACAAATAATGCACAACACAGCTGCAAAGAAACACAACAAAATATACCGTACAAAACATTTGGTCTGAGACCAGAAATCCCCATCATTCAGAAATTAAAGATATTTGCTCCCTCTCTACCTGGAGTACATATTATATGAAGATAGGAAAAGACATAAAGCTATTGAACTGAGCCCATATTCACACCTGTAAATAAAATAAATACATGTTAAAGTAGATAAAAGATAAAATAATTTGTCATGTATGTTTTAGTTCATTTTATGAACTGGGATATTGTGCACATAATTAAGGTCCTTACTGTATGTAAAACATGTTATAAGTATGCACCTTTATTGTATCAAATCTAGTTTATAAATGAAGACAGTAGAGACTCAAAGATACATTTTTTTTTTGTATATTAAGTTATGTAAAAAATATGCTCCCTCTTATTAATATGTTATTAAATGCTGCTGATGAATTAAGATACCACACAAATATATGGCAACTCAGCATTTGCATCTAGGTTTTAATTCTATATTGCTAATTTATTTAAAAAAAAAGATACTGAATGTACTTTATACCCAGATCAGAACAGAACTGAGTTTACAATTCTGTTGGTGTACGTGAGCCCTTATTGTACAAACACCCATGGTAACAACAGGTGGCGCTGCAGTACCACAAATAAACCTTTCCCTGCATAATAAACTCCCTCTCCCTACATAAACCCATTGCAATTTGTACATTTGCTTCCAGCGTGTATGGTATCGTGTTATTGAACGCTGTAAACAATAAATCCGTTGCAACTTTTCCAAACAAATAGCCTATATAATATAATGTTAAAATTGATGCTTTAAAATTTATGCTATAAAAACAACAGTGCCTCGAATGAAACACATTTTACCAAATTGTAATAGTGTTTATAATCATTAAAATGTTGCACTGAGAAAGGAAATAGTTTACACACGTTCTATAAGGTATGTAATATTTGTGGGCTGTGTGCGCGGCTTCCCCTCACTAGTAATAGAACCCCACTGGGGATTAGCCTGGGGATGAATGGATGTCACTCCGAGGGAGGCAGGCAGAGAACTGCATGTCCTATACAGCCGTGGTGACCCCTGCTTGTTGTGTCACTAGGATTTCTTCTGCTGTCCCCAGTGTAGTCCTGAACTTAGAATGATGGTCATTTCTAGGCATTTCCTAACGGGATGGGACTTGCGCACATAGAATTCGTTATTAGAATAATATAGCTACCCTGTACAATTATAGCACATACAGTGATCCTATATGACCGTGCAATTGCTACACATAGTTCCAAAATATGTTGCAATAGTAAAACACTTTGTTGGTCCATGACATAGACCCCAAGACGAATTTGGATACAGCTCTTATCTGCTTTTGCCAGTCATGCAAAGATGGATCATGTAATGTCTGCGATGTGGGTGACGACATCTGGATATACTGTCTGTACCTGTATACAGTACTACAGACCATGCTCTCATACACAGAGGGGTATTGTCCCGTGCAGTGTGAGAGAGGGAACCTGTCACTTGTACAGTAGGTGTAAGTCCAGGAAACCGGTGTGGGATAACCACCCAGCCGTGCATTCTCCTGACCCCAGGAAAGTGTGTGATCCGAGACTGAGCCTCCCCCCCCTCCCCCCTCCCAGGCCCCCACCCCACTGCCCGGACACTTCCCTCCCTCACTGACTCCCTTTATCACACTTCTATCACTGTGCACTAGGGCTACCTGCACGGCGCAGGGGACAGTATAAGGAGTGATTTGTATCTGGACAATGGGGGCACTCGCAAAGGTTGTCCCTCTCATTCACTACACTAATAAACAACAACTTCACTCCTAGCCAAACTTTTCCACATTCCCACCCACACATACAGTTATTTTATGTGTGTGTGTGTGTGTGCATATATATATATATATATATATATATATATATATATATATATATATATATATATACTGTAAACACACACACACACACACACACACACACACACACACACACACACACACACACACACTGGCACAATAATAAAGTTACAGCGAGGCTTATTAATACACTAATCGTAATTTCATTTCTCTTTCAGTTGTTACAATTTACTTGTAATTCACATTGGTTCATTTAGTTATGTGTTTACTTATTTATTTACTTATTTATTTATTTAGTTACAGTATTTATTAAGCTGGCTTTACAAAAGGGATTCCTTTCTTATCTAAAAAGCACAATAACTACTGTACCCGGCTCTGCGCGCAGATATTCGTGTTGCCAATATGAACTGGTGGCTTTGGACATCTGATTAGTGTTCACGGGTAAAGTTATCGCTGTATGATGATGATTATTGGTATTATTATTATGCTCATCATCATCATCATCATCTACTCAGATAAGGAACATGCAGCGTTTTAAGTTTTTATGTCAAAATCATTCTGTTCAGCAAACTATTTTAGGATATATTCAGAGGAAAGATATGTGTGCGCTGAATGAATGAATATATATATATATATATATATATATATATATATATATATATATATATATATATATATATATATATATGTAATATAACAGTCCATGTTTTGTAGTAATTTAATAACTATTGACGCAGGGACTTATTACCACTAAGCCCACATGCAGCCTGAACGACCCACACAATATTGGGAAGATAATATGCCAATAATCAATTTATACGAAGTGGCTGTGAGTAAATACATCGGATTAGGTGACTGTATTTGTTTTATTGTGACAGGACCAGCATACATATAGCCTGCGTAGCAGAGAGGCGACATTGTAGTGTGACATAATGTGACAATATACAGTACAGTACATCGTGTTCTCCTGTGTAGCCCTGTGTATATGACAGCCTTTCCTGTATCTATGTCGCTGTCACCTCTCCTGTAGGTTCCTGTGTCGGGCTAGGAGCTGTGTACTATAACTTTGGGCGTATATCATATACTGAAGTTTGTCACTTGTGCAGATTAGTTGTGTGCCCCCTATTGTAGCCCTAATAGACCCCTGTATAGGACCTCCTGCCCCGACTACACACGGTGGGGTCCTCTGCAGACTCCGATCGCACGGTGCAGTGTATGGCTGCACAGGATCGGTAGCAGGTGTCCGCAGCAGCCCAGGTACACACAGTGCCTGCCGAGTTTGTAATACGGGACCTTATTATAGAACCTGAGATGCTGCTAGCATGAATGGGAAAACCGAGGTAATATTATGCATGTTTTCATACAATTCTACATTAGTCATCCAAAAAATGGGACTTAAAATAGCTCAGGGTAAATTGCCATATTTAAGAATGTTTGAAAGAAATGTAGTTTAGCTATTTAAAAGGTGAAACCATATATATATAAATATATACAGTATATAAATGCAGCACTGCATGGTATAGTGCACATCTACACTGTGGGTAATTTAACTCACATATCCCATCCAAATAGAGATGGGTGAATAGAACATCAACTGAATTGTATATGCTCCTTGGAGAATAAAGGCCAATCACAGTGCATAGGGGGGTAAAGAAGCCAATTAACAAGCAGGAAGGAATGGCACATGTCTGGGAAATGTGATTTACCTACTGCTCCAATCTCAGTAGCTTCACTGATTGTTTATTTTTAAATTATTGTATGCCTATTGTGACTCTATGGGGGTACAACAGGTTTGGGAGCTGGAGATTTTATTCCATGATGTCATACTATAACTTTTTATTTCATTCAGGCTTTATTGTAATAAGCCCCAAATCCATTGTTTCTTAATAGCAAAAACCTACCTATCCCTTCCTCCTAAAATTTACAATCAAGCAAACAAGCATTTGTTGTGTCATTAGCACTGTTAGCTACTGTCTAAGTATATAAACAGCCAGGCTATACATTGTTATCTTTAATTAGTATGTATTTTTAAAATGTATCTGCTTTCTGCTCTCCTCATTTGCACCACTAGCTTTTGTGTTCAATTTATGACAATACATTGACATCATAATTAGTGTATTTTTTCTGCACGGCCTGGTATAAAAACATTTTTTTCCAATTGTCTTCAATGTTATTTTATGTTTAAGCATGAAAATATCCCAGCAATTTATTGTCACCTCAGCTGGTGTCTTTTATTATATTTTACAATGAATTAACAGGTGTCATATCACTAGGCTGTCCATCAAATCTCACTAAAACCTTATTTATCCTCTTGTTGATTCATGCACATATAACGTATATTGTACTGGTTGTCAGTTATTTTATATACAATCATAACCAAAACCTACCTAGAAAATGCAACATTTTGGGTTAAACAATATTGACGAGTCTTAAGATATAGCTCATCAGTATTTTGACTTGACTAAATCTTGGCAGTGCGACTAACATTACTACCTCGCAGTCCAAAGGTCATGCATTAAGTTCCTGCCCAGGAACTTATCAGAACTTAATGGAGTTTGTATGTTCTTTATGTAGAATCCTACCAGGAGAGACTTTGTTATCTGAAATGAAGGATTGCATTTCTACAAGTTTTATATATATGTCATAATAGTTAACTCGTGAAGTGGCCAGTGAGGCAGGGGTGAATTTGCCAGGGCACCCCATGGCACATCAGTAATGGCCACCTCCTATGCCCCCCACACACTAACTATGACTTTGAAATGTTTTATATATGACTACATATTTACTAAGTAGGACAGCTTACCGGTGCAGTGTGTGCATGTGCTACCCATTTACACTCCAATCAAGATGGCATATGGTACAGTAAAGTGGGGATACAGTTGGGCTGTTACTGTGCTGGAGGAGAGATGAAAAACAAGACTTTCGGCTTAATGCAATAGGGTGTGAGAATCAGAAAGTGAGAGATTTGGGGAGAGTTTGACCATTTATTTAAAGCAGCAATCATGTAAATGATTGCCTCTTTAAAAAAATGGGAAAAATCTCCCAAAATCTCTCACTTTCTGTCTCTCACACCTTATTAAATTTGGCCTTTTTTTGTTGTTATATATCTATGTTTGAATTTATTTGTATGACGTCCATATATTATTTCTTTTTTCAACTGAGACTTGTGGCGGGATGTAATAAAGTTAGTGTTCCCCTGAGGTGCAGGTTGTTGGCTGAAAGTGGACATTTTTCTTTAAAGCAGCGATCATCGACAAGTCAAAACCAAGCATTGTAAATGATTGCCACTTTATAAAAAAATATAAGCATTCATCCGGCAAACTTAGACAATATTATATCCCACCAATTATATTCTGTTTCCTTTTCATTGTCATTGAATATTTCCTGCTCTAACATTCTGCTATATGTAAGATCAACATCATTATTGTTTATCCTACTATTTTTGTAATATAGATTGCAAGCTCCTCTGGGGCAGGGGACTGATGTACAGTAAATTACTGAAATACTGTTTTCTTGGGTATGGATCATGAGATAGACAAGCATTAGGTTGACTGTCATTAGGTCAACCACTGAAGGTCGACATGTATGAAGGTTAACATCACTGAAGGTCGACATGGGGTTAGGTCAACAAGTCATTAGGTCGACACAAGCATTGACTCTACATGGGGAAGGTTGACAGTCAAAGGTTGACATGGGTTTTTTCATGTTTTTTTAGCCAAATGTCGACACAGTCAACATAGACACCATAACGTAGCACTGTGTCCCATGCTCCCCATGCTTTGTGCACTATTTAATTCTCCATCCATGCCCTAGTGGATGGTAGGGCATGAAATACCGCCTGTTGGCGCAAAAAAGTGAAAAACCCCATGTTGACCATTTGACTGATGACCTTTCCTATGTCAACCTAATCCCATGTCAACCTTCATGCATGTCGACCTTAAGTGGTCAACCTAATGCTTGTCGAACCTTCCCCTTGTCAACCTAGTAACCATATCCCATTTTCTCTGTAAACCTTGCTGAATATGTATGTTATATATAAAATAAACCTGTTAATAAACAAAACAGAAACAAAGGTCGACATGGGGTTTTTCATGTTTTTTGAGCCGAATGTTGACACAGTTGACATGGATACAGTTATGTAGCCCTGCGCCCCCTCGCATGGCTCGCTGCACTCCCCATGCTTTGGGCACTATTTTATGCCCCCCACGCCCTAGTGGATGGTAGAGCATGAACTACTGCCTGTCAGCTCAAAAAAAAGTAAAAAACCCCACGCTGACCATTTGACTGTAGACCTTCCCCATGTCGATCTAATCCCATGTCAACCTTCATGCATGTAGACCATTAGTGGTCGACCTAATGCTTGTTGACCTTCCCCTTGACGACCTAGTAACCATATCCCGTTTTCTCTGTAAAGCTTGTTGAAGATGTGTGTTATATATAAAATAAATCTGTTAATAATAGGGATGGGCCCTGGGCACTTTTCGTGTTCCGTGAAACACGTTTTGGGTCTGTATCTCAGGCAGTGTTTTGGATCTGGATCTGTTCCAAAACACCACCATTTTCGTGTTTTGTGTTTCGTGTTTTGGGTTCTGATTTTTTTTTAAAGCATAAAAACTGATAAAATTGCAGAATTTGGTTTTGTTTTTGCTCCTACGATATTATTAACCTCAATATCATTAATTTCCACTAATTTCCAGTCTATTCTGAACACCTCATATTGTTTTTAGGGCAAAAGGCTGCACCGAGGTAGCTGGATAACTATGCTAAGCCACACAAGTGGGTGGCACAAACATGTGGCTCATCTAGGAGTGGCACTACAGCAGACAGGATGGCTGTTTGAATAACTAGGCCCCAAAAAGCACATAATGGCAAAAAAAGAGGTGCAAGATGGAATTGTCCTTGGGCCCTCCCACCCACCCTTATGTTGCGAATATAGGATATGCACACTTTAACAAACCAATCATTTCAGCGACAGGGTCTGCCACACGACTGTGGCTGAAATGATTGGTTTGTTTGGGCCCCATAAAAAAAGAAGCAAGTCACCTCTCCCTGTAAAAACTGGCTCTATATAGGCAAGATGTCGTCCTCATCCTCATCCAATTAATTTTGATGAACATCATCTTCTCCACATTTTGCAGAAGCAACCTGCTACACTTCTCACTGACCAGGTTTCCCGCTGCACTAAAAAAATAGAGCCAGTTTGACTTTGTACAGGGGCTTCCAAACTGCCTTTTTTGTCCTGCCAGTACAGGTAAGGACTGTCTGATATGTCTACTTGGATGCTGTCACCAAAGTAATTCTCCACCACATTGATGGGAAGGTCCGGCATCGCAACCATCAACACCCTTTGACTCTCCTTGGGGATTTGTGATAAAATGTCTTTAGGAGGGTGAGGTTGTTTGCAGTTGTTTGCAGTTGCTGCAGGCGAACATCATCTTCTCCACATTTTGCAGAAGCAACCTGCTACACTTCTCACTGACCAGGTTTCCTGCTGCACTAAAAAAATAGAGCCAGTTTGACTTTGTACAGGGGCTTCCAAACTGCCTTTTTTGTCCTGCCAGTACAGGTAAGGACTGTCTGATATGTCTACTTGGATGCTGTCACCAAAGTAATTCTCCACCACATTGATGGGAAGGTCCGGCATCGCAACCATCAACACCCTTTGACTCTCCTTGGGGATTTGTGATAAAATGTCTTTAGGAGGGTGAGGTTGTTTGCAGTTGCTGCAGGCGGTTTGTGCTGTGCTTGGTCCTGTGTCCATAATACACATTTAGCTTGGACGTGGTAACTGATACCAGCTTCCTAACGAAGGTCATTGGGAAGAATTTCAAATTTACAACCACCAATGGATGCTTTCAGGGCGTGCCAATGAGTATTGATGCGAGCAGTACAATCACTTTAAGAAAAGTTAAGGATTTAGCAACAGGGAAAGAAGTGCCTGGAACAAAAATCCTCTTTGGGCATACCATTCTGAAAGTGGAACCAAGAAGATTTGTCTGGTCCTTCAAATCAAGAGCCAGAAAATACAGCTAAGAGAGTGTTGAAGATGCTGGGAAGCCTCTCAGGGATATGAGTAAGCCTGATCTACCTGCACCACACAGGATTCATGACAGTATCCTACATGACATTAAACGGGCAGTTGAGGATGAAGATGCAGACTATGTTATGATAGACCAGTTTCAATCTATGCTTGGTCCTGCAATTCGACATCTACAGAGCCAGAAAGTCCTGAGCTTAGGTGCAGTGGGACTGAACTTGTGTTGCCATGGAAAGTTGTGCTGGCTGCAGGTGGCTACGAAAAGATGCATTTATCTTTTTGATGTCCTTCTCTTGGGGCCTGTAGTTTTCAGAAACGGGCTACAAATGGCACTTGAAAACAAAAGCATTCTAAATGTGGTCCATGGCTGTCGCTGGCTAGGGGATGTCTCATCCCATCAATATGGGGTGGTTCTCAGCAATGTATTTGATACACAGGTAGGAGATACCTGTTCTTCATGGAAAACGGGGCTTCCTTCCTAATCGTACGTGTTCACTTAAGGAATTTTTGACTCAACATCTCAACATGCCATCTTCACAAGTTTCATTCCTGACTTACAAGCAAACTTTAATAAAGGATAACCCCAATATATGGCTTGATCGTCCAATGTCTACACATTTGCTGAAAGAATTGACTCTGGAAGTCTCTCACCACTTGGCTCTGCGCCTAGCAATGTTGGATGCCATGTTAGCTGATTTTACATTATTGGTTGATGGGTATAGCCAAGGAGCAGCGGATGATTTGGGCAGCACTGAGATCTGCTCCAAACTTCCAAAAGAAATTCAGCAACTTTTTTGTTTTCCTGCAAGTTAGGCGAGACTTACAAGCTGACTTACAAGCAAAGTTTAATAAATGATAACCCCACTATATGGCTTGATCGTCCAATGTCTACACATTTGCTCAAAGAATTCACTCTGGAAGTCTTACACCACTTGGCTCTGCACCTAGCACTGTTGGATGCCATGTTAGCTGACTTTACATCATTGGTTGATGGGTATTTAAATACATATAGCCAAGGAGCAGCGGATGATTTGGGCCACACTGAGATCTGCTCAGAGCTTCCAAAAGAAATTCAGCAACTTTGTGTTTTCCATCAAGTTAGGCGAGAATTACAAGCTGACTTACAAGCAGTTTAGTAAACGATAACCTCACTACATGGCTTGATCGTCTGTCTACACATTTGCTGAAAGAATTTGCTCTGGAAGTATTACACCACTTGGCACCTGCGCCTAGAACTGTTGGATGCCATGTTAGCTGATTTTACATCATTGGGTGATGGGTATTTAAATACATATAGCCAAGGAGCAGCAGATGATTTGGGCCGCACTGAGATCTGCCCGGAGCTTCCAAAAGAAATTGTTTTCCGGGAAGTTAGGCGAGATGAACCAATACACGAATACATTGTCAATGGCCAAGGGTTTCTTACCTGGGTGGAAAAGACAAACCAATTAATGCACCGAGGAAACTGGCTAACTATACTAAGCCACACAAACACATGCGGCACAAACACATGGCTCATCTAGGAGTGGCACTGCAGTGGCAGACAGGATGTCAGTTTGAAAAACTAAGACCCACAAAGCACATAATGGTCAACAAAGAGGTGCAAGATGGAATTGTCCTTGGGCCCTCCCACATTATGCATTTGCGGTGTCCCCGCTGGACAATCACAGGTCCCTCTGTTGTCTCTGGAGGCAATTGCTGGTCTTGATTAAAGAATTAATCATTCATTTTGATAAACATCATCTTCTACACAGTTTGCGGAAGCAACCTCCTACGCCGATCACTGACCATGTTCCCCGCTGCACTAAAAACTCTTTCGGAGTACACACTGGAGGGGGGACAACTCAGGTAAAATAGAGCCAGTTTGTACAGGGGCCTCCAAACTGCCTTTTTATCCTGCCAGTACAGGCATAGACTGTTTGACATGTCTACATGGATGCTGTCACCAAAGTAATCCTCCACCATTTTTTCAATGGTGACAGCATCCAATGCAGTGACAGTAGACATGTCAGCAATCATTGGCAGGTCCTTTAGTCCGGACCAGATGTCCAACTCCAAACTCCCTCTAGCCTGCCCTGCATCCCCGCCAGTGGGTTGTGTGGGAAATTGCAGCTGTTTCCTCGCAGCCACAGGTGTGGGAGAAAATGAGGGAGGAGCTGTTGCCGTGTCATGGTCAGCTTCAAATGACAATCTCCTGACCGGCAGGTCTTTGCACCTTTGTAGACTTGTGTCTGCCGGAAACAGACACAACATAAGCTTTAAACCAAGGATCGAGCACGGTGACCAGAATGTATTCCTTTGACTTTAACCGACTGACCACCCTCGTATCCTGGCAAAGTGTATGGAGCGCTTCATCCACAAGAGCTACAAGCTTTGTGGAATCGCTACGCTTTAGCTTCTCCTTCACTTTCTCCAGCTGCTTCTGCAACAGCCTGATCAGGGGAATCACCTGACTCAAGCTGGCAGTATCAGAGCTGACTTCATGTGGGTTTGAGTCAGGTGCATCCCCGCTCCTCTGCCTATGTCGCTTGGAATAGGCATATGCTTGGGATAGGCCCTATTGATATCCTTACAAAAAAATAAGGATCAAATACTGTATGGTTTTGAGGTAACATGTTTAAAAAAGGGGCAGACTAGATGGGCCAAGTGGTTCTTATCTGCCGTCAAATTCTATGTTTCTATGTTTCTTATGTTTCTCCTCCAAGGATTTACATTTTTTTGTCTTAAACGTACTCAACTTTGCCTTTTTGGATTTCACAAGCCCTCGACGATGACATTGGGCATCGACATTGGCAGAAGATGTTGATGGCATTTCATCATCATGTTCTATGTCTTAACTAGTGGCAGAAGCCACTTGGAGGAAGTGCTTCTTGTACTATTGGAGCCTCCATATTTTGGTTCTCCATTATCTTTCTAGAGTACAGCCACACAACAACAGAGACACAGAAAATTGAAAAGGATTAATATTTATGTCAGTAACCCTTATTGTAAAGAAAATAATGATTTCTTATTTTGCAGCACCAATGTGCGGTGTGCACACAGGTGAGTTGTACTACCCTGGCCTGTCTCAGCTAACAGTAATACAGCAGCAGACACAGAAACATTTTAAGGGATTATTAAGAAGTCAGTAACCCCCTTATTATTGTAAAATAAAAATGAAATTTTGCAATTTGCACCGACGTACGGCCTGCACAGGTGAGATGAGACTTGTAGTACCCTCTCCCGGCTTATACACACAGCAGCCGACACAGAAAAATTTTAAAGGATTATTAAGAAGTCAGTATTAACCCCTTTATTCTAAAATGAAAATTATATTTTGCAATTAGCACTGGTGTGTGGCCTGCACAGGTGAGGTGAGACTTGTAGTACCCTATTCCAGCTTACACACACAGCAGTAGACACCGAATATTTTTAAAGGATTATTAAGAAGTCAGTAACCCCTTTATTGTAAAATAAAAATGATATTTTGCAATTTGCACCGACGTGCGGCCGGCACAGGTGAGGTGAGACTTGTAGTACCCTCTCCCGGCTTGATCACACAGCAGCAGACACAGAACAATTTTAAAGGATTAGTAATAAGTCAGTATTAACCCCTTTATTTTAAAATAAAAATTATATTTTGCAATTTGCACCGCAGTGTGGCCTTAATAGGTGAGGTGAGACTTGTAGTACCCTGTTCAAGCTTACACACACAGCAGCAACACAGAAACATTTGAAAGGATTATTATTAAGGAAATTGGTGGTAAGGACTGGGACTGGAGAACAGGTAAATCATTCTATATGAGGCACAGGCACAGACTACATGGATAAATATACAATATACAGCAAAGACTCTGTTAGTGTACCACTACACTACACTAACTCAGCAGGTTGTCACTATCAGCAGTATCATATTTAAAACTACTACACCACGCAGGTTGTCAATATCAGCAGTGTAGTAGTTAAACTACTACACCACGCAGGCTGCACAACGGGGCGGGAGAGTGAGCATGTGGGTGGGCGCCAGGCAGTGGCATAAGTTTGTCCCTGTTGCCTGGAGGCAAGATAAATATTTGTCGTTGTCCCCCCCCCCCCCCCCCCACACACACACACACAGCACCTTATATAAATATACGTATGCCTGTATGTATGTATGTGTGGATGTTACGTATATTATGTTTAAAATAAAGATACTGTGACATCTATGGTCCTCCTAGGAGGGGGAATCAGCCACAGAAGTGATATCAACGGCTTTCAATGAACTGATTCCAACTGGCAGGGGAGGAGAGGTGCCCCCTTGGGAGCAGGAGCCCGGCGGCAGATAACTCCATTGCCTCCCAGAGTTACGCCTCTGGCGCCAGGGAAGACAGACAGATGTGCACACTAAACACCACAAGTTGATATTGAGCGCTGATTGTATATTCTGTACTGCTGCTGAACCTATAGGGGGATTACCAAACCCCTAAAGGAGTATGAACAAGAAAAAAGAGAGTAGGAGCAGCGCTGTACTGAATATAAAAATGTAATTATAGAATTTAATTAAACATGTTATCACAGTCAAAATTAGACAAACAAGACGCACACACACATAACAAAAGAACTCCCCCCTATAACTGGTACTGGTTACTTTTGTTAGTTCAGTATGCAATTGCAGATTTTTTGCTCATATACAGAGCCAGTTAGTAGGTTAATAACTGAGTTCAGGTCCCCACAGAAATGTGCACATTTATCGTGGTATACTTATTTGTAATCCAGGGGTCATGCAGATGGCTTGTTAGCAGCGGTGAATTTCTCCGACCGTTAGCACTCGGTCATATCAGAGAACAATATCTCAGCCAGATGTTATTGGCAGCCTCAGTGTCCCCTCTCAACGCGTTTCTCCACCTTGGTATCCTCTCAGCGGCTTCCTCAGGATGAATATACGTCCTTATATACATATAGTGACTTTGTCCGGATCTCGCGAGATCCGACAGTGGGATCTCGCGGGCGCCGGAAAGGCACGCTCTGAGTCTGGGCAGGAAAACCTGAACAGGCTCGTGAACCGGATGCGTTCATCTCTAGTTAAAATACAAAACAGCCCATGATCGCAGATTGAATCGTATGTATGTCATATCGAAGACAATTAGCATCCGATTTGCATACGATTCGATCTGCGATGCGATTTAGCAGACCACCATTATCCACGTCAGCCCGAAGCTTGGCGCGCGGAGACGCGGTATGCGTCCTCCCGACCTGTTCATACCCCCACTATCCACGTCGGCGTGGAGTTGTTTTAATAAAGTGTGGCGAGCGGATGCGTACAAAGCTTGGCGAGCACAGTGAGCCCCGCGAGGGGACGCGGAATACACTTCAAGTAATCCGCTGCGCTCGCCATGCTTCGGGCTCATTTTACGCGTCCCCTTACGGGGCTTGCTGCGCTCGCCACGCTTCGGGCTTCGTGGCTCACTGTGCTCGCCACACTTTATAAAATCAACTCCATGCCGATGTGGATAGTGGGGGTATGAACAGGTCAGGAGGACGCGTAACGCGTCCCCTCGCGGGCGTTGCTGCGCTCGCCACGCTTCTGGTTGATGTGGTTAGTGGTGGTGTGCTAAATCGCATCGCAGATTGAATCGTATGCAATTCGTGTGTAAATCGCATGCAAATTGTATGCAAATCACATACGATTTGCATAGGTTTGGTATATGATATGGCATGTGATCCGCGGGTATGGGCGCCGTGATAATACACAAGTACCCAAAACAGTCAAGTTGTTGTTCTGGTAATAATAATTTAAAAGAAATTGTATAATTCCTGTATTCAAATGTGGATACAGAGCTTTTTTTAAATTAATTGTTCCTTTATGGATTTGAGCATAGGCAAATCTGGAATTATGGTAATGGGTGGCCCAAGATTAAAATATATAAGCAGAGCGGACCTTTGTGCGGTAAAATGGGGTTTGGCCTGATGGAAAGGAGGCGTGGCATCCCAAAAAGGGGCATGGTATTACACTTTAGACCACACACTGTAATGCCCATTACACATAAAGCCACACCCCGTAATACCAATTACACATAAGGCCACACACCATAATGCCCATTACACATTGTGCCACACATCATGATGCCCATTACATACATATTTGACACATAAGTGCCGCTTACCTAAGTGCTCATTGCTTAGGGGTTCTTGCTTGATGCCTGGGGCTTCATGCTCAATGCCAAGGGGGCTTCATGCCCGTTTCCAAGGAGGAATACATGCTTGTTGCCAAGAGGGAGTTAAATGCTCATTGCAAAGGGGGAGTGAAATTCCTTGTTTCCAAGTTGGGAGGGAATCACTCATTGCCAAGGGGGGGAGGGAATTGCTTGTAACTCTGCATAGATTATTCTGGTTTTTCAACTGGGACAATAGAAAATCAATAGTCAATGCAATTTGTTTATACATTTTTTCCTGGCTATACTGCTGTCCAGGGATACTGGGAAGTGTGGTATGGCTTACATTTTCTGGGCCCATCTTTTGGCATATGGGTATGCATGACCAAGCCAGATCATTTTCACAAGCACAGTATAATTGAAAATCAAGACTTTGATTCTAAATTCCAAACATAAAAAATGGTAAAATAAATAGTGTAATCAATTTATAAAAACATGAAAATAATACATTTGTCATTACTTTTTAACCGGATGTGTTCAGGCTCCTGGCGTTTGGAATAGCAGTGGTCTAAATACAGACAGCGGCATCCCAACAGTCAGAATTTCTATTGATCCTGATGGTAAGTTCTGGGGTTAGGCACTAGGGGGAGGGTTTGCATTATGCTGCATACTGAGGTTTAGTTAGAGTTACTGTAGGTTGCAATAATGGATGATTACAGTTAGGCTGTAGAAGGGGTGGGTTAGGGTAAGGATTAGGGCCAGAGTAAGGAATCCCTTTGGAAAGGTGTTTCTATTATGGGTGCAATCATATGTGATGCCCATGAGGGGGCACAAACCTCACACACCACACCCGTATTTTGTTACTCACCTTTCCAGAGCCCTGTGCTGAAGTGGCAAAAAAAATGCTGGAAAATGACCGCTGCTCATGGGCAGTAGGTACACTACCGTTCAAAAGTTTATTTTTGAAAGAAAAAGCACTTTTTTTTAAAGATAACATTAAATTAATTAACATTGTTAATGTGGTAAATGACTATACTTGGTGCAAACGTCTAGTCTTTAAAGGACTATCTACTTAGGTGTATAGAGGCCTATTTCCAGCAACCATCAGTCCAGTGTTCTAATGGTACACTGTATTTTCTAATCATGCTAGAAGACTAATGGATGATTAGAAAACCCTTGAAAACCCTTGTGTAATTATGTAAGCAAAGCTGAAAATGGGTTTGCTCATTAGTTAAGCTATAAAACTGGCCTTCCTTTGAGCTACTTGAGTATCTGGAGCATCACATTTGGGGCCAACAACTCTGTGAGAAATGTGTAAAATATCCACTAAAAATGCTACATCACTCACATTTGTTATATCAATTCAAATAAAAAATGTTGTGTAAAAAAAGATAATATTTCCTATATAAGGTTAACATTAAAGGTCATTATGATGAATAAAATAGTTTGCTTGGCAATTTTCACACTTTTTTTTTATATATTCACTTGGCACTCAATGGGTTAATATGTCAAAATACAGAATTATAGTACCATTGTATTTTTAGATTAATAATAATAATAATAATAATAATAATAATAATAATAATGCATTTTGTGCCTGTATTGTTTTTGGCATATAACTGTTACCATCACTATTGACATCCCCCATCCATTGCACACATACACACTATGGGCCCAATTGCACATGCTTTTGCCAATTTTTAGAACAAATTTGCCCTGTGATCAAGTCTGAATTAGACCCTCTGTTTTATCAACTTTTCCATATACTTATTGGCTTGATGACAGTTTCATCTACTACCACCTGCTCTTTTCTCCTCCTCCTGGGATTTTTTTACCTCTGTCCTCACCCCTTCCACTTTCCCATTTCAGTCAGTTCTCTCCCCTTGTGGTCCTAACCCTGCTTTCCCTCCAATAAGCCCTGCTTCCTCCATTCTCTCAGTAACCTTTCCCCTCCTCCATTCTCATGATACAGTACTAAGCTCCCTCCTTGTCACATTGGTAGTTCACCCTTCAGGTTACTTCCAATCTCAACACTCTCCATTTCTCCCCTCTTTAAATCATTAATGCCGGGCCTAGCTGTAAGGAAGATGGGATGCATCTGTGCAGTCCTCATGCCTTCCTATCTATAAACCTGTGTTTCCCACCCATCTCCAGACCTCTGTTGTCCTGAGCCTCCCTTGTCTGCATTGAGGGGACTCTCCGGACTGAGCTTGGTAGGACTGCGGAGCCGGGGGTGGGAGAAATCACTCCTTATGGGTTGCCATCTATGCCTCATGTGAAGCCATGGCTTCAATTATTATAGTCATCCGGCTACTGAGGTCCGATAGTGGCAAGAAATTAGACCCCAGTGGATGTAATCCGACACTGGGAGGTAAGAGGGGACCTCCCTTACCCCCTCCAGCGGACCTCTTCCTGTTATGGTTGCCTTGGCAACTCCTGGGGAGCATGGAGCTCCGGGCTCCTCTACTGCAGTGGAAGCCATCTTGGAAATGGCCTGCGGCACACAGTCACTCTTGTGTAGTGGGCTACTATGGGGCAGGTAGAACTGTGTGCTGGACACCCCAGGCCTCAATGTGAGACCCCAAAGATACCCTACCATCTGCCTGCTGGTGATACACAGGGGAGCCCAGAGGGATACAGCAGTCGTACCACTGTCTATTTTGTGACACAGTATCTGATCCATCTCCACAGCAGAGGAGCTCTCCCATTGAGCAATGGGTTAGACCTTTTCATTTTACTCCCTGGTAGCCCTACTGTTTAATTGTCTTCTTGGGCCCCCTATAACTCTGTTCCCTGCATTGCTGTAGCCTGTGAGACTTCTGACATGGGCAGCATCTGCGGGTCACTGCTGGTTAGTGTATCCATGCAATCATAACTGGATCTATAGACCTCCTCCCATCCAACAACTCCTTGTGATCCTATAGTATTTCTGACATAATTGGAGCCGTCCTCTTTATATCCTATCCTGTTCTACTGTGTTTTTCCACAGTCAACCAATGGCACCTAAGAAACCTAGGGCAGGCAAATCTGCTTCCCAAATAACTTCTTTCAAGCCCTCGCCTCACTCTTCTAAGCCTAAACTGATGGCATGTAAGCACTTGGCACAGCCGCAACAACCCATTTGACTACACCTGGCTCTAAACCTGCAGTTCTGGGTGCTCCTAACATAGATCCACTGGGCGACTCTAACGCACGCACTGTTGCATCGATGAAACTTCTGTTACAGCAATTTAAATCAGAAGTAGCTGTGCAATTTCCAACCCTGTCAACATGATATGTCAACACATATGGATCTTCTGGAGAGTAAAATAGGCAAAGTAGTGGGCTCCCACGACTCCCTTCGGACTGAGATGGAGACTCTTAGAGACAAAGTGGATGATTTGGAAGACAGATTGATACTATAAAATATTAAATTACATGGTGTCCCTGAAAATATTTCGAATAACAGCCTTAACAACTTGCAGTTGACCTATTTAAAAACTCCTTCCCTCAGTGTGGACTACAGATTTCCTGATAGACCAGATATATAGACTGCTCATGTCTCGTAATGCTTCTGAAGGGATGTGTTGATGTGCATGCACTATAACCTGTTAAAGAAGCAATCTTTAAAACTGCCAGATCCTCGGAAGAAGCTTCTTCGGTCCTGGGTTCTCTGCAAATATTTGGGGACTTTTCACAGGCTACCCTGCCAAAGAGATGCTCCTTTTTCCCAGTTACATCAGTCTTGAATAAGGAAAACATGCCATATAGATGGACCTTTCCCACTAAGTTGCTGATTTTACGTGATGGCTGCACTATAGCTGTTGCCACCTCGGAAGACACAACTGTACCAACAGATAGTTTCAACATTTCAATCTTATTGCGATTTTCGTCAGGATACAACAAGTCATACAAAGTTCAGCTTACCTTATACCCCCACAACCACCCACCTGCAACCAGTCTGGCAGTGCCGGCCGGTAACCGACGCGGCACTGAAACATGACGTCGTTGTGGAGCCCCACGATGCACGTCAACAAAGTGAATTAAAAACATGTAGTAACATTGCATCAACAAAAACATGATATGCATATATAGTATGCAGAGTTGTATAAATACAAAGGCAGAGACACAATGTGTTAGAGCAATAAATATACTGATAACAAAGTAACTTGTTGATTAAATTGGGTAAATTGCCTCGATTAATTGATACATACTTAAGTATAAATGTTAAAGTACATTTATCTATGGTGAGGCTAATAGAACCCCAATCAATATTATAAGGTGTAATAAATGAGTTAAAACATTGCGAGGGACAGGGCCTCACTCAATCCCTCTGGTGCTAACACTTGTAAGCGGAAAATCCATTCGGCTTCTCTTTTAAGTAACAATAACCCCAATCACCACCACGACTAAGTGGTGGGATGTGGTTGATCATTCTTTATTTTAAGTTAGCCATAGAATGTTTTGCCTCTGCAAAATGCTGGGCTACTGGTTGGTCACTTTTACCACTAGTAAGGGCTGCTCGTATTGACGAGTGGTGAGCGGCCATACGCTCTTTGAATTTTCTCTGTGTTTTACCGATATAACTAAGCCAACATGGCCATATGATCTGGTAAATGGTGTAAGTGCTTTCACAAGTAAGGTGATGTGTATATATATATATATATATATATATATATATATATATATATATATATATATATATATATGGACAAAAAAGGGGGTTGTTTAGAGTGCGCTCAAGTAGTACCACCTAGCATGTGCATACAATCACAATGATATCACAATTTCTCTGGAGTATAATTCAAGTGTTTTCATCAATAAAACAAAGACGTCGTTCAAATGGTTTTTCTTGATTAAAAAGAGTCCAACGCATTTCGTCAACACGACTTCATCAGGGGCAATGCAATTCATAAAATAAATGATACAAAGGATAATCCTTACATCGAGCAACAAATATAAAATCATTACACAGTAGTAGGAACAATTGTCCCAAGGAAAATCATTCAATAGCCCACAAGCAATGAATAATAATGATACCACCGGGATAAGATGAACCCACTACAGGTTAAATACTTATAAGCAGGAATTTTCCAGCAATAAGAAGGTAGTCCACACTCAGGACAAACAGTCAGCTCCACTGCAGGTAGAAAGTGTATATATACAGATGGCGCCGGGCTTGTCTTTGCTGGGGATGGCGGAGGACTCGCCACCCGCCATCCCCCGCCCCGCGCCATCTGTATGTCGGAAGGGGACGCGCGTGCACGAGGTGCACGCGCGTCCCGTTCCGACGGTGCTTTTCCCCGGGTCCCCGCCGGCTTCCCCGGGTCCCCGCCGGTCCACACCGCCCCCCCGCAGCCCCCCGCAGCCCTGCCGGTCTCACTGAAGCTGGGGACGGGCAGGACTGCACCCGCCGCGCCGCCTCGCCGCCCGGCTATTGAGACGCTCGTGCGTGGGAAACGCACGAGCGTCTCATTCAGCCAGAGCGCCAGATTGCTGGCGGATCGCCAGGGACACGGTCCTGGCGCTCCGCCAGCAATAATAAGGCCGGCGCCATCTGTATATATATATATATACATATATATGTTAGCTACCTGTGTTTCGGGGTCTATGGGAGGTGAGTGAGTTTATATTTCTCGTACATGTTTGGATGTGGGGTAGGGATGCTACACCCATCCACACCAACTTTAGGTTTGCCATGCTATGGCACATAGATGTGCCCCCAGGAGGGGGCATTTCAGTTTTCATAAGAGGAGGGTAGCTTTGAACTATTCTTCCAAGCTTAAGGTGCAAAAAGTTACCATTCAAGAGACCCACTTTAAGAAGTAAGCTACTTAGCAATGTAAAATTTCCACACTGCTACATGGTGAATGGTCCTGTTAAAAAGGCCAGGTTGGCCATCCACATGTCACAACATTGTACATTTTCTTTTATTGAAAAAGTGGTTGATCCGGAGGCCATTTTTTATTTTGTTGGGTTTGTTGGAGAATGTGGAGGTCACTTTGGTTTCCTGCTATGCACCAAATTCCAAAAAGCTTGCTTTCTGTAGAAAACTGTGTGCATTGACACAGAAACATATCAGGGAGCTCTGTTGTTGGGAAATTTTAATTTGTTTCTAGACTCAGCAGTAGATAAACCCAGAAATGAGTCATATCACATAGGCCACCCCAGGAGCCCAATAAACACTTTAGACAATTACTGGGGGAATACAATCTCTTTGATGTTTGGCGTACTAAACACCTTTCAGTAAGAGACAGTGGGTGAGATGTAATCGGATGAGAGATTCAGAAAGTGAGAGATTTGGGAAGAAATCTCCAGTTTTTTTTAAAGCGGCAATCATTTACACTGAAACAAAAAACTGTTTGATTTTGCAGTGTAAATGATTGCCGCTTTAAAAAAAAACCCTGAAGATTTCTTACCAAATCTCACTTTCTGAATCTCTCATCCTATTAAATGCCACCCACTACTTTCTACTCTCATATGCATAGTATGTACTCTCGTATATATTTGGCCATTTCAGATAGATGGTCCCTCCCATCATTTAATAAGGTAAAAAATACTACCTTTAAGGGGGCGTGGCCACGGTGGTGCGGGAGTGAGAGAGCTGGAGGAATGAGCTCCCTGGCTTATGTATATCCGTGACTCCAAGCCCCTGTCTGGTGAGCCCTAGCCCGGCAAATTACTGAGATACAGCGGCGCAATACATCTCAAGTTAGTACCTGCAGGACCTGCTGCCACGACATCGCCGCCTGAGGGAGCCGCTGCTGGGACTGCGCTGTGTGGGTAACAACGGGAGGTGTGAGCGCTTCCGCCTTTCCCCTTCCTCCTGGTTGCGGCGCACGTGATCGTACACCCGCCCGTCTCCTGCTCACCATCGGGCGTGTGTTGCAGGCGCCAGCGACGAGAGCAGAGTAGTGTGTGGCCGGCGACTCTGGAGGCAAGCACAGACCCCACAAACAAGGGTGTGCGAGAGGGAGAGACAGTGAGAGCGTCTCCCCTCTCTGAACATTCGGTAACCATCCGGAGCCGTCAGCAGCCAGTGGTCTCCTAACCACAGTAAAGCCTGGGGTCCAGCAAGCTTCTGCCCTATGGTTGCTAAAAGGGGCTGTGAGAGAGTCCATCTCCTTTTCTTTTGGGACAAAAATATTGCAGCCTGAATATACACCAGCCAGTGCGTGGACTAGCAAGCTTCCATACGGAAGCAGAGGGACAGAGAAAAAAAAAAGGGCTGTGAGAGGACCCCCATTACCCTTCCGCACTGTAGCCCACTGTACCTCCGGCACTTAGCTGGACTCACTACTGCACACCTCAGACGGGCCGGCCCTAAAGAATTTTAGGACCTCCAAGTCACCAGGTTCACCACATCTCCGACCTCCAGGATCAGCTCCCTAAGGGGACTCTGCTCAGAAGATCTTTTTTCTGCCCAAAAGCAGACCCTGAACTGTCCGAACAACCTACAAGCGAAGAGTCCGCGAGGGAATCCTGTAACAGCCCGGTGCAGTATAATTTATTATTTATTATCTGCTGATATATAAGGGTGTCTGCCTGTAATTGCATATAAACCGCAGCTGGGTATCCGTGCTCGGCTGTGCCGGAAATCCCTGTCTCTCAGGCTTGAGACTTAATAAAGAACGGGATTAAGTGCAGGAAAACCAGGCACTGTGTACCTCAGCTTTGCTTTACGTCTACAGAATCCCCGTGCATTTGAAGTTTATGAACCGTCAGGTACTGAAGCCCCATAAGATTGCTTTGTGATAAAACCCGGTGGGACATAGCTAAAGTTGGACGGGGGGCATCTGATCCTGAGATCAATAAATAAGAATTAAAAAGATAAAGGAAATAAATAAGATAAAAGCCGACAGATAAGACAGCTTAAGAACCATCAACTGTAACACTGTGGAAATGCCGGGCTGGGAGAAAATAGACTGTTGACTGTATCATTGTGTGTGGCCCTTACTGTGTACAACCCTTCCTAGAGCAAGAATTCCTGGCAATCGTCGACTTTGTCCTTTTGATAACTTTTTCAAAGCTGTTTTTTTTCACGGTTTTTATTTTTTCTCTTTTTGTGGTTGTTTTTGGGTGCTCTCAATAGACTTGCTTTGCGACTTAACATTTGAGCCATTTTTTTGAGGACACTGCAACTCGCACATAATTCCCGATCGTAACCACCACTGCCCTAGCAGGACGGGTCTATCTCGGAGGAGTGGTAATTAAAGAATTACTGTATACGCTGCTATCCATTGTTAATATGCCAAAAACAGGCAATACGGCTGCGGCAGCTCGACTAGAGAGGTATGCCCGGGCACAAGGGGGAAATACATCACAGACCCCCACGACGACCCCACAGTCCACACCCTCTAAAAGCAAAAGCCCGCCACCGGCCCCAGAAATCACACTCCAACAAGTGTTAGAGGCTATAAACACCTCCGAGCACCGACTGTCCGAGCAAATAAAGGGGGTACAATCAGAAATCTCCTCAATAAAAGCTGACCTTAAAGTAACAACAGAAAGAATCACTGAAGTCGAGACGCGAATCTCGGCACTAGAGGACATAAACAATCAGTGGTTCAGTAAAGTAAACAAGATGACTTTGCAAGTGTCTGAAATGAAGTCTAAAATGCTAGATACAGAGGGCAGGTTGAGAAGAAATAATTTACGATTCGTGGGTATACCTGAAAAAGAAGAAGGAAGCGATGCGGCTAAATTTATCCTGGAATGGATGACTACAAAGTTTGGAGGGGAAGCGTTTTCTAAACAGTTTGCAGTAGAAAGGGCCCACAGAGTACCCTCCCGACCATCTCCACCTGGGTCCCCCCCACGGACACTCATTGCAAAAATTCTGAATTATCAGGACCGGGACGCTATTCTGCGCTTAATACGAGCTAAGGGGCCGCTGGAATATAAGGGTGTTAGAGTCTCTGTGTTTCCAGATTTTGCCCTTGAAGTCCAAAAGGACAGAGCAAAGTATACTGAAGTAAAAAAACGACTTCAGGAAAAAAATCTTAAATATTCAATGATATTCCCCTCCAAACTTAGGGTGATCTATAATAATGAGACTGTTTTCTTCCAAACACCGCAGGAAGCCGCTAAGTGGCTGGATAACCATGTCCCAGGGCTACGGCAACTGGCAGAGGGCTAGGTCTATCGAGAAAGCCTAATCATTTCACCAGGGAGCTCACCCGCAAACTTGGTGGCCTATATATTTTTTGTAGCCCCCAGGCTACTGGGTCTTAGTTTTTTTGGATTTTCCTCTTTTTTTTTCTCTCTCTTATTTTTTGGTTTAAAATTTTTTTTTTATTTTTTTTTCTTCTTCTGGGAGAGCTGGGGGAATAGGTATGCCAAGGAATGTGAGGTATACAGGGTGGGGGGAGGGAAGGTATGTTGTTTGTGATGTAATGTATTATATGGTACAGAAAACAATAGGAACATGGGTATATGGTTATGTATGGAGCATACTCAACTGGCAACAGAGCTTAAATCAGGGTTGGAGAAGTAGGGACAGGAGAAAGGCACGATTGGCATTATTGGACAAGGAGGGATGATTAAAATACTTACTTGGAATGTCCGGGGCTTAAATAACAAAATAAAACGCTCGCTGGTTATGAACCAGCTGAGAAAGTATGGCGCAGATGTTATTTCATTGACAGAAACCCACCTGACCGGAGGGAAACAAATGGCACTTAAGAAACCGTGGATTGGCCATGCCTTTCATGCCCCGTTTACGTCTTCCTCCCGGGGGGTTTCAGTATTAATCAAAAACACACTGTCATTTATCTGTAATAGGGTTAGTATTGACTCGGGGGGGCGTTATGTATTCTTAGATTGCACCATTGAAGCCCGACATTTCATAGTGTTGTCAGTCTATATCCCGCCCCCTTTCTCCTATAAGGTTTTGATAAAAGCTACAGAATTTGCAGCCCTATCTCCAGATACCCCGATCATATGCATGGGAGACTTTAATAACATCTTAGATCCCCAGATAGATCGGTGGAAGAGCAACTTGTCAGCTACGACAGGTAACAATATGAGCTTTGCTAACTTTATACAGGCTATCGGATGGGTAGATCCTTGGAGGGAGCGCAATCCAACAACCCTACAGTACACGTGTTTTTCCACTTCTTACCATACATTTTCTAGGCTGGACCTTATGTTGGTCTCCAGGAACATCAGCCCCTTAGTTCAGAAGATTGAACACAAACCGAGAGGCATATCTGACCACTCGCCTGTGTATCTGGAAATATTGGTAGAGAACGACCGGGGCTGCAGCTTCTGGAGACTCAATACAAACTGGCTGGGCAGCCTAGAAAGGAAAAACGACCTAGCAACCCAATGGCAAGAGTTTTGGGCGCTGAATCAGGGCTCAACTAGCGCTCCCATACTATGGGATGCCTTCAAGGCATATATGCGCGGCACATTTAGAAAAGGGTTTGCTGAATTAAAAAGAGAAAATAGAGCAGAAATCCAGGAGAAGGAGACTATGGCCCTATCTAGGGAAGCGGAATACATCACTAATAAAACTGACTCCTCCTACTTAGCCTGGCAGCAGGCGCAGAATAGTTGGTTAGATGCAGTTAAAAAAGAGAACGATAAGATCATGCTCCATAGGTCGCAAGTAAACTATAGCAACTCGGATAAATCAGGGAAATATTTAGCGTTCTTGGCTCGAGCCGAACAGCCCCATAATACCATCAGCATAATCAATGATGAGACTGGACACCCAGTAAATACCACCCCATTAATTGGGGAGGCTTTCAAAAACTATTTTGCCCAGCTCTACGCTACACGGTCAGAATATAACTCCTGGGAAATAGAGGAGTATATTAATAAGATCAACCTCCCAACATTAAATCAAGAGGATAGCATAGAATTAGAAGCCCCTATAAGCATCGAGGAGGTAAAAAAAGCTATTTATGAGCTACCGAGCGGGAAAGCTCCCGGATTAGATGGGATCCCGGCAGAAGTCTATAAAAACTATATAGAAACTTTAGCCCCCCTCCTACACAAAACCCTGGGTAGCTCGTTCGAGGAGGGTAAGGTCCCTGAGGTTATGACAGAGGCAAAAATTGTAGTGATTTTAAAACCAGATAAAAATCCAAAAGCGATGGATTCATATAGACCCATTTCGCTGATATCTTCAGAGGCCAAGATATTAGCTAAAATTTTGGTCAAGAGATTGAATCGGCATATAGCGAAATTAGTCCACCCTGACCAGACGGGCTTTATGCCCGGGAAGTCCACTTCTATAAACCTGCGTAAGCTCTATAGCCATCTTCAGCTTTTAAAAAACGGGGAGAAAGAGCCAGCGATCGCCTCACTAGATGCCATTAAAGCATTTGACGCGGTCGAATGGCCTTATCTATGGGCTGTACTCCAGGCCTTTGGGCTGGGTCCCAATTTTATAAAATGGATCAAAATGTTGTATTTTAATCCAACTGCCCGAATCGCAGTTAATGGATGGACATCCCCCGCATTTAGACTCGCAAGAGGGACAAGGCAGGGGTGCCCCCTATCGCCGGCCCTATTTGCCTTGGCAATAGAGCCACTTGCCTGCCTGTTACGGCTACAGCCAGAGCCTATGGGATTTGCATATGGCGAGCGGAGAGACACTGTTTCGCTATATGCTGACGATCTCTTAATATATCTGTCGGACCATAATAAGTTCTTGCCGATGATCCTGAATACGATCAAGGAATTTGGAGATTTCTCCGGATTTAGGATCAATTGGGCAAAATCTATTGTATTTCCGGCAGGCCCCCCAGGGAGTCAGCCAATAAGTCCCTCATATCCACTACAATGGGCAACATCTTTTAAATATCTAGGAGCTACAGTGTCCTGGGACCCAAAAGACTATATACGCCTGAATATCCACCCCCTGTTCGATTGGTTAGGGAAAAAAATAAAATCATGGAAGAAACTGCCATTGATAGTATCTGGCAGGATAAACCTGGTTAAAATGGTTGTTCTTCCCAAATTTTTATATATCATTCAAAATTCACCAATTTATCTCCCTAAACCAATATTTCGAAAACTAAACAGCATAATCTCCTCATTCGTCTGGAATGGAGCGCGCCCTAAAATCCAGTTGTATAATCTAATGAGACCAAGAGGGGAGGGCGGAATGGGGCTACCGGACATAAGGAGGTATTACATAGCAGCCCAGCTAACACAGTTAAGCGCATGGCTTCACCAGGAGGAAGATGGAAGCGATATGGCCAGGGCTCTGGTGGCGTCTTCCTCCCCGGCCAAAACTCCGCTCCATAGAATCCTACAGGGTAATATACTGGCTGCTGACCCTCCACTTGTGGTTCAGGCAATTAGAATATGGCGAGAAGCCAATAAAACGATGGAGATAGATTTTATAGATCAGGATTGTCCATTAGATGCCTTCTTATCAGACAGGGAATATAAAGACCTTCAGATCAAAGAAGCATGGTATCCCTATACTGTGACTATCCTTTCCCAGATGTATAATACAATGGGTTTCAAATCCTTTCAACAGCTGAGGGAGGAATTTGCAATACCGTGCACGCATTTTTTTCGCTTCCTACAGTTGAGGAGCGCTTTGGATGTGCACTTTCGGGGACACTCCCCCACATTTGGCGAATCCCCGATTAAATTGCTATTGAGACCCAACAATAGGAAAAAAACAGTCTCCAGACTGTACCGCACCCTGGGTAAGAAGCAATATGAGGATGGGCTAGATAAGTTGAGGGAGAAATGGGAGGTAGACGTAGGGACACTGGGGGAAGATGAATGGTCAGTGGCAAAGTCCTCTGGGGCAAAAGCCACAAATGCTCTTCGCACGCAACAGATACAATTTTACATCCTCCATAGAGCATATATATCTGCCACCACACTATCTAAGTTCGCGGGCAGAGCATCTCCAACTTGCCCGAAGTGTGGATTACTCCCGGGTACTTTTATACATCTTCTTTGGGAATGTCGGGTTGTAGCAGAATTTTGGTCTAGAGTTACTCAAACTATCGCGGATACTGGCTGTGCGAAGGAAGCCCTTACAGACAAGTGCTGTATACTAGGGATTGTTGGAGATAGAAGTCCGGGATATGAAAGATCATATATAACTAATCTTTGCTCATTGGCAAAAGTAATAATAGCTAGAACATGGATGTCCAACAAAGGACCCGATTACAATAAATGGATGGCACTTGTCAATTACACCTACAGACAAGAAAAATGTATATATATTAAACGGAATACCTTGCCCAAATTTGATAAGATTTGGCAATATTGGGTAAACTCCCCCTTTTTCCAGCACACAAATCACGATAAATAGGAATAAAATTCACATTATACTTTTTTGTAGTAAAACTAGAGATAATTTAGCAATCGGAATGGATGTGCTATGCAGCTGAATAACTTAGGATAGATTTATAAATGGTACACTTCACGGTGAATTAATAAGCCGATACAACGTTATACACATGTAAGGATGGTTAAGTAATCGTAACCACTTTTGCTCTTTATAAGTTATATAAATCTTTTTTTTTTTCTCTATTTTTTCTTTCTATATAATCATGGACACTTTATCAACTTTATAAGTCGCCTGTGCGAGTACGCGACGCACAAATACACACCTGTATGATAAAATGATCGACACTAGTGCACTTTATTATAAATATATATCACACAGGGAGAACTGAGGAGCAAAGGTCTTCCGCAAAGACAGGAGCTTAATAAGAGTCGGGGACAGCCTAAAGCCAATTAAATACTATAGAACCGGACATACTAATTACGCAGATAAATAGGTCCGTATAACAGCACAGGGCCGCAGCCTGACCAATAGAACCCATAGAAAAGCTAAGGAATAGCCCCTCCTATAACAAGCCCAACCAATGTTCTTCATCATACAGTGCAGCATCAGTCTGTAGCAAACGATTTAACAATAGAAGCTCCCTCAACGGCTCTGATTATGCCGAAACAATGTTAGCATCTATGTGCCAGTTGAATAGCGCAGGTTGTAAATAGAATTCCGCTACTCTGTTCCCTATATTGAACAATCTGAGATAATTATGTCATAAGAAGATCTGCACCAGTATATGTATGTATGTCCGAATGTCTATTTTTATTGTATTTGTATGAAATATTGAAATAAAGACTTGAAGTAAAAAAAAAAAAAAAAGAAATACTACCTTTAACTTGGTCTGATCATTCACCCCCTCTTTTTGTCATGGGAAATCACTGCTAGGAGGGTTCAGCCTGGGCCTTGGCAATCAGGTAGACAAATACTTTCTCAGCCATGGGCCTTCCAATCTATTTTATAGTTTGGTACAGAACTATTTGAATGAAAAATCTCAAGCAGACACCTCCATATTTAACCATTGGTATGCACTTAAATCGGTAGTCAGGGGTTCCGCCCTACAGATGTCTGCAAAGATTAAAAGGGATTATAAAACACAGTTTGTGAAAGCTGAGGCAGAGGTAGTTAAACTTGAATCAATACACAAAGACAGTATTTAAGTTACTGCAAAGCGCACGTGATGAGCTAAATAAGTTTTCTCTAGCTGAGGTCCAGCAGAATATTAAAAGACAACCAAAAGTTCTATGTCTTTGGAAACAGAGCAAGCTGAGAAGTAGAAGAGCCAAGTAAAAGATCCATATTATAGTTTCAGATAAGGGAAGGAAGGTTTTGGACCCAGCTGAGATAGCTAATGTGTTAGCAGCATCTTATGCCAATCTATATCCCCTTAATATAGACCCTTCTACAGACGCACCTTGGATGGAAGCAAATGAGGAATTTCTCTGTGATCTGCAGCTGCCCAGTATGTCCGCCAAGGTCTGTCTGTCACTCAACACGCCTTGACCTTAGATGAAGTTGTTTTAGAGATAGACTCCATGCCTCAGGATAAAGCTCCTGTCCCAGATGGATACCCCACCAACTTTTATAAAACATTTAAAGATGATATAGCACCAGTGCTTTTATCTGTATTTAATGAGGCATCTGGATTGCATTATTTCCCTAACAAAAATGCTTGAAGTGTAGATATCCTCAAGCCAAAATCCCCTTCCGTGGTGCAGAACTATAGGCCTATTGCCTTGCTTAATACTGATATTAAGCTATATGCTAAGATTGTTGCAAATAGACTCTGCCCTTTATTTTTGGACCTCATTAACCCTGATCAGGTGGGTTTCGTGCTTGACAGATAGACCCTGGACAATACGCGTAGGATTTTCAATCTGATTGCGCATTGTTCCAAGATGAAGGCTCCGCTGCTTCTTATGTTCTTCGATGCAGAAAAAGCCTTTGATAGGTTGCACCGGGGGTACCTTTCTGTCTTGCTGTGATTTGGCTTTATGGGTAGAATGTTGAATTCCATACATGCCCTGCCTTGTATTCATTCAGAAAAGGTATATATAAATGGATGTCTCTCATCTAGCTTTGTCATATCTAACAGTACAATGCAGGGTTACCCTCATTCCCCTTTCATTTTTGCATTCGCTGTGGAACCCCTGGCTGAGAAACTTAGAAAGACACCCTTTTGTATATCATGAATCTGGTCTCTTCCCTCCAGGCCCTTCATAAAGTTCTGGCACTTTATTCTTCTATTTCATATTACAAATTAACAGTGTGTGTGTGACCCCCCTCCTTGACACCCAATCATCCCTTATGTATTACCTCCTGCACCCCCTATTCCCATGTGTGACACCTTTTCACCTCTTCCACCTTCATCCCTGGTTTGTGACCCTCCCTGTACCACACATCCCCTGTGCGTGACTTCTTCTCCGCCCTCTACAACCTTCCTCTGCGTGTGACCCCTCCCCCTCATCCCAGTGTACGACACCTTCTTGCCCCTATCCCCCTAATCTCCAGGGTGAACTCTTGTATCACTATACCTCTGTGTGTGCATTTTGACACCATGTACGTTCCAAACATCCCCCTCCCGTATATGACATTTTGTACCCTCCTACCCCTATGTAAATGTTTTTGTGACCCCTTTTATTCCCTACTACCCATGTGTGTGTCACCTTGTACAAAGGGGGGCCCCTTTTCAAATTTTGCTATGGGGCCCAGAGAGTTCTAGTTACACCCCTGCCTGATGGTCAGCAACATGAAGACGCTGCCCCATGCAGATGAGGTTGTGATTCACTTTGGGGTCAGACCCACAGTTTGAAAACTGCTGAATTAGTGCATAGGCCTTTTTCTGCATTAAATAATGTTTTACTTACTGTAAAACAGTGCCACATTGAACTCACCAGCCAGAAGCAGGTCTATTATTTGTGTTTTATTTAAAAGTAATTTAAACTAATTACAACTTAAACCCTATCACATTGTTTCTGTTGTATGTTTTTAATGTGAAAGCATCTGGAACCAGAAGTGAAAATATGAGTTTAAATATTAAATATTAAAGTTTGAAACACTATTTTTCTGCTATAACTTCACACTTTTATCAAACTTACAAAATATTTGTTTTTTGTCTCTCCTTTTAAAATACCATTTCCCCTTGAAGCCTCTCAATCTTTTACAACATAGGACCAATGGGTTCTGCAATGTGGCGATATGTAAGTTCTCCCCCTGCTGCTAATTCCATTTCATAACCTCAGAAAATTCCTGGGTCATTATCTTTTGTTGATGTTAATTCTACTTGCCTCTGTTCAGCTTTGTGTAACTGTCACCTATCAAACAGCTACCTCCAAAGTCCTTAACAACATTTCCTCCTGGCTCTCCCATATTCTCTCCTCCCTCATTCTGTGCGACTTTCATATCCATACTGAAGCCCCAAGTGATCCCACTGCCTCTAAATATTTTTCCCTAACATCATCTTTTGATCTCTCTCAATGGACCCCCACACTCTGCCACATTAGTAACAGAAGACACCATTTCATTTTAAGAATGATTCCCAAACAAATGGGTAAAGACAAATAGAGCAACTGGAAAAGCAGGTAATAAGCTACATATGAATACAGGATGAACTGGGAGGACCCACAGTAGTATAAACTATGAATGACTATTACCTCCATTTTAGACACTCAGGGTGACATTTAATTTGGGTGTGATTGTGTATATTGTGCGATTTTTTATTTTTTATTTTTTTTTTGGGAAACAAAATGGCGATTTTGCACGTTTTGGTGAAATCGCATACTTAATAGGGTGCGAAAAGCGATGTTTTTAACATTTTTCAGGACATAATTCGCATATGGTAACTTGGCGATTTTACCACATCCAGATGTTTTCCCATTCAAAAGTATACAAATCACTTATTTAATAGGATGCAAATTTGCAATTACCATCCTAAAAGTGTCTAAAAATCTCCACTGAAACAGACCAGGTTCTGAAGGGCGAATTTGCCCCAGAACAACCTTTTGAAAATGCAGTGGGCTCCCAGCTCCCGTTCCCCTGGAGGAAGAAGAAAGGAGCAGGTGAGCCCCCCCCCCGCCTGGCATTAGCATTCCATGCACTGCCACCGCCGCACAGCTCCCCCTGGCATTACGTCAGCCCCCCCCCTGGCTGCTAACATGCCGCCAGCACCCCTCCCCCCGCGGGCTGCCATTGCCGCCAGCAAAACACAGCCCCCCCAGGGGTGCCAATGCCGCCAGCACCCCCCCAGGCTGCCAAAGCCGCCAGCACCCCCCAGGCTGCCAACGCCGCCAGCATCCCCCAGGCTGCCAATGCTGCCAGCAGGGGGGGCCCTGGGCTGCTGCAAAAGTTTTCTTCCCGGGCCGAATTGCGGTCTCAATCAGCCCCTGGGTGCTGCCAACTATGCAGTGTCTGGGCTGCAAAAATGTATGTGTGCCATAGGCGCCACTTTCTCTAAACATTTAACTCAGGTGTTAATTGCTTTGAAGAAGTTGTGGCGCACATATATCAGAGTCACACGTTGTGAGTCAAAGTGTCAGGACCTAAAAGTGGCATTGTGTCGACTTGCAGCATTTCCTAATGTGCTGGAGCCATAGACTGCAAACACATTGGGAATCGGGCACATCTTTGTCAATCGGCGTGGCCAGCACTCTCTCAATGTGCAGGTGGTATGTGATGCCAACCTGAAAATTCTCAGTAGGGTTGCAAGCTACCCAGGGAAGTGCCATGATGCCTATATTCTGCGTCACTCACCCCTCTCGGACCGCTTTCGGGACCACAACATGCCAGAGGGCTGGCTACTTGGTAAGTACACTTTTTTGTATGTAATTGTTTAGCCTCTTTGTATAGTGTAATGTTTTCATATTTACAATATGAAATAATTATTCCACTCCTGTGTAGTGGTGTGCAACTATATTGAGTACTGCTATGAATTAACCTGAGGTAACTTTAATTACAAAGCTGATGTCACTAAGGGCAACTAATGTGAATGCATGATTTACTGACCAGTAATTAGCAGCTGTACTGTTGAGCCTGTACTATACTTCCAAATTAAAGTATTTTGAAATGACCCAGTTACTTGTTGCTACTATTGTGGTGTTAATGATATGTGACATGTTAAATATGTACTTTTAAACTATTACTGTCTTTTTCCATGCATATTTCTTTAAAAGAGCACTGTGTTGTATTGCCCTTAAAAAATATATATTACACATGTTATCTTACACTGTAAACTTTAAACACCTTGATTTTTTTTGTTTGAAGGTGACTCAGGATATGGGTGTCTGCCTTGGCTCATGGCACCTCTGCGTAACCCGCAAGGCCCAGCACAGACCGCTACATCGAAACACACATTGCCACCTGCAATGTTGTAGAATGCATCTTTGGGGTGCTGAAAAGTCGGTTCAGGTGTTTGGACCAATCATCAGGTACTGTATACTGCTTTACCAGCTATAAGTAAGAGAAAAAAGTCTGTTACTGCTTTACCACCCAGCAAAAGTAGTGATGATCATCCAGGCTTGCTGCATACTACATAACATTGCCTTTGCCCAACCAACCAAGTTAAGGATAGCATTGCAGCAGTCATGGCTCCTCTCACACTGCTGCCTGTGACTGGCCATCCTCACGCCTTACTTTCGAAGGTCAAAATGGCACCTGTGCCCTTTTATATAGGGTGTGTGATGCATATTGTAGGAGACTTAGGTGGGCAAATAGGTCTAAGGGTTGTATGGCATACGGAGGCAGTCTAGTAATTCTCATTCCGGTTGGTCAGAAAATCGCACATGACTAGCTCTGGAAATCACACATTACTGGGTCACAAAATGGCACCATTTCTGGGCCACTAACTCACATTCCATTAAATAATCGATTTCAGAAGAAAAATGTGAATTCAAAAAATGCGATAAGGTCCGATTTCGGAAAGTGCCTAAAAATCGCATCCTATTAAATGTCACCCTATGTCTCCAATGGATAGATACAGTACACACACACAAATTCTAAATTTAGCAATCAGTGATGTGATCATGTAAGCATTGTAGAATATGTACAGTAGAAATGAATACCCAGGTAGCTGAGTGACAAGTGTCTAGATGCAGAGGTGAATATTGTCAACTCTCATGAGCAGGGTCCTCTTCCCTAATGTGCCCTGCCCTTCATTCTATTACTTCAGGGCCGTCTTAACTCCTTTGATCTCCCGACCAGCCACAAGGAGCACAGCGGTAAAAGACAGTTCTCCAAATGCCCTGCAGGCAAGCCTCAAGCAGGGCAGAGGAGGTAAAACTAGGTGTGGGAAGCCTGGTGGGTGGGGAAGCATGCAGCGGAGGCTAGTTGCTGCTAAAGAGAGAAGGGGGTGACCTTACAGAATACCCTTTCTCTCTCCATTTCACCCACTAACTCCATGTCATCTTTTTCCTCTCTGTCTGTGACCCCTTTTCTCTGTGTCACCCCTGTCCTCTCTGTGTCACTCCTGACCTCTCTGTGTCACCCCTGTCCTCTTTGTGTCACTCCTGTCCTCTCTGTGTCACCTCTGTCCTCTCTGTGTCACCCTTGTCCTCTCTGTGTCACCCTGTCCTCTCTGTGTCACCCCTTTTGCCTGTGTCACCCTTGTCCTCTCTGTATCACCCCTGTCATCTCTTTGTTTCCTTTTCTCTCTCTAGGTTAGCCACTATCCCATGTCACCCTTGACAGTTCTCCAAATGCCCTGCAGGCAAGCCTAAAGCAGGGTGGAGAAGGTAAAACTCGGTGTGGGAAGCCTGGGGGGCGGGAAAGCATGCAATGGAGGCCAGTTGCTGCTGAAGAGAGAAGTGGGTGAACTTAGAGAATACCCTTTCTCTCTCCATGTCACCCACTAACTCCCTGTCACCTTTTTCCTCTCTATCTGTGACCCCTTTTCTCTGTGTCACCCCTGTCCTCTCTGGGTCACTCTGTGTCACCCTTGTCCTCTCTGTGTCACTCCTGTCATCTGTGTCCTCCTTTTCTCTCTCCTTGTCACTCATTATCTCCCTGTCACCCTTACCCTCTCCATGTAACCCTTGCCCTCTCCTTTTCTCCCTTGCCCTCTCCTTTTCACCCTTGCCCTCGCTGTGTCACCCACTATCTCCATGTCACCCTTACCATCTCCTTGTCACCCTTACTGTCTCTGTGTCACTTTTACCCTCTCTGTGTCACCCATTATCTCCATGCCACCCTTACCGTCTGTGTCACACTTACCCTCACTGTGTCACCCTCAACCTCTCCTTGTAACCCTTTCCCTCTCTCTGCCACCATCACCTGCTGCTTCACCGGTCACCTACAATCTAACTGTCATACTCTGTCACCCACCCACTGCTTCCTCAGTCATCCACTATCTCTCAGATGCCATCTTCCTTGGCCTCTCTCTACCAACCACATAACCCTCTGCTTCTCCCTGTTCCCCTCTATCCTCAGAGGGGTCAGTAATGTAGTGTAGGGTATAGATGGGACAGTAGTGTAGTGGCAGGCATAGCGGGACCAGTAGTATAGAGGTGCATAAGTGCCGATTTATGTTTTGGCTGGTGGGTGCCCATGAAGCCACTCCCCCAAAATATAGGGGAGTGGCTTCATGGGGAAGGGGCGTGGCCACAAAATAATACCTATTTATATTATCACAGGCCAACTCATGTGCTCCCTGAGGTAAATTACTGAGGTGCGTGGCTCCGGAAGTCATAGGGTCCCTCCCTCAGATCTGTGCTGCTGGGCGCCCTCTGTAGTCCACTCTCTGCCCCCTCAGTCACTGGGCGCTGGGGACTGTTGGCGCTGGGCCCCGCCAAGTGCTGCAGCAGGTTGTTGCCAGTTGTGGGTGCCACCATTCCGGTCGCCGGTCGCCTATAGCCACCGGGACTGGAGGCCTGGTGAAACCATGTGCTGTGGTCAGATGGTGCCGGAGGCTGACGCGGTGATGCGGCTGACAGATATTGTGCGCTGTTGTCGGGTGCCGCCGGGACTGGAGCTGCCAATCTCCGCTCCGTCCTTCCTTCTTCTCCGCCGTCTCATGACACGCTGCCTCCGCTTCCTTCTCTCCTGCGTCACTTCCCTCCTCTGGTGCCGGCTCCTTATTCCGCCACCTTTGAGGACCTGTCTATCAAAGGTCCACAAAGGTACATATATATACATACAGCAATACGGCCGCCCGTGGGTGCTCATGAATTTCCGTGGGTGCTCAAGCCCTTGAGCACCCACGGAATCGGCGCCTATGTAGTGGTGGGTAATTTTACATATATATTAGGCAGGGGCCCCACTGCACTGCGGTTAAGATGGCCCTGTATTACTTAAACCATCTCTTAATTCCATACTCCCTTCACTGTCACTAAATTCCTTGGTTTTCTGTCACCCTAAAACTTATGCCAGTATTGTCTGCTGATGCAGCTAAGATTTTATATGTTCTACTAGTCCTATAATGTCTTTAACTAAAAGTCACTGTTTTCTTGTCTTGCTTATTTCATTATGTACCCTATAATCGGGCTCTGTGGGTCCATATGTAAATTATATAAACAGCTTTAAAATGTATTAATATTGATTATTCCTTTATTATAATCAATAAATATTATTGCTCTCTGAATAAAATAAAACAATAATTGTTCTCCTAACTATGATAAGAATAGTATTTTTACATAAGAGATTTATCAATGTTTTCTGTTTCTGTATATGGCCTCATTATAAGTGCATTGTGATTCCTATCCTGATTGACCAGCTAGCTCAAACAGCATGCTGTTATTTGATTGTATTAATTCATTCACAATATTGTAGATATTGTGATTAATTTGTATATCAAGTTACACAAGTGACTCATACTTTTTTATTTTTAACATTAAATTAGATTGATTACACCTGCATGCTTTTTGCTTATTCTGCTCCATTTAATATTTTTTTTTGCTGCACACTGTAATGCTCTTAACACATTGCCGCACACTGTATTGCCTATTACACATTGTTGCACACCACAATGCCCATTGCACATTGCTGCACACTGTTTTGCCTATTAACATTATCACATACACCATACTGCCCATTACATTATGCCACACACCATAATGCCCATTACACATTATGCCACACACGTAATGCCTATTACATATTATGCCTCCAGCAATGTTTACACATAATTCTCACTGGTATTGACCCTTGAACACTGCTCACATTAGTACCCCTAACAGAATTCCCATATTAGTGTGTGTGTGTGTGTGTGTGGTGTGCGCTCAGCTCCAATGCTGCTGGGCGGCTCATACCATCGCTGATGGTCATTTGAAATATGGCACAGGGAGTCAATTGGAGCTGGCGGTCCGGCAGCGGTCGGCTAACTTTGGCTTCTGATCCATGAGCTCTGATAGGCTGGTGGGCAGGAGCCATATTTGAAATGTCCGTCTGCGCCAAGGAGCAGAGAGCAAACCACAGAGAGCTATGGTAATGCACTGCTCCCCCAGGACCCAGCATTTTAGGCTGCAGCCTGATAAAACTAATGGTTCATTAAGCCCTGTCCCCCCCTCGGTAGTATAATTATCATACTGTATATCAGCCCCCTCCCTGTAGTATAATCAACAGCCCTCTCCTTGTGGTTGTATTAATATTAACAGCCCCCTCCCCCAGCCCATAGTATTATTAATATTAACAGCCCCCTGTCCTCTAATTTAAATTTCTGCCCCCGTTCCCCTCCTTTATATACATACATACCTACTTATAGATGGCACCAGGCAGACGATGTCCAGGTGTTTTTATGGCCTATCTTTGGCTGGGCAGCATTGACAGTATACAGCAGCCCCTGAATGGGGCCAGCCACCATCAGAAGCAGCACCAGCACCCAAGGTGATTACCGGCAGCCAGGCAGGGCAAGTGAGAGAATACAGACCCTGAGCCTCTGCAGCTGTAGAAGCAGGAACAGGATGCAACCTGGGACCACAGAGCCATATGCCCGACCACCGGCTCCGACTCCTAGCATCAGCAGCCGCCAGCGGTGTGTGCAGGCACACAGGTCAGGGCTCCCTTCCTCTCACACTTTATAATGGGGATAGGACGTCTCTCAGCACATCAATCCGCGGCAGCAGCTCCAGATCCCCAGGCGCACCCATGACAGCATCTGCAGCAATCAGCAGCAGATGCTGTTGTGGGAGCGCCTGGGGATCTTAAGCTGCTTCGTAGGTGCACACGGGGATCTGGAGCTGCTGCAGGGGATTGCTGTGCTGAGAGCCACCCGATCCCCGCTGTTACTGCACCCCCCCTGTCAACCGTGGATCCACAACAGAGATCCGATCCGTCACACCTCCCCCGCCCATGTAACATTCCATCTGTCTGCCGCCGCTTTCCCCCCTGCAGACCCCCGCACCCAGACTGCCAAAACTTAAGTAAAAGAATAAAAAAAATGAAATGCCTGCATGCAGTGCAGGCGGCATGGGCCCCATGAACTCCTTGGGCCCCGGTGCACTGCATCGTCTGCACTGGCAGTAGTTCCGCCCCTGAGTGCACTGACTTGTTTAACTATACTATGGTCAGACTGACAAGGTACAAATCCCATGTGGGTATGACAAGTTAACTAGAGTATGAAATCCACCCAACCCTATAGCTATAGTATGTGGCCAAAAGCCCCATACACACTGGGTGTTTCAGGCATCCGCCAATATTGGAAATTATATTGGCGTACTGGCAGGTTAACGATGCATTGCATACACACTGAATGATATTGTCAGTATCATTCAGTGACATCACCGGGAACCCTGCTGGGCATGCCTGCACTGATGATATAGTCAAATTGAGCTGTATACACGGACAACGGGGGTCGTTAATAATGACCCAAGGGAATATGCATCGTTCATCATTTGGAGCATACACACTAGGCGATATTATGAACAATATCGCTCAGAAGGGACAAAATGAGCAATATGATTCATTATATTGCCCAATTTGTATGCAACTTAAGCCAACAGCACCACTTATGAAGGTAACAGATATCACTTCCTAAACATTGGTGTTCTTCTCTCTTGACATGCAATCTCATAATAACCTTCACGGCATTCCCATGAAAACGCTGGGCGCTCCCATATAATTCTGCGATGACGTGGGTGCTGGGGGCGGGCAGCTGGCATCACTGGATGTCAGCTGCCCACCCTCTTCAAGTACAAGGAAGCCGCAAATCTAGGACACCAGAGAGTGTCTTAGATTTGCATGCACCTTTAAAATCATTCAATGGTTGGCAACCATCGAATGAGTTCCTCCCGGCCAGCAAGCTGTGAATGGATGTTTATGCCAATCATCCATTTGCACACGTGTAGGGGGGGGGGGCATTTGGGCAGGAAGCGGGCAGCACTTAAATTTTGCAACTTTGTGTGTGAACTAGAATGACCTCCTAAGTGTGATCTTTAAACTTAATTAAGACTTTTTTTTGTTTTGATGAAAAGACCATCTATTTTTACATGTAATTTGGGGCTGTTATACAGATATTTAAGAGAAAATTTTCCTTAAATGTAAATGCCAGACTATTTTACAACTCGTATATATCATTTTTTGCATTTAAGTAAAATGAACCTCTTTTGGTTAAATTGTAGGCTGCTAAGTTTGGTTTTGCTGTGATGCGGCTACATCTATGTTCAGCAGGGGTATAATTATATAGTTATAGTCTGCTCTGGCTCCATGAATCCAACAAGTTGAGGCAAAGATTCTGCAGAGCATCACTCACCGGCTAGGGAGTTTGAAAGCCACATAGAGGCAATTGGCCCAATGCCTTCATGACATTTCTTAGTGGCATGATCTTTTCAGGCTACAATGCCATAGCTGTTGGTCGCCCCTCAGCCAGTTCCATCCATCTCAGTGCCAGTGTCGCCATCTACACACCCATCTTTGTCATCTTTACATTTACAGCCTCCAAGTAACTTTGATGGCTCTCCCAAGCTATTTAGAGGCTTTATTAACAAATGTGAGGTCCACTTCTCCTTGAAAAAAATCCAACTTCTCGACGGACAAGGCTTCAGTGACTTATGTGGTATCACTCTTCTCGGGATCAGCACTAGACTGTGTATCTCTTTTATGGGAAAGAGCTGATCCCTTGCTTTCCAGTTATCCTGACTTTATAACCTAATTTAGGAGGATTTTTCATGAGCCACAGAAGTGTAGCGCAATATATGATACAATTCCAAAAGCTTGCTTCAGGTGTTCAATGAAACAAAAAAGCACTCATATCTGTATTCTTATGCGGTCTTTCTGAAAGGATTACCATCAAAACTCTCAGATATACTGTAATCTCCCTTTGTAATATTTTAGATCTACGTTTTAGAGAGAGAACTTGAGGAGAGTCAGCAAGATCATTTCTGGGTCCTTCCTTCATCTCGGCCCATTCCTCCTTCTCCACTGCCAACCCCGAAGAGCCCATACAGATAGATCACTGACGCTGTTTCAGAGAGAGGAGACTCTCTAAAACAGCGTCAGAGAGGACAAAGTCAAAAAAAAAAAAATCAAGCCTTTATTTCTGCTCCCCTTCTTCAACAACCAGACACCAATCTACTGTTTTTACTAGAAGTTGTTGCATTCTGGCAGTTAAAACTGTTCTCTCTCAAAGGTCCATTGAAGGGAAGCTTTCCCCATTTGCATCCTTTTCAAGGAAGTTTTTGCCAACTGAAAAAATGATCCAATTGGAGAGGAAGAACTGCTTGCTCTTAAGCTTGACTTAGAAGAGTATCATTGACTTCTGGAGGGTGACAAATTCCCAATCACCATTCACAAAGATCAAAAAAACTATTATATCTACAGAATGCACAATGTTTTTATATTGTAAAGTGCAATGGAATATGCTGTGCTATATAAAAAAAAAACTGTTAATAAATAAAATAATAAATGTTTTAACCCAATATTATTCTTCAACCAATTTGACTTTCATTTATCTTTTAATCCTGGCACTTTAAATACCAATACTGATGCTCTCTCTAGATCTCTATATTCAGAACAAGAAAAACCTGAAGAAAATCCTATTTTGAGTCCCACTGTTTTTGCCAACATCAATATTTCATCAGTACCTCATAGGAAAACCTTTCTCTTCTGTCTGTGGTTAATACACTGGGCTCATGCTTTCAATTTTCCAGTCACATGAGAAGTAATAAAACATTGGCATTCATTAGACATGATTATTAGTGGCCCTTAAATGAAGGCTGATGTAAAATAATTAATTCATCCTGCATTTGATGTACCCAACATAAAATATGTGACCATAAACCCACAGGAGCTCAAACCTTTGTCTATACTCACATGCCCTGTCACATTGGGTGTGGTATGGAGCTCCGACAGGGAGGATCCCGACGGTCAGTATCCCGGAATCCTAACTGCCGGTGCTCCAACAGGGGGGTGAACGCAAAGTAGCCCCTTGCAGGCTAGCTGCGCTTGCCAAGCTGTGGGCTCGATTGCTCGCCACAGGTTCTATTCTCCCTCTACGGGGGTTGTGGAAACCCACAAGGCAGAATGGCCCCTGTGAGTCGATATTCTAATGTCGGGATACAGACTGTCAGGATCCCCCCTGTTACATCTTGGTAATAGTGGATCAATTCTCCAAAATGGCTCACTTCCTGCCACTAAGCGGGTTGCAAACAGTTCCTAAATTGGCTCAGTTGTTCATTTCTGAAGTCTTCCGCCTTCCTACAGGGATCATTTCTGATTGAGGTGTTCAGTTTGTGGAAATAAGCTCTTGTTATTCTTTACAAGTAAAAGTAAAATTCTCTATCACTTACCACCCTCAAACTAACGGTCAAACCAAAAGGATTAACAAAGATCTGGAAGCATTTATTTGGTCATATCTCTCCTCATCATATGATAATTGGTTTGAATGGATACACTGGGCTAAGTTTGCACATAATAACTTACCATTCTACATCCCAAACAACTTCTTTCTTCACGGTTTATGGCCTTTATCCTCGAGTACCAGAATTTCAAAGTCTTCCTGTCTTTAATGTGAAAAAATTTGCAGATGATCTTAGTAGACCCAGTTTTAAATGTAGCGACAAAGTATGGATACCAGAGCAATGCTTTTCACAGGCAGTCTGTGGTTATGTGTCCTGAGCTGCCTTTTGCTGTGTTACAGTGTTTGGACATCTTTTGGATTTAATATTTTCCTGTTCATCTATTCTTCTGTCATCCAGTCCAGTCCGCCTGATAATTCCCTGGTTCAGCAGCGTAACTATAATTTTGGCGCCCCCCCGCCGATAATAAAACACGCGCCCCCCCCCTCACCCTCACCCCCACTCCGGACGCCGATGCCCCCCCAACCCCCCATCCCCCGCATACTTACCTGTATTCGCTGCGCTGGTCCCGGCTCCCATTCTGGCTTCATTCTGATATGAAACACGGACCATCACAAAATGGCCGCCCCCATACAGCAGACAGTTTCAAAGAACTGGCTGCTATATGGGGGCGGACATTTTATTGTAGCCCGTCGCAATAGCAGAATGAAGCCAGGGGAGCCGGGACCGCCGCAGCGAATATAGGTAACGCTGCGGGGGATGGGGCATTACGATAGCACCGCAGCCCCCCGGCGCCCGCACTTACCCAGCGCCTCCCCGCGACCGCGGGGGCTGCGGTGCTGTAGTTACGCCAGTGCCCTGGTTCCAGTTTATTCTCCAGCCCTTCAGTTCTCCATTTATTTGGCCTAGTCCATATGGTAATCTTTTGGTTCCAGTATATTCTCCAATCATTCCGTTGTTCAGTTACCTGGTCCAGTCTATCTGGTATTTCTCCAGTTCCAGTATATTCTACAGTGTTTTTAGTTTTCCAGACTTTCCTCTGTTCCAGTCTGGTGTGCCTGCATAGTCCCTACATCATAGAACCTACATCAGAGTAGAGTGCCAAGGCAGGGGGCTATGAACCACAAGTTCTGCAGAAGTGCATACCTCCTTCCGGGGGTTACTGGTGAACACCCCATGTTAGACTTCACTCCTGGGTTACATCAAGCTCTGCCACTAGTTAATGAGTAAACATTGTCAGGCCCACATTGTTCCAACTGCAGAACAGCCTCTACTGAGGCACGAGGATCATTGTTGGATCCACAAAATCCCAAGTCTGTGATACTTTAAATGTACTTTACTGTATGTATTGCACCTACTTCTATGCAGTAATTACCACATCTTGTACCTTGACCAAAATTGGGCTTTTTGTTACTGTAGTAACAAAAATCACATGTAAGAGCTCTATTGTTTTTAAAAATAATGTATATGTTTCCTCACATCCTAAGCAAATAATGCAAAATGCAATTCTTATTCAAAGGTGTTTTTGTTGTTTTGCTACTTATGTACAATTATCTTGTACTATCTTTAAAAAAAAAAAATTCTATATAAAAAATAGTTCCTTAAAGTAAAATCTCCAAAACTACTTCATTGCACATGTCTAATATGTCACAAAATAATAAAGAGATTGAAAACAGCCACATAGTAATAGATTGTGGAGAGAGAGAGAGAGTGAGAGGAGATTTGTGATTGTAACACACTTTGACAGCCACATTTGACTGCAGAAAGAGCATCAAACGTCAGGCTTGGGGCATATGGTGTTACCTTCTGCTGGCATAACTCAAAAATAGAATGACACAACTATAATAGGTCACTATAAACACATGTTAATTCAACAATAAATAACTATTTTGTTTGATGTGAAAGACTCTTTATTTCTGCTAGACATGAACTATTGTTGTCCCAAATGCTATTTGTGACAGGTAACTTTTTTTGATTTGCCTAGTTTGGGCATTAGCTCATTTTGAGGCCAAAATGGCAAAATGTGCATATAATTTGGATTAACCATTACCTCAAAATGCGACATTTTGTAATAACTAGTATGAAAAAGGACCCAGCAAGGGGTCCAAAACGCGTCGGTGGAGGTGACTGGCAGATATCCTTGAGGCACTTACCTACGTACTGGAATGCTGTATGTGACCCGGGATCCATATTTGCACTGTTCCATGCCTGTTTGAACTGTCTTTACACAACAGTTCATTACCATCTGGTAAATATACCTCATTGATCTCATGCACTACGTCACTTTATTGTATGCTCAGTATTGATGTATGGAATTTTTTATGCATTGTTTTTATATGCTCATGTCAATTAAATACAGTTTTATGCAATGATCTTTTAATCTTGTTTTTACATGATACATCGATCTGATATTGTGACATGATTCGCATATGAGGAGGATAACCCTTTGAATGACTCCAGAAGGGAAGTAACCTTTTTTGTTTACAAGTGCTGGTTGAAGGGAATACTCATTCACCCTTTTCAATTGTATATGTTTGGGGGTATTGAAGAAACACCCCAGAGTGTTTTTATCCTAGCAGCTTGTTTTGTTTGCGCACTGTGGTGAACACCATATTACCTGCATTCAATAGAAATGTACCCCTCATTCTCAAATTGTCCAGTAATGCAGAAATTGGAAAAAATCTATGCAAAGACAATCCCATCATAAACACTCCAGAAGTAGTATACATACAGTAGCCTCTCTTTCTTCTCCTTCCCTGTCATGAGTCTTTTTTTTAGTAAATCTTCCAGTAAGCCAAATATGAAGGTGTACAGTTGACAATCTCTGGAAATATGCAACAAAATTGACTTAAAAATGATTTACTATGGAAGAGTTTGTTCCAATGTTTCCTATTCCTAATCCTGCTGTGTTATCCACAAATGCTGCGACTTCATAGTGTAGATGTCTTGAAATTTTCAGAAATACTGGGCCTTATTCTGGTTCACTCCTTCTGGCAAATTCCTTCTTAGATGTATAAAACCATGTGCACTGCTGGTGGGGTAGATGTTACTTGTGCATAGAGAGTTAGATTTGGGGGGGGGGGGGTTACTTCAAAGTGAGATCTATATTGCAGTGTAAAAATAGAGCAGTTCATATTTTCCCTGCACAGAAACTAAATAACTCACCCAAATCTAACTCTCTGCACATTTTACATCTGCCCTCTGCAGTGCACATGGTTTTGTCCATCTAAGAAGGATTTTGCCATGGGAAAAAGGTAGAGGGTAATGAAGAGAGGCAGTGGGTGAAAAGGAGAGGGTGACATGCAGTGGGTGCCAGAGAGAGGCAGTATGTGATATGGAGGGGGTGATGGAGAGAGGATGACACAGAAAGATGCTGTGGTTTATAGGGAGTGTGTTACAGAGAGAGGCAGCAAGTGATAGAGGAGGTTATTCTGATCGTAGCGGCCAAACGTGCGTACGTTCACTATTAACGTACGCTATCCGTACGCGGCCGTTGGGGTTAAGTCCACCCACAAATCAGCCGCATACGTACGGCCAGAAACAACGTCGAAGGGGAGTGGCGTACAATTGAGCGTACGCCAACGTACACGGACGGACCAGCCCTTACACTCCGACAACTGGCGTACAATTGAGCGTACGCCACCGTTTACGGACGTCTCTCGTCCGTCTTCCCACCGACTTCTTGCGGCTATCTGAGCGTACGCCAGCTTGCACGGACGGGTCCCTATTGTTTTCAATAGAAAACTCAGCTTATGTCACCGCTCGTGAGAGTGAGCGTACGTCCGTGTACGCTGGCATACCCTTCACATATATGGACCTGCAAATCTTGCCTTTCAACTATAATTATGAAAATTAATTAATTGATTGAATTAATTAATGTGCAAAATAGTGGGCATGGGCTTAAAACATTGCTGAAACATCCTTTGTAGGTGTTAGATGTGGTTTATGTTATTGTATCATAAATACAAAACCTATGTTTGTATTAGAGTGAACACGTTGACACATGTCGACTTGTGTAGATTGAGTGTGCTACTGTGTAAAGTCTATGAAAGCACGTAGTGAATGTGTCTAACTGTTTAACAAATACCTACCTTAGCATATATAAGCAGGTCTTAAAAAGATTCGTACCTTAAATTAAACAAACCTTTAAATGTAGAGAAGTATAGAAAGATAAGCTTCCAATGTGTTTGAGTGCTGTGTGTGGCTTGCAGGTAGTGAAATCATGGTTTGGAATTAATAGACTGAAGCATTGCTTATTACATTCAGGTGTATGTGTTTGAGTAGTAATCAGCGTAAATTAGCAAACCCAGGCGCACGCAGGCATGCGGTATCTGTAGGGGTGGTCTGAGCTGGCGGTTGGCGGCCGCCTGTTTTGTGTCCGAAATGAACGGTGCTTTAGGCGATCGTGCGGTAGTAGCACCGCTCATTTTTGGTGCACACCCCCGTGTACGCCCATATTTACGCCCATTTTCCCTCATTATTTCGGCCGCTCCCCTCAACACGCCCCTATGCCGCCCCCAATGCCCGTACACTCGCGTACAGGTTTTTTCGCACGGAGAGACCCGTCCGTAAGCGTTGTGGAGTGTTCGCGCCTGCGCATTAGCAAATGTACGCATGCCCAGATCATGAAAAACCCCGGAACGTACGCGTACGACCCGGCCGCACCAACCAGAATAAGGCCCAGAGTCTGGGTGATGAAGTGAGGCAGTGGGTGAAAGGGGATGGATTATGGAGAGTGGATGATGGTGAGAAGACAAGTGACAATTGTTGATGGAAAGAGGAAGTGTATGTCAGGGAGTGCTTTACAGAGATTTGCAGTGAGTGACAGGGAGTGAGTGATAGATAGAGGCAATGGATGACAAGCAGTGGGTAATGGAGAGTGGGTGATGGTGAGAGGCAGTGGGTGACAGAGTTGGTGATAGAGAAAGGCTGTGGATTACAGGGACTGGGTGATGGAGATTGGCAGTAGGTGATAGGGGTTGAGTGATAGAGAGAGGCAGTGGGTGAGAGATAGAGAGTGGGTTACATGATGTGAGTGACAGAGTGGATGATAGAGAGTGGTAGTGGGTAATGGAGATAGACAGTGGGTGGCAAAGAGTGAGTGTGGGGAGAGGCAGTGGGTAATGGAGAGAGGAATTGGATGACAGAGTGGGATACAGAGATTGGTAGTGGGTGACAGAAAGTGGGTGATGGAGAGAGGCAGTGATTAAAGGAGTGGATGATAGATATTGGCAGTGGGTGAGGGAGAGAGGCAGTGGATGACAGAGATTGGCAGTCAATGACAGGGACAAAGTGACAAAGAGGCAATGAGTGAGCAAGAGTAGTAAAAAGTGTATGAGAATTTGCTTACCTGGTTCCAGAAGTGTAGCGCATGGAAGGCGATTCCTCCTTCAGTCAGAGGACTCAGAGTGGAAGCCAGGGTTGGAGCAATAGGTAGGTAGTGCAGAGGGGAGAAGCTGAGAGGAGAGTGAATTGCAGTCCCTCCTCTGCATCTGGATGGGTTGCACTAATTCCCCACACAGCATGGAGCAGGTCATCCTCAACTGCCCATTTAAGTGGCAAACAGCTCATAGCATGGACTGATGGCAGTGATGGCATGTGTGTCAGTTTGGCTCATTGTCATACTGCTGGCCCCTCTACTGCATCAGGCACTGACTGCACTGCTTCCACTAATGCATCTGGTCCGGCACCCTCCTGCAAACGCTATATTTGCCCCCCCCCCCCACTATTTAATAAAAGGACAGAACAAACAACTAAAGGATGTGGTATCATAAGGAAGGGGCATAATTGGTGGTACAATAGTACCACCAATTCAATTACACCCTTAAGTATCACAAAGATGGGGCAGATGGGCATATGCTTGGAAGAGAGGGGAACAGATGTGGGGAGAGAGGGGGGGATAAATGCTGGGGAGTCAGTGGGGAGTGGAGATGCTGTGAAGAGTCAGGGTGGTATATATGTGGGGAGAGGGGGCAGATGGAGGGGAGATGGAGACAGGTTTGGGGAGATGGGGGACAGATAATGGGCAGGGAGAGGGGGGACGGATGATAGGCAGGGAGAGGAGGCGGATAGATACTGGGCAGTGAGAAGAGGGAATAGATACTGAGCAGGGAGAGGGGGCAGGTACTGGGCAAGGAGATGAGGGGATAGATACTGCCAGGAGGGGGGATATATGCTGGGTAGGGAGAGGGGGGATAGATACTGGGCAGGAGGGAGGGGCATATACTGGGCAGGGAGATGAGGGGATAGGTATTGGGCAGGAGGGGGGGCAGATAATGGGCAGAGAGAGGGGCAGGTACTGGGCAGGGAGATGAGGGGATATATACTGGGCAGGAGAGGTGGCAGGTAATGGGCAGGGAAAGGGGGGCAGGTACTGGGTAGGGAGAGATGGGGATAGATACTGCCAGAAGGGGGGGACTCAGATGCTGGACAGTAGAGGGGGGCAGGTACTGGCCAGGGGGATGAGGGGATAGATAATGCCAGGAGGGGGGATATATGCTGGTAAGCACTGGGCAGGGAGAGGAAGGGATAGGTACTGGGCAGGGAGGGGGGAGGTAATGGACAGAGAGAGGGGGTAGTTACTGGGTAGGGAGATGAGGGGATAGATACAAGGCAGGGAGAGGGTGGTACAGATGATGGGCTGAGAGAGAGAGATAGAGAAGCTGCAAAGAGGCAGGAGGTGAAGAGAAAGAGGTGGCTAGGTGCATACTCACAGACTCAGAGGGTGCCATGCTGTCAGTCAGATCCTCGATGTTCCAGGGGTCAGGGGAGCATGTGATGATAGGCTCCTCCAATCAGGGCTCTGCTAATCAACATGTGCCGAGCTCCTCCAATCACAGCTCGGCACATGCTGTCCTGACACTGATGCAGAGTTCAGGGGGGAGGGGCTCAGCACCGCAGTGTGGAAGCTTGGAAGGTGAAGGGACCTCTCCTGCTGCTGCTTTCTGATGTAAGCCCTCCGTCCTGAGTCACTCCTGTCCCTACTGCTGCTGTTGTAATCTCTCCCTCTCCTCTGCTGCCAGCGCTGCTGCCTGTCACACACTGTGACAGGCGCAGCATCAGCACCAGCACCACATACCCCTGCGCACAACTGCAGAGTCGCAGAGCAGGGACAGCGCCGCCTATACAGCCTGGCGCCTCCCTGCTTCGCAGGCTCTGCTGAGCGGGTAGCGCCGGCCCTGTACAGGACCCAGCTAAAATCTCTACTATACAGGGTGACTCATGTTGGTCAGAGGGGTATTTATTGCTTAAATAATGAAAAATAATTAATCGTAAATGACAGGGGGCATATGCCTTGGTGCCTTTCCCCCCTGAATCCACATATGAATGTATGCAACCAGCAATGTAAATATTGTTTTACAAATTGTTTGTTAAAGAATAGTTGTAGTATGTGTAAGATTTATTTGTAGCAATATGTCTTAATTGGTTATGTATACGGTAGGGGCGTGCACTCAGCACCTTTTGTGTTTTGGGTCTGTATCTCTGACCGTGTTTTAGGTCTGGATCTGTTCCAAAACACTGCCCTTCCATGTTTCATGTTTTTGAGCTGTATTGTTTTTATAAAAAAAAATAAAAACCACTAAAATCACAGAATTTGTTTTTTTATTTAGGACATGCACACTGTCTGTAACAAACCAATAATTTCAGCAACAGGGTCTGCCACACGACTGTGGCTGAAATGATTGGCTTGTTTGGGCCCCTGTACAAACTGGCTCTACAGAGGCAAGATGTTGTCCTCATCCTCTGATTCCTCACCCCCTTCAGTGTGTACTTCATCATCCTCGGAGATGATCAATTCATCCCTGCTGGACTCCACAATCACAGATCCCTCTGTAGTGTCTGGAGGCAATTGCTGGTCTTCATTGTAGAATTGATCATTCAATTTGATGAACATCATCTTCTCCACATTTTGCAGAAGCAACCTCCTACGCTGCTCACTGACCAGGTTCCCAGCTGCACTAAAAACTCTTTTGGAGTACACACTGGAGGGGGGACAACTCAGGTAAAATAGAGCCAATAGAGTTAAGGACTGACATGTCTACTTGGATGCTGTCACCTGTCTACTTGGATGCTGTCACCAAAGTAATCCTCCACCATTTTTTAAATGGTAACAGCATCGTATGCAGCAACAGCAGACATGTCAGCAATCATTGGCAGGTCCTTCAGTCCAGACCAGATGTCCAACCCCCATGCTGTCACCATAGAGCCAGTCCTGGGTTTACAAATTCACAAGGCAAAATGAGTAGGAGATCCCGGAATTTCTACAACCAGCACCATGCTCAAGGGCTGGTCCTGGTTCCAAAAATATGGGGACAAAACTAGTAAGGGTTCCCCGTATTTTGAGAACCAGCACCAGGCTGAACCATCCAGCAGTGTAATGCCACAGCCGACAGAAACTTATGATATAAGTTTCCGTGGCTGAAAAATTACCCCATGACTGGGGCACCAGAGACAGCACCGGGCTTCAGCCTGGGCAGAGGAACTCTGGAGGGGGGACCCCTTTATTGGGGTGGTCCCCAATCTCCCAGGGTCCCTGCCCGGGCTGACAGGTCAGGGGGTAATGTTTTATCCACGGGAACTTATATCATAAGTTTCCGCCAGCTGTGGCATTACCCTGCAGGCTGGTTGGGCCTGGTGCTGGTTCTCAAAATGTGGAGATCCCTACTCGTTTTGACCCCGCATTTTGGGAGCTAGGTCCAGCCCTTGAGTCTGGTGCTGGTTGTAGAAATTCCAGGCATCTCCTACTCATTTTACCCTGTGAATTTCTAGAACCAGGATTGGCTCTTTGAGCCAGGGGCATGTGACGGTCGTGGGGGGGCCCCCATGCCATATTTTATTATTATTTTTTCTTTCTATTTTTTACACACTGCAGCCTGCATGGATCTGACTGATCCGTGCAGGCTAAAGCCAAATACACCTGGAAAAATTAGTTTTATGTTCCAGGCATGTTTTAGCAGCAATTAACGGCTGTATATTACATATGGCTGCTTAGTAAGTTAGGAACCCCCATTCGACTGAGTATATAGACGTATTTCTGTTCCCCCAATATGTTAGCTACAATATTTATCAGATTGGTATTGCCTCTTTCATATGATAGATGGTGTGTTAGATTAATACAATTCTGAGATGTTTCTTCTGCTTTTTGCCAGTATACATACAGAGGATGGCAAATGAGACAATGGTGATAGGAAATGAAGTTGATGGGAAGGTGTCATCTCTCATACAAGGAGTCAGGTGGGCTCTGATATTAGGAGCATTATAAGAACAAGATAATACAGTACCTGATAAATGTAAACCAGCAGATGAATGTTTCTAGAAATTGATCATGGAGTTCTTCTAGTGTGAGAATTTGGAGGAAGGAGAGAATGGGCATTTTGCCAAGTGGGGCTTCAGCACCTCTCAGCAAACAATTATGAGACATAAAAGTCATTAATACAGTGGCATAACTACAGGGTGGCTAGACTGGCAAGTGCCCTGCTTTCTCATGTTTACCTAAAAAGTCTGTAGTTGTCTGCCTGTGAAGATTGTTGTCCCCCCAGATACCCCCATAGCTGCCTGTTGGTGGGGGGGAGTGCCTCCGACCAGCATTCTGCATAGCTTCCTCCACATCTGCTGGTTCACTGTTTGGCTCTGTTGTTACCTACACAGCTGCAGCTACACATGGACACCTACGGGTTTATAGAAATAAAATAGGAAGCTCACCATGAGAATTTACCAGGGGCCTCCAAGCATCTAGTTATGCCACTGCTTATAACAATGGAAAAATGAGCCCCCCCCCCCCCATATAGCTGTAGACCACTGCACTTTAATCAGGTTACATTAACACAATAGCCTTATATACCATAAAACAAACACAGAAAGCACATTAATCAGAATAAATCTGGTTCATCATTTAAATAGTAGGAGATTATGTTGGCAATTAAAGTGGCCCTAAAAGCAATTCAGAAGGCTGTCCCTGGCATCCCGATGACCACAATCCCAGCAGTCCTAGGGTAAGTATTCTTTCCTTCTTCCCTCTATCCCCCAAACCCTAACCATCCTTTCTCACAGCTAACCCGATTCTTTAAAAAAAAAAAATCATTAATTTCTTTTTTTCATTAAAGTAAGAAGGCACTCACTGTTCACTGTTCACTGTTCATCAGGACAATGTCTGAAGCTAGAAAACAACCCTACATTATGCTTATTAGGCTTAATGATGGCAACTTCTATGTATGGGGGCCCCCCAGCCAATGCACATTAATATCACGCCACACCAGCGGTGGCTTTTACCTCTGTGGAGCAGGGAGACAACTGCAATGCTGCCCACCCCCCCCCCCAGCTGGGGCCTGCTGGTCTCCCTGCCCATCCTAATCTCCGCCACAGTCATGTGACCAGAGCATTTGTAGTAGCTTCTTCAATACTGCACATGCACTGGCCCCCAGCCTCTATGTGCTGCTTCGGCAGCAGTCCATAGAAGCATATTCACAGTCCTGGGTCCAGTGCATGCACAGAATCGTCCTTGAACCCAATGAGACTGGTTTGGATGACTGGCAGGTCGAACTTCCAATAAGAAGCCACTGCCAGTCAGAGTGAAGCCAGTGCAGTCTCACAGGCTGCATCTGGCTTCACACAGTGGTGGATTCTACCTAGGGGGGAGGGGGGCCCAGCAATGCATTGGTCAAAACCGCCACTGCTCCACCCCCCCAGTAATACTATATGTGTTGTTAATTAGACTCATTATTTAGATCCATAGTTACTGTAGGTATTTAGCATACACTGATGATACCAAACAAGTTACAGTATATGTTGTTTCAAGTAAGTGAATAAAAATGTGGATAATCTTTTTTATATGGAACTAATACAGCAAAAAATACTTTCTGAATAAACAATTTAATAAAAAATAGAACTAAAACTGTCACAAATATAATAAAAGTATTAATGTGCATTGTGATATGAATTTTGACATTAGGAAAAAGAGAAGAAATAACAATGGTAATGTCAAATATTTTCAAGTAATAGTAGTCTGCTTGACAGATTCTTTAAGTTTGGAATGGGGAGATAGGTCAACAGGTTTAGGCGCACATAGCCCGGAGTGGATATGTGAATGATCTGGACCCACAGTGGGGAGTATTTGACCAGAATGAAGATTTATTTAAACATACAATTCACAAGTAAAATTCACAGATAAAAAGTGCAAATGCAAATGGATACACAAAAGTGCAAGTGCAGCAGCAGTACAAGATTCAAAGTGACAATGCATATATATTCAAAAGTGCATGTACAATGAATAGGACGGGGCAATCTGATACTTTTATCTCACCATTCCAGGGTGGTGCGGTGGGCTGGGTGCTATTAGATGGTAAATCCCGGGTAGCAGGAATGAAGCACCACCGCACAGGCTTTGGATGGTGATAAGTAGATGTTACAGCAGAGTCCTCCCGTCAGAGTGTTGGCATCCTCATAACATGTTTCGGAATCTGGTTCCTTCTTCAGATGTGGATGCCAACACACTGAAGTCAGGGGTTTTATACCATGTGGGATGAGGTGATTTGATTCACCTGTGTCCCACACCTCCGTTTTCAGGAAGTGACATTTTTTTTTTTTTTTTTTTTTTTTTTGGTGCACTGAGGAATCTCCTCCTCCGTATGCATCACATAACAAACACTCACAGTGTAGTTCCGCCTGGTGGCAGACACTGCAAGTGTAATCACAGTTCCGGTCCGGCAGTGCTATAGACTGTGTGTAACCATATTACATGTGATTACACTTGCAGTGTCTGCCACCAGGCGGAACTACACTGTGAGTGTTTGTTATGTGATGCATACGGAGGAGGAGATTCCTCAGTGCACCAAAAAAAAAAAAAAAAAAAAAAAATGTCACTTCCTGAAAACGGAGGTGTGGGACACAGGTGAATCAAATCACCTCATCCCACATGGTATAAAAACCCCTGACTTCAGTGTGTTGGCATCCACATCTGAAGAAGGAACCAGATTCCGAAACATGTTATGAGGATGCCAACACTCTGACGGGAGGACTCTGCTGTAACATCTACTTATCACCATCCAAAGCCTGTGCGGTGGTGCTTCATTCCTGCTACCCGGGATTTACCATCTAATAGCACCCAGCCCACCGCACCACCCTGGAATGGTGAGATAAAAGTATCAGATTGCCCCGTCCTATTCATTGTACATGCACTTTTGAATATATATGCATTGTCACTTTGAATCTTGTACTGCTGCTGCACTTGCACTTTTGTGTATCCATTTGCATTTGCACTTTTTATCTGTGAATTTTACTTGTGAATTGTATGTTTAAATAAATCTTCATTCTGGTCAAATACTCCCCACTGTGGGTCCAGATCATTCACATATCCACTCCGGGCTATGTGCGCCTAAACCTGTTGACCTATCTCCCCATTCCAAATTGTATATTCAAGAGTTGGTGTCACTCTTAATTGGCAACAGAGGGCTGCACATATCTCCGCAGGAAAAATAGTGCGCACGGATACCCCCCTCACCTCCATATATTCAGATTCTTTAAGTTGCAAAGGTTTAATTATCTTTTGTTACATTACTTCCCAAACTGTTGCTAATAAATGCTGCTTATGCCTACGGTCAGCATAAGGTAAAATCTGTTCAAGCACCTGTTTCTAAAACAAGCATTGTTTAAAAAAAAAGCAGCATACCATGCCGTTTCCAACTATTGTACCAAAGGTGATAATTGGAGTTATTTCATTAGAAACATCAATTCGCTTGTTCTGATATAAGGTTTATTTGCGAAAATAGGGTCTGCATAGTTATTGTCTGTATACAAAAAACAAAGATAATCAGCTCTTTGTCACAAGAAAAAACATTTCCACTATTCTAGGATCTGCAGAAAAATTAAGGTGTTTTCTATCTCTGATATAAGACTAGCTTGAAGTGCGATGTGCCCAAAGGCCAAGAGATACAAATGTGTACCTTATTTCTTATCATCTGGTAGGCCTACAGCACAATTTACAGGCACTGAAGCTTGTAACGTGTCATCTTGACTTTGGTGGCTAACAGTTCATCCTTATGGGATCTTAATGAATTGAACTACTTTTTTTAAAAGTGATTATATACTTTCTTCTGAAAAGCAAACTATTATGCCATGTCTATTTTAATATTTAATTAAATGGTTGCCCGTGTTTCGCTAGTCATGAAACTAAAAAAATAAGTGTTCCCTTTATTAGAATGATAACAGAATATATACTTATGAATTATTTTTCAAGCCATCTGACAGAAGACTTTTCCTTGAGCAAGTGTAGATTGCTGTGGGGGTGGAAATGGAATAGTGAATATGATGAACAAATGGAGCCTGCTGTCATTTAAGATTAGGTTGGTACACAGTGATGCTGTTATAAATTTGAAGAAGATACAATAAAATATATATTTGTAAAATTAAAAGCTGCTGAATCTGCTGGTGATCTACATCAGTGTGCTACTGATAATTTGACTTACAAGATTTGATTAAAGAGCCAAAGCTGTTTCATTGTCTTCTATGAAAACAGTGAAATCCTATTATGACCTTTCAACCTTGTCACTGTTGCCTATTTGACACTGATTTTAAACAAGGTTGGGAGTTAGCTCTGTATAGTGCAATACATTACTTTTATTGGGATATTAATTCCAGTAGGTGCTAATCTCATCAAGATTTGCTAGCATTTTTATTTCGAAGGCTGTTCTGATTTGTTTTTCTTCCTTTTCACAGCAGTATTAAATACCAAACCTTCTCAGATATGGAAGTTCATTAGAGATATGTCTTTGATGGCAGCCCTTTCAGGGCTTCAGTTTCAAATACCTTGATGTAAAGCTTAAGAAGCCATTGTGTTGTAAGCCCTCCTTGATGTGCCTTATTTAGATCTGCATAGTAAATCAAGGAAAGTAAATAACAAGGCAGCAGATGGAAGCATGAAGATAAGGCCAGCGAACAATTGTATTTGTATTTTGTTATGATGTTGACAGGAGCTAAAATTCACTAATCTAGTTCAACTGATCTGCATTTCAAAGAAATCTCATTTAGCTGCAACTTGAAGGCTTGGAGGATAAAGTTCTTTTATTGCAGCTTTTGTTGCATTCTTCGTTAATTTATATGGTCAAGATTGAGCTTTGCTAAGTTAAAGAAGCATGCATGTTATAAAGGGCATTAAAATACAACAACAATAACGTCTAGATTTTAAACTGAGAGTAATTACATTTTCAGCAGTGTGTTAGGAAGTTTACAAAACACAGTCATCCATTCAAAGCTGTCTCAGCAGTCTGCCTGGAGCTCTGTGCCCTTGCCTTAAAGAGCATACAGTATTACTAACACTGTATATGCATTATTTCAATTTACCAATACTTGAAGGTGTGTTATGTGCAAATGGGCTCACTGCTAACTATGAAATATTTATAAAGTACATGTGTATTTAGAAAAAATAGCTGCTATGTAATTAGTTTGTAATTTATGTGTATCTGTAATTGACACTAACATAAAAATGAAATCTAATTTATTCATAAGGCTCTAAAGCTCCATTGTTATGTAATAAAGGAGTGCTGTACATGATGCTCAAGTAAATTTATGCCACATTCCTCCCAAAATGACCCTCTCCGCGAGGGACACAATACTCTGTTTCCCTTCACCTGTTTTAAACATATAAGACAAGAAAGGTATTTCAGGGTTGCCGACCCTCCCGGAATTAACGGGAGTCTCCCGAAAATCGGGTCCCCCTCCCAGCCCCCCGGAAGGGACCCCCACTGAGCCCCCAGATTGCGGCATTTAAATGCCGCAATCCGCGAGTCTCAGAGGAGGGGGCGGAGCTAAAACGACATACTCGTGTCATTTTAGCCCCGCCCCCTCCATTTAGATCAGTGATTTTGTCTATTTCCCATAATGGGGGCTGGGCTTAATGATATCACAGTCAAGCCCCGCCCCCGAACGGGTAATGAAAGTCTCCTCTCCAGGCTTCTCCCGGAGAGGAGCATTTGAAAGTCGGCAACCCTGAGGTATTTCAACACAAGTGATGGTAATCATAAATAAAGAGGGAAGTCCAGAAACAGAGCACTTTGTCTCTCCTGGAGCGGGTCATGTTGGGAGGTATGATGCCATGAAAAGCATATAGCAACATTACAGATACAAACATGTTTATTTTAAATAGTGTTACTTTTATTTCCATTGTATATGCAAACTAAAGCCCCATGCATACTAGACAATATATCGTTAACAATATGAGCAATATCATTAATGGTATATTGTTCATATTGTTTAGAATGCACATTCAATATCGTTAACAATGCGCACTCCCGCAATGTTCTAAAGATGTCAACCATATGTGTAGCTGAATCTAGTGAAGCAGTTCTTAAACTGTGGGTCCTGATCTTAAAGTGGGTCATGACCATCTCAGCATGGGGTCGCAACTCCATGTTGCTGACCATCAGGCTGATGACTTCTCTCTTGTCACTATCAACGCCCCCCCCCCCCAGCCTCTCCGGTATGCGGTCACTGGGTAGACAATGTCTAGGTCGACAGTCACTAGGTCGACCACTAATGGTTAGCATTGACAAAACGTTGACACGTTTTGACATTAACGTTAGCCACATTGCATCATCAATATCATTAATAGTTTTTATGCAGTACCCACACAAATTATACATTATTTTCTTTATCTTTTTGCTCATTATGACACATCAAATAAAATGTAACTAAAGTGGCTGAAAATGTATCTAAAACACAATGGCCATTTTTTGCTATTTTTCCTGTTATGTCACCAATATTTTTTTTTTTTTATCAGGCTATCCAATTAGATCAGGCATGTCAAACCTGCGACCCTCCAGCTGTTGTGAAACTACACATCCCAGCATGCCTTGCCATAGTTTTAGCATTCCCTAATACAGTAGTTTCCAAAATTTCTTGACCAGGGCACCCTAGAATATTAGCATGTGTTCAAGGCACCCCTAGTCAAAAAGTTTTTTTTTATGGATAAATTAAAAAATAAAGTCAATTGTGCTTAGCTGTCACCATCAGGTTCATTTATGTGGTGGGGAACATAGCTATGGTTGTAATTATCCATACATTTTATGATTGGCAGCTACCAGCACAAGTTTTACCTATCACTTTGAACATAAATCATTTGTTTTGGTAGTTGACCCCAAACCCGAGTCACCCTTGCAGAAATCCCGAGGCACCCCAGGGTGCCTAGGCACACAGGGAACACAGGGAACCACTGCCCTAATAGCAAAACTATGGCAAGGCATGCTGGGATGTGTAGTTTCACAACAGCTGAATAAGATCATCCAACAAAACCAATGCAAAAACACACAGATTCAGTAAAACCTGTGTGTTTTTGACTGCTGACGCTCGTTTTCGCCCCTATCGGGGGGTTGGCGCAGTGTGTCTACATCCACAGACCTCTCACAATGGACCCTATTCATGTCCATTCGCTCTCCTGCGCATTTGCACAGGGGAGCAATGGCATGCAACTGCACATGCGCATGCACATGTAAGCGCAAGTGCAGCCGCTTGGTGCAAGTAAGTACGACGAACTGCTTGTCCCATGGGGAGTCGGAGCGTTTCATGGGTGTTCCCATGAAATGTTGGGCGTTCCCAGGCTAATGCACCCATGAAGTGGGTGCAGGGGGGCGGACAGCTGATGTCAGCAGATGTCAGCTGCCCGTCCACTTCCCACGCAGGGTGCTCACAGACATAAGACACCAGAGAGGTGTCTTACATCTGCGAGCGCTATAGAAATCATTCAATGGTCTGCGACCATCAGATGATTTTGTCCCCGCACACAAGGATGAAGGATGTAAATGGATGTTTATGCAAATCATCCATTCGCATTTGAGTCCCCCAGATGCCAGCCGCCGAATGACAGTACACTGTCACCTGGTAGGCTGTAACTGAGACTGCAGAGCAATAGGAGCAATAGGAGATGAACTCTTGTGTAGCAGGAAAGCTCTGAGAACAATTAGAAATGCAAAATCTGAAAGTTATGAGTCAGAAACACTAGTGTGCACAGGGCAGACAGCAAAGAGTGACTGGACTATGTGGTAATAGCTGATACTGGGACCACAATTGGGACACACTGGAGACCGAGAATTGCTCAGCAATATTATCTCGTACTTAAGGCACAACAGGAACACACTGGAGACTGTGAGAAAGATCAGTAGTAAGAATCAGCTCCTGGGGAGACACCCTTAACTATGGAGCAAATTCTGAAACAATTGTACAGTATACAGGATGATAGGAAGCAAATGACAGCAAAAGTTGTTCTGGCAATGAATAGTGGACAGGGTGAAACTCATATAGAGAGATCTGGCTGCTGATATGTCAATGGTCAGTGCAGGGAATAAGGTCTAGTTTTGGTAGATCAATTGTCTGCTGATGTTGGGCAGGATGGGAGCACCCATGTCTCAGCAGTGCCAGCTCCAAATGAAGGAACAAAAAACTACTTGCAAAAGCAAGCATGGGACACATTCAGACACCTTAAAAAGTAGGTACAAGAGAAGAACGTGCCAGTGCCAGGTAAGATAAAGGGACAGCAAATGTGGCATACAACATGCTGTCAGTTTGTTTGCATGGAGCGTCTGCACGTCTGCATCTGGTGCCTGCAGCTCCTGAAGTAATTTTTGATGGACATTATGGGGCGCATTTATCAAGATCGCATTTTACAATATTACCGCCCAGGATCGCATTGTAAAATGCGATCATATCGGGGCAATGTATCATTTTTAAGGGCGCAGGGACAGTGCTCCGGTAGGAGCCCGTCCCTGCGAAGCCCTAACCCGGAAGCCGGGAAGTCAGCGCATGCGCGGTTATGCGCTGACCCCCCGCCGACCTCTCTGACCGCACTGCCCTGCTTGGGCAGTGCGAAGTGTAGCCATAGGCTACAATGGGCTATCGCCATATAAGAATGGCGATAGCCCAGGGCTGCGATGCCGGGCTGCCCGATGTTAATAAATCGGGCAGGGATGCGGCCGGCGGCGCTGCTGGGAGGATCGCAGCAGTGATCGGAGATCCCTGCTGCGGTCCCCCTTTGATACATTTAGGAGATAGTTAATATTTGCGGCTAAACCCCGAAAACGTGCGTTTTCGGGAATTTAGCTGCAAATATAGTTTGATAAATGGGCCCCTATATCTGCTGCTGTGGAGGATGAGTACGACTCATCCTCTTTACTATGGGTGCATTTTTTGATAAGGCAATATGTAAAAGGACTGACCATAGCGCAGGGACAATATGTCCAATAAATCTGTAGGATTTGCAGGTTTAAAATAATCTCTCCAAAAGAAGCCACGTGATTTGTGTTAACTTAAAAAATATATAGTCACTTTATTTGTAAAGAAGTGGATCAAACCATAGGACCAATCCAATAAAAAATATAAAAAATTCCACAAGACATCAAACACATGAAAAAAACATGAAAATAAAACAGTTCTTTGTAAGAAGATAATTACAGCTCACCGGACCTCTTGGGGGATGTGATTTTTCACCTTTAAGTCCACTGATCTTAAACCGGATTTCCCACTCAATAGGACATTTATTCTTCCCACACTGGTACTCTTCCCTTAGGCGCCACACTGCCACTGTGGTTAGCCTTTGGGTTTTCCCTGTGCTTGTTAGGTTTTCCTGGTGGTAAGGGAAAAAGAAGAGAGCCTGGAGCTAGGTGCTTGGATAGCTGGTAACAGGTGTGCTCCCTCCTGTCAGGATCTGCCTGCGCTCGCAGTCTGGCAGGGTCGCGGCAAAGATGTTTGTATGCCGCGATGCTCCTCTGATGGTATGCGCTCTCTCCCCGGCTAATGATTTTACTAAGCCGCCCGAGGTTGCTGCTGCTGGAATTGTGCAGAGGTCTCCCCCGGCACTTCTCCCCTGTATCTGGTGGCTGTCTCCTCTTAGAACTCCGGTCTCCAGCTGCTCACCAACGAGTTTCTACCGTAATCGGTCTTTCTCAAGGTGCAGCTAGAGGCCGCAGTTCCTAATTATTTATACCTCCCCCAGAGCTCCGGTGTGCTGGTTCCCGGGTGGCCCATATACTATACATCACCCTTGGTTCTCTTAAGGTTGTACATACATCTAAAATACCACGAAAAACTATCCACTGAAATATATTGCACAAAGATGATAGTGTGCATAAAACATATGCATAAGATATAATATAAAATGTATACATAAAATATGAAGAGGCAAAAGTACAACAAGGCAAAAAAATATAATATGGAGGGAGAAAAAAAAAGGGGAAAGATGGGGAGCTGATCACAAGAACCATTTTACTTCAAATTCCCCATTTAACCCCTTTGGGTGCAGTGTATCTATCTCGTAGATCCATCGCATTTCTGCGCTGGCTAGATCACTTTTTTTGTCCTCCCTTCTCCAATTTCCCTTAATGGAGTCTATGATCTTAAAGCTGACAATGCTATTTGGTGAGCATTTGTGTTCAGCTTTGAAATGGGCCGACATACAGTGCGTTTCAACACCTTTTTTAATATTGTTCAGATGTTCCCTCAATCTTATCTTAAATTGTCGGCCTGTTCTCCCCACATATTGTTTATTGCATTTACATTGGAATAGGTAAATGAAATCACTGCTATTACAGGTTACAAAGTGTTCAATATTATATTTTTTCCCAGTTACAGTGGATGTATAAAATTCAATTTTATTGCCTTCTGTGTTTTTGCACTGTTTACACCCCGCACACAATCCACATTGAAAAAAACCCTTGGTTTTAACCCTTGTGTGCATTGTCACTTTTGGGGCCAAGGCGCTTTTGACTACCCAATTTTTTATATTGGGTGCTCTCTTGTATATTACTTTTGCCTTCTCTGGGATATATTCTTTAAGTATCGGGTCTGCTTTCAACAGACCCCAATGTTTGTTTAACACTTTTTCTATTTTTTTATAGTCACTATTATATGTGGTTATAAATGCCATATTACCATCTTTTTTCTTCTCTTTCTGTTTGTTTTTTAACAGTGATTCACGTTTTACCTGATCTACTTCTACCAAAGTTCTCTGTAAGTCTGCCTCATCATAACCTTTTACTAAAAATTAATTTTTCATTTTTTTCCGCTTGGTTTTTATAAATGTCTTCTTTTGTGCAATTTCGCTTTATTCTGCGAAATTGACTACCCGGTATTCCCCTAAGCCACCGCGGATGGTGGTTGCTCTGCATATTAATAAAAGAATTACTGTCAGTTGGTTTCTGATAAGATTTAGTTAAAATTTTGTCTTCTTCAACATATACCGTTAAGTCCAAAAAGTTAACACATTCATCACTGGACACAAAACTCAAAATTATCCTCACATTGGGCCTTATTTTGGTTCATTCTTTCTGACAAAATCCTTCTTAGATGGGCAAAACCATGTGCACTGCAGGTGGGGCAGGTGTTACTTGTGCAGAGAGAATTAGATTTGGGTGGGGTTTTACTTCAAAGTGAGATCTATATTGCAGTGTAAAAATAAAGCAGTCAGTATTTTCCCTGCACAGAAACAAAATTACTCACCCAAATCTAATTCTCTCTGCACATGTTACATCTGCCCCCCCTGCAGTGCACATGGTTTTGTCCATCTAAGAAGGATTTTGTCAGAAAGAATGAACCAAAATAAGGCCCATTGTTCTTATTTAAATGATCCTGAAAGGTCCGCAATGTCTCTTTACCACCCCTCCAGATCATTATTACGTCATCTATATATCTTTGATAGAGGATGAGATTCGCCCCCTGCTCCTGCCATACACATGACTCCTCCCACATCTCCATAAATATGTTGGCGAAGCTAGGGGTGAATTTTGTCCCCATCGCAGTCCCTGCGCACTGTAAGAAAAACATATTGTCAAAATAAAAATAGTTGTTTTCTAGTATAAATTGGATACCCTCCAAAATAAATGATTTTAAATTTTCATCACTCTTTTCCCTTGTCAAAACTTTCTCCACTGCTGCTAATCCATCCCTGTGCTTTATGATTGTGTATAGGGAGGATACGTCAGCGGATATCAGGATATCCCCCTTTTGCCACTCTACATTATCCAATTTATTTATTATATCCATCGTATCTTTGAGGTACGCTTTCCCCTTACCTACAATGGGTTGTAAGTGTCTGTCTATCATTTCTGATAGATTTGAGGTTAAGGACCCCACCCCTGCTACTATAGGTCTCAGGGGTGGGTCCTTTTCATTCTTGTGAATTTTAGGTAATCCATATATTACAGGTAACACCGGATATTCCATTTTCAGGAAATCCCTTTCTTTGTCTGTTAGTACCTTATTTGCATAATATTTATCAACCAAGGAATCTAGTTTTCTTTTTATTTCTTCTGTTGGATTTTTTCTTACATTTCTATAAGTGGACTTATCAGCAAGTAATAGTTTTATTTTATTTGTATAGTTTGTAGTGTCCATAACGACCACCCCCCCCACCCCTATACTTTCTAATGCTTCTTTTTCAGATTTTGATATGTTAAATCTTTTTTTCTTTTTTTTCATTTTTTTCATTAACCCCACATATTTTTTTCAAATCTTCTGTTATTAATTTGCCATAAATCTCCACAAAGCATCCTCGACTGAAAATGGGATTAAAGTTAGATTTTTTTCGGAAACCATTTTGCTCATTAGGGTTATTTTCCTGTGTTGAATTTTTGTGAAAAAAACCTTTTTAGTGCTAACTTTCTCAAGTGACGCTGCACATCTACAAATAAGTCAAATGACTTAGCTGAATTTGTGGGACAAAACTTCAAACCTTTACTTAAAATATTTTCCTCTTCTTGTGTTAATTTATGTGAACTAATATTGTGAATTTTAATTTTCCCTTTTTGTTGTGCTTTGTGTTTTTTCTCTTTTAATTTTTTAAAGAAAACCTTATTCCTTTCCTTATTTTTAATTATCCCATAGACTCTAATTATCTCATATGCAGTGAAGTTTATTAAGGAACCCAGCTTCCATTATACTCCTGGCACTTTGTGTTTTTTTTTTTTTGGGATAACGTGGCGTTACACTAAGGGATCAGCCTGTCTGGGTGTACTGAGATCTACTCCCCAGATTTTCTTTTTGGTGAACTGTAAAGTAAAGTGGTTTGTAACTCAGAAACTAGGCGCTCCCTTTTTGGACTACATGGATAGGAGTAGAAATAATAAAATAATACCCCCCTTCATGCACTTCCTGATGGGTAGAAAGTTCCCAGGATTTTCCCAATTCTCAATGTATAGTTTGGACTATGGGCAATATGTGGAATACAAAACACAGACAGTAGGAATGCATGCAGTGGGTGAGTCTAATTCAATTCTTCAATGATCGAATAAAGATTTCGGTACTTGTGTATTTTGGCGGCGCCCGTCGCGGGCATCGTGTGCCTTAACTTTAAGGCACACGACGCGACGCGATGGACGCGATTTCTCCATAGGCTTCAATGTTAAAATATTTTTAACATTGAACCCGATGGAGAAATCGGGTTCATCGCGTCGTGTCGTGTGCCTTAAAGTTAAGGCACACGACGCGACCGACGCGACCGACGCGATTTCTCCATAGGCTTCAATGTTAAAATATTTTTAACATTGAAATACTGTCGGTCGCGTCGGACTTGTGCCATTATAATGGCACAAGATCAAATGTAGTTGATAAAGTCCATCTAACATAGAAAACAATGGGAAATGGGCCAATATGGACAGCTGTGAAGCCCGCGAGGGGACGCGGATACCTGTGAAGGTATCCGCGTCCCCTCGCGGGGCTCGCTGCGCTCGCCACGCTTCGGGCTCGGTGGCTCGCTGCGCTCGCCACACTTTCTATTCTCAACTCCACGCCGACGTGGATAGTGGGGGTATGAAAAGGTCATAGGACGCGTACCGCCGCCCCTCGCGGACTCGCTGCGCTCGCCACGCTTCGGGTTGACGTTGATCGTGGGGTGGCGTTAACAATTCGGGTGGCCATTATTCACTTCAGGGTGCCTATTTGGCCTCTGTGGCCCATTTAACATTGTTTCCTATGGAAAAATTGGGTCAATTGAGGCATTGAACAGGAAAATCGGGTCAATTGAGACATTTAACATTGTTCCCTATGGGAAATCTCGGGCATCTCGTCTGTCGCATCGCACCTGATTTTTTAGTGCATTCAATGCCCGAGATGGCCGAGATGGGCGCCCTTCTAAGTAAAGAGTACCACACATAAAGGTATCTTGGAAAGGTAGCAGTACTCACGATATATATGGTGTTGAAAAACGCTCATAAGGGTTTCTTTCTCCTCCAAGAGATTTTTATTGAAGTAAAATATAATAAAATGAAGCATAAAATAAGTTGGGAGTTTTGGAGGGTAGGTTAATACTGTACGATTTCCACGAGAGATCACAGGATCCGGATCTGGTCTCACCAGGTACATCCACAAGGTAACTGTCCTCACTTAGCTCCGTTCTTATAAAAGCACACTGGACATGATCAACATGTTTCGAGATATACTATCTCTTCCTAAGGATCCGTTATACTCCAGCTCTGGACCAAAGTCACCCTTCAGACGTGACAATAACACTCTAAGTTTATACATAGCATAAACAATTAACCCAGGCTAATGACAAAAGATCTGCAGATCACTCGTAACAAATTGCTAATGTCCGATTTCATGAATCCAAAATCAGGAAAATGCTGATCAGGAATTGTGAGCATGGGAGGATAATAAAGACTATGAAGGACTAATAAAGACAATAATAACAATACTGCTCTTTTACATTTTTATAAACTACCGTTACTATATGTACTAAAAGACTACTTAAATATGGTTGATGGATAATTAGATTAAAATAGAGCAGTAGTGGCTGCTACCTGGACTCGGCACCTCTTGCTCTGCACTGATGACCTGCAAGGATGTAAAAACTGTCTCATCCCCTATGTGTGGTCTTCAGCTATTGTTAACAAACCTACTGAGGCAGTTTGTTGCTGGCCATTATTGTGTCATGCTTGCCATGCACTGACATGTTTATCCCACAACCACAATACTTCTGTAAATAAACTCCTGAGTATTCCGGGCACCCACTCGTACCTGTGCCTAACCCACCAACAGCCGGGGCAGAGTAAGGGGGAAATTTAATAGGATGAGAGACTCGGAAAGTGAGAGATTTGGTAAGAAATCTCCAGTTTTTTAAAGTGGCAATTATTTACACTGCAAAACCTTTTTGATTTGGAAGTGTAACTGATTGCCGCTTTAAACTGGATATTTCTTACCAAATCTCTCACTTTCTGATTCCCTCATGCTATTTAATTTCACCCTAAGTGTGAAGTTTATCAGCTGTGACAATGCAGGGGTATTTTGCCATACCCAGTACCATGCAGATGTTACATATTTTGTGTGTAATTTATCTGGATGTATGGCTAATGTATGCCTGCTGCATACTGTATGCTAGCGTTGCAGTATTGTTTTATTTACGAGTGTCTGTTTTAGTATACTTTTTATTCACATCCTATAACTCAGTATCAGCTTGTCCTTTAATAAACACAGTAGACATACTTTTGTCTAAGATACACTAGAAATCTAATTTATTGCAAGCTGTAACATACATCAAATCATAAAGACAGGAACATTGCTTGCATTTTTATGGATATGTACTTTCCTTCAATTAGCTATTTTACAATAGCCTAATAGTTATTTACTTACTGCAGGATATGCAGAGATGCAGATCACTCTAATGTCCCTAACTTTCTCTTTATTAACATTTAATTTATAATAGCACTTCCCGGGAACAAACAGATCTATCATTATTGTGCCATATGACTTAGCATAATTTAGATGTCCTGCTATACAGTAGGTGATGATTCCCATACTGTAAGTACTTTTTTGCAACTTTTTTATGTTATTTGCATCGTAGCTACAACACAAAATTGTTCTCCTTGTACAATCACACTAGATGAGTCCTTTAATCATAAAGGAGTTGGTATGAAGTCAGATTATGTATGTATAATATTACACAGCGCAAGGTATGAACTTAAGCTGGTTTCACATTGCAAAAACCTGCTTTCAACCCGTTTTTGTAAATGTGTCTTAAAACAGGTCAAAAGCCAGTTAAACCCCCATTAATATTGTATGTTGTAAAGGCATATTGCAGTTTCAATACCGTTTTTGTACCTTCAGATTCAACCCGGTTCACCCATAGAAAGCCATACAATGTCATTTTAAATGTTTTTTTCCTGCTTGTGGGCAGGGATCAAGTGTGGTTATCATTTGTAGCAAATACCGTTTCTGAGCTGTTCTGACTGCAGGGAAAATGGCTCAGAAACATGTAGGATCCTGCTTTTAACACGTTTCAAAATACCGGTATTTTGTAACCGGTAAATTGATTGTGGAGCTTTCATATTGCAGCTGGTACCGTTTTAAAGCAGTTAAAAATCGGCAATATGCCGTGTTAAAACTGCAATGTGAAAGGGGCTTTAGAGAAAAAGTATCGTTGATAGTCAGTCACACAAGACCTGATGGCATTCAAAATTCTATTGAGTCCCCCTCAGGTCAAGGACAAGTACAAGAAAAGAAAAGTATATCACAGTAACACCAAAGAATAAATGTACACATAAAACGTAGCTTTTACTTTAGATTTTAATGAAATAGCAAAGTATAACAACACACATACATGGGAAAGTGGCAAAAAAGGAATGATTAAATAGCTAATGAGAGTGTCTTCATGCACCTAATTATTCTATCAATAAATTAATGAATCACATTCTTTGCATCTCATTTCTTCTATTTCATATCCATAATACATGTACGAGCTGTATTGGTGTGTACTTTCCAGCAGGTTATGTGTATGGATATATAGGAGAGAAAAACACCCCTATTCATATGGGGACTGTCACTCTGCCTATTGAACTGGAAATTGGACCCTGGTGGAGTATGAAAAAATATGTACAATGTAAATTATTCAGTCTGAAGTATCACTTTTTATTCTGAGTTGATATATTGATACTTTATATTAGAAGAATTCTCAATAGTTGCAAAGTATATATGTGCTCCACTGGAGAGACCATTAGTTTTATGTATGCTTTAACAAGTAAATGTGTATTATTTTCTGCACCTCTCACATTAATCACAAACTGTACTACTGACAATCATATGATTTTTATTAGGGATGAGAATAAAGATTCCTCCAGATCAGCCATCTATATTAGTATACGGCAATTACAAATCCCAATTGGAGGGAGAAGGAGGGATCGGTTGTCTGTAATAAAAGTTTTCACATGTATAGACATTTGTGTAATAGAATGATTAATAGAAATATTAATTCATATATGTGCTTTCATTGTAAAGGAGTTGGTATGAAGTCAGAATAAGTATGTATAATATTACATGATGCAAGGTGTGAACTTATTGCACAGTACATTTGCTGCATTAGTGTTTTAACCAAGATGCATATTTTGGTAATGAGTCTCCGGCAGGATGTTTGTAGGAAAGTCCTTGGTGCACCAAATTGGGTGTATGTTGCTATATGAGCAAGGGTATATGTTGGCATACCATATATATATCAATATAGCATTACTCGGGTTCATTAAGCTGTATGTTTGCAGTTATATTTAGAATGGAACACACTCCTTTTTTTTAAATCCGTCAATTTATACAGAAGAGGTATATTTGATAGTGACAAGTGATAGTGACAACAGAGTTATTTAGCCTCTGTCCCCAAGCTGCTCTATCTGGATCTGAGGCGAGGATGCCTTTGCAACATCCATACATCCATTCAATTACTTGGGAGGAGGGATATTATACATGCAATATAGGTGCATGTCCATGTTCCCATCAAAAGTCATTTTGGGGTTATTGTCCACACACAACCCCGTTCCTCAAGCTCAGCACCTAAGTTGTGGTGAGGGACAGTTAGTTACTGGTGTGTTTGTTACTAACATCTACAGTCCTGGTATATAGTCCTAGGAGTATTATATGTCTTGGGTGGTGATATTGATAGCCAAAGAAGGGATAACATAGAAACATAGAATTTGACGGCAGATAAGAACCACTTGGCCCATCTAGTCTGCCCCTTTTTTCAAACATGTTACCTCAAACCATATTTGATCCTTATTTTTTGTAAGGATATCCATATGCCTATCCCAAGCATGTTTAAATTGTTCTACTGTATTTGCCTCTACCACCTCTGATAGGAGGCTATTCCACTTATCTACTACTCTTTCTGTGAAGTAATTCTTCCTTAAATTTCCCCTGAATCTTCCTCCCTATAGTTTCAGTGCATGTCCTCGTGTTCTGCTGCTCCTCTTTCTGTGAAGAAAGTCTCTCACCTGTACCTTGTTAAAATCCTTGATATAGTTGAAAGTTTCTATCATGTCCCCCCTTTCCCTTCTCTGCTCTAAAGTATACATTTTAAGATATTTTAGTCTTTCCTGGTACGTTTTGTGATGTAGGCCATGCCCCATTTTAGTTGCCCTTCTTTGTACAGTCTCTGTACTTCTTATATCCTTCTGGAGATATGACCTCCAGAACTGAACACAGTACTCTTGATGAGGTCATACCAATGACATATACAGTGGCATTATTACTTCTTTCTTTCTACTGCTGATACATCTCCCTATGCAGCCAAGCATCTGACTTGCCTTCTTCATTGCTTTGTTACATTGCCTACCTGCCTTTAAGTCCCCTGAAATAGTGACATCTAGATCCCTCTCTTCCTCAGTAGTTTCCATTATAGTGCCTTTTATACTATATTTAGTCTTTGGATTTTTGAGACCCAAGTGCAAGATTTTGCATTTTTTGGCATTAAACTGTAGTTTCCACGCTCTTAACCATTCCTCTAATCTACCTAGATCATCAATCATTTAGTTTACCCATCCTGGTGTGTCTACCCTGTTGCATACCTTTGTGTCATCTGCAAAAAGGCACATTTTACCCTCAATTCCATTTGCAATATCACCAATAAAGATATTAAAGAGCACTGGTCCAAGTACAGATCCCTGGGATACTCCACTTGTAACCTTTCCCTCCTTTGACTGTACTCCGTTTACTACAACTCTCTGTTTTCTGTCCTGCAACCAATATCTTATCCATTCAACTATCTTAAGGTGCCCATACACGTACTGATTACCCGGTACTTTTTGTGCTAAAATAGCATCGTTGTGCATGCCTTGTGCATGGGATGCAATGCTATTTTAGCACAAAAAGTACCGGGTTATTGGTACGTGTATGGGCACCTTTAGAATCCAACTGCAGTGTCAAAAGCCTTACTAAATTCTAGATAAGCTACATCTACAGCCCCACCTTGATCTATTACTTTAGTCACCCAGGTAAAGAAGTCAATAAGATTTGTTTGACATGATCTTCCCCCAGTAAACCCATGCTGTTTCGGATCCTGTAAATTGCTGGTTTTGAGATATTCTAGAACTCTTTGTTTTAAGAGTGTTTCAATCAATTTCCCTACTAATGATGTAAGGCTCACTGGTCGATAGTTGCTTACCTCTTCCTTGATTCCACTTTTGTGCAGTGGGAATACATTTGCTGTTTTCCAGTACTCTGGGATTACTCCAGTAGCTAGTGACTGGTTCAATAATTCTGTTAATGGTATTACCAGCTTTGCTTAAAGCTCTTTTAGTATCCTTGGATGTAGTTTTGAGAGTTCTGTGAGGACTTTCTCCTCTGTAAATGTACTTGTTTCTCCCTCAGTTTTCTGACTATACTTGCAACTTAACTGTGACCCTTCTCCTCTCTTTCAGCAGTGAATACTAAGCAGAAATAATTATTAATATGATTTGCTATTACATTGTCCCATCAAGAAGACTTCCACTCTCTGTCTTTAGTCTTATGACTCCACTTTTTGTTTTTCTCCTTTCACTTATATACATAAAAAAAGTTTTCTCCGTTTACCCACTGGCCATTTTCTCCTCAGCTTGTGCTTTTGCACATCTGATTACCTTCTTAGCCTCCTTTTGTCTAACAAGAAGACTTTGTAACCTGAGTATCACAGCTCCTGTAAGGAATGTGTGGATGCTGGACATACAATAGCTTCAGCATGGTAGAATCATATGCCATAGTCAGGGGGGGGGGGGTACTAGGGTGTTCAGCACCCCCCTGCAAGCTTTATGGCCTACACACCGTTGAATAGAATAATGTGGGCCACATAATACCACGCCGAATTCAAATTATGCTCCACAGTGCAAAACAACCCAACACCAAACTAAAAAAGAACAGTGCACACCAAAGGCGCACAGCAAACATTTAGGGCAGGCATGTCCAAAGTCTGGCTCGGGGGCCAATTGTGGCCCGTGCTGTCATTTCAAGTGGCCCGCAGCTCCAGCCAGAAGTGGGTGGAGCATCAGATGCGGGACAGACAGCACTAAAGGTGGGGCCTTTACCTTGCTGTCATCAGCAGTGAGGAGGTGCTGGCCACCACAGTGAGATGTGTTTGGCATCTTTCAGGTGAGTATGCATCCAACCCCTGCAGCTGCAATTGTATATCACCCTCCTCCACAATCACAGTGACAGCAGTGTGTGGGGATGGGGTGCAGCAAGGGGGAAGTTTGCTCCTGTAACATGCAGAGTGGAGGAGGGCAGCAGCGGGAGCGCAAGCATCTCCTGTCCTTGCCGTTCCTGCTTTGCCTCTCTGTCCTCACACAAGGGGCTAAGAAACATGCAGAGAAGGGAGGAGGCAAGCAGGGGGACATACTGTCAATGGGGGTAGAGTGGGGGACATACAGTGAAGGAGGGTCAGGCTGGGGGACATACAGTAAATGGAGGCAGTGATGGACATTCAGAGAAGGGGGGGACAGTCTGGGGGACAGAGTGAATGGGTGCAGAGAGGGGAACATACAGTGAGTGGTGGACATACAGTGAAGGAGGAGCAGGCTGGGGGACATAAAGAGAAGGATGGTCAGGCAGGAGAATATACAGTGAATGGGGGCAGGCTGGAGGAAATAAAGAGAAGGATGGCAGTCTAGTGAATATACAGTGAAGGGGCAGGCTGGGGGACATAAAGTGAATGGGGGCAGAGTGGGGGACCATTCTGATGTGATTAATGATTCAAAGAATGTCAGGCTGAATGGTCGGCCCCCCACATTTTCACCTCACCAAAACTGGCCCTCGTCGCAAAAAGTTTGGACACCCCTGATTTAGGGCATGGCTTTGTGGGACAGGGGATTATGCACACTTACCTACATGCTGATTGCTAGGGTTTTCTTGCTCGATGCCAGGGTTTTATGCTTTTTTCCCAGGGTTACATGCTCAGTGCCAGGGGTTATGTGGTAAGTGCCAGGTGTTACATGCTCAGTGCCATGGATACCTCCCAGCTTGTGGGAGGTATCCATGTTTTGCCTGGATCACATTGCTTGTGGTGTGGCTTGACACTGTTCCACGCTGGCTGCAGTGTACCTGGTAACCCTGGGAACCAGTGCCAGGTTGACACCAGAGAGACCATCCAGGAAAAGAGGCTGCAGGGGGTGGCATCCCACACCCACAACTGAACTTGGATGCTATTACATCCTGCCATGGGTGTAAGAGAGTGGACACAGAGGGGAGGAGAGAGAAAGAAAGATAGACAGTAGGATGTAATGGAAAGAGACAGGTTATCATGAACAGAGAGACAGGGGGGAGCAAGAGAAAAAGGTTCAAGGGAGAGAGGACTCAAACTTAAGTCCTAGATAACTTCATTCAATGGTCATTTGCCATGCATAGATATGGCACAAATATTTTTGTGTATGTTTTACACCAGAGGGGGGTTGCCAGGGAAAGAGGGGGTGGGTTGCCAGGAATAGAAGGGGGGGGGAGAGAGGGGGGTTGCCAGGGAGAGAGAGCAGGGGTTGCTAGGGATAGAGAATGAGGGGAGAACTGTAGAATGTTAGGGAGAGAAAGAGGGGGCAGAAAGATTGTAAAAGAGGGATCAGAGAGCACTACATGTGCTAGCATTAGGTCTGGAGGGAAATTCATGGCAACAGAGCCCTCTGCAGCTTCAAATACACCCGCAAAATTATGCCTGTGAGGGGGCGGTGCTTTACCAAATATATATCCCCAATCACAACCAGCTATGCTGCTATGGAACCAGTCATGCTGCAGCGTGTGGGGGACAGCTCCCAGTCATCAACATATTCCTCTTCTTAGGGGATTTGTCTGTATGCAAATGAGGCCATAACATTAGAACACATGGGAGCTACATGTACACATACAGGATGATCGGGACAGAAGCGCAGCCTTACCTCAGCTGTACCTGCGCTTCAACAGTGGGGTCTCTTCTAGCAGATCTAACCTGTACAGTGTAGATCTGCCGGCACACAGCTGTTCATAGTGATAAATCTGCCACTGGTCCCCGCTACATCTTTGTCAGGGGGCCGCAGCTCAAAGAGAAAAGTGAATCAGAAATAATAGCGCTCACAAATAACCATGCAACAAGGTGTTCAAAGCCTTGCATAGATATACAAAACCAGGTTGAACTTGGCAAGGTTCACAGGTGTATTGTCAAGAATGATCCAGATAAACCAATCTTTTTCCAAATTCTCCCAATAAAATGACTTGATATTAAAGCATAGACAATGTTATCCAGGCAAAACAGCATACAGAATATGTCCACGGTATCCTCCCTCAGACTGGGTCCCTTGAAACGGACACAAGGGGGGCTCAGTTCAGGTCTCACCGCTCAAGCACAGCACAGCTCAAGTCCCGACAGGTCCACAGATCAAAGAGTTCATGCAGTCACGCTTAAACGCGTTTTCGGAATAAATCCTTCATCAGAAGCGTGGGGGGCTGTGGCTGATAGCAGTCCGGCGAGTGGAGCGCTGACAGGTCCTGTCAGATTCTTGCTCCGCTTGTTTACCGCAGAGGTCCCGGATATCAGCCCTCAGGTCAGGAATCAGGTGAGAAAGTGTAGGGGCCCGCGGGTGATGGTAACAGCCGGACATACTAGAGCAGCGAGCATACTGCTGATATTTCAAATGTAATGGCAGTGCCGCTCGGCAGCCAATCAGGGGCACCACAGCCTGATTGGCTGCCTGTAAGCAAATTCTGATTGGCTCTGACTCGCAGCACATTGCAGCTGGTGCTGTTTGTTTAAATGGCTGTCCGGCTCCTTCCTCACTGAGGCGCCTTACTTATTACTACCCTGCATAATGGTCGGCCAGCCCTGCAGACAGCGGGGAAAGATGACCGGACGGAGGTGGAACCGTTCCGTCTCTAAAATGGAACTGACGGAACGCAGTTTCGCCCCGTTCCGGCTCACTTTAATCCCTGTACCTACCAGTATATTTTTGGATTGTGCAAGGAAACCGGAGTACCTGGAGGAAACCCACACAAGTACGAGGAGAATATACAAACTCTGCACAGGTAGTGCCATGGTGGGAATCTATCATCAATGGGGGAGAGGCAGATTTGTTTTCTTATTTCTTTCATCAACGGAGGGCGACTGGTGCTTAACGCTGCCAACTGTCTTGTCAATCATTCAATAGTTTCCCATCATGTAGTCAATAAAGCTCATAAATTGTTATCGCTTTGATGACCATTCCTGGTTGTCAGCACCCTTTTCCATCATAGCTTGCTATGGTGACAGCATTATTCAGAGATAACAAAGGTACTTACAGTATCTCCACAGAATACATTTTCATACATAAGGGGCAGACTAAATTGGACAAGTGGTTCTTATGTACCATCAAATTATATGTTTCTATATGTAGAAATAGTTATAACCCCTTTTTTAAATGCTAAAATGTTGTTTCCACTGCTTTTACATTCAAAATAAAAAAATTGATCCTACATATAGCTGCTCCATATTAAAAATAAATAAAATAAAAAAAGGATTTTATTTGCTGAGAATTTATCTGCTAACTATACATTTATACATCATAGAGGGTAAGTTGTATAAACCTGATAATTCTGTTTCCTATCAGTAGAACTGGCCATTGGATTAATTCTCTCATGATCTATTCAATGATATATAGAAACAGTGTGAAAGCAGAAGTGACAATGTGGTTTAAACAGCAAATTTTTTTTTTTTTAAAGATGACTGTGAGTACAGGGTGATGCAGCAATCACAGTGCACCCTTTTGTTTCAAAAACTGTGCAGTAAATGAGAAAACTGAATTCTCCAGTAAAGTAAGTTCGGTATATAGCCTAAAAAGTTAAATATAGCCCACCTCATCCATACCTTAATGGAGTATCCAGTTTTTCCATTTCCTGCACAGTTTTTGAAACAAAAGGGTATACTGCAACTTTTGAATCATCCTGTACATATATTTTGCCATTCAAAATAACTTTGACGAAAAACCCCACCCAAATCTAATTCTCTCTGCACAAGTTACATCTGCCCCACCCGCAGTGCACATGGGTTTTGTCCTTCTAAAAAGGATTTTGTCAGAAAGAGTGAACTAGAATAAGGCCCTTAGGGGGTTATTCTAGTCCATTCTTTCTGACAAAATCCTTCTTAGATGGACAAAACCATGTGCACTGCGGGTGGGGCAGATGTAACTTGTGCAGAGAGAATTAGATTTGGGTGAGGTTTTTCGTCAAAGTGAGATCTATATTGAAGTGTAAAATCATGCAGTCAGTATTTTCCCTGCACGGAAACGAAATAACTCACCCAAATCTAATTCTCTCTGCACATGTTACATCTGCCCCCCTGCAGTGCACATGGTTTTGTCCATCTAAGAAGGATTTTGTCAGAAAGAATGAACTAGAATAAACCACTTAGTGAGGTAAATTTACTAAAAATGGAGGCTGCCCATAGCAACTATACAGATTCTATGTATTATCTTCTAGAAGGTGCTAAATAAATAAGAAGTATACGTTTATTTGTTTCTATGGACAACATCCTATCTTAAATAGAACTCCCAACTTAGTAAATATACCCCAGTGAGAGTAGAATTGGGAAAAAATCTTATTTATACTTCTTAATTGTTTTACTTTCCACAAACGGAATATTTGCATACCTTCACATATGTACATGGTGGCATTTACTGTAATTGTATTCCGCCTTTTGCACAATTAGGAATTTACTTCTTATAAACTTACCTGGTGCAATTTCAGTCTTATATGTGATTTTAATTTGTTATAATAATGTTTAACTAATTTATATATTTGCCCCTTTTGGGTGAACATGAAGGAACCACTGCAGGCAGAAAGGACTGTACAAAAAAAGTCAACTTTTTTATTAATATACTGATATTATGTTTCATAACCCAGATTTCCCCCCTGGTCTTTTTAAATCTTCCTTTACTAAATGGATACTTGAGAATATTTAGTATCTGAATGATATAGCCAGTGATACCAATTTTCCTCAGTTTTCAGACAGTCATGATGGAATAGCAATCACAACCACAGATTTCTTTCGATATCTGCAAATTCAACACTTTCACTCGAAAACTACAACAGTTCTCACTGCTGGACCCATAACATCTTTTGAATATATCTGCTGGAAATGTTCATCCACTAGAGGACTAATATCTATTATTTATTCACTCTTGGGAGAGGATTCGGGTTCTACTCAAGATCCGCATGAGCTAGCATAGGAGTAAGATTAAGGACAATCTATAGATTCTGAAGAATGGACAATTTTGGACAATGCCGCCTCCAGCTCAGTATGTGTGAGGATTAAGTAAAATGTATATAAACTGCTATATCGTTGGTATTATGTACCCTCTTCTTTAAAAACAATGTTCCCAGATACTTGATAGGTGCTGGAGGGGTTGCACTGCAGAGGGTACATTTGTACATATCTGGTGGTCCTGTCAGAAAATTACCAATACTTGGAGGAAAGTTATCACCCTACTCTCGAGTCTATTTGATTTTACTGTTCCTTCTGATCCCAAATACTTCCTGTTTCCCTTAACTCTTCCCACTCTTACCTACCACCAGAATAAACTATTCTGTCATATAGGGGAAAATTTAGTAAAGGAAATTTGTAAAAAATAGGTGTATTTGTATCCAGAAATACACTTATTTTCGACATTTACTATCCCGAAAATACGGCAATTCGTAGTCGTATTGATGTGCTATCAAAAATGTCAAAAATAAGTGTATTTCTGGATACAAATACACCTATTTTTTACAAATTTCCTTTAGTAAATTTCCCCCATAATATCTGCTATGACATGTCAAATTGCTGTTGATTGGAAAAAGCCCTCCCCAACCCCCATGCCAGCGATTATGTCTTGTATTTCGTATGTTTATAAAATTGAGTATTTGACCGCTATTATATGTAATTATTCAAAACATTTAATAAAACCTGTTCCCCATCTGGTATCTCACAACTTTAATTAACCCCTTTTTCTTTCTTTTTTCGGTACTCTTTACCTAGAACGGCGCCAGCGATTGAAATCGCGGTCGTCGGGGGTAAAAATCGCGGTTATCGCGGTCATCGCGGGCATCGCGGGTAAATCGGGATGGCCGCGATGCCCGCGATGACCGCGATCACCGCGATTTTCCCATAGGGAACAATGTTAAAACGGCAGATTGACCGCGATTTTACTGTTAAATGCCTCAATGGACCCGATTTGGGGCCAAATAGGCCAAATTAACCCTTAAATGTCCCCCCAAATTTTTAACGCCACCCCACGATCCACGCCAACCCGAAGCGTGGCGAGCGCAGCGAGCCCACGAGGGGCGGCGGTACGCGTCCTCCGACCTTTTCATGCCCTACTATCCACTAGGGCGTGGTGTGAGAATATAATAGTGTGGCGAGCGCAGCGAGCCACCGAGCCCGAAGCGTGGCGAGCGCAGCGAGCCCCGCGAGGGGACGCGGATACCTTCACAGGTAGACGCGTCCCCTCGCGGGCTTCACAGGTGTCCGCCTCGCCACGGACACCTGTGAAGCCCGCGAGGGGACGCGCATAACTGTGAAGGTATGCGCGTCCCCTCGCGGGGCTCGCTGCGCTCGCCACGCTTCGGGCTCGGTGGCTCGCTGCGCTCGCCACACTATTATATTCTCACACCACGCCCTAGTGGATAGTAGGGCATGAAAAGGTCGGAGGACGCGTACCGCCGCCCCTCGCGGGCTCGCTGCGCTCGCCACGCTTCGGGTTGGCGTGGATCGTGGGGTGGCGTTAAAAATTTGGGGGGACATTTAAGGGTTAATGGGCTCTGTGGCCCATTTAACATTGATTCCTATGGCCAAATCGGGTGGATTGAGCCATTTAACAGTAAAATCGGGTCCATCGCGCCTTTTAACATTGATTCCTATGGGACATCGGGAGCATCGCGTCGCGGGCATCGCGGGTACATTTATGGCCGGCCGCGACGCGACCGACACGATTTCCATGTTTAACATTGGTTTCAATGGGAAATCGCGGGCATCGCGTCGGTCGCGTCGCGGCCATACATAAATGTACCCGCGATGCCCGCGACGGGCGCCCTTCTAGGTAAAGAGTACCCTTTCTTCCTCCCTCTCTTTCCTGTCCGTTTTTTTTTTACTATTCTCTCTATTTTTCCATTACTCTCTCTTTATTTTTCTACTTACCTTGCTGGAATGTTGTTACGGACGGTCTGCCATACCGCTGTTGCAAAATTATTTTTCTTTCTCTCATAATTAAACATTTTGGATCACTTTTTGTAAGCAAACTTAGCGCTGATTTGTAATTGCCAATGTATCTTGTTATACTTGTCATTGTTTATGTGATTCATTCAATAAATAGTGTTTAAAAAATATATATACTGATATTTAAAAAAAATTGAAAGTTACATTTTTTTTAAATAATTTTTTTATTATTATGCTTCCACCTTACATTAAGTTTGCAAAATGTAAATTTACATGTGGAACATACATAAAGTACAGTGTTTAAAGTTACATTTTAATAGCTCAAATTATGACTTTTACCCCGGAGCGCTCCTGACAAACAAGTAGACTTTCTATTTGATTGTCTATCTTTTCCCCGTGATGATGCCAGATTCTGACTCTCCAATTGGTGATATGATAACAAGTGCACCATCAACTCCTTGAACACAGCACTGCCAGTGTCCAAATATTAAAGGCTGATTTCAGTGTTTTTATTTATTTATTTTTTTCAAAATTAACTGATGCATGTAAATGGTATTTATCCATATTAGATCTAGTTTCTGTGCTAGCAGACCAGGGAGATCTAAGATAAGTATCTGCACTGCCTGGGGTTGCTTTCTATTAGAGAAAATCCTTGTGATATTCCTGTAGTGTCATCACAGGGTAAGAGGTTAAAATGAAAAAATGTATTACAGCACTTTCACTTTGAATGTTGTGTATTGCAAAATGGTTCTTAGCACCCTGTCATTGGGAAAATTTACTAAAATGGGAATTCTATTTCACATGGAATGTTGCTATGGGCTACCAATCAGAATATACTTCTTACTTATTTAGCACCAATAACAGATAGTATCTGATTGGTTGCCCAAATGATTAAAGAAAAGCAGTGACAAACTTTGTATCATGTTGTTTTTAAGAATATAGAGGGCAAGTAGCAAGCTGGCTAACTGTTTTAAAAATCTCATCTATACAAATGTATCATAGTAATAAATCATTCCAGTAGAAATTGCCTGTGCAAATCAAGTACAAGTACAAATTCCAGTATAATAGTATAATCTTATAATAAAAGATTAAAGCTCACCTATATGGAGAAAACCCTACCATGCGCATTGAGTGAGCTAGGTATTTTGTATATATTTAATTTAATGGTACTTGTTTCCTAGCACGGCCACCCCGATTTGCATCGGGGTGGTTGTGTCGGAAAAATCGCGTCGGTCGCATCGCATGCGACCAAATCGCATGCGATGCGACCGACGCGATCGACCCGATTTTTACATTGAATCAAATGTGAATAGGGTCTCTGGGACCCTATTTTACATTGGATTCAATGTTAAATATTCCTCAGACCCCCAATTTTACCCCCTCAATGCCACCCCACGATTGACGCCAACCCGAAGCGTGGCGAGCGCAGCGAGCCCGCGAGGGTTGACGGTGCGTGTCCTCCGACCTTTTCATACCCCTACTATCCACGTCAGTGTGGAGTTGAGAATATAAAGTGTGGCGAGCGCAGCGAGCCACCGAGCCCGAAGCGTGGCGAGCGCACGCGTATAACTTCACAGGCATACGCGTCCGCTCACCATGCTTCGGGCTCGCTGCGCTCGCCACACTTTATATTCTCAACTCCACGCCGACGTAGATAGTAGGGGTATGAAAAGGTCGGAGGACACGCACCGCCGCCCCTCGCGGGCTCGCTGTGCTCGCCACGCTTTGGGTTGGCGTCAATCGTGGGGTGACGACGGGGCCATATACAATGTGAAATGGGTCATATTGGCCCATTTCACATTGTTTCCTATGTGAGATGGACTTAATCAAGTCCATCTCATCTTGTGCCATTATAATGGCACAAGACCGACGCGATGCTCCCGATTTCAATATTAAAAATAATTTAACATTGAAGCCTATGGCAAAATCGCGGGCATCGCGTCGGTCGCGTCGGGGGCCATATTAATGCACGCGATCGACGCAATGCCCCCGATTTTGCCTTTGCCGGCAAAATGGACCTGATTTCAAAGGAAATCGGGTCCATCGCGGGCATCGTGTACCTTAACTTTAAGGTACACGATGCCCGCGATTGTGGCCGTTCTAGGAAACAAGTACCAATTTAATTAGCCAGCAGGGGATTCCATGATGCAAATGGTGGAAGCAACTACCACCTGTGTTCGTCTAGCCAGGTACTTTTAAGTGGGGAGTGTTGTTTTGAATTTTGTTTTTGTTTTCTTCTCAATGCAACCAACAGAGGGAGTGGGGGAGGGTGGCACCATGGTGGTTTCGGGATGCCCCTCCACATGTGTTTTCACCAGTCCACTTCAACAGCACTTCTATTTATGTGGGGGTGTAAGTTGTTTTGGTTTTTTTTTTGGACAGAGGGGATTGGGGGATGCCAAGCAACCTGCATAGAGCAGGCCGGGTACTTTTCTTTTCCTTTTTTACCCAGGTGCTGCAGTAGCACTAGGTGGAAACCAGAGGCACAGCAGCAGGGATAGCAGAAAAAGCCTGGAACTCAGAGCTTGACTTCACCTAGATCAGTATTCCAGGAGGCTTGTGACTAGAGGCCAGATTCTGCCAGATCAGCATTCCAAGGGGAATACAACCATCCACACCTTTGAGGTTGACCTTGGCTGGTGGTGGCTTTATGGGTTGACTGATCTTTCCTCTCCAACATAAGTAATGTCGCGCTGTGCTCTCCATGCTTTGGGCACCGTTCCTCGCCACACTATTTTATTCTACCTCTATGTCCACTGAGATGGTAAAGTATGAACAAGTAGGTTAAAACAAAAAAATCATGTTTAAACTCATGTCAACCTTTTTTTAATTCGAACACATTCCCGTCGACCTTTTGCTTGTTTCGATCATCTGTTAATGTTGATCTAGATGCTGCCAACCATTTTTGGTCATCTAACTAGACACCTTCCACCATGGTTTACCACGTGATTGTCAATCTAGAGACATTATCGATCCATCAACCGGGTACAATATTTCCTTTCAGCAGGGCCCTAGGCAAAACTAAAACTTCACGCCCCCCTGCCAACCCCACACTGCCACCAAAACCCACTTTACAGTCCTCTCAAGTGAAAGTGTGGAGGTGGCATCTTAGAAGTTCCACAGCTGCCACCAGCATTAAATAAAACAAGGAGGTTGAAAGTTTCCCTATGTTTAGTTGCTAGCACACTAGCTGCAGGGTTTACAACTAATCACCAGAGGTATTCAATTAATGGGAAATACCCTGCGCGCAAGTGCACACAGTTGGACTTAAGTGAATGAAAACACAAAAATTGTTTAAAATGAGGGTAAAATAAACACAGTATTTTTTTTTTACTTTTTTTTTATTGGTACAGGAAGAAGGCAATTGAATAGCCTCTGCCAACACTGCAGTGATTTTGCTGGCAATTAGTTGTCACCCTGCAATTAATTAAATACACCCTTTAGTGTTTGAAACTTTAGTCTTTTATTAAGATGTACACGAAAAAAGAAAAACATAGTGCTTTAAGCAGTAGCCCACAGATTTCAAAAGCAACATACTGTAAAGTATTTGTACATTGTATACACAAATAGGTTCTGCATGACTATATTGTTCCAAAATGTGATTTATTTGTATCATTTCATGGGAGCTGCTTGTATGAGGAGTTATTCCTAGAGAGTGTTATCTTGTTTGTCAGATGCTCTTACATATGTATTATATTTTGTTACTGACTATTATGCCTGTAATTGGGATAAAATGTTTCTATATAAAGTGTTTATTCATGTTTTGTTGAAAGCTTTCTTAGACTATTACTCTTTGAATTCTCATTTGTCCCTGATCTGTATATCTGTATGTCTGAACAAATTATCGAATTGTATGAGTGAAAGTAATACAAATAATATTCACTGTATGGAAAATGACATACTCCTCAGTAGATAGCAGCACTTCATATAATTAAATAGAATTTAATACAATTAGAAATCATGTTTATTACAGTAGATTACATTTTTCTGGTTAAACTGTGAATGTAGTTAATTGACACAAAACATATTCAGGTACAACTTTACCTGTGTCTCCTTTTTATCTATTTTTCTGTTTTGAAAAATATGATGCAACACGTCCATTACATTTACACTCAGAAATAATTGCACTTGGCAGTTTTTGTTTGCAGCCATACATGGAAGGCTGAAGGCTTTTGTACAGTTCAAAGAGCACATTCCACAGATCTACCAGTTGTTGGTTGCCTGCAGGGATCATTTGAATTCTGCAAAAAGATCAACATTAGTGTCCAGACCACTTGATAGTGTGTATTTTATATATACACAGACAGCTGTGTGAGAGCTTAAGATAATGCAAAAAAAAAAATACTTGCTTAATTATTATCACTATGTTTGACGGTGTAATGAGTAATGATTTGCATTACCGCCTCACAGTGCTGAGGTCATGGGTTTGATTCTCACCATGGCTCTAACTGTGCAGAGTTTGTATATTCTCCCTGTACTTGTGTGGGTTTCCCCCGGGTACTGCGGTTTCCTCCCACAATCCAAAAATATACTGGTAGTTAATTGGCTCCGAACAAAAATTAACCGTAGAATGTCTGTGTGTGTGTACATGTGGTAGGGAATATAGATTGTAAGCTCCACCGGGGCAGGGACTGATGTGAATGTTCAAATATTCTCTGTAAAGCGCTGCGGAATATGTGTGCGCTATATAAGAAACTGTTAATAATAATAAGTGTAATGTACAAAAAAAGCATTGACAAAAGTATATACGTACAGTATAATGTAGTAACCTTTATAATATTACTTTTGTACATACAACATTCTCTCTACGAGAAGTTATATGCACAGACATGTTCGTCCTATACATTATATTTAAATAATAATGCCATTTATTCTTAAATGTAAGTATACTATGATACATGCCCTATTGCTGTTTCCTATTCTTATCATCAACAAGCATGGTGAAACCAGGTGCAAAAAGATAATTTGGGTCCCCTCTTATAGCCCAACCCAAGAAGTCATTGTTGGTCTGGGCAGCCTGTTGAAGTCAGCACCCTGAAATAGCAATCTCTGTAATTTGCAGCCTTACCACTAGCGTTAGCTATACAGTCCTGTGTCCCCCAGCCTGGGGTACTGGCTCACACAGACCCTGCCCTGGTAGGGTTTCCTCTGATGTCTGGTTCACAGGATCCACCAAGATAGAATCTCCTCAATAAGGGGGGAAAATGTTCTCCTTATATACCTGGCTGGCAAATACCCCCTGATGCCATAAAGTATACTAAGGTAGTAGGGTCAGATATCCTCATGCTACTGTATGTCAGCCAGTAGTAGTGCAGTAGAGACCTATTGTACATCCCCTGGGAGGTCTAACCTATTATCTCCCAGATTACCTGCTGACGTAGATACATCCCTTTGTCTGGCAGCTATTTTACCAGTCACTCAGGTAGTGTTCGCTTACTGTACCAGCAACACCTATCACACCTCACACAATGGACTAGCACAGGGGTGGCCAACCTGTGGCTCTTGAGCCACATGTGGCTCTTTTCTTAATGAGATGTGGCTCCGGCACCCACAGCACTGCTGCATGCCTCCTTCGACTGTGCGCTACTCTGCTGTGTGCTAGCTCCTGCACCCGCGGCATTACCGATTGCCTTCTCTGACTGTGTGCTACTTTGCTTTGTGCTCGTCATGATGTCATAATGTCACGTCGAGGGAACAGCATGCTCTACCTAGTGTCAGAAAGTGGCAACAGAGACCGCCAGGGGGTGAGAAGCTGGGTGCAGTGGCTGAACAGTGGAGCGGGTGCAGCGGCCAGACGGCAGAGCAGGTCTGCGGCTGCATATCAGAGTGGGTGTGGGCACTGTCTGAAACAAGTGAAATCGTTCTGTTTCTACAGACACACATGTGAGAGAATTACTGCGAGTAGCTTCGCATACAAGCCAGAAATGTAAAAAAATTATTGAAACCAAGGATTGGCAAAACACCCACTAATAAAAAAAATTACAGCAAATGAAAATGGAAGGATATGTAAATTGTGCATTTTGTACTTATAGGTTAGTTGCCCCGTGAGGGGAGGTGGAAAACTAAGCAAATAGCTTAGTGGGTGCCCAACTAACATATAAGTACCGTGCATTTTCAATGTGCAGCCTAACTAAACTGAGGTTTTACTCAAGGTCATGCTCCTATAAATGTCATTCCAAAGGCGTGAACACAAAAACGGGGCATGGTCTTGTTCCAGCTAGGCCACAACCCATTTAAAAACAGGGTGTGTCTTTGTGGGAGCTAAGCCATGCCCATTTTCTAATTGGTATTGGCTCTTTGACTTACCATAACATATTTTTTGGCTCATTGCCTCTGATTGGTTGGCCACCCCTGGACTAGCATATGGGATATACATGGTAATTAGCTAGCCCAGTTGCCTGGCTCTCCCTCCTTTCACACACTATGGCAATGGCCTGTTTCTCTCTGATACATACAATATTGCAATATATACCTAACAACAGTACATAACAATACACATATTTATATGTCAGGTAACAGCTAATTGTTACCTGACATATAAATATGTCACGTAACAATTAGATTAATAATACATACAGTAACAGTATATAATATTAATATATATCATTTTATATATATCGTATTAGGTATGTTGATAAATATGAACATATGATCAAACTAGTAAGCCCGCTTAAAAGATTCAAAAGCTATTTTGCTACCTTCTGTGTTTGTGCATGTGTGAGAAAGAGATGTAGTTTCACTCTCTGCCAGCAGATGGCAGTGTTTCGGAGACAAACAGACACTAGACATATAAATAAATATATATATATATATATATATATATATATATATCTATATACAGGGGCGGATCCAGGATAAAATGACAGGGGGGGCACCACGATAAAAGAGGGATTAGGTGGGGGAGGGGCAGTGTTAGTGGTACCAGTGTACATGCTAAGAGAGCGGCAGAGAGAGGGTGGGAATGGGATTAAAAATAGGCCCTGGCATTTAAAGTACGCAGGCCCACCATGGCGACAAAAGTGAAGGATGTAGTTGTGCAGAAAAGGGTGTGTGGCCACTCAACAGGGGTCGTGTCCTTGAGTGTAGTGTACAACACCATATACAACTTCTACACATTATGCAACAAAATACTAGACCCCATTATACTTGCCCCTTACACATGATGTCAAATGGAAGGAGCCAAAATTCACATAATGCCACATGGATTGATACAAAATTCAAATAATGCCACATGGAATGTGTCAAAATTCACGTAATGCCACACGGATTGAGCCAAAATTTACATAATGCCAAATGGAATGAGCCAAAATTCACATAATGCCACATGGATTGTGTCAAAATTCACATAATGCCACACGGATTGAGCCAAAATTCACATAAAGCCACATGGATTGAGCCAAAATTCACATAATGCCACACGGATTGAGCCAAAATTCACATAATGCCACACGGATTGAGCCAGAATTCACATAATGCCACACAGATTAAGCCAAAATTCACAATACACTTCATAAACAGGGACATTGTCCACCAAAGGCGCGCATTAAACATTTACACCATAATGTCCATTACACGTTAAGTTACACGCCATTATGTCCATTATGTATTATGCCAAACACCATAATGCCTATTAAAAATTATGCTACATAAGTGCTGCTTATCTACATGCTCATTGCCAAGGGTTCCATGCTCATTGCCAGAGGTTCCATGCTCGTTGCCATGTGGGATTACATGCTCATTGCCAAGGGGGGATACATGCTCTCGGTAAATGGGGGACAGCCGCCGCCATGCAGAAGTGATAGCCACTGACAGTGGCAGAGCTTGGCTGTATTCAGAGCACTGCAGGTCCCAGCAAATTGAAATAATATCCCTTTCACACCAGAAAATGCATTCCCAGGTTGGCCCCTTTTACACCAGCCTAGTCCCTGCATTTTCTGGTGTGAGGGGGAGAGAAAACCACCCCTCCCCTTTAACCAGTTATCTCATTTAACCGGCTATATCTTCGGAACCAACTGACCCATTTACATGAGACAAGTATCATATTTAAGAACTTTTGAGTGGGCTTTGAATGATTTTGGTCCAGTGAAACTGGAACATTTAGGTCCAGAGTAATCTGCCCTCAAAGAACATGAACAGCCATGAAATTACATTTCAAAAATAAAAATATAGGTTTGCACTCAATAGCTCTGGAACCGATTGACCGATATGGACCAGCCTGGTATCATATTGAAGACCCAGCGATTTGGAATTAAATGGGATCAACCCCAAACTTCTATGATGTCAGGGGGGGAACTGGCAGCCGTCGGAACTGGGTGGGAATTGACGGGTCCCATATTATCCTATGGGGAAAAAACGTTACAGCTTTGCAAGGCGATATCTCTGGTTCCCGGGGGCTAGAGACGCGGGGCTAGGCTCGTTGGAAAGCCCTGGTCCTCAGCTACAAAATAAAATGACAGAGGGGCACGTGCCCGGGTGCCCCCCCCTAAATCCGCCACTGTATATATATATATATATATATAGAAACAAGGGGGGGGGTACCCCAATTTTGCCGTGATATCCTGGAGCAGCAACCCTGTTGGATCCCCTGTTAGACGGGACCCAAAATTTAGAGATGAACAAAGAGAGGGTACAGAGTGCGCTTATGATATACTAATATGCATATCATGTAAAAAATATTTATTTATATCAGGTTTTACCTTTTTAATATTTTGTATACAAAAGATAAAAACAAACAAATACAATTCAGTTCGTATCCTGTATGTGGTTCATTCACAGCATGTGATCAAAACATATGAATCTGGCCCCCATATATATATATGATTTTGCAAGACAAAATATGATAAGCTTGTTAACATACCATCCATCTACCAGGGCCGGATTAAAGTGCGGGCAAAGGGGTTCAGTACCCCTGGGCCCCCCTCTAGCTAGGGCCCCCCTGTGGTTGTCATGTATTTAAAACATTTTTTTTTTAGCTAAAGGTTTTGTACATGGGAGTGGGGTAGTGCTGCAGCTTCACCTATCTGCCAATGTGACAATGATTAATAATGCTGAGCATGTGGAGCCAAGGCACACTGACTGCATAAGTGTGCAATGCATTACTGGGAGTTGACTGTCCCATGACACTTTGCACAAGAGGGCAGAGGCTGAGAGGTTTGTGCTGAGCTCTGACTGGTGGAGCTCATTGCATGCTTCTCAGGCCCATGGAGGACAGCAGCCTAGTCATGGGAGGGTTTTTAATCAGAGGCGGCACTGAGCCTGTGAGGTCTCCTAGAGTCCTACAGAGTAAGATGCAGAGGGACATACACAGGCTTTTCATGTGGTATGTGTTTGTATATATATATATATACTCTGTGCTTTAACAGTGTAATATTCTCCCATGCAGTTTGCGGTCAGTAATGACAAGTGCAAGGGGGGCCCCCCTGTCTAAAGTGCCCCGGGTCCCCCCGAAGGCTTAATCTGGCACTGCCTTGTACTGTATGTCAGGGGATTGTCTGCCTCCTGACACACTTCAACCCTTAGCAATGCCTCACACCTTTGAGCTAAGTGGGGATCTTTCCTCCGAATCCCACTGTCATTAGTTTTATTCTCAAAATATCTTAGATGCTTTCAGACTGCATTCTAGAAAATAGTACACTAGTATTACACTGTTGTCACATTATTAAATTGCACTTATGGAGAAGATAGGAGGGAGGAGGAGGAGGAGAAGGAGGACGAGGAATGAAACCAGATTTTCAGTAAATGCATATGAATATGACACTTACCACCATCAGTCCTGATGTTGCCCATGTCAGGACAGTTATAACTCTTCCAACACATATTTCACATCTGCTCCTCCCGCCAGGACTGTGTCTCACAAAGTAGAAATATATGGCGGGGCATTATGACACCATAATGTCCCAATGCAACCGTATATTTTAGAAACGTGTGTATAAAGGGATCATTAAAACTGAGAATTCTCTAATGTAAAACAACCAGTATGTTTCTCCAGTGTTTGTAGAATTGCAAATAAAACAATTCAGTGCACCTCAATCAGCATGAAGCATATTTACCAGACTGGGTAATAAGCTATATGATATAGCTTCCTTTTAGCAAATGATGAATATATAAAATGAAATGTCCCAGAATATTGCCCAGTAAAGGATCCTATTCACTCAGAAGCTGTAGGCTGGTTATTAGGCAGTCACTGATGGTAAGTATATACCTTGCTTTTTGGCTGCATCGGTAGCTGAGATTATGGAAGTCCTCTCTGGATAAGAGAAGAAAAACTGGTCCGAAAAAAGTAAGTCACAAAGGGGCAGATGTATTAAGCCTGGAAATGAGATAAACTGGAGATAAAGTGGAGATAAAGTGAAAGGAGTTAATGCACCATCCAATGAACTGTGCTTGAAAATTACAGCTGGGAGTGGATTGGCTGGTGCTTTATCTCCTTTCACTTTATCTCCACTTTATTTCTTCTCCAGGCTTAAAACAGCTGTCCCTTTGTGACTTACCTTTTTCGGAATTCCGTCTGGGGAGGCAGACAATGGATGTTAAGTAAGGTGCATAAAAATACCTGCACTCCATTTTACTTTTTTATTGCATCACCATGTGTACTGACAGCATAGACGCATAGACAAGCCATTCAGATGCACAGGTGTATGTATATGGGCAGCACCCTTGAATTTTGCTTTGACATTTTTGAGAGATTTCACAAGGATATTGTGTAACCTGATGGGAAAATCAAACCTTGATTAGTCAAAACTAGTGTAGGGTTGTCTAAACTGTCAGGATCCCTATCAGCGGTGACTGAAGGGGATAAGAGGATGGTGTTGCTGCAACCACAGTAACCACAACATCATTGTATTTATCAGTATTCCCTGCCTGCGTTTACAGTCTGCCGGCAACCCATGCCCCCACCCACTTGGCATCCCCTGCCCATGATGACATGCATCCACCCCCTGCAAGATAAGCGCAGTCACCTCCACTTACCCAGACCCATCTCTTACTACAGCTGCTGATGTGTTCATTCACTGCTGTATGGCCAGCTTTATGGCCATACAGAGAGAAAGGGGTGAGGAGGAGGTGGGTGAGGTTATTGCAGAGAGGTAGAGAGGTCAGTGGTGGGTACTACTTGAAAGGGGGGGGGGGGGAATTCAGGTTTTGGTCATTGGTTTTTCTAATCTTGCTTAAAGTAACCATTAATGCCTCCACTCAACTTTGTATGTCTACAAACTATATAATGGTATATTTTTGTAAAGAGCTTCTATTAGGTGAAGGTGAATGTGTCAGACAACAATTGTGCATAATGTGTAGGTTTTTCATAAGGTTTACATAATTCACTGTATCATATATGCATATATATTACCCACCTGGAATTTAAATGTACATCTTGCTGTATTTGTCTCCTTGAGTAATTACAGTGGAGGATGATGCATGCAGTGGGAAGGGGCGGTGGTAATCTCTTACTACAGCTGCTGATGTGTTCATTCACTGCTGTATGGCCAGCTTTACGTAGGACTGGAGTGATAAGGGGAGGGGGTGAGAGAGAGGTTAGGAGAAGGATGGTGATGTTAGGTTAGAGATGGACACAGAGAGAAAGGGGTGAGGAGGAGGTGGGTGAGGTTATTGCAGAGAGGTAGAGAGGTCAGTGGTGGGTACTGCTTGAAAGGGGGGGGGGGGAATTCAGGTCTCGGTCATTGGTTTTTCTAATCTTGCTTAAAGTAACCATTAATGCCTCCACTCAACTTTGTATGTCTACAAACTATATAATGGTATATTTTTGTAAAGAGCTTCTATTAGGTGAAGGTGAATGTGTCAGACAACAATTGTGCATAATGTGTAGGTTTTTCATAAGGTTTACATAATTCACTGTATCATATATGCATAGATTACCCACCTGGAATTTAAATGTACATCTTGCTGTATTGATCTCCCTGAGTAATTACAGTGGAGGATGATGCATGCAGTGAGAAGGGGCGGTGGTAATCTGTAGGTGCAGTACTGGTTGAACTGCTTGGGTGGGGAGTCAGGGGTACAGAGCAACTTGTTCTATGGGGGGGGGGGAGTGGGGCAGAAGTCAGTAGTGTAGTGCTTCTTGTACTTGGGGGAGGGGAAGGAACAGGGGATCCAGTGTTGCATTTACAACCAGGAAGTTACCATTTATACTGTGAGTCTGAAGTGCATCATGCCGTTTTTACAACGGTGGATGGGGGGGGGGGGGATGCACTCGGTCATATAGTTGTATTGTAATGTTACTGTGAGTTTGCAAGCCAGGTTGCGGGTGGATCAGGGATGTGCGGTGAGGTAAATGGCTCAAAAGTCCCTGTAAAGTACCAGAGCCAGATATGCACACAATATATGAGCCATGGGGTACATGCCGGCATTATACACATGTGCAGCAGTATACACTGCTGGAGATTCACTGAGTTTTTATAAGAGATGCGCAGAAAAGGTAGCCAGGTGAGGCACTGCCTCACCTGCCATAGACTTTTTACTCCACAGTTTTGATTATAAAAATGATTAGAATAATAAAAATAAGATTTTTTTTATAAATAATTTGTATTTTTGACATACTTTAGCAATTTAAAATGCGGCATATACGCTAATATGGCAGGAAAGGCTGTGCCTCACCTGCCTCACCCCACCACACACCACTGGGGTGGAGGAAATGTTGGTTCGGAGGTGCATGATTCTTCTCCGCTATTTTGGGGGTAAGAGTATGGAAACTGACCCCAAAACTAGAAACCAGAATGAGTAGTTGGTAAAATTTTGAACAGAGATTTTATTGCTGCCTCTCCCCATGTGCGAACAAATGGCTGCCACACACTGCCAGATTACTACAGTAGAATAATATCGTCCGGATGTATGACCCGCATAAGAAGCATTTTTTTGCTTGTGACCTCTTGCACTATGGGGGGGGGGGGGATGTAGGTGCAGATTCTGTGAGGGCATGTTCATGCAAAATGCTTTTCATGCTGCCTCCAAATACTTTGCATATTCACCTGTTTGGAGGCCGATTCTTCAGCAAGTTCTTGATCTCTGGTGAAAAGAGCAAACTCATTTTGATGAGCTGCACCTTTCTTTATTGGCTGATTGTATCTGAATATCTCCCCTGTATTACTTTAGTAATGTGAATTCTTTAAATATTGTAGTGATATTTCCAACCAGTCTAAAGTTATTAAGCATATTTCCTTATTTATCTGTTAAAGGAGAAAGCGATGAATGTTAGGATTGATTGATTATAATACTTTCATTTTGTATTTATATCTTATAGAAACATAGAAACTTAGAATTTGATGGCAGATAAGAACCACTTGGCCCATGTAGTCTGCCCCTTTTTTAAACATGTTACCTCAAACCATATTTGATCCTTATTTTTTTGTAAGGATATCAATATGCTTATTCCAAGCATGTTTAAATTGTACTACTGTATTTGCGTCTACCACCTCTGATGGTAGGCTATTCCACTTATCTACTACTCTTTCTGTGAAAAAATTCTTCCTCACATTTCCCCTGAATCTTCCTCCCTCTAGTTTCAGTGCATGTCCTTGTGTTCTGTTGCTCCTCTTCCTGTGAAGAATGTCTCCCACCTGTACCTTGTTAAAACCCTTGATATATTTGAAAGTTTCTATCATGTCCCACCTTTCCCTTATCTGCTCTAAAGTATACATATTAAGATCTTTTAGACTTTCCTGGTACGTTTTGTGATGTAGGCCATGAACCATATTAGTTGCCCTTCTTTGTACAGTCTCTAATGTATTTATATCCTTCTGGAGATATGACCTCCAGAACTGAACACAATACTCTAGGTGAGGTCGTACCAATGACCTATACAGTGGCATTATTACTTCTTTCTTTCTACTGCTGATACCTCTCCCTATGCAACCAAGCATCTGACTTGCCTTCTTCATTGCTTTGTTACATTGCCTACCTGCTTTTAAGTCCCCTGAAATAGTGACACCTAGATCCCTCTCTTCCTCAGTATATATATATTTAGTCTTTGGATTTCTGAGACCCAAGTGCATGCTTTTGCATTTTTTGGCATTAAACTGTAGTTGCCATGCTCTTGACCATTCCTCTAATCTAAATAGATCCTCAATCATTTGTTTTACCCCTCCTGGTGTGTCTACCTTGTTGCATACCTTTGTGTCATCTGCAAAAAGGCACATTTTACCCTCAATTCCATTTGCAATATCACCAATAAAGATATTAAAAAGCACCGGTCCAAGTACAGATCCCTGGGATACTCCACTTGTAACCTTTTCCTCCTTTAACTGTACTCCGTTTACTACAACTCTCTGTTTTCTGTCCTGCAACCACGCTCTTATCCATTCAACTATCTTAGAATCCAATCCCAAGCTTTCAAGTTTATTTAACAGTCTGCGATGTGGGACAGTGTCAAAAGCTTTTCTAAAGTCTAGATAAGCTACATCTACAGCCCCACCTTGATCTATTACTTTAGTCACCCAGTCAAAAAAGTCAATAAGATTTGTTTGACATGATCTTCCCCCAGTAAACCCATGCTGTTTTAGATCCTGTAAATTGCTGATTTTGAGATATTCCACAACTCTTTGTTTTAAGTGGTCGATAGTTGCTTACCTCTTCCTTGCTTCCACTTTTGTGCAGTGGGACTACATTCGCTGTTTTCCAGTCCTCTGGGATTACTCCAGTAGCTAGTGACTGGTTGAATAATTATGTTATTGGTTTTACCAGCTCCCCTTTAAGCTCTTTTAGTATCCTTGGATGTATCCCATCTGGCCCCATTGATTTATCCACTTTCAGTTTTGAGAGTTCTGTAAGGACTTTCTCCTCTGTAAATGTACTTGTCTCTCCCTCAGTTTTCTGACTATACTTGCAACTTAACTGTGGCCCCTTCCCCTCTCATTCAGCAGTGAATACTGATCAAAAAATAATTATTAATATTATATGCTATTACATTGTCCCCCTCAAGAAAACTTCCACTCTCTGTCTTCAGTCGAATTATTCCACTTTTTGTTTTTCTCCTTTCACTTATATACCTAAAAAAAAGCCCCCCCCCCTCCCCCCTTTACCCACTGACTGGGCCATTTTCTCTTCAGCCTGTGCTTTTGCACATCTGATTACCTTCTTAGCCTCCTTCTGTCTAACAAGATACACCTCTTTGTCCTCATTCTTCTGCGCCTGCTTAAATTTCTTAAAGGCCAACTTTTTTGCTTTCACAATACTTGCTACTTCCTTTGCAAACCACAATGGCTTTCTTTTTCTTGTGTTTTTCCTAACTCTTTTGACACAAAATTCTGTTGCTTTTAGAATTGCACTTTTTAATTTTTCCCACTTATCCTGCACTCCTTCCAAGTTCCTCCACTCTGCCAAAGAATCCCTTACAGAGTTTCCCATCTCTACAAAATCAGCCTTCCTAAACTCTAACACCTTTGTTTTTGTGTGCGATGAGTCAGTCTCTGTCTTTATTTTGAACCATACTGCATGATGGTCACTGGATCCCAGATTTTCACCCACATTTATGTCAGATATTCTGTCACCATTTGTAAGTAAGTGACACTGGCACCCCTCCCATCTACCCTCAGGTGTTTTAATTAGCACAGGTTCCTACATTGCTGACTACATGTTAATATGGGCTCTATTTGAAGGTAAGACCTGGATAAATTTATATAATGTGCTAGTATTAGAAATGTTAGGGACCCATCTAATGAAGTTCACCTGGACGCGGTGGATGGGCCGACATATTTGCGCAAATGTGTGCTAAGAACTTCAATTATACTCCATGTTATTTGTTAGAGTTTATCAAAATTATTTTTACTATCAGTGCTCTTAGCACCTAGAGTGTGCATCAGTATTGTTCTCTTTTTTCCTGTATGGTATTAGAAGCCTTAACTTGGTAGCACCTCACATTATGTTTAAAAATATGGTGTGCAGTCCAGTCCCCCCCTCTTTCACCATTTGTAAGTATTAAGTCTAATATTGCATCCTTACGAGTGGGCTCCCTCACCAATTGCTGGAGGGATGCGCCTTGCAAGGAATTCAGCATGTCCCTACTTCTGGTGGAACTTGCAACAGGCAGCTCCCAGTTTACATCAGGTAGATTAAAGTCTCCCATGATTATCACCTCTCCTTTTAATGCCATTTTATTGATGTCCTGCAATAGGCTCTTGTCTAGTTCCTCTTCCTGACCTGGTGGTCTGTAGATCACCCTTATATGAAGAATCGCTTTCTCCCCTGTTGCTATGGTCACCCAAAGAGTTTTTTCTTCAATACGTTGTATTAAGGTAGTCTTTATATATTTTTTCACATATATTGCAACCCCTCCTCCAATTTTTCCCATTCTGTCCTTCCTAAATAAAGTATATCCTGGTATAGCTATGTCCCAGTCATGATTTTCATAGCACCATGTCTCTGTAATAACCACAATATCCAGTTCATCCCTTGTCATTATCTTAATTTAATTTCCTGTACTGTCCCCTGTTGCTTCAATATCATCCTTGTGTTCTGGTTTTGTGAAACTACCTCCAAATGTCATAGTTTAGGTTCAGATTTCGGTTTAGTTTAAGATAAAATAAAAAGTTCATAATCAATGATAAAAATCCATAAAAACAGCTAAAATCATGTAATTTTCACAATCTAAAGCCGGAGATCCAGACTTAAAATTGGAATTATGAATAGCAGCAGGGTCTGAACCAGGATTTATTTTGGATTGGAGCTCATCTAGAGAACATGACTGAGTTTTGGTTTGGTTGTGTAATCTAATTTTATAATTTTATAATCCCACTGTGAAGCCTCATCTTTCGATCCAAAACCCACCTACTGTACATATACAATACTACCATTCTTTATAGTAGTAAGCTTGATTTACAGAGCTTACTCCTATAAAGAATGGTAGATCTACAGTATCTCAGATGGAGGATACAGTACATTGGAAGACAGAGGATGGATTGTGGGTATTAATTATTGACCCTAATCTGGAAGCAGCAGTTGTCAGTAGTGATAAGAATTAATTAGTATTCATGATTTATACCCATTATCTAATTTGCATTTGTCTGCAACCCATTTGCCTTTTAAAATGGAGAAAGGTTCAATATTTGAACCAGCCCAACGTATTTTACCTATGCTGCTTTGTTTGTATATTATGTTGTTTTTTTAAAACTTTGTACATACAGTATGTATTGAGTAATTACTCATCCACAAAAGCCATATCTTTGTGTTAATAAAATAGCTAATATCTACCAACTATGAATTACACCAACAGCCTAAAACAAGACTAAACACTTCACACAATATCTGACCCTTTATTTTGGAATGAAGAACCTGCATTTCTTGTACTGAAGGGTGGGCTTTATAATTAATAAATAATACATCTCACATTCATATAGAAATATGTCATACAAACTAGATAATTTAGGTAATAAGATATTATATTGGAAGCTTGATGGAAAAACTGAAATTTCACAATCTGGAAATACTTTCTGATTATTGGGTTTTTACAAATGACGCATAGATTGCAGTCTATTAGAATGTAATTGATTGAAGGTCTCAGGTTACTGATTACTTGAGGTCTTCATTAGCCTTTATTCATGGGACTGGCACTTGAAAAATATGTATGATTGGTACACAAATGGTCAGAAGGCATGCATAATTAATGGTGCCTGCTAACAGATACAATCATATAATATCACACATATTTCTCTTTCTCAGTTCCCTGGCAACCAAGTATAACAAGAAAGAGGAATGCATTTATATTGTTGTATAGTGTAGCGGTGGGTGTTTAGCATTTAAACTCTTTATAAATTATTCTCTTGTAGAAAACTGAATCCCATAAATAACAATGATGATTTTTCTATTTTAGAAAATGAAATTAAACCAATAACAGTTACAATACAATCACACATTTTTATTTCAAATACATGCAGTACAGAATTGTGTGCTTGGATAGAATTCAAGTAGCTGAAAATTGTGACCTGTGTTGATATGCAATAGCACATACACCTGTGGCATTTTTGTGTGCATGTATATACAGTATACAGTATAATATTATATACTAGCTGAGGTACCCAGCGTTGTTAGGGTTTGGTTGTGGAATTAGCATTATCCTTATCCTTTTGTCTTAAACTTAACCGTCATGCCCATGGTGTGACTGGCATATACCTGTCTGTGGTGGGCTCCTGGATCTGAACACAGGTTTTCAGTTTTTTTTTTCTTAAACCCCATGTTCACCCCCTTTATGTTATGTATCTTGCATCCCTGACCCACTTTGTGGATGGACCTCTTTTTGGGGACCTAGGGTTCCCAGACTGTAAGTAATACTGTATATGTAGGTAGTTCCAGTGTAGGTCACCAGAGATGGCACACACCACCAATAGCAGGTAAAATCTTTTAATTGACAATGGTCAGCATAGGATGTCGAAGTTTCGACCCCGGAGGACCGTTTTCAAGACAGAGGTCAACAGAGCAGTGTGTCACCAAGAGAAGCCAGGAGTGGTGATACACTGCTCTGTTGACCTACTTATATTTGGAATTGCATTCTTTAGTGGAGCACCCCCTTCTTTGTGGACATAACCTGGATGTGAGTGCAGATCCCATACACAAATAAATATATATATATTTATATATATATATATACAATTATATATATATAAAATCCAAAAACTGCCGGCACTCTGTAGAAATATCACCAACTTGCCATCGGTGCCATATGTGAAGTAAATAGCAATCCAAATCCAAATGGATAAACAGGCACTCAGGAGACGGTTTCTTGCAAATAAAAATGTGTATTGAAATGGGGACGTTTCGGGGTAGAAGCCCCTTCCTAGGAGGAGTAGGCTGAGGAAGGGGCTTCCCCATTTCAATACACATTTTTATTTGCAAGAAACCGTCTCCTGAGTGCCTGTTTATACATTTGGATTTGGATTGCTATATATATATATATATATATATATATATATATATATATATATATATATATATATACAGGTTGAGTCTCTCTTATCCGTATATTCCAAAAAAAACAAAATATTCTGAAAACCGTGGTTTTTCAGAATATTTCAAGGTTTTTTTGTTTTGTTTTTTTTCCCCCAACCCTCTTTTTTCATACTTATCTCATCCCCCGGTTTCACGCTGAAAGGAGCTTTGAAAAAGACCTATCACAGGTTGAAACGTGTTAGCGTTCCCCGGTGAGGTGTGACATCTGTATGCTGTTTCCTTTACCTGCGGACTGTGAACCAGAGTATATGCTGCCCGGGCTGCTGCCCTGTTTCACCTACGCACACTTGAACTGTTCTTTCAGTAGACAGTTCCATCCAATCTGGTAAAGAACCTAACAGCTGCCACCTTAAAGGGGGGGGGGGGGATTTTATGTGTTTTGTGTGCCTACCCTCTATATTTTAATACTGTGTGATATAATTTAATTGTATTAGAAATTTCTCTGGTACTTGTTTAGTTTCACTGTGGCAGAGCGCGCCGCTCTAGCTATGAATCTTGGCAGCTTGCCAAACTGCTTTACTTCTCTAAGCTACGTTATCAGCATAGCGCCTGATTGAATCCTGGCAGCTCGCCAGCTGCCTTACATCTGTATTCTACGTTATGAGCGTCCTACGCTGACTCCGCGGCAGACCAGAGCTGCTACTCCTAAGCTCCTGTCAAGCCTAGTGAGCGCCTCTCACACAGCGCTGGCGCCCGCATGATATCCTCTCTTCTCTGGAGAGGGGATCATGCGGGCGCCGGCGGAGAGGCGCTTCTGTTAGGATCTGAGAGTATCCCCGCCAACCATAACTCCGTTGCCTCTAGCTGAAATCGACGGACGTATGCAAGGCTAGGCTTCACCTGGGCCCGTCTCGGCTGAAGGGCAAACTAGGTCCGCCCCACTCTGCTACAGGCAGGTCTTATGTATGGACAACACGTCCGCTGAGGCCAGGAGAGGACAAGGGGATAAACTAGCTAGACCCAACAATGGCGGGGAACCCCATAGACCCTGCAGAATGGTCGACACGGGGAGATGGCGACACAGTGGTAGATCCCCTAATGACCTGACTACGGGGAGTACAGGTGGACGCAACAATGCGTATAGGTCTTATAAAGTAATACCAAATGACAACAGGGCCTAGATGGACTAACCCAATAGAGAATAGCTACAATGCTAAATAGGTGATACCAATAATAATAAAATCTCACTGAAGTACAGGAGTGAAAAGGATATATTGGGGAAGACCCCAGAGGGCGTCCCACCGGGACTCACGATGAGATGGGTGTCTCGGATGGGGCTCACAAGGACCACGGCACCACTGCTTCCTTCTCAGGTATGGAACACTCAAGATGGTAACAGGTTCTCAGGACAGGAGCAGCAGGTGTCTCTGGATAAGGACGGTGCAGCAGATCAAGGACCCACAGGAGGCCAGACACGAATCAGCAAGACAGACTGGAGACCAGGAAGACTCACTATATCCGGCGTGGGTCTGAGGTCAGGAAAAGGTCTATAAAGGGGCCTGGACCAATCATCTACAGCGGGACCGGCCTCTTAATTAATTACCCCCCATGTGTGCCACTATTTCCCACCTGCCGTGGCTACCTGGCGTCTCCGTTGCCTAGGCAACCGCTGCGGCAGCGGGGAGCCGGGAGCCGGTCTGCGTCGCGGTTGCCTGGCGACCGCAGCCGGAAGTTCGGGCCCGGAAGTATGCTGACGTCCCGGCTGCTTAGCAACAGTCGGGACGCATACTCCGGGACCCGACAGAGCGTCAGGGACGCTGACGCCGCGGGTCCCAACAGCTTCATCTGTGTGATACGTATTAGCGTCTCAGACGCTCCAGCAATGAGACGCTCCTGCCTCTGACCTCTGAGTAGCTATTGCTCAGATGTATGTTATGGTAGGTGTGAATGTGTTCCTGAAGCACCCCCACTATCCACGGCAGCCCAAAGCGTGGCTAGCGCATGCGTTATGCGTCCTCCCAACCTTTTCGTACCCCCACCATCCACGTTGGGGTAGAGTTGATTCTATATAGTGTAGCGAGCGCAGTGAGCCACCAAGCCTGAAGCATGTCGAGCCCATGTGGATAACTTCACATGTATTCAGCGTCCCCTCACAGGGCTCCCTGGACTCGCCATGTTTGGGTTCGGTGGCTTGCTGCGCTTGCCACGCTATATTAAGTCAACTCCATGCTGAGGTGGATGGTGGGGGTATTAAAAGGTCGGGAGGACGCGCTCACCACGCTTCGGGATGGTGTGGATAGTGGGGGTATCAAATGGAGGCATTTGCCATTATGTAACATGGAGCACTGGCAAATGCCTCCTTTAATTGGTGGGGGTATCAAATGGAGGCATTTGCCAGTATGTAACATGGAACACTGGCAAATGCCTCCTTCATTGTGCATGATACACAATTGCGTCCGCACCCCCTCTTTGGACAGGAGAGGCACGCGCTACTCAGACGCAGGAGCGTCTCATTGCTGGTGCATCTGAGACGCTTCTATCACAGATGGAGCACCTCTCCGCCAGCCCTGCATGATCCCCTCTCCACAGAAGAGAGGATATCATGCGGGTGCCAGCGCTGTGAGAGAGGCGCTCACTAGGCTTGACAGGAGCTTAGGAGTAGCAGCGCTGGGCTGCCGTGGAGTCAGCGTAGGATGCTGATAACGTAGATTACAGATGTAAGGCAGCTGGTGAGCTGCCAGGATTCAAACAGGCACTACGCTGATAACGTAGCTTAAAGAAGTAAAGCAGTTTGGCAAGCTGCCAAGATTCATAGCTAGAGCGGCACACGCTGCCGCCCTGAAACTAAACAAGTACCACTTCTCTTATTAAAGAACTGTATTACACTATGATTTAAATTTCTCTTTTGCATATGGAATAATGATATGTACACCTATCTGATATAATTTGTGTGAAAAAAGATTGAGATCCTCCATATTAACTACAGGACATACTCCATAAATGAGGTACGCGTTGGTGAAGGGTACAAACACTTGTCTTGCCATTACTACCTGTTTTTTAGGGGTGCTGAAGAACACTCCTGTTTGTAACCCCACACCAGCTGCTGCCTTTGCGCAGATTTGATTATACCCACTCCAGTTTCATCCCTATCATTGTACTTCTCTTCTGATGGCTAAGCTCCTTGATAAAGGTCCATGATTTGGACCGCAATGTCAGGGCAGACATACATTTAACCCTTTATTTCCGGTGGATTTGATGACTGTGAATAAATGACGGTACTTGTGTAGTTTCACGGCGCCACTAAATCGCATTCGATATTGCATGCGATTTAGTACCTGTTCATAACCCCACTATCCACTAGCATGGAGTTGATTTTATATAGTATGGCGAGCGCGAGCCACCGACCCCGAAGCATGGTGAGCGTAGCGAGCCCCGCGAGGGGTCACGGATTACTTGATATGTATTCCATGGCCTTTCGTGGGGCTCGATGCGCTCGCAACGCTTCGGGTTCAGTGAATACATGTCAAGTAATCTGTGTCCACTCACCATGCTTCGGGCTCGGTGGCTTGTGCGCTTGCCACACTATATAAAATCAACTCCATGCCCTAGTGGATAGTGGGGTTATGAACAGGCACTAAATCGCATGCAATGCCGTATGCGATATCGCATGCAAATCGCATACGATATCAGGTGGTGCCGTGAAACTAAACAAGTACCTAATTTGCTCTGAATTTCACGAGACTGATTTGTGATACTGGCGAGTGCTCACCATTCCATACCACTGTGTGGGAAAACTTGGACTATTTTTGGGTGCTTGCACTGTGCATGTACTCTTTGCTGGTGTTTTTGTTGGGTGAGAGTGCAGTCTTTCTTATATATACACATACATATGTGTATATATATATATATATATATATATATATATATATATATATATATATATATATATGGCGATGCAGAGGCACTCCACTGGACTTTCAAATAAAGAAATACAACAAGTGTTGCTATATTCCAACGGATTTTACTCCGTTATCAAGGATTGAACAATTTAAAATGCAGCGTACACTTACCTAAATAGATTAACAGCACACTATCAGCATCTCTGCGCTGTGTGCTCCATGCCCCCATTCACTTCCTGCCAGGCTGATCACATGGTGGAGATGTCATCCCATCTCACACTAGAGATCCCGTGCAGGTGTCTCGGTTACCGGGCAACCTCACAGCGCAGGTAGCTGTAACAAGGATAACAAGAATACAAGCACCATACTGTGAAAATAAAGCAATGTTGCAAGCTAAATATGAAAAATAAAGAATGAAAAACAATAACAATATAAATGGCATGAGAAGGCAGTAGAGGGAGAAAGATAAACACACGGATCAGAAAGCATGAATTAGAAGGGACCCTGCAGAATGGTCGATACGGGGAGATGGCGACACAGTGGTAGATCCCCTAATGACCTGACTACGGGGAGTACAGGTGGACGCAACAATGCGTATAGGTCTTATAAAGTAATACCAAATGACAACAGGGCCTAGATGGACTAACCCAATAGAGAATAGCTACAATGCTAAATAGGTGATACCAATAATAATAAAATCTCACTGAAGTACAGGAGTGAAAAGGATATATTGGGGAAGACCCCAGAGGGCGTCCCACCGGGACTCACGATGAGATGGGTGTCTCGGATGGGGCTCACAAGGACCACGGCACCACTGCTTCCTTCTCAGGTATGGAACACTCAAGATGGTAACAGGTTCTCAGGACAGGAGCAGCAGGTGTCTCTGGATAAGGACGGTGCAGCAGATCAAGGACCCACAGGAGGCCAGACACGAATCAGCAAGACAGACTGGAGACCAGGAAGACTCACTATATCCGGCGTGGGTCTGAGGTCAGGAAAAGGTCTATAAAGGGGCCTGGACCAATCATCTACAGCGGGACCGGCCTCTTAATTAATTACCCCCCATGTGTGCCACTATTTCCCACCTGCCGGTGGCTACCTGGCGTCTCCGTTGCCTAGGCAACCGCTGCGGCAGCGGGGAGCCGGGAGCCGGTCTGCGTCGCGGTTGCCTGGCGACCGCAGCCGGAAGTTCGGGCCCGGAAGTATGCTGACGTCCCGGCTGCTTAGCAACAGTCGGGACGCATACTCCGGGACCCGTCAGAGCGTCAGGGACGCTGACGCCGCGGGTCCCAACAGCTTCATCTGTGTGATACGTATTAGCGTCTCAGACGCTCCAGCAATGAGACGCTCCTGCCTCTGACCTCTGAGTAGCTATTGCTCAGATGTATGTTATGGTAGGTGTGAATGTGTTCCTGAAGCACCCCCACTATCCACGGCAGCCCAAAGCGTGGCTAGCGCATGCGTTATGCGTCCTCCCAACCTTTTCGTACCCCCACCATCCACGTTGGGGTAGAGTTGATTCTATATAGTGTAGCGAGCGCAGTGAGCCACCAAGCCTGAAGCATGTCGAGCCCATGTGGATAACTTCACATGTATTCAGCGTCCCCTCACAGGGCTCCCTGGACTCGCCATGTTTGGGTTCGGTGGCTTGCTGCGCTTGCCACGCTATATTAAGTCAACTCCATGCTGAGGTGGATGGTGGGGGTATTAAAAGGTCGGGAGGACGCGCTCACCACGCTTCGGGATGGTGTGGATAGTGGGGGTATCAAATGGAGGCATTTGCCATTATGTAACATGGAGCACTGGCAAATGCCTCCTTCATTGTGCATGATACACAATTGCGTCCACACCCCCTCTTTGGACAGGAGAGGCACGCGCTACTCAGACGCAGGAGCGTCTCATTGCTGGTGCATCTGAGACGCTTCTATCACAGATGGAGCACCTCTCCGCCAGCCCTGCATGATCCCCTCTCCACAGAAGAGAGGATATCATGCGGGTGCCAGCGCTGTGAGAGAGGCGCTCACTAGGCTTGACAGGAGCTTAGGAGTAGCAGCGCTGGGCTGCCGTGTAGTCAGCGTAGGATGCTGATAACGTAGATTACAGATGTAAGGCAGCTGGTGAGCTGCCAGGATTCAAACAGGCACTACGCTGATAACGTAGCTTAAAGAAGTAAAGCAGTTTGGCAAGCTGCCAAGATTCATAGCTAGAGCGGCACACGCTGCCGCCCTGAAACTAAACAAGTAGCACTTCTCTTATTAAAGAACTGTATTACACTATGATTTAAATTTCTCTTTTGCATATGGAATAATGATATGTACACCTATCTGATATAATTTGTGTGAAAAAAGATTGAGATCCTCCATATTAACTACAGGACATACTCCATAAATGAGGTACGCGTTGGTGAAGGGTACAAACACTTGTCTTGCCATTACTACCTGTTTTTTAGGGGTGCTGAAGAACACTCCTGTTTGTAACCCCACACCAGCTGCTGCCTTTGCGCAGATTTGATTATACCCACTCCAGTTTCATCCCTATCATTGTACTTCTCTTCTGATGGCTAAGCTCCTTGATAAAGGTCCATGATTTGGACCGCAATGTCAGGGCAGACATACATTTAACCCTTTATTTCCGGTGGATTTGATGACTGTGAATAAATGACGGTACTTGTGTAGTTTCACGGCGCCACTAAATCGCATTCGATATTGCATGCGATTTAGTACCTGTTCATAACCCCACTATCCACTAGCATGGAGTTGATTTTATATAGTATGGCGAGCGCGAGCCACCGACCCCGAAGCATGGTGAGCGTAGCGAGCCCCGCGAGGGGTCACGGATTACTTGATATGTATTCCATGGCCTTTTGTGGGGCTCGATGCGCTCGCAACGCTTCGGGTTCAGTGAATACATGTCAAGTAATCTGTGTCCACTCACCATGCTTCGGGCTCGGTGGCTTGTGCGCTTGCCACACTATATAAAATCAACTCCATGCCCTAGTGGATAGTGGGGTTATGAACAGGCACTAAATCGCATGCAATGCCGTATGCGATATCGCATGCAAATCGCATACGATATCAGGTGGTGCCGTGAAACTAAACAAGTACCTAATTTGCTCTGAATTTCACGAGACTGATTTGTGATACTGGCGAGTGCTCACCATTCCATACCACTGTGTGGGAAAACTTGGACTATTTTTGGGTGCATGCACTGTGCATGTACTCTTTGCTGGTGTTTTTGTTGGGTGAGAGTGCAGTCTTTCTTATATATACACATACATATGTGTGTATATATATATATATATATATATATATATATATATATATGGCGATGCAGAGGCACTCCACTGGACTTTCAAATAAAGAAATACAACAAGTGTTGCTATATTCCAACGGATTTTACTCCGTTATCAAGGATTGAACAATTTAAAATGCAGCGTACACTTACCTAAATAGATTAACAGCACACTATCAGCGTCTCTGCGCTGTGTGCTCCATGCCCCCATTCACTTCCTGCCAGGCTGATCACATGGTGGAGATGTCATCCCATCTCACACTAGAGATCCCGTGCAGGTGTCTCGGTTACCGGGCAACCTCACAGCGCAGGTAGCTGTAACAAGGATAACAAGAATACAAGCACCATACTGTGAAAATAAAGCAATGTTGCAAGCTAAATATGAAAAATAAAGAATGAAAAACAATAACAATATAAATGGCATGAGAAGGCAGTAGAGGGAGAAAGATAAACACACGGATCAGAAAGCATGAATTAGAAGGGATGCGGTCAGTTTCCCGGCAGTCGGAATCCCGGCGCTCAAAATCCCGACGCCGGAATCCCGACCGCCGAAATCCCAACACTTTCTCCCTTCGTGGGTGTCCACGACACCCATAGAGGGAGAATAAATGAGTGTGCTGAGCGTAGAGGGGCACCGGTCCCCCAAGGGGGGGGGGGAGGGCGATCGGAGGTTGGTGGCTTTGGAATCCTAATACTGTGTTTCGATCTGTGCTTTTTGAATAAATGGAGGTACTAATCGCTCCATCCCGGATTTGTATACACACATCCAGATAATTTACAGATCATTGACTGATGGTGAAGGTAAATTTAATTGGACAATCTTTGGCATTAATGCTGTCAATGGCGTTTTTAAATTGTGACTCAGTACCAGTCCAAAGAATAAGGACATCGTCGATATAACGTGTGTAGAAATTTATATCGGATGCTAGTTCAGTATCGAAAAACAGATTTTGGCTAAGGTCAGCCATGTAGGCATTAGCATAAGAAGTGGCCACAGGGGACCCCATCACACAACCGGAGTGTTGTTGATAGAACTTATTATTGAAGATGAAAAAATTATAATGTAGCATGAGTGACAACAGCTGGATGAAAAGATCAATTGGGGAACCAAGGTAATTGACATTGTCCTGAAGCAGTTTGCGCACTGCATTTAACCCCCTTTGATAGGGGATGCTGGTGTAAAGTAGGGATGTGCACCGGCCACTTTTCGGGATTTGGGGTTTGGGTTCTGATTACCTTGAGGTTTTGGGTTCTAATGGGTTTTGGCAAAACACCTCCTAAGTGTTTTGTGTTTGGATTTTTGGGTTTTGGGTTCTGATTTTTTTGTTAAAAAAGCATAAAAACTGCTAAAAAATTTTTTGCTCCTACGCTATATTAACCTCAATAACATTAATTTCCACTCATTTCCAGTCTATTCTGAATACCTCACAATATTGTTTTTAGGGCAAAAGGTTGTACCGAGGTAGCTGGATAACTATGCTAAGCCACACAAGTGTGTGGCTCATGTAAGAGTGGCACTGCAGCGGTAGATACGGCAGTACTAGGCACCAGACAGGTAGATACGGCAGTACTAGGCACCAGACAGGTAGATACGGCAGTACTAGGCACCAGGCAGGTAGATACAGCAGTACTAGGCACCAGACAGGTAGATACGGCAGTACTAGGCACCAGACAGGTAGATATGGCAGTACTAGGCACCAGACAGTAGATATGTCAGCAATACTAGTATTGTGCACCAGCAGAATTTATAATAATTAATTTTATTATTAGGTACTGCTTGGCAGTGGCACTCAGTGGCACAATTCAGTGCACAAGCAGCATGGAATTATTTTTTACAGTCCCACACAGCACAAGTATTATTATTTTTATTAAATTAGATATAGCAGCCTAGTATGTACTTGTACTACTAGGTAGGTACACTTAGGCAGTAACACTGCCAGTGGCAACAGTGGACTGAGTAAATAATACTGGCAACCTCTATTCACAGTATTCAGTGCAGGCAGGCAGCACCAGTGGACTATATATAATTCAATTAATTATTAATAATATAGCAGCCTAGTAGGTAGAGAAAATAAACTACTAGGTAGGTAGGTAGGCAGGCAGGCAGTAGCACTGCCAGTGGTCACCACAAAAGGTAGTTATTATATTACACACCACCAGTAGCTTTATGCAGTGCACCAGCAGAATTTATATAATAATTCATTTTATATTAGGTACTGCTTGGCAGTGGCACTCAGTGGCACACGTCAGTCCCACACAGCACAAGTATTATTTTGTTATTAAATTAGATATAGCAGCCTAGTATGTATTAGGTAGGTACACTAGGTAGGCAGTAGCACTGCCAGTGGCAACAGTGGACTGAGTAACTAAATAATACTGGAAGATTCAGTGCAGGCAGCACCAGTGGACTATATATAATATAATTAATTAATTATTAATATATAATATAATATTACAGGCACAGCACAGCACCAGAGGTAGGCCCCAGCACAGAGGAGACAGTAGTACTACAGGAACAAAAAAGTTCTGAACGTTTTACAAATGATGCACTGGAGGCTGCCTGGGGTGGGAGATTCACTGGAAGGTGACCCAAACACCTTCAAAGAACAAGCAAAGTAGGAAAAGTTGTGAGTTCCCTCCACTGGCGCCCAGATAAATGAAATATACGTCCCTCCTATTGGGAACAGGGTCCTCTTCTCCGAATAGGGGGATAACACAGCATATATCTAGATAAATACCAGACGCCCCTTTTAATGGGGTTATGCTCCTCTTCTCCACCTTCGTATCACGTTTTTTGGTGTCCAACCAAAAAATCACTTAACAGAAACTCTTTCCAGAATTCAGCCTCATGGGATGTGAAGACAATTTCCCCAAAAAACAAAATTGTGGGCGTATATAGTGTAACACAATTTTATTATACAGTAGACATAAAAAAAACATAAATGAACACAGTGGGCAAACAAATGGAAGTAAGTGGCCTATTACCCGTTTTGGTGGAGGTACATGGAATGAATCCAGCCCTCAAACAAGCATGGGATCAGAAGGTGAATCCGGATTTCACCTAATGACTTCCAAGGTGGTCAGGTAACAGGTCCAGATATAGGTCCACAGTGCCCCTGAGAGACAGCCCCAGTGATTAAAAAATATTGCGTTCAAGGTCAAGCTCAAGTTTAAGCCCCAGCAGCAGCACCAACACACCCTCTCCCAACCCACTACTAGAGTGGAGTGAAGATGGCGGGCGCAGCAGCCGCTTTTAAAGCCTTGCGAAATCCGGCGCCGGGAGATGACGTTCTGACCACGCGGACAGACCCGAGTAAGGCGGGAATCTCCGAGCGCTGCTCGGAACCAGGCTCGGAATGATGACGTCCGTGGGGGCTCGGATCTCCGGAATCCGAGTCTGCACATCTCTAGTGTAAAGGCTGCAAATGTCCATCGTTATTAGCCAAACCTTGTTGAGTGCTGTCGTGTCTTGTAGGTAAGATGTGCTTTTCTGGATGCAAGGTTGAAGAAAGAGATTGAGGAAGTTGGAAATGGGGTTGTATAGTGATTCACGGGCTGATATTATCGGCCATCCAGGAGGGCGCATAGGGTCCTTGTGAATCTTTGGAAGACAGTACAGAATTGATGCTATAGGAAATTCTGAGGTCAGGTACTGTTTCACAGTTGATGGAATCATTTGGTGTGAGACCGCATCTTCGAAGATTTGATCTAATTCCAGTTTGAAACTGTTAGTGTGGTCATGATGTAAAAGTTCGCAGACATTAGGGTCTGCAACTTGTGAGTAGACTTCATACTTGTATTTGTAGATGTCTCAAATGATGATCCCTCCCCCTCTATCTGCGGGGAGGATCATAATGTCATCGTAGGTACTCAAGTCCTTGAGAGCTTTACATTTATCTTTGCTTAGATTGGAATGTTGTACGCTCTTATTCCCTTTAGTAATCGTCTCCACTTGGGAATCCAAAACTTTCATAAAGCTCAAGATGGAGGTGTTGGATGTTAAAATATTCACGTAATTTGAGATTTCGATTAAGGCGTGTAATCTCAATTTTCCAGTTCAGGTCATCAAATTTGTTTGTTAGAACAAATGAAAGTGCATGGTTAAGAACTGACAGTTCAGCAGGTGTCAGGGTTCTATTGGAAATATTAAAAATTAAGTATTTTTGCCTCGTCCTCGACCTCTCGGTTCTGCAACCTTGTCCACCTCATCCGGTGGGGCGGAATCTTTTCTTAGTAAAGCTCTTGTTCTTACTCCTGTCGGGGGGTGCTTGGAGTTTTTTGAAGAAGAAGATCTCTCACTAGAGTCATTAGCTGAGGACATTGAATCACTGTTGGTATCAGCCTCTGTATTAGAATGGGTGCCTCGTCGTCTTGGCCAATTTCTTCTGGTGTCAAATGTTTTCTGAGGGCCGGATAACCATCGATAGACATTAGTCCCTGTTAACGGTTTCAAACTTATTTTTCTTAAAGGTAATCAGGTCTTTCTTAAAGGAAGCCAGTTGTGATGTCAATGTATTAATCCAGTCGCTATCAGAATCATCATACCTCCGATGTAACGTGACGTTTCGGTCTTAAACAGACCATCATCAGGAAATGATACAAAATACCAGATACAGCATCAGACAAGCAGCATGGCATCCATCCTCATGAGGATGGATGCCATGCTGTTAGTCTGATGCTGTATCTGATATGTTGTATCATTTCCTGATGATGGTCTGTTTAAGACCGAAACGTCACGTTACATTGGAGGTATGATGATTCCATCTAAATAATAAAAAGCTTGAAGTTGTAACCTTGACCTTGGTAAGTGCCCACATTCTGTTCTATTAATTTATGTTCATTCCATATGGTTGCACACATATAATAAGCCACCATTCATGGCATGCCTTATCTGGTCCGGTGATCCTACGCTACGGGATGATAGTTTGGATCATACATTTTTGTATTTCGAATTCAAGAAGTAAATTTAATAAAGCTAGAAATGCAGGACACTGAAGATTGGACTGATATTTATACTAATGTTGCCTCCAGTTCCATCTGTGTCCTTAGGAAAGAAAATGCATTTAAGCTGTTTTACAGATGGTACTATGTCCCCACCCGACTGAACAAAATGCACCCTGGAAACCTCCCCTGTATGGTGGCATTGTAATGAGGCTGATGGAACTTTGCTTCATATACTGTATGGTGAAATTGCTCAAAATTAGCTCCACTCTGGAAAGAACAGGGTGCTTTGGCTGGTTCCATTTTAGATATTCAGATCCCCTTTAGTCCTAAATATTTCCTTCTCTTTGTATATATCCCTGAGGCAACTCGCTATCTAAACAAACTTTTTACCCATATGGTCTTGGCAAATAGATGTCTCTTTGCCACTGCCTGAAAATCAACTAAATCATAGAGCTGGGTTTAGGTTAGCTCCATACCCTCTATTTATAGCAAGGAGACTGATTCAATAATCAGCCCTATTTCCCGCCTTTTTTCAAACTAGTTTCCTGTTCCTGTACTTGGAACGCAAGGAATGACGTCATTTGGAACGCATACTTCCTGTTTCTAAGTTCCCACCACTTCCGAAGTTTTACTTTACTTCAGACGGATTCCACCGCACCTAAACCCACTCCTGAGGAAGTCCTAAAGGGATGAAACGCGTTGAGGGGACACAGTTCCAGACCATGAGAGGATAATTGTATAGAGCAACATCAGATAAGCCTCATATTTCTTTTTTATTGTACGAGTTTTTATTGTATCATTTGCGGTAACAATTAAAAGTGTAAACTATATTACACTAGTTTGTTCCTCTTTTTTTCTGCTCTTTATATCCCATATACATTTGGATCACGGTGTGAGTCACCAGGGAGAAGAAAACCAGAGGAAAGCGGTTTTTGGTGTTAGAAAATACCCTGTGAAAAAACTGGGAATTCGCTCATAAGAAGTGGTGAAAGGCCACTGATTACGGTACACCTATTAACATTGGGGTGCCTGTACGTCTTTACCTGTGGTGAAGGGAAACTGAGAATTATAATACTACACTAGGAGGCGCCCTTCTCACTCTTTTTATATATATATATATATATATATATATATATATAAATATATATATATATATATATATATATATATATATATATATATATATATATATATATATATATATATATATATATATATATATACAGGAAATCCTGGCACTCAATCCAAAAATATCAAAGACTTGGGTGTCCCTCTAAAATATATATATATATATATATATATATATATATATATATATATATATATATATATATATATTGTTGAACATATATATATATATATATTGTTGAACATATGCCTTACAAATAAATGCACTTGGCACACTAGGAGGGGAATTCTATTGCATGTGAACAGTTTTCACTTATCATAAAAAGTGTTTTTGGGGTAAAATTTTAGAAAATTGGTTGGTTGATATGGGATGCGATGCAATAATCAGGTCAATAGTGTTACATTAACAGTCAAAAGTTTGACAACTATTGGTTAACAGTGATGACACAAGCAAAAGGTTGAAATTAGTACTTCCTGTATTTTTTTTTAAAAGGGACTTTACCATCCCAGTGGACATGGAGGGGGAACATAATAGTGTGCCGAGCGCAGCAAGGTACCGTACTGAAGCATGGTGAGCACAGCGAGCCATGCAAGGGGATGTGGCACACATACAGTGTCTATGTCAACATAGACACCTAAAAAACAAATGTCGACCTTTTGCTTGTGCCAAACTTTTGACCATGTTGACCTAAGGCATGTTGACCTTTTCATGTGTTGACCTTTTGACTGTCGACCAATAGTGGTCAACCTATCAAATTAGACACTGTCAACCCAATAATCCGTACCCATATGGGACAGGTATATGGAGGTGGTGTATTTTTTTAGTATTGCAGGTGGGTGTTTTTTAAGGGGTTTCAAAGTAGCTTAAAATGACACACATATATACTCACAGGCATTTAGATTTACCCATTATTTAAGCAGAGCATTTATTTTTCAGAAAACCACCTGCTGTCAGGGCCGGACTGGCCATCTGGCACTTCTGGCAAATGCCGATGGCCAGGTGGGCCAAATTTGAGATCCCCTGGCACTGGTCTGCAGGTTCCCAGCGGCCATGTTTCCTAAGCCATATTCTCAAAGCCGCGGCGTAGGAAACTTGGCCGCCGGCCTCCTGCACTGAGGACCTGTCTCCCGTGAACAATGTGACTTTGCATGCGCGAGTCACCGGAGTTCCGGGGTCAGGTCCTGCAAGAGCGGCGTCATGACGTACCCAGTCATGACGCGGCTTTCCTTTGAATACCAGCCACCGCGGGTCTCTTGCTTTGGGGCACTACTAGCCTGGTAGCACAGGAGGGTTGAGAGCAGGAGCACCAGCACCAGCTGAATGGCGGCACCTGCGCAAGCAGCAGCAAGGGTAAGACTGTAATGTCACCTGCTTTTATTATCATCCCCACTGTCTCCCTTCTTGAGGCCTCCACGCTGCTGCAGCTTTATAAAGATTGTTCCTCTCCCCCTGCCACCTCTTCTGCCTCAATAAAATGGTCCCTCTTCCCCCTCCCCACTGCTTCATAATTTTGTTTATGTAGCAGTGTGGAGGGGGGGGGGGTACAATAACTGAAGCAGGGGGAGAGGAGAATTTTTTATGAAGCTGCTGCAGCAACATGGAGACAGAGGAATACTTTATATGAAATCAGCTTCACAGCCTTATCTGTACAGGGGGAGAACAGGGCTGAAGAGTCAGGACACCACAGGCTTCTCCTAGAGAACTTCTCTGAGAGAAGCCTGCGGTTTCCTGATTCCTCAGTCCTGTTATTGTGCAGGGGAAGCAGGCTTTGGTGTCCAGTTATTGTGCAGGGGTAACAGCCTGTGGTGTACATTTATTGTGCAGGGGGGCAGCCTGTGGTGTTCTGTTATTGTGCAGGGGTGCAGCCTGTGGTTTCCTGTTATGATATAGGGGTAGCAGCCTGTTGGGGTCCAGATTGTGTCATATTCTGTAATTTGCATTACGGTGTGTTCCATGTGTAATGCCTCCTTTTTCTGATGCCACGCCTCCTTTCCGTGAGACCATGCCCCATTTTTGCCGCGCAATAGTACCGCCTACTACATGTGGGCCTGTGTGCTCAATATGCCAGGGCCGATTTCTTTTAGAAAGTTGCTTATGACAGCCATTTGACACAATTTAAGAACCACAAATACTATACTTTTCTCATGGGAAGTAATAGACTGTTATCCAATAATACTGTTATCCAATTGTTGAGGTACAGGCATATGATAAATGGACGATACCCATGAAAATGTATCACCTTCACCTGCAACTGAATTCCTCCCTAAATATTTTCCCATTTAATTCAAATGATCTATGAGATGACCTACAAAATGTCAAGGTATTATAAACATTTTACATATTATGTAAATACAGTATGTTTTAAAATGTACATTTAATAAATATCCTAGACATATGCCAACACATAAAGATAAATGTTTATGTTTCTGTTTGTCTCTTTGTTCAAACTATTGATATATCATGTATTACACTTATCTTGATTCACATGATAGACCTATATCAGCAATCAAATATACAAAAGGATGATCAACGGGGCTCTGGAAAATGATCGCCTCGTGATTAAGCAGTGTTTGAGGTCTGAACTCTGCCACATGATTTGTTAATCCTTTTGTGCTTGCAGTGGGATTTTGTTGGCATTATGCCTATTGTTGGCAATTGACAGTGAGAATTTATAAGAGCCAAGAAGTCTCTGTACCATCTGAATTGCTACTTGCCCTTCTTAATATGACAAACAAATGTGATTCACTTATCTACATGACTAGCATTTATCATTCAACATAAATCTTGTTTTACTTTATAAAAAGCTCTCAGAAAATACCAAGCAATTACCACTGTTATTGTTAATTGCATCTCCTTAATTTGCCCAATTAAGGGTTGTAATTATTTCTTTATGAGGTTATTAGATAATTCTAAATTAAAACTTCCTTGTAAATGACTCTCTGGTGGCATAGTGCTTGTTTCGACCTTCTATTCATTTCAATATACTAGTCAGCTGATGTAAATGTATTTTAATATGTTTATGTATAAATAATTGTAGAATATTATTCTTAATTCAAGTGTGCAATTAATTTAGTAAATAAGTAACTCCTAAAACTACAATAGTAAGAAATGTGGAATATTATATTAATATTTATTAATGTTTTGTGCATTTGTTTTAGTATTTGTTTAAGATTTAAAAAAAAGAAGTGATGTCCCTGTGGAATCAACATAGATGTACAATTTTCACAGATCATTTAAAACAATTGGCACATGCACATTCCGTGACGGATTCCGAGTCACAGGCAATACTGATATTTATGCAGTTGAGCGATTGTTTGTTACAAAATGCAGGTGAGTTGGTGAACTGGTTGCGAATTCTGCTCACAATAGAGGCCATACTCACATGGCGTTTCTGCTCCTATTGTGGAATTCTCATGGTGCAACCGAATGTTGAGTCTGAAGCTGGCCATACATTACAATGATTTCAGGGCAGAATGCATGATTTAGACGGCTCGGGCAATGGATTGTGTGTGTTTTGTTCACATCTAGAGGTGTTTTGGTATAATTACAACCCGATGCGCGAGCCATCTAGTTGTGAAGTACATCCTATGATCTTATGTGCTGCACACATCTAAAGATGCTACTAATGACCAGTATGCTGAGAGTTGCAGATCTTACGATAGATCTTATGTGACATTACACACATATGATCTATCGTGTGTCTGGAAAGCTGCCGCTGAGGTCAAGGGAAATTGTGCCCGAAATCTAAAAGATTCCAAATTGTTTTAATGTATGGCCAGCTTAAAGATGCTCCAAGTGTGGATCCCAGTCTCTACAGTCAGAAATACATATGCATACAAATGGAAGGGCAGATACTAGCATTAGCATCAAGTTGCAGATGTGATTAATGCTGTGTACACACGGTGAGATTTGACATAAGATTTTGACTATATAGTCAAATTCGCATGCAGATCGTACGCAGATCGTATGCAGATTGCACAGGTTTTTTACCTTGCAGTCCCGATGCACGCTCCCGTGACAGCACAAATCGAAACCCAGATAGACAGGGCAGCAATGACTATATAGTGCAAATCTAATGGAGATTGTATGAATTGTATGTAAAAAGGTACAGAGATAGCAAAGATTGCATAGCACTCGAATGTTAAGTTGAATAGCAAGGGAATCTCACCGTGTACATACCACAAGACAAAACACGCTAAAGTGGTCACAGCATCCTACAATTTAGAATTAGTAAAATTATGCGGATAGTAATTTAACTTTATTAGAAAAATGAAATATAAGGTGCCCATACATGGTACAATTATTGTATACAATTTGGATTAGATCACATCACATCTCATTGCATACATTTTGCAATCTAGTACAAAAAGTATGTACAACCAGTGGCGTAACTATAGCACCGCAGCCCCGCGGTCGCGGGGGGGCGCTGTGCATGTGGGGGCGCCGGGAGGCTGCGTTGCTATAGTTAGCACCCTCCCGTCCGCCCATCCACCGCTTGCCGCTCGCCCGCCCATCGCCCGCCAATCCGCCGTCCGCAGCCTTACCTGTCTTCAGTTCTTCTGCTAGTGAGACAGACCACAATAAAATGTCCGTCCCATATAGCAGACAGTTCTCTGAAACTGTCTGCTGTATGGGGGCGGACATTTTGTGTTGGTCCGTCTCCATAGCAGAAGAATGAAGCCAGCAAGGGAGCCGGGACCAGCGGCAGCAAGACAGGTAAGGCTGCGGGTAGGGGATGGGGGAGGGGGGGTGCTGCGGAGGGGGGGAGGGGGGGTGCTGGGGGGGAGGGGGCGCCCCCCCATTAATGGCGGGGGGGCGCCCAATTCATAGTTACGCCCCTGTGTACAACACATACTTTTTGAGCTGTGTAATGAGATGTGTGCGGGTTCGTGCATCTCATCACATTCAGCAATTGTACCGTGTATGGGAACCTATGCAGTAGCTACAATAGGTAAATATCACTGAAGACGAAGATCATTTTAGTTCATCTAGTAGTCTCACAGTTTTGATTTTTGGATTCAATGGGTCAAATGTAATAGGGTGTGAGAATCAGAAAGTGAGAGATTTTTTTATTTTTTTTTAAGGGACGATCATTTACACTGAAAACCAGGTTGATTTTGCCATATAAATGATTGGCGCTTTAAAAAATGGGAAAACTCGACCAAAATCTCTCACTCTCTGATTCTCGCACCCTATTACATTTAGACTATTATGTCTATCTAGGGGTTTGTTTGCTTTTACATGTGCAGCAATAATTTATATGGCCTTAAACACGGTTTTAAAAACTTTCCATTATGACACTTTTTATTTGTATTTAGATGTCAGTGGTGTGTGTGTGATAGACATCCATTTACACAATGAGTGGCTTAACCAGGCATTGGTTTATTCAGGGGAGTCACTACCTAGGTGACACCCAGTGCGGTTGAAAGAATCCATGCTCACACCTATGTTGTGTAAAAAGGGGGTTGTCTTCACTGGTAAGTGCATGAATTTGAGGGAACAAATAGAATGGGTGTTACTAGCATACACCAACAGATAAATGTAGTAGAAACAGTGCAAAACATATTACCAGTGCTTTAAGTGGGACATTAAAAGGTGGGGTATAGATATTGGAATATAATGACAGGGGGTCTTTGTACATTCCTCTCTCACTCCCTGCTACAGTCACTCAGACACTGGTATTTCCCTGCCTTTATTTATCCCTCACCATACCATGACCTTATTTCTTCTTTCAGCCAACACTGACAGTCCATTTCTGGAATGTAGAGGAGAGGAAAGTGGGCAACAGAACAGTCTTGGGCAGAAGAGAGATCTGGTCACCAATGCTGCACTGGTGACTGTGGCTTGATAGTAACTGTAAGGTTCTGACTGCTGTCAGTCTTCCAGTGCCCTGCTGCATGTTTTTCTGCTATTATAGACAGGACACCACAAATGTCTACGTCCAGGGAGAGCTGGGAAAGAACACTCAATGATCTCCTCCCCTTCCTCTGCTTGCATGCTGGAACATGATCGACAGCACTGGACAGCGCTGCTGATTGGACCTAAGTGATCACTTTATTTATAGCCTTACATAGCAGGGAAGGGCTACAAGCATTAATCTGCTGGAGTAACTCGCTACATTGCATCAATAAATAAATAATTAATTATTTTTGTACATTTTTTTATACTTTAATCTGCCTGTCTCTGTAGCAGAGTTGTGGAATGGTCAGGCTTGCAGATGAAGCCATTCTCTTCTTTGCCACCAGCACGCCAGATGCTCATATCTGGAAGCTAGCACGCCGGCGAATGTGGACGCATGAATGTTTGGCATGCTTGCGGATCCATTGCTGGGAATGGGGCATGCAAGCATCAAAGGCGAATGTGTGCCAGAGTCAATGGCAGGACATGGCGAGTGGTGCGCCAGTGACAGAAATGATAAGAGTGGCTCCATCTGTATTCACACTTGCACAGACTGGGAAAATTATTCAATGGTGAGTGAATTGTTTGAATTGCGACAGGATACCAGATTGCAATATTTCTGCAATTCACTCTCAGATTTTCACAGGTGGTGGGCAAATTGTATGTAGCTTCAGAAGTATTTTTAGTAAGCAATATTAAAACAAGCCAGTGGTGAAGCAAAACGAATGTGGCATAATGGACCCAATAGTGATCCTACTATGAATTGTAGGTGCTAGAGCATTTATTAGGAGTGTCATGGTTGATACTATAGTGGATACAGTCAGTACTATTTTTCCAGAAAAATAGGTCCAGGAATTCCAGGTCTGGGGGTGGGTCAATGAAATAAAATAATCATAATAATAATAATAATAATAAGGTACTTGTGTAATAGCACGGCGCCCGTTACGTAGTTAGCATAGCGGCGCTGTCAGAATCAGCGTAGTGTTCACGCGCCCAGCGCAGTCAGTGAATCTGTCAGATTCGGCATAGTGTTCCCGCAGCCAGTGTAGTCAGCGTCCCTGTCAGATTCTGCGTACTATTCCCACGGCCAGCGTAGTCAATCAGCGTTAAGCAGTTACCGTAGTCAGTCAGAAGTGAAGGTGAAGTGACTGCGTAATGGCTGCAGAACCTGTCACAATGTTTAACCTGCCGCAGACAGAGGAGGAGTCAGTGGTTTTTTCAGCAGCACCATTTGCTGCCACTGACTCAAACCTGTGTTAATGGACATTCAATGCGCCTGAGTATGAAGGAGTGCATGTGGAGCTGCCATATTAAAACCTGTCATAAGAAGGTCAGTCTCCGTGAGGGGTGCCGTATCCCATTTCTGACCCTCATACGTTTCATTTATTCATGGGCGGAGGAGCTCACAAGCATATCCTTCTGTGAGGACCTTTAGCGACAACTGAAGTTGTCAATAAAACCATGGTGCTATACAATATCCTGATGTGGGAGGCCTGCACCGTGGACTTAATGTCGCAGCCCCAATGCCGGATTGGCGGGCCAGGACAAATAGTTGAGGTGGATGAGTGCCTCTTTGTACAGAGGAAAAATAATGTTGGATGCGTGCTGCCTCAACAATGGCTGTTTGGAGGCATATCCATAGACAAATATATAGAACCGGGGACAATTATATACTTGGATTGCTGTTGTGCATATAACACCGAGCAGCTGGAGCAGGCATGGTACCAACATGCACGGGTGAACCACCACTACAATTTTGTTGATCCGGACACTGGGGATCACACCCAAAATATTGAAAGCCTTTGGGGATAGTGTAAGTGGCGCAACAAAAGGCACTCCTACCTACAGGAATTTATGTGACGCAAAACTCTCAGCGCAGAAAACACTTTCCAGCGTATTCTTTATGCCTTAACTCTGCTCCCACAGACTGAAAAAGCAGATGACGACACAGATGCAGACACAACTGCATCCACTTCTGCTGCAGTTTATGTGAATGCAGAATCAGAAGAATAACTGTTTTATTATTTTTCTTTATAATTTGATATTAATGTACTTTGTTAAGTTAATTTTTTTTATTCTTTATTATTAACTAAAATCCAGTTAACAGTTAACACATGTCGTCATTACTGTCTCAGATGTATGATATGATAGGTGTGAATGTGTTCCTGAAACACCCCCACTATCCACGCCAGCCCGAGGTGTGGCGAGCGCAGCACACCCCGTGAGGGGGCGCATTACGCATCCTCCCAACTTGTTCATACCCCCACTATCCACGTCGGCGTGGAGTTCATTTTATAAAGTGTGGCGAGCGCAGTGAGCCACCGATAGCGAAGCGTGGCAAGTGCAGTGAGTCCAGCGAGGGGGGCGCGGATTACTTCACATGTATTCCACGTCCGCTTGCCACGCTTCCGGCTTGGTGGCTCGCTGCGCTCGCCACACTTTATAAAATCATCTCCACACCGACGTGGATAGTGGGGGTATGAACAAGTCAAAAGGATGCATAACGCGAGGCGGGGCCACGACGGCGTGTGTGTGAGGGAGGTTGACTAAGCCTCCGGCGTCTCTATTACCAGCCGGTAAATTTCTCCCTACCTGCCCCACCTATGAAGCAACTTGAGCGGCGTGTTTCCTTGCTGTGGAGGACGGACTGACAGCGGGAGCTGTTTCTGCCTGCCGGGTTGCTTCCGTGTCCGGGACCCGTGACGCGGTCAGCGCGCCGGCTCCTGGTGCGCGTCTACTGTCTCTCCCTGCCAAGTGCTGCAGCGTGGAACTGTCGGGACTCTCGGTGCGTGCACGGAGGAGCGGCGGGGAACTGACGGACACGGGGCACCGTCTGCGGAGGTACAGAGGTACAGTGGTGCCTTGTCGGGCGAGCATCGGGCAGCAGTGAAAAGGACAGCAGGTGAAACTCTGCCATAAGAAACTGCTGGGCTTTAGTGACCACAAACACAAGCATCTGTTTGCTGTCCCCCTCCCTCCCCGCACCGCTGCTTCAGCAGAGAGACGGACGGGTGAGAGAGGGCTTAGCTCCCACAGCGGGAAACTGGGGTCACTAATTGAAGCTTGCCTGGCAAAGTGACTGTCCGGAGCTTAGCCCCACTCTCAGTGATGGCCTGCCACGAGTAAGGGGAGCACCCTGAACCCCAAAGTCCCAATTATTGTAACACTGGAGCTGGAGCTGTGAAACTGGACTGCTCTGTTCAAACCCCTGCAACCCCCAGCAGATTCTGGGTAACTTGAAGAAACCTATAATCTGACGAGCAAATCAACTGGATGATAATTCCACACACAGAGAGACTTATAAAGTGACTGGCTGTAGCTACAGTGTTTCGTAAAATCTTTTTTTTTTTTTTGGAGTAAAGCTTATTGCACTTAAAATCTGGTGCTATGTACTGATGCCTCCATATGGTTCTTGGATGGCGGGCAAATCGGGATGATAGGCCGTCGCCAGATTCCTGTATGAATACCAAAGCCCAGGTATAAAATAGACTCCCCATTCGTCCAAACTGCACCTGCTAAACAATACCGCTATATTTACACGGCCTGATTCGGTATATAGCTGATTGGTACATGTGTGTGTGGTGAAAACTGTGCAAACTATCCTTGGGTTTTTGGGAAAAGGACTCAATTGGAAAGGAAAAATAACTTTTCTATCATACTCATTGTGTGGTGATTTGTATACCCAATTGTTGGTACCTTACCCTTATCCTCTTAGCGGTCTGTGTAGCGTTGGCTTGTGGGATTGACGGAGTCTGAGTGACAGGTGCATCATGGGAAAAACTGGCCAAAACACAGCAGCCGCAAGGCTTGAAAAATTTGCCCGCTCACAGACACAGGGTCCAAGTGGGTCACGAGAATCTACCCCACAGAGTACACCTACAAAAAGTGGTAGTAGTACCCAGCAAAAAGAGGTTACCCTATCGCAAGTACTGGAAGCAAAACCCGCCTATCAGAACAGATTAATAAAGTGCAATCGGACATTATGCTATTGCGAGACGATGCGCAAAAAACACGCGCAAGAGTAACAGAGGCTGAGTCTCACATCTCTGCAATGGAGGATGCGGTGGGTCCTATACAAGTACAGGTCAAATCACTGTCAGACAAGCTACTAGAAATGCGCAGTAAAGTGTCCGACATGGAAGGGCGGATGCGCAGAAACAATATACGGTTTGTCGGCTTCGATGAAAATGTGGAAGGGAATTTGCCAGAAAAGTTCATTGAGGACTGGTTGCGGCAGAGTCTGGGGAAGGAAGCTCTCTCCCCGTTATTCTCAGTGGAAAGGGCGCATCGAATTCCAACTCGGACCCCGATCCCAGGAGGTCCTTCTCGCACCTTGATAGCAAAAATCCTACTCTTAAAAGATCGGGACAATATTCTAAGACTTGCAAGAAATATGGGTGACTTAACTTACAAGGATAAGAAAATCTCAGCATTCCCCGACCTCCCATATGATGTACAGAAGGAGAGAGCTAGATTTAAAGATGTAAAGGCGAGACTAAGAGACCTTAGCGTTAAATATTCTATGTTATACCCTACAAAACTTCGAGTCGTCGCTGACGGCGAGACAAAGTTTTTCTCTTCTCCAGGAGACGCTGCAACATGGCTCGATAAAGCCCACCCGGGCAAAAAACAACTGGTACCAAATTAACTGAGAATAATGTGATGTATTGAGAGTGGCTACAGCTGTTTCTTGGGTTAGCCCTGGTTCCGGTGGGTATAACTATGTGAAACAAGACTGGGCACTGGAATACTATTAATGCATTTAAAGTTTGAAGCAGCTGTAGCCATTTCTGCTCATGACTGAAGGGGTGGGGTATTGGGGATAAGAGGGAAAGGGATACATTGCATTATTAAATATGAAACGCCGGAGAGCTGGACACGCCTAATTTAGTGAGCCCAAAAGTTAATCGCCCCTAGAAAAAGAGGTGGGAGAAGAGAAAAAAAAATAGGTTTGGGGTAATCGGAAAGGTGGTCATTTGATAGGTATGCCTAGCTGGGTAGGCGATACAGGGTGGGGGATGGGGGGGGTGTATGTTTTGTGTGTGGGGAGGGGTATATGTTTTGTGTATGTAGTGCAGATTGTCGGCAACTTAATATTACCATATCTGAAAGAAGAAACCAGTATATTTTTACATAACTCAGGGAGTTCAGGAACTATTTGTCACCAACAACTCCAGATACTGTAAGTAAGGACAAGTATAACCACTCTTGGCAAGACTACTATGACCAGTCGGTAGAAACTATACACACCCAGTTATGGTAGGGTTTATGACATGGAACGTGAGGGGTCTGAACGAGAAAATTAAACGTTCGTTGGTCCTGAACCAATGCAGGGCAGCCTCAGCAGATATTATCTGCCTTCAAGAAACCCACATCTGTGGTGATAAAGTACTATCTTTGAGGCGGCCCTGGATTGGTAGAACTTTCCACCCGCAGTTTTCCCCATCAGCCCGGGGTGTTACTGTCATTATCAAGAAAAATATTGCCTTTGAGCTCCTAGCGTCCAATATCGATCCGAGAGGTCGGTATGTTTTTTTAGATGGGTTGGTCGAGTCAATTAGATATTGTATCCTGGCCATATATATTCCCCCCCCCCCCTTTTCGCTTGAGGTGTTGCGGCTGGCAGTTAATTTCGCTGCTGCCTGCCCTGAAAGCCATATTATATGCTTAGGAGAATTTAATGCTGTGATGAATGTCAATATTGATAGGTGGAATAGTAGGGGACGCAGCGATATTAGACAAACAAAATTGGCTGATTTTACAACTGAATTTGACTGGTGGGATGTATGGCGTGAAATGCACCCCAACGTGAAGCAACATTCATTCTACTTGCCCCCGCATAACACATTTTCAAGAATTGACAATATTTTTGTGTCTAGAAATGTTCTTATGAATATTGCTTCGGTTGAATATATGGCTCGCGGAATATCAGACCACTCACCAGTACTGATGCATATTAATCCAGCGGCTAGTATTGGTATTAGACTCTGGAAACTTCATCCCTCTTGGCTTTCGCAGTTTAATGAAGTTTAGGAAGTACGCTCAATGGTTGACGGTTTCTTTGGGGAGAACAAAGGCTCCGTCCAAGGCCTATATACGTGGGATATGTATGAAAAAAATTGCGCAAGCCAAAAGGAAGTACCGCGAAACTGCCTTGCTGTTAGAGGATCAAATGACAGTTAAGGAGCAGAAGTATCTGAGTGAGCATACTGAGGCTATAAGAACTGAGTGGTTAGAAGCCCAACGTGCCTGGGTGGAACATCTACAGACCATGATGACCCATAAGCTATTAATTGATTCCCATAAATTTTATATAAATATTGACAAAGCTAGCAAATATATGGCATATCTCTCGAAGCTAGACAGGCCATCATGCATAGTCACAAAAATACGATTAGATACAGGGGAATCTGCCACTACTGCTCCAGATATTGCCAAAGTATTCTGTGAGCATTTCAGCAAGGTTTATAACACCAAAATTACATATGGGAGCAATGATATAAAAAATTACCTCTGCGGCATCGACCTTCCAGTCCTCACTGATGAAGACAGGGGCTCCTTGGACGCTCCTGTGTCCATTGAGGAGGTGGTAGCAGCGATTAAGTCCCTTCCAACCGGTAAAGCCTCGGGGGTGGATGGACTACCCGCCGAATTTTATAAAAAGTTTGAGGGAATTTTTGCCCCCAAATTATTACATTTCTTTCAGGAAATGGACCTGGAGGGTAGGTTTTCCAGCTCAATGACAGAGGCCATCATTACTGTTATTCCAAAAAAACGGCAAAGACCCATCGCTAGTGGATTCGTACCGACCTATCTCCCTGATCACGACAGATGCAAAAATTTTTGCCAAGATACTTGTGGCTAGACTGAATGTCGTGATCAGGAAGATAATACATCTGGATCAAGTTGGGTTTATGAGTGGTAAATCCACAGCTATAAACCTGCGTAGATTATTTACGTATTTACAGATGGCAGATATATTTCGGAATTGTGTCGCTATTGCATCATTTGATGCCAATAAAGCTTTCGATTCCGTAGAGTGGCCATACTTAAGACAAGTTCTATCTGCTTTCGGGATAGGTCCCAGATTCATAAATTGGATTTTTATGCTATATCTATCTCCGAGAGCCAGAATCTTGGTTAATGGTCATATGTCTGAGCCGTTTCCGCTTTTCAGGGGCACTCGTCAAGGATGTCCCCTTTCACCCCTGTTATTTGCGGTCGCTATAGAGCCGATCGCGTGTAAATTACGGTCACTATTGGGCCTAATGGGCGAGAGGCAAACTCCGCTGAGTAATATCATATCGCTATATGCGGATGACTTACTGGTTGGAATGACCGACTACACTAATCAGTTGCCTCTGGTTATCGAAAATATGTGGGAGTTTGGGCACCACTCCGGATTAACTATAAACTATGGTAAATCACAACTCTTAATAACCAAGACAACAAATGAAAGTAGCTTTGACTGTGATCTTTGTCTTCCCGTGGTCGATAAATTTAAATACCTGGGAATAGTGGTGTCAAGTAACCCAGCGGATTATGTTAAGTACAATCTAGATCCTACAATAGAAGAAATTAAAACGAGATGTAAAAACTGGCAGAACCTCCCATTAACTGTTATAGGTCGGGTTAATTTAGTAAAGATGGTGATCTTGCCCAAGCTTCTGTATATATTCACGCACTCTCCCATTTTAATAAAAGAAGCGACGTTTCGTAAAATCCACCATGTGATCTCATCTTATGTTTGGAAAAACAAAATTCCCCGAATTAAAATGTCTTCTATGTGTAGAGAACGTAGTAAGGGAGGCTTTGCCATGCCCAACTTTAAAATATACTACTATGCGGATTAACTAACTCACCTTGTAACCTGGATAAATGGTGATGAATATTCTGCGGAGCTGGCAAGCTATATTGGTAATGTTTTTCCCAGCCATTCTCCTTTACAGGCCATTCTAAAGCAGGGGGGCCATTATAATCTTCCCCCATTTTTCAAACAACTTCGATATATATGGCAGTGGGTATGTAGAAAAATGTGGTTCGATAGTATTGATCCCAATACATATATCTTCTCTATGGCCCAGTTCTCCAGTCTGAATATAAGTCAAGGAGGAAGAATATGGGGGCACTATGGAGTTAGTTCCATCGGGCAGATTTCTAATGGCAATGAGCTGTGGCACTTTTCTCAGCTGCAGTCGGAATTTGCACTTCCCAAACACATGTTTTATAGGTACCTGCAGCTGAGTGCCTCAGCACAACAAAACTGCCTGAAGCAAATTGTCCTGGCAGAGTCCCCTATGAAAAAATTTATTAAAACTATGGGCAACAGTAAATGCCTATCAAAATGTTATAAATTCCTTCTGATAAATACTCAAATAGATGATATGGAGGGGTTGTTTCATAAGTGGTCGGTCAATATCCCGGAGATCAGTGTTGAAGACTGGAGACTAGCTCTCGAGGCTCCCTGGTTGGCTACCAACTCTCTAAGAAACCAGCAGGTACAATTAAACATTTTATACCGTACTTATCTAACTCCAGATAGGATCTCTAGATTCTCACAGGATCACTGTAGTCGATGTCCGAAGTGCCATGTAACAGGCTGTGGTTTTTGCCATTTATTGTGGGAATGTGGTGCTGTACAGAAGTTTTGGCAAGAGGTTGGGATCAAACTGGCAAGTATTGGGCTGGCAAATGAAGTTTTTCTTCCTCTGGCAATTATTCTTGGCGTATGGCCCAGAAATGTTCTACTGGGCTTTCGACAGTTAATGATAAATCTATGTGCGATTGCTAAGATCATCATAGCCCGTAGTTGGATGGCAAAAAAAATCCCAGGGGTCCAGGAATGGATTGCATTGGTTAATACGAATATGATGCACGAGCGGTATGTGTATTCTTCCAGGAACTCCATAGATAAATTCTTTGTTATATGGGAGAAATGGTATTATTCAAAATATTATATTACCAACAAATAATTGAACTTAAATCCTTATTCTTGTTTTTGTTGTTGCATCCCTTCACATTGCTTACTATTCACTAAATAGCTGTCACTGCACTAGTAAATGCACTTTGAACCTGCATCGTTTTTTTTTCTATATGATCATTACTCTGGTCAATGTAACACTTAGCTCTGCACAGATATAATTTTTAACACACTGTCCGGCCGAAGTTAGGCCCGACAAAATCACTAAATTTCTAAACAATTGTCGCTCCCAAGTTTGTCCGAAACGACATTGGGAATTCCAATTAACTTCGACTTAGCACTGGAAGCCCTCCGCAACCTGAAACACTTGATTTCGATTCTGTATTAGTTGCACTGTAACATACTTGCTATTGACTGAACACACTATTAGCGCACCCAGAATTTGCCTTAACCATTATAGGCTTCGTACTCACTTCTCACTTTAGCTTACGGCACAGCTTTCACTTGTACTGATAGAATTTCTAAAACGCTGCTTGTTTCAAACCAACCCCTAATTGGACAACCCAGGGCAAAATGCCCTCTCTTGTGTTCCTGGAACAATGCTTATGCTTATTAAACTATGGCCTTGGTGACACGCCCGGCACTAGTTATAACCTGAGAAAAACTGTGCACCATAACTCAACGTATTCAAACTATGAATGTAATTGAAAAATATTAACATCGCATGCACTACTTATGTCCTTTGTATGTCAAATGTATTGTCTTGTAATCAATTGTATTTGTTTTTGTCATTGTAAAAAAAAAAATTTTTCAATAAAGATAAATAATTAAAAAAAAAAAAAGGATGCATAACGCATTTGCTCGCCACGCTTCGGGCTGGCCTGGATAGTGGGGTTTTGAAATGGAAGCATTTGCCAAATTAATCCCAAACTGATGGACAATAAGTGAAAAGCTGTATCCTTTCTCAGTACTAAGTACTTAAACACACTTAACCCCTTCCCGACATTTGACGTACATGTACGTCATGGTCGGGAAGTACTTCCCGACATTTGACGTACATGTACGTCATGGCTTCTAACTGTCACTGCGTCTATAGACGCGGTGACAGTTAGGAGATGTCTGCTGTCCCTGACAGCAGACATCCCCCCTCGCCGCCCAGGGGGGGCAGGGGTGCCCCCCCCGGTCGGCGATCTCTGTGATTGGCTGTTCAAATCTGAACAGCCATTCACAGCGTTTCCTGTGTTACCGGCGGCTAAGCCGCTCGGTAACACAGGGATCGGTGGTGATCGGTGCTGTTAAGTACAGCACCGATCACCACCGATGAGCAGCACCCCCCTCCCACCCACCCGGCACTCACCCGGCCCGGCAGCAGGCTCACCCGGCAGGCAGGAGCGCACGCACCCCCCTCCCCCCCCCCCCCTGCCAGCCGCAGCAGCAGCATGAGCTGCATAAAAAGTAAAAAAAAACAATGATAATGAACTGAAATATATATATATATATATATATATATATGTATATATGTGTGTGTATATATATATATATATATATATGTATATATATATATATGTGTGTATATATATATATATATATATATATATACATACACACACATATATATATATATATATATATATATATATATATATATATACACACACACATACATATATATATATATATATAAAGATATTCCCGACATATGACGTATATATACGTCATGGTCGGGAGGTACTTCTCGACCGAAGACGTATATATACGTCATGGTTTTAAACTGTCACCGCGTCTATAGACGCGGTGACAGTTTGGAGATGTCTGCTGTCCCTGACAGCAGACATCCCCCCTCGCGGCGATCGCTGCGATTGGCTGTTCAAATGTGAACAGCCAATTGCAGCGTTTTCTGTGTTACCGGCGGCTAAGCCGCTCGGTAACACAGTGATCGGTGGTGATCGGTGCTGTTAAGTACAGCACCGATCACCACCGATCGCCAGCCCCCCCCCTCCCACCCGGCAGCCCCCCTCCCACCCACCCGGCTGCCGCAGCGCCAGCACCCCTCCCACCCCCCCGCCAGCCGCAGCGCCAGCCCCCCTCCCAAAGCTGGTGACCAAAATGGGGTCACTTGTGGGGGGGTTCCACTGTATTGGTGCTTCGGGGGTCTTGCTAATGCGACATAGCACCCACCATTCATTCCACCACCAAATATCACTCCTTCCCTTCTGAGTCCTGCCATGCACCCAACTGGTATTTTTTGGTCACATGTGAGGCATTGCCGTACTCGGGAGAAATTGGGGCACAGATTTTGGGGTGCTTTGTCTCCTTCATTCCTTGTGAAAATGAAAAATTTTGAGCCAGAACTGCATTTTTCTGTAAAAAATTACATTTTTTTACACAAAAATGCAGATCTGGCTCAAAATTTTTCATTTTCACAAGGAATGAAGGAGACAAAGCACCCCAAAATCTGTGCCCCAATTTCTCCCGAGTACGGCAATGCCTCACATGTGACCAAAAAATACCAGTTGGGTGCATGGCAGGACTCAGAAGGGAAGGAGTGATATTTGGATTTTGCAGCACAGATTCTGGTTGAATGACCCCCGAAACACCCATACAGTGGAACCCCCCCACAAGTGACCCCATTTTGCAAACTACACCCTTCAGGGAATTCATCAAGGGGTATAGTGTACATTTCAAACCCCCAGGGGTTTCACCAATTTTGATACAACTGAGCTGTGAAAATGAAAAATTAATTTTTTTCATTTTCACTGCCCAGTTGTACCACAATTGGTGAAACCCCTGGGGGTTTGAAATGTACACTATACCCCTAGATGAATTCCCTGAAGGGTGTAGTTTGCAAAATGGGGTCACTTGTGGGGGGGTTCCTAACTTTTAGCATCTTATGGTGCCTAGAAACCTACATGGTGCCTAAAAAATAATCTCATAAAAAGGAGGCTCCAAAATCAAGTAGGTGCTCCTTCTATTATGAAGCCTGTGGTTTGGTCACCGTGCACACTAGGGCCACATATAGGATATTTATGAAAACCAAAGAATTGGGGGAATCAATTTTTAGTCACATTTCTCTAGTAAAATCTGCTGTGTTCCTTAGAAAAATGTATTAAAATTGCAAATCTGCAAAAAAAATGAAATTTTGAAATTTCACCTACACTTTGTTTTAATTCCTGTGAAACACCTAAAGGGTTAACAAACTTCCAAAATGCTGTTTTGAATACTGTGAGGGGTGCAGTTTTTGAAATGGCATCATTTATGGGGGTGTCTCACATACAAGTCCCTCAAAGTCACATCAGAACTGAACTGGTCCCTAAAAAAATCAGTGTTTGAAATTTTCTTGAAAATTTGAGAATTTGCTATTCATATTTTAAGCCTCCTAGTGTCCAAAAAAATGAAAATGAGGTTGAAATAATGATGGCAACATAAAGTATACATATGGTCTATGTTAGTTATTAACTATTTTGAGTGGTAAGATTATTTGTCTCACAAGCAGAAAATTTAACATTTTGCAAATGGTATTTACATTTTGGTATTTTTCACAAAAAAACACAGACTGTATCGACCAAAATTTACCACTAACTTGAAGTACAATGTGTCACGAGAAAACAATCTCAAAATCACTGGGATAAGTAAAAGCAAAAAAAAGTTATACCCACTTAAGTGATACATGTCAGATTTGAAAAAAAGGGCTCTGTCAGGAACGCAAAAACTGGCTCTGTCAGGAAGGGGTTAAATACACAAGGTATAATTTCCTGTAAACCCTTCTGCTTATTGGGAATAAGTACACGAAACTTGGAATAAATTTGCACGCCGATCCTTTCTCAGTACTAAAGTACATGAAATTTGGTATAAATTCACATGCCGCAGGGAGGCGGGGAACGGCGGCAGGGTGGTAGATGGAAACACTGGGCATTCCCATGGGCAAATCTCAGCGCTGCCCCACGCCCCCCATCCGCACTGTTGTGTCCAAGCGCCCGGCGAACAATCTATTCGCTGTGGCCGCTCACACACAACGGCTGCACATGCGCATAAATAACTATGCACATGCGCAGTCGCGAAAGATCACTCCCCTGTGAGTACACGCAGGGGAGTGTGTCTATCAGAATAGGGGCCATAATGTGCTACCTACTGTGAGTGCTAACTTTGTGGCTTTTTTATCACTGAGTGATAAAACTCATGGTGAATGATAAAACTCATTGCTTATGATAAATGGTGCTTCATTCAATCATCTCCTATCATGTTTTCAGTTGTAGCTGTCATGTGTATGACAAATGAAAGTTGGGAGCTGATTGGCTGGATAAATAGACCCCATTGTATTTACTTGGACAGGATAACATTTCTACTACATGTTTTTTGATATATCTATCAAGTATTTCAAAGGAGAGTGAAATGTGAAAGCACATAAGAGAATATGGATTTGGAATTATTTTTATGAGCCTGAAAATGCCTATTGTACTAAGTTTTAATAGCAAAAGCATTGCATTGCCTGTTGTCAGTGGGAAAGGGATATTTATTGTATCTGAGCTCCAGTGATAAACTCCAGCATTGTTACTGTTTCTTTCTTTTTTGGCTTTTGTGGATTGATATAAGCACTGTGAAATACTGAAACTTGCACATATTAATAAAATAATTAATCTTTCGTTCACAGAAAAGACTGCCTTAATTGGGAATATTGGAGGTTATTCTGGTTGGTGCGTAAATTTCCGAATTCTTTCGGAGCGGACCATACGCCACGCTGTGCGGACATCGTACGAGGAAACGCCCACCGGTCCTCCGCATTCTGACGGACTCCCACTTTAAGAAGAGGGCGTGTTTACGGACAACATCCAAACCTTGCGTGTGCGGTGGACACACACATATTCTTCACGGTCTTACAGTGTCTGCACGGTCTTACCGCGTCAGAACGTACGGGAACCTGCCCGTACGCACCGATGCAGTGTATTATCGCAAAACTCACCACTATTATTAGAACTCACAAATTGGTCACATGACCCACTTATGCAATTAGGCAACATTGGTAATGTGTGTAAAAAATGCAGCAGTGCTTTGAGCATATATTTGTGTGTTTTGTAATGGTCCATTTAAGCTGCAATGGTTCCAATTGAAGCAATGACAAGAGTGTAATTAATGAGTAATGAGTAGAGGAGTGGATTGTATTGTGTACAGCTGACATTGGTTCAGGTGCGACCGTACTAATTGGGTGTTCCGAATGCCTAGCGCATGACCGAGTGGTGTCCGCAAAGCAATACTTGCTTATGGAGACCGCATATTTTCTGCCTTTTGGTTTGTTTGCAGTCGGTGTTCTGTCCGAATGCATGCCTACCAGAATTAGTGCACTCCCTCGTGTACGCCCATGTTTACGCCCAGTTTAGCCCACTTTGAAACTACGCCCCTGTGTAGTTCCGAATGACGCCCATATTACGCCCATATTTCCCGAATGAATGCGGTGCACTTTTCTGTACGGTATTAGTGAGAACGAGTACGGAGACCTTGCGTGGCACATGCGCATAGCATTGCCCACGCATGCGCAGACGGCTAAAAAACGCCATCCGAAAGAATTCGGAAATTTACGCATCGACCAGAATAAGGCCCATTATTATTGACAATGAGTTTTCCTTTTACATCTATAAATTACAGCATATACTATTGGTTCCAAAACTGTGCCGTGGCACCCTGGGGTAGCTTGGGCAATTGCAGGGGTGCCCTGGGTTGGTGGTCTTGGACCAATTAAAATGATTTTTGGTCAATGTAATAGACAAAGCCAGTGATTTTGTCTGCCAGTCATAAAATATGTGGACAAACAGAGATGTATCCTGTGCCTCGCCACATAACTGACCCAAAGGATCACATAAACACAATTTACTTAACCATTTCTTTTTTTATTTCTCAAGAAACCTCTAACCTTGGGGTACCATGAACTTAAATTCTGATAATATAGGATGTAGTGTAGTGTAGTGAATTTTGGGAACCCCTGTTTTAAACATTTTGCATAATCTTAAACAATGAAACTAAATATGTGTGTGTGTGTGTGTGTGTGTGTGTGTGTGTGTGTGTGTGTGTGTGTGTGAATTTTCTGACAGTATAAATTAAGTGTTGCCTAGTTTACGGTACATATTTGTTTATTCAATATGTGAACTCCATATGATGTTTAGTTACTGTTTTATACCCTGTTTACACATTATTTTTATTACAACATCTCACTCTCCCTTAGCTAATTCTAAGTTAATGACACATGCAAACCATTTGCCAAATGCTGAGAGTGGAATTCACAATAAGGCTTCATTTTTTTCATGCAATGGGTAACACTTCCCTTGTAATGTAGAAACATTGCTGCTGTCAGTTTCACGGTGGACTTGAACATCTGTTCTTTTTTGTTCAGTTAATTGATGTAGGTCTTCAGTTTTGTAACTGTACTTGGAATGTTGCCCAATGTTAGAGTGGGAATTGTTCTTTATTATGTTTATTTAGAATAATGAGATCTATGCTAGACAAATCCATTTTATTTATTTCAAGAACTTTTTGGTTTACCACTTAAGAAAATAACATTCTTAGAACAAAAAAAATAGAAATTCATAAATATATTATGTCATTATATACAATGATATCAGATATGGCTCCAGTATTTATCACTTTCCCCGTCTAAATTTACCTTAACATTCTGTAATCCAAATATCTTGTTTTTAGGGATCCGAAAAAGTGAAATATATTTAATTAATGTATGACCTTAATTAAATTGGCTGCTTGAGATATTTCAAACACAGTAAAATCAAGTTATCACTTGACCTAGCATTAGCAGTATATTAAATGAACAGAAAGATATTTAAGCCAGTACCATTTTCAATTCTCACATTATTATATAATCAAAAGTTGAAATATTCTAAGAACTTTAAGTGCCTATCAAGCATGTTAAAATGTTCCAAAACACAACCCAGGAATAAGGACTATCAGTGAGAGAGCCTTCTATCTGTATTATTCCCACTGTCTTCGTTACTACATCTGTTGTGACAAAGGGGAAAACAGAACATACAGTACAAAACAGGTATATACTGTGCATAGCATTCATACACCCTGTACAAAGTAGACAAAACAAAGAAGTCATGAAAACAAAGGGTAGGAAAGGACCTACTCCTCAGAGATCTTACATTCTAACAAAAATGGCAGTAAGGTTTGCAATTTCCTGTCGTTGCCAGTTCAGTACATGGAGATAACGTTTTCCCTCATTTTCAGATCTGAACATGGTGGGGAGCTTTGAGTCCCAGCCCAGATCCACTCAGAATGGATACGATTGGTTGTGTTCAGTTTCTAGGACACCGAACCTGCTCATCTCTAATTCTAACATAAATTGGGATGCCTGAAAGTGGAATGAGGGAGGTTCAGAGTAGAGATTCTGATAAGGGAGTGTATTACTGTTAGTAGTATAATTTGTGTAAGCACTAATAAATAGATGGGTATTCAGAGACCGTTTTTAATGAATTGAATGATGTTTTAAAATCTGATTAGGTTGGGAAGGAAAACCATACATGGTTAGCATCACAGGAGAAAACTATTAAGCGAGATAAGGAAATGTGCAGGTCAGAGGAACTGTAGAATTAATGGGGTGAGAAGGAGAGTGTATTGATGTAAACTTGAAGATGTGTGATGGGCAGAGTTACTTTTGGGAAAGGGTGGGTAATGGTTTGTTGGATTCTGTCCTGGGGAACACAGGAAGCCAGTGTAGGTATTTGCAAAGTGGTGCAGTAGACGTAGAGAGCAAAGAGTAGAGACTAGTTTTGCTTCAGAATTTTGTGGATTTAGTCAATTATATATGGATGAGGATAATGCCTGATAGCAGGTAATTGACAGTAGTTAAAGCTAGAGATGATAAGAGTCAATAAGATGAATAGCATTTTGGATATAAACAAATTATTTTAGCAATATTTAAGGTAAAGGCAACAGACTGAAAGATAGACTGAATGGGGGGTACATCAGGATTATAGAGATACGACTATGGTATTATTGATGGTGAAGGAGATTTGGTGACTCTGAGACGAGGAGAAACTATAGTTTTGGATATGTTGAGCTTTTTTATATAAAGAACACAAAGAGACAGATCGATGGGATAGTATAGAAAAGGAGTGGTCAGATAAGTGGGCCAAACAAAAATGGCAGAGAAATATCCTGCACATATCTCTTCTCAATATGTACTAAATGGATTTCTCTGCATTTAGCCTGCTAGTGCTAATAGCAGGCTAGAATAATCACCTATGGCAGTGCTTAGTGTCCCAGATGGTACTAAGGAGAGAGGTTACTTCCCATCAGATGTCTTTTCCAGTGCCGGCTTTGTCACTGTTAGCTGCTGTTAATTGCCTCTTCTAAGAGAAGACATAGGAAGTGATGACCTCTATCATTTGGCTGGTTGTCTTTATAGGACAGGAAAGAGGTGAATCTGAAGTGCAGTCAGGTTGTTACTGCCGAGGGGGCAACACAGTGTTTGATGGGATATTTTTAGTATAAAACACATAAAAAAATATAGAAATTTGTGTTTACATTTTTACATATCAATGAACTGTTATTACTACTAACCACCATTTTGCACTCACTAGGCAAAGCAGAAAAATGTACATTCTCTAACTACATTAGGCAACTGACTGAAACTTTGAATCCTTTATGATTGTGTGTCATTTTAATTATAAATGTAAAATCTTAAAAAAAATAAAAAATAAAAGAAGTCAATAAAATGTTAATATTTATCCTTACACTGTGATACTAATGTGTGGTCAGGCTAGGAGGCATATCCTCACCTGTCATACTCCAGTACACTCCAGAGTCTTTAATATGAAATTAATAATACACGTGATATTTAGTACTTAGAAATGTCATTGTTGTATTTTTCATATAATCATATTATTTCTATCATCTTTGCATTCTAATAATTTTTATAGTCAAAACTCACCAAATCCTATATTAGTGTGTGTGTGTGTGTGTGTGTGCGCGTGTGTCTGTGTAAATCTGTCTTTTATGCTAGTCATTCCCTTCCGAGGAATTTACTTCATCACAAATTACTGGTGATAATCCGTTGTACAATAAAAACACTTTATAACATATTAATGAATTTTTTAAAATTGTAATTTTGATACTTACAACTCAATATCATTGCTACTGCAGACAATAACAGGGGCATAGCGCCTCTGTCCTTTACCGCATGCTGGCTCCTACACGGGGGAGAAGCGGTATCAGTGCACATAACGTGCGCTGATACCCCTTCTCCCCCATAACGCCCGGTCATACATCTGCCCCATTAATCCTTATGGGAATGTGGCTATTATAGGCACAAAGACCTGCTGGTGACCTTTGTGAGTCTTACTACAAGATGTACAAGGGCGACTGCCAAGAAGACATTTGCAAAGAACCACCCTCCAGGGACATCCAATACTTCAAGCCTGCTTCATCTTCTTTTCTCATGTACTCCCTCTTTGGATCATAACAGTCTTTGGATCATAACAGTAGCATAGAATCTGCAAAAAAAGCACTGCTGCCTTGCTGGAGACAGATGCTAATGACCTTTTGTGTGTGTCATGGTAGTGCAGCACGTACAGCACCAAACAGAAGTGCTGGGTTTTCCAGGAGCCCTGGTGTGTTGTGAGCCCGCAGCTTCCTGTCAATGTAACCCCCTGTCAATGAGCATGTAACCCCCTGGCAACAAGCATGAAACCCAGGGCAAGGAGCATGTACTGTAGCTAAAAAAATTATAGTAAACGCCAAGGTCATTTATATTGATAGAACCTGATATAAAACAGGTTTGGCTGATTGCTATTAAATAAAAAAATTATGTACAATTTAAAAGCTCTTTCCTTGCATGTTATGTTTAGTGGAAAATACAGTATATTTTAACAAATGTTCAAAATATTTGAATAAATTGAGTTTTTGTCTTCAGAGACATTATAATTTTAATATTGCTATTTAGTGATATCATATATTAAGTTTCAAATTAATTCATAATTTATTAAGTTATATTTACAATGTACACTTTGTGATATTTAAATAGCCCTATAAAATATTACAAGTAAATAGGAATTTATTTGTTAAAACAACTGATCATGCTTAATACTCTATATGTTTGTGGTGCTTTAAATAGCACATAGGAAAATTCAGAAACAAGACCATTATTTAGTTTAATTTACTTGAACAAAATATCTTGTCTGGATTGATTACAATCTATCACAGATTAGTAAAATCATCAGATGACAGCTCATAATTTGGTTGAATTATTATATCCCAAGGTGAATCTATTTTTGATGTGAGAAAGTAATATTCTTGCCTACCACACACAGAAAAAATAATTTGCCTCTATCTGAATTTGACAGAAATGTCCTATAAAAAGAAAAGTAATATGAGTTTGATGATCCTCATTATTCGTTAGGAAAGTTGACATATACATACCTACCAATTTAATATCATATAGTCATAGCTCTAATTAAGTTCTATGTTTTTATCCAAAGATTAACTCTTTTGCATCTCAGTTTCTTATCATTAGCTTTCATTAATATAATTCTAAAAATAATACTAACAGCAACAATAACAATACAATTATAGGATTTTTTTTTAATATTATGATTAAGTTATTGAATATCTAGACTGAAATGGAGAATAAAGGACCAAGGACTGCAGATGCGTTTCCAACCCACCATAGTTTTTCTTAGCAAGATTTCTTCAAAGAGTTTTTGCACAACACTGACGTGCATATGCACACAAAAACAGAATGTATATTTATCATACCTTTAATTAAGAGCTGAAAATGGAAAATAATTATACTATCAGGCTTTAATAGCTATTTGTAATTAATATACCTGTTTAAACTAAAACATATTATCTATGCTAAGAATAATTTGGATACATAAAATTAAAAATAACTAATTGAAATCTGTAGTGGAAACACAGAGTGAGCACTGCTATGTTATTGAATATTGGATTCGGGAGGTTATTGTGATTACCACGTTCCCCAGCTGTTCTCGCAGCGGAGCGATGGTGAGCAACAGCGCATAAACTTTTATGCACATGTGCAGGCACTTTGCCCACGCGAACGCCCAGCTTTTCATAGGCATCCCCATGAAAACGCTGGGCGTTCCCATGTATATGTAGAAGCTGATGTCAGCGGATGTCAGCTGCCCGCCCGCTTCCCCTACAGGGTGCCCACTGATGTAAGAAACCAGAGAGGTGTCTTACATATACGAGTGCCTGCAAAATCATTTGATGCTCCGGTCCCCACTGAGTTTCTGGGAGTCCCGCCCTTAGTGCTTCCATGATTGTGGTGCAGAAGGATGTATGCAGCTCACTAGCATTCAGTTGTCATTGTAACCACGTCCATCTCCTCTCTGTGCGTCCTGTGCTCAATGGTGGATGGATGTTCATCAAACGTTGCAGGGCAGATAGAAATGCAGAAGCTGCTGAAACGTAAAAGCAAAAATACAAGATAAACTAAAATGGTGTATACAAATAGTTCAAAAACTACCAGTGCCATTAGTGATGCTAAGATGAACAAATTAATATATACGCAAATTTCTATTTAATGGGTAAGCATATTGCTGCCAATTGTTGAGCACATATATGGAAAGAGTTGGGACCAATTGATTAATTAAAGGGATATTACCAGGACAGCTGAGAGAAATGCCGGGCCCCGGTAAAATTTTGGGTGCGTGGCCTAAGTCTGGGGGTGTGGGCACCTCCCGCACTTAGGTCATGCCCCCAAAATGTTTAGAGGAGGGTGAAAGAAAATGCTAAAAACTGTAATCTCAGCAGCAGCACACACCTACAGCATGTGCTGTGCTGACAGCAGGCTCAGCATGACCTCTCACGCTGTCAATGAGACACTCATGCTGAGCCTGCTGTCATCACAGCACATGCTGTAGAAGTGTGTGCTGCTGTTGCTACCCGGGAGGGAAGAAGGGGGGAGGGAGGGGTCGGACCAGGGCCCCTGAAGGGCCCCTCCAGAAAGCCTGGGTCCGGGTAATTAGTACCCACCCCCCCCCTCTCTCGGCTGCCCTGGATATTACAGTTATTAACAGTGTTTTTGATTATTAAAACTAGTTTGCCATATCAGATTGGTTGACGTGATGGCATTATACAAATGGGACTGTCATTAAGTAGGGGATGGGTACATGAATGAAAGTCAACAGAATATAAGGGGTCAGATGTATCAAGCTTCAAAAGTGATAAAATGGAGAGATAAACAACCATTTAATCAGCTTCTGTCAATTTTCAAACCCAGTATGTAACATGGCAGTTAGGAGCTGATTTGCTGGCTGTTTATCACTCTCCATTATATCACTTTTGAAGCTTGATACATCTAGCCCAAAAAGAAACGAGTATCAATAATTGAACTGGTTTGAACGGAAGAGACACTGTTTTATTTTTATTTTTTTTTCTGATCCAAAAGCAGTCAGAATATGTTCCACGAAATCTTCTCGTTCAATCCAGCCGGTTAGACGGTATTAAGAGTGTAGATTTTCTGGGTTTACAATCATAAGAGCTTAGTTGCCCAGTTTTATTTATTGATATTGGGGTGCTGATTACACACAGTAGCTCTAAAACGGTAGCCTTTTAAAATGGTTAGAGCTGCAGTGTGAAAGCACCAGTTTTAAATTACCGCTTCAACAAAATCGGTAATTCAAAATGGGTAAAAAGAAGTGGTACTCTTTACCTAGAAGGGCGCCCGTCGTGGGCATCGCGGGTACATTTATGTATGGCCGCGACGCGACCGACGCGATGCCCGCGATTTCCCATTGAAATCAATGTTAAACATGGAAATCGTGTCGGTCGCGTCGCGGCCGGCCATAAATGTACCCGCGATGCCCGCGACGCGATGCTCCCGATTTCCCATAGGAATCAATGTTAAAAGGTGCGATGGACCCGATTTTACTGTTAAATGGCTCAATCCACCCGATTTAGCCATAGGAATCAATGTTAAATGGGCCACAGAGCCCATTAACCCTTAAATGTCCCCCCCAATTTTTAACGCCACCCCACGATCCACGCCAACCCGAAGCGTGGCGAGCGCAGCGAGCCCGCGAGGGGCGGCGGTACGCGTCCTCCGACCTTTTCATGCCCTACTATCCACTAGGGCGTGGTGTGAGAATATAATAGTGTGGCGAGCCACCGAGCCCGAAGCGTGGCGAGCGCAGCGAGCCCCGCGAGGGGACGCGGATACCTTCACAGTTATGCGCGTCCCCTCGCGGGCTTCACAGGTGTCCGTGGCGAGGCGGACACCTGTGAAGCCCGCGAGGGGACGCGTCTACCTGTGAAGGTATCCGCGTCCCCTCGCGGGGCTCGCTGCGCTCGACACGCTTCGGGCTCGGTGGCTCGCTGCGCTCGCCACACTATTATATTCTCACACCACGCCCTAGTGGATAGTAGGGCATGAAAAGGTCGGAGGACGCGTACCGCCGCCCCTCGCGGGCTCGCTGCGCTCGCCACGCTTCGGGTTGCCGTGGATCGTGGGGTGGCGTTAAAAGTTGGGGGGGACATTTAAGGGTTAATTTGGCCTATTTGGCCCCAAATCGGGTCCATTGAGGCATTTAATCGCGGTCAATCTGCAGTTTTAACATTGTTCCCTATGGGAAAATCGCGGTCATCGCGGGCATCGCGGCCATCCCGATTTACCCGCGATGCCCGCGATGACCGCGATGACCGCGATTTTTACCCCCGACGACCGCGATTTCAATCGCTGGCGCCCTTCTAGGTAAAGAGTACCAAAGAAGTATCCTACATGGTTCAGACCTGTTATTTGTGCAGTGTGAACAGGTCTGAACCCAGTATATTGGATCCCACACTGGTGTCCCCCCCTTGCCAGCGCTTCCCCCCTCCCCTGGTACTAAGCAGCACTCCCCCTGCTGCCCTCCCCTCCCCTAGTACTAAGCTGCGGGGTCCCTGAGGCAGATGGGATCTAGTAGCGCTACTAGTTCCCATCCACCGCAGGGACCCCGCAGCTGACTTCCCATTCGCCTAATGGACACACTGTCCATTCACCTAATGGACACCACTGCCTCCCCAAGGGGAAGCTCTGCTTAGTACCAGGGGAGGGGGGAAGCGCTGCTTAGTACCAAAGGAGGGGGGCAATGGGGGAAGCGCTGCTTAGTACCAAAGGAGGGGGAGCAGCGACGGAAGCGCTGCTTAGTACCAGGGGAGGGGGGCATGGGGGAAGCACTGCTTAGTATCAGGGGAGGGGGGCAATGGGGGAAGCGCTGCTTAGTACCAAAGGAGGGGAAGCAGCGACGGAAGCGCTGCTTTGTACCAGGGGAGGGGGCATGGGGGAATCGCTGCTTAGTACCAGGGGAGGGGGCAGGCAGCGGGGGAAGTGCTGCTTAGTACCAGTGGAGGGGGGCAGCGGGGGAAGCACTGCTTAGTACCAGGAGAGTGGGACAGTGGGGGAATCGCTGCTTAGTACTAGGGGAGGGGGCAGGCAGCTGGGCAAGTGCTGCTTAGTACCAGGGGAGGGGGGGCAGTGAGGGAAGCGCTGCTTAGTACCAGGGGAGGGGGGCGCAGGCCAGGTACCAGGGAATGGGTGGTATATTACTGGTGAATTGCCATTTTTGTACCTTTCACAATGCGTTCAATGTGAAAGGTACAAAAAGGTAATTAACCAGTAAAATACCATGTACAACATGCAGTGTGAAAGGGTTAAAACTTGCTCTGACCCGATTAAAGAAATGTTTAAAAAAATGGGTCAAAGCAGGCAGTGTGAAAGCAGTATATCAATAATTGAACTGGTTGAACAGAAGAGACATTGTTAAAGTTCTTTTTCTGATCCAAAAGCAGTTATGTTCCATGAAATCTTCTTGTTCAATCCAGCCGGTTAGATGGTATTAAGAGTGTAGATTTTCTGGGTTTACATAAGAGCTTAGTTGCCCAGTAGGGAACCACAGTAGGGAACCACAGCCTGACTGACAAAGCTGATTTCTACAGTATCTCCGTCAGAACTGTGATGGAAGAACATGCAGGTGGGGAGCAACTGCACCAGTTACATACCTGTTAAAGCTCCTCATCTCTATTTTTCCCCCCTTCACTCCATTTAACACAGATTGAAGGTGGTAGAAAACTCCTGCACCCCATTTACACCCCTATTAATGTCCACCCTGATTCCCCTTTTAATTGCCTTCCCCACAAGTGACAACCCTGCACATCCCTGTTCCTTTGATCCCTAGTCCTTCCACCACCACCAATGCACCCTGTAACAACTATCACCCATACATTCTCAAATACCACCCCTGGATCCCCTTACTGCCACCACTGCAACTGAAACCCCACACCCTATAACATCCCAACATCTGTATCCTGCCCTACCTTACTGTAACTTAAGCCACCTTGAACTGCCATTCTTGCACCCTGAAACTCTTATACCATAATGCTATCCCGGCACCAAATACAAGTTACCTACCTTCACCTTCATGCAATTATAAGTGAACCCACCTGCAACTGAACCCCCACACCCTGTACCTGCATCCCCCTACAACTGCCACACCAGGAACTACCCATGAACATTTGAATTCCACCCCTGCACCCTATAACTTCAAACATGTCCCCTTTACCCAGTAACTGCCCCAATGAAAGTGATACACCTGCACACTGAACCTGCACCCCTCTGTAACTGCACCCAGGTACAATAGCAACCCCTACTGTAACAGCACCCACTAACTGCTCCTCCCCCACATGCTGCCCCCCTTCCCCCTTGCTTCTAGCTGCTCTTCCTCTGTGTGTCCCTAGCTGCCCTGTTGTCAGGAGGAACCACCACTCCAGGAACTGGAGACCTACCACAGACAGGAGCAGTAAGTCACGGGACACTCACTGCGACATTCGTGTGAGAAAGGCAGCATTATTAATGAAAACTATGTGATATCTGATTATTTTGATACATTTATTATTTTTAATATTCATATTTCATAATTTATTATTTTGTTATTATTTTCAATATATTGTTTATTTTGTTGAGGCGGCATGTTTGCTTAATTTATATAATTTAGATTTTTGTATTTATTTTAATTCTTATTTATTTTTTATTGAGAAATACATGGCGCCAGCTTTTAAATTCCAGCGGCCATTTTGTGGAACCATAGTTCAAGGGTTCTCAAGGTCGGTCCTCAGGACCCCACACAGTTCACGGTTTGCAGGTCACCCGGCAGGTCCACAGGTGCATTCATTACTCACTGATACATTTTATAAGATCCACAGGTGGACCTAATAATTTCACTTTTGATTCTGAGAGGGGTCCGACTTTGAGAACCTGCGCCATAGTTGATTACTGAAGGATCTTTGACCAACGCTCCATATTTGTATGTAGTTGCTTATATCTCTGAAGTTGCAGGTGTCTCAATACAAATCTAGTCTATGTTTAGCATAAACATCCATTCCTATGCTGCGGGTAACCTCCCACATCTTTCGATGGTCGCCGAAAATCGAAAGATGTAGAAGGTGCACGCATATAAAAGTGACTTTCAAGTCACTTCCGTATGCGTGTACACTGGGGCGTATATGGGTGGGCAGCTGACATCCGGTGATGTCAGCTGCCTGCCTCCCACACCCGCGTCACGGCCTCATTACCATGAAACGCTGGGCGTTCCCATATGGTAATGGCGCCGCGAGTGCACGCACCCTACATCTGCACATGCATAGAAATGCACCTGCGCATGCGCAGACGCACAACATTGGTCCTCTGTGCAAATGCACGGAGAACCAAATGAGAATGTCTGCAATAACCCCCAATGTCTGCATTGTTGTGTTGCTGTATTATAATTATTTTAATGTATATTTCTTTAATGGTCAATAGACTTACCATGCACTAGTGTATGGTAGTGAAGTGGTGTGGTCACATAGTAGTATCAATTCACATTATAGCACACACCGTAATGCCCAGTACACATTACAGCACACACCGTTATGCCCAGTACACATTCCAGCACACACCGTAATGCCCAGAGAACATTACACCACAAACCGTAATGCCCATTACACATTATAGCACACACCATTATGCCCCCCAGTACACATTATAAGCAATGGTTAATTGCTGCTGCCACTGGATATAACACTGTCCCTGAATGATACACAATATGCCACACACTGCAATGTCCAATATGTCACAAACATACATCCCAACACTGGAGGCAGAGGAGAGGAGACATCTGTGTTCACCTACTACCGTGGAACTCCTGCGAGGCTAGATCCCCCATTTTTTCCGCTATGAGGGCATGGTCAGCTCTCTAAGAGCTGTAGCCACATGGGGTGCGGCCATGGAAAATGGAGGTGTGATACACATATGCCCCCAAAAGTGCAGTGCCAGATACACATGACCCCCCAAAGAGCAGTCCGTGATGCCCAATATACCTATGCCGAATACTGTGATGCCCATTATAAATATGATCCGCACCGTGATGCTCCATTATACATATGCCCCACACCTGGATGCTCATTATACATATGCCACACACATGATGTCCATTATACATATGCCCCACAACGTGATGCTCCATTATACATATGCCATATGCAGAGCATCACGGAAGAGACCAGAGCCTAATGTCAGGAATGGACTGCAGCTGTAAAGCTGCACATGTGGATGACAACAACCAACAACCGTGATGCTCCATTAAACTTATGCCACACACATGATGCCCATTATACATATGCCCCACACCTTGATGCTCCTTATTAATTAGCATCAAGGTGTGGGGCATATGTATACTGGGCATCATGTGTGTGGCATATGTTTAATGACTCATTAAACTTTAATGAGTCATTAAACATATGCCACACACATGATGTCCATTATACATCAGTAGGTATGCAGGCTGGAGTCAGACACAGTTTTAAAATGAAACATCGATTACCAGATGCAGGGAGATCATTGGGAGGAGCAGCGGCGTTGACGGAATGTCATGGGGCACGAGGGAAGGAGGGAGGAATAAAGCGTGATTTCTAGCGCTGGGGATGGGAAGGCAAGTGCTGCTGTGTGCTGTTCCTCACTTGGCGGCAGGAGGTCAGATAGTGATCTCCTGCCTCTCAGCCGTTGAGAAGCGCTTCATCGCTTGGCGGCAGGAGGTCACTATTTGAGGAACCGCTACACAGCGGCAGCCCGGCAGGAGGTAAACTTTACCGTAAAGTAAGTGCCGAGCCACTGAGCACCCGGCGAGCTACCCGTCGAGTGCAGACTACTTGATGTGTGTGTGTGTGTGTGTGTGTGTGTGTGTGATGCCAGGACTCCATTCCCAGGAACCCAAGGGTCTGGATAGTGAATAAAACATGGAGTTTATCAGAGAAGTCTGTCAAGGAAAGAAGAGATGATTATAAAGACTTGTTGGTACCAAATTAACACAGAGATAAGGGTTTTACACATTTACCCCTAATTTTCAAATGAACACAGAGATAAGGGTTTTACACATTTACCCCTAATTTTAGCAAAAGAAGGTGAAAATTTAAATGTTCTCTCCGTAGAAACTGACTACTTGCAGAGAATCTAAGATTCAGACCCCAGTTTAGCCACTGGCAGATACTGATAAAAGTGCAAGTGAGTTCCTTACCCTGTGATTGAGCTACAGAGGAACAGAGCAAGACAGTGATATTTGGATCCACCTTGTTGAATTGTACAAAGCTTCCTTGGCTGACCAAATAAGTTACCATTTGTCTGTTATAGACATAATCCTCAAGATTTCACCAAGACACTGCATGGTTAAGGAGTCTGCTCAGCTTATATCACACTTTTTCCTTTAGTTCATACATTTCAATGACCTAGGTCCTGCTGCAAGCATTCCAACAGCACCCAACAAGCTCAGTACTGCAGAAAAGTTCAGATAGTGTAGATTGTTAATGATTAGTATGAAGACCTAAATAGTTGGTAGTTAATGCAGGATTGGGTACTTGTGTAGTTTCACGGCGCCAGCATGGCACCGTGCTACTTCCGGGTGTATGCTCGCCACGAAATATGTCCAAAAAAGTAACTTAACTCCATGCCAATATGGATAGTTCATACCTCCACTATCCATGTTGGCATGTAGTTGATTTTAAATAGCGTGGCGAGCGTAGCGAGCCACCGAGCCGGCAGCGTGGGCAAGCGAAGCGAGCCCCGCAAGGGGACTCAGACGCACGGCGCCATGTTGGCGCCGTGAAACTACACAAGTACCCAGGATTGGATATACCACTGATAGATGTGCATATATGTGCATTGACTGGGTGGAGAAAGAGATAATCTCATTACAGTAATTACCATATGATTACTTGTCTAATGTTAGTTATTAATTATTTTGTTCCATTAAGCATCTTTACCTGCCCCTTAAAATGTGCCAAGTTGGCTTTTACAAAGGCTTTATGTGTGTAATGTCCTTAAGTACAATAGTTCTGTGTGGATCCACATGCACTAACAACAAGAGGTGAGGACTTGGGTGGAGGCACTGATTCACTGAAAGAAAGAAATATGTCAATACAAACACACATCATAAATACATTTTACACTCTTTATAGAGTTGAGAAAGAGGGTTTTACATATATAAAATACATAACTGATTCAAAAAGAAAAATATAAACATTATTCCATCACTGATCACTGAAATTAAGTATTGTTCACTATAATTAAAAAATGGCTTCAACACACCTTCGTCAAAGATGCCACTATAAAATGCAAATTGTTCAGTTTTGTATACTGTACAGTAGGGGCACAATAATGTTTTTATGTTGGGGGGCCAAGATATAATTTCAATTAGGCACCCCAATAATGCTTAATGTTGCTCTCTCATGGACAGCTGCAATAACCCACACACCACCTACCTGATATCGATGGTCTCAATATCGATCTGGGTACCACTGGTCAGGATGTCGGCATGGGAATCACTGGTCAGAATATCAGCCTGAAAACCAATGGTCAGGACATCAGCCTGGGATGGAGAGAACTAATCCACAGGTGCAGCAGGCACTGGCTTTACCACACAAACCAACAGGTAAAAGGAGACTGGAGCCTGGAATGTCGATTCTGGAAGTGACAAGTTGTTCAAGGCACTGGAGACTGTCATGGTGGCATCCATAGCACCAGAACTGCATGGAACAAGGGAATGCTTAGCGGAGGAACATGGGATACCTTCCCTGGGTATCGGGGACCCAATCAGCAGACCTGCTTAGCAGGTAAGATGCACGGCCAAGAGCGTTGATTCCTGATAATGCCAGTGGGGAGTGTATAGTGTATGACATTGATAAGATAAATGTTGGTAATAAGAGTGTATCCTGGGTGATGTCGGTGTGACCTGTATATACTGTACTAATTAGTGTGTAATAAAAATAATGTCTGATTTTGTGTGTAGTGATCAGGGGCGGATTGGCCCACCGGGAAACCGGGTATTTTCTCGGTGGGCCGGCTGATTTAACTTCAAATGCGGCCGCACATCCTCCCCGCTGGGCCGCGGACCGCAATCTATGCGGTTAGCGGCCGCAGCTCTATGTATGCCCTCACTAAACATGGCCGCCCGCAGCCAGCCCTGGCTCCCCAAACTTAAAATGGCCGCGGGAGGGCTGGTGCGCATGCACACAGCCTCTCCCGCGGTACTCGGAGTCGGAGGAAGTGGCCGGCTGAAGACGCCGGCTGCCGGCTGGTGACGTGATCCCCAGCAGGCAGCATGCAGCGCACAGGACTGGGGATCCGTCTGATGGGCGGCTGTGGGCGGCGCTCGGCAGCGCTGAAAAACAGAAGATTACACAGCAGCTGAGCACACAGTCAGTAATGTATTAAAATCAATGATAATAGTCTGTCTGCTGTGCCGTTTCTATATGTATATTTATTTATATGTGTGTGTGTATAAATATATATGTGTGTGCGTGTGTGTGTATAAATATATGTGTGTGTGTATGTATATATGTGTGTGCACATATATATACACAGGGGAGGGGGTGCGGGGGGGGGCACAAGGACACACTGCTGTCTGTTATGGCAATAATCGTAAGCCATCACCCATTAACCCATTCCTTTCCAATCCAATATTAATTCACCCTACCAGCACTCATTAACACAGCATCTTTTCACCTGGGAAACCTATTAACCCCCCTCACCTGCACACACAAACACATTCAGTACTGATTAACCAGTTAATTGTATAATGGGCATCATGTGCGTGTGGCATATGTATAAAGGGCATCCTGTGTGTGGCATATGTTTAATGGAGCATCACGGTGTGCGGAATATGTACAATGGAGCATCAAGTTGTGGGGAATTTGTATAATGGTGCATCACGGTGTGTGGTATATGTATAATGGAGCATCACGGTGTGCAGCAATGGGCATCATGTGCGTGTGGCATATGTATAATGGGCATCCTGTGTGTGGCATATGTATAATGGAGCATCACGGTGTGCGGCATATGTATAATGGAGCATCACGGTGTGTGGCATATGTATAATGGAGCATCACTGTGTGTGGTATATGTATAATGGAGCATCACGGTGTGTGGCATATGTATAATGAGCATCACGGTGTGTGGCATATGTATAATGGAGCATCACGGTGTGCAGCATATGTATAATGGGCATCAGGGTGTGCAGCATATGTATAATGGGCATCATGTGCGTGTGGCATATGTATAATGGGCATCCTGTGTGTGGCATATGTATAATGGAGCATCACGGTGTGCGGCATATGTATAATGGAGCATCACGGTGTGCGGCATATGTATAATGGAGCATCACGGTGTGTGGCATATGTATAATGGGCATCACGGTGTGTGGCATATGTATAATGGGCATCACGGTGTGAGGCATATGTATATTGGGCATCAGGGTGTGCAGAATATGTATAATGGGCATCAGGGTGTGCAGCATATGTATAATGGGCATCAGGGTGTGCAGCATATGTATAATGGGCATCACATTGTGCAGCATATGTATAACGGAGCATCACAGTGTGGCATATGTATAATGGAGCATCACGGTGTATGGCATATGTGTAATGGAGCATCACGGTGTGGGGCATATGTATAATGGGCATCACGGTGTGGCATATGTATAATGGGCATCACGGTGTGGCATATGTATAATGGGCATCACATTGTGCAGTATATGTATAATGGAGCATAACGGTGTGTGGCACATGTATAACGGAGCATCACGGTGCGGGGCATATGTATAATGGGCATCACAGTGTGTGGCATATGTATAATGGAGCATCATGTTGTGGGGCATATGTATAATAAGCATCGTCTGTGGCAAATGTATAATGGGCATCACGGACTGCACTATTGGGGTCATATGTGTATCTGGCACTATTGGGGTCATATGTGTATCTGGCACTGCACTATTGGAGGCATATGTGTATCACACCCCCATGTAGCCTCGCAGGAGTTCCATGGTAGTAGGTGAACCCTCTAATTTTGGGCTCAGATGCCTCTTCTCTTCTGCCTCCAGTGTTGGGAGGTAGGTTTGTGACATATTGGACATTACAGTGCGTGGCATAATGTGTCAGGGGCATTACGGTGTGTGGCATAATGTGTAAAGGGCATTTTTGGATATTATGCAGATTTTTTTTTATTTTAGTAGCTTTTCGGGTGGTTTATTTTGTTGCGAGTAGCTCCTGCACCAAAAAAGGTTGGAGACCACTGTCCTATAGTAACCTGCGGGCTACCTTTTTGCAAACTGAGCATGTGCAGTGTGTGGCAGGGACCCAAACCAGGAAGTAGTGTTTCTCCTATTCAAGGATGGTAATGGGTAACCATGGCTATGTAACACTGACAGGGCCAATCCGCCCCTGTCAGAGAGAGCTACTAGCCATGCCCCCACAGCGGCAAAAATGGGGTGTGACCTCGTTGAAATAGGCCACACCCCCATATCACTAGGCCACGCCTCCGAAAAAATTTAGCCGCCCCCGCAGGGCTGCTTCAAATTATTTCCCGGGCTGCTTTTAATCCCCAATCCGCCCCTGGTAGTGATCTATATATAGTGTGCGAGTAACAAGAGTAGTATAGAGGAGGGGGCCTCAAAGCATCAAAGAAGGTTTAAGAGAGGATGAGACCTGTGTGAAGATTGGGACCCCTCCTCTCTGGTGGTGCAGTAGACTCTGGACACCTAGGCAGCCTTTTTCCCCAGTGATTTTTGCTGCTGCACTGCTAGCAGAGCCTTTTCTAGAGAATTTGGCTCCCAGGACAAACATTTAAAAATGCGCCGCACCCCCATTTTTTGCGCATGTCAGAAATGAGGTGTGGCCTTGTGCAAAGGGGTGTGGCCTTGCAATTGGGTTTACATATTCTCAGGGTCACATTGGCCAACAAGAGGTACAGGAAAAACCCTTGGTGGCAACCACTGTCTGAAGCCAACCACCAGGGACCAGGTTACAGTTTTATACAGATGCACAGTCTAGAATCCAATCATAGGACCCAATTCATATCTGTTCACTCTGCTGGGAATTCATTAGCGGCTATCGGTCAACCACGCATATGTATGGTATGCTGTACACATGCACATGCTATCTGTACGAAAACTGCTCACAAACGGCCACAGTGTGTCAACCACCCTGTGAGTAGCCAGCAAAGGCTACTCCTCTTGCATCCTAAATGGAGACCTCCTCTTGCATCCTAAATAATGGTCTGCTGTAAGGCGGTGGCCATTTTGTGTGGGACATTCTAACTAGAGGAGCAGGAGCACCGGGACTGACAGCAGGTCCAGAAAGCTGGTATCGTCAGCGTGGCAGAAGAAGAGGCAGCGGTGAGGGGGTGAGTAGGGTGAAGGGGGGGAGTGGGGGGAGGAAGGGGGAGGGGGGCACAGAAATTTAAGTGGAGAGGGGGGGCGGCCTAATTCTAGTTACGCTACTGTGTAAAGGAAGGGGACTTCCCCTGCTGCTGCCCTCCTATGTAAGCCCTGGCTCCCGAGTCCCATCCATCCTGCTTCTGCTGCTGCTTTCATCTCAGCCGGCGCTGCTGCCTGTCACACACTGTGATGTGACAGGCCCACATCCCTCCCTGCACACAGTGGCAGAGCTGCAGAGCAGGGAGAGTGCATATACAGCATGGCGCCTCAATGCTTTGCAGGCTCTTCTGAGCAGGTAGCACCGGCCCTGCTCCTAACCTCCGCTTGAATTACCGTTGATATATTTAATTGAAGTTTAGTTAATTATTTTCCTTCATACCATTCAAGGACACAGTACATTTGGTACTTATATTTTAGTTGGGCGCCCACTAAGCTATTTGCTTAGTTTTGCGCGTCCGCACGCCACACTTTGGGCTCGGTGGCTCGCTGCGCTCGGCACACTATATAAAATCAACTCCATGCCGACATGGATAGTGGGGGTATGAGCGTGGTAACTATAATGGGCGCCCAACTAACATATAAGTACCGTACATTTTTCTATGTAAAGATTCAATATTTTTTGTGTATAATATTTACATTTTTGATATCACATTTTACTACATTTTGTAGTAATACAAAATATGATAAACCAGAGGGACAATATTAACTATAAAAGAAACATACTTTAACATATTTCTTGTATATCTAAAAAAAGGAAATATTAAGCATAGTTTATATATTCTATACTGCACCATGCTTTGCTAATTAGAATGAATACAGCATATTTAATTGAACAATGGAGAACTGTAAGCCTTAGTAACCAGTAATAGGTCAGATTTAATGACTTTAACTGCACAACTGTAAAATGCTGATATATAAATGGTTGCTATGGGCAACAACACATCATAACTTTTCACCATAATATGAAATACGACCAAATGTTCCATTTTAAATATTATGTTATGTACAATTATGGTAAATGTTTTAACTCTTTAAAACTGATTTTTTTATTTTGCTATATTTAGTGCTAATTTTAAAGAAACTTTCGAGTATTAAGAAAGACTGCACCTTGCATTTTTCCGTTATCTCTAAATTATTTTATATATTTAATTTAAGGTTAACGTTTACTTAGCAGAGTCTACAATGACATTATGCTCAGTATACGACTTTGAAAATAAAGCCAATATGCCTGGAAAAGTAATAAACTGGTCCATAAGTGGCAGTGAACTGTTAGAGACAGCTGTTTTTCAGTTCTACATTAAGCACCAGTCTAGTCAAATGGGAAATTATACACATGAATGTAAGAATGACATGATTGTCTGCCAAGCCAATAATAATACTAAAAATAACTTTAAAAATTCTGTTATAACAATTAATTATTTTTTCAGCCATGCAATGCCTGAAATATAAACAGTAAAAGGAAGCATATATGAGTGCCTTCAGTATTTTATTCATTTCATATTCATGTTGTTATAGTACAGAACTATTTTATTCGGTATTGTTCATATTTATTATTAATGATTTTGATGATTTGGAAATAAAATTCATTTAAATGAAATAATACTTCACTGTGTATCAGGAATGCATTTTATTTTTAAGAAGTGTATTATTGGTTAGCTAAAGAGCATATAGATTATAGGCTGTACATTTTCTGGAATTATTTTGAATACAGAAAAAATGCAATGCATTAAAATGCTGATAATCAAGACAATTATGATAAACTCTACCCTTTTCATGGGGCATTAATAAGGTTTTAGTACATGCTTTACCAGAAATGCTTGTGCATCTACTATATCCAGGTGAACCTAATCAGATGGGTAACGATCATGTCAACCTTTTTATTTGTTAACCTTTTCCATGCCAACCTTTTGCTCATTTTGACCTTTTGTCAATGTCAACCGAGTGCATGTTGACCTTTTCCCATTGATGACCTAGTACATATCCACCTTTTGATGTCAATTGTTGACCCTTCAATCTACACCCGCACAGTAGTCCCATTGCCTCAGATCTATACAGAGCTCCAGCTTCTATTTGGACATAGAACAAAGAGTATATCCTCTCATGATGCATCAGAGGCAGTATCTTTTAGTTTTCACATGTACAATCCACGACACCAGAAGAGGAGGTTGTTAGCCAGCAAAAAGCAAAAAATAAAGTAGCAGAAATGGATGGAGTCTCACTAGAATGTGAAGCGGGTGTAATATACTCATAAATATTGTGTGTTAGGGTCAGGGCCGGCGCCACCACTAGGCAGGTCTAGGCATTTGCCTAGGGCGCCGGCCACTGGAGGGCGGCAGTTCGCCCCTCACCCCCGTGCAAAGGGGGTACCTGCTGCGCCGTCTGGGGAGCATGCCGGCTTCTGACAGGAGCCTGCAGTGGTGTCTTTGCCGCGTGGGTACCTGTGGCGCTGTGTATACAGCTGGCGGCGGTGGGGGGTCCCTGCAGTGAATAAGAAATAACTAGCGCTATCCGCCAGGCTATGCGGCGGCGTGGGAAGTGCTGCCGGGTTTGAAAACACTGGCCGCACGCTGATTGGCTGAGATTCAGCCAATCAGCATGTGGCCAGTGTTTTCAAAACAGAAGCGCTTCCCGCGCCACCGCATAGCCTGGCGGATAGCGCTAGTTATTTCTTATTCACTGCAGGGACCCCCCACAAGGACACCACTGCAGGCTCCTGTCAGACGCCAGCATGGACCCCCCTGCCCACTCCCCAGATGGCGCAACAGGTACCCCCCGCCCCCACCCCCGGCACTGGGGCGCCCCCACCCCGACTCGCCGGGGGCGCTCTGGTGCCTTGCAACGGCCCTGGTTAGGGTGATCTGACTCTTAAATCTTTCCCTGCGGATAGCGGAAAGTACAGTAAAGGCATGTTTACATAAGTGTGTCACAATTAGGGCAGAGGTATGCAAATACATTTTTAACTACCTCTGACACAAGATTCACACTGATGATCTTCATTACCATGGATTTTGCACCAATGGACGTAAGCACCATATGAGTTTCCCTAAAATAGCTGCCATCTGTAAACTTTTAAATAACATGCTGGACTGATCCAAGTGTGGCATTGTACTCTTATATACCTATTCAGCGTGGGGTTAAATTCGCCCCAACCTATAGGAAAACAAATACGACACCATTGGGGCTCTTCATAAGACTTCTAGCTAGTGTTCGCAGGAGTAATATTAAAACATTATCATTTTTGTATATTGCATTACTGAACCCAATACATTCTGGCAGCCAACAATTACTCGGGTATGCTAATGCCTGTGGAATCCTAAACTATAGTATGCTTGTATTGGTGTCTGTGGGCCCACTCAGTGTCGGACTATGGTGTAAAGAGCCCCCTGGGGAATTAGGTGATTGCGGCCCATGTGTAGGGGTGTGGCTAGTCTTCAGAGGGGGTGTGGCCAGCTTTCACAGAGGTTTGTCTAACCATTAGAGAGTAAGTATGGTAAATTATAGTACTGCTAGTGCATGCACAATAATGTACCAGAATTATATAAGGTAACATATATAATGTGTAATTCAGGTGCATAGTCTGACCCCTAGAGGAAGTGGCAGGCCCCCAGACAGTGGGGCCCAATGGGGTTTTCCCCTATTCCCCTGTGGGCCAGTCCAAAACTGGGCCCACTGGCAGTGCCAGTGTAAAGCTTCACACTACAACATACTGACCTCCAGGTCCACCTCACGCTGTGGAGGTGGCATCTTAGAAGCTCCATGGCTGCCACCTGCATTGCAAAGATTGAAAGATGCTTTTCTCATACGCATACTTAAATTTGTTAATATTCAAACTTGGTAGCCCCTCCCCCCCCACTCCCTCATTCAAGATCCTGGAACCATAGGCAGCTGCCTAAAGCTTATATATCCACAGTCTACAGGAGACTGGCTGTCACCAGTAAGCGAGTGAACGACTGTACTTTACAGGGAATGATCAGAAAGCTCAGACATACCAATAACTAAACAAACAGCAACTACTGTGGCTGGGCTAGCTAACTCAATGGTCTCAAGTCCACACATTCCTGGGAGTGGTGTCAAGGAGCAAACCAAATTCATTTAATGTGGAATCATAGTCTAACACACTACCTCTCTTAGGGGAGTATTCAATGTGAGGGTTACGGCAGTCGAGCTTGCTCGACCGCCATGACCCAGTCCTGTTCTCGGTCAGCTCGACCAAGAACATGCTGGCGGGATTCAATGTCCCGCCGCCAGGGAGCAAGAATGGGTTGGGGCTGCGAGTTGCGGCCTGGAAGAGGCGAGCTGCAGCTGGCAGCTTGTCACTTCCTGGCTGTTCTTAGCAGAACGAGCCCGACAGCTAGTGAAGTCAGGCTTGTTCTGCCGAGATACCCTGCTCAAGACAGCATTGAATAGGGCCCAGCGGGCATCTCCCCGACGGGAGATGCTCACCGGTGACTGAATATCCCCCTTAGCCTCACCTTTTCAAACATGATAGACAGGGTCACCAATGACTGACAGTGAGGTTGATTACATTTTTATTGTAATTTCTCTCTCTTTCCTCCTTTATCTCCTTCTTTTCTTCCTAATATTTCCACTCGGACCACCTTTAACACATGGTCATCCACCACTCCCAGGTGGTAATAATAATAATAACAATAATAATAATAATAATATCCTCTTATGGGAAAATTTGCTAAAGCTTCTAAAAATGAAAAAAAAAAAAAAATGTTGTCCATAGCAACCAATGATATTCTGGCGGTCATTTTCTAGGATGCATTTGAGAAATGATAGCCAGGATATCATTGGTTGCTATGGGCAACATCACTTCTTTACCCCATAGTGTTTACACCATATTGTTTTGTAAGTGGTCAGAGGAAATCCTGTTAAGCAACTTTCACCAGAAATAATCCAAGCTGATCTTAATAATCATTCTGAAAATTAAATGAAATTGTTCTGAATATAAGTTCCACACTTCGTAACCTTTTTACAGTACATCCATTCTTGGCATTTTAAATGCTGTCACTGCCAACCAAAATATAAAATCAGCAACTTATATAGTTCATATACTGTATGTCTGCCAGCTCAATTGCTATAATCAATATCTCTCGCAGACATAATAAAACAGGGATAAGTAGTAAAAAAGTAGTCTCTATTGTTCTCTGTGTGATGAACTGCACAATGCATTTCATGATTGCCTGTATTTACGTAGCTGAGCCAGAAGTGACTTCACAATACAAATTCTGAAATGAACTGCTATTTTGGGCAGACCAAATATTTATATAATATTACTTACAAGTTGACCTGTCATCTTTAACAGTAATAAAAATAACAATATGAATTCCATGGAACAATTAAGTACTGCCTAATATTTATACAATATATAAAGAAGTAACTTTTACTACTTTTAATATATATATTTTTTGTAAGTAAAATGCCATAGAATGACTCATTGATCGCATGCATACATAATTCAGTACAACAGTTTTTTCAGTTTCAAATTGGTCAGCATAGAACATCATACCAGTATGTGTAGAGTAATCAGGAAACAAAATGTGGTTGCATGACCAAATCCTAAACCAAAGGATTAATCACATATATTATTATTATACATAATATGTAGTAGTAGTAAAATATGTGTATGGTCAGCTACTCTATGGGGTAAATTTACGAGGATCGGAGTTCTATTTCACATAAGATGTTGCCAGGGGCAGGTAGGGGACTAAAAGTGGCCCTGGAAAATACCTGGAAGTGGCCTCATGTAGGCGGCAACAAATCAATAATAGGTGGAGCCAGCATAACAGTAGGTGGCATTACTACATCACTATTCTTAGAGACATCGTGACAGGCAAGACTAAAGCATCAATAGTGCCTGGAAATATACAGCACACATGGCAGCACCCCTTGGCCTAACAGCACCCTTGCAGTAAGAAAAAATATATATATATTTTTTTCTTTTAATAAAAAAGCCTGATACGGCACACATGGCGGTACCCCTTGACTGATACGGCACACATGGCGGCACCCCTGAACTCATATGGCACCCCTGGACTGATACAGCACCCCTGATGGCGCCAGTGGAATTATACTGCACACATGGCAGAATCAGTCAGACACAAAGAGAAATATGTTTAGGGACGCCAAAGAGCCAACATCATGCGGATCCATACATTTATACACCACCACCCAAATACATGCATACATTTATACACCGCCACCCTCATACATACATTTATATACCGCCACCCTCATACATACATGCATACATATATCCATACATACACTTTCTCCCTCATATACATCCATCCACTGCCTCCACCAACACAACATAGTGCAGATTCATAGATATGCAACATCATCACCCCCCCCCCCCCCCCCAACGCAGCTTTCCTGCCGCTCCATAGATGTTTAAAATTCTCCCCTTCCCCTAACACAACCCCTGGCTGCCCCCCATCAAGGCCACCGCACCTTCCCTGGGTAAAAAATCAAGGGGTTTGGTGAGCACCGTGTGGGGGTGTTCACCAAGGGGCGCAAGATATGGGTGGTGTTGAAGGTGGCAGCTGCTCTGGCGGGTTAGTTAGACCCGATAAACTAGGAAAAGCAAAGAGGGTTCAGAACTGAGTTCTGTAGCAGCGCTAAAGATAATAATTATTAAAAATGGATTGACAGATTGGATGATCTTTACAAACAATTTTAATATTACTGAATGACCTGTGTAAACAATATTTGCTTAAAAGAATTGAGATGCATCATGTACATATGAACAATAAACCAATGAATAAAAAATAAAATAATAATGATAAAAACAATATCTGCTTGCTGGACTAGTATTTTATGTTTTTGCACTATAGCAATAGAATTGCACAATTGGGTGATTGGTATAGTTACCACTCCATGGGCAATGGTGCGGTGCAGTAGGTCTTCCCGCTGATGGCAAGTGTATTGGGCAATGTCCAATGAGTTTGGGTACTCCTTCCATCGTTTGGGGTGATGATGTTGAACCCCAATGGGCTAGAAAGAAACAAACAGAGCACCCTAGGATGTGCGATGGGTCCTCTCTAGTGGGTGGCCTGGAGGGGGGTGGATTTGAGTTCTGTGGCCACTGGAGATGTTCCAAGGCGTGTTCTACACTTGTGCTGGAGCAAGTTGGATCAATGGTCTGTCCAATCAATTGGATGGTTGGTTGTTCCAGATGATGGAATATCCTATATGGAGCCCAGTGGGATGGGTCCCAATTTGCAAGGAGTTAGAGTCCTCTCTATGATGTGGTCTGGACTGATGGAGTGAGGTCCACGGCCACTGGAGATGGGGGCAAGTGTCCTGCTGTTTTTTGGGAACAGCGGTGGGGCAATGGGGTCCAAATGTGCAATGGATGTCCAGCAAGACAAAGATCAAGATATTGGGGGATCAATATCCCTGCCTACTCTGACTGGATAGAGCAGGGATGGCCAATCTGTGACTCATTAAGGAGAGAGACGCAGGTTGGCCACCCCTGCTCTATGCAGTCAGAGGAGGCGGGGCTGCCCGGGGACACAGGCTTGTGCTGCCACCTCCCACTAAAATGCACTTGACTATACAAAGTGTAATGAGGGTCCCCGCAATTCGGCCTCAATGTAAACGGCCTCCCGAGAAACTTCCCAGTCAAATTAATGGCCAATCCGCCCCTGGATGTTGATATTGTCTTCTAGAAGGTGCTAAACAAATAAGAAGTATAATATGATTGGTTGCCCATAGCAACATTCCATGTGTACTTTCATCTTAGTAAATTTCTCCCTATTTATTAAACCTCCAAAACTGGGTACACAAATTATACCTCTTTCCCACTCCAGCTCTTAAACGGTAATTTGCAGGTTTTTTAGACCTTTTAAATGGGTAGAGCTGCAGTGGGAAAGCTCCAGGTTGCTTTACCCGTTTAACGAATACCGGTATTTGTTAAACGGGTAAAAAGCAGTGTTTTACCCGTGTAAGACCCATTTTCTGGCCGTGGGAACGGGTCTTAAAAGGTATCCCACACTGGTCTCCCCTCCCCTGGTACCTGTCCTGCACCCTCCCCTGGTATCTTGCAGCTGGTACCCCCCCTCCCCTGGTACCTTGCAGCTGGTACCCCTCCCCTGGTACCTGGCAGCAATCCTGGGGATCCGGCCAACGCAGTATGTGCTCAGGTGGAGAAGTGGGTCCTTTAGGAGAGTGTCATCTCATCTGTAGGGTCACTGCTGCAAATGGGAACTAGCGGACTGCTCATTACATATGCGCATATGTAATGAGCGGCTCATTCATATGCACATATGTAATGAGCAGGATCTGCTGCCGCCTAGTGACCCGTACACGCCCGCTGCCTACCTCTCTGCCTGGTACCAGGAGAGGGAGGGAGTGTTACTAGGTGCTGCCTACTGCATGGTATATTACTGGTTAATTACAGTGTACTTTTCACAATGGGTGCAATGTGAAAGGTACAAAAATGGTAATTAACCAGTAATATACCTTTTACAACATGCAGTGGGAATGAGGTTAAACTTGCTCTGACCCCGTTAAAGAAACGTTTAAAAAAACAGAGCAGGTTTGGCAGTGTGAAAGCAGCATAAGATGACTTAATTGGCAATCACAATGAACTACACAGATTATGTATATTTGCCAAAATATTGCAAGAATATCTATAAAAAAATTTTTTTAAAACAAGTTTGAATCATTTAAATTTGAAATTTACATTAAGGCAGGTTTTCAATTAACTTTAGTATTTTATTGCGGGTGTTTGACGCTTTTTTAAGGTTTCTTTTTTGCCAATACCAGTTACTTTTTTTGTGGGATTGGCATCAGGAAAAGTGACTAAAAGACTGGAGACAACACCCGCAAAAAACAAAACAAAAAAACATGTAGATGAGCGATATGGGAGTAATTTGGTGTGTTTTCCGACTGTGCTGGGTCGTTAAACTAGTCACAAAATTTCACCTAGTTGGATACTCCTTTAGGTGTTAGCTACAATAGAGGTCATTCACTTTTACTAAAAAAGGTCTGGAGCTACTGAAATTTACATTCTAAAGAAAATACTGGGACCAATTCAGACCTTCTTGCTGGGCTGCCAGTTTACGGAGTCCAACATGTGAATGGCTACAAGTGCATTCAAAGCTGTGCACATGAGGGGAAAACCATTTGGAATCGCTCACCATTGAATAGTTTTCACCACTTTTCGCAGCACCGAGTAAGTCTAGACTGACTCAGCACTGTGAAGGCCCTGAGGAGAAGGAGGCCACTGCTGACATCAGCGGCCCTCTCTCCCAAAGGCCAGGGATAGCCTGTGTTCAGTGGCGTAACTATGGAGGGTGCAGGGGGTGCAACTGCTATGGGGCCCGGGCCATCCGGGGGCCCGAGGGCTAAGCAGGCATCCCCTGCACCCATGAGACCTTTTTTTTATTAGGTTGTGCCTCGGCAGCCGCAGCGCCGTCCCGTCCCTTCTTTCTTCCCCTGCTCTCACCGTGCTCTGTGCCTCCTCTTTCCCCCTCCGCCGGCAGCACCTTTGGTCTGGACCTGGTCAATGAAGGGGAGGAGCTGGCTAATCCAGCCTCTGCTTTCCCAGACTCCCCCCTGTCTCTCTAACGCTGCCGGGGCTCAACGTCACTATCTGGTGACCAGCCCCGGTGCGCAAAACGATTACTGCTGCTTGCGCTGGCAGAGAGCTGGCATGGTGCTGGAAGCCAGATATCCGCGCCGCTGAGGGGATGCCACTGAAGAGATCCACTGCTGCTGAGGTCCCGATGTGGAGGTAACAAGCCATCTCTCTGTCTCTGCCTCTCTACCCCTACTCATCATTCTCACCCTCCATTGCTCTGCCACTATTTTTTCTCCTCCCATTCTTTTTTCCCATCTATCTCTTTCCACCATTTCCCCTCCCTCTCCTCTCCTTCTACCCCCTTCTCTCCTCCCTCTCTTCCATTTCCCCCTGCCCCCCCCTTTCTCTCCCCCATTCTGTAGCTCTACCTGGCACTGTCTTTCCCAGAATCTCTCCCTCCCTCCAACATTCTCTCTCACTCCTGTTCATACCCCCTCCCTTTCTCTCTTGCTCCTCTCCTTATATTCTCACATTCCTTGTATTTTCCTGACCACCCATCTATCACCAGCATAATTCTGTCTCAGTGGCATGAGGGGGTGGGGGCAGCGGTGTAACTATAGCACCACAGCCCCGTCACCACGGGGGGGGGGGGGCGCTGTGCATGTGGGGGCGCCGGGGGCTGCGGTGCTATAGTTAAACCCCCCCAATCCCCCGCAGACTTACCTATCTCGCTGGTCCCGGCGGCTCCGTTCTTTTGCTGAGGACCACCACAAAATGGCCGCCCCCATATAGCACACAGTTCTCTGAACGGAGCCGCCGGGACCAGTGAGATAGGTAAGGCTGTGGGGGATTGGGGGGTTTGCATGGGCGGCGGGGGGGGGGGTAGGGGTGCTTGGCGGGGTTCCGGCGGGGGGGCGCCCCTCCTAACGGCGGGGGGCGCCCAAAACGTAGCTACGCCCCTGGGGGGGGGGGCCCATAGCAAAATTTTGCTATGGGGCCCAAAGAGTTCTAGTTACACCTCTGCCTGTGTTTTCTGGATCACTCCCGCAGAATGCTGCATTACCACTCCCAATTGGCCACAAGGTGTCAATCACCCTGCTAGATCCGTTCGTACAGACAGCTCGAGAATGCAAAAAGAGAAAACTGCCCATAATGATAATAATAATAAAAATAATAATAATAATATCTGGGCATTTGTTTAACAAATAGATTCAATATACACAACTCAAAAAAACAAAGGGAACACTTAAACAACACAATGTAACTCCAAGTCAATCACACTTCTGTGAAATCACACTGTCCGCTTAGGAAGCAACACTGATTGACAATCAATTTCGCATGCTGTTGTGCAAATGGAATAGTGGAAATTATAGGCAATTAGCAAGCCACCCCCAATAAAGGATACATGTGATACATGTGAAAGAATCTGGGGATGCCAAGGAGAACATTCTGCTGCCTGCAACATCCTCCAGAATGAACGGTTTGGCAGTGGGTCAGTAATGGTGTGGGGTGGCATTGCTTTGGGGGGCCGCACAGCCCTCCATGTGCTCCCTAGAGGTAGCCTGACTGCCATTAGGTACCGAGATGAGATCCTCATACTCCTTGTGAGACCATATGCTGGTGCGGTTGACTCTGGGTTCCTCCTAATGCAAGATAATCCTAGACCTCATGTGGCTGGAGTGTGTCAGCAGTTCCTGCAAGACGAAGGCATTGAAACTGTGGACTGGCCCGCCCGTTCCCCAGACCTGAATCCAATTGAGCACATCTGGGACATCATGTCTCGCTCCATCCTCAACGCCATATTGCACCACAGACAGTCCAGGAGTTGGCGGATGCTTTAGTCCAGGTCTGGGAAGAGATCTCCCAGGGGACCATCCACCACCTCATCAAAAGCATGCCCAGGAGTTGTGGGGAGGTCATACAGGCACATGGAGGTCACACACACTACTGAGCCTCATTTTGACTTGTTTTAAATACATTACATCAAAGTTGGATCAGCCTGTAGTGTGTTTTTCCACTTTAATGTTGAGTGTGACTCCAAATCCAGACCTCCATGGGTTAATAAATTTGATTTCCATTGATAATTTTTGTGCTATTTTGTTGTTAGCACATTAAACTATGTAAAGAACAACAAGAATAAGTGCATTGTTGCGCTGAGTCTGAGTCCGGCCAGTTGGGATCCCGACTGTCGGGACCATATACCACACCCGACAATGTTATGATTGAAAATTTGCTATAAGCTATAAGTACATTTATGTGGTGTTTTGGCTGTGGGAGCAGCAGTTGACTACTTGATTGGGAATGCCGGGCCATATAGGATACACATTCTCTATCTAAAAAATATCAAAGCAATCAATACAAATATTTAAAGCTTACAAATTGGAATTCAAAGACTCCAAGGTGTAATATATAATTTAAGTGGACACTCTGCCTTTCTCCATTCCACTACTGTAGGTTTTGCTTTAAGGCACCCCACAAACATGCATATGCCATGGTCTCACAGGTCACCACACCTCAGAGGTCAGGTGCAGTCTAGGAACATATATTCAGCAAGCAAAACACACCAGTGTAATCAGAGGGGTAGGGCTTGGGGGCATGGCCACTGCCTCTTTTGTTGACTCTTCCTCCTCACTATGATGGACCTGCTCCCTTGCTTGTTGCTGTGGAAACCGAAAAGTGTGAGAACATCAGACTCATAACATAAGATGCTCTATTTGAACATTTTCAAGGCCTCCTTACAGCTATGTCCATGTGCCTGCTATAAGTGAGAGGAATCTCTCTGCTAAATACAGAAGCCACAATACAATCTCAAAAACAGCTCCATAATTAGCATTTCCCATATTTTATTCAGAGCCATTTTTCACTCAAACTAGTGTTTATAATTATGACTAAAATATTTCATGAAAATATGTCACATTTTTTGTGGAACATGATGACAAGTTTAAATTTTTATATTTTGCTTAATGAAAATGACAGTTTTACATATACCCTTATGATTTTGAAACTATTTCTGTTTCCTGTTTGAGCTAAATGTTCAAGAAACACATGATATACTTTTTTAAAATTTCATCATAATGTACAGTATTTCAGTCTTTGCCCATTGTTCTTCATCAAAAATTATTTTTAAATAATAAATGTAAAATGTAATATATTTTAACAATTATAAAACTTATACTAAAACAGAAAACTACCAGAACTTGACAGTAAAATTATGCCTCCAGAATCATTTCACACAAAAATGTGTGAATCATTTCACACAAAAAAGGAGATGAAGGTACATATTTGAAGTTACTTATGGTCCGCCCCAATAGCAAAGGTCCTTACTTCTATAGTTTGTGGCAATATGTAATATTTGATCACCAGAATATATAATACCTGGGCCCACAGGTTCCAGAAGGAGCTCAAACTAGACAAGTCCTGCGTTAGGAAGCCTATATACGGATTTCTCTTCTTAAAAAAATCTAGGGTAAATAGAAAAAGATGGGGATATTCCTTAAACATCCTTTGCCTTATCCTTGTTTAGGTTATGGCTGAGGGAATCTTAGAATGCACACCTTATTTACTTGAGGTGCTATTGTGCTGGGACTTGTAGTTCTGCAAAGAAAAACACATGGTGCATATTCAAATTATTAAGTAATATTCGAGGTTATTGGTATATTAATTGCCCAAGAAATATTTCAAGGTGACCTCCTATCTCTGGTGGGTCCCTAATACTAAGTTTTGTTCTGGGGACAGGGACCCCAATAAAAGCTGGCATAAACTAGTCACTCCAGAGGTTAAAAAAGTGTTAAAAAGCGTTCCACGTCCTAAATTCGTACTTTCCATTCCTTGTACAATTCTGCCTTACTTGCTGTAGGTAATGGGAGGCAGATGCTAGCTGGATCTGCTTCAACTTTGTTGTCATACAGTAGGTAGCGGCCCTTTGTGCAAAGGTTTGGCTTCCACTATCAAGGGATCACTAGGTGGGTCCACCAAAATCTTCTGGGTTCCATGTGTGCAGGTGGGGTCAAAGTAGACACATGTACTGGGCCCCAACATTGTGAGGAGCTCCAAAGTTCTGGGCAGTAAGCATGGCTGCAGCGGCTTACACGTATTATAATTTATATGGATTGCATGGGCATCCCAGCCAGAAGGGATCTGTAGCATCATGGTTAGTTGGGCCATCCCCTTTTGGCTACTGGAGCGGAGGTGATAATACTTAGTAATTAGGATCCGGAAGAGTAGGACACAGGGTTGGGTTTTCCACTTAGGGGCGCACTCATTCCAGCGCCCTGTGCTGACTCCTGTGTAAGACTGCTGTCAGATATGGAGCTATGAGGAGCAGGTAACATTCTTGTTTAACTTACTATTAAATACTAGGTACTGTATTCAGACTTAGTCCCTTTTATTCCAATCATGTCCACTTATTCCTATTAATACTCCTCACCTGCCTGCCTGCTCTGCACCATTACTCCCACCCTGCTCCATAGGACTAATACACACTACAACTCCCATTTTGCCCCTGCTTCACACCACTTATGTTCCACCATAGAGGTCAAGGGAGGAGGAGTTTGATAGTAGTGAGGGGGTGGAGTACCCTAGAGATATCAGTGTATGGGGCCTTGATATTTTGTTGCTGACCCTGCCATGGTCTCATGGGCTTTCAGGTATCTCCTTTCCCTGTTCACCCAGCTACTGTATTTTCAGCCAATCCTACTGCTCAAGGTGGGGAAGGTGGGCCAGGGGGTCAAGGGTTATCAATTTTGTTGCTTGGTCTTTCCTCCTCTAGGGTTTTGGCAGCAATGCTAGCCTATTGATTCTCTTTCATATTTTGTGTCTCTGATATCGTTGTAAATTTTTGCTACTTCTCCTGTCATGGCTCATCCTTCTTTTTCTATGTCTGTCACTACTTCAACATTGGTCAACATTGCACGTTCATTTTTTTGTCCATTCTCAGTTCATTGGGGTGTCTCATCTTGTGCCCTTTCCAGTCAGGAACATTACTGCATCTAGGTTAGCTAAGCAAGGGTTCTGGGCTCTAGATTTCATGCAGGATGAGGGACAGATGCTGTACTTATGGATTCTGGTAAGAACTAAAATGTTCCTGAGCCTTTTCTTGGTCTCTAGTGGGCCTCTTACTCTTCCTGATCTTCTGCTTTTGATGTGTCTTCTGGTAGGAAGGTGAGGGCTGATTTGCTAAAGAGGCATGGTCACAGTGCCACAAACTGCTGGTGTTTGCTTTTTAGAGGGCTGATTTTTGCACCAATGGGCTCTCCTTAGCTGTTTGCATGACTGGGTGTTGGCTAAGATTACAGCAGGCCATTCTGTAGATTTGTTTATAATGATGTACAGTAGGAGACAAAACAGGCCCTTTCAGTGGCCTAAAGTTGGTCACACATACTATAAGATTTGCTCCACACCAGTATCATTATCGATATCAGTGCCCATGTGCATGATATAGTGTATACACCAAACAATATTTTGAGTATATTATGCAGTAATGTCTACTGCCCCCCCATCATTAATGATATAGTGCATACACACTAGACAGTATGCATGATACTGTATATAGATAAAGATATTATTATTGTGCATATCATTAATAATCTATCGTATAGTGCACCTTGAAGTGGTTCTGGGAATCAGATGCTCCATTTATAAGATAATTGGCATAGTGCTATGTATATCTTCACTACCTGCTAGACTTTGTTTATTTTGTTATTTATATTGATTGAGCTTATCTGAGTAGAGCAGATGGTTGAATAGACATAAAGAAAATTAAACTTCCTTGACCATACATTTGTATAGATACAGTTCAGTAACTATAGGGTACATAGTTGTCTAATATGTCTACTGATTTGCTAGAGATTTGTTAGAAGTTAAGGAGAGGGGTTCATGGGAATAATTAAATAAAGTGGGTTAATCATAGTTAGGCATCCTTTTCCGAATACATTTTAACCACCCTCCCTTCCTGTTTGTGTTTTTTAATTGCAGATACTCTGGATGCTGCCATGCCTTTCAGCATATTATGTTTGTTGAATTTATTCTATATAAATCCACCGACAGTAGTGATCAACCTGATAGTAATCTCATTTTAAACTTCACTGCCTTTCTGGCTAGGTCATAACAAGGAAGATTTCCATCTTATTTTTCAACATGTCTTTTGCAAGTGATGCACATACAGTATATTCCTCCTCTCAGTGCAATGTCAACAGCTAGAATTCTGATTCACACTTGCTACCACATATCTATGATGGACTCATACCATGAGTCCATCAAGTTTATGTTTGCAATGCCATATTCAGTTCATATTATAATTACATTCTAATGTTTTTATTTTTTTACAGTTTTTCCCCAAAAAACGTATTGCTCATTGCTGCAATAAATACACCATTCTTAATATCTTCTCAGTTAGACTGTTTTATTGAAAAGTAGGAGTGGTTATGCTGTCTGATTTAAACTACTGGAAGACATTAGTGAGGGCAGAATAGTGGCTGTAAAACACAGTAAACGGTGGCCATATTGGACTTGCGAATGTCAAGTGCATGTGAAGGTAAATACTTAGAATTCTTCCTACATGGATGATGTTGATCAATTTCAGCGTAATGAGGGAGCCGTTTAATTGTGTATTTAATTTAATTTAATCAGTAGAGGAATACTTCATTTGATAATAGCGAGTTTGCTTGGCCTTTAGTTTGAAACCAGTCTAATTAGATTCGCTAATTTATCTGACTGAATTAATATATTTTATTACAATTTGCCATGTATTTTGTTATTTAAATTGGTGTGAGGGGCGGGGATTATGGAAATAGACAGGTATTGGAAACATTCCTTGATAAAGAGATATACATCTCGAAACGCGTCGATTGGAGGATTTGCTATTCCATGTTGTGACACTCTCTGCTGGAGGCTTTGGATTTAGTGACACCCTTCTGGGATTAAGGGAGGATTAAAGCTTTGTACACGGTAACTGCGATACCGGTCCGCGGCCCCGTTGTACCCTGCCTTATCCACGAAGGACGGAGCGGTCACTCCACGAACAGACAGCTTTTTTATGACATTTTGTATTGTTTTTTTGAAAAGATTTTTATAATAAAATACAAATTTTAAAGAAGCATTTTTAAGTGGAGAAAGAAACCTTTCTGAATGTGACACTGCACACTTTATCATGAGTACCGGTACGCATTCTCGCATGTCAATTACCCCCATAAGAAGAATCTTCACGTATGAGGAAGATATCTATACATGAGATTCATTCACAAAAAGAAACCCAGATGAGTTTACTCTCACTACATGTCTATGTAAGTGAGGTATGCACATCTAGACACTGGGACACCTCTTCCTGCCCTAGGGACGTTTCCCTCATCACTAAACAATTGTTTTTCCTTTATCTCTTCTATCCATATATTGAACAACAACGAGGATCATTCTAATATAAGAAGAAGCACAGGAGAAGTGAATTGATCACCACCCACCATAAGAAGCTAAGTATTCAAACTATCTATGATTAATCTGATGTAGCGCCTTATTCCTTACCAAACAAAAACCTATTTGCACTGCAGGTATTGGAATAAAACAGTTATACACTTGAGTGGGCGGAGAATACCAGCAACAGTTGTCAGTGAGATTTTCAGACACTGCTTATGCAGATTTAATAGCCCTCTAGACCACAAACATTTTCTGATTTCTGGACTGTCCAGAGGAATTGGGTGGTAATGGTAGAAGACTTGCAAGCACAAGTTGAAAGAGAGTAAAATAATATTGGCAGTGAAGAAATCACATTCATTTTTAATATAATGTCAGGATTACAGATTGAGCAATGGTTTAAGTTAGGATTGTAGTTGGGCTAGGATTGTGTGGTTTTTTTTCTCTAATTGACAGAATATGGTTTCTGTAAGGTACTTTAAGTTTTGGATTAGGGTAGTGAAAAATATATGGACAATAATGTTACAGTTTTTCCACGAATTATGTAGTGCAATTTAAATGACCATGCTGAATGCTATTAGAATTGGTTCCTCATGTATTCCCTTTATTAGGCTGCTTTAAAAGGGATGTTAAATATATTGTATTATTTTGAAATACATAAATAATATTAAAATGCATGTCATTAATTCAACTAAACAAAATATTATTAAATCACAGATTGACATTTTCGATTCCACTATGGAGTGCAACAAAAGTAGCAAAACATCTATATGTTGTATCAACATAAAAAAATATATATATTTTATTATGATTATGTCAGTACATAATATTTTGATAAAGAGATTGCTAAGAACTGAAATAAACATCTTTGCCTTTTTATAGATACTCGTTTCTGAAAATACATGCAACCTTCTCTCCCCATTGAATTATAGCATAAAGTCCCTTCATAGTCTGTTCTACATATAGATTTGCTTCTAACTCTCTCTCTCTCTCTCTCTCTCTCTCTCTCTCTCTCTCTCTGTGTGTGTGTGTGTATGTATATATATATATATATATATATATATATATATATATTTGTGTTTGTGGAAATTATGTGAATACTATGATTTGTAATGGTCACTTAATTCATTGCCTACAGCATTAGTCCTAATATACATATTCTTAGCTCATTTTGAATGGTCATAGGAAAAAATAAACAGTGCCACTTCCCATAAGATTTGAACAACAGTAAAAAATAAATGAGTTTGTTATCAAGAGATCTCTGGAATATAACTGAGAGGAGCATAATATATGACAGCAGAAATTAACATAATTAAATAATCCACCCTCCCCCAACCTACTAAACATGAAGATACATGGCTTATCTCGAACTCCAGAGACAAAATGAAAAACAATATAATCACAGTGCATATGTGGGTTTTGGATTTTTGGGCCCGTCATACATTTTGGTAGTTCCTATAGGAGAAAAAATTCTAAAATGTTAATATTTTACAAATTTGCAATCAACATAAGGACGGAATTTGATTTAGTTAAACACAGACCTCCAAATATTGAAGAAATAAAAATCAGTAAGCAAATGAGGATACTAAATGCTAATGTGACACAGTAGTGGTGGTGAGCAATTCTCAAGTGATAGTTTGAGAAGCTGTCATTCTCTGGCAGTTACAATAAAATCCTTATTATAGTTGCATTTTATTTCACAATGCCCTTCATATATCAAGCAAATCCAAAAGTATCCAAATTGCACCTTAAGAAATAATAGTTATAAATTATATACGGTAATATAGATAATTTTGGTACAAATCTTCAGTAAAAATTAGACTTTGTTATTTTATGTTTAAGATATATTACTGCTGTTGCTTTTTTTCTGACCGGAGTTGTATTAAGGTTACTTGTGTGTCCTATTTTAGTTTCCCATATTAAGGGTTTATTGTAAGTTTCCCATATTAAGGGTTTATTGTATTTTTTAATTCTAAGAAATTTCAGCAATTGCCACAATTGAATTGATCAAGCATTGTAAACTTTGGCAAGGTAATACCAGCATTTTAGTTTAGTAACTTTACATTTCACCTAGATAGTTCGTAATTACTGCAGTAGAATTTGTTTCACATCATCCAAGGTCTCCCCATGCTGTATACAGTATGTCCTGCTTTTTGCACTGCCATAAAAGAATGGCCTTGTGGACATACTGTATACTGTTCTAATACATTTCTCAATGACTTTAGTGGAGCTTTGCTCCACAATATAGTTAATGTGAAGTGAAAGTCGAAAAACTGTATGTAATATGTAAAAAAAAAAATCTCTGTTTTGCTGGTTTCCGGATACTGCTCTGGATTCCACCTACATATTTGTACAGGTTTAATACACAATTCATATGTTTTAAATTAATTAAAGGGTCTGGTATATCAGTGTATTTGATGAAAGTCCAAGCATAGACAAAATAAATACATTTAACAGTTTAATGCTCAGCTTGGTTAATTACCGTATATACTCGAATATAAGCCGAGTTTTTCAGCACATTTTTTTGTGCTGAAAAAGCCCTCCACGGCTTATATTCGAGTGAGGGTCACACTGTGGGGGAGACGGGAGGACGGAGCTGCCAGAGGTGGGACCCGGCATGTGCGCAGGCTGCCACTCAGACTGACCAGTCCTTTGGCGCAGCCCAGCAGCCGCGTCCAGGAGCGCACGGTCCACCTCCGGGTCACACAGCAGCACAAGGAGGAAGTCGCGGTCCTGACCACCTGCAGCCGCCGGGAGAGAAGGAGAGCAGACCACCAGGGCGATTGCGGGAGGGACGGCGTCTCGCATGGCGCTGCAGCACCACAGGCCCCAGCACACTTCAGGTACTCCGCAGCAGCGCAGGTCCCACAGAATGGGGGATAAGGGGAACCACAGATGCCAGCAATGTTCCATCAGCAGGGGAGGGTGAGGTGGGCAGACTGAGTGGCCTGGAAGCACACACATTGTAGTGTGCAGACATCAGATTGCAGCTGCTGGCTGCTCTCAGTCAGTGGGTTGTGTCGTGATGTCTCTGTGGTAGGTTCTGCTGTGCTGCTAGACCTCCTGCTCCAACGCGGCCAGCCTCCGACCGTTACCTGTGCTGCTATCTATTTTGCTGTTGGTGTTTACTACTATTGGCTCTGGCATCTTTTCCACTTTCCTCCGCTCCACCTAATCCTCTCCCCATCAATCCTCTCCCCCTCTCCTTTGGCTCCTAGGCTTATACTCGAGTCAATAAGTTCTCCCAGTTTTTTGGGGTTAAATTTGGTGCCTCGGCTTATACTCGGGTCGACTTATACTCGAGTATATACGGTAGCTCAAAAAAACATTCAATACAAGCAAGTTGATGATAATATCATTTGGCATTTCTTACACAGAAATCCAGAGCAACATTCCAATGTTCCATCAGGGAGCCCCTGTACCTTCAGATCCTGACCAAATGGGTCATATAAATTCCAGAAACTTCAGTATCTCAGTACTTACGGTGGATGAAGTGAACAGGTCATATGACAACTTGGACTTCTTACAAATTGGATTAGGATGTAGTCTCTGTCCAAGATGCATACTACCATACATTTATATGCTTTTCTCAATCTATACTTCCTCTCTTGGCAAACCCATCAGCTCTTTCGGATTTCAGTATAACTTATATGCGGATGATACTCAAATCTATCTATCAACACCCAGAGTTGTCACCAGTGGTTTTTCGCCAACTCAAACTCAATATCTCCAAAATGGAATTACTTATATTCAACTAAGAACAGTTACCATCCTGATATCTCCATCGCTGTTGACAACTTGACAATCTACCCTACCCCACAAGCACATTGCTTAGGGGTCATCCTCGACTCTGACCTTTCCTTTCTTCCCCATATTCAATCTGTCTCCAAATCATTTAACTTGCATCTAAAAAACATATCCAAAATACAACTGTATCTCACACAAGACACTACTAAATCTCTTATCCATGCACTCATTATATCCCGCATTGATTATTGCAATAGTCTCCTAACTGGTCTTCCCAAGAACAGACTCTCACCACTGCAATCCATTTTAAATGCTGCTGCTAGGCTGATCTTCCTTGCAAGATGCTCATCTTCTGCTGATCCGCTCTGCCAGTCCCTCCATTGTTGCCTGTATCTTACCGTATTCAATATAAAACACTTTTACTCGCATACAAAGCTATTAACCATACTGCACCAGCATATCACAAAATATCTCCCATCTAGACCACTGCGCACTTTGATACTCAATACTCAAGCTGGTTTCTAACTTTGGTTCCTGGTCTATTCCAAAAAATTGCATTTACAACTGCTACAATTAGGACACCACCAACTGCTCAACGTTTGGATATATGGATGCCTCTGTGATTGAGGATTACAACTTTCCCTCCAGCATAACCTAAATCTGGCAAGGTATATGGACTCATTCAAAATTACTATCTTCAACTTGGATACATACCAGAGACCGTAATCATCTACCAATTGTGACTCCGACTACTAAGTATAAAACCTCACTTGTCCTTACTAAAATATTAATTCTTATCTTATAATAATTATTTCTTACGTAGCATTTTAATTTTTATTGTGACAGTCATTTGCTGCTATATAAACATTGTTTTTACTTTTTATCTAATACTAATTAAAAGTATTAATTGCATTGTTGTACTACCCAATTGATTCACTATTTAGATTCATTTTAGTGCTCCACCACACCCTTTTTCTCTTTTCTTGTATACCTATATAAGGGACTAGACAACCCCTAGTGTGAGCTGCTTGACCAGACGTCCCATTGAGGCGCCTGTTTATTTCCAGCTCAGGCTTTTCATCGGGCTGCTCCCATCCTATGGAATGCCCTTCCACACACAATAAGACTCTCCGCTAGCCTCCAAACTTTCAAGTGTTCCCTGAAAACTCACCTCTTCAGGCAAGCCTATCATATTTAAGTTCTACACGCATATAGGCACTTATGTATTATATAGCTTCCCTTCTGGACTTGTAACTTGGTGGGACTGCTATGCTATTACTGATGCCTGTCCTTGAATTTCCCTCCTATATCCCTATAGATTGTAAGCTTGCAGCAGGGCTCTCCTACCTCCAAGTCTGTCTGTTGTTTCCCAGTTTGTTTTATCACTGTCTACTATTGTAAAGTGCAACGGAATCTTCTGCGCTATATAAGAAACAGTAAATAAATAAAATAAATAATAAATGGTAGTAAGCAATGAATCAGTGGTTTAAGCACACATCAGTGTCTAATAGGGCCTACACACATGCTGATATTAAGGCATTTTCTAAGCGACTTTGCTTAGTTTGGCAAAGTCGCTTAGAAAATGCCTCTACATCGGTGTGTGTATGGGCTATAGTGACAGCAATGCGCGTCGCTGTAGCTGCCCAAGATTGATGAGCAGTGTCCATCAATATCGGCATCACCAGTGTTCTCTCACCGGAGAACACTGGTGCAGTAAGCTCGCTCAGCACACAGAGCTGACAGCTCGCTCTGTGTGTGGGCTGTCAGCTCTGTGTGCTGAGCGACAGAGGAGCAAAACAGCCTGACCTAGCATAGCTAGGTCGCCCTACACACATCGCTATGTGTGTAGGGCCCATAAGGCACAGTACAGGAATTCAGTCCCAAGGAACAATGGGCCTGATTTTGGTTCACTCGCAAAAGCAAATTCTCTCTCTAATGGACAAGAGTTAGATTTGGGTGTTATTTTGTTTCTGTGCAGAGTTAATACTTGCTGCTTTATTTTTACACTGCACTATAGATATCAGTTTGAAGTACAAACCCCACCAAAATCTAACTCTCTCTGCACAAGTTATATCTGCACCCCCTGCAGTGCAGCATGGTTTTGTCCATTAGAGAGAGAATTTGCTTTTGCGAGTGAACCAGAATCAGGCCCAATGTTACACTATCTGTGACAAGATTGCTCTCTTTGCAACTTCTATTGCAAAAAGAACTGTAATGGAGTTCTCAGATACGGGAAATCATCTTGCATTAAGGTTTCTTGAATGTAATAAAGGTAGTTGACAACTACACTATATGTGAAAACATTCCAAATCTTTTACTTTATTACATAAATAAGATCTATATATAATCTACTTTTTTTCTACTTCCCTGAAGAAACTGGACACATTTTAGTGAAGGATGTTATGAGACAAAGGTACTTTAAAGGGGTGCAGGTTTTCTGTATTTATGTGAATGCTAAAAATCTCCTTCAAGCTTCAACTAAAACTATTGATCTGTGAAACTCATTGCACTCCAGGGAGGCAATTCACTTGACATTACATATCAAATGATGAGATGAATAGTGATCATGGTATTTTGTAATTAAGTATCTAAGTATCTTACAAACCATTTAAGTGATTGAGTGTCAAAAGGGCAAAGTACATTGCATAAGCATCTTCATTTCTATAGTATACGCTTTCCTTATAATGAAATGAAAGTGTATAGTTATGAAAGGCTAGCTGTTGATGGCAGTGATTAGATCCATATATTGACAATTTGAAATAAACAAGAAGAAGACTAAGGGATGTTAGAGATTAAAAGGTTCCATTCTAAATGTAACATTTATACTGCAGTAATACAAATTCAATTGAAATTAGATTTTTTAATTTATATCATTTAAGGAGAAAGATGGTTTCTCACATTTGAACTCTAATTTATTATGAGTAAAAATGATAAAAAATATGAAGCTTCAGTCACTATTATATAATGTTACCTGCCTGTCAATGTATGCAAGTTTGTTTGCCTATAAATAATTCTGACACTTTGTACATTTATGAAAGTGTATATTACCAGTGTATATGGAAATATTGTTCTTTTGTCCATGATCAGGTGCCTAATGTGGAGCCCATCAATGGCTAAGCTGCTCCTCGACATTGTCTTACACCACACCTGAAGTCATATCATTTGGGGAGTACATGCAGTAAAATATCTCTGCTCATAGGTGGCACCAAGACCTTCCTGTGATTGTCATTTCTTGTTATATCCCCTATTAGTTATCATGTATAATAATTATTTATACCTACACATGCAGACATATCCTTGTAAGAAATGTTTCTATTAATACAATAATAACCTTTCTTAAACCAAGTACACACTAGACAATATGTCCACTAGAAAAATATTGTGTGGAGTGTTTATGAAACTCTGCTGTGAACTATAAACATTTATGTAGGTCGCTGCTGAATTTATTGTTGGTAATACCAATAAAGGTATTAGGACATAAAGACTGTCAGTTCCTCAAGTCACACAGCTTAGTGTCTGAGCCTCCTGTATGAATCATACTGACTAGCCTGGTTCATGCAAACCTCTGCTACTGTTATCCAGCAGCTCCTAGCTATTAGCTTGCATCCAGCCCAGTCCAGTTGTATCCAGTTTCCAGTCCTGTTCATATCCAGTCCAGTCCTGTTTATATCCAACCCGTTAAAGTTGTATCCAGTCCTGCTCATATCCAGCCAGGTCAGCTGTATCCAGTCCGCTCCTATTTATATCCAGTATCTAGTATCTAGCCGGTCCAGTCCATTTCATATCCAGCATTCAGCCTGGTTCCGTTGTATCCAGTATCCGGTGCATATCAGTTCTACTTAATATCCAGTCTTGCCCAAACAACACTGATAACCAGTACAGTTCAGTCCTACATTCATCATTCTGCTATCAACCAACTCCCTGGTGATCCAGTGGTCAGGATACGTCTCTCTCTAATGAAGCCCGGATTCGATTCCTGGTCAGGGATTGCTCTCTGTCTCTTCACCTGTTTCCACCCTCTCACACAGACTTCAAACATACGCCGGGTTCACAAACCTCATAGGCATGACAATATCTGTGGGGAAATATGTAATATCACATAATGACCCTGAGTTCCAATGTTTGAACAATTGCTTCATATGAGAATCTAGAGTAGGCCAAAGTCAAAATCCAGTTCAAACTCTAGTTCTAAGTCTGCATCCTTGAAATGATATCTTTGCATGGGTGCACATCAATATTGACACAATATGTGTTTTCAGCTAAATTGTAATGACATATTGTGTACATTAGGCAGTGTGTATGCCCAATTCCATGCTCCTGTGGGTTGCATGTGACATCATTTGTTTGGCTGTGAGGCACAGTCAATCAGGAGATATTGCATGTGACCTGCTGCAGTTCAATGAACAAGGGATCGTTGTGTCATTCATAAAATCATTCTGATGTGTATTGCCAATGATACATTGGTCCATCAGCTGGCATAACAGTCGAGAACACATTGCTCTGATATGTACCCAGCTTTAGAATGCAGCATTCACAATTAGGTCGACCAAAGTAAGGTCAACATGTATTAGGTTGACCACTGAAGGTCAATAGGCCTTAGTTTGACACATGAAAAAGGTTGACATTGCTTTAGGTCAACAGAAGCATTAGGTCGCCATTGGGAAGTTCGACAGTCAAAAGGTAGACATGGGTTTTAATTTTTTTTTGTCCCAAAGGTCGACATGGACACCAAAGAGGTGCACCGCATCCCCTCACAAGGCTTGCTGTGCTTGCCCTACTTCGGCCTCGGTGTCTCACTACACTTGGCACACTATTATATTCTCCGTCCATGCCCTAGTGGATGGTAAGGCATGAAATACTGCCTGTGGGCACATGTTGGTTGAAAAAAAAGTGAATACCCATGCTACCTTTTGACTGTCGACCTAGTGGCTGTATATAGCCACAATTACAGGCCAGATTGCAGTTCTTGAAAATAATTATCTTAAATACTACACATTAGATCAGCTAGCACATGTGTTGGTTTTACCTTATGATTGTCACTTATAGAATAGACAGCCTCAAAATAATTCCTGTGCAGCCTTCAGCTTGCAGGCTATTTCATAAGCACTGATGCTATCATGGACTAACCTGTTATATGGTTCAGCTGGCTGGAATTTACTGACTGATAAGTATGTATCCCTCAGCTGTACACACTAACCTAATTTCTCCTTAACATTTCAGGTGCTCTCTCTTTTTTGATCTGGATCCTGGTGGTTGTAAATCATCAAATTTGCTCGTGGGCACAAACGTGAGGCCCTTGCTTAGGACCCTCGTTTGACACTGGTGAGGGATCTGGAAGACAAATTGTAGATCAACAAGTCCGTGTAGACACCCTTGTTTTGGTGCCTTTTCCACTGCCCCCCACGGCGAGTGGGCACCCTCTTCCTCTTGGACCTGTAGGGCATCCCAGTCCTTCCTCTACAGGGACAGCTGATGGTCCTGGGGTGCAATCCGAGTCTGCACAGGCAAATTCGCTGTCACTATTAGATGTATTGGTTTACCCTTGGTCGCAGTTTCTGTTCTTGCGCCATTGCGGTCTGCGGTGGGTTTTACAATATTGTTGTGGGGGTATCCGTGTTGGCCCCCATTAGCCACTTGTACACCCGGTTTGATTCATAATCGTCCTTGACTGCCGTGAACTTGGTCCTTTTGAACCTGGGGTCCTGATGGTATCGGTCGCATTGGGTCTGTAACTTGGACAGCCATTTCTGCATTGGATCCTGTTGTGCTGCCAAATTGAAGGTAGGTTCCATGTTTCCTAATTTTTCTCTTGTGACTGCAAGTTCCCGGCCTGATTCTTCGATAACCAGAAGAACCAGGTCTAGGCTGCATTTATTGATAATGCCGACCCATTTGGCACAGAACTCGGGGTTGAACCTGTCGATGGTCAGCGCGTTACGTACACGAAATCCTCACACACACATATATATATATATCCTTGAGGAAGGTGGAGCACCCACCGAAACAGGCTGTCGGGTATCGGGGCTGTTTGGCCGGTCGCAGGTCTCCATGGTGGAGCTACACTAGATAAGTCATACCTGGACCCATGTTTTTAATTATTTTTGCCAATATGTTGCCATGTGTTGTGTTCTTTCACTCACTTTGATTTTTTGAATAATAATACTTTTTTTTAAACTCAACGGGTGATCTCTTTTTTGCCTATGGTAAAATCACACTGTATATATATATATATATATATATATATATATATATATATATATATATATATATATATATATATATATATATATGCAAACAAACGATTAGCTGTGGTGCGCTGACACCTGCAGTCAATTTAACCCTTCACTGGGTTCTTCTGAAGTGATTGTCCCACACTCAGGTGTTTGGTACACTTGTCCTAGATTGTGGACAGCAGCTCCCCAATGCAGGTGCCCGATCCCAGGGCACAAGAACAAGCAATCTGGAACAAAAAGAGCAAAGGGGGCGCCTATGGTGTAGTACCTTTTTAATTGTTTAAAAAAGACAGTTTAAAACGTCTGTTTAAAATAAGTGAAGCGTCCGTACCAGACAGTTCGTCAGGTGTGGACTTAAAACCACATGATTCAATACAAAATCCCACTGGCACATCAGCTACAAGAGCAAGCCCGCCGTCAGCAGATGGTAATTACAGACTCACGGAACCTCTTCAGCGCGACACACCGCAGTGTCCAGCAGAGTCGGTGCTTGCACGGGTCCCGGCAGCTTCTCCTTAGCCTGGTCAGTGGGGATAGTCTGGCGTCACTCTGGCCACGCCCCTGGCGTCACTCTGGCCACGCCCCTGGCGTGGCCAGAGTGACGCCAGACTATCCCCACTGACCAGGCTAAGGAGAAGCTGCCGGGACCCGTGCAAGCACCGACTCTGCTGGACACTACGGTGTGTCGCGCTGAAGAGGTTCCGTGAGTCTGTAATTACCATCTGCTGACGGCGGGCTTGCTCTTGTAGCTGATGTGCCAGTGGGATTTTGTATTGAATCATGTGGTTTTAAGTCCACACCTGACGAACTGTCTGGTACGGACGCTTCACTTATTTTAAACAGACGTTTTAAACTGTCTTTTTTAAACAATTAAAAAGGTACTACACCATAGGCGCCCCCTTTGCTCTTTTTGTTCCAGATATATATATATATATATATATATATATATATATATATATATATATATAAAACATCAGCCACCACCACTCTTGGGAAGAAGCTATTCCTTAGTCTGCTTATTTTTGCTACATACACAGTTGTTTGTACTTCCCTACTGTCAATCCAATGTTAGGGCACTGTATTAACGGCTTCTAGATATTTGATCCATGCTTAATCAAGTGTTATAGAAATCTTCAGAATTGATTAACATCCTCTTAGAACACATGTATGTTCATTAATATCACCCAGCTTACAAAAAAAGAGATTTCACTATAGCTATCTCTAACCATCCCAGGACTTTTTGCTGGTCATTATTGTGCGGCTGCCATATTTATTTCTCGGATCCCTTATACATCTTATCCCTAAAAAAGTACCAGGTAGAGCTGTATGAGGCTCTAGAGTCTAGACCACTAGCTGATTTAATATACAGTGTGAATTGAATTATTGCTGACCTCACAAAACTTATATAGGATACAGTACATTGAATCTTAACATGAAAGAAAACACATCAGAGTTTCTAGGACAGTTAAGATAAGTTTGGGAAATGTCTTCTTACTCAGAGCAAGTTGAGCATATCAAAAAATAATTCATTTTCTTTGTACTTTTACATTTATTTTACTGCTGAAAAGTTGAATCACAAAAACACCTATCCTATTTACAGCTGTTCTCTTTATTTGCACAAATGTAGTACAGTATGACAAAATACATGACACTGCTCTGATATATACTTTAATTGTATGATACATTGTGTATAACAAAAGAGTTCATATAGTATTATCAAAGGTGAATATGTAATTAAAGTTTAACTTCAATACAGCACAGCAGCACATCTTCTTTGTGAATCCACAAAACATTCTAAAACTCCTATTTCATTGACTTTATGCTTGGAGAAGCCCATTCATTATGTAAGTATAGTAGGGATGAATTTCATGTCTATTGTATAAATGTAAGACAGAGAAGTGGGATGCAGAAAGAGATTATGTATAACATACATTTATCTGGTGAATGCAGGAGCAATACACACAATGTTTTACGCACATCATTTGGATAAGTATCAAATCCTTTATCTTGGCTAAGCATGGCACTAAAGTCATGTCCTTTAGCTACAATAACTATAGATATGTTTAAATGTTGCTTTTTGTGTAGCGTATGGGTATATTAAAGTACATACACACAGACAAACAGGCAGAGAGAGAAAGAAAGAGAGAGAGAGAGAGAGATATTGTATAGTCAAAGCCACATAACAGCAGTAACATATTTTGACGTTTTATAGTTGATTATCGTATAAATAAAAATAAAAATAAATAACAATATAAAATTATTTCAAACAAAAGTTTCAGTCACAAATATTTCATTGTAAAGAGTGATCAATTTTCTTTTTAGAATAGTCTGCAAAAAGCCAAGTTTTGTACAACTGATCTAAGTATAGTCCTTCTATATTTGCAGAGGGCCTGAGAAGCCAAATGCCAATTTAATTGAGCTTGAATAAATTAATCTCAAGCAATCTGACAGATAAAAAAAATTACATGGTTAAAAATAAAACATTGGAAGAAGCATATAATCAATGTGGATGTAGGCTAATGCTTTAAAAAAAAACCTCACACTAATGTTTCTTTTTACCAAAACTCTTGAGAACCACATGGTTTTAAGTTGAATGCTTATTGTAGGAAAACATAGCAGGAAAACTTAAAATCCTAGAAGCAGCCATTGTGAAAATGTTGTTACTACTCTTAAGGGAGAAATTTACTAAAATGGGAGTTCTATTTCACATGGGATGATGCTATGGGCAACCAATCAGAATCTACTTCTTATAGTATTTATTTAGCACCTTCTAGAATATAATAGATTGTACCTGATTGGTTGTCCATAGCAACATCCCATGTGAAATAGAACTCGCATCTTAGTAAATTACCCCCTAAGTGTTCATGAGCACTGGAAGCTTGGTAATACAGTATGTCATTTGGAACAGAGTAATATGGATATATGTCTGTATGACCTTGTCCAAAAATACATTATTATCCTTTATATGTCGCCCCAAATGATCCGCAGCTCCGAATTGCAGAGCACATAAACAAATAGGCAAAGCAAGAACACAGATCAAAACTATTTAAGACACATACATGGTATATAAACTTAGCTACATTGCAACTGATACCGAATTAGTATCAGGGTGTCAGAAAACCAAGGAATTAGATGATAACAAAGGGAGTATGGAGTAGATGATAGTTTAAGTAAGAGTTGGAAAAGCACATGAGGGAAGTGCAGAAATAGGCCACTCTCCAATGTTAGCAGCAAAAAGTGCATTCATCTAATGTCACCACCCATTGAGAAACTTTTGCAAACAAGCACTACATTGCTCCGGCAAAACAAATCTGGTTGCTTTGGATATGCAGGGTACACTGCATTAAAACATACATGCAGGGTACACTGCATTAAAATACAGGTTGAGTATCCCGTATCCAAAATGCTCGGGACCAGGAGAATTTTGGATAACGGATTATTCCGTATTTCGGAATATTTTAATATTTCAATTATGTATTTTGAAGTATCTTGCATGTATGCTGTATAAACACATAAAATACACACAAATATATTTTATTACCACATAAAATACAAACAAATATATTTTATTTGTTCAAAAAACAAGGTTTCAAAACAAGAAACAAAATTTGTGTACTATCTCAGATATTGACTTTGAATGCCAAGCAATCATTTTCTTGCACATATATAGTGCCAGTTACATATCATGTCACCAGTAGTGCTGTTACAAATGTCACCAGTGAGTTTTTAGCAAAAAAAATATTTTTTTTTCACTTTCTGGAATGTATGGTTTTCGGAATAATTCGGATAACGGATACTCGGATACGGGATACTCAACCTGTATACACTGCAGGGTACACTGCATTAAAACATACATACAAACATATAAAATACAAGTGGTGTGGTCCCTAATCCAGTATCAAGAGTCCTTTACTCCCCTGGAAATCACTGTGTGTCTCCTCTTCTCCACCTTAACAACTGAGTATCACCACAGTGAGGCTCGATTCAGAAAAGACAGAAATGCACGTTCCTGATAAATTACCATATGCCTTCTCTTCTCCGCCTCAGAATTAGATTACAGCAATATGTCTCTAATTAGGTCTCTTTTACAGATGGGGGTCAAATTATTACCGATCACTCCTGATATTTTCCAAAAAAAGAACAAATACCATATATTGTATAGTATTTATTGGAAATTAAAATGACAAACACAAATTCATATAATGGGATGGTGATAGTCAAGGAATTTGCACACCCACATATTGGCAAATAGATTTGGCTTACACACTGTGTCCTGTATGTCAGCATTTGTCATTAATGTGCCCCTGTTTCCTCTACTACACTGAAAAAAGGTCACGAGGATTCCTTGAGAGAGTGGTGAATGTAAACAGTGAAATACAGTAGCCATAAGTGATAAACCAGTAGCATGGCACTTCATGGAATCTGCTTCTGAAATGGTAATTCTTATTTGTATGTTAACTGAACATGAGCTAGTGTTAGATAGGGGTGGTGACATTGAGAAGAAAATGTTACAGGTGGAAGCAAGACAGATTTTTAAATAATGCACCATTGACCTTAATGAGTTAAATTAGAAAATGAAATATAAGTGTTTCCTGTAGGTAGTCTTTAGGTAAATGGTACTCACTACCCCCCCCCCCCCCCCCTTGGCACTGCTGATTGTAAAAAGCACCATCTCTGACTTATGTCCCTGGTATCTTGAGACATCTAAGTCTGTTGTTTCGTGGCATTTGCTAAATTAGTTGATTAAAATGAGATTAAGCTGCAGAATTAGAGTTAAAAAGGTTTTTATAACTTTGATTAGAGCGTTATGTGATTCACGCTGGAGAGCAGAGAGAGGAGAAGTGACAAGCCTGTGCAGTGTGATCTGTTAGGTCTCCGGTCAATAGGTTGACATTGTCTAGGTCAACATACAGTAGGTCAAAACCATATGGTCAACATGCACTAGATTAACATAGACGTAAGGTCGACAAAAGCAAAATGTCGATGTAAAGGTTTACAAATTTTTTTTAACTAGAAAACACTTCCTTGTCTAGAACAACCTCCTCCCTTTCGGCACCTGATCGGCATTACTAATTTGATTGAGCAGCTTTCAATGTGTTTCACAACTGGACGCATGGTGAGTAAATGGGATGCGGTACATTCATTTGAAGTACACTTTATGAAATCTACAAATTGAAACAAACAAAAACATTTTCATGTGTGAACAATATTTGCTTGTGACAATATTTTTTATATGTTGACCGTTGCATGTTAGCAGGTGGAATGGAATCTGCAAAAATTACCTCCGAAAAATGGACGCCGCCTTCTAGAGGCAAACAATAAAGCTCCTACTAGACCGATAGCATCAGTCAGGGAAAAGTAACGCCCTGGCAATGAGCATGTAACCCCCTGGCAACGAGCATGTAACCTCTGGCAACAAGCATATGTAACTCGAGGCAATGAGCAAGTAACCCCTGGCAATGAGCACATATCCTGTCGCAACAAGTACATAACTACTGGAAACGAGTACATATCCGCTGGTAATGAGCCGAGCACTTAGGTAAAAAAAATGCCCACTTCTGTATTACCCTAGGATGGCTGGAACCCTTAATTTGATTGAGCAGCTTTCAATGTGTTTTACAACTTATTTATTTATTTTTTTTATTCTTTTTTTGAGTAGTAGAGGAGTATGGCATTTTGCTGGCCCTGTGCAATGTTATGCATTTGTACTGTACAACTGCAGGAACTTTACTAACATACTCCACTAAAAAACCCATTAGTCTGTATTTTGAACATCTGGATGCCGCTGTTGGCATTTTGACCATTTTTTTATCTGATTGTGATAGTTTGGATGGAAGATCCTTTGATGCAAACCAATAACTTTCATATTTTTTAATACAAGCTTTTATTTAATGTTTTAAGTATTTTGTGTCTTTTTTAAATACAATAGTTAGAACAAACTTCTACATCGGGATGGGGAACTTTTGCCCCTCCAGCTTTTGTTGAACTACACATCCCAGCATGCCTTGCCACAGTTTTGCTATTTGGCAAGCCTAAAACTGTTGCTGTGCAAGTTGGGATGTGTAGTTCAACAACAGCTGGAGGGCCGAAGGTTCCCCATCCCTGTTCTACATGAATTTCCATTTACATGTGCATAGTATATGCAATTATTTTGACATTGTGTCATTTCTATTCCATGGGATACATTTGGGAAACACTGTATCGAGGTGATACATTATATTTAGCTACAAGTTAAGAAACTGTATTTCAGTAAACCTTTATAAAATATATAGTTTTGCAACTATTGTCAACGTTTTAATGAGGTACAGTATTTGAAAAATGTTAATCATCCTGAGGTCCAAAATCAGCACAGGGCAGCAATAAGACTAAAGAACCAGCTTCATAAATTGTGTGGTTACGACATGAATAGCCTTTGCATACTTATGCCCTGTCCTTCTAATCTAAATTTTTCTGATGGCCATACAATTTGCAATATCAACAGCAGTGTTAACAAAATGGACCAATATTGGTCACTGAATAACTTCATATCTCTATAAGAACTGAATTACAGTATACAAAAATTGGAACAGCATAAACCGTGTAATGAGATTTTTACAGAAAAGAGAATGGATTGTCATATGGTGGTGCACCATTTATAGAAAAGAGTCATCAAATTTACCTTTTATTATTTTTATTTTAAAAGTGAAGAACACGAAATATGACAAACAACAAATAACATTAACACAAGTGAAAAAGTGTGCTATTAAAAGGCACGTGCGAGTTCCCGGAGCAAATTCCCTCTATTCAATATTATCAATTACACTACTAGCTTTCTCCTTCTTGACCTTTAAACAATTGTTTGAGGAGAGAAGTGTGTCAATCTTAAATAGGTTTGTGTTCTATATACAAATGTAACAGCCTGTCTGTTAGCTACTTGGATGCGGTGTTTGGTACTCAATTGGTTGAGATTGAATTAATTAGCTCAATTAATTACCAGTTTATCTGGCGTGGTGCTGTTTGTATTATTTGTATATTGATAATACAATTGAGCTGTGTGTTATCACAGAAATGCAGTAATATCACTAATCGGTTACCCCTTTCCGTCTGAGGTCACTATTAAATCAGTGCTTACAGAGCGGGTTTTTAGGGTGATGCAGCACCTCTATTATATGTATGGGTTACTGCTAGTGAATCAATTCAATGCCCGGATAAACATTGCTACCTGGGCTAGGGTTATTAATTAAGCTGATGGTGTGGAGTTATTTCCTTACGCCGTTTATTGAGAATATAGCTTATAGTTGCGGTCGCAGGGAGACTCTTTAACCAGTACAGCTTAAACCTGCCCTATATGGACGGTATGCAATGATTCCCCCAAAAGGAGAGGCTGGTGGTAACAGTAACAATAGTATCACAGGTACTAGGTAGAACCCCGTGCTGTCGACCTGATACTATGGTCGCGTACAGCTAGCGGGGAGCCGTCCGTTCTCCGTATAACAGGTAGCTATCGGCGCGCACTCCCTGTCCTAGGGACAAGTGCCGCAAACAGGATTTCAGTTGCCGTATGTCTTTGAGTCCAACCCTGTGCCACTGTCAGCTCGTACTGCTGCTGGCGTGGTCTTAGGGTGACTAGTGACAAGAGGCTGCTAATACATTAGAGTCCGTGTAATGGTTAGCATTACTGCCTTACTGCACTGAGGTCATTGGTTCGATTCCCACTATGGCAGAATTTGCATATTCTCCCCGTGGTTGTGTGGGTTTCCTCCAGGTACTTCGGTTTCCTCCCACAATCCAAAAATATACTGGTAGTTTAACAAATTAACCCTAGAATGTGTGTGTGTGCATGCGTGCGTGCGTGCGTGCGTGCATGTACATGTGGCAGGAAATATAGATGGTAAACTCCGCTGGTGCAGGAAATGATGTGACTGTTCAAATATTATCTCTGTAAAGCATTGAGGAATATGTTTGTGCTATATAAATAACTGGTAATAAATAAATAATTAATTAATGGATTAGATTACAATCAGGCTTATCTGTATACCTGATCAAAAGATTATGTATATTGGTTTGTATGTGGGATCATCTTTTCACCATGCTTATGCCTTTCTGTTGTGCTGGAAGGGATGTTTCTTTATAAATACATAGAGATACAGAGATTGCCAAAATACAAGTCCAATAAGCATTTAGAAAAGCAAAAATATAATTATTTTTAGACACAGTAAATTATATTTCTTGCCTCAGCCATTTGAGGGTCAGAGAATGTCATAAAAAGAATGTGGTTAATCATTTTGTTACTAAATTTATGTGTCTTCATCATGCTGAGTTTATGCTAATCTGTGACTTCAGATTGTCCAATAGGCTTCTCTGGTTTCACAGCAGATGGTAATACCACCTGAATCATTAACAGTACTAAATATTTATCATCTCTTATTAAACAATTGGATTCTGGGCCAATTTTGGAAAGTGCAATTTTAAAATCAAGTGTCTGAAAATAAATTACCATCATTAAGTCAAAAAGTACTACTGGTGTTGAAGACAGTATTATTTGCATAGATTGACTTTTAAATTTCATAAATTTAGTAGTTTATAACTCACTTAAAACCTCTTCTTACTTTAAATCAGCAAACTCAACATGGTGTGACTTATTATTTTTTATATTAGTCCAGAAAAACTTAGTGCTGTGGGTAGATTCAACTACAGCACAACTATGAATCCAAGTATCTCATGCCTGGGTGATTTGTATTTTAATATTTCTTAGTATTAGATTAGTTCTGTAGCTTAGCTTAGTTATGTAACGCAGATATTTATTTTGGCAATCTGGGTAACATTCTGGAAGTAACATGTTAATCTTGTCAACAAACCAGCACCAAAAAAGGGATGTGACCAATTTTAGTTTTAATATTTTCTTGATCACCAATGTGTAAAACAAAACCATGCTTTTGTCTTATGCAAGTAAGTTGCATGATACCTGAGTGTCAATGTAGCCAAACCAGCATCCGAGTCTAAAACATTAGAAAAAGGGGTGGTGGTGACCCTGACCACACAGAGTGGGTCTGGGTGCAGGTGCGCCTGGCTGGAGCTGTGTTTCCCTAGCTGCTGCTCTGGGACAGGATAGTTAGTCCTGTACTGAATGAACAAGAAAAGAAAGGGGTGTTGAGCTGCGCTTGATATAACTTTGTAAAAAGTGAGGTAATGAAACCTGTAAAGTTGGGTGAAAAAAATGAGGGATTGGTTGATCTAGTACAAAAAGATTTAATGTCTAAAATACATATAGCCAGAATACATTGATAATTCTCTAAAATCACATAAAATTCATATCTCACCAACCAAACTGGGGAAAATGTATGGCCCGGAGAGTCCCAAGAGTCCTGTATAGGGCTGAGATGTAAATCGTCCTGTATGGAGCTGCAATGATATGCCCAATTGAAGCAGTAGGGAGGGAGGACCAGATGTAAGAATAAGGAGCGGCTTAAGTTGACACGGATTGCCGACTCCCTCCGCTGGATGGACTGGAGCGGGATGGGTCCTCTACCTCTACCTTACTGTAAGAATTTGTAATCCAAATGGAACCAGTGGAGGTGGTATTACCGGACTGGGATCTGTGCGTGGCCCAAGGGGACCCCCAGGTCCTGGTGAGGCGTGATGGTTGTCTCCAATGTAGCAGATGGTGGGGAGGACTTGAAGATGTTGATAAGGAGCGGCCCAGGATGGCACAAATAACCGACTCCCTCCGCTGGATGGAATAGAGCGGGATACAGTCCTCGACCTCAACCTTGCTGCTAGGACTTGGTGGTCCAATTGGACAAAGGGTGGTAAATGTGTGCACAAATAAGCACTTCCGGGTTCTTTAGGGGTACCAGTTTGGTATTCTGGAAGGAGATAGAAACCTGAGTCCTGACCGGTTTCGCTGCTCCAGGCAGCTTTGTCAGAGGATACGTTGAGGTCGAGGACTGTATCCCGCTCTATTCCATCCAGCGGAGGGAGTCGGTTATTTGTGCCATCCTGGGCCGCTCCTTATCAACATCTTCAAGTCCTCCCCACCATCTGCTACATTGGAGACAACCATCACGCCTCACCAGGACCTGGGGGTCCCCTTGGGCCACGCACAGATCCCAGTCCGGTAATACCACCTCCACTGGTTCCATTTGGATTACAAATTCTTACAGTAAGGTAGAGGTAGAGGACCCATCCCGCTCCAGTCCATCCAGCGGAGGGAGTCGGCAATCCCTGTCAACTTAAGCCGCTCCTTATTCTTACATCTGGTCCTCCCTCCCTACTGCTTCAATTGGGCATATCATTGCAGCTCCATACAGGACGATTTACATCTCAGCCCTATACAGGACTCTTGGGACTCTCCGGGCCATACATTTTCCCCAGTTTGGTTGGTGAGATATGAATTTTATGTGATTTTAGAGAATTATCAATGTATTCTGGCTATATGTATTTTAGACATTAAATCTTTTTGTACTAGATCAACCAATCCCTCATTTTTTTCACCCAACTTTACAGGTTTCATTACCTCACTTTTTACAAAGTTATATCAAGCGCAGCTCAACACCCCTTTCTTTTCGAGTCTAAAACATTGCAAGAATTAATATGATATGCTAGATCTCAATGTCTGCATGGACCATCCATATACATTTTACATTCTATAAACATGATAAAAGTAACAATATATTATGTTAGAAAAGTGATTTTGTCTATAAAATTCTACTTGAAATACAAATTTACAATTTTAAGAGTCATGTAACTTATATAGTGCTATTTGCACAGTAACTATAGCAAATGAGTGCAATTAAGATGTTGATCTATGTTGTATACTTTTAATTACACACAAGGCCATAAGCCAAACTACACCAACCTACTGTACATCTCGTCACTTATCTCAAAATATCTCCCAAATTGAGCTCTTCGCTCTACATCTCTCATCCACACGCATTACCTGCTACCATTCACAATTGCGGGAATTTCTTTGGGTTGTACCTTGTTTGTGAAATGTCCTCACATGCACTATAAGAATATCCTCAGTCTTCCAACTTTCAACCATTCCCTGAAAACTCACGTCAAGCTTATCAAATTCCAGAACCACCCACATAACCTGCACAAACCTTTCCTATCCAATTAATTCTGTTTGAAATAAAACTTGACCAGCTCTGTACTCTACTGCCACTGTCAAACTTGCATATCATTATCCACCATCATCGATTGCTGACATCACTTTTAACATTGCCAGTTCCAACTGTTGCCTGTTGCTCATTTCCAGCTGAGTCTTGTTATACTCACACTCAGTTACAGCTTACCCTGTTATCCTATATCAGTTCCAGCCAACTCCGATACTCACCATCGGTTCCAGACGATCCTGATCTCAACCATCGGTTACTACTACTGTAACTCAAGCAAGTATCCTTGTCATCTGTGCTATTCATCTATTCCAGTGACTTTTAACATTGAACTCTTATTACTATACACGCCTTCGGTTATCATTCATCGTTATCTGTGCATATCTGTATATGTACAAAAACGTCATTAAACCTCCTTGGTTTTGTTTTACTCCAACCTCGTGACAACATCAAAAGTAAAGCTTGGTGCACACCTATGCAGTCGTCAGCCCATTCTTTCAATATACGGGGGAATGGCTGTTAACCGCATAGGTTTGTTAGCCAATAAACAGCCTCTAAAACTCCTGCAATGGTTGAGTCCAGGAGACGTGTCTTATGTGATGCACATATGACCTCCTGTTCCCCATAAAGAAGCTGCCATCCCCTTGCTGCTGCCCCATCTCACAGCGGTCAAAGGGGGCTGGCTACACACACAGCCCAGCATTTATCCAATTACCCATTGATGGATTGTGTACCTAGTTTTAGAGTATGGTCTGGCTGCAACCTTTATGAACTAAATGGGGGGGGGGTGACTGGTACTTATACATAGAAAATTGCTGAGCATGTATGTCAACACATGTCATACTGACTATATTATTATTATTGTTATTATTATTATTACTATTATTATTTCTATTATTATTATTATATAAAAAAAACTGCTTTACCTACAAGCAACACAATCCAGATATAAAAAATATATTACAGTTTTGATAGCTTTTTCACATTCATCAAAATACATATTAGTGACATAAAGTGTAATGGAATGATCAGGGTCATTTAAAATGGTGAATTCAATATTCCTAAAATGATCTTTTATTTAAAAAAGCTTTTGATGTGTGACACTGCTAGTATAGTCCATGAGCCTTATTATCTAAATACTAAACCAGTTATGACACATTCAGGAAAATATATTAAATAGAAAATGTCATAATTGCTTGCTAAGATTTGTACATATATAGCAATTATTACATGTACTGTAATTAAGACAGAACAGGAGAAAATGCTGTAAATGCAAGTCTAAGTGTAGGCATGAATTTGAGTGAAAGAAGTATGAATAAAAAATACATGTAATACACTGTAAACGTTCAGCCCTAAATTGACAAAGGCAGTATCTTATTATAATTGACAGATACATATGTTTACATTAAAAATAACAAACACATTATTTTGAAAAGTGTTAGTATACAAATATGACACAAAGATAAATATGTAAAGCCGGCATATGACAATGTGACACATAAAATTTAGAACAAGCATAAAATTCTGTATGTTAATAGCTGAACGCTATTTGAAATAAATATTTATCAACTAAATATCTTTAACATGTTCACTTTCATTACTCTACAGCAAACTGACATGCTAGTGGACATATTCCAATTACTAGCCTACAGACAGTGCCAGACATGTTTTCCTGTACAGAAATTCACCACAAGGATTGATTAATCCTCACACAGTATCCAGTGTATTTTTGTTGGTGAATAAGCGCTTACAGTGTATAGTTGATATTTTACCTTTAATATAGCTGCAGTGATATAGGCAGACAAGCTGGGCCAAATGGTTCTTATATCCCATCAAAATCTATGACAGGAAGTCATAGTCACTTTAGTCAGGGGTGCCAAGAGGGGGGTACTAATTACCCAGTTTTGACAAAGGGGCTCAGAGGGGGCAATGATCCTCACCCCTTTTACCTGGAAGCAGGAGTTTCAGCAGCTCTTCTCCTCAACCCAGCACACGCCTTTTGTGCTGGGGTGCAGTATGGCCAGGGAGGCACTTAAAGTACTATTTATTTTGTATTTTATTTTAAGGCAGCATGGCTACGACATCATCCCAAAGAGGATAATTGATACCCAAAAGCAGTATTACCTCAAGGTTGACAATTTCTCCTGTCTCTCAGTTAATCAAAGCATTGTGTCTCTTCAACAAAGGATGACCCAGAATAAGTGAAATCATTGTGCAATGAATAACATAGAATGTGATATCTTCTGAATGTAATGCTCCTATAGACAAATTATTTAATCTGAAATTTTCTATTGGCATTAGGCAAAGAGTTGCCATAAAATCTTCCTATGATTATAGCTGGGGTCATATCCTGAATCAGTATGCCAGGGTATGGACAAAACTCTGATCTAAAAAGACTAGCTTCCCCGAGCCATGCTGAGGGCTTCTAACACACTAAAAGCAATGGGTACACTTCCACACTTGAGATTTCACACACTTTTTCCACTCATTATTTCCATGGTTTATCATGCAGGTTAGTTGTCATCACTGTGCTGTATACAAAGCATCCATATTCCCTTTAGGATGCTGGAAAATATTTTGAGGTGACTCAAGTGTTATTTTGCATTTTCTGCATAGATCTTATGCTCACATTCTTTACCACATGTAACAATTTAGGGGTAATTAGCTTGGTAACAGTTTAATGGGTATATGGTTAAGGTTCTTGAATCCACATACAGCTTTTAAGGTTCAAATGAAACAAATGGATCTTTACTGTCAGCAGAATGTATGATACAGCACTGAATGAAAACAGCAAAAAATCTAACCCTTGATAAGGGCACTAGCTCACTTCTTAACCACTATCCAAAATCAGCAGAAAATCAGCATCACAAAGTCTTAAAATTCTCTCTGTCTTTTACATGTGTACTCAAAGACCACTGAACTGGCTTCCTCCCAATATCCTAAGCAGTAACAAAGATTTTTGGTCTTTCTTTCTGCTGCAACTTGGATACTGGATTCCTAGCTTACTTGGGTCTTTGGCTACCAAAGTCCCACTTGGACTTAAAGGCAGAATGACTGGCTTCCTGCAGGCTGAAGTTAGCTGCCTAATTTGACTGTACAGTTTCCTGGAATGTTTCTGTGGACAGAGACCCTGGTACACGTGGGTAATGGCTGCCACGGCACTAAAGGGGTTAACCCTCTGTGCCACAATGCCGTTTTGGACATGGGCACTTGTTTAACATGTGTTTTAAACTGTATGAGCCGCACTGAGCTGGGACAGGTTCCCTGCTGCAGCGCTGCTGTAAGTTGAAGCTTGTAGCAGCGCACCAGGCACAGAACATGTATAAAATATATCAAATGTATTATTATAATATCATATAAGAAGTGTACCAAATATGTATTTTAATTGTAAATTCATTTTGTAATGACTGCAGGAAGGAATCGCTGTGATGAGGACATTAGATGCTAATTGTCGTTTCCTCCAGAATGTCTGTGAATGACCACTGCACAGCAGGAAGCGGGCTTTGTGTCTGAAGTTCCTGTGTGAGGTGTCAAGGAACAAGGAATCCATGCTTTCCTGTCCATTGGTAAATATTCTAAGGAAATTGGATTCATCCTTTTGGCATGTAATCTTGATTTAGTTATGAATTGCAAGTAGAATGGTCTGATTGTTATGCGAATCCTAAAGGTATAGGGGGAGGATCTGACCATGCCAGTGTCTTTTCTGCCTATATAAAGAGGGCATGTGAGCCCTAGTATTTGTACATCTGCCTGTATCTGAATACTGTAACATCTGTATGCTGTGCCTCCTGGAGAGAGATAGGAGAGGGTCCTTTTCAGGGCTTATATTTGAGCAATAAAACATATTTTGCCTCAAGATGACCATTTTCAATTTGCGATCAGTAGGAATACACCAAAATGTAGTCCCATTCTCTGGCTGTACTGGGTAAAGCATCCAGCACCTCCAAGCTCCGCTCTGCCAGCTACTGAAGCAGAAGCCTGGTCCGTGACCAGTGGGGAACCAACCAATGCCAGTGGGGGGGTGTCAGCAGGGTGTCGATGCATACACCCTAGCAGGTAGTACTTTGGTATCAGCATTTGTGCCTGAGGAGGTATCCGTGGTTCCAGATGCTATGTGGTAAGAGTCTGGTGGTGGCAGCGATATCCCCACCCACTGTATAGTGGGAGGAGTAAGTAATGAGCGGATACTACTGGTTAGAGGGAATCCACTATTGGCCAGGTAATGTGAGACCAGATGCCATCTGCAGACCTGGAGGACGTAGCCAGAGCCTCGGGCAGGCATCCGGTCACAGTTTCCATTTAAGTGTGAGTACATCTAATTTTTATTACCAGAATGGGTGAATCACTCATCCCACAGTATTCATGGCTCATAATGCCACAATTGGACTATATGAATATTTGCAAAAGTAGATAAAGTAACCCTTAACCAGCGCTTAAGATACAAATGATTCCTTTCTCTATCTGGAAAGATAACAACCGTTGACTTCAATTCCAATGCAGATCCTATAAGTTCCTTGTTGATATCAGTAAATGTAACGGGAGTGGTTCCCATAGCGTGATACAGTTTCAATACAAATAAATAAAACATTTAAACAATGTTCCAGGGCACAGTGGATGCAATACAGGTAATTACCAAGTTGGTGGAACTATATATAAACAGTTAATTCAGAGATATGTGTATCAGAAGCAGCCCAGTCAACTATCAGATGATGCTTATCTCCAGGTAAAATGTCTGTTGCAGTCTGAGTGTCCCCACTCTTCCAGTTTCGACCCTGCGCATTTGGTCTTTTTCAAGGCTGTTTAGTGTGTGCCGTTTATTCCAAAAAGTCCTTTTACCCTGGTCAGGAACCAATCACAGCCTGAATAACACAACTGTGTGTAATGACAGTCCAAAAGTGTCCTCCATTGTCACGGAGAATGCATGCCCGGCACAGGAAGTTCTCCCTGTTTAGGAAACATCCATGTGTAATCAAAGTCTGACGATCACATAACCAGCCTGAAGGGGTCTTATTTTGTCACTTCTGACGATCACATAACCAGCCTGAAGGGGTCTTATTTTGTCACTTCTGACCGGCTTTGTTGACTCCTGCCCTTTCCCTGGCAGGTCTAGATGTCTAATATCTGTTGTATTCTAGCAGTTTCCATGACAATCGGATCATTACACGAAAAAAGCCCAAAAGGTATTATGTAGTTCTGAGTATCAGACAATCTAAATAGGTCAAATGGCAAGAAACCGGGCAAGAACACAACTAAACACAAGAAAAATAAATACGGAAAAAAATCACAAATAGAGAAAGAAAAAATGGAACAAAAATTAAAAAAAATGCGGTGTTATGCCTGCCATTAGTGGAATGTAAAAATAAGTTTTTCAAACTTCAAATACTTAGACAATTGTAATTACCAAGCCAAAGCATTAATACATTACCCGTTATGCCAAATAATTTAGAGTGCTGTATATGGTACAATATAACAGCAAAAAAGCAAGCATCTGTTCTATTTTTCCCCAATAAATTAATATATAATACAACATCTGTACATTCAACATAATAATGAAGACCAATGTCCCTGAACAAAGAAAAGCAGTTCTCACTTGTAGTATAATGTAATGCCAGCTATACAAAGCTGTAATAGGGTTCTTCCAAAGGTAGCAAATTAGAACATGCTGGTTAATAGCTCCTTATAGCTAAAGTCCAGTAGGCCTTTCTCCAGTGAGGCAGCAGATAGTGCGCAATAGCCGTCTCATGAGTGTAAAACTAGTGAAATGCGGTTTTCCATGAATATTATAATTTGATGGTGGCTGTTGTGCTATGACCTGTTCTTTTGCTACAGTAGAAAGTGATTGGTCTGATTATATTGTGGATTTTTTCCAACAAATGTCTTGGAACACAAGTTTGATTCTTGAACACATTTGTTGGACTTGAAGGAATTCATCTCTAGCAAAAACATTGGAGATCAAATTATATCCCATAGCATGTGACATATTTTCATGTAGTTTCCACAATCTTACTATATTTTATATGCCACCATTATGGGCATTTTAAACAGAAGCAGGCTCAAACATTGAAAATGCAATTGAATAGCATTTGTAACTGTTAACCACATACTGTAAGTAAAGTGGCAATGGCCCTGTTAGCCAACCCCTTGAACCACTCTGCACCAGATTATGCAGTGCGACAAATGTGAGCAACAGGTCATCAGAAGAAAATAACCTGGGAAGTATGTTGAATGAAGTAATTCCACAAATAATAATATTATGCAATATATGCAAGGCAATATGTATACCATATACAATTCTTAAGCTAATAATGTGCCATAAAAATAATACTTGCAACTGCACATAGTCATAATGTGGACCATGTTGGGTTGCATCATGAAGACAGTGGTCACATATTGACATGTTAGAATGTAAACATATTGTCCCTGGTGACCCAGCATTAACTTACCTGCTGTGGCAGCTCCAGCTTTGTGTTCCAGGTTCCGGCAGTCTTGTGACTGTGACATCCAATCCTTCAACATTTAGGTGAGTTTTTCTGCCCAATCCCAACTCTCCCCCTAGTGCCTAACCTCCCCCTGAAGTCTAATCCTATTGTCGACAACATTTCAATGTGTGTTGATATTTTAACAATGCTGAGAGTGATGGTAACTTGTACAGTGGTGGTAAATGTTTTGCAAGTCAATAATGTCATTGTCGACCTTTTACACTATGTCCCCTTATCAGACATGTAAGATAATTCCATAGGTATGTCATGCAATCATATATTAAAAAGAGAATGTTTAGTACATAAATATAGGGTATTGTTTTGTTTTTTAAATGCCCATTTCTTTACACTAAACCTAAAAATTCACTTAAAGTTAAATTGACTTATATATTGTTTGCGTGTTTGAGAAAATAATCAATAGATCAGATCAGAGAGAGAAAATAAGAGAAACAAAACAAATGTGTTTGTTTTGGAGTATTCTCCATTTTACTCAGCACTTCAAATGTAAGAATTTTAAATATATTTAACGAGCATGAATCTTGTTTTTCTATCATATTTATAACTTACAGTATACTAAACTCTTATATGGTTATTATTATTATTATTATTATTATTATTATTAGTTATAATTTTTGCTTTGCAGTGCAACACAAGAATTCAAGTGTTTGAAACTAGCTTTAAAATATTTCTATACTGCTACTACAGAAATTTTTAATGAAATACACTGAAACGTATCACATGATGGCACTGTTTCCATTCCCACTTTGCTGTCACACTATACAACACTGATAAACTGTTTTGCAAAGGGCTCCTACATAACACGGTAAAGTGCATAATTGATATAACTGTACAATATAACTAATAAAGACATTGTAATCTTAAAGAAAATTCAAAACACTTCATTTGAAATTTATATAGCACAAATACATTGTGAGAAAGATGCTTACATTTAAATACTGAACTTTATATAAGCAAAATAAACATATATTTAAAGTTTGCAAATCTCAGTTTGCTGATGCTACAGAAAACTGTTTCTCTACATAAATATTTGCTGCATAAATCAAACTACACGTGACACATTTACAGATGATAATTCTAACTATTCTATATTTTTACATTATATTTTGCATTAAAACTTTATATCTGTCATTATTATGAAGTGCAGCTCATAATCATTCAAACTTACTACAAAAGCATACACATAAACAAGCATAAATCATAGTATTTTGATTGACTGAAAATGAATGTATTCAGTAGTTGAAATACCATAAATGTCTTTAGTTATGCAATTAGTAAAGACATTATTCTAGAACATAGCATTATGTGTCACAAAGAGATTATTTCAATAGTTCTCATTAAAGTTGGAACGTGTAAGCACTTTTGTTTTATACTGTATGTTCTCCTAAACACCTAAAGCAATATGACACTAAGGTTCTTATAAATTGTAACTATAGGACAATACCTTTACGGATGCAACATACAATTATATATATACAACAATTGCCATAAAGATATTATAAGTATTTTCTTATTAACAATAATGTATATAAGATATCTTATCTGAAAGTTTTATAATACGGGTCTTATATTTTGAGAAACAATGTAGACACAATATACTGTATTTGACTTTAGTTATGAGGCAAATTAGTTTTGAAGAGTGCTTTTTACTTGTTTTGAAACATACGTAAAAGTATAGAACTTAGCTCAATTACAGGAGATTATATAGTACTAGGAGCAATCCAGCAAAGTTTTAAACTTTAGACCTAACTGTAAATAAGCCCTCAAAATAGAGAATATTTCTATGCGTTTGTAATTTTATTAAATTTGGTAAGTTTTCCGTGATTTTTCCCGATGTTTAGCCATTGTGCACATGGAACACACAGTTTCATTGAGACCAGTGTGTTTTCACATTCGCGTCACTGAAAAGCCAATACTTACCTGCCTGAGGCACAAGAAACAAAATCCCTATAAGGCACGGCTCATGCCAGATTGTTGTGTTCAGCAAGTACCACTGGCAGTTGGATACCCCAAATAACATTTTTGCTATCATAAATGGTGTACAATGGATTGTTATGTACAGATATATGGTAAGGTTCACATTTGCTTACAGCTTCAGGTCCTGCAAGTAAAAAAAATGCATTAAATGTATCCCTTTTGGATTTAATGTGAGGGAAACCCCATATATTTCCCATTTCACATGGTAACTATGGGTTACTGTATGGTAAACAAAAGTTTCTCAAACATGGAAAATTATAAATAAATGAAAAGTTCTGGACATAAAGCGCAGAAATTTTCCCTGCCCAGTAAACCCCACGCCTAACTGAATATGAAGCCATTGTCTTAGCCTAGTGCTAGTTGCCTTTTTGCATTTTATCCTACAGTTTAGCACAGCCAACCCCAGCTATGACCACCGAAGTTTAGCTCACTTATGGGTCAAGAGCAAAATGATATTAGTTATAATTATAATTATAAATTATCTCAATGGTCAATGATGATGATGGGAGATACACTTACAGGCTGTATCTACCTTTGCATTATGTGAATATGCCTCAAATTGTATTCGTATATGCTTGCCCACTCATTTGCTCCCTTGTTCTATATAACCACTTGTCTATCATGGTTGCATTAGATGTGACCACACCAGGCTGGCTGTTCCTGACATGGTAGCATCTGATGCATCACTGTGAGAATCTTTCTGAACCTGCCACTATCTAGAGCAGGCATGTCCAACGTTGGCCCTCCAGATGTTGTGAAACTACACATCCCAGCATGCTTTGCCACAGTTTTGCTATTAGAGAATGCTAAACCTATTGCAAAGTATGCTGGGATGTGTAGTTTCACAACATCTGGAGGGCCAACGTTGGACATGCCTGATCTAGAGGGACCTCACAGTGCTTCCTGGTTCCCTCCCCTCTCTGCCTGCCATGCTTTCAGAAGAACTCTTACCCAGTAGCCTCTGGGAATTGTTAAAAGGCAACCTCTTACCTTCCCGCTTGACCTTTGGAGGCTAAAAAAAGCTGCTGGCACTTAAAATTTGAAGTCATGATAGTCACAATGGTCACGATGTTCCATCCATTGATGGTGACAATGTTTTGACCATAAAGTTTGAACCTCAGAGCACTGTCTCCTTTCAATAAACCCGTGACAGCACACTCTGCTCAGCACCAGCAAAATTACCTGCTAGACACCTCTTACTCCCAGACTCCTTCTGACCTAAGCTTTACTAATGCCCAGCTGCCATGATCTTATTGGTGAGGAGCTATAACAATACAGTACACAAAAATAAGTGATGAGAGATAATTCTATCACTAAAATAACTTTATTTTAATAACAGACACTTTAAAAAGGCAATTCATTTTGTTGAAAGATCCACTCACTAAAAAGTTGATTCAGGCGACCTGCATCTTAAGCTTCACTACTGTCATAACTCATAGGAGACAAGACGGTCTCCTGTGAGTTATTTAAACTTATGACTACAACTGCCTTAGTTAGTGACTATTTGGTGGGCTATTGTGGTAGGGACAGAATATTTTCACATGAGGATAATGTGTAAGATGCAGTCCAGGTTTTAGAGCAGCAGCAGCAGGAAAAAAAGATCCAGTCACGGTTTCCTATACTGATGTGATCAAGGTTTGACTGATTAACAGCACCAGTTACTTCCTGTTATATGTGTGTATAGAGCAGGAGGCCATTGCTCCCAATGCTGAAAAGCAGCTGGGGGGCGATGTAATATTAGGTGCCTGACTGTGAATTCTGTGGAAAACTGTGTGAATCTGTAACCTTGTTTGCCGAGCTGTTAACCTGGTATGCTGTTAACCTGCTACAAAATAAAGACCCAGACTTCTATATCCAGTGTTTGCGATTCCTTGCCGCAATATATATATATATATATATATATATATATATATATATATATATATATATATATAGTGTAGGGTTGCACTCTCATCCAACGCTAGATCAAATGCTGGGGTGTCACCCTTGATGAACCCAAAGGGAAATCCTATTTATTTAGAAGTACTGAAGGGGCACTCACTAGATCTTAAGTCAAAGCAGTATTTCTTTTCTTCCAGGAATCATAGTGAATACAGTGTTTCGGTCTCTTTAAGGACCTTCCTCAGGTAGATAAAGCATGCTACAAATATAACCAGTTGGATCAGCAGCCTAATGCAAACTGAGCACTGGTGCCTTCTTATACCCTGTGCTATTATCAAAATTGGCGCCAAGGTAACCAGAGCCAAACATTTAGCAGGGGTGTGACCAGGAAACCAATAGTGATCCAAATACATACATTTTATAGTATAATATTTACACTACTTAAAAAGACACAATCTGGCAAATGAGTGCTGATAGGGGCATGCTTACCAGCTAGAAAAGACACCACACCAAGTGGCATAAATCCCATAATCCAGCATTTGTATGCTGGCTGTGCTGCACTCCCAGGCTTCCGCCCTGTGGAGAGCATAACCGGAAGTGTATGTTCCGAAGCACACAACAACCAGTCTAATGCGCCAGTTCTATTGTGTTACCGAACTTCCGCCCTGTGGAACGCATACCCGGAAGTATGCGTTCCACCTCAGCTTTGGCAGGAAGTAACACATCACTGCAAAGCGCACAATCAGCGCTATACATATCACCAACATATTAATAGAATTCATTACAATATATTGAAATAAGCAACCAAGCAGAATCCATTTGGCAAGAGATAAAATAACATATATAGCACACATTAAAAATAGCACCAGGAGCACGAATTACCAAATATAATCTGTATATATCACTTTTTGTATGAGGTGACATCAATTTACCTCAGACAACAAATATCACAAAAGAGTATAAAAAAAAGAAAAAGGAAAAACATTAAATATAAAGAAAAGAATACAACAAATATATCTAATATAGGGTCAAATCTGCACTTTACACTTTACAGTTTACACCAAAGACACTGCATGGAATACCTTCCTTCATTGGAAGAGTTGTCATCCTACAAGTTTGAAAAATGGTCTCCCATATTCTCAGATGTTGAGAATAGTGAGGATTAATAGTGATGGTGCAATGACCTCACAACAGATTGATAACTTATTGATACATTTATTGATAGAGGTTATTCATTAAATAACCTGTTAAGGCCAAAGAGTAAAGCATTATAAAAGAGTTGCACTGAGTTGCTTGTATCTAAACCCAAATTGGAAACCAATACTGGCAAATTTCCCTGGGTTAATCAATATAATACAGCCTCACCCAAATGATAGTGGCCTTGGTTTGCAGGATTGTGACCTTATGCCATGTTATTCCAGAGCCAGGAATTTGCGCAGCTACCTGGTTAAGACAGACATTACTGGTAGAGGTAATGAACACAGTGGGCATTTTCTCTCAGCCAAGAAACCGGGTTGCTTCAGATGTGGTTGTGAGACGTGCAAATTCCTTATCTCTGGATACACTTTTGCCACCTGCAGAAGGGCACTAATATTAATATTCGCCATCATCTGACACGCAAGAGCATGTTTGTTATCTATCAGATTATTTGCCCATATGGCTTTTCTTATACCGGCAAGACCCAGAGAAAGTTCATATTATCTACACTTGCCAGTGGACACAGTGAGCAGCCGGTGGCACGTCATTTCTCTTGTCTTAAATATAATTTGACCAGCATTAGATACCGTATGATTGATTATATTCCTCCACCAAGAAGAGTTGGTAATCAAGAAGCTATGCTACTTAGGAGGCAGACAGAGTGGATTAATGAGCTTCAAACTATACAACCTAAATGAAATGAAACTTACTTAGCCTTACCCCTTAACCTGTTTCATTAATCATTAATTATTGATGTTTTATAACATGATCTATCATTAGTCCCTATCATTTTTTTTTCTTCATAATTGGGCTATGTATATCTAATGAGATGAATGTGCATAGGATGCTCTTGATGTATATGTTATTAGTTAGGTAATTTTATTTATGTATTGGTCTGTGTTTCCCTTCTTGTATTTGGTATTTGTATTATTGTATTGCTTTCACAGTGGTTCCTGGTGATAGTTACCATGGTGCCGGGACGGACGTGGTGACGCGACTGCATCATTGACAGGCAATGACACAGATACGTCACTGGCAGCAACAGGGTGGCACCGGAACATGATGCCAGTGGGCGAATGTGCACCGTGAACGGGGGATGGCGCTACTTCACAGGGTGATGGGATATAAGGTGAGTTTAATTTGTAATGTGCTTCCTGATGACAATCGTTTGATTAAACCATTCGAGAAATTTTACCCTGTTGTGTTGGTCTTTTATTTGAACTTTGCCGCATTGTATCGGTCTGTGAGGTGTTTTGCAGGAACTGGGTCAAGCTGCTATAATTATGAGAGTGCCGAGCTGATCCATATATACATTGGAACAATGCCATTGTGTTGAACCATGGTTAAGGCACCCAGAAAATGTATGGAATTATCTTATCTACTGTGAAGTTCTTTTACATTTGTGCTTGAGAGTGCATTGCCAATGCAATTACCTACTGTAAGTGCATTGACATTGGCTATATAACAAAAGCCTATCTGGCAAGATGACTGATAATACATGTTTGGATCCTTAACATTTTAATCCTTTACTTATACCATTACAATACCGTTTCAAGAGGTGCACAGCTATTCTGAATTGGAGGCTGAGTCTATTTTACACCATGAGCAATTGTTTGCCCAGACGGAGGCTGTAACGCAGGGCTGGGCAACACCGGCCCTCCAGATGTTGATTTACTACACATCCCAGGATGCTTTTGCATTAGTTTTGCTATGTGGCCATGCTGAAACTGATGTAAGGCATGCTGGGATGTGTAGTTCATCAACATCTGGAGGGCCGGTGTTGCCCAGCCCTGCTCTTACTAGTGAATGTGTTTATCATGATTTCCTGCTTCTTAATCAAAAAGAAATTGGCTTCACGTACCATGATTACTTCCGTATCAAAAAAAATTCAAAGGGGGTTTAGAGTGAGAAACTGTCCCACAATTGGGAGGTTTGATGCTAATTTCTGTTGTAAATGGATTGCGATCCTAAATAAATGTTCGCTAGACCTCATGCTCTTAGTTATTGAGCAAGAAAACAAGGAGGTCTCAACAACAAAGGAAAAGATTGAGCAGTTTGAGAAAGTGAATCTACCCACTCTAATGTCTGATACAGATGAGGACTAGCTTAAAAAACTTGGTAACCAGTTGTCAATTCATAAAAAGGACTCAATAAAGTTCAAGAAAGAGAAACCATCAAGTATACAGATGGCTTGCGGGAAATACTTGAATCCCGCAAAAAAAGTTTATGTTTACCCTAAAACCAACCGCATAAATAAAGTTTTACAAGTGTTGATAGCAGTCATAAGTAGTAAGTCACTGGCTAGGGAGAAACTGGCTTTTATCAGACCCAGATTTACACACTGCAGTGCATTTCTGCATTATATACATAGACCTTATGTGCTTCTTATTAACCCCTACTAATTTTCATTTGTGTGCTGCCCTAGAGTACTCAGCCTGTGCCGGCATGTTGGGGGCCCACACTCCAGACCCATACCCAGTATTAGGGAACCCCAGTGACACAGAGACACCTTGACATACGGCCTGGGGGCTTAGCCCTATATCTGCAGATATATGCAACCAAGATCTCTGTATTATCTGATTATTATGTAGATATTTCTCACTCAGTGTGTAATTGGGATACAAATTACCCCTCCCTTTTGGCACCTGAGTGACACACCTCTGACTGAGCAGCATACCAACAAATGTGTTGTGCATTATATACTTTGCTACTCTCTCTCTCTCTCTCTCTCTCTCTCTATATATATATATATATATATATATATATACCGTATATACTCGAGTATAAGTCGACCCGAATATAAGCTGAGGCACCTAATTTTACAACGAAAAACTGGGAAAACTTATTGACTCAAGTGGGACCCTCACTCGAGTATAAGCCGAGGGGGGCTTTTTCAGCATAAAAAAATGTTCTGAAAAAGTAGGCTTATACTCGAGTATATATGGTATATATGGTATATATATATATACACATATATATATATATATATATATATATATAATCACTTGGTGTATATGTGTCATTCACGTGGCTCCTTAGAATAACCACAGCAACAACTGTATATTTATCAATGTTTCATTTTTTTCTATTTGAACCGTCTTCAGGATCAAATAAAAAGAATTGAAATGTTGATAAATATACAGTTGTTGCTGTGATTATTTTGCAGAGCCATGTGAGTGCCACATATACACCAAGTGATTACATAGAACTACATGGACTGACTTTGGTACTGTTGTTCTGTGGGGGCACCCGTGCAAGACAATTATATATATATATATACACACACTAGTAAGCCCACTCGAAGCAATTGCTTCCAAAGCTAGTAGATGTAGTTCCACTTGCTTCCAACAGATAGCAGTGTTTTGGAGCCACAGATACACTATGTGGCCTCAGTTTCTGGCTCCTGTACTTTTACTGCGCTGGTCGTCTGTTCCGCACTCTGTGAAAGACCTGCCCTGCCTGCTCGTAGTGCTCAGCATTCTTTTGTGAAAGTGACAGGCCAGCAGCAGCCGGAGCCAGCAGGAAGCAGCAGCCAGGAGCCAGGCCAGCAGGACTGAGAACGAGAGAAGTCCGCACCTGAAAGCAGGATGCGGAGCAGCGAAAGTTTAAGGCTCATGCAGAAAAGCGTTGTGTGGATTTGGGACTAGGTGGGGGGGGGGGCAGAAATATCATTGTACAAGGCCCCAAAGATTTCTGTTGCCGGCCTTGCTTCCCAGGATGAGGTGCAGTGGCCTGTGACCACACACTCTAGTAAATACAAACACAGGGGGCCCAGCACTCACTACACCTTAACATTCAGGCGGCACTCACTCAATTCTAACAGTGAGGTGCAGGGTGCAAAATGAGTTAATGAAAGCACTAACATTATATGGAATAAGCACTTACATTTAGCATGTTTGCAGAAGTCTTTACTTAATATGTACAGTAGGTACTGTACACTCATCAATAGATTGCGTTTTCATCTGCAATTAGTTTTCCTTAGGGGTCATGAAGATAGTGTATAGAAGCTGAAATATATAGCCCAGAGGGAGCTTATCCAAAATGCAAGCACTAGAACAAGCTTCTGGAAAAGCTAAATGATTGCTAGACAGTAAACTGAAATAAAAGGAAACATTAATTGTTTCATCATGTGAAATAGACTTTTATGTGGAAGCTGCATCCTTACTGTGTAGTATACACCACGTGGATCCACCGGAGAAGCCTAAACTATACCTACCCACAGAAAAAATGCATAATTCCTTTTTGGGGGCACTAATCATGGTTGCACCAGCTATTCCTGATGCTTTTCACTATCTGTTATCATGTCTGGTGCTGCCCAGGGTGGTTCACACTTTAAAATAACACATTAAGATATATTGCAGAACCACTGCAGAAGCAGCCTAACACTTATTGGGCTATATTTGCTTCCTCCTGTGGTAAGCAGTATGATTTTGCAATACTATTGGCTACAGTGTCCAGTCAATTTTTTGACTATTAAAGAGGGGAGGCTGAACTCGTAGCTGCCTCACCTCTGGTCGCTGTATTTAGAGCTTCAAATTTGGTGACATTTGACTATAAACATGACTAAGATAATGCAGATTATATTTCTACGTTATAAGTATGTTCTTAGTTTTGTTCTAATTATGTTTTAGTCTAAACTCTGAAGTATCCTAGAGTATGAGCATGGAACTGCCTCCCCTTCATGGAGAAAGAAACTGTTGATATAATATGCACAGTGAGAAAGTCTGTATGAGGCCCTAACCAACGTATTCAGGCTAGAATTGTTTAAAAGGTTGATTGTTCCTGCTTGGTTAACATTCACTTTTAGAGGCTGCTACAAGAAAGCTAAAGTAAATGTTTGTGTATCATCTAGAAACTTGTAGCAAAGATGGTGTTCACGCTAGAAATGCCCTAGTGCACTGTCTCCATGTTGGCTCCTTTATGGACAAGTGTGGCACAATGTTGTCATTTTTTTAGAGCATCATAGTAGGACACTTAGCTCAATAAGACCCTAGGATATACTTTGTCCACAGTGTTATTCACTGCTTGAATCCTACAACTCTACCAACAGCATACAGAAATCCCAGCACCAGAATCATCAGTGGTGATTTCAATGCCAGAATCCTGACAGCCAGTATACTGATCGTATGTATTCCAGAGTGTTTTAGTGCTAGGCCGGGAGGGGGGTGGAATAAGGATTAGGCACTAGGGAGGACTTAGGGTTGCATCTGCCCCACCTGCAGTGCACATGGTTTTGCCCATTTTCCAAACAAAATTTGTACTGCAATCAGATCTGAATAAGGGCCTAAATGGGGAGTGTTATTGTTAGGCACCATCAGGAAGGGTTTGTGTTAGGGTGCACGAAGGGAGATTTAGGGTTATAGGGGAAAGAGTAAATATATTTACCCAGCCCATGTCGGGACCCTGTTCAGCATTATGCCACTGTTGGTATTTTGACTGCCAACATCTAATCACGCATACTGAATTTTCATACACTCACCAGCTGGTGGTCTGAATGCTCGGTTCAAGCTCTATTCAATGCTAAGAATCTTTTCATTGTGTACAGTGAGTACAGTTGTACATTCAGGTTACTGCTAAATAACCCTATCCACTTTTAAGTACTGGGCTGTTCGGTGACTTCAGGGCATACACTGTTGTGTAGCGCACTGCGAAGCCAAGTATTTGCATATACGAAATAGCTTCAACTTTTTTCATCTAAACATTGCATGCAACTTTTCCTTTACTTCTAAATCTAACTGGATAGAAGTCACATTTGAGGGATGAAGGAAACAGAACTGTGAGTTCATACAATCATTTAGCAACAATTAGTAAGTTAATGCTTGAATGCAAACCAAGAAATCTGTCATAAAGGAAACTACTGCAGATATTTGAGAAAAGTAGACCACCATTATTTCACATTCTGATTTACGGAATGGGTATTACTGAACATATAACACCTCCAAAAGCCTGTAAATATTGTGAATAGCGTTTTATTTTTTAAAAGAATAAAAACATTGTACTTTATCTAAATATTTTTTATTCTCAACACTCTTCAGATACTGATATCTACGACTGTATCCAGGATTTAAAGTATAACTGCCTTTAGGGATACCAGTTGTACACAGATCATCTATCTCAGTGGTTTTCAACCTCGGTCCTCAGGGACCCCCAACAGTGCACGTTTTCCAGATCTCCACACATATTCACAGGTGAAATAATTAGCTCCACCTGTGAGCTTTTAAAATGTACCAGTGAGTAATTAGGGCACCTGTGTATCTGTAAGGTGACCTGGAAAACATGCACCATTGGGGGTCCCTGAGGACTGAGGTTGAGAACCACTGATCTATATCAGTGATGGCTAACCTTGACACTCCAGCTGTTGTTGAACTACACATCCCAGCATGCTCTGCATCAGTTTTAACATGGCCAAATAGTAAAACTGATGTAGGGCATGCTGGGATGTGTAGTTCAACAACAGCTGGAGTGTCAAGGTTACTCATCACTGATCTATATGTATATACTGTATATGTATGTCTAGTGTCTGATTGTGTGTCTCTGAAACACTGCCACCTGTTGGCAGCAAGTGAAAATAGACCACTTTCTCTCTCACACATGCACAAACACATAGGCAATCACAAGGTAGCAGACAATCTTTCGAAGCATTTGCTTTGATCGGGCTTACTAGTTATTAATAAAATAGCACTGTCTCAGTATCATATTGATATAAACATTAACAATCAATAAACAGTTACTAAACCAATTTGTAGACTTTGTTTTATTTAGAATGCTAGATTATTGTATAATAATCATGTTATATCTATACTATAAACCTTAATTAACAGTCGTGACTATGTCTTTATTATTACATGCATGGGAAAGAATTATTTTACTGTTTATAAGATTTCGTTTATTATTTACTATAGATTATTATACTGTAGGTTGTTTTTTTCCCTAAGCAACAACACTGTGCCAAAGCTGCTGGGCAAATTGATCAAATAATTTGCAATACAAATTATGCCTGGATGTGATGTTTCACCTTCAGGGTCTTTTTTAATGAATTTCAGTTTTTAAAAGACTAGACAGAATATGTGTTATACTCGACTTAATCATTTGAATTCTCATATGGTTACTGATAACAAGGATCCTGTATAATAAACTCAAGTATACACCACATTTAAAAGATGTTAAGAGAAATATGGATTGTAACAAAACAGTGGAAATGTACACAAAATAAGAAATACATTTTCGATTACTGATCTTGCAACTTAAAATTTCAAATGTTTTCCACTTTACTCCAAATTTTTCATTTTATTTTTTGCATGTGGAATATGAACCTTAGGAATGTCCTTTGTAAGACTTCTTATATTGTACTTCTGGAGAAAGGGTCATGCTGGTTTGTGCAATTATTCTTTGGGGTCAAGTACACCCAAAAATGTTTGGTAAAAGCACCTTGTTTTGCAGAACATCTTGCTAGAATATGATTTCCAAAATCAACCTTAATGATAGTGAACCAAACTAACAAAATGTAAGTGTATTGATTTCAATACATTATTTTTTTTTTACATTACAAGGAATAGAATAAAATAAAAATGTAAAGGGTTTTTAAATAGTTTAGCTGTAATGAAATATAATTTTCCTATAAAAAAAATGCAAAATTTTTAAGACCTGAGGAAATTGTCAAATAAAAGGCAATGAAACGTTGTCCTGCAACGTTTATTTCAAGCCATGTGGAGTGCCGCTTCCCCCCTTCTTGTGTGTGTGTGTGTATATATATATATATATATTTTTTTTTTCTTTGGATTTATCTATCTATCTATCTATCTATCTATCTATCTATAGATATATATATAGCCAGACAGACAGATAGATATATACTGTATCTATCTATCTATATAGAGAAAGTTAGGACGCACTCTCCAGACTTGAATTTTATTAAAGCTGCTGTGACTTTAATAATAATTAAGCATCAATTGTAAAGAGGAGTCTATACTAAACTTTTCCGTCCTCTCAGAGCATCATCAGGAGCAAAGTTTCATATGCAGCACAAAAAAATACCACAGTTCTGGTAGCAATACCTACAGCTGGAAGGTATATACAATATGTAATATTTTTTGTATTTGTGGGTTGAGCCTGAGCACGGTCAATAAAGGGCAAAACAAAGCATCAAGATCCCATGTCTGTGAGTTTCTGTGAGTGCTACCTGTCTCCTATCTATATGCATATCATGCTGTGCATGTAGGAAGGCACCCTGGCATATTCTGAAACTACCAAGTTTAAGTGCCGGTCTGTACATGTATGTAAGTTTGACCGCTGCGGTGGATAATGACACCCCTCTTTATTTAACTGGCTCCTTTACTATTTGTGAATGTGCACCTCCAGACAATTTGTAATAGTTCATGCAAGATATCACTGAATTTAAAAATGTCACATTGCCCACTGGTGAGATACTAAGCTTTTTGGAAGCTGATGTAGAGAGCATTCTATTTAAAGAGAATCTTGAAGTGACTGGAGGGGAGGAATCAATCGAGTCTCTATATATTAAACTGCTTAGACTTCACAAAAGGGAGATTGAATTCTATCTGCATAGGGTTACATTGTCAGACTTCACCACTCGGCCAAGATCCCCAGACACTTTTGTATTCGCAAAACCCTCACTATCGGCAAATATAATCAAGAGTTCTGCAGTAAGTGGGTGGCGATTTTAAATAAATGTAGTCTGGACCTGGTCCTTTTGGCCATCTTCAAAGTGACCAGAGAATTGCTGATTTTGAAAGAAAAAATTACTACATTTGAGCATGAACACCTTGATATGCTGAAAGCGGACTCCCAAACAGGCTAGCTAGAGAAAAGGCTGGAATGTTTTAAGAGACTCAGTAGTAATCAGAGTATAATAATTTACCCCACCGATAAGGGTGGGAGAATTGTTGTACAAGATATTGCACAATATAAAAGTGAAATATACCGGTAACTGGCAGACACAGCAATATATATATGCAACTAGTAAGCTTGCAACAGGGCCCTCTTACCTCCAAGTCTGTCTGTTGTTACTCAGTTTGTTTTATCTCTGTTTACAATTGTAAAGCAATACAGAATCTGCTGTGCTATATATAAGAAACTGTAAATAATAGATAACTAGCTGAAGATCCTACCATTGAATATAATCAGGAATTGTAACATGTGTTAGAACAAGCAGTGTCCAGCTGCCTGATTAGTGCTTCTATCACTAAAGCATTGATAGAGGAACATCCATTTGCACCTGTCCTCTATACTTAACATAAAATGCACAAGGACTCCGCTAATCCACCCTCTTATCACAGCACGTGATTCTGTATATTACAAAGTCTCCAAATATCTTAATAGTTTATTCCAACCAACAGTCCAAGCACAGGGGACGTATTTAAATGATACCACTTCATTAATTCTGAAGTTACAGAATCTGCCACCTCTGCTACGAACGGTTTCCTGTGTACTCTGAACATAGCAAGCCTATATAGGAACATTCCTCATAGAGCAGAGAATGAGGCTGCATGCAGATTGCTTTACAATAGCACCTTGTACAATGGTCCAGATTTGGCTCTTTTCATCCGACTCCTATCCCTGACACTGAAAAGGAACTATTTCCTATTTGATAAAAAGTGGTATATGCAGTGCAGGGGCTGTGCAATGGGGTCTTACGTGGCCCTAGCATTGCAACAGTTTATGTGCAAATTCCAATCCTGACATTACAAAGCATATTTGTTTTTTTGCAAGTTATATTGATGATCTGCTGCTGATTTTGTCTGTCAGCAAGCTAGATTTTGAAAACTTGATGGTAGATATCAATGCTTTGTGTTCCACCATCAAGTTCACCTATAAAATTAGTGATGTCACTGTCCATTACCTTGATTTGCAGATTACGATGAAAAAGAATAGGATCTCTACAGGACTTAAAAAAAAAAACAGATAGAAATACAATTTTGCATTGTTCAAGTGCACACCCCATGCCAACTAAAAAAGGTATTTCCTTTCCTCAGTTCCTGAGGGTACACCACATTTGTGATGACCCACGGGAGGCAGGAAGAGAAATTGGAGGAGGGGGGAGGTTTTTTGTCAATCACACACAGACTCAATTGGTCAGTTATTGGACCAGTAAATATATCCTTTGTGCTTTAATAAATAAATTGTAGGAACAGGGGTGTGCTACCATAGGACACGGCAGATTTGAGCAAAACACAAGAAAGAAAGGGAGTGTCCTTTTGTCTGTGCACCTCAGAAGAGATACATAAAATTTTACCTTTATTAAATCATTCTAAAAGGCTGCGAAAATATTAAAAAAGACAAAAACATTGAACGTACAAAGGTGGGGTTGCACAAATTAAAACAAAGGTGGCAGGCGGATGTTGCTTAACATTGGTTTATTAATATGAGAGTGTATCGTGATTATACAGTGTGTGGCTACCCCAGTCTGTGCGGTAGATCATGATCTTATTGGGATCCAATCACTCCCTGCAAACAGAACCTAATGTCAGGTGCCTAAAGAGTCTGGGTTAAAAAACCTCTAGCTGCTCTAAGTGTCTGAACTCCTACAATGCGTGGCAGAGTGTCTTATCACCCTTGATGAAAAGGATTCTAATACCTTAGTGTAATGGGGCGCTGTGCGTGATATATTATACACAGTCAGGATTAGCTCTAAATGGTCTCTCTATTGTGGGGTGTCTCCCTGTGTATATATCAGAGAGACCTCGACCCCAAGAGACCGTCCAATAAATCAATAACAGCTCATAACACAAACAGGGATAGCTGAGAAATCAATAATAACCCTACATAGCTGTCTACAGATGGAGCTGCTCTTGTCTAGCCTGCATATGGCGATTGTCCCACCAATCTGCCACAGCGCGCCTAGTCGCAAGGAAGCGCTTGGTGTATCACAGCTTGGAGATTGGCGATGGTAACATAGTAACATATTAATAAAGGCTGAAAAAAGACGTCAGTCCAACGAGTTCAACCTAACTTGTAACTATTGACTTGAGTAAGTCATATCTATAGGATTCCCTTAGTGGCCACAAATTCATCCAGTTTTGATTTAAATTCATTAACAGTAGTTGCTGTAATCACCAGCACCGGCAATGAGTTCCAGAATTTTACTGCTCTAATGGTGAAGAATCCTCTTCTTAATTCAGTACGGAATTTCTTTTCCTCAAGCCTTAGTACATGCCCACGTGTCCTAAGTATAGGCCTGTTAGTGAACAAATCATGTCCCAGTTCCATATGATTCCCAATCCTGTATTTGAACATACTAATCATATCACCTCTAAACCTCTGTTTCTCCAGTGAAAACATATTCAGCCTGGTTAACCGATCTGTACTCTTTACCTATCACGGCGCCCATCGCGGGCATCGCGGGAACATTTATGTCTGGCCGCGACGCGACCGAGGCGATGCCCGCGATTTCCCATTGAAACCCATGTTAAACATGGAAATCGCGTCGGTCGCGTCGCGGCCGGCCATAAATGTACCCGCGATGCCCGCGACGCGATGCACCCGATTTCCCATAGCAATCAATGTTAAATGGCCCGACCGACGTGATTTTACTGTTAAATGCCTCAATGGACCCGATGTGGCCATAGGAAACAATGTTAAATGGGCCACAGAGGCCAAATAGGCAACCTTGACTGGGAAATGGCCCCCCCAATTGTTACCGACACCCCACGATCAACGTGAACCCGAAGCGTGGCGAGCGTAGCGAGCCCGCGAGTTGCGGCGGTACGCGTCCTCCGAACTTTTCATACCCCCACTATCCACGTCGGCGTGGAGTTGAGAATAGAATAGTGTGGCGAGCGCAGCGAGCCACCGAGCCCGAAGCGTGGCGAGCGCAGCGAGCCCCGCGAGGGGACGCGGATACCTTCACAGCTATACGCGTCCCCTCGCGGGCTTCACAGGTGTCCATGGCGACGCGGACACCTGTGAAGCCCGCGAAGGGACGCGTTTACCTGTGAAGGTATCCGCTGCGCTCGCCACGCTTCGGGCTCGGTGGCTCGCTGCGCTCGCCACACTATTCTATTCTCAACTCCACGCCGACGTGGATAGTGGGGGTATGAAAAGGTCGGAGGACGCGTACCGCCGCCCCTCGCGGGCTCGCTGCGCTCGCCACGCTTCGGGTTGACGTTGATCGTGGGGTGGCGTAAACAATTGGGGGGGCCATTTCAGAGTTCAGGGTAAGTATTTGGGCTGTAAGGCCCATTTAACATTGTTTCCTATGGTAAAATCGGGTCCATTCAGCCATTTAACATGAAAATCGTGTCCATCGGGCCTTTTAACATTGATTCCTATGGCAAATCGTGGGCATCGCGTCGCGGCCATCGTGTGCACATTTATGGCCGGCCGCGACGCGACCGACGCGATGTCCATGTTTAACATGGTTTTCAATGGGAAATCGTGGACATCGCGTCGGTCGCGTCGCGTCCGGGCATCTTTAGCCCGCATACGACGCGACTGACGCGATTTTTTACCTCACGATGCCCACGATCAAGATCGTGGGCGCCGTGCTAGGTAAAGAGTACCAACCGATCTGTGTATTCTAATGATTTTATTCTATTTCCTCACTCAAACATACAGTTTGGGAGCAATCAAGAGCCAAGCATTTAATCTGTGGGAGATCTTCTGAAGATTCTTCCATTGTAAATACTGAAGCAAAAAATTCATTGAATAATTCCGCTTTTACTTATATTACCTGGGTACCCTGCTTATTTTTTAGTCGGCCAATATTTTCCTTCCTTAACCATTTCCCATTTATGTAACTGTAGAATTTTGGGGGATTAGATTTGCTATCTGCAGCTATTTTACATTCAGTCTCTAATTTAACCATCTTAATAATAATATATAGTATAATGTATTTTTACATTTCTTATTACATTCTTTATATGCAGCAAATGATTTAAGTGTCCCATCTTGTAAAAATGCTTTAATGCCCTCCTTTTTTTTTAGCTATGTCAATTTTGACTTTGCTGTTAAGCCACAGTCGTTCTTTTTATGAATGTTTTCCACCTTTTGGTAGTATCCATACCTCTAAATAATTAGTTCCAGTTTATATACTTTTAGGACTCCTCAAACTTACCAAAGTTTGCTTTTCTGAAATGTAAGGACCTAGTTGCTCCAATATACCGTAATTATCTTTGTTAAATTTTAAATAAATGTTGCTTTTTAAAATCACCACTGCACATGCCTCAGATGTCTAATGCAAAGCTATAGCGAAAGGATCCGGATTGCATGTGCAGGAAGTGTCCATAAAAATACACTATAGCTTAAGAACTACTGTACATTACTGTACTGGTCAGTATGTTAGATAGATATTTTTTTCTAAAAATGCTATTGCATAGACGTGTGTCTCATTATTCTATTTATAGTAGGCTATGGGGATAAGTGAGTGAGTATACAGTACTTTTGCCGAGAATGGGCAAGTGTGCATGTGAGATGCTCGTACATCCCATTTGCAGCAAACGGCGTGCCAAGATAGGTTGCTGCAGTGGGAAAGCAGAAAATACAACCGCAGATCCATACTGTAGGTTCCAATTGTGTAAGGGCACTGATGTCTGTACATCTCATTTAGCTACACTGGTTAAACACAGATACGATACAGTAGGAATATCATACAGTATTAGCAGGCCGAGTGGGTTGAAAACAACTATGGAGCTATTGATGGCATAGGTAGCACTGCTGTCTGTGCCTCTCATTACGATACACTCATTAAACACATAATTTCGTTATAGTATGAATGACATACAGTACCATACGGGCAGGCCAGACTCAAGAACTAAATGGGTTAACAAAATGGCTTCTGAGCGTGAACCAGGGCTTCCTGGAATGCTGAAGGTGCTTCTCATTATGCTATTTAAACACACAGGTGCTGCTGACAAAGGCACAGATGCTGCAATGAGGATTACACAGATCCGGTCCCCTACCCACACTGCTGTCTGTGAAGCAAAGAGCTGAGCAGCAAGCAGGAGCTGACCCACTAGAGAGCAGGATTCCTCACTGTCATCTCCCCGCATTCCAGCAATGGCTCCCTGGCTGCATAGAAAGCCAGAAACCCCTGCAAGCTCGGCGGACAATTGGATTACATACGGTTGCTTGACGCTTCCCTTCCTGATGTCAAATAAACTAATAGTCAGTCATCTCTGAAAGCCAAGAGTCTCCTCTTTAATATGGTACCAGTATCAAGTCTCCGGAGATATCTTGGTGTAAAATAAACATTTTTCCCCATAGACTAGATGGACTGGTTAATTCAAACTCACCATGGGTTCTGATGCCTGCAGATAGCCTTTTGGGGTCTCATAAACTTGCGGTTCATATTCTCTGGTAGATAAACATCTCCTCTTATATGCAAACCCAGTTCTGAGCCAATTGGACCACCGAAACCAGAGAAATTAAGCATTTTATCCTATTATTGTGTACGTAGAGAGTGCACCCAATCAGAGGCAGTCATAGCACCATTCCAGAAACATGAGTCGCTACAGTATCTCAGACACTCCCATTGGATGGAATAGTATTGAACATACTGTATTCAGCCCACCCCAACCCCCACCTGCCTTCCCCCTTCCCTGAGAATGCAATGGAAGAGGCTACCAGTCGATATGGGTGAGGGAAGACGCTATAGAGACACTGTTTGCTTAATTCATAGTACTAATCATTACATGGCATGATATATGCATGCTCTATGGCTCTTGAGCAAGGAGTCACACTAAAAGGCTTTTTTTAAAACAGTTTTTTTTTTGTGTGCCTGCCTAGTTTAATTAAATATAAATTTCATATGTATTATGTTTGTGCCTTTTGCATTTTAACGGTGTGTTCACTTTGCTTGCATTTGTTGTAGGGTTGCTTAGCAACTTTCCGGTAGTTCAGGCACATTGCCTGGTGGTGACGTCAGTGCAACCGAACGGACGATGGGAGCTGACAGCCCGTTCACGATTATGGGAAGGTATATACAGTAGGAGCCCATCTCAGCTCCTAAATAAAGCTAAATAACTGTATTGTGACAAGAACCTTCCTGAAAGGCACTTGTTAGAGGATATATTCTTCATTGAAAAATTGAGGGTTCAAGGAGGCCACTATTAAATCCAAACACTATCGGATCCCAGTTGGACTATATTGTACACTAGGCTATAACTAGCCCTTTTAACTCCATTCAAAAGGTTCCATACTAAGAATCCTTATTGTGAAGGACTTGAAAAAAGAAAACCTGTGTCCTTTTTCCATATTGATTAACATGATTTCACCATAAAAGGCGACAAACCCAATCCAGAAAGGGTCATCCAATATACCGAGAGGCCAGCCCATAAAATAGATCTTATACTAGAGAGAAAATCCTTGTTAGAACCTTTAAAGGTGGTGCAATATTAAGGAGATTTTCTTGAGAACAAGCATAACCCTATGAGGAGTATTAATTGTGATAAGCTCAATAACAGTGGTGAGATACCACTAGAAATGGTACTAATGTAAGTGTGGGGTACCGTTATGTCTTATATGGTGGAGGGAGCCATCATTGAATTTTAGAAATTACTGCACTAGGAAGCGCCTATCTCACCCCTTTTTTCTAGATTGTTGTAAAGAAGGTTTCCAGGAACAGAAACCAACAGGAGAGGCGCATCCACCCTGGAAGAGAGGGATAGTGCGATTGTAAAGGTCACAGGACTGTGATTTGGGAACAAATAAAGACTGGAAGTGGGGCTATATCAGCGCTGGCACCACTTATCTACCATATATATATATATATATATATATATATATATATATATATATATAAATACATACACACACACACACACGTACGTACGTACATTCATACATGCATACATACATGCATTTAATTACAGTGTCATTTCTTGAAAATTGTCAGTTAGCCATAAGGGAGCCCAGTTTGGACATAATGCACCAGGGATTTCTGGTTATTCACAACTTCAAATTGGCACAAACCTAATTTCAACCCCTGTTAATTCAATTAAATAAGTTTGATGCTGTCAGGTGTTCTTTTAATAATTGCATCAACATATAGATACATAATAAGTCTAAAAGTGTTTCTATGGCTGCAGTTAATTTAGATCCAAAAGAATCTGTTATTCCACTCCATTTTATATAGATTATGTCTCTATAATATTTTAGTAATGGGCAGCACGAAGGCTGGCTTTTAATTTTTTGCTTTCTCAAATGTCTTTATGTATAATGGTTTAAAACAGAAGGTGTTCAAGAGAGGGTGACCTTTTTCCATTACTGTGGTTTCTGTCATTAATGCATTATAATTTTCTTTAGAAGTCTGAGGTTAAAAAAAAAAATGTGTACATGTGCAGACTGTAGCGAGCATAAATCAATGCTTGCTAGTTAGATTAGAGCATAGCCTGTATTGTTTGTTTAAAAAACATACAATATTTTATTTTTAACAAAAATAAAGTTCAGGAAATAAAGCAAAATACCCATTTTGATGTTAAATAAATAAATGTATTTTGTAAAAAGGAAAACCTGTGTATCAGTCCATTATATTTTTAATAAAATAAAAATGTTATGTATTTGCTGTCTGATGATAGCAAAAATGGTAATTTTACATGTTACATGTTGCTGCTCTTATTTAGTCACGTATCTCGAACAAATATATATTTAAAAAAAGCAGAAAACAATTGCTTTGAAAAAAAAAAACCACACACACATTACAGGCCTTGAAATATAAGCAGGATATTTATTTTATCGGGAATTATACCAGCCTGTGTACTAGTAAATAGATAATCACACTAAAGTAATTGGGGTTTTAAAACCCCAATCTATTTTGTCAGCATGAGCTCGTTTGCATGTTAATCAGAAGAATGATTTCTTCCTTCACAAAGGAACCCACACTCTTTCATAACCATTTTTAATTGCATTGAAAGTGTTACTGGGCTGAAACATTAGATTTGTAAGTGTATCTGTGTCAAATTAATAAAAAATGACTGAATTACTATAAACTATAAAGATTACCATGTTTAATAACTTCTATGCTTTGATTAAGACACTTCAATTTATTTTAAATATGCAGGTATATAAAATTAAGTAAGGATATAATTATTTTGAATAAGCACCAAATAATTGTATTCACATCTGATAGAATTGAAGATTTCATTGCTGTGTAAATCTGTTGACAGTTTCCTTTAAAAAAAAATGTTTAACAAAGCCCCAGTAGTATGGGGTACGGTTTAAATATGTGTCAGATTAAGAATGACTGCATTTAGGTAAATAAGTTTCTTTTAGCTGATGCTGTTTATTAAAATTACTTTAGTTTCTTGTCAATTAAATGGTTTAATTTTAATCTAATAGAACAGATTGCCAGTGTAAAGCACAGTAACATATTATAGAAGAAGAACCTTGTAGTCTCATGAATATTATAATTAAAGAATGGGTAGGTATTATACAATATTCAGTACTCATATACATGTTTAATTTTTACCACTTAAAGCAAGATTTTAAACTACTCTACAGTATGAGTTCTATACTAAATATTATGTATTATTTATTTATTACTAGTTATTTATGTAGTACACACAAATTCTATAGCAATTTACAGAGAATGTTTACCCATTCACTTCACTTCCTGTCCAAGTGGCTATGGGGGTTATTCTGATTGATTCCCAAGGCTTGCGAGTCCGCCAAACCCTGCCTTGGGAATGGTTGCCTGGCCGCCACCCCATTTGCAAGGGCGATTCCCTCGCAAGGCCGGCGAATGGATGTTACACAGTAACTATTCGCAGCCTAGTGGAATCCACCCACATCATTCAATGGTCCGCAGCTATCAAATGATGGCGAAGGTGCACGCATATAAAAGTGACTCTCAAGTCACTTACATATGCATGGACGCTCAGAAGGAAGTAAGCGGGTAGCTGACATCCGGTGATATCAGCTGGCCGCCCTCCGCACCTGCGTCATCGAGTCATTTGCATGAGAAAGCCCAGAATTCTCATGGGAATGCTCATGAAATGCTGGGCATTTCCATATATAAATGGCACGTCCCGTCATCCCATACCCCCTGCCGGCACACTTGAGTGCGTGTGCCCAGCTAACACTCTGTTCACTGTGGCCCCACGCACCTGGTGTATGCACATGTGCAGAAATGACCTTGTGAATGCACATACGCCCACCATCGTAGCCGCAGCGAATATTCTGGTCTGTGTAAATGGACCAGAATAAGGCCCTATGTTCCCTACCACTTGCACTGCACACACACACACACAATCAGACAGGAGTTAGTTTTTTGTTGGAATCCAATTAACCTACTGTATCTGTATAATTTTGGAGTGTGCACGGAAACCTGAGTACCTGGGGGAAACCCCACAGGAGCAGAATGGTTGAAATACACACTTCACACAGTTAGGGCCATGGTTGGTGACAACCCAAGAACTCAGTGCTGTGAGGCACCATTATACCATCAAAGTTTGCCCAAAATGTAAAATGCTAACTTTTGCACAGATTTCTTTAATTGTATAAAAAAAATGCAGAGTATACTTTTCCACAGGGGTGCCCTCGGCAATAATTATCAGAAACACAGAGGTCAGAAGGCCTGTAGCTCTATGGCAAATGATAATGATTTTTCTCCCATCTGTGGATCTTCATCTGCCTGTTTTATCTTGGTTTGTTGATTGTCCCAATTTTTTATATGATTGGCTTTTAATACATTTTATTGGACACAAACAAGTATTCTAAATTGCACTGATAATACCCTCTGTTCTACATATGCAAGAAGAATAGTTTTGATAAGGAATAGTTATTCCTGTAAAATGTGTTCTTTCTGACTATGGCAGAAAGCATGGCAGCATGGTGAAACCCATTTTAAGAAGAACAATGGGCACAAAAGCCAGAATGCACCACTCGATAGGCATAGCACAATGGGCACCATAGGGTTGCCTCATATTATACGTCTCTAAGACTCCCCAAACCTTTCATTCCCCATGAAAGATACAGATAGGGTGCACTGCTCTCACCTTTTTGTCAGTTGTGTTTAGGCGCTGCATTGTCTTAAGGGTATCGCAAACCCTTTTTGTTCATATATAATGTTTGGAGAATGGACATAAGTGCTGCCTATATTCAAATGAAAATGTACTTTGTTTGTGTGGTGGTAAAATGATGAAACTGAGGGCAAGTATCACTTTAAATTTCACTTTACTAATTTGGACAAAAAATAAAATAAAAAGTAAAAGAAAGCGTGGATAATTGGTAATGGGTGTTTTGGAAAGTTGGGAAAAGTGAGCTGTTACAATGGTCTGTTCTGGGAGGTTTGATGGTTTCTCTTAATTGGTGTTTTATTCACACCTATATGGGGTTCCCCTTAGTAGGAACATTTTCGTCACAGTATCACTGTGGGCAGATTCCCTATTGGGATTCAGGTGGTCTGTACTAGACTCCTTTACACTCCCATAGGTCTTTTTTCTGTGGCCTATAGTCTCCCTCGGTGACTTGTGATGAAAATGTGCATGAAAGTTAATAGTTTGTTTTTATAGTCAAGTGTTGACACGTAGGAGGGAAGCCTTAGGGGCTTAGGGCGTTTCACTATGAAGCCCTTTACAATCCCATAGACCAGTGGTTCCCAACCTTTTTTATCTCCCGTACCCCTTGATTAGACTTTTCATTTATGAGTACCCCCTCATGTCAATTTGAAATATCCACAGTACTTACGAGTGTAGTGGAAGTGAGCAGTATGCGTGTACTAATGTGTGTCCTTATATTAAGGAGTAGTGGATGAGTAGTATGCAGTCAGGAATCCTCTGTGTCTGGCCGCTGGCTGATTACTGTCATCGGGGTACCCACTAATGCCTGTAGGATTAATGCCACTGCTTTCTCGAAACCTGACACGGGGAAGATGATTGCTGATGTTTGAGGGCAGCGTAGGTAGCTCCTAGTGGAATGCTGGTCAGGCAAAAGCACAAGGAGACACTAATGATGCTGCAGACAGAACCAAAAGTGACACAACGTGGTTCGTCTCCATGGCAATGGGAGTCTTCTGCCACCATCAAAATAATTTTCCTTCTTCCGCCATTACCGATGTTATTTTTAAGTACCCCAAACTGGTCTGCAGAGTACCCCCAGGTTGGGAACCACTGCCATAGACTCTAGGTGGCCTATGTCTCCCTGTTTAGTTACTGATCCTGCCTGCGGTGTACTTCTGGGCAGTCTGTTTGGCACTCACGGTTTGTAGCTTCTGGCTGGGGTCAGTTCTTCCGGTCCTGCATTTTCCTCCGTGGGTCTTTAGTGCAGACCTCGTTCGGCGGGCAGCTGTCTGTTTTCCAGCATCTGACACTGGCCAGATGCTGGTTAGCCAGTCCCTGTTTGCTGTGCTTCTGGCTGTGTCTTGCAGGCTGCTGTTCGTAGCTCTCATGAGTCTTGAGGAAACGGGTGGTGACCGCAGATCCTTCTCCCCGGTGTGTTCTTATCTGTGCACTGATGAATGGGATATGGTTTAGGAGTTGGTGCCTTAATTTGATGTATATAACCAACGCGTTTCAGCTGTAACAGCCTTTTTCAAGGCTTGAACAAAGGCTGTTATAGCTTAAAGGCATTGGTTTCTTCAGCTAATTGTCATAGACAAGAATATATTTTCAGAGAATTGAAGTCTGTGGTGGTACCTTGTCCCAGAAAGAGCACTGGTGAACTTTCCCTAATTTTATGAACAGGGACAGCATATGCAGAAGGCCACACAATAATAGTCCAAATAATTTACACCACACAATAGTACCCCTTATTAATGTTATGCCACACAGTAGTACTACATAATTCACATTATAACACATAGTAGCTTCCCTGATACATGTTATGCCACATAGTAGATCCCCTTTCTCACATTATGACATACAGCAGTGCCCTTTATTGACAATAAAGAACACTAGTTGTGCTGCTTGAAGAGGTTTAGGTAAGGGGAATTAGGACATTATAATTCAACTACTAAATGAAATAACAATAAATTATTGTTTTTTTTAAATCTGATTTCTAATATCGTCCTCCCACCACATCATGCCACACAGTAGTGCCCCCTTATTCATGTAATACCATGTTACACCACATAGTATTGCCCCTTATAATTATTATGCCAACAATACTGTCCATTATTCACATTATGCCAAACAGCAGTACCCCTTATACATGTTACATCACACAGTGGAGCCCCTTATATGTGTTACACTACACAGTAAAGGTCCCCTTATTCAGATTATGCTACACAGTAGTTCCCATTATTGACAACAAAGAACACTAGTCCTACTGCTATAATTAGTTTTAGACAGGGGGATGAGGACATAATTCACTATTAACATTAAACAACAATAAATGATTGTTTTTTAATATTTTAATTTGAATACCCCCTCCAACTAAGCCTATTCTAGCAGCCCTACAGAGGTATGTGATGTGTAATTTAATAGATGACCTGTGTCTTTCCACCTACACTACCATCCTTCCCTCCCTGCTAATTTACTCAACTATGGTGCTGCCACACAGTCAACCTGTAAGTCAGTGACATGACACTATGGGTTAAAGTTACTAAGAATTAGTGAATTTATTTTTATGGCATTGAATGGCTACATACGTATTTGTGTTGTAAAATGTATGACCATGTACGTATGATCTACTAAACAGTCATATTAGGGTCATTTGTAATTTCCAATGTCATGCTGTTCATAGTCATTCATATAATATATTTGGAGTTACGAACGTATTTAATAAGATTCATATTCATTAAATGGACTATTTGGTGGCCACCAGTTCCACCCACAGAGCAACCTGCAATCTGTGTAACAGCTACATCACCCTGCTATCACCCTGCTGTTAACATAGTGGCCTCTATAATGATTCTATGAAGAAATATAACTTTTAGTCATATTTCTTTGCACAATTAAGGTGGATTCAAGTTCCTTTTATCATTATTGGCACAACAACTTTCAAGGTTATAAGATGTGCAGGAATTCCTGAAAGTACAATAGGCAACAAAAATGTATTGTCAGCAACTCAGGGAAATGCAAATTGGCCTATCACATCAGAAACTAAAGTTATGGCCAGTCTTCTGAATTAAGGTTTTATATGTAACCCAAGCTATGTATTTAAACATCTTTCCTTTTTTATCTCTCTCTGAATGGGAAATGGTAGAGAAGGAAATAGAAGATAAATAGTCCACTACATACTGTGAAGATGGTAAGGGTATGTTTTCTGAAGAAAAGCAACAGTAGATTGTAAAGAGAAGCGAAGTATTTGCAGAAACTGGCAGCAATTTAGGAAGTTTCTGAAAGCAGGGAACCTGAGTCATCTTTAATAGAACTAATAAAGGTACTTATGTAGTATCTGGGCGTCCGATTTAGAAATCGGATCGGATCGCATCGCATCGCATGCGACCAAATCGTTTGCGATGCGATGGTCAAGATTTTTCCATAGGATTCAATGTTAAAATGGTCTGAGTCCATTTTAACATAGAATTCAATGGGAAAAAGGGTTCCTTTCCCCACTATCCAAGTGGGCATGGAGTTGGATATAAAACTGTGGCGAGCGTAGCGAGCCACTCAGCCCGAATCGTGGCGAGCGTAGCGAGCCCCGCGAGGGGACACAGAATACTTTTTAAGAAATATGCGTCCCCTCGCGGGGCTCGCTTTGCTCGCCACGCTTCGGGCTCGGTGGCTCGCTGCGCTCGCCACGCTATATAAAATCAACTCTATGCCCACTTGGATAGTGGGGAAATGAAAAGGACCTTCTTAACATTGAATCCTATGCAAAATCGCATCGAATCGCATCGCATCGCATCTGATTGTATGCCTTAAGGTAAGGCATACAATCACAAAATCGGACGCCCAGATACTACATAAGTACCCTAATAAATCCAGAGGCTTTCTGAGCTCTTAAAGCTCAAGCTAACACTTTCTATGGCTCGTTCCCCCACTTATAGAAGTGATTTTTACTTTTTCACAGGAATAACTTGATATTGAGTTTGTTTAGTGAAGCAAGAGCCTCTTATAGCTTAAGGTCTATCTCACCAGATAGGGAGGCTTTATGAGACATTTCAAGAAGTTTAATTTTCTGAAGTAGAGAAGAGATTTATGCAGACTTGTTTTTTCATATAGGAAACCAATTGATTAAACTCAGAGGAAACTTGCGTGTTTCCCAAACAATATCCTACAGTAAGACACATCAGGCATGTAGTTATGGGCAATACAATCAGCGAGAGTCACAGTAACCTCAGCTCTATAATAAACATCATGTAGAAGAGACTTATTAAGCCACCAGGTCTATTGTTTAGGAGATCTGTGAGGTAAAATCAGAGACATCAAAATCTGAGCATAAACAGACCAAGTCATTGGACTAATAGTGGTATCTGCAAGACTAAGATAGTCTGGATGGGAATAAGAGTTTTGGGGTGAGAGAAAAAGTATAGTCACAACTGGAGGGTTGTAAAGTCCTTCAAGAGTCGGCCAGCTGGTCATTGAATAGTCACCTACTGTAACTTGATGGTAATTGGCTGCTGAGAACCATTGAGAATATGCAAAGGGGATCGAAAGACCAAGTAAGATCTCCACCCAGCACTGTAATACACTTTACAATGGCTCAATCAAATCTAGTGCAGAGTTAATAAAATGTTGAGCAGTGTTGATGGTTATACATATTGATAAAGGTAAAGTACTGACTGAATTGCTGACCATTAATTAAAAGGAGTCTGCCCAGAATCAATTAAGACATCAGTTAAAGAAAGATTCTGTGAGAAAAGAATCACCACCCGTTTAGATATCCCATCACGATTAATTAGGGAAACAGCGGTCAGTTTTCAAAAGACCTGGATTAAAATGTGTTTCCTAAAGCATAGCTACATCTACCCTATTGGCCCATAGATAGCGGAATAACTTGGACCTTTTCTTAGGCCATGAGCATTGAGTGAAGACATTTTCAGTTTAGTAAGTGTAGCCATCAAATGGGAGTAAAAAGGCAGCGATCTGGTGATCCCTAGCATAAGGGAAATTTAAAAAGAGGCAGTAGAGGGGATATGGATAGGAAAAGTGAAAGCATAGAAACCACAGAGTTAAAAAATAAATACTGAGAAAACAAGAAAAGTGAAAATCCTGCTCCTGAGATCATGGACCATAACTCATGAACATACATGCAATAAATAAAACAATATGTGAGTAAGGGAGCCAGTGTGAAATAGTGCCCAGAATTATATATGAGCTACTGTATGGTCTAAGAATGTGACATGGTTAGTAAATTATAACAAATAATTAAATAAAGCAAGAGGTACACTTGAACACATATAAGTAAACACATATAAGTCATCATCAACATCGGGGGTGGACAGTAATCATAATTTGCAGGAATGCACAAAGTATTGATTACAAAGAGAACTTCCGATTGAGGAATCAAAAAATAAATTTGCATTCAATAGGTGAACAATGTTAAAGTGCCATCTTTATCTCGATGGTCTCGAGAATGCAGTAATCTCCTGCAGGAATGCAGAACTCTTTACCAGGAGGAAGGATGTTTTGAAGATGTGGGACGGTCCAATTGAGTCAGTGGATCTTTTCAATCAGTTGTTTCTAGTAGACCCAGGTTGGTGCAGAGATGTCTGCTGGGTTGTGTAAGGAATGTGCATTTGGGTAATTATCATTCAAGTTTTGTCAAGGAGTCAATAATACTGGTAGGTTGAACATCTTCAATTGTAAAATGCAACGGAATATGCTGCGCTATATAAGAAACTAAATAAAAATCGGTACTCTTTACCTAGAAGGGCGCCCATCGCGGCCATCGCGGGCATCGCATGTACCAAAAAATCGCATGCGATGCGACCGAAGCGATTACCGCGATTTCCCATAGGGAACAATGTTAAATGTCCCAATTGACCCGATTTTCCATAGGGAACAATGTTAAAAGGGCCACAGAGGCCAAATAGCCACCCTGAAGTGTGAAATAGCCCCCCAATTGTTAACGCCACCCCACGATCAACGTCATCCCGAAGCGTGGCGAGCGCAGCGAGCCCGCGAAGGGTGGCGGTACGCGTCCTACGACCTTTTCATACCCCCACTATCCACGTCGGCGTGGAGTTGAGAATAGAAAGTGTGGCGAGCGCAGCGAGCCACCGAGCCCGAAGCGCGGCAAGCGCAGCGAGCCCCGCGAGGGGACGCGGACACCTGTGAAGCCCGCGAGGGGATGCGTATACCTGTGAAGGTGTCCGCGTCCCCTCGCCACGCTTCGGGCTCGGTGGCTCGCTGCGCTCGCCACACTTTCTATTCTCAACTCCACGCCGACGTGTATAGTGGGGGTATGAAAAGGTCGGAGGACGCGTACCGCCGCCCCTCGCGGGCTCGCTGCGCTCACCACGCTTCGGGTTGACGTTGATCGTGGGGTTGCGTTAACAATTGGGGGGACCATTTCACACTTCAGGGTGCCCGTGAGGGGTGGCGGTACGCGTCCTATGATCTTTTCATACCCCCACTATCCACGTCGGCGTGGAGTTGAGAATAGAAAGTGTGGCGAGCGCAGCAAACCACCGAGCCCGAAGCGCGGCAAGCGCAGCGAGCCCCGCGAGGGGACGCAGACACCTGTGAAGCCCGCGAGGGGACACGTATACCCGTGAAGGTGTCCGCGTCCGCTCGCCACGCTTCGGGCTCGGTGGCTCGCTACGCTCGCCACACTTTCTATTCTCAACTCCACACCGACGTGGATAGTGGGGGTATGAAAAGGTCGGAGGACGCGTACCGCCGCCGCTCGCCACACTTCGGGTTGACGTTGATCGTGGGGTGGCGTTAACAATTGGAGGGCCATTTCACACTTCAGGGTGCCTATTTGGCCTCTGTGGGCCATTTAACATTGTTCCCTATGGAAAATCGGGTCAATTGGGACATTTAACATTGTTCCCTATGGGATATTGCGGTAATCGCGTCGGTCGCATCGCATGCGATTTTTTGGTCGCATGCAATGCGACCGACGCAATTTTTTCCCCTTACGATGCCCAAGATCAAAATCGTGGGCGCCCTTCTAGGTAAAGAGTACCCAAAAATCTTCAGGTAAACCTCTAATGCAGTTATTATTCCTTCGCCCTCTGTTGTCTAGATCATATATCCTAGCATTTAGTGATTGTATCTTTGCATTTTGGAGATAAATGAAGCCTATCAACTTAGATAGGATAGTGTCTGAAGATTCCTTGCTTTCTTCTAGAGATGTACAGTAGGTCTGAGAGCAAAGATGAATCATGTTTAACAGATGCCATATCCCGTCAATTGTAGTTTGTAGGTCTTGCTTTGTAGGCATTGTTTTAAACATAGGTCAGAATCTCAGTCAGTCCCGTGTTTAATTTTTTTGTAATGTATGTAGGATGTATTTCAGATAACATAAACATTGTGAAGCTCCGGATTAATATAGACATAAAAAGGGAACTAGTGTCCCCAATATATAATGTAGTAATTAGAGATTTTATATAGGATTAATATGATATTCCAGCCTCTATAAAAGGTAACCTTCCCAAACTGTTAGGCAAGGAATGCCAGAGAGGTTTTGGGTCCAGAGATTGGCAACGTGAGGATTTCTTTCAATCAAAACCCCTTTAAAGAGGGATGTCCGGGCATACTTTTTGGCATTAGGTGGTGCCAATAATAATCCCCCCATTGGATGAAGAGGCAAGCGGGGTAGCTGGAAATTAATAATCACTCACCAGATAGTAAGGTTTCAGCAAGGATCATCCAATTGCGAAAGCAGAGTGAAGAAACCAGCTGAGAAGCAGCCAGCCAGGGAACACTATACCTGTCAAACAGGCTGCAGGAGAGAAGCCAGAGCCACTCAGCCAGTGTCAGCCAGTGTCCCACTCAGCAAGGGGTCACTCAGGAGCCCCCCGAAGTGACAACCCATCCTGTTCCAGCTACAGCACCACTGAGGAGGCATGGGAATCCTCAACCTGCAAGGACATGAGACATCCCACGGCTCTGCAAAAGTAAACTCTCCAATCTGCCTGGTTTGTAGAAGTTTAATAAGACAATTAAGGGGGTCTCTGGGAGCAGGTAGTAGGTATTAAGAAGGACACCAATGGGAGCCCACAAAAAAACACTGCCTTTCGAGATGGCTGCCAGGGCACTCCCATCATATTTCATCAATTTTAATGATTAAGTAAATTAATGTTTTATTTGCGTAAAATAGAAAACACTATATAAACCTGAAAACCTCTCCAATATATAATTATGAATAGAGTTAGCTTAATCATTCTTGGGTGAATGCATCACAACTTTGCATAACCATAAGCCGGTATCTCTTGCATTGATGTGTTTGTTATTTACCTAGGTTTAACTTGTCGGATGAAGACTAAACAAAGTGTAGTAGCTTTCACTACAAACTGATGCAGTTTTCACAAAAATCAGTTCATTAGTGTTTGCATAAACTTGGAACAGATGGGCACAACATTGTTAGAATATTAGTATAGCTATTAGTCTCAGAGTATTAAAAAATATTATTAACTTCCAACTGCATATGTTCTTGCAAAGGCTGTGAATTTTATATATTATTAATTTGCCATGAAGGACATTATTTAAAATCCAAAGTGAGGTCACAAAGTTTGATCTTTCTTAGCAACACTTAAGCAAAGTTTATTTTTTTCCTTTTTACAGTTTCTCATAATGACTAGCTTCAAAATGTAATCAAATTGCGTAAAATATACAGTAGCATTTTTGCCATCTAGAAATAACCTACAAACTACTTACTGTAGTAAAGATATTTTTCCCTCCATTCTTTTCATGATTTTCTTACAGATCTGTTAAGAAATACTATTGTTTATAAAGTAAAATGGGAATATACACACACTATTGGCCACTAGTTAAGCCAATGCATGCAATCAAAATCTAGTCAAATTGCTTAGCAACTGTCTGCTAATCGCTCTGTAAGAATGAGTGATAGCAATCATGATGTCATGCTGAACCACTACCTTGCCTTTTATTTTTGCATAAGTAAAATCAATAGGCAAAATCACTTAGCAAAATCACTTAGTACACATCGCTGCATGTGTATAGGCTTTCTAAAGGCAATCTAGACACAAGAAAATTGCCTACCTTAAATTGCCTAGCAAAAATTCTTAGCACACATCTCAATGCGTGTATGCTCCTTAAGAGTTAAATAAAAAAAAATCTCATTTGGCCTTAATATATAGCAACACAAAAATACACACTATAAAAATATTGCTTTTCATGAAGTAAACATGTAATGAAATATTTATCCAAGAACTGTAAAAATTAATCTTTGGTTTTAAAGAGGGAATATTTGCTTTCATCAGCAGGTGTTCTTTGTAATATAAATTACCAATATGATGTTTTCATAACAAATCTCGAAAAACTCCAGAGATTAAAACTACCAAAACAGTACTATTAAATTTTTCATAGGTATAGTCTATCTGGGATAATAAGCCAATATTTCTTGTCCCGTATTCCAGATGTTTTATGTAATTCTGCATCTATCTAAACCTAAATCTTAGTTTTTCTAGAAAAGATGTACTATGGAGACTGAGATGAAAGACAAGAACTGTTGAAATGTTAATTTTACCATCTGCTGTTGAGGTCTGCTACCTTTTTGTGTTTTTTTTTTTCTTACTCCCAGTAGCTCAGCTCTGTTTTATGAATGTTGTGGTATTTCAGTTGTTTGAAGTTTTCAAACTTGGAGCATGACTTAGACTTAGCAAAACACATCACCACATGGTGTGACATGCAGATATACCGTCTTTGATCCTATTCAGACTTACCCCATGAAATCTATTTTTAATTGCAATGACGACTGTTCGTATCACAATATCAACTGTGACAACATATTTGCTACTGTTTTACAGTGAACTAACATGTCTATTTGCATATGTTAGTGGTATCAAAGGATTGAAAGCTTGCTATATATATATATATATATATATATATATATATATATATATATAGCTTACTACATGTTTGTGTAGTTATTAAGTAATATGTCTCAATACTGCACATTCATTATTTTTACATTTACAAATATTAAATAGTCTAAAACTAACAAGATAAAAATGCTTTGGGTTTCAGTTTGCGTTTCCTTGTGAGGAAGTAAAACACAAAATACTGAATATGCAAAATGCACGAATTGTAGGAACAGGACTGTACCTTTAACAATATGGTAACTCCCTAATGTGCTTTAACTATTACTGTATATTCTTACTTCTCACATTACCGCCACTGCATGTATTTTTTGCTTTTCTCTTAATGAACAAAATACATATTATGACATATCTATTATTGATATTTCCTTATTCTGTTTAAAAGTTGGGGCATTTACAGCGTTTACTGTAAAAGTAAAAATGATATGTTTCTGTTTTTTCTTATGAGGAGACTATTTTATTGTGTATGAAAGCCAGATCATAATGATGTTCCCCAATACACTATAACTTCAGGCAAAGGTGAAGCAAAGCTATCTGTCACTCTAGGCAAAGATGCAACTCATTGCACCCCACCATCCACTCTATCTCGCTAGATAATAGTAACCCTTGGTTTGCTTGAACACAGAAATCAACTCTATAAAGGTTGAAATGTGTGCAGGGTGAGGGAAAAATCCAGTACAATAAGACATCTATGCCTTCTGCATTTATTCTGTGGTTTGGTCTTGTGTAAACTACCTCATCCACCACAGACAACTGCAGTGCTGCCAGACAATAGACAGTCATATAATGCACAGAGCAGTAGTGACTGTCAGAACATCTCAGGTACCACCTTATAATGCAGAAAACATCTCAATGACTGCTGTATAAAGCAGAGAACATCAGTGACATCCAACGGGATGCGGTCATCTATTAGAATGAACTTAGGTCTACAGTCATTAGGTCGACCCCACTAGGTCGACTGGCAGGAAGGTCGACCTGACTTAAGGTCGACATGGGCCAAGGTCGACATAACTTAAGGTCGAATTTGCATAAAGGTCGACATGAGGTAGGTCGACTGGTCATAAGGTCGACATGGGTTTTTCACTGTTTTTTGAGCCGACATGTGCCGACAGGCGGTATTTCATGCCCTACCATCCACTAGGGCGTGGTGGGAGAATAAAATAGTGTGCCGAGCGCAGCGAGGCACCGTGCCCGAAGCATTGCGAGCGAAGCGAGCGATGCGAGGGTTCGATTCTCATTGCCAACTGTGTCCATGTCGACTGTGTCGACATTCGGATCAAAAAACAGTGAAAAACCCATGTCGACCTTATGACCAGTCGACCTTCCTCATGTCGACCTTTATGCAAATTCGACCTTAAGTCATGTCGACCTTGGCCCATGTCGACCTTAAGTCAGGTCGACCTTCCTGCCAGTCGACCTAGTGGGGTCGACCTAATGACTGTAGACCTAAATGCAGTCTGACGAATGATCCCATTCCCATCCAACAGTGCACAGAGAATGTATGATTGCCTTACATTGCCATTCCCTCATCAATAAATTACCCTTCCTCAAAAGCCATTAGCTACATCATCATCATCATCATCATCATAACAACCACAATAAATGTATCATTTTCATTATTAGCTAGCCCCAGCATAACCAAATAATTCCATTCATTTACATGAACCCCCTAATTTAGAAAAAAAATGGTACTTGTGTATTATCACGGCGCCCACGATGTTCATCTTAGTACATTGCATGCATCGCATTGCATGCGATATAACCACATGCGATGCATGCGATGCGCTCGGACTTTTAATTGTACAAGCACCCTGATAGGTGCTTTCAATGTTAAATGCACCCCCATTCTCAACGCCACCCCCACTATTAACGCCAACCTGAAGCGTGGCGAGCGCAGCGAGCCCGCGAGGGACGGCGGTACGCGTCCTCCGACCTTTTCATACCCCCACTATCCACGTCGGCCTAGAGCTGAATTTAGATAGTGTGGCGAGCGCAGCGAGCCACCGAGCCCAAAGCATGGCGAGGGGGCGCGGATGACTTCACATGTATTCCGCGGCCGCTGCCCATGCTTCGGGCTCGTATTCTGCATCCCCTCGCGGGGCTCACCACACTATTTAAAGTCAATTTCACGCAAACGTGGATAGTGGGGGTATGAAAAGGTCGGAGGACGCGTACCGCTGCCCCTCGCAAGCTCGCTGCACTCGCCATGCTTCAGGTTGGCGTTCATAGTGGGGATCGCGTTGACAATGGGGGGGGCATTTAACATTCTGGGGGCATTTAACATTGTATCGCCATTTGCTGCCAAGTGATATTTAATTGTAAAAAAATTTGCCGCGAAAATCGCATGCCATCACATACCATCGCATACCTTATTTAGTGGTATGCGATGCAATGTGATGGGTGCTAAGTACCAAAAAAAATGCAAAACAGAATACTATATTACTCAGTGGTACTTTACTTTAGTGGATAGAACACTGCTAAACTATTTTGCTAAATCTACATTTCCATTTATAAAGGTAGCAAAAACAAGAATTTCATGTGTATAAGAAATTCTTATACCATGGGCCCAACTTTTCTTGGTGAACTTGAGTGATTTTGTATGAAAGCATGTGATGCTTTTGCAACAATAAGAATTTCCCTTTTTAATCATCATTTACAGGTCTTTAGTTTCCTTTTTTTGTTAATAGTTAAATGAGACATTTGAGGCTCACTAATTTTCTCTCATATTTGAAGTTGAAACTATTTTCAAGTAGAGAAATTAAAAAGGTTAATCAGATTAAATGGATGCTTATCGAAATAAAAATGAAACACCTATTAAATTATAAAGAATTAAAATTAGCTTTCTGAAAGCTTTTTGCATTATTGGCTTATAAAAAAAAAAAAAACACTTGTTAAATAGTGTATCCCACCAATGTTTTAATTCTAATATAAAAGTGCAACCAAACAACACATTTAAACCATTTGTATATGTATGACCTAGGAGAGTTAAATATATATAGAGGAATGAGACTATTATCCTCAGACCCTCCAAGTTTAATTTTAATTTCCAGTGACAAAAGACTTAATTAACCATCCTTAAAAGCCAATTATTCCATCGGTAGGTTCCCTTTCACACACACACACACATATATAAAAAGATAGATATACAGTAGATATACACACACACAGATACGCACATAGATAGATATATAGATAGACATATACATACAAGCACACACACACACACACAGATACACACATATATAGATAAATAGAGATATACATACATGCACACACACACACACACACACACAGATACGCACATAGATAGATATATAGATAGAGATATACATACAAGCACACACACACACAGATACACACATATATAGATAGAGATATACATACATGCACACACACACAGATACGCACATAGATAGATATATAGATAGATAGAGATATACATACATGCACACACACAGATACGCACATATATAGATAAATAGAGATATACATACATGCACACACACACAGATACGCACATAGATAGATAGATATATAGATAGATAGAGATATACATACATGCACACACAGATACGCACATATATAGATAAATAGAGATATACATACATGCACACACACACAGATATGCACATAGATAGATATATAGATAGATAGAGATATACATACATGCACACACACGCACACACTAACACATATTGGATGCTATTGGTGGGATTTTCCATTTAACTGTAAGGGGTAGATTTATTGCAGCAAAATGCCCCAACCCCATTTTTATTGCTGCTTATTGCAATAGTATGGTTGATGTTTTGGGGTCTGTACTAATTCACTTTTTTAAGTTTCCAGGATGGGCTCTTACTTGATAAAAGCAAGTCCCAGCAATTGGTAAAAAGTGATGTGATCACATATCACATGTGCTACCACTATGCTTTCAGGTTTTGGATGTGGCCATGCTATTGGGCATGTGTAGCTATCCAGCTGCACATGCACAAGGCAAATGAGGAGCATTGCGATCTCCACCAGCCCACTGGAGAAAAATCCATATTAGCAGTTCTGCCTATTGAAGTTAACAGGCTAATGCATGACACATCCGAAATGCTACGCTTCTTGGACCTTGCGAAACATCAAGGCCTCAGTAAAATATGGGGATGACCAGTTTGAGGGCCTTTTTCTATGTTATTACTCGCTAGCAAAACATAAATAGGAATTTTAACATGAGGATACAGCAGCTTCAGTAGAAGGCCACAGAAAGATACAGTAGGCCACAATTGCATATTAAATAGACCCCTATTCAACATGATATGTAAAGATGTAACATGTGTAGCTGCAAAAAAACTATCTATAAATTACAAACTTCATTATATACAGAAACATAAATGACAAAAATGGGTAAGAGTAAAAGCTTTCATTGTATCATAATAAAAAAGTTATTTATACATGTATTTATACATGTAGCCAGGCTTGGGTGGCTAATTGCACCTGAGACTCATTATTTGCATGTAGCATACATGTATGCGGACATCAGGGCCCGAATAAAGGTTCAAGGGTGCCCCAGGCTAAAACACATGTACTCCACTTGTAATGCTGCTAAACACATGTGTATGGGCATGCAGGGACTCACTATTCATACTGCCCATGTACATGTAATAAAGTAATATACAAGTGACATGTAGGCTCTAATGCTTGTGGCATGTGAAGGAGACTTTAGCTTTAGGCTGCTTGGCTGGTGCTGTACAATGTACATAATGAATTGGTTCCATCAGTAAGTTACATTGGCACAGTCATCTGGCAGTCACCTTAAGAACTGCACACCCACCCCCCCCCCCCCCCCGACCACCACCACCACCACCCCACCACAGTACATCAGGATGGGTGATAGCTAACAAGCATGAAATAAATTAGGCCTTTATTGTATTCCTTGGCTGTCAGAAGCCCTTCCTCTCCTCCAGTCCTAGTGCCCTAGGCTGCAGCCTAATCACCCGATTGGTAAATCAGGCATTGGAGGCATGTGCATATACTCGCACCCATGATTTATATACATTACATTGTGTGATCCCAGGTGCAGACAGTCGAAACCCTGTGAATTTAGTTTTACCAACGATGCTTGCGCACGTAATTACACATTGCTGGCTGAATGAACATGATTACATCTGTAAAAACTCATTTGCACCCATAAGGAAGTCTTCAGATATCACAGAATGGAGGAATTACCATATATACTCGAGTATAAGCCTACTTTTTCAGAATATTTTTTATGGTGTAAAAGCCCCCCTCGGCTTATACTCGAGTGAGGGTCCCACTTGAGTCAATAAGTTTTCCCATTTTTTTGTTGTGAAATTAGGTGCCTCGGCTTATATTCGGGTCGACTTATACTCGAGTATATACGGTATGTTGAAATGATGGCACCTCATCTACTGAAGTATATGAGCATATTTCTACTTTTTTATTGTAATAGTCCATTCCCTTTTACTAGAGATGTGCAGGCTCTGTTTTTCCCTTGATTTACTTGGATCAGAAAGCAGGATCTTATTGGCTATCCAAAACACGGGACAGCCTGTCACACGCAGCCGCGGCGGTGCGCGGCGGGCATACTACTCACCCGTTCGTGCCCGCCGTCGGCTAGCGTGTAGTGGTCTCCAGGTCAGCGGCAGCAGGCAGCGGCAGTCTGGTGGGCAGCAGGCAGCGTGGGACGCCGGCAAGTGTAGCGGTATGTGCTGTAGGGGCCCCGGGAGGCCGGCGCCGCCATCTTGATTAAGGGCAAATAAGCAGATTGGTCCTTGTCTGAGGTTTCCACCCATACTGACCTGACAGCCAATGGCAGCCGCCCTCTAGGGATATAGGGGATCTGCCTAGGCCTGTTCAGTGTCAGTACAAAGTGTCTCCAGAGGCGTTCACAGCTCCCAGCTGACTCCGGCTCTCTGACTCACCTCTCCTGACTTGGTGCCTTGCTTCCAGTGCTCTGTGTTTGGTTCGGTTCAGCTTAACCCCATCGCTGCCAGTTCTCTCCACAGTCTGGTCTCTGCCTGCATCCCTGAGCTTCCTGGCCTAAGCTCTTCAAGCCGTCTGCTTCCAAGCAACTTCCCATTCTTCAGTCATTATCCATCTTCTTTCAGTCTTCAAGGATCCCTCATTTCCATCAAGCACATTCTCTCATATTTCGAGATCTACTGTATCATTCCGTTGTGGTGTATCTCGATGACATCCTCATCTTCTCATCTAACCTCCATCTCCATCGGCAAACAGTGGCTGAGGTCTTGCAGCGCCTTCGACAAAACAAATTGTTCTTCAAGCTAGACAAGTGCGTCTTTGAGGTCACTTCCATTCCATTCCTTGGCCACATCCTCTCCAGCACTGGGATAGAGATGGATCCAGAAAAAGTAAAAGCCATCTTAGACTGGACAGCGCCCACCACGCTTAAAGGCATCCAGAGGTTTCTGGGCTTCTCAAATTATTATCGTCGTTTCATCCAGAATTTCTCCACCCTTGCTGCACCCCTTACTGCTCTTACCCGTAAGGGTTCTGATCCAAGTCAGTGGTCACCTGAGGCCTCCAAAGCCTTCCAACAACTAAAGGATGCTTTTGTCTCTGCCCCAATCCTTCTCCAGCCAAACCTTGATAAACCCTTTATTCTTGAGGTGGACGCATCTTCAGAGGGGGTAGGGGCAATCTTGTCGCAGAGAGGGGAGGACCAGGTGCTTCATCCCTGTGCCTTCTTCTCAAAGAAGTTTCTTCCAGCAGAGAAGAATTACCCCATTGGGGAGCAGGAGTTACTGGCAGTCAAATCTGCGTTGGAGGAGTGGCGGTACCTCCTGGAGGGGGCGCGACATAAAATCACTGTGTATTCTGACCATAAGAACCTCTCATTCCTCAAGCACGCCCAATGTCTTACAGCTCGTCAGGCCCGCTGGGCCATGTTCTTTGAACGCTTCGATTTTCAAATCAGATTCAGACCCGGAACGATGAATGCCAAGGCCGATGCTCTTTCACGCTCTTTTGAAACATCAGCTGACCTTGATACTCCTCCTCGACCCATCCTCGACCCTCTGGTCTTTGCTCAAGTAACAGTCCAGCCTTCACCTCCGCCAGGTAAGACCTTCGTCCCCCTCAGTCTCCGCAAGAGAGTGCTGTCCTGGGCACACGCTTCCCGTTTCGCAGGGCATACTGGGGCACAGAAGACTTTAATGTTCCTGTTGCGTTCATACTGGTGGCCTACCATTCGTCGCGATGTAACCAACTTTGTCGCCTCCTGTGTAAAATGCGCCCAGCATAAGATCTCCAGAACGTCCCCTGCCGGTCCTCTTCTACCTCTAGCCATACCAACAGAACCATGGTCCCACCTGTCTATGGACTTTATCTGCGAACTTCCTCCCTCCAAAGGGCATACGGTAATTTGGGTGGTGGTTGACCAGTTTTCTAAAATGGTGCACTTCTTCCCATTGAAAGGCCTTCCATCCGCTCCAGTGTTAGCTCAGCTTTTCATTTCCACCATCTTTAAACTCCATGGGTTGCCCAAAGAGATTATATCTGACCGTGGAGTGCAGTTTGTCGCAAAGTTTTGGAGGGCTCTCTGTTCCGCTGTACAAGTCAAGCTCAAGTTCTCCACTGCTTTCCACCCACAAACCAACGGACAGACAGAACGTGTCAACCAGGACTTGGAGGCCTTCATTCATCTGTTCATCTCTTCCTCTCAAGACGACTGGGTAGACCTTCTGCCTTGGGCGGAATTTGCGCACAACAATTCTTATCATTCATCCTCCGGCACCACTCCCTTTTTTACTGTCTTTGGCAAACATCCCCGATCTCCAGAGTTCTCAGATCTATCATTGACCGATGTCCCTGCAGCTGCTTCTTCTCTACAACGGTTTGCAAAGATCTGGTCAGACGTTCATACCGCTCTCCTTAAAGCATCCGCTTGATATAAAAGGATGGCGGACAGGAAAAGAAGAGCGACTCCTAAGTTGAAGGTTGGAGATCGAGTATGGCTGTCTACCCGCCATATACGCCTTCGGTTACCATCCATGAAGCTGGCTCCTCGGTTCATCGGGCCGTACCCAATCACTCAGGTGATTAATCCGGTGGCCTACAGACTACAGCTCCCTTCTTCCTTGAAGATATCAAATTCTTTCCATGTGTCTCTTGCGAAGCCTTTGAGATTGAACTTATATCAGAAGAAGGTGCCTAAGCCGCCCAAGATTGGCTCAGAGAGAGAGACAGAGTTCGAGGTGAGGTGCATTATCGACTCACGTTGCCGCAATACCCATCTTCAGTATCTGGTAGAGTGGCTTGGATTCGGTCCTGAAGAGAATTCCTGGGTTGATGCTGCAGATCTCCATGCTCCCCGTCTGGTGAGGCAATTCTTTCAAAGGAATCCACACAAGGTGCGTAGGTGCCCTGGGGTCACCCAGAAAGGAGGGGGTACTGTCACACGCAGCCGCGGCGGTGTGCGGCGGGCATACTACTCACCCGTTCGCGCCCGCCGTCGGCTAGCGTGTAGTGGTCTCCAGGTCAGCGGCAGCACGCAGCGGCAGTCTGGTGGGCAGCAGGCAGCGTGGGATGCCGGCAAGTGTAGCGGTATGTGCTGTAGGGGCACCGGGAGGCCGGCGCCGCCATCTTGATTAAGGGCAAATAAGCAGATTGGTCCTTGTCTGAGGTTTCCACCCATACTGACCTGACAGCCAATGGCAGCCGCCCTCTAGGGATATAGGGGATCTGCCTAGGCCTGTTCAGTGTCAGTACAAAGAGTCTCCAGAGGCGTTCACAGCTCCCAGCTGACTCCGGCTCTCTGACTCACCTCTCCTGACTTGGTGCCTTGCTTCCAGTGCTCTGTGTTTGGTTCGGTTCAGCTTAACCCCATCGCTGCCAGTTCTCTCCACAGTCTGGTCTCTGCCTGCATCCCTGAGCTTCCTGGCCTAAGCTCTTCAAGCCGTCTGCTTCCAAGCAACTTCCCATTCTTCAGTCATTATCCATCTTCTTTCAGTCTTCAAGGATCCCTCATTTCCATCAAGCACATTTTCTTTCCGGATTCCCTCATTCTTCAAGACCCCAGCCTGCCGTCCTCAGTGTCCTGAACTGTCATTGTTTAAATGAACTTTTTCTTCTTTCAAGTGCCTTGCTGGCCAATTATTATTATTACCACTAACTGCCACTTAAAGAAAGTATTCAAGTGTGTATTGTTCCATTTATGAATTCTATTATTAAACCTGCACGATTTAATCCTTCCTCCTCTGGTCTGTCTCTGGTTGCTACACACCACACGACTTCATCCAGCCCTTCAGTTGTGACACAGCCTATAGCCAATCGGGAAAATCCAAACTTGAGCTAATTTTGATGATAATACCCAAGTAAATCCGAACCACTGCTCTAGTTTTTACTAACTATAAAATGTTTTTTACACTATACAATCTCTTTTTTATATGATCTGCCACATTATCACCAGAATATAGGAATTACACATGCTGATTGAACTTTTGCAAATATCTATCCTGTATGGAGTAAGAATTGCCTTGGGAGTCATTGATATATGCACTTAGTAACACATTTAGATATTCTACAGTACATCATAGGTATATTTTCTTCCTATTCAAAGAGGAAAATTCTTCAAATTTCTATATTTTCTTCCTCACTCCATTTCGTTTACATGAGATTGCCAATCTGATATATATCAGTGTTACACTATATCATTTTTTCTCTTTCCTCCATTGTCCTTGTATGAATGTTCATATAATCTGAGTTATGTCAGGTCTTGGGGGTGCTGTGTTCCTGGCTGTGACCGAAGTGGGTCTGTAGACGTGGATGGATAACGGAACTGGGGAGACTTGATATAGTGGTGCAGATGCAGGAGATGAGTACAGGAACACGAGGGGGCACAGGCAAAAAGGGAATTGGCGAATACTCTGGCAGAGGGGCAGAGTCTAAACCCACCGTTGTTTTTCACCAGGGAATCCTGCAACTATGGGCTTTGCTGCACCCGGCGGGCAGGTCGCGGCCCTCTACCAGAGTCTCCCTTATTCAGGCTGTGGGTATTCTGGAAACCAATGATACAGGTATTTATCGGACTGGTTACCAATGGTGCTGAGTGATATCAGACTGGGTACCGATGGTACTGGAGTATCGGGCTGGTTACCGATGGTCGGTCTGGGAACCAATGGTGCAGGTAAGTATCTGACTGGATACCGATAGTTGGTCTGGAAACTGAGTTTGAAGGTAAATACCGGACTGGTTACTGATGGTCGGTCTGGAACCGATGGTACAGGAGAGTATTGGACTGGTTATACCGATGTTCGGTCTGAAACCGATGGAACAGAATATCTGACTGGAAACAGATGGTACAGGCTGGTCTGCGCCGAGGTATCCTGGACTGGGCACAGAGACTTGCAGATGTAAGCTAGAGATGGTATAGCAGATGTCAATCTGGAGCCTTAGAATGCTGGGCGGGCCCCAGGGAAAGCAGGTGTTCCTCTGCCTGCACAGGGTTGACGGCTGACATCACATGATCCCAGCACCTACCCACAGTTCTCAGAACACCGTGCAGCCAAAAAGTACGGGGTACTTTTCAGCTGCAAACAGAGGAAAAATCGTTAAATGTAAATAACCATCAAAGGATCTTAACTCTGTTGCGAGCGAATGTGTAAGCATACACATCCGCTTGCCGCACAGCGAGGGGATTCGGGTGGTGGGGGCATGCGTTAATCTGCTCACTAGGCTCTGAATATATGCAGCCTAGAGAGCAGGTCTGAATTACCCCCCTAAATTATTATATTCAAATAGGAATTGGCTATGCCTGTTTGGGACATCTATCATTTCCCACCTTTATTAGCGCTAAATATTTGCTAGAACCATATAGAGAACATGTTTTTTTTTATGTTTTTCGGTACTTGTGTATTTTGGCGTCGCCCATCGCATCGCATACCATAACGCATACGATGGTATGCGATGCGACGCGATATCGTACGATAGTGCACGATGGCATACAATTTTGAAATTGTATGCCATTGTACATGGCATACGATGCCATACGATGCGATGCGATTAAACATTGTATAAGCACCCTAATGGGTGCTTATACAATGTAAAGCACCCAAATGGGTGCTTACAATGTTAAATGCACCCCCACGCCACCCCCCCCCACTATAAACGTGAACCCGAAGCGTGGCGAGCGCAGCGAGCCCGCGAGGGGCGTCGGTACGCGTCCTACGACCTTTTCATACCCCCACTATCCACGTCGGCGTGGAGTTGAGAACAGAATAGTGTGGCGAGCGCAGCGAGCCACCGAGCCCGAAGCGTGGCGAGCGGACGCGGATACCTGTGAAGCCCGCGAAGGGACGCGTTTACCTGTGATGGTATCCGCGTGCGCTCGCCACGCTTCGGGCTCGGTGGCTCGCTGCGCTCGCCACACTATTCTATTCTCAACTCCACGCCGACGTGGATAGTGGGGGTATGAAAAGGTCGTAGGACGCGTACCGCCGCCCCTCGCGGCCTCGCTGCGCTCGCCACGATTCGGGTTCACGTTTATAGTGGGGGAGTGGCGTGGGGGTGCATTTAACATTGTAAGCACCCATTAGGGTGCTCAAAAGCACCCTTTAGGGTGCTTATACGATTTTTGATCGTATAGGGGGTCAAAATCGCGTCGCATCGCATGCCATCGGGTGCATGGCATGCAATGCGATGCGATCCGTTCATCGTACGACGGACATCGGGGGCGCCGCCAAAATACACAAGTACCTGTTTTTCTTTTACATATTTAAATGAAAGAACTAATCATATTCAGGAACTGTATCAACTACAAAGGACTGCCTTTCATTTTGCTTGCTGTAGACATATGTTTGATATTTATATGTTTTTGACTAGTGACTTTCTATTGTTGCTAGCATCTGCTGTTTTCTTCAGTTTCATCACAATATTGCTATATATTTTTGTTTTCGGTGACGCCTATCTACAATATCTACCATACTGTGGGCCTGATTCAACTTTGTTAGGAAAGAAAAAAAGGCAAAAATTGACAAAACCATGCTGCACTGCAGGTGGGGAAGATGTAACTTGTGCAGAGAAAGTTAGATGTGGGTGAGGAAAAGTGTGTTCAAACTGAAATAGATTGCAGTGTAAAAATAAGGTTGTCTAACATCTGTGGGTTGCATGCAAAATCAGCCAGTATTTTCCTTGCAGAGAAACAATATAAATGTTTTGATCTCTTTACATGGCAACAGGATTTGTTCCAAACGCAAAAATACTTGCTTTTTTGCTTTACTGAACCTGTCCCTTAGGCTGTTAATTAAGGTCAAAGGCACAATTTACAAGAGAAGAAAAGTAAATGACTACAATAAAACATCTGTTCAGACAGATGCAACCCTGCAACTAATGCTACTGATGCAGAGTACCTAGCAAGTCTGCTTGACAATCTTATAAGCTTGATATGTGACACAGTGATAAATAATTTTGCAAATAATAATGTTGAAACCAAAAATAAATAAGTGCTGTGAAGACTGTTAGAATATGGAAGAAGCATAGTTCAGCAGCTTCTGGTGAGGTTAGTTATATTGGCTTTACTCAGTCTCTTAGCAACTAGTCAATTGTGCAGAACAGGGATCATTGTGCTGGGCTGTGTTATGGATCTAGATTGTGGCAGTTGAGTTCAGGTCCTTTCTTGCTTTTTGGACTTGTGATAATTGGGTGTTCAGCCTTTTTAGGGATTTTCATTTGTGGCTTGAAATCAGCCTCATTATTTTAGTCATGGTGATTACTTTGGATACCTGCTCTGTGATATGTGGGAGATCTGCTAGGTTTTCTTCACAGTTCAACTAATTTTTACTATTCTAAAAACCTAATACCTGGCAGGATTTCTCTACCTATTACCTGTACAAAGGTCCTTATTCAGATATGATTGCAGTACAAATTTGGTTGGAAAATGGGCAAAACCATGTGCACTGCAAGAGAGGCAGATGTAACATGTGCAGAGAAAGTTAAATTTGGGTGGGGTGTGTCGAAAGTGAACTCTAAATTGCAGTGTAAAAATAATGCAGCCAGTATTTACCCTGCACAGAAACAAAATAACTCAAACAAATCTAACTCTCTCTGCACATGTTACATCTGCCCCACCTGCAGTGCACATGGTTTTGCCCATTTTCCAACCAAATTTGTACTGCTATCAGATCTGAATACAGGCCAAATTACCTGCGCAATTTTGGAGATCTACAGCATGTCTTCATAGCGCCACTAATCTGTTTCATTTGCTATATCATATTCTATTTAGAAAATCTACAAAGCATATATGTACATTTTAATTTTCTGTGTTATTTAGAAAACCTGCTAAAATACTCTTAAGTGTAAATGACCAGTGCTTTTCTGAAAATTTGTCAGCTGTTTGTTATTTATAGTTTTAATATAAAGCTATTCCCATTTAGTTGGTCTACACAGCTAATGTATTAAGTTCTTAATGCCATTCACATAAATGGTACATTTAGCCAGTGCCTTTAGTTCCTTAAGTGATAAAGTTTACTTGAAGTGCCTGTTCCCTAATATATGTGTATGTGAACTTGAGATAAAGTCCTGGTTTCAAATGTGTACCAGTGAACAATGATAGTTCTAGGTAAGGCAGTTGACACAAGTGGCAGAAACAGCAAGTTGGTTTTGAAGGCTCAGGATTACAATAGGCACCCATAAAATGTAGCTCCCTTATAGTCAGGGCCGGCGCCACCACTAGGCCGCTGGGGGGCTGTAGTTGGGAGCAGGGCAGGAGGGAGAGCTGGAGGTCTGGATTAGCGGGCAGGAGGGAGGGCTCGCTGCGCTGTGTGCAGTTCAGTCCCGGTGCATGTTAACTGACATCTTCCTCCACCCGCACCGCGTACAGCCGCTCAGCCGGGCAGCGTCTGAAGGTGAGCCAAGTGCTCAGCGCTGCCCGGCTGAGCGGCTGTACACGGTGCGGGTGAAGGAAGATGTCAGTCACACTGCGCCGGGACTGAACTGCGAGGCCTCCCTCCTGCCCGCTAAGCCAGACCTCCAGCTCTCCCTCCCTCCCGCCCGATGAGCTAGACCCGGGTGAGTAATTATATATGCACCGGAGGGAACAGCACGGCGGCCGTATCCCTCCCCTCCCCAGATCAGCGCGCCGGCCATATTCCTCCCCACCCCCCCCACCCGTGGAGCGGGTGAGCGCCGGGGCGCCCCCCCCGCCTGGGGCGCTCCGGGCGCCTTGCACCGGCACTGCTTATAGTAATACTATCCCCTCCCTGTGCACATATTTGCACACAGCCAGTGTTGTAATAGTCACTATCAATGAAACAGCTATGTGTAGAAAGGCAAAACATTTTAGGGAAATGCTGTCATGTCATCATCTATTTGGATAAAATCAGCAGAAAGTACATAAGGGACTCCACTCAGATCTTGATGAATTTAGAGCCTAGGAAATTATCTTTTCTGGAGAGAGAAAAAAAACCCTCTCCATGCCCTTAGTTAATGGGACCTGGCCAAACCAGGGCCGGTGTGAACTGTCCCAGCACCCTAGGCAAATCTTCACCCACCCGCCCATCGTCAAAACCACCCCCACCCCCCTCACCTCAACATAGCCAGAGAGTGGGTTTCTTTCTTCAGAGGCTGCTGGAGTCGGCACTTCTCATCACGTCGGGCAGGCGGGTGTAAGCTTAAGCTCACCTGCAGATAGCCACGGCGCTGACCAGCAAGGGTGGGGGTGGGGGGGTTGCGGGCAACACCCGCCGATAGCATCAACGGGCGGGCTCCATGGGTGGGCCGGGCAGGTGTAAACTCACATGTTCCAGCAGAGAGCTGCTGACCGGCACGGGGGTTTGCCGGCAGCACCCGCTGATCACTTCAATGGGCGGGCTCCACGGGGGGATGATGGGCAGGATGGGCAGGATGTAAGCTCACCTGTTCCCTGCTGGCACTTAACAGCTGCTTAAGTTTCACTTTCTGGCTGTCCTCGGGCGGGAGCGCTGCTGCAGCTCAGTACCGCCCTCCAGTGGCCGGCGCCCTAGGCAAATGCCTGAAGCTGCCTAGTGGTGGCGCCGGCCCTGGGCCAAACCAAGTGTGAAGAGCGGGCAGTTTGGTGTTTCTGTATAATAGTTTTATGTGCTACTTGGTTGGGAGTCTGCTTATTTTATAAATTATCTTTTTTTTGGTGCCTCATAGGTAAGCAGAGTATTTTTAAGACCAGGAGTAACACATTTTCATTCTTTTTGCACACCTCTTAAGAAAGTATTTCTAAGAGTCTTCAATGAATAAACTTGATTTTAGTATATCAACCTTACAGGTCCCTTTTTCAATATGTTGATATACAGTACTGTCAGTAATAATATCCTTTATATAGGTTACTCGTTAATAAGGTATTAATACGTATTTTTGGTACTTGTGTATTATCACGGCACCGGTGTGCGCAACGTAGTTGGTGTAGTCAGAGCTACGTAGTCAGCATAGTCAGAGCTACGTAGTCAGCATCAGCCAGCGTAGTCATAGTAAGGCAGCGTGTAGTGTAAAGTAGAGATGTGCAGACTCGGATTCCGGAGATCCGAGCCTCCACGGACGCCATCATTCCGAGCCCGGTTCCGAGCAGCGCTCTGAGATTCCCACCTGACTCGGGTCCGTCCGCGTGGTCAGAACGTCATCTCCCGGCGCCGGATTTCGTGAGGCTTTAAAAGCGGCTGCTGCGCCCGCCATCTTCACTCCCGTCTAGTAGTAGGTTGGGAGAGGGTGTGTTGGTGCTCCTGCTGGGGCTTAAACTTGAGCTTGACCTTGACCACAATATTTTTTAATAGCTGGGGCTGTCTCTTAGTGCTGCTGTGTAGTCTAACTGTGTACTAGTAGTACTACTGTCTCCTCTGTGCGGTCTACCTCTGGTGTGCTGCGCTGTAATTAATTATTTTATTCGCTGGGGCTGTCTCCCTCAGTGCTGCTGTGTACTCTGTTCTCCTCTCTGCTTAGGAGAACAGTCGAACTGTGTACCTGTAGTACTACTATCTCCTCTGTGCTGGGGCCTACCTCTGGTGCTGTGCTGTGCCTGTAATATTATGTATTATATATGAATAATTAATTAATTATATTATATATATATAGTCCACTGGTGCTGCCTGCACTGAATCTGCCAGTATTATTTAGTTACTCAGTCCACTGTTGCCACTAGCAGTGCTACTACCTACCTAGTGCACCTACCTAGTACATACTAGGCTGCTATATCTAATTTAATTAAAAAATAATACTTGTGCTGTGTGGGACTGTAAAAAATAATTCCATGCTGCTGGTGCACTGACGTTTGCCACTGAGTGCCACTGCCAAGCAGTACCTAATAATAAAATTAATTATTATAAATTCTGCTGGTGCACAATACTAATATTGCTGACGTATCTACCTGCCTTGTGCCTAGTACTGTCTTATCTACCTGTCTGGTGCCTAGTACTGCCGTATCTACCTGTCTGGTCTGGGGACCACTGCCTAATACTGCCGTATCTACAGTCTGTTTTGGGGCTCACTGCCTAATACTGCCGTATCTACCGCTGCAGTGTCACTCTTACATGAGCCACGTGTTTGTGCCGCACACTTGTGTGACTATCCAGCTACCTCGTGCAACCTTTTGCTCTAAAAACAATATTGTGAGGTGTGAGGTGATCAGAATAGACTTGAAATGAGTGGAAATTAATGTTATTGAGGTTAATATAGCGTAGGAGCAAAAAAAAAAAAAAAAAAACAAATTCTGCTATTTTAGCAGTTTTTATGCTTTTTTAACAAAAAAAACAGAACCCAAAACCCAAGAAATCCAAACCCAAAACACTTAGGAGGTGTTTTGCCAAAACCCATTAGAACCCAAAACCTCAAGGTAATCAGAACCCAAAACCCGAAAAGTGGCCGGTGCACATCCCTAGTGTAAAGTAACAGTCACAGTCATAGCTGGCAATTAAACTACACAAATAGCGCTTACACTACGCTGGAGAGACTGCCGCCGCCGTGCTGAAGGGACAATACGCTGAATAGGACAGTACGTAAACTACTTAACGGGCACCGTGATAATACACAAGTACCGTTTTTTTTTTCTCATTTCCACCACTGCGGAATTTCTTATATTTTATTTAATTCACAATTCTTTTACTCAGGCTATTTAAAGATCACCTGTAGCCATGCAGTAGTAGCATCTGACTCTCATGAATCACACTAAGCTGTACCATAAAAACTACAATGCTAATGTTAATCTGGACATCTCACACTTGATCAGATCGTGGTCACATTTTACTATCTATACATTTATTATTCTAAAACACTAACTGTGCCTATCATTATTCAAATAATTAAAGCTTCACCTATGTCTGGTCAAAATTTAATTTAAGTAAAGCTCCACCTATGTATGGTCGAATCTTATGCCGTGTACATACTGGGTGATTCATCTAAGCGTTTTTTTTACTACATCATCAAAATCGCTTAGACTGTTTCCCTGAAGCGCCCCGTGTGTACACAGTGGGCGATAGCATTACGTGGCCCCACAGCGCCGCTATCGACTGGCTAAATAGACACTGCAGGCAAGAATATTTTGTCTAGACCTGCAGTGTCTATTTGGCTGCACGCATGGGCTGCTTCTGGGGATGGCCGCTGGCTTATCGCTGGCAGCAACTTAGTCAAAATCACCCATCCTGCAGCCTGTGTGTACACCCTATTACAGAGATCTAGCCATTAAGAAGTTGGCATCAGTGGAAAAAGTTACCATGTTGGGATAACTGCAATATTTCTACATAAGCAGAAAAAAAATTCATATGAATGTAAGTATTCGGTATGAAATAATCACAATGTGTCTGTTTTAGTAAACAAAATTCTACAGATTCAATTTTTAGCAGGTTAGTACAGTCAAATATATGTCAAAATTGCCAAAGAGTAATAAAAGTGTACAGTTAGTATACATGAAGGTACAGTAAGGTATCAAATGGTACATTTAGAACAGGGGTGAGGAATGCATAAGGCCAGCAAAATCATTTGATCTGGCCCTAGCAAGGACACTCTAGATGGTACTCGAAATTCAGTAGACCAAGTTTTTATATTATAGTTATTAGGTGAAGCAGAGCTCAGACATAGGGGTACATTAACTAAGATCGAATGGGTATGAATGCAGCCATTCATACTCATTCTATGTAAATCACGGCCGGGGACATGGTGCCCGGCTAATTTACAATCAGTTGAATGCAGCTGATTTGCCTTTTTTATATACGGCTGAATTTGGCTGTATGATTGTATACACCATCGATAGAACACGGCCTTATGTGATTGGCAAATTTACAATCAGTCATACTGCTAAATTCAGATACGAATTCAGAAGTATATATGAAGGACAAATAGGACATATTTTTGGGTGGGGAATTGGCTGAGGTCTGCATGGATCAGTCAGATCAGTCAGATCCATGCAAGCTTCTCAGTGTAAAAAAATAAATCTAATAATTAAATAAATAATGAAAAAAACTGGTGTGCAGTCCTGCTCCTGCCAATTACCAGCCCAGGGCTCATTAAGCCGGTCCTGGTTGCAGAAATACAGGGGGATAAAAGCTGTGGTCCACCTGAATTTATATAACCAGCACCAGGCTCATGGTCCTGTATTTTGGCAACCTGCATTGGGCTCAAACAGCCAACAGGCTGCTGCCACAGCTAGGGGACACTTTTTATACATGATCTCCCAGCCAAAGCATCAACCTGCAGCTGGTCAGCACAGGCCTGGACACAGGGGGAGTGGGGATCCCCCCAATAAAGGGGTCCCCCCTCCAGTGCACCTGGGGCTGTCCCCAGTGCCCCTGGGTGGTGGCTACTTAGCTGATGGCATGGAAAGTGTAAAAAAATGTATAATAAACATTGGGTTTGGTTGTGGAATTACAAGTCCCAGCAAGCCTTAACCACATACAGGGACTTGGTGAACCACAATTCTCAGCATGCTGGGTATTAGTGGGCCTGCTGGGTCTTGTAATTCTACAACAAAACTAATGTCCCAATAAATCACACAATCAAACTTTAATAAATACTACAATCCCCATACATACGTACCTATAGGGTCCACTGTAGGCCTGTCCTTTTCTCCAGTAGAAATCCTTAGGGTACCTGTGAAAATAGATTATCCTCATCAGCTCCTCCAGCGTAGTTTGCTTCATCTTTGGTCAATAGTAGGCATCCATGGGTGTTAAAAAAACAGTGTCCTGCTCCAATGGACTGAGGGGCCCAAGTGTGTTTACACTTGCAACTCCTCCCCTGTGAGATTCCCCTTGCAACTCCTCCCCTGAGAGATTCCCCAGTGACGTCATTGACTTGGTCATTTTGCAGCCAATCAGGAGCAAGCTCCGGGGAGCTCCATTGCTGATTGGCTGTTTGCAGCTCCATAGACACCCGTGTTAAAGATTAACATGGTTTTCTATGGGCGGTTCCCACCATAGACAGCCCCGGGCTTCTTCCAAGGTGGTCACAGGGACAAAAATGTACACCGTAATGCCTATTACACATGTCACACACCCAGTACATATGATACCACATGTCGATGTCATAATACCCGTTACACATTATACCACACACTGTAGTGCCCAGTACACATTATGCCATACACCGTAATACCTATGACATATTTTACCACATGCCATAATGCCCATTGCATGTTATTCCACACTGTAATGCTTATTACATATTATGTCACACACTGTAATGCCTATTACATATAATACGCACATATTATGTCACATAAATTCTGTTTACCTAAATACTCATTGTTATGGGTTTCATGCTTGATGCCAGGGGTTACCATGCTCTGCCAGGGATTAACATGCTTGTTGCCATGGGTTTACATGCTCTGCTCGGAGTTACATGGTCTGCCAGGGTTTAACATTCTCTACCAGGGGTTAACATGCTCATTGCCATGGAGTTACATGCTCTGCCATGGGTTACATGCTTTACCAGGGGTTAACATGCTTGTTGCCATGGAGTTACAGTACATGCACTGTCAGGGGTTACATGCTGACTTCCATAGTGTGATCTAAGCCCCAGCAGCATGCAGGGAGGCAGCAGACACAGAGCACCAAGCCACCCACCTTGGAACACAGTGACCTGGACATGGGTGGGGAACCAGGTCTGGGACTGCTGGGCTGGAGACATGGCACTAGCATCTGCTGCTGCTGGTGGTGGCTGGGATGGGAATGTGGGGAGTGGGGCAGGCAGGATGCTGCGGAGTGGTGGTACTCTCACGGGAGGAGGCCTCTCTCTGTCCCAGCTCCTCCCAGCACCCAGGGACTACCTAACCAAAGTATACTCCTGTCACCGAGCCACGGTAAACTCCAGAGTCACGTGGTGGGTTCTCAGCAGGCCCTGGAGCCAGAGAGTGGAACGCCACTCAGAAGGACCTCTGTGATGCTGCCGCCCCCAAGCCCACCCATGTCTACGCTCTTGCCACCGCTGCTAAATAGCTGGCTCCGGCACACTCAGACCCAGTGCACACGCCACCAAATAAAAAAACTGTGTGTGTGTGTTTTTACAGGCCTGATCCCAGGTAAACTGTACCCGCCCCCCCCCCCCCCCTCTTGGCAGCCCTGTGTCCAGGGGGTCATAGTGGTGGGGAGGAGTTGGTGTTAATAAAGGGAGCTGCCTGGTGGAGCCCTCTCTGATATGGCAGCCAGGGGGAAGGGGAAACTGTGTGTATGTATGTATGCATACTGTCTGTATGTGTCTGCTATGTATATGTACCTGTATGATGCATGAGTGTGTGTGTGTTTGTGTTTATATACTGTATATGCATACTGTTTGTATGTATGAAAAGTGTGTGTCTGTATGTCTGCTGTGTGTATATATGTTATGTGTATATATGTGTATGCTGTATGTATGCATGCTCTCTCTATGTATGCTATGTGTGTATGCTATGTATGTGTGTAAGTATCTATTTATATATTCTGTGTGTTTGTAAGTATAACATTAGGGGTGAGTTATTTAAATGTTTTACCATATAGCAGGCTAATTTTTAAATTGATAATTTTCTATTGCCTGTGAATAATGTTAAAAATATCCAATAACCTCTTGTCAGAGAAAATGGTATACTTACCTGACCCCTGTCAGGATGCCGGTGTTGGTATTCTGCCCTCTGGCATCCCGGTCATCCCATAACAAAATATAGATGTGTTCTCCTAGTTTGTTGCTGCGGTATGCAGTGCTGCATAGCACTACCAAGATGCCATGCTTAATTGCACCTGCCTGTCCCCCAATGGTAATTAATGGATGGCAGGTGCATGAGTACATGTGCTTCCGCTGTCCCACAACATGTATGTCCCAAGGCACAACATACTTCTGTAGGAGGACACATCTGTACACATAATACTGAATCTATAATTTTTGGTTCATTTGATATAGTTCAATCTTTAAATCATTGTATTTGTTGCATTCAACTTTTTTTTCCCATTTTATAATTAATAATATTTTTATTCATAGACATCTATGATATTACTTATGAAAAGTAAAATGTCCATGAATCATTTTTTAATACAGAATACTTATTAAAACATGAATAATGCAAGACAGCATTGAATGTAATGTAGAAGATCAGAATTATTCTATGTTTGTCTTAAATAAAATAAAATTTGCAATATGGTCACTTTAACCCCTTTCTTTTACCTCCCGAAAGTAGATTGGAGGGGTTAATGTTGGAAGTGTTTGGAAGTTATTTTGAAAGCAAAATAGGTACTTGTGTGTTATGATGGTGCCCATTATGTAGTTAGCGTAGCGTCCCTCTCAGAATAGGCAGCATAGACAGTGTAGTGTAGTGTTCCTGCCCGTATGTGGCTAGCCGGAGCTTACGTAGTTAGTGTAGTCAGTCAGGCGTCCCTGTTATTTATTTATTTATTTACAGTCTCTTATATAGCGCAGCAGATTCCGTTGCGCTTTACAATAGTAGACAGTGATAAAACAAACTGGGTAATAACAGGCAGACTTGGAAGTAGGAGAGCCCTGCTGCAAGCTTAGCTCAGCCGATGCTTACGTAGTTAGCATAGTCAGTCAGCGTTATGCAGTTAGCATAGTCAGTCAGCGCTTATTACATTGTGTGGGAACCATTGATCATTTAACCTGCCTGACATGTGTGAATGTGTTCCTGAAACACCCCCACTATCCATGCCAGCCCAAAGCGTGGCGAGCGTAGCAAGACCCGCGAAGGGACGCGTTACGCGCCCTCCCGACCTTTTCATACCCCCTACTATCCACATCAGTGTGGAGTTGATTTTATAAAGTGTGGCGAGCGCAGCGAGCCACCGAGCCCAAAGCGCGGCGAGGGGACGCAGAATACATGTAAAGTAATCCGCGGCCCCTCGTGGGGCTCGCTTTGCTTGCCACGCTTCAAGCTCGAGGGCTTGCTGCGCTCGCCACACTTTATAAAATCAACTCCCCGCCAACATGGATAGTGGGGGTATGAAAAGGTCGGGAGGATGCGTAACACGCCCTATCGCGGGGCTCACTATGCTCGCCACGCTTTGGGTTGGTGTGGATAGTGGGGGTTTCAAATGGAGGCATTTGTCAGTATGTAACATGGAGCACTGGCAAATGCCTCCTTTATTGTGCATGAGATGCACTTGCGGCCGTACCCCCCCCTGTTGGCAGGGTTGCCATACCCTGCCACAATAATTACGCTCCTGCATCTCAGACAGATGGAGCACCTCTCCGCCGGCGCCCTCATGATCCCCTCTCCACCGGTGTCCGCCAGCGCAGCGTATCTGGCGGTTATCGGCGCAGTGTAAGAGGCGCTCACTAGGCTTGCCAGGGATGCCGGGGACAGAGCTGCAGCTCCTGGTGACAGTACGGTGACTAGCTGCCTGACGGGGACACTACACTGACTATGTAGGGCTGCCGCAGAGTCATTATATTGACTACGCTAGGCAGCCGTTGGGCTACGCTGACAACGTAGCTTATCCTACGCTGAAAACGTAGCGTAGCCAGGCGCCGTGATAATACACAAGTACCGCAAAATATGTTAAATAATATATTTCAATTCCAGAAAACAATGTAATCTGAAGTATTATAGAAATCATGGGAATACTAATTATTTTTCTTATTGTATAAACTAATCAGGGAATAAACAAACAATTTAAATTAGATTTGTGTTGTCGTTTGTGTTATATGGCTCTCTTCAGTGCCCTTTTTTAAAATAAACAATACAGAAGTTACATAAACCTCGACTCTGAAATTATTTTCAAGATGCACTAGGTTGATGACAGATTATGTTTTTTTAAACAAGCTTATTCCATATGTGGTATTAAGTAAATCACTGCACAACTTTTCTGGAGTTATTTACTGTTTTTCTTTGCCAAGCTGCAATTGTTTAGTCTGCTAACACTTGGCCATTGCTTTTTTAGGCAGTGGTTTACAGTTGTTTAAAAGCAAATAATTTAGGAAGACATTCTCTATTTCCTGTTCTAGTATAAAGAACTTGATATGTTAGCTTTTAATGTTTCTTTAGTAGCTCTTGTATGACTGTTGAAATGTATACTTTATATGATCTCATAGTGCTGCTGCATTTCATTAATGCCTGGCTGTTTTGGGCTTGGGGAGTGAAATATTTTTCACATGACACTACAAAATATGAGTGTGCAACCAGCTGCATAAACCACAAACCATCTGATTTTGTGGCAATTGAGAGTGTGAAAAGTTCAATTATTTATAGTTAACAATTAAGTAAGTTTGTTTTACCATATGGAAAAATGACTCATTTCATTTTATATGAGAGAGGAAAGAGAGAGAGAGAGGCGAGAACGAGAGAGAGAGAGAGAGAGAGAGAGAGAGAGAGGTGATTAGGTCAAAATATACCATAAAAATGTGTGTTATCTTAGCAGCATTTGTTAATTACAATAAATTATAATATCACTAGTTTTCAGTCTATCAAAATGTCAGAGCAACGTAACAGTAATGTCAGTGCCAACGGATGTGAGACCTGAATGAAGCAACACTTGATTGTTCTGTCAGGCACCATCTAGTGGCTGACAGTGTGTGAGACAACTGAATTCTCACAATAGAGGTGAGGAGGAACATTACTCTTTTTATTATATACCTGATCCAATTAGCAAGTGAACAAAACAAAACTGTTGTTGAGATTGTTCACTTTTAATAGCATTACCATATATTTTCCTAATGATCCTATACATCAGGGGTGACCAAACTGGTCCTTGAGATCTACCAACGGTCCATGTTTTCCAAATCACCTAGCTGGTGCACAGCTATAGTCATTACTATCTGCCACATTATCAAACATGCTGCATTCATTACTACTATCGATCCACAGGTTGCCTGAAAAGCATGGACTGATGGTAGATCTTGACGACAGGTTTGCCCTGCTCTACATATTCTATACCAAACACATGAGGCTCTCTCCTGGTATCCTGGTGTTATCTTGGAACCAGACTACACTACTTATCTATATATTAATAATGATGACATTTAAAGTGGAGTGTGGATGCGAACCCCCCCTTCCTTCTCTGACAACATCTCTCACAGTGTCATGGAGACAAAACAGGACATGTTACATATTTACTAAAGTGTGGGTTTACAAAAGTGGAGCTGCTACTTATTTATCTAGTACCATCTAGGAGATATTAACTAGAATCTGATTGCTTGCAATGGGCAACATCTCATTGCAACCAATGCTCTGCTCATGAGTAAATAAGGTAATAAGAAACACTGTAATTCTATTTTAAACATACTATTCTTGTCATGACAATTTAAATGGTGCACAAGTAAGAAACAGTTTACATCTGTAATTGATCCTGAGATTTACAAGCATTTTCTCAGTAATTACATCATGTACTATGTCTTATTCCTGTGCAATATATCCAGGATCATTTGCTTTTCATTAAAACAATCTGTTATATATTACAGTTTAAGAATTTGTTAGAATAGGCAAATTAAATTCAGTAAACAAAATAAGCAATTAACGTATTGTGTAAAATCTATCTTTTGTAATCAGATTACCTAAAATATTGACTTTTATTTTCACGTTTTGTGATGTATATGCACGCGGCCTGCCGTTAGGCATACACATGGCGATCCCACTACAGCACTCTGTTATAAGCAGAAAAGCTGTAGCATGACATCATTTTATATATATTTAAACCACTCAGATTCAAACACAAATAATTTCACAAATATTTGTACAGAAACTAATATAAAGACACACATGTATATAAAAAAAAGAATAATTCTACAATGGGCTACATACAGTATAGCCAGATCACATTAATCAGTATCCAGTAATTCATCTAAGAAATTGTCAAGATGCTATAGGTGATTCTGCTTCAGTATTGATGTTTGCACTTTGATACACATTTCTAGTCGGTAATGCAGAACAGGGTCCTGAAATGTTAATTTGAAAATATAAAAGATCAAGAATGGAAGAAATATATACTGTAGGTACACATATGGGGCAGAGGCCCAGAAAAGATGTAGGGTAATACAAGTGATGAATCAAAGAAGAAAGTTTATTAACATGGAACTAAAAACATACATGTCCAATAACACCACAAACAACGTGAGCCAGATAGCCAGTGATGGCTTTAAGCAATTTCTCATCCTAGGTCGGTGCTGCGGTGGGCTTAGCTGGTAAGAGGGGTCCCGGGCTGTGAAGCTCAGCACCACTGCAGAAGATGTATAGTCTAGGGGACGCCTGGAATATAAAGTGCTGGTGCTTGGAAAAAAGTGCTGGTGCTGGTCAGTGTTCCGACATCCGTGTAATGGCTGTCGAAAACTCGACTGTTGGGAGACATCCGGCACACGACTCCTACTACATATAGTTGTACAAAAATAAAAGATTATTTAGTTTTTTTTACCAATGACAACTCACACTGCATAGTCACAGTGCTTTTATTTATAGGTGCAGTGTGACATGTCACATATAGCACACATAAGTTGTACAAAATATTTATCAAACTTTTTCACAAATGTGTACTGCACATCACTGGGCAATGAGGTATTAAATAAATGTATTGGTATGCGAAATGTCTCCCTTCTAGGGGTACATATTCTACTGAAGTTCATTAATGGTAGACTTGTTGTGACTATTCAATGTTTTTTGTATGGATCTCTCTTTTCAATTTTTATGTTGATCTGGCTTTTTAGCATTTTTTATGTGGCTCTGGCTTTTTCAGATCCATTTTAATATAGTGTGTGTGTGTGTTTCTGGTTTTCTTTGTAAGTGTGAACTACAGTAACAGCAGTTTCCTCTCCTACTATACTGTATATTATATATTTTGGATTCAGTATGAAATCCTGGCGGTCGGAATCCCGACGGTTGAAATACCAACTCCGGAATCCCGACCGCCGCAATGACGACAAGGGGGGGTGGATCGCTCCCCCCCCTTGCGGGCTCGCTGCGCTCGGCACACAGTGGGCCCTGTGTCTCTCTATGCTCGGCACACTGTTTTATTGTTCCTCTATGGATGTCATGGACACCCATAGAGGGAGAAAGTGCCAGAATTGCGGTAGTCAGGGTTCCGGCGTTGGTATTTTGTCCGTCGGGAATCTGTCCGTCGGGATTCCGACCGCCGGGATTTTGACTGCATCCCGTATATTTCTGTATATACTGTAGTTTGATATGTTATGATTGACATATTATAATAACACCTGCTCCCAGAAACCGAACTTTAACAATTTTTTAAACACTTTTATTCACCAATTGATTACCACCCACAATGTAGCTCCACCCACAATATCGATAGCTCAGCCCAGGGGGCCTTCCTACTGTGTTTTGAGTCCCATCATTTGTGTTGGCAGCACTGCACTTAAACAATAAAAGTAACTTCCTGCACTATCTATAAAAATAAACATGAAACAATAATTTGATAACTGCCTATCTTGTATCTAGCTCGGCCAATATTAATACTAGATCCTGAGGGGACAGGTCCTGCAGGTCAGCTATTAAGGTCAGAACTGTCAGCTATATACTGTAGTTTAGTACTGCATCAGTAATCAAGTTCACCAGAACAGACCATAAGCACACAACTTTCCAGTGGTCCTGTGTACAATGGCACCTGAATCACCCAGGACGTACTGTATATTAAATCCAAAACCTGCGAGAAATCACTGCCAGGATTATGATGTTATGCCTTGATTTTGATCTAAGCAAGGTGGGAAAACCCAAACAGGCACCCTGTTTTCCTCAGATCCCGGACGTTCAGATGAGCTTTGTTATTAAACTAAAAAAAATATGTCAAATGTGTAAAGGAACATTTATAGAATTAATAAATGGCTGGTACTTTTATATTTAAGTTGTATATTTGTATATGTACAAAATACAAACATTTATAGACAATAATAGTATTTATATCTACAATAATAGTATTTATATCTACACCAAGGAGCTTATCCTGGTCCATTCGCAGCCAGCCAGCAGTGCAGCCGCATTTCTGCGCATGTGCATACGCCGTGTGTGTGCGGCCACGGTGAACACTGGGTACACGCACCCAAGGCTGCGGCCGGGGGCGTGGGGCAGATAGTCGCACCCATGAGACTGCTCAGCGTTTCATGGGCGTTCCCATGTAAGGCTGGGCATTGCCATGGTAATCGGGCTGTGATGCCAGTGCCAAGGGTGGGGAGATGTCAGCTGCCCACCCACTTCCTCCCAAGGGTGCACACAAATCTATGTGACCTGAAAGTCATTTATATATGTGTGCACATTCCATATCATTTAACCCCTTCCCGACATATGACGTATATATACGTCATATGTCGGTTGGGGGTGAATCAAGCCAGCTCACGGAGTGAGCTGGCTTGATAGAGAGCAGGTAATGGCTGTATATTACAGCCATGTCCCTGCTCTCACGGCCACGAGCGGCGAGTTCGCCGATCGCGGCCGTTTAACCCTTTAAGCACCGCGGGCAAAGCGCCCGCAGTGCTTAAATAGCTGATCGGAGGGGGGGCGCCCCCCTCCGGCGCCGATCGGGGCCCCCCGCAGCGCGATCGGAGGGTGCCGATCGGTTGCCATGGTAGCCAGGGGTCTAATGTAGACCCCTGTGCTGTCCGTGTATTCATACCTATTACATCCTGCCTCAGGCAGGATGTAATAGGAAGTGAAAAAAATCACTACGTTCAGCCATAGAGCTCTATGGCTGAACCTAGTACAGGCGATCGCGCCCCCTAGTGGTCAAGTACACTAGGGGGCCTTGTAGTAAAAGTAAAAAAAAAAAAAAAATAAAGTTTAAAAATAAAAAAAAAATAATAAAATATTAAAAGTTCAAATCACCCCCCTTTCCCCATTTCCCAAATAAAAATAAATAAATAATAAAAAAAATAAACATATTTGGTATCGCCGCGTTCCTAAAAGTCCGATCTATTAAAATATAACATTAGTTATCCCGCACGGTTAAAGGCGTAAACGGAAAATAATCCCCAACGCCAAAACTACGCTTTTTGGTCGCATCGCCTACCCAAAAAAAAATAGCTAAAAGAGATCAGAAAGTCGCCCATATCCCATAATGGTATTAATTAAAAAGTACACTTCAGCCCGCAAAAAATGAGCCCTCACCCAGGTCCGTAGGTGGAAAAATAAAAAAGTTATAAGCCGCAGAACATGGCGACGCGACGCAAATTCGAAAAACCGTAACATTTTCTATTTTTTTTTTTAGTGGTAAAATGTAACGAAAACTATATAAGTTTGGTATCACCGGAATCGTAACGACCCATAGAATAAAGATAACCCATCATTTTAAACGAACTATGAACTCCAAAAAAACCGTAACCAGCGCAAAATTGTGGAATTGCGTTTTTTTTTTTTTTTACCCCACATTGAATTATTTCCTGATTCCCCAGAATATTATACGGTATAGTAAATGGTACCATTAGAAAGTACAACTTGTCCCGCAAAAAAAAAGCCCTCATGTGTCTATATAGCCGGAAAATTAAAAAAGTTACGCTTATTTGAACACAAGGAGGAAAAAAAAAAAAAAATTACCTTAAAAGGCAATGTCGGGAAGGGGTTAATAGTCGACAGGGTGGGTTCTGGTTGACTTCCAAGGGTGCAAATTCGCATTCGAGTGAATCAACCAGAATAACCCCCAAATTACTATTTATAGCTGTTGATGCAGAAAATGATATGTGTATCTTCAGACAGTTCTTTATATTTATATGTATATCTGCAAAAAGTTTTACTTGTACCTAACCAAAATGTTCTATTTGTATATGCAGAAATTCCTCAGGCTATGTTCAATAAATGTTTTCATTTTGTAACTAAATAACACTTAAACAAGCATAAACAGTTAAAAGCAGTTTTATTGACAATAAAACCCACATTTAAAAAAAAAAAAATCTTTGTAGGCTTTGTGACAGTGGTCATTACAATGTGTTCAATGTGGTTATAAGTTGGCTCTCAGATGTGTCTTATAATGCTGCAGTGTCTGAAAAAGTTTAACACATTCCACTGTGGTAGAAACCGTTTTTTTGTTTTCTGTTTTCACAAATTTTATGCAAAACACTACAAGCAGTACTTACATTGGGTAACAGTCTATTGCCAATGTCATTCTTCCTTAATAAACAGTGCCGTCATAATTTTGTTTCACCAAAGGCATTTTTATGGTAGAACTGAATATAGGTGAATCATACTTGCTACGCAGAAAGAGGCTGTGTGTAGCCCTTGATCAACCAGGTCCTAAATGGGTAGGCTGCCTTTTAAATGATGTGCAGAGGGATCCATCAACAAACTTGGACTTCTGTTAAAAAATGTATAGATTCCAATATACTCTGCAGTAGGCATTCCCAACCACAGTCCTCAATGCACACCAACAGTGCAGGTTTACGTGATATTTAGGGTTCAGCACACATGGTTAAATCAAAATAATATATAAATAAATATAAACAAAATCATAATATATATATTTTGTCACACATATATTATACACCTTGACAAAGGGGCGCAGCCCCGAAACGTTGGTTGTTCCACTGTTTGTTTAATACAATCTTAAAAAAGACCCACGAGTGCCAGTCTTTTTCTTCATCTATATATATATATATATATATATATATATATATATATATATATATATATATATATATATATATATATATATGTAGGGTGACGGGCGGCACTCTCGGACCTTCAAATGTGTGAGGTATCAGAACAAAGACCCCACAGCCAAGTGATGATACAACGTTTCGATGTTTAATTGTCTTCAGGTACCAATATATATACACAAGTAAAACACTAAAATCATGGCAATTAAACTTGATACTCAGACACACAATAAAATTTCTTTATTAATCTCCACATATTTGTATTATTGGGATCTAGAAAGAATACTGAGGCTTTCACACTATAGAGAAATCATGAGATATGAAACCAATAAGTAAACAAAATATTACAAGATAAAAAAAACAATACTCCAATGAGGTAGAGGATGACTAATAAATAAAGTTAAAACCACTTGATAATATAACTATAAGTACCCATTATGGATCAATTGAAACTTCAAAGAGCAGGGATCCATACTACATAAAATTACAATAAAACTACAGGATTGGGCCAATTATACATGTGATGCCCAAATGTGATTGGCTAATAAATATGAATAAATATGAGCCAGTGAGGACACTCAGGTTGGCCTTGACAATGCTGCTTCCAGGCAGTGAAACGCATGTGTTGGCATTGATCCAAGACCGAAATGCTTGTTAGCTAGAAATAGCAATAGAAATGTTATTTTTGTTGTGCTGAACTAGTACTCTATGAAGTGAGCCCCGTGGTGGGACCCCAGATAAATATCCCTCTGACCTTTAAAAAGATATGTGCCTCATTTTGGGCTCATATATCCCTTTGCTGCATGCTACTAAATGAGTATAGCATGCAATATAATAAATGACCAGCAGGTGGTATCAAGAATCCAATAAATATAAAAGCACAGGGATAAGTGATACCCTATATTAAAATGTATCACCGATCCATCTGCTAAATACTGTACTGTGTGCCTCACCATAAGCACACAATATATTTTTTGAGGGGATCCAATACTAAAAAATATATTTGCTAGCTACTAGACAAGCATTTTTCAGGTTGGTCTTTGTGTAATTTTAAATACACTAATTTTTTTTTCTTTAAACACACTCAATGTATATGCCTATATATATATATGTGATTTTACCTCTATTTTTCACTGTTGTACTAATTCCCGCACTGTGATACAGGGAATATTAAACAATCTAATAAAAGTTAAATTTTAATAAATTCAGTTACTAGTGCATTTCCCATCAAACAGTCACTTTTTCTTCTTCCTGTTAAATGAAAATAACTCAGGTACTAAGGGCCTTATTCTAGTTCACTCTTTCTGACAAAATCCTTCTTAGATGGACAAAACCATGTGCACAGCAGGTGGGGTAGATGTAACTTGTGCAGAGAAAATTAGATTTGGGTGGGGTTTTACTTCAAAGTGAGATCTATATTGCAGTGTAAAAATAAAGCAGCCAGTATTTACCCTGCACAGAAACAAAATAACTCACCCAAATCGAATTATCTCTGCACATTTTACATCTGCCCCCCCCTGCAGTGCACATGGTTTTGTCCATCTAAGAAGGATTTTGTCAGAAAGAGAGAACTAGAATAAGGCCCTAAGTCTCCTGTGCTCAAGCCTGGTTATGACTAAAACCTGCACTGTTAGTGTGCATTGAGGACCGAGATTTGGAATGCCTGCTCTACAGGTAGAAGACTATATTGTTGATTCATTTCAAATGGGTTTATTTCCTTCAAATGTTATATACTGTACATTATCCCTCAAGTCTTGGCTTGCTGAGAAAAGCATTACAAAATTGAACATTTATATTCACATATCTGTGGAATAACCAGCCATATCTCTCCTCTGTAGTCTTGTACAGGTCAGAACTGGCTAATACGCTGGCATCGTGTGAATGTCCAGACCAATCAATAAATACATCTTTGAAACTGAAGAGCATATGTATTAGCTATGAAACCCTATACACAACATGTACACTGGAAAACTCACAGTATAATTTAAAGAAAATTCTTATCAATAATTGTGGTCCACAACAGCCTGTAGATTAAGAGAATGACAGACTTTGCCGTTACAGTAGTCCACTGGGTTGTCATTAGGGAAAATAATAGGGATGCCTGATCTATAGCCACAAAACACTGTGGATATCCCACAAAACACTGTGGATATCCCCAAAGCTGGAACCATTTCATCATATGTCATCAAGTTTCTGGCCTTAAGGTAAGCACATGAACCAGTGGTAGAGAGTGCCCAGCAAACCATGAAGACTCCCACTCCATACAAGCATAAACTAGTGCAGTATTCATCTAGGGTTGCGTACCAACACAACATAATGCCTAATCACCCAGCTGATGGAATGGGTCTCTTCCAGTGGGTGGTCTGTCTGCTAAGAGCAGGGGTGAAAAGTTCCAGTAGGTACTGGAAGGTGGCACATAAAATTTGAAAGTGTGCTGTCCACTACTCATCTTCAAACGCTTCCAAAGTTGCCCAGAAAGCATCTACATGCTTGGAGTCTCTCATCCCTATTGATTGGCTTGATGCAAAAGCAATCCAGAATTTTAGAGAATTGCTTGCAAATAAATGTGTTGAGAATTATCCCTATCCACCATAAACAGCACCCTCCTCCTTCTGAAATAACACTGTGCAAAGTAGAACAGCATCAGCAGCTACATCAGTCTCATGTGAAACTGCAAATAATTCCTGTTAGCCAGGAGCTCCAGGCTACTCAGTAGTAACCCATAAGCCATGTTTACAACAATGTAGTCCCATCCCATTAGCAAGTAGCCATGCACCACCCTGTTTCATGATCTCATATTTGTGATACAAAAAAACCTTGGATTCAGTCCAAATGTGTTTGACCTAGGAATTTCAGGGGGCCAAGGCTGAGACCTGGGTTGAAACCAGGTAAATGGATGCACAATAAGTATGCAGATTCTTACTATGTATAATTGTTAGTTCAAAACCATTACTATTCCGCAGAGCTATGTAGTGTAGTAACTTCATATAGATAGAATTCTCATGCTTCCTACGCATGTGCAAATATCTCAATCAGTAAGGTGTCTGCTTTTAGCGAAACAGGTCATGGGTTCTAATACAGGATGTGACACTTGAAAAAATAATGTTTAGAATTAAGAGTGTGACGTCTATGGTCCTTCTAGGAGGGGGAGTCAGCCACAGAAGCGATATCAATGACTTTCAATTAACCAATTCAAACTCGCAGGGGAGGAGAGGTGCCCCCTTGGGAGCAGGAGCCAGGCGGCAGATGACTCCATTGCCTCCCAGATTTACACCTCTGGTTGTAATGTTACTTAAAGGACATTACCATGGTAGAATTATGTCATCATTATTCCTCTTTTTTTTTTTCATATTCATTCCCAACATAGTATCTGTCAAGTCAAGGTAAGATGTATGCCATACTAAACATGTTGGAAGTATTGGAATGAGCTAGCGGATAATACTTAAGTTTTTAACAGAGCTTCAGTTGAATGTCAGATTTATACTGAACAATGCAAAGTACTGGATCAAATGAACAAATTTTGTTTTTTGGTGTTTAAATGTTGTTTATCAAGACTATGCATAACTATTATCCAATAATAACAAAATAAATATAAAATATTATGATATTCTGTTTGTAAATTATATAAATGTGACATTGAATATGGGTCGCCAATAAATTTATCTTCTCTTGTGGCTTAATATTCATATAACTAATATATTAGCGCTTAAGACTTTTATTAATGTCTGCTGAGATGTTGACAGAACAGTATGCGGAGATCAGTTTAAATCCTTTAACATAAATACCACCTGCGTTGAGCAGTGGAAAAATAAGAAAATCTCTGATGCAATCAGTGCTGGTGCATCTGACTGAAAATACATCTCTTGCCTTTTTTTAAACATGTTTGCCATCACTGAACACTGACATTTTAGAAGCAGAATATCAAGTACTCGTTTAATTCTATGACTGCCAAACATAGATCAGTGATTTTTATGTCAAAGAATGTATCATTGGTTTCTCTTTATCATGGCATACAGCCAAGTTTAAAACAGCCTTGCTCTATAAGGATGTCTGTATGTGAGATATGGGAAGTGTTATTGAACATATAGCTGTATAATATTGTACTTGTTTTTTTTATATCAAAGGTTGTTTATTTTTACAGTCTACCATCTTGAATAAAGCGATTTTTGTTATCGAAGTGGATTTATCTAACCAGGTTGCATGTGAATTAAATCTGTTTTCTGATACAACTTTTTGGTACAGGTTGAGTATCCCGTATCCAAAATGCTCGGGACCAGGAGAATTTTGGATAACGGATTATTCCGTATTTCGGAATATTTTAATATTTCAATGATGTATTTTGAAGTATCTTGCATTTATGCTGTATAAACACATAATATACACACAAATATATTTTATTACCACATAAAATACACACAAATATATTTTAATTGTTCAAAAAACAAGGTTTCAAAACGTGAAACAAAATTTGTGTACGATCTCAGCACTGAATTTGAATGCCAAGCAATCATTGTCTTGTACATATATAGTGCCAGTTACATATCATGTCCGGAGTGATGCTGTTACAAATGTCCCCAGTGAGTTTTTAGCAAAAAAAAAAAAAATTTTCACTTTCTGGAAAGTCCGTATTTCGGAATAATTTGGATAACGGATATTCGGATACGGGATACTCGACCTGTACTATGTACAGAAATAATTTAAATGATGGTTCTACTGATAAGCTTTCAGATTATGGGCTCAGGACATAAGTGTAATTTCTTGAAATTGAAGTTCTAACTGTCATATGCAAAGGAATCATGGGTCACTAATCTAAACAGATCATAAGACAGCACATTCTGTTTAGGAATAAGCACACAGCATGCACCATTTTACATCGTTCCTGATTTATTATCCTCTTCTATCAACCTATGTACGAACACTAAGGGGCAGATTCAATTACATGCGAGCTGCCAGAATGTTTATCTGAGAATTATGGTACATAGGCTGATTCCTTCATTGGGGATATTCAATTTGTGTTGATATTTCCGACAGTCAGAAATATCAGCACTTTTTGAAAATTCTACATTCAACCTATTCAATCTGCTGCAAAACATCCGGCACTTAACTGAATCAGCCTCTAATGTTCCCATAGAACAAACATCAATGAACTTCACTAATAGTGAGCAATTTACAAAACGTCTCTGAAGATTAATAATACATTGATTATAATAAACATTCATTGTTGAGAGCTTGACTTTTAGACGTTAAAACAAAGAAAAGTCATATTGTTTGCCAAAAAACTTTATTAATAATAATAATAAGAATTTTGTTTATATAGCGCTTTTCTCCAGAAGGATTTATAGTGGCTTTACAGACAAAAAACATATAAAGCATAATAATCATAACACAGGGCTGGTGCAATTGTTTTGGGTAATAAATTCCTCGGGTTATATATTCCACCCATGAATGGTACCAGGTGAGGCAGCCATCTTGCCTTTAGCTACAGGTAGTTAAAAAAATGTTTTACTAATCATTACAAGGAAAAGTAATAAAATAAATATATATTCCAATATAAAAAAATAAACATAGCTAGTGGCAGGTGCTCAATTAGTTTAGTAATACCATTCAGGTGCATGGGAGGAGGGGTAATACTGAGTAAGTAACGATACATGGTTTCTCCCAGCTCACTGATTGGTATTGGTAACCAGTCTAGAACACTACATGTTAATTGAATTCAGAGATATTGGTTACATATATTTGCACAAATTTATATGTAAGCCCCCGAGCCATCTCAAGGCTTTGGGGGTCCCTAGCGCAATAAGTGCAGGGTATGGCACCCCAAAAACCAGCACAAGCCAGAAAGCCCAGAGCAGCACATCAGTGAAAATACTATAGTGTTAATAGGGATTAATGCGATATAACCAAAGCTGTATATACTGTAGATAGTAAGAGAAAATAAAAAAAATTGAAATGTAATTGAAATATTAAAGAAAGTGTTAGTGAGGGGAAAAAAAAAACCTGAAGCAGGAACCTGAAAACAAAAGCTGAACATGGCATCTATGGCATGTAAAGAAAAAGTTTCAGCAATAGGAATCAAACAGTTTAACATAGTGCCTGACTCATATGTGAAAACAATTAACACTGCATCTGCATCTTTGGACTTTGGCTTCACTGAGAAAATATGCTAATGCTGCAGGAAGTGTCTTTTGTATAAAGATGCCTCTTGCCAGCTTCTGTGATCCATGACTGCATCCGCAGGGTGCATCTGCATAACCCTCAAGTTTCTCAGGATGGCCAATGTAATCAAGAAGCACAAGCCAGGAAATCTGTTTTGGAAGATGCAGACCCTGAGCACAGCAAAGGAGCCACCATTTTGTAAAATGTTCACCCCCGCCGACCCCAGCTCCAAACAGTTGCAGCATGTAAATCCTGCTAAGGCTCATACACAATGAGTTTAAAATAGCAAAAGTTTGTTCTTAAATGGCCCCATAGTGTTATAAATACAGGTATGTAGAACAGGTAATAAAAACAATAATATATTATATTATAATATAGAGTATACATTACATTTAAACGATTATTATTATTATTATTATTATTATTATTAATATTATAAATAAATACATTTTGTCCCCAAGTAATATATACCTGCACATCATTTCTAGAAATCCAAAATAAACAGTATGAGCAACTCCAGCTGAAACATTTCACTATATATTTTCTTACGTTAAGCCTGCAATATTTATGGGTAAATCCTTCTGCCATTTGATTATTACTGTAGTATAAATACTTTTACAGAGATTAGATTAGAATTTTATGAGATTAAACTAATAGGAGATCATGTAACCAGCATGTATCATATGCTGAAATGATAGGATATCTACTTTGACCCAAACACGGTACTGTATTGGGTTTCATATGTGTCAACAATGTCAAACTATTCAACAAGACATGTTTTCTATTTCTTGTTTTGCCTCATTTTATTGAAAGAAAGATAATTTTACTCTTACAATTTTATTGCTTGAAATTTATCTCTGGGATATCATATTTGGACATCAGAGTGAATACTAGTTCTCATAGTGGTTCCAAAATGTCGAATGGAATGTTCTTGCAAAATATGCTCAAATAAGCAAATGCATAAATACATGTATAATAAAACACTATTTAAGTTCAAGTGGTAGATCACAATGCCATAATCAGTGGCGCCCCTATCTTTATATGGACCTGGTGCTGTATCTGCAGCTCTGCCGCAGCTGGGCAAAAGGGGGCCTCCTGGGGATAGAGAGCATGGCCTTGTGGGTTACGGGTTGTGAACTCATGGTCCAAATACCTGTGTTAATCACTGCAGGGTTTTCGGGATATGCGAGCTGCCCTTGGAGAATGCCTTGGCTGCAGTGCTGGCTACTACACAGGGACATGAGGGAGGTTCTGCACGTAATTTTAACTTATTACTACTTAATAAAACTTCAGGTCATTTTTTTTTAAATTAAGGCCATTATAGGTCAAGGAACATAGGGCCTGTTTCAGAGATGGAGGCAATATTAATGCTGTCAATATGTGTGCCTTCAAAGTGCATAGTGAAAAGTGGTGGACTTTGAGAAATGAGCAGGGCTTCTGAAAGGGATATGGCTTTGCATCTGGGGGTCTGGGAAGTGCGCGCTGGTGTAATGGTTAGCATTACTGCCTCACAGCGCTGAGGTCATGGGTTCGATTCCCGCCATGGCTCTAACTGTGCGGAGTTTGTATATTCTCCCCATACTTGTGTGGGTTTCCTCCGGGTACTCCGGTTTCCTCCCACAATCCAAAAATATACTGGTAGGCTAATTGGCTCCCAACAAAAATGTACCCTAGTATGTCTGTGTGCGTGTACATGTGGTAGGGAATATAGATTGTAAGCTCCACTGGGGCAGGGAATGATGTGAATGTTCAAATATTCTCTGTAAAGCGCTGCGTAATATGTATGCGCTATATAAGAAATGGCTAATAAATAAATAAATAAATAGGGAGTGAGGTGGCTGTAAGTGCCAGCTCCTACACACTTACAGGAGTCAGTTAATTCACATAATGTTACATTGACACTGAGCAGAAGCTGGCACTTTGGTGTCATCCCTCAGTGGGTGACACCTTGGTGAGGCCTTCACCCCCTTGTGATGTCACTGGCTGTATGCAGTGGAGTGATTTTTAGTTACTGTACATACATATAAGTGACACTATACCTAGTTAGCATTGGTCCTGCTAGCGCAGTTAGCAACACAGCTTTAGTTGCAAAATGATTGACAGTCAAGGAGCACTTGTGGGAGTGGGGACTTAAACACAGGTGTTTCACAACCATTCCTGGGGCATCACAGCTTGTGACTGTGTTTTTGTACGTAGTAAACATTGCTCTGGTGTTTTACTTTCTAAGGCCATGTTAAATGATCATAGGGTTACTAAGAATGATCGATTATCGACTGCTGTGCGTCTGCTGGTTGCATCATTTTACACAAGCGGCAGATCTTAGATCTTAGATGCTTTTAGAGGGTATCTCACAACAAATCCTGCAGCCAAAACATTAGCAAATTTTCTGAATTACAGCTGTGATGGCATTTGCATACATCTCTGATGTGCCAGGTAATGTGCAGATGTTGAATATCTCTGGTTAGATATCTGAAAATGCATGTTTTTTTTCACGGTTTTTTTTTTGGTTAGTTTTCAGTCAATCTGTACCAAAGTTTGGGTACAAGCAGAAAACATAGGTTTCTGCTACTGTGGTTGATATTCTAACTAAACAACTAGGAGTCAACAGCACCAAATCTTCTATCACCAACAAAAATTTTGCAATCAAATATTTCCAGTCCTGCAATTCCAAGAACATACTGTAGGACTAAATTTACTAAGATGGGAGTTCTATTGAAGATGTGATGTTGCCCATAGCAACCAATCACATTCTACTTCTTGTTTATTTAGCACTTTCTAGAAAATAATAGATACAATCTGATTGGTTGCTATGTACAACATCCCATCTTCAATAGAACTCCCATCTTAATAAATTAGTATCTGACAACCAGCAAAATGTGAAAAAAGTGTGAAAAATAGAAATTCAAACATTTCAGAAATAAAAAGTGTCACTTTTAGAAGGAGGTTGCCGTTACCACAGTAACCAGAAAGGAGACTGCCATCAGCCTAGACTCCTGGCACCTGTGCAATGGATCTGGCAGGTGCTGGAACCGGCCAGCTCTCTGCTCTGGTCTGACTGTCCCAGAGGGAGGAAACACCACTGCCTGAAGTGTCTGTGACTGACAGGTATGACTTCCAATAGGAAGTCACTGCCAGTCACAGTGACGCCAGTGCAGTCACAGACTACATCTGGCTTCACTGGCACTGAGCAGGGTGGTGGAATCTACCTGGGGAGATTGCAGTCCTCTAGCCCATATGTAAAGTATGGCACTGGAAATAAATATAATGGATTTGAAAATCATAGGCTACTCCAATCATTTCAAAGAATATAATCTGTGCCAAAACACTGGTATCACATACATAGCTATCTCAAACAATTTGAGAGAAAAAACAGGATCAGGATTAATTAGTTAAAAAAAAACATTGATTTTTAGTTACAATCACTCATCCAACAATTTCAACTTCATCCTCAGCTTTAACTTGTGATAGTAACTGATTTGCATGACATTTCACTTTTAGAATACCATTTACTTTTAGGGTCTTCGTTTTTATTCCAACCTTGTACTATGTGACATATAATATGTGACCCTTTTGCCTTATGATTCAATCTATCTCTGGACATAAGAACATATATTGTTCTTCTTCTTTTTTTTTATTAGTATTATTATTATTATTATAATTTACTAATTGATTGCGCCATTCAAAATTCATTATTAGAAGAAAATACCCACCTGGCAGATAATTAGATGTTTGCAACAAAATCTCGCGAAATACTACATGATGGTACTGTAGAAACATTGGAACACATAGTACTCTCAACAGCATCAACCTCATTTTTTTAATTCCTCCACCCTACAGTAAAGACACAATAAAGCAGATGTGAGTGTGTGTGTTTCTTAACCTACTATCATACTTTCCAATCAACTTTTACACATTATAATTCTTCACAGTCAATCTTACAATCAGTGTATCCACAGGATCTTAACTGTCAATCAACCACATACTGTACATCATAATACATAGTCATTTAATGGATTTGAACATTTAAGATGTAGAGTGAACAACTATAGTGCCACATCATGAGTGAATAACCAAGGAAATTTAAATTTTCAACAAAAATTTGTAATTCCTGAAATTATTTACAAACCGTGGAATTTCACGATTAATGGGTTATAATCCCTGGGTTCATTTCAGATTTGGGATTAAGAAAAGAATACAAAAAAGCAATGAAAAATGGTAAAATAGCTCAAATTTCTACACTTTGGAAATTGGAAGTTAGTGTTAAGAGCCACCTCCAGGGGGTCGGTGTAAACGCAGCAGGTACTGTACTGTGAGATCCTGCCTGTGTCAGAGAACTATTGCATCCAGTCTGTGAGATCCTGCCTGTGTCAGAGAACCATTGCATCCAGTCTGTGAGATCCTGCCTGTGTCCAGCTTCTGTGAGCACCAGCGGCTTCCCCACACATTGTGGAGGAGGTTGCACCTTTTATTACTATCTGCCATTGGTATTCTCATGGTGCCAGCTGGAACCATGGGTCTTGTCCCACGACAGAGTCACAGAGGCGGTTAGTGTGCAGGCCAAACAGCATGCTACTTGTCTTGTGTTTCTTGTTTGTTTGTCTCACGGCAAAAGCCAGAGACATTGGTCTAGCCTTACGACGGTGTCTGCAATACCTTGGTTATAGTTCTTGTTTGGTTTATTCGCATTATAGCGGTAAAGGCAGCAAATCCTGTGTTCAGTCCTTGTCTGCAAGGTTGCATTTTCAAATCCATGTTCATGTGCAGAGCCTAGTTAATCTTTGTGTGTCTAATCAGTTTATCCTCTTACTAGTATCCTGATTCGGTTTGTACTTTGTGTCACCGTGAAAGACCAGGATGGCATCTGAGTACAGAGTGGAGCTAGTCTGCCGTGGAAAGGCGGCCATTAGTGGTGAAGTCTAAGACCTGCGCAGGTGCCAGCTGCCTCAGGGTAAAGTAACAGAGTCAGGGTCAGACTTCACCACCTCGGTCACAGAAGCAAAATTCAGGCTGTTATCAACATCTTGCGGACCTGCCAGTCAGAGTTAGTGTTAACTCTGAGTTCACCCCAGATAATCATAACAGTTAGCTAATTAGACCAATGACAAACTACAGTATTCTAAAAACTTATTGAAGTCTATTTTCATTCCTCACATTGTCAAGAAACAGATCCTTTCTTTCCTCTCGGTACTGGCTTGACTCTACTGACTATCTGACTCTAACCAAACTTCATCTGAACAACAAAGTGTCCTAACTGGGCTCTTTAGAAATACCCACATTGCTGTGCAAGGTATGTCAGTGCCCTAGGCAAGCTGTCTGTCTATTGCCCCCCATGCTTTGAGGAGGTTTTATATATATATATATATTTATATATATATATATATATATGGAGCAGGGATGCCCTGGACAAGCTGTAGTGTAGTGGGGGTTACCCATTAGATATGTCACTGTCAAACAGATGTGTATGGTGCTAGCCACCCACTGCCCTCCCGACCCCCTTCCAGCACCTGCCAGATCCATTCAGCATGTGGCCAGTGGCAGGGGGCTAGGGAGGGACAATTATGCAACCATTTTATTACATTACTATTTATTCTACTTTATAAAAAAAACTAAAACCAACCTTTGCACTGCTCATGTAATATTGAAACGATGTATATCAAGGTGTATTTGTGTTTACAAACACACACACATACACACACACACAAAACGTTTACACATTTTTTTTAGATCATTCTGGAAGTATATTACAATTAAACTATACGTGTATGTCATGAATGTTCAAGTACAAAGCAATTTGTAATTCTCTCTGGTTTATAAAATAATAGCTGCATGGTTTTTCATTGTGTATAATTTTAAATTAAAAATGACTTATTTTAGGACAATTCATATCCTTAAAAACCATTTAGACTGCTTTGGTCTCACAATATCCCTTAATTATAAGTTTTAGTTGCTTCAAGCATTTCTTTTGCGATAGACTAAAGTATTTTAAAATGTAAAAACTTCAGAAACAGACCATGACAAATTAGGCTGACAGATTTTAAAATATTATTCAAAGAAGTTACTAGAACCTTCCTTAATTATGCTTTGTCTGGTGTCTGCCCTATAAAATATATCTTTTGCACCCAGGGAATTTTCCTTTTCTGCTAAACATTTTAAGTTGAATTTCATTTTCTTGCCTAAATTATATAAGTTACTTCCTATGAAATAGAGAGCAAAAAGCCAATTATCACATTCCTAGATAGCCTTCTCAGAGTACTGAAGAGATGCTATAAATATTATTTAGCTTGTGCCCAGTGTCCATGAATTTACATTAAAAAGGCTGTAAATACAGGCAGCTAATTGTTCTCTCAGTTTGCTCCAAGTTAATCTTTATTCATTAGGTTTTTCAATAAAATGAAAGTAGGTGGGCTTATATATATATATATATATATATATATATATATATATATATATATATATATATAAATGTACACAATGTTAACTTTCTCCTCATAACATAGACATTCTTTAACATGATATGTGGATAGGGTATGGTTGTAAGTAGTAGACCAGAAATGTGTTCAGAAAGGGAAGATGAATGTTTGTCAGTGAACCCTGCTGAAATTAAACAAAGAAAAAAATTACCTAATAGTCTTGTAATGCACTTGAAGCACTGTGCAGTCTGCTGTGAATGGGGGAAGGGGGTAGATGAACAAAGTGTATAAGAAATGTTTAAGAAAAGTAGTTGTACTTTGCTAGAGAAACTTGAGGCTTCCAACACACACAGTTTTAAAAGCCTTTGTGTAAAAACGGGTTAGAAATATACTTTGTTCAGAATGTAATATTTGTATATTTAGATAGAGGAAACATTATTATTCACATCAATAAGTTTAGTCAGACAAGTGCAGAAAAGGTAACTAAATTTTGAAAAATGATATCCTGGGAGATATAGATATACACTTGTTTACCTCTAGATCACGCCTGGCCAACCTGTGGCTCTCCAGATGTTGTCAAACTACAAATCCCATCATGCCTTGCCACAGTTTTGCTATAAGGGAGTGTTAAAACTGTGACAAGGCATGCTGGGATTTGTAGTTTCACAACATCTGGAGAGCCACATGTTGGCCTGTCCTGCTCTAGATTGTAAGTTGGCCACTCTTTACCCTTCATCAGATGTCTACACCTCCTTTGTGAAGCTCATTTGTACTTTTTTCTTTGTTTATTGTACATTTCTAAAAATGAGAAAGAATTCCCCATGCGGTGAGTGATGGAATTGAAAGTGAGTACTATTGGAATGCATACTCACACTCAGCTGTGAGAATATAATGCACATCAAGGTATCTTTAGCCTTTTGGAGCCAGGACATTGGACTAAACCATCACCTTATGATAAACATATAACAGCAGATTGAAGTAGGATCTACTCACAATAGATGTAGGATAAAGTAGACACAAGGTTACTTTATCATTACCAATGGGTGTACCCAATTCAGAAGACTACATGAAATTCTAAGCCTATAAAGGTTTCTTTTCCAAGGTGCTTCACATGGACTCTGATTCTCAAAACCATATAGTCCGCAAAGTTCAATGATTAAATATTTGTTTAATCTCCACAACACAAGGACATAAAAATGGGAGACACCCCAAACAATGCAGTGTCCAAAAAAATCCAAATAACAGTTTAAATCACAAAGTTACTGATACACAACATAGGTGGATAAAAACACTAAATTAAAAATAGTCTATATACACAAGATCCAAAAATACCATACAGTACCTCTAGGTTGTAAGTGGTTAAAAATTGGTCGTTCACAATCCTTCTTTGTGCTCCCACAAATTCTTCTTAATAGCACTCAAAATCCATGGACTCCATCTGCATTTTACTTTGGGCATGCACAATACTTTCTTCTAGACTGAATTCAACTTTCAGTTTCCCAGTATCTGTGCCAGTCTTTTGTATTTTGTATGTATGAAGCCATAATACTTGTCTTTACTAAATAAGGAATTAGAATGGTTTTATAAAATTATCCAGTTTGTTTAACTCCTTCAGTGGCAATCCAGAGAATTTTCCGGGCTGTGCCTCAGTGCCCAGTCTGGCAAGCCCGGAAGATTCTCGGGATTGCCACTGTTTACCGGCTCCCTCCCCTCTGCGGCGCCTCCGGCTCCCTCCTCCTCCCCTCTCCCCTCCGGGTTTTGTATGAAATCCCCGGCGCCAACTTATGACAAGCCAGCTTCCGGGGACAGGGACGCGGCACGGGGGGCAAAAGTCTGGGCACCCGCTGATTGACAGTGGAGCAGCGCTGCCCGGACCCAGGGAGCAAGTGGTGTTTTTTTTTTAAGGGAGCGCTCCCCATAAAAAACTTGCCCAGTAGGGAGCGCACCCCAAAAAAAACCCACCACTGAAAGGGTTAATCTCTGTTGTTTCCAATTGTAAAGCGCAGCGGAATATGCTGCACTATATAAGAAAATGTAAATAAATAAATAAAACACAGAACCTGGAATCACTTTAAAGGCAGATCACAACAGCAACCATGAAGTGAATGCAAGCACTTTTTCAGCAGTATGGAGGGTATGTCGTAATGATCTATGCTAAATGCTAAGAAAACTTGACCAGCGCATTATCTTAGGTCCTAGGATAGGGTATGCTAAGTTGCTCACAGCAGCTATGCATATGCGATCTCTAAGCAGGAGGAAATGCATACCACCAGTAGAGGGGTAAGGGGGGACTATTTACCCAGGCACGAGTCTTCTGGAGGGTCCCGAGTCCTACTCCCCTCTCCACCGTTGCAGGGAGCCAGGCAGTGTTGAGAGAGATGACAGGCTGCCCCCACAGCACAGCCTCTCTACTCAGCCCAGCACACACTGCTCAGTGCAATGCACAGTGGAAACCTGTACTCTCCCTCTTGTTTAATTTTATTCATGGGGTGTGGCTAAGCCTGCCTGTGGCCATGCCCCCTCCATTTAACCAGGGCCCAACCGACCTGTTGGCACCCCTGCATACCACCCCCTGCATTTGCAATTGGTAAGAACTGTGATCATATCGGATCAGCCTTCTAATACTTTTAGACCTTTGTTTATTTTTAACTTTTTCCTAATATATTGATGGTTTACTCTGTAATTACTCTTTATTAGCTCTGGTTTGCATATTAGTAGCTCCTACACAGAGTTACTACACAGTATATTTGAATTTTGTAATTTGTTAAACTTAATTGATTGCACACTAGACGTTTCATACTGTATTAACATCTAAAGCCTGTTATTCAATATTGGGGCAGATGTATTAACCTTAACAAGAGATAAATGCAAGGGTGATAAGGAGAGATAAACGCCCAGCCAATCAGCTCCTTACTGACTTTTTTTTAAACACAGCCTGTAACATGGCAGTAAGGAGGTGATTGGCTGGACGTTTATCTCTATTTATCACCCTTGCATTTATCTCTTGTTAAAGCTTAATACATCTGCCCCACTATGCCTATATAAGCAGCTTACTGTTAGTAAATGTTGCCAGTTTATTGAACTTACTGGTTTTAGACAATGAAACTGTAAACTGCAGTTAGCTTTCTGTGGTCTTGTGTGACATCCCATTAAATTTATGGAATCTTATTTGTCTGGTACTCAGAAAGCCCAAGAATGCCATCTTTGGGCTACACATACAGATGGAGCAGCTCTCATCCTGGCAGGGGATGGCGCTGGTGTCGCCAGCCGCCATCCCCCGCCAGCGCCATGGCGGTGGCGAGAAGAGGACGCGCGCACAAGAGGCGCGCGCGTCCCCTTCCGACGGCGCTTCCATCCGTTCCCCCGGGTCCCCGCCGGCTTGCCGGCGGTAACCCGGGATCCCCGCCGCCTGCCCCCACCCCCCCCTTAACCCCCCCTAACCCTGTCCGTCTCCCTGAGGCGGAGACGGACAGGGTTTCCGTCGCGCAGGCGACGGAGACTGAGACGCGCGTGCGCGTGAGACGCGCGTGCGCGTGAGACGCACGTGCGTCACAGTATATTCGCGGGCGAGGCTGCTGGCGGGTCGCCAGAGGGGACGTCCTGGCGACCCGCCAGCAAGGATGAGACCTACTCCATCTGTATGTATAGATGTACAATGTTTATTACTGTTTTAAATAGTAGAAGTTTTTATTAGTAGCAGTGTGCCCTGCTGCGGTTATATACAGTTCATTGGTGACAGTGGGCAATCAGCACTAGGCATCTGCTGCACCAAGTGTGTGGTGAGAATTTACTGGACCATAGTATAGGAGAGGTGACAATTAGAAGTGGACAGCTGGCAGTTGGAGGAAAAACCGCAAGGGCTGCTGGGTAGGGAGAGTCTCTGAGGAGAAGTGACGCACAGTCTGTGAGGTAAATGTTGCTCAGGGAGAGCCAACAGCGATTTCTTAACATGCACTGTCGGGACATGCGCAGTCAGTTTTGTGCGAACAGCAGAGTGATTCAATGGGGTCCTATTCATCTCCGGTGGGTAATTCTACTTCAGCGTTGTGGCTTTGAGGGGTGCTGTGGTGACTGTGAGAAGGTGGGCCGCAAACACCTGCAGTTAGGTGAACAGTTAAAAATGTACATACTCTGGGGCAAGCGTAGGAGTTCTTGATAGGGCTTTCCAAATAATTGATTTTAAAGACATTTTCACCAGCCCATTAAGGATGCATAATTAGCATATAACAAGCTATAGTCTGCTCCAAAGTACAGAATATGCCCATTACTTCATATACTACAGTAAATATGCAGGTCCACAAAGCACGTTAAACCATTTCCAAAATTCTTTTTCTGGTCCAATGATTGAGCAATCAGGTCCACAGACATACACATAGCAGACTTTGATCAGTTGATCACTATTGTGAAAATTTGCAATCCGCTTGATTATTGAATTACTGCGCATGTGTAATACAGATTTTCTTGTAGGAAAATCTGCTGCCACTGAGCATGGGCTGCAGCTACATTCTGCCCTTTATACTGCATGTAGTGGCCACTGGCCAGGCAACTGGAAACCCCACCCCCACTACATGTGTTTGTCTATATATGCAAACTACCAATACATTCTTTCCTGAGACTGGTATCTACTTAAGGACACCACAGTGAATTTATGTGTTACTGTTATACATTTCCATGTCTTTTTTCTATTTGCATGCCTCACAACTTGTTACATTTAGGAATTGGGAGAACACAAGCAGGGAGTGTGCACCATTTTTTCTGTGCTTTCCACATAAATACCTCCACAGCGATGCATGTACCAGAGGAAGGCGTCCAAAGCTACCATTATGCAATTTAAACACTTTTACAGCCCACTCTACCAAACCAGTACAATTATTCTGGAAAAATAGGTCAAGGGACTCTGGTTCTGGGGGTGGATCGATTAAATAAATAGAAAAAAAAAAAAATATATATATATATATATATATATATATAGAGAGAGAGAGAGAGAGAGAGAGAGATGTATATATTGAATTTAGAAACAAAGGCACTCACTTTAAAATAAAACTTATCTTATGGAAAGTACATTTTGGCCCAGAACAGGTGCAGGAACCCAGTTCCTGATGATGTCATATTTAATCAGAGGTTCTGCTGGTTCCTGCTGAAAAATAGCACTGTGAAAAACTATGGGATGGGTGGGCTATACGCTCAAATTGGACATGTCTTGTCAGATCTGTTTTATTTTTGTGGAGAAGAGGGGCTGCGGAGATGACAAATGATGCTAATGCATATCAACATGGGCACAACTCTTTGACTAGTATGTAAATATTTTGATGTACTGCATAATCAAAAATTCAGTATGGTTAGCACAATAATGCAAAGTCTTGAGTACATTTTAATCATGCAAAATAATATTGGTTTAGTCAACCAAATGGCTGCCAAATATATAACAAGCATATGATTTTCCCACATTATTAATGAATTTATAGTCATCGACCAACTGTAAATAGGATCAGGGTAGTAGTTGGGTCCACAGCGCTAATCTCATCCAGATTAATAATGTGAAAGGGATAATATAGGTTTTCGAAGAGGGGGTGGGACTTGGTACTACAGTAGTTCTTATAATGTTATTGTTGACCATGGCACAAACATTTAACCAAATGGTGTCCCAAAATTTAAAGGTGAGAAAGTGTTTCACTAGAGTAAAACTGCTAACCTGTATTTGGTGTTACGGTCACATGAATTGCTCATTATGGATGTATTGTAGTTTGACTGTGCCTTTATTCATTGTAAAGGGGGTTCACCAGGGGTTGCCACATCGAAACCACTATGGCCTAATATGAGGGTGTAGTAGAGTCAGGGCCGGTGCTAGGGTGTCCGGCACCCTCCTGCAAACCATAAATTGTGCGCCCTTTCACATTGCCATTGCAACAAGCTGCAGCCCGATTGTGGAAGCGTATGCAACATGCAATCCTATGGAGGATCTCAGGTGCATGTACATGTATGCATACACCATCTCAGTGCTGTGTCCGCAAAATGTTGCAGGCACTAAAGGTGCCCATACACGCTGCGAGAATTGCAAACGTTATGGGCTAGATCGCATCGCACGGCATGCATGCAATGTGTGTGCGATGCGATTCGAAAGCAGTATAAAAAGTATGGACATGTGCAGCACATACTTTATGTACTGTGCAATGCGATGCCCGCAGGAGCGCACATCACATTGCACGCTGCTACTGCAGCGTGTATGGCCACCTTTAGGCAAATAACCCAGTCCATTATATAATAAGATGTCTAAATTAATATAAAAAAAATCTACAAGTATTAAAAAATTTGTTATAAACATGTATAATAAAAGACTCACTGTTCTTTTGCTGTTTAACTCTTGTGCAGTCCCTCCTCTTCTATCTGCGTAGGCAGGACACTGAGGATGCCATTACACCCCTCTCGTGACTGAGGAGGAAAGGAGGAGATGAAAGAAGAGGGGAGGAGATAGAGGGGGCGGAGTGTTGAGGACTGGTAGTGGCACTGGCACAGCACACTGAGAAGAGGGAAGGGTGGTGCTGCTGCCTGTTCGTCATTTGATTGACAGCTGGCAGGCGCAGGGAGCAATGAGTAGGGCACGGATCCGGACATGACATGTCATCCAGGCATTCACAGACAGCGCTACATGCCTCAGCGCAAGTGTCCGTGAGGAAGAGGGGGCAGGTCACAGGAGGATGACAGTGTGTGCGTGGTGCAGGGAGCTGCTCAGCCTCTCCATACTGCCACCCGCTGTCAGACAGGCACTGCGGGCGGCATGCAGGCTGTGTGCACTCGCGGTGTAGGGATCAGCTGTTTATACTGCCGCCCGGCCGCTGTCAGACAGGCGCTGTGGGCGACATGCAGGAGACAGTGACAGTGAGGGCTGAGGCAGCTTTAGCAAAGCAGGGAAGGAGACAGCACCTTTTCAGCATGGCGCCTACCTGCTTTACAGGAGCTGCTGAGTGGGTAGCGTCGGCCCTGAGTAGAGTGTTCCCAAGAAACCAACACATAATTACACTGAAATTAATACCCATTAAGGGTTTGGCAATAATATTAATTAAAATGTAATCTATTACTACAAATGTCTTTTTCTACATTATTTTCATCTAATCTACAAGTGCACCAACCTACCTATGCCCATAGGTTATTGAAGAAGCTCGGATCAGTAATGTATGCAAGCTGTGTGATGATTCTTGCTACATTACCATAGAAAATGTACAATCATCATAAAGTGCTTTATAAGTATATAATTTTGTAAAGTCAGGATGGAAAAAAATATTCAAAAATTAGCTGATAGATGAGAGGGCAACATACCCAAAAGAATGGTTTGATAGCTGAGATTCTAAGCAGGTATATAGTGGTCCAAAGGTATGTGTCTGCGAATCAGCTGACACCAAAAGAGATGCAGGAATCATCTGGAACCAAAGGAGATGCAGGGATCGGCTGGAACCGAAAGAGAGGCTGGAATTATCTTGAACAAAGGAGATGTAGGAATCATCTGGAATGAAGGCGATGCAGGAATCTGTACTGGCCAGTTGGGGGGTGCTTTCCCAGGATATATAATGACCAGTGTGAGCTTATTGGCTGCAGCAAACATGAGACAGAAGCTGGCATCCAACGTGGCTGTGCCCATGTTTAGTGCCTGGAGGGAAACCTGGCATAGTACTGACAGGCCTGCGGCCTGTACTGATTCTGGAGGAGCAAAACGCTGTGGAGGCTGCTGATGGTAGAGAATTTTTTCAATACCACGGCAGTATAGAGAGAGAGAGAAATGTGCGAGGGGAGTGCCGGATGGACACCAGATGGTGCACTGTATAGAGACAGTGCACATTACTTCCAGAGACAACCCACAGAACAAGCCTGGATAGGTAATGCAGTGCAGTGATGCACATTCCACAATATTAAGCCTTGCAGTGCAACCAGATTAAAATTAACATTTTTATATTTTTGGCTTTTATAATTTATATAAAAAAAAGTTTTTTTTTATAGCCTGCTAAATTTATTGGACACTTTTATACATAATTGTACATCTATTCTATATTGTCTATCATTGTGATATTTTACTCTTCAGAACTATAACATATTTGCATCCATTATTTGGGGATTCGCACCAACTGTATATTGTTTTATTAATAAAAACATTTAATTGATTTTCCTAGATATAGTGTGATTATTGAGTAATAGGAATTGTACCATCATTTTATACCTGATTGATATTCATGTGCAGTCCTACATTTATGCTGGGAATATGCATTACATTAAGGGTTTATGATATCTAAGTCAGCTCCAGAGAAATATTCCTAAAATCCTCTGTGGCATACTAAGATACCTATTCTAGGTGCTATTACCCTGTTTCTATTTGCTCTTTTAAAATACTTAGTTGGATCCATGTCTAGCTCTAGAAAAAGGTATATAAGGTTCTGGAGATCTCTGTTGATACTGTATCTTTTCGGAAATGCTTCTTCTAATGCAATGTTAAGCCCCATATACACTAAGCGCTATTACAAACGAAATCGCTCATTATGGCCTCCTGAGACATATTGTTTGTAATATTGCTTAATGTGTATGCTCAATATCATTAACAATGCGGGCACCTGCGGGTTGTTAAGTCAGGTAGAACCACTGAAACCTCACTGATACAAACCATATTATTTCTATTTAGAAACCTATGCAGGATTGCTGCCAGCAGAACCTATGAGCTTTTCTGTGCATGCACAGTGTAATGCAGCAGTAGCCGGGATGCTGGGAGGGATTTGATTGGATATCTCCAAGGTGGAAATATGATGAGAAACCCATAGACTTCTATTGAGTAATGTCATTTAAAGATAGCATTGCTAACTGAATCCAAATAGCTTGGTACATATGAATTTGTGTCATATTTTCCTTTTAGTGTATTCCTCCCTATGTATTTTCTTGTCACTCCCAAGAATATATGCAGATTGGGATCTCATAAATTGAGCATTTTATTACTGTACAGCACAAAATGCCTGGCATGAGTGAAACGCTCTGAGATGAGTAGCATACCATATTTTTCTACCTGTATTGTTGCCCATATATACTGTAGGATGGCATAAGTCTACCCACATCTTGTTCAGCTGAAGCATCCAGTAACCTTTTACAATTACAGGCCTTGAACTCAGACCCAGTTATTTGTCTGCTAGGTCACTAGCTAGGTTAACTACAGCCCTCAAACAATTCACCAGTGAAGCCATTTTGTAATCATTCCACATCATTCGCCTGTGGTAATAATAATTTGGCAACTCAGTGTTCATATATAAACACTGTATATTAGCTGTGTTGTTGAGGAATAGTCTCTCATCTGAAGACTGAACATACCGCTCCATTTGTCGAACATGCCCCCTCCAGTAATGCAATAATGCAAAGTAGAATTGTATACTACTACATGAGAAAATCAAATGTTTCAATAGCGTATGATCACTTGAAAGCACCATTTTTTAAATTAAAATGTATATTATTAATTTCTCATTGTCTTGTGCAATAAATAATCAAATCAAAGCTTTTGTAAGGAGGAATTCAATTCAAGGAACTTATCCTGGATCGTTGGTGTTTTCACATGAAAATGGGGTACATTTTTCAGGAAAAAAGTATTTTTCTTGTTTATTTGACCAATGTTGCTTTTGGACAATGAAATGAATGCCCATTGTTTTCCTCTGTATTCATGTGAAAACACAAAGAATACAGTATAAGTTTACATATCAATGTGTTTCCAAAAACACGGCCATGAAAAAAATGAACTTTTTGGGGATTTTGTTTCTCTTGTCTCTGCATGAAATAAAATACCCAATAATGACAGCTATACGCTCCATTTGAATTACCCCCCGGGGATCAATTAGCCACTTTAATTCACCACAGCTAATTAAATCCCCCATTATTGTTAGAATGATTTTTGTATAGTTGTTAGTCAACTATTATCTATACAAGGGATTCTGCTAGAAGGCTACTGGGTGCCACCTTTAAGTTGTCTGCTTCTTACCTGGTGTATAGAATGTACATTACCTGTTTTGCTGCAATTGAGAATTTTATGTCCTGAGACAACTACACCATATGGTTCCATTTTAATGTTTTACATTTAAATTAATTAATGAATTAATATTTTATTTATGTTAATAACGTTTGTTGGAGTTAAACGATAATACAGTTTTCTAAATGTGTTTTTACTGTTATACAAGAACAAGATGTGTCTGCTTATTGTCTTGTCATAGTTTTAACAGTAAATAGCATGGCTTATCTTGAGCATTTGAAATATTTAACATATACTGTAGTATTTCATGGTGAACGCATTTTCAGTAATCTTGTCAAGTGAAGTCGTAGGCTCAGTGTAGCATATAATAGAGTACAGCAATAATAGGTTGTATACAAGTTGTTTGCAGGCTTTCTTTTTTGAATTCATATTCATTACAAAAGCCAGCTTGAGCATATACCTGGAAATTTGCCAATCATAAATGCTTTAATAGTCTTGTCTAAAGAGACAAAGAAATAACCTTTTTTATGGTAGACAACAATTTTTCTTGTTTTTTTTTTCTACTTTTTTATTAAATTTCATTTCAAGGCATAATTAAAAGACTGTGATGAAAAAATAGTTCTGTTTTTTTAATATACACATCGTGTATTAACATAGTGTGATTTCTTGGTTCTTTGAGGTTTTGAAATTTTACACTGATATCAGAAGGATTAAGCCTCAGAAATAAATTGTAAATAACCAGGAAAATCACTCACCAGGAATCTCTCTGCCACACCAGGATTATCACATGAAATATGTTGAAGGTCTATGTAATTGTATTCTGTAATGCAAATGTGGATCCCCTGCTGTATCAAACATGTAAATTTGCTTGGCTAAAGAGGGAGAAAATACACCCTTTAAATACCATCTATCATGAGCAAAACACATAATAATTTTATCTTGCACATAATGGGTAAAATACTGTGAAGTCTAGTTACATGTTTAACGTTACCCCTATTTAAGCCTTTGATTTTGGTAGGTTAGTTAATTCAAATAAAATTTGTGAAGTTGAGCACTTTCAAGAAAAGGGATAGGAGAACCTAATTTAACCTAGAGTGTCTCTTTTATTCTTCTGTTATTCATTTGAAGTGCCCTATCAGCTTGAACTGACCAACTTCAGTCATTTTTGCCCTTTTATTTTTTTCTCTAATGTAAACTGAAAATTCCCCGCTGTCCGTGATATTTTAGTGTTTAGCATCATTTAATGAGCAGGTATCATTAAACTTAAAAGGTCCTTCTCTCTATATATCTCTGATTAGCCTGTGAAGGAACCAAAGCATTTTTCTAATTTATCCTTGGTACCTTGTTATATTGTAATGTTAGGCCATTTCTAGATTCTGCATTCTAAGAAAAAAATAGATGATTATTCTGTGTAAATAATAGAACTGTTTTGGTAAATAATAAAAATATCTATTTTTTAAATGGATGATGTAAAAAATGCATGGTGTTTGGCTATGGAAATCGGTCTTCTCTCTATTATTATATTGTTAGTGCAAGCCTCTAGCCATAGTAGATTCTCTACTCATAATCAGGGCTGGCAACAGAAATCTTGGGGCCCTGTACACTGATATTTCTGGGGCCCCCCCACGTAATCCCAAACCCATACAACCATCTTCTGCATGTACCAATAAATGTATTGATATAGTGCTATGGATGTAGGAAGTGATGGGTGACGCAGGTGTGTAGTGATATGGGTGACGCAGGTGTGTAGTGATATGAGTGACGCAGGTATGTAGTGATACATACCCTCCAACATTTTTAGGGCAGAAATCGGTACACATACGGAAAGGGGGCGTGACCACAGATAAAAGGGGCGTGGTCACGCCCCCTTTCCGAATGTATACTGGCTTGGCATTTTTTCAGATATATGTACTTATGCAGGAGAAGGGGGAGCCAAGCCATGTTGGAGGGTATGCATATGATGTAATGAAGAGGATATGGTGAGAAGATTTAAAATATTATTAAATAAGTGCAGCCACCTTACTTGCAGTGTAGTGTGTCAGTGCTGGTTTCATTTGCTTCTGAGGCTCCAACAAGGATGATCCCCACACGCGCTGGCCACCCCACCCCACGCTGAGCAGCCACAGGCAGGAGGCAGCTTTGCGCCCAGAAGGTGCTCACTGCGCATGCGGAGAGGGCTGAGACAGTCCTTTCCCCTGAGTATGCCGGGTCCGCATTGCCAGCGCGTGACGTCATCACGCTGGCATGGGACCCGCAATGCACTCTTGGGAACAGGTGCTGGGGCCAGGGTAGAGTGCCCCACCAGTGTCACACTGAGCGGAGGAGCCCGGAGCCAGGAGGAGGACGGAGTCGGGACATGTTGGAGAGGGCACCAGTCGGTGACTGACAGGAGCCGGGGGGAGCAGACAAATAATCGGTACATTCGGTACAATCTTTATTTGCCGGTACAGACCGTTAAAAAACGGTACTGTACCGGCAAATCCGGTACAGTTGGAGGGTATGGTCATATGGGTGACGCAGGTGTGTAGTGATATGGGTGACGCAGGTATGTAGTGATATGAGTGACGCAGGTATATAGTGATATGGGTGACTCAGGTGTGTAGTGATATGGGCAACGCAGGTATGTAGTGATATGGGAGAGAGAGAGAGAACGAACATAGCAGCATATGATGGTACAGAAGAGGAAGGGGGTGGGTGCTTACCTTCCCCAGGTCTGCCAACAACAGTGTACACCTTCCTTTCTCTACTTTATGCCTTTACTCAGAGCAGTGGCAACAGCAGCACCTCCTCCTTTCAGGTATCGTCTACTCTTCCCGATTTTCCCCACCACATCGGAGCGGCTCTGGGCAGCAGCAGGGGGTCCTTTTCACCTCCTCCACCAAGCAACATGGGCGGCATGTTGCTGCCCCCTGCCCGCCCTACACGGATCGGCTCCAGTAGTGCATCCATGCTCCTTCCCCCTCCACAGAGCAGCTAGGGAGGGAGAGAGAATGCGTAGCAGGTCCCGTCACTGACTGCACAGAGTGGCTCCGTGGCAGTATAGGGGCCTCTCCTCCCCAGCACCATGGAGCATCTTCAAGCAGCACTGCGTCTGGTCCTCCCACAGTGCCGTCATCAGTGAGTGCCTCCATTCAGCCGCAGCGCCAGCAGCTCCTCTCTCCGTCTCCCTTTCTCCAGCAGCGCTTCCCAGCCCCTGCTTCCATACCTTCACCACACACTAACGCTGGCTCCATTACAGTTCTAAAGGGTGCAGGATACAGTAATAACAATTGCTGATGCGCTGCTACTATCGCGGCGGCCTCACCGCGGATCCTTCATTCACAGCGTCTGCTGTGTTTAAAAAAAAGTGTCAATAACGACAGGGGGGGCACAGGGGGAGACAGACGCGGGGCGGGGGCAGCACACAATGACTGCAGTGCACAGAAGACAGCTGGAGGGGCAACAGCTTATAGACGGGCCCCGGTCAAGGCCAGGCTCTGGGGCCCTTCAGATCGCCGGGGCCCGTCACACATGTCCCCCTTGACCCCCCCTGTCGCCGGCCCTGCTCATAATACAGTATATTACACGTATATAATAATCACATGATAGTACAGGGGTGCAGGATGGAGCGGCAGTGCATCAGACGGGGCGGGGGAGGAGGCAGCACTGAGGTGATGCTGCTGTCTCCTCCATAGAAGTGAACGCGACCCGGGTCGCTCGACCGGGGTTACCATTCTCACTGCCCAGCAACTTAGGTCCAACCCAGGAATAACACTTCTTTTAACAACTTGGGATCAACCTGGGTTATTTGTGCAGTGTGAAAGTGGTATTACTTTGTTTGGTGCTTGCAGTGAGCTTTATACCATTTGTATCAAGGGAGCTATGTAATTCTTTTGCCATTTTTATGTTTATCCTGAAGAACCAGGAGCATGAACTGTAGAATAATATTATTCATGGTAAAAAAAAGGACATTCGGAGACCATATATTGATATTGTTGTTGATGTTATTATTATTATTCTTTTTATTACTATTTATATACTACATAGTTGCCACTATGTTGAATAGAGAGCATACAAAGGACATTGAAACTTGACAAATGAAGGTACAGTAAATGCAAACTATCATATAGCTGTAAGAACACTAAGCAATATATCAACAAGCTAGGTAGGACACAGTCAAAGTTCAGTAACTCTTACTAACAGGGAATTGTAAGTGAGTCACAGGGAGGGGAAGGGTGTCTAAACCCCCAATGTACTGTACCCACACCAAGGCCTAGTAGCTGAGAGGGATTAGGAGATAAGCAGCAGCAGCTCTTTACCTCCAAGAAGATGGGGGCTGCTGTGATGCCAGCCCCTCCTATGCTGCTTCTGCCGCTACTGGTCCCCACTGCTGTCAGTCCCAATTCCCACCGCAGGACCGGGGCATGTGTAGTAGCTTATTCAGTTCTGTGCTTGTCCTGGCCTCCAGCCTCTATGGGCTGCTTCGGCAGCAGTCCACAGACTCATACCGGGTCCAGTGCATGCACAGTATCATCCATGATACTGCGCATGTGTACAACCCATTTTTATGGGCAACCCATAGAGGCATCCCGGAGGGAGGGAAACCTCCCAATGGGAATGCCTTGGGTGACTGGCAGGTCGGACTTCCGTCACTGCCAGTCACAGTGAAGCTGTGCAGTCTCACAGACTGCATCTGGCTTTACACAGTGGCGGATTTTACATGGGGGATGCAGCCCATAGGTAAAAGCTGCCACTGGAGAGGAGACAAAGAGAACTGGTAACAAGGAAAGAAATGATGGGAACATGAAGAAGGACGGCCCTGCTCTTGAAAGCTTACATGCTAACAGAAGGGTTGACTTGGTGATATAGAGCATTCCAGGGTGTAAAAAACTTGGAAGCAGGCCTGGCAATTGGAGGAAGAGATTTGTATTCTGCACCCAGTGCCCTTAAGGACTCATTTACTTACTCCTAACTACATTATGCAGTCACAATGCAAACATCCATATGTAAATTCATTTGTAGTCTCACACATTTCTTATATTTAAATAAGCAGGGAAGAAAAATCATGTTCCCCCAGTGTTTCCAAAAACAGAACCACAACTCATCTCCTTGATTCAGTAGCAAAAATTTGTGGGGAACAATCATTATGAATTCCTTCAAAAAAGCTTTTACCAGCACTACTTTATGATAAACTGCACTGGTGATAGTATTACAGTGAAAACAGTAGTGTGGGGTACAAGCTGTCAAAATCCTGACAGTCACCCATTCACCCATAGAGGGAGAATAAAATAGTGTGCCGAGCGTAGCGAGGCACCAGGCCCACTGCGTGGCAATCCTTGTCGACATTGCGGCGGTCGGGATTTCGGCGTCAGTATTTCGACCATCGGGATTCCGACCACCAGGATTTATTACTGATCCCATCAGAAGAACCTTCAGAAAACCTATAACATCTTGCAATTATCTCTAGATGTACTCAACAGATAAATAATCAACTGCTGATTAAAGTAATCAGTTACACATGCCTATAACATGAGCTTACATGTATAACTATTTCACAAAAATCTCTGCATAAAGCAACCCTAATGGAAACTGGAAGCATTGTATGTGGGTTTCCACATACGGAGGGGTAGGGTCGGCAGGATAGAAGGATCAAAAGAGGTTAGGAGGAGGAGGGATAGGCTAATCCGAAGAAGTGGGTTTTGGCGGAGCGCATGAAGGAGGTAAGGGAATAAGAAAGCCTGATGGGTGGCGGGATGTTGTTCCAGTGCAGGGGGGCAGCGCGAGAGAAGTCTTGGACACAGGAGTGGGAGGAGGTGATTAGGTGAGAGGTCAGTCAGAGGTCGGCGGCGGAGCCAAGAGGACGGGAGGTAGTGTGGATAGAGATTAGTCAAGAGAGGTAAGGAGCAGTGGAGGAGGAGAGAGCCTTGTAGGTGGTGGTGAGGAGTTTAAAGAGAACCCGGAAAGGAATGGGGAGCCACTGAAGAGATAGACAGAGGAGGGAGGCGGAGGTAGAGCGGCGAGAGGAAGATGAGCCTAGCAGCAGCATTAAGAATGTATTGGAGAGGGGCGAGGTGGGCGAGAGGTAGCCTAAAGAGAAGGATGTTGCAGTAGTCAAGGCGGGAGATGACAAGAGTGAATGAGGATTTTGGTCAGTGGAGAGGAATGGTCTGATGCGCGAGATGTTGCGGAGGTGAAAGCGGCAAGACTGTGAGAGAGCACGAATGTGGGGGGTGAAAGAGAGGGAGGAGTCAATGATGACACCAAGAAAGCGCGTTTGGTCGGTTGAGGTGATCTCGGTTTCACCAATGCTGATGGAGATAGTGGGAGAAGAGGGGATGTTCGGGGGATGGAACATTAGAAGTTCAGTTTTAGCCATGTTTAGTTTCAGGAAGCGTTGGGAGATTCGGAGACCTTGGACAGGAGTGATGGGGATAGGTTGGGGGAGGAGATATAGATTAGGGTATCATCAGCATAAAGGTGGTAATGGAAGCCATAGGAGCTGATGAGGGTGCACAGAGAGGTGATTTAGAGGGAGAAGAGGAGAGGGCCAAGGACTGACCCTTGGGGAACACCGACTGGCTGCGGGGTAGTAGGAGAGGAGGAGCTCGGAGTGGAGATGGAGAAGGAGCAATCGGAGAGGTATGAGGTGAACCAGGAGAAGACCGTGCCAGTGATGCCAAAGGAGCAGAGGGTGTTGAGCAGGAGAGGGTGGTCAACAGTGTCAAAGGCAGCAGACAGATCAAGCTGGATGAGGATAGAGAAGAGGCCTTTGGATTTAGCCGATAGTAGATCGTTAGTGACTTTGGTCAGGGCAGTTTCAGTGGAATGTAAAGGGTGGAACCCGGATTGGAGGGGGTCTAGAATGGAGTTATCAGTAAGGTGGCTTAGGAGACGATTATAGGCCAGAAGTTCTAGGAGCTTGGAGGCAAAAGGGAGGAGGGAGATGGGCCTGTAGTTGGACGGAGAGTTGGGGTCCAGATTTGATTTTTTGAAATTGGGGAGACAAGAGCGTGTTTGAAGGAGGAGGGGAAGATCCCAGAGGATAGGGAAAGATTAAAGAGGTGAGCCGGGTGAGAGCAGACCGACGGACTGAGACGACGGATAATATTGGAGGGGATAGGATCGAGCGGGCAGGTGGAGGGAGAAGCGGATTGAAGGATAGAATGGACTTCAGTGGCAGTGGTGGGGTAAAATGAGGACTGGGGTGGGAAGGAGGGGAGGGGAGATGTAGGAGGGGAGGAGGGAGAGGGTGAGGTCATAGCAGCAGTGATGGCAGTCCTGAGAGAGGATATTTTGGTTGAAAAGTAGGTAGCAATATCAGCGGCTACGATGGAGGATGGTAGAGCTGGAGGAGGGGGGGAGAGCAAGGAGTTGAAGTTGGTGAAGAGCCTGCAGGGGTTGGATGATTGGGAAAGGATGAGGGACTTAAAGTAGGATTCCTTGGCCAGAGCAAGGGCAGAGCTGAAGGAGGAAAGAATGAATTTGAAATGGAGATAATCCGTGAGGGAGCGTTATTTCTTCCAGAAGCGCTCAGCCGTGCGAGAGCCCTTTTTAAGAAATCGGGTGATAGGCGAGTGCCATGGTTGGGGGATGGAGCATCGAAGGGGGATAGAGGAGGGAGGGCAGGCAGAGTCCAATGCCAAAGATAGAGTGTCGTTATAGAGGGAGGCGGCGAGGTTTGGGCATGACATGGCGGCGATTGGGGCGAGAAGAGGACACAGCGTGTCTGAGAAGGCAGTAATATCAAGTGTGTTGACGTTATGCCGTGAGACAATGCACTTGGGAGGGGGTGTGGGAGAGGGGGAAGCAGTGAGTGAGAAAGAAATGAGGTGATGGTCAGAAAGAGGAAAAGCCAAGATAGTGTAGTCAGTAAGGGAACAAGAGCGGGAGAAGACGAGATCAAGGGAGTGTCCTTGGATGTGGGTGGGAGAAGTAGTCCACTGAGATAGGCCAAGAGAGGAGCAGAGAAAGAGAGGCGTTTGGAGGTGCCAGGATCAGCGGGGTTATCCAAGGGGATATTAAAGTCGCCAAGAATGACAGGAGAAAGGTCAGAGGAGAGGAAGTGTGGAAGCCAGGCGGCGAAGTTGTCAAGAAATTGGGAGATAGGGCCAGGGGGACGGTAGATTGCAGCGACACGGAGGTGGTAAGGGTAGTACAGACGGATGGAGTGGGACTCAAAGAAGGAGAAGAGGAGAGAGGGTTCAGGGTGAATGACACTGTAGGTGCAAGAGGCTGAGAGGAGAAAACCCACACTGCCACTGGTGACCATCAGGCCTGGGGGTGTGAGAGAAAGAGAGGCCACCATGGGAGAGAGCAGCTGGAGAGACAGAATCAGAGGTGGAGAGCCAGGTCTCAGTGATAGCAAGGAGGTGGAATGCGCTAGGGATGAAAAGGTTATGGATGGCAGGGAGTTTGTTGCAGATGGATCTGGCATTCCATAGGGCACAGGAAAGAGGGCGGTGGGTTGTGTATTTATGTGGATAAGGTTTTGGGGATTGCAGGAGCAAAGGGGGGTCCTTGGGAGGGTGGGGGAGCTGGGCTGAGGGGTCAGGATAGGGATGGGAGGGGGGAGGAGCGGTAGGAGAAAGTGAAGTTGAGAGATTAACAGCCATGAGGACCAGAGGTTGTTCTATATATCTACTTTGATGTACACCATTATTCTCAGACTAACACTCATTTCATAAGTACATCACAGGTTTGCTTTATTGACTTACTTGTATTCTTCTTTGGTGGGTTTATAAAGCTGTTAGCCAATTAGCAATATAATTTACAGTGACTAACGGATTGAGTGGGTGCTAACCAGTTATGCCTGATAGTCACCCTTTATAAAGGATAATGCTTCATGTGCCTTTAGTTGATTACAATTGTGTTCTCAGAACTGTGTGCTGGACTGGAACCATATGCGCAACCAGACTGGTACTGGAAAGGTAACCAGACTGGAACTGGATAGGCAGCCAAACTGGAAAAAGACATGTAACCGGACTGGAGCCAGACAACCAAGCTTATGGAGTAGCAAAGACAATAATTAACTAGACTGGAAGTGGATATAATGGAATGGAAATTATATGAGAACATAGAACCAGGGAGCACTACACAGAGCTGCAGACACCTAGGAAGTGGGATATTGGGAGCGATCTAGTAGCTCCTTTTATGGTCACTATGGAGGTCTAACTATAGACAGTGCCTAAAGGTGGCTAAGAATAGTCAAGTGATTGCTGCCAACATGTCTGGATTTTGGTGGGAACTCCAGTGTGAATGCTGGTGAAGTGGAGAGTATGCCGATCACTGTGGGAAGCTGAGTCAAGAATCAGAATGTGACTGTGGAGCACTGTGGAGAATAGGTGTGGACATACCTAGGTGTTCTCTGGGAGCAATGCCCAGATGCATATCCAAGCACCACCCAACAGCACCACATTGACGCACAGTGAGCAGGCAACATTGCTATCTTGGAGGGAAACATAAGATATCTTGAACTTGTGAAATAAGCATCACGAAAATGGTGGTACGTTGGATCCATTTTTTTGCATGCCGAAGCCAGTGGCTGCATCCAGCAGTGTAGTTTTGCAAGACACCCTGAGTACCCTGAGGGTTATGCAGAAGTCCAATGCTGTGGCAGGTCATTGCAATGTTGTTCTGATGCTACATCTTTTGGACTCTAAAGTGGATTAGAGAAGCCGTAGTCTGCCTCTTCTTCTAGAAGACACTTCCTGTGACTTTTGCGTATTTTAGCACAACCACTGTGTACAATGATGCAGTAGAGGTGACATTTGTGTCTACCTCTGGATTAGACTGTCAGTGCTGTAATGCAGTAATGCTAACCATTATACCAATCATGCTTCCTAACATGCTCAATACATCCCATTATATCTTGTCATGCCTTGTGAACATGTTAATGACCTTGTCTAAAATATACATATTTGGCATGTCTATAAAACCATGAGTCGAAGTCTGTTTCATTGTTTAAATAATTATTCTGTGGGTTTTTTTATGTAAATTTAACTATGGGAAGAATATTGTATGTTGCTTCTAATATACCAAAAATAACCAATATCAATTTAGGCTAAAGAAATAAAAATATGACCATTTTAATCAATGCAATGCAAATAATGGAATGTAGTCAGATCAGGGAAACACTTTCCTATCTCCAAGTGGTGAAGATAATTAGTCATTCATACAGGACATACTGGGGGAAATTTACTAAAGGAAATTTGTAAAAAAATAGGTGTATTTGTATCCAAAAATACACTTATCTTTGACATTTACTATCCCGAAAATATGGCAATTCGCATTCATATTGATGTGCTATCAATACGAATACGAATTGCCGTATTTTCGGGATAGTAAATGTTAAAAATAACGGTATTTCTGGATACAAATACACCTATTTTTTACAAATTTCCTTTAGTAAATTTCCCCCACAGTATCAGTTTGCCATAATGTGAACCATTTCATTAGGGACACTGTGTTCTGCTCCAATTTTTAACAATGATCTTTCCAATTGAAATAACCTGGTATAATACATGTAACAATTAACATCAATTACTTAGTTCATCCTGCAATTAGAAAAAACATAGGTAAGGCAGGAAAAACATTATGGAGTGATGTTAGAAGTCATGTGAATGTATAGCAAGAAAACTTACTATAGTGACTCACTAAACAAAAGCTAAGATTGGAATTACAAAATTTAAATTTGGGAAATCTAATACAAAGCTAATACAGGCATTAAAATGGCATGTAGATTTTAGGTTCTGTAAAAATAGCATTAGCAAAGAGTTTATGGCGATAGATTTCAGCCACACTCTCTTTAGAAATTACAATGTGGTAGCTCATTTTCATGGATAGAGATTCGTTGAAAGCTTCTACATAATAGACTGCTCTAGTACTTTTTTCATCATTTAAGTGTTGACATAGAAGTCAGGAAAAGCTTTGAGCACTGAAACATATACCATAGTGATTGGTTTGGTATTATATATATAAAAAGTTACCTAAGAAAGCAAAAAAATACCACATCTTCATGACTACTCATCCTACGCTAGGCTGACACATATGGCTAGTTAATATAACAAAATTAATGCAGCAAGTATTCTAAAAAACCTGAAGTAGAAAAGTTACATTTAATAATAGAAATCTGATGCCAGTAGTATGCAGAGAACTTTGCTCTCTTATGTTACAGAGCAATATATCTAGGCACTCACCATCTTGTTTTCAGGTGCTGGAATCCACATACTGGTCTCTATTTGAACCAGCCATCCATCTGTTATACAATGAGTATATAAATAAAGCAGCTCAGTTCTCCAGGAAATTAAACCCCTCTTTTCTATGGGATGTGGTCACGCACCTTGCAGTCAGAATAGCGACAGCGGCATACAGGCAATCAGAATCCCAATGGTAAATACTAGGGTTAGGCACTCAGGTGAGTGATGATCATAGGCTGCGGGGGAGGTGGGGTTAAGATTAGGCTGCAGGGGATAGGATAGTTAGGGTTATTTTGCATGAGGGGTGGGTTAGTCTTAGGGCTACGTTTGATATAATAACCGGACTCATTGGGATTTTGACCGTTATTGTAGCTAATAAGCAAAGTGCATGCCCAGCATCAACAGACAAGGAGCACAATCAGCCTGGTCTGTCATCCCTATTCTTTTAGCCCCACCTCCAATTTAGTATCCACTTGCAGGGCAACTCAGTGCTTAGGCAGAAAAGGCTCATTTTCCTATTGCAATACCCCTTCCCCTTCACTACTACAAGCAGATAGAGGACCAGGATTGATAGAGGGTAAAACACAGATAAAGATTGTGGAAGGGTATCCACCTGTATTTTTTCCTAATCACATAGCGGCTACTGGGAATACATTTGTAATTAAGTAAAAATTAGCAAATTATAAATGAACTCCTAAACTAGAAATCATCGTAGCCTTGCTCTTACCTTTCAACCATCCTGTTTTTGATGAGATAGTCCCCATTTTTGGACACTGTTTGGTTGCCCCAACCACAGGTAACAGTATCATGCTGTTGGGTGGTCCCTTCCAGTGTCGGCTGCAGCCTACCAGGTAAAATCCGTCAGTGTGTGAAGTCGGATGCAGTCTATGAGACTGCATTGGCTTTACTGTGAATCGCAGTGACTTCCTTTTGGAAGTTCGACCTGCCAGTCACCCAAGGCAGTTCCATTGTGAGGTGTTCCCTCCCTCCAGGATACCTATATGTGGGCTGCTGCACTACAGCCCATCAAATGGAAGAAGCCCATAGGCCGATGAAGCTACTGCGCATGCGCTGGTCCCACAGCAGGGGTCTGGTCCGGGACTGGTGGCAGTGACATGAACCAACAGTGGGTGGGGACCAGTGATGGGGGCTGGCATTGCAGCAGCCCCCTTCTCCACAGAGGTAAGAGCCTCCTGTTGTCCCTTCTTATTCACTGTTCTTCATAGAGCACAAAGTAATACTGTTCACATGTATGAAGCAAGGGGCTGGAGCATGCCCAGCAGCTCTTGGAGTATAATGGCTTGTTGCTGGCTGAATAAAGTATTATGTAGATACACTGCTTTTTTTAAATGTGTCTCAATCACATATAGCAGTGGTTCCCAAACAGTGTGCAGTAGTACCCTGGAATGCCTTGGAACACTAGCAGGGGTGTTCCAGGAATAATTCAGATCCAAATTGGTCAGTGTAATAAACAAAACTAGTGCTTGTGGCTTCCTGTTATAAAATATGTGTACTAATAGAACCAAATACTGTCTCTCATCACATAACTAACCCTAGGAATGACATATAAACACAATTTACGTTATTGATTTTTTTTAATCTTTTTTATTTCACAATAAGGAAGTTTTGGCCTAGGGGTGCTGTGAATTTTTTTTTGATACTCTAGGGCGCCAGGATTCAAAAGGGTTTGGGAACCACTGATGTATAGAATTTCTGGCTCATGCACACTTTTATTTCTTCAATATGACACCTGTTGGTAGACTGAGGGTATTACATGGTTAATTATTGGTTTTATAACAACCTGATGTGATAGGTTTTCTTGAATTATCAGAATATTTTAGAATAAGTGTGACATGCCAGATAACATGGTAACACTTTCTACATTGAGAAAGTATATAAATACAATATAACAAGTTAAATCATTTGACACAAAACATGATAGAGAAAAGATAAGTTTGTAACATACTGTTTTAGGTTCTTCTTTGCTTTGAACTGCTAAATTGCTGAAATCATACTCACTGTCCATCAGATAGCCCTTAGGAAAGATAGTACAACACAAATACAGTTACAAACAGATAATGAAACAACCACAATTAACAATTGGACACTTTCTGCAAAGCTAACAGAAGGTAACATCCAATATGTTTATTCAGCTGACTTAGTTACAAACATAATATAAACCACAGACAAGAAATACTCATGAAGCAAAAACTATACATACAGTAGGGATGATAGAACACATTGCAGACAGTTGGCAAGAAAGTAATGGGCTATATGAAGCAACAGCAATTAAGACCTGTAGATATACTGTATTAGCAGCAACAGGTCAACCCGATTCCACCTCCATATAACTTTATTCAGCTTCCTCAGTAGTAAACAGTGCTAACCATAGTAAACCACAATTTCTTTATGCTGCACTTACAAGTGCTACAGTAGGACGCCTCTACGTTTCGCACACCTGGCTGATAGTTTGCAAATAACTAATGAGCTGTCTGAAGTAGGAGATAGAAGATAGGAGACTTTTCCACTCCAATGGCTTAATACTTTCTAACAACTTTAACAGAAAATACATTTGGGACTCTGCTGAATACAGATCATCTTTAGAAAGTTCTATGCATTTACTGTAGCACTATTTGGTTATCGTGGTCCAGTATATTGTAATAAGGTCTGGATGCTGTTAGCTCCTTTCAAAGATATATTTTTGTTCCTTTGCTATTATAGAGCTGTTAGAAGTGTTTGCTTTGTTTTGCTGTCATGCTGCACACAAATGTATCTTCCAGTTCCAGCTTTCTTGCAGAGGACACTTCACTGTCCATTTGATGCTAACAAGTGTTTGAATTCCTGTTAATAAGAGGCATCCCAGAACAAGACACTGTCACCATCAGACTTTACAGTATGGATGATTTTCTGTTTTAACACGGTTTTAAAATGAAACACTTTGCATTTCGATAAACAAGTTCCATTTTTATTTCATTTTTTTTCAAATAGCATTTTGTCAGAGATATTGATTTCTTTGTCACTGTCTGCACATCACTGGTCACTAAAGATAAAGATATATTTCACACGTTATACAAGTTTTCACACTAATCAAGTATTAATATCAACTTGACTATGCTCCAAAAGATATTTTAACTCGCTAATGTGTATATTGTTAATACCTTGTATATTGCTACATACTGTACTTGCTGAATTTGTCATATGATTATGTACATAGCCATAAGACAATACACTGATGCTGAATTAGTTGCAAAATGCAGTACCGTACAGATATGCTTATGGTTCAGCATCAGCAAAATAAGCACCAAATTTAGGTCTAGTGCAGAAAAGGTATATTCATTTTATGTTCACATGCAGACTTAGAAGCATGCTGTATTCAACATGCTAATGAAACATATACTTACACTTAATCAACCCAAAAAGCAAAGGTGCAGATTACAACTCTATTTAGCAAATAAACACTATTCACAATTAATTCATATTAACCCGTTATAATAGCACTTACCTCATGACTACATTATTATGTATTATAATCAGTTTATATGTACCTATTGATGAACAAAAGCAGTCATAATGACAGACAGGGGTTCAGAGGCACCACTTGGGGGAGATCAGAGGCACCACTTGGGGGAGATCAGAGGCACATATGAGAAGAGGGGATCATAGGCACACACTGGGAGATAGGACGCAGTGGCACTCATGGGGAAGAGTATCACAGACACTCATGGAGAGGTGGCAGAGGCATGGTTGGTTAGGCAAGAGGCAGCTGTACATATGGGGAGAGACAATGATAGGTGCATATGGGGAGGTCAGAGGCAAAAGCACTCATGGGGGAGTCAGAGGCACAATTGTTGAGTCACTGGTCAGGGGCATTCATGGAGCTGGGGGACAGAGGTACACATGGGAAAGGAAGATGATAAGGGCACATAACTAGATAAAGGCAGAGGCACTCATGGGGAAGAGCATCAGAGTTACTCATGGAGAGTGGGGGCAGAGGCAAGCTTCTTCAGGGAGGCATAGGTACACATGGGGAGGGGAGATGAGAGGTGCACATGAGGAAGCAGGAGATGATAGGTTCACACGAGGAAACAGAAGGTAGATACACTCATGGGGAGTGAGGTCAGAGGCATGCTTGATGAGGCAGGGTGCCGAGGTACATATGTGGAGGGGAGATGATAGGTGTACATTGGGAGGTAGGAGGCAAAGGCACTAATAAGGAGGGGGTTAGTTGCACACTTTGGGAGGCAGGGGGTAGAGGCACTCATTTAAAAGACTTGCATATTACTGATGACTCTGGAAAGCAGGATAAGAAGGAGCATTAAGGAGAGCTTGGGGCAGGGACATACTGTATGTGGAGGATTAGCTGTGACGATTTCCTGAAGTCTGAAACCTTCTATGAGAGCACAGCTACTGCAGAGAGCCATTGTGTGCTGTGTAGAGCAATACCAGTCTTCTCTTACTAAAATTGTCACTCTTACTAAAAGTATCATCGCAAATCCTAATTTTATCATAGTATAATATTTCATACACCAAAACCTCTCTCAATAAATTCTCTAGAAAATGGTGAAAACAACATCCATACAGCAGAGATTAGCACCGAACAGACAGACAGATGCTTACAAGGGACTTTATTTTATATAAAAAGAGATATATAGGGTGACATTTAATGGGATGCAATTTTTATTAAGGTTCTTAAAATGCACATTATCGCATTTTCTGAAATTAGTTTTTTTTTTTAAATCGACTATTTAATGAGATGCAAATTTGCGGCAAAAAATGATATGGTGCGATTTTTAGTCATGAAAATGTGCAAATTTTAGTCATGAAAATGTGTGAATTTGAGGACATGTGCGATTTTTGAGACATGGTAATGTGCATTTTTTTTTTTTTTAAAAAGCACATCGTGGGATCCACCCTCCTGAGCATAACCAGCCCCAGGCTCAAAGAGCCGGTCCTGGTTTCAAAAAATCACAGGGAAAACCAAATAGGGGTCCCTTGGATTTTGTAAAACCAGCAACAGGGTCAAGGACTGGTCCTGGTTCCCAAAATAGGGGGGACAAAAAGGGCCAGTTCTTTTAAAGATATTGTCCATTCAATATCCGAGTGGAAGATAACTTGTTTTTTTTCTACTCACAGTAGGCAGGGGCTGGCTGGCAACTTTTGGCCAGAGAGGAAACATAAGAGAGTGGCCCTGGAGTTATAGAGGGTGGAATGCACCAAGCAGCAGTGGTACATCCTGCCTCCCATCGCATATGTACTGACATGTGTGATAAGCAGCACAAAGGGCAGCTCTCCTGATAAGAGCTTCCCTTTGTGATCCCTGGGTTTCTTACCAGGAAGTCCACCTGCGCATGCACAGAGACCCAGGCAGCCACAGGGTTTCCTGCGAGAGGTCCGTTGCAAATCCCTCACACAGAGCCCACCCAAAAGGGAAAAGCACATGTGGGAGAGAAATAGATAACGAGAGAGAGCGCAATGGGGAAAGAGATAGCGGGAGGGAGCACAGGGGAGGGGGTGAGAGCAAGAGAGAGTGCAAGGGAGAACAAGAGAGCATGCAGGGAAGAGTGATATAGTGAGAGAGAGCACAGGGGAGAATGCAATAGCAAGAGAGCGCAGAACAGAGATAGCACAGGGGAGGGGGAGATTGCGTGAGAACGCAGGGGAGAGAGAAATAGAGAGAAAAAGCACAGGGTGGAAGATAGGGAGAGAGACCACTGGGAAAGAGTGAAAGAGACAGCAGGGGAGAGGGAGAGAATGAGATAGCAGGGGAGATAATAAAAGAGACAGCAGTGGATATAGTAAAAGAGACCGCAGGGGAGTTTGTGAAAGAGACCACTAGGGATATAGTTAAAGAGACAGCACAGGGGAGTTAGTGAGAGAGACAGCATGAGAGATAATAAAAGAAACAGCAGAGTAGATGGAGAGAGTGAGAGAGACCACAGGGGAGTTAGTGAGGGACAGCAGGGAAGAGGGAGATAGTGTGAGAGACCACAGGGGAGATATTGAAAGAAAGGTAGAGATAGACTGCAGGGGTCAGGGACTACCTTTTTATTATGATCTGCAGTTGATTACAGGTCCAGTCTTCTCCATCCTGTGCAGTGTCCGAGGAAGCAGGGAGTTAGGGGCGGGGCTGCTGCAGAGCCCGGACAGGAACCTGTCTGACTCTGCGACAGTTTCTAAGTCGGTGCTGCTGCTGCTGCTACTCTTGCTTGGACAAACTGTCAGCCCAGCTCTGACACACAGAGCTGAGCACAGCCGCACACAGTCTCTGTCCATACAGTGTGGTAAGCCTGCCTATGCGCGGCCGTATCACAGCTTGGTAATAACTAGGGACCTACAGGGCTTCCGTAGCCCTGAAGAACCACAGTTACCAGCAGTTTGTGATACGGCCGCGCATTGGCATCCTTACCACACTGTGGACATAGCCATGCATAGTGGATTATGCCGACGGTGACAGCCCGATCACAGCCGCAGGTACAGAAACCGCTGGACCACCAGGATACTTCTTACTAAAGAGGTGGCCCACTGGCCTTGTACACTAGGCAGAGGCACCCTGCCCCCTGGCCCAGCCCACCCCTGACAGTAGGCCTGATTCATATTTGTAAGGAGAAAAACAAGTAAAGGCAAGAAACTGGAACAAACCATAGGGGACAAATACATTTATATGTTTTACAGTGCAGGATAAATACTGGCTGCTTTTGCAAATAGTTTACAAATGTTAGACAGCTTTATTTTTACACTGCAATTTAGATATTAGCTTGTACACACCCCTACCAATCTAAACCGCTCTGCACAGTGGTGGATGCCCCTGGGCCCCCACACATCCGGGGATCCCACAGTCGCCACCCCACTGCTGTGGTGGTGGTGGGTGGGTGGCAGGCAGCGGGGTCGGGCAGTGCAGGTCAGGAAGGGGTCACTGCAGCAGATGTGAAGTCAGCGGCGGGGTCCCTGCGGCAGATGGGAACTAGTAGCTACTAGTTCCCATCTGCCGCAGGGACCCTGCCTCTGACTGTCCATCCGCCGCAGGGACCCCGCTGCCTTCCCAGCACTGCATGGACCCCGCTGGCCGGATCCCCGCGCTGCCCAGGTAACAGGTGGGGGGAGGGGCCTGCCTCCGTCGACCTTTTGTTGTCCAGGGAACCCACAGACCTTAATCTGTGTTGCTTACTTTTTACTTACAGTGTTCCTGGTTATTCAGCTGGGGCAACTGAATTCATCATGCCACCTAGTTCTGCATTTAGACTGCGTGTCATATACAGTACCCTTCCCTTTGGTTTTATCTTGTTTATGTGTGATTTGAATATTCATCTTAACATGAGGATGGGAAGAAATTATTATTTGATGGATTGGACCCCATACAAGACTTTTGATACCCCCCATTGTTATTCGTTATTATCATTTGATTAATTATCTTATTATTGTTTCATTTATTATTTATTTATTACCAGTTATTTATATAGCACACACATCAGTCCCTGCCCCAGTGGAGCTTACAATCTATATTCACTAACACATGTACTCGCACACAGAGACATTCTAGGGTTCATTTTGTTAGGTTTTGTTAGGTATAGATAATATACCAGTATATGTTTGGAATGTGGGAGGAAACCGGAGTACCCGAAGGAAACCCACGCAAGCACGGGGAGAATATACAAACCCGGCACAGTTAGGGCCATGGTGGGACTCGATTTCTCAGTGCTGTGAGGCAGTAATGCTAATCATTACACCACCCGTACACCATTTACTGATGACAAGCACCAGGAAGGGGCACATATTGTTTAGCTGTTGTGAAAAATTAGTATTTAAACCAGATTTAGTTATTCATAGCATTCATAGTAATAACAGGATATAAATTTCCTGTGCTATAGTTTTTTGTTGTGTTTGAAGGCTTCATGGTAAGCCTTTACCTCCTTATTGAACTGAGGCCCGAACATATCTGTATCTACCAATTTGGGAACATTCAGATATTTATGTACCAGGTCTACAAGAAATATTCTAGATAATGTAAAATCCAACACTGATGAGTGATTATGATTTTACTGGGGGTCTTGACGAAATCAATGGTGGTGAAAGAAAAAAAGCTTAGTGATCATGATCAGGCTTTGTTGATATTTGGAGCTTAGAGTTCAAGAACACATGGTAACTCTGTGTCTCTGTAGCACAATATTACTGAATCGTCTGTAATGAGTGTAGTGGTGAATGCCAGTTGTGCAGACTTCTGCCTTATAAAGCTGTTCTTTAGTTGTGCATAATGTACACATGTTGCTCACATCTAGGGCTAACCTATTTACTTACACCTCACTAATGGGGTCTACACATGGGGCTCAGATCGATCAGCAAGATCGCTCAGCACACAGCAGCACATTTGTGTTAGTGCACTGTACAATAACCCGTTAGACTGTATAACACCTAAAACAACAGGTTATACTTAGGAGTGTTCAGTACATTATGCCTTATGTACCAAATAGTGACCAATGTGGTCTAAACGGAGGTGACAGACCTATGTGTGACCCATTCCTATTGGGTGTTTTCCAAGAAAATAAGATAATTCATATATCCTAGCTACAGTGCCCTGCCCACTTGCTACATTGATAGTCCCTATAGTATAGTATTGTATAGTACAGTATAGTAGTGTCTCTGGTGAAATCAAATGCTCTATCTAGTTGAATGCGGTCAATATGTGAGGGATTTCCATTGCAAATATATATCATATGTGAATTTCTTTCACCAAAAATAATGGACCAGCAGACATATACGACAGACATGGTTAAGCAGTTAAATAACAGATGTCCAGTTGCTAACCATTTCTATTCACTACTTCATAAAGGCTAAATATCTGATATCTGAATATACTGCAATATACAGTACATCTCCATATCAATGTCTGTTAAAAGGTTTTCCCTGGAGCAAAGAAAGATGTTACAGTCAGTAAAGGTTGTAGTCAAAACTCTCACCTCCTTGGTCTGACACAAAAGAGCTTGATGCATTTAGCAAGAGCAAGCTGCTAGCAAACCATGTATTAAACTAAAAATAGCTTAAAAAAACTATCCAATAAAGCACACATACAGTATTTGGTGTCCCTGTAAATCTTACAAGTGCAATACAATAAGGAGTAAAGGTTTGAAAGTAGCTAACAATAAGACCTCATAACAATGCATAAAACATCAATATATTAAAAATACATTTATCTAGCTGTGGTATCAAGAAAAAAAGACACATACAGTATTTCACTGAAAAGAAACACAATATAAATAATTTATTAATAATATAATTTATATGAAAACGTTATTATCATAATATAAATCTCAGAGCAAGTCACTGTACTATTGTGGCATTAACCATTACTAGCCCAAAAAGGTTAATTATCCATATGATTAATATTTGATATAATTAATATTATAGGAAAAGAGAAAATAACATAAAAAATAGAAACATTGTTAACTAAAATACACATAAAGTGAAAAAGTCGCCAAAACAAATGGTACAGCTACCAATTTATTACATTAAAGCATCTTGATGCAGATGCCATTGCATATGTAATAATGTCAGTGTGCATGGCTATCAGTGTTGAAGAATTCATAGTTGCAGGTTGAGGAACAGTTCCAAGATTGAGTTAAGCTGGGTACACACTGATACAGTATCAGGCAGATATGTTGTTTCCAACCAAATCAGAATTACATAGTTGGTTTATCATTCAGTGTGTATGCCCCATATCTATAGATTGTAAGCATGTGAGCAGGGACTTCCTACCTCTACATTTTTCTGTTATTATGGATGGGTAGCGAGCATGTGCGAGGCCATTCAGCTAAAAAAATCCAGCATCTTTTCTGAACACATGCTGTTTGCAGGTAGATTGGCAGGAAGCTGGCCTTTGTGGGTGATAACTGTCTGTTTTCAAGGAAAAACACAGGTGTTCCCTAGCATTTTCAAGGAGGGTGTATGATGTCAGCTGTGACCTCGATCAGCCAGTTTCTAGCACAAAAACTGAGTAGGTTCTGAGTTACACACAGACTGCACAGACTGGGAAAAATCATTTCAGGATGAGTGAGTTGGGAATGGATGTCCAGCTATTCGCCAATCAGTGATTTCTGCAACCATTCTCAGCCTTGCTCACTCTGGTGGGCAGCAGCTATAAGATTGCAAGGCTATGCCAACTCATACAGCAACACTTAGGTCTGAATAACCCTCAATATGCCAGTCTAAAGAACCTGGGAGTCACCAGGCTAACATTTACTGTACTGGTGACAGATTACACTATCTGTCCTCCGAATCACCCTACTACCAGCACTGGAACTGTTCTTTGTCTGCTACAGTAGTTGTCCAGCTCTGAAATTAATATTTCCAATATGAGCAAGTTTGGCATATTTACTTGTGTGTGTCATATGAGGACTAGCACTAGGACTGGCACTCTTACCTAGTACTCAAGTAATATGCTCACCCCTGTGAAGAATACTCTTCTTCATGTTGTCGTATAACCTCAGTGTGTCCAGTTGCTTATATATCAGGGCTTCCAGATGAGTAACTCGCTAATATCTTGCACAGCATTATTCACCCTTAAATGCAGTCATAGAACAAAATGTTAAGAAAAATTTGGTATTATTGGTAATGGATTTACACCGATTTCAATTACTTAAGATTTACAGGAATACGTCAAAATGAAGGCATTAGGTATTAGCTAATTTTAATTAATTCAGTATAGAACTAAAAAAATATGTAAAGTTATGAAGCAAGGCCAGATTTAGGGGTCACAATGGTGATGTCATCTCCCCTGTTTATTTAAAATCGTAGAAGACAGACTAGTAGCATTAGTCAATGGAGACTACATAACACACACAGGTATCTCTGAACACAGGCAACTAAAAACAGTGTACAGAAAGTATTCTTAAAAGATGAGCAATGAGAAACAGCAGAACACATGGTGAACAGTGGTGAAGAGTGCATTATGCATGTGAGGCACGTGTCTATCACTTGTTTGTGGGTTGGCACTTGGAGGCTTGTACCAGTAACTGCACCACGGGGCGGATTCTAGTTCATTCGGTCCCTGCCCCGATGGTCGGTTTTGCGCATACGCATATGTACGACTACGAACAACCCCGACTGCTAACGGACTCAATGATTTACAATGTCACCGGACCATTCACAGAGGGGAAGGGAAGGGGAGTGGGATTGGACAGATGTGGCGGTTGCGGCGCTGGTACATGGGAACAAATGTGGGCGGGATGAAGTGTGCCGGGAGCAGGCGGTTGACGTCACATGACTTTAACCGCCCGCCCTTTCTTCTTCCCGGTGCCCACATATATAAGTCAGTCTCCACTGACTTATATTAGCGAGCTCAGGAGAAATCATTTGATGACATTCATAAGACATCCCCTTGCATTTTCAGCCCGGAAGGCACTCTGGGACTCGGTAAGCTGAGTAAACCAGAAACATGCTCCATATGCACACACTGCCCCTGTAAAATCCCCTACTAATTAAAAAGTATATACATAATTACAGTTTTTTTAAATTGTCAGTAATTGTTTTTTTTTATTATTCTCTTACATTATTATTAAATGAGGGTTTATAACCAATCAATGACAATAATAATATTAGGCATGGGTAAAGGGTTTAGGGAAGCCATGACTGTTCACCCGCAACCCTAAATCAATCCCCGGCATACTGTAGTAATATTTATTTTATTCTGAGTATCAGAACTGTATTGGAATGGAAGTTAGTGTGAAGGACTGAGATGAGTGAAAGTGATTGCATGGCTTGCAAAGTACAGGTACTTGCTGAAAGAGCGATGAGCTGTACATGAGTAGCCTCTGCTAGCAAAATGACTGCGCACTCTGGTGAGGGTGGGCACCAGGGCCTGATTAAAGGTTCCAGGTGCCAATAGTGATAGACTGCGCAGGCTCTGCAAGCTGGAGATGATGAGCAGTGTATAAATCATACAGGATTGGAGTGGTAAACTACATAGGTATAACAAGATGTACATGATGAGCCCAACTCGGACCTGATGGCTGCTGTGCAAATTTGCACAGCAGACGATTATCGATAGACTGCACAATGCGTACAACACCTGTTAGTGAAGAAATCCTGCTACTTCCTGTCTTCACTAGCCATTCGCAAGCGGATAGACAGGAAGTAGGCACCATTTAGTGGGAGTGAAGAATGCAGGTGCGACAGAAAAAACGCTAGCCATGCCTAAGAAAAAGCAGCTCAAAAGCTGAAGTGAAGAACTGTTTATGGCTGCATATAGAAGGTGAGAACATAAACTGTAAGCACTCCCCCTATCAGTGGAGTGCCTTGATGTGGTTAATTGGTAGTGCTGAGCAGAACGTGTTTGTGAATGGCTAATCAGTCTGTAACTCCGCCTACTTATCAGGTAAAGTTATCCAGTAGTTTACCGTCTTCAACAAGCCTACATACCACAGACTGTTGCTGTCACTGGTAAGGAGCTGAGAGTGTCAGATTTGTTGATTGCTTCTTCACAGCTAATGGTAAGTAACTTCAGTAATGTATATTTTAACCAGCATAAAACAAAAAGGAGGCAGTCTAGTGCTAAAATGTTGCTATATGTGTATTTATCAGTAACATAATTGGTTTTAGTTTGTGGAAGTAGCATGGGTTGGTGGTTTAAAGCTGGCCATACATCTACAGATCTATTGTCAGATTGGGCTGGTTGGATCAAAATCCTGGTAATGGATGAGAGCAAATGAGTTGACCATTTGCTTTGAAATGCTGGAAAACTGCCCAAAACTGTCACTCATCCATTACCAGCCCAATCTGACAATCAATCTGTAGATGTATGGCCACCTTTAGTACTGTATGTGTGATGTGCAAGTGTATGATCAGAAAGATGTAAATCCTGTTCACACAAATCAATGCTCCCCCATTCATAAAAATATGTTGGTGGGAATGATGGGAATGATATTATAATAAGGGTGGAAATAATAGGGTTTGGAAGAGGCAAAGGGTAGCAAATAGCCTGGCAATGTAGATTATTGGATATTGTTTTTATGGTAACACATATATGAAAATGCATAATTTGAAAATCCTACATTTGTCCATGCCTAATCCCCACAATATACACTTTTCACGGTACTTCCTTATCTTTGCGGCCACCGCTACGACAGTTACTTTAGCCGCTACTTAACCGCTACGTTAGGATTTTTGTTGAGAGAACCGTTACAAATCCTGTGTCCACGCCACCCTCCTGTGTCCACACCACCATCTATAAACTTTAGTAAACTTGTGTCGAGCAAAGCAGAGGAAGCCACCGAGCCTGAAGCGTGGGGAGTAAAACCATGCTTATGTTGGGCAAGTGTAAAATACTGTACAAAGCTCATCACCATGCGTGTACTTACAGTAGTTGAGTAGATGACAGGCAGTGCAGTGTGCCACATTAAAAATGTATGGCAGCAGTGCTCTTCAGCCACAGTCCCCCCCCCCCCCAGGAAACTTAACAGGTCACAATCCCCAGACAACCAGCAGTTTCTCTTGTGTTTAATCAATTGTCAGATGAACTTTAAGGTTCTGAGGATAGAGCTTGAGAACTACTGTCGCGATGTTGGCATGGTATGTTGTTTTCAGCTGAATCGGAATGACATAGACTAAATTGTCTAGTGCAGTGTTCTCCCCAGCGCTGTTTTATCAGGTGCTCTGCCGGGCAAGGTGCTCCCTGCATTCCCTTGGCTGGGCAGAGCAGTGGACAACCCAGCTGGCAGGTCCATGGCTAATTCAAAATGCGTACTGGCTCAGTCACAAGCCAATAGGAGCTTGCAGTCCTGCAGCTAATCAGGAGCGGAAATGCTGGCTCCTGATTGCCTGTCATACCAAGAGCTCTGATTGGCTTGTGAGCCTGCACAAGTTTTGAAATAGCTGCTGACCTGCCAGGTAGGTTGACCACCACGCCATTTGGCTCCCTGTCACCACGCCGGGGCTTCCATCTCACCGCGCTAGGGATCCCTCTCTTTCACGTGGTGTCTCCCATTTCATTTGGGCGGACTTCCTCTCTCCGGCGTGGTGTCTCCCATCTCACCTGTCTGGGGCTCCCTCTCTCCAACGTGGTCAGGAGAAGGAAGAGAGGTAATCTCTCTGGCAAAGAGCCTGAAACCCCTTGCAAAGAGCCTGCAACCCCTGGCATAGAGCCTGCAACCACTGGCATCAAGCATGCAACCCTTGGCATCAAGCATGCAAGCCGTGGCATCAAGCATGCAACCTAAAGCAACAAGCATGTAGGTAAGCAGCAATGTGTAATGGGTATTATGGCGTGTGGTATATGTAATGGGCATTATGGCGTGTGGTATAATATGTAATAGATATTACGGCATGGTATAATCTGTAATGGGCATTTTTATGAGTGGCATACTGTGTAATGGGCATTATGGCATTGAATGGGTGTGTGACGTGTAGTAGGCATTACAGTGTAAAATTTTGGCGCGCACTGACCTTACTTTTATGTACAGAAATGAGGTGAGAAAAAGGTTGCGCTGTAAACAGCTTTTTAATTTCAGGTGATAGAGAAAAGAAGGTAACATCAACCCTCTGAAAGGAGCACAATTGGAGAAAAATACCCCTACGCCCGAGTGAAAAAAAGTGCTATTAAATTTGAATATTACTCTCCTGATATTTGTGGTATTTGTTGATTCCCTCTTTTTCAGATTTTCTTAAGGACCATGAAATGAGAGAAAACAAAGAGGTGCCAACAAATACCACAAATACCAAGAGAGTAATATTCAAATTTAATAGCGCTTTTTTTCACACGGGTGTAGGGGTATTTTTCTCTAATTGTGACCTTACTTTTAGTTTGTGTTTAGTGGTGTGGAATGAAACACTTTTTTTTTACTGCAATGAGTGTCAATAGGCGGTGCTATACACGCTCCTCTGACAGTGCAGTGCCCCAACTTTTTTTTATTGCAAAGACCCCCCAACTGACTACTTCTTGATGCCACCCAGCTGGAAAAAAATTCTGGGGAGAACACTGTATTGTGTACCCCTATTTGCAGGTCCTCGCATTTGTTAACATCATGTGCAGCACATCAAACCAAATGATAACTTAAGTGCCTCTGGCATGTGTAATGAAGGAAGGAGCGCTATTTCGCCCTGAACTGCATTACATTGCCCAATGTGTCAGGCCGACATATTGACTTGGAACACATCACTCCAGTGTGTATCTGATGCACCAGTCATCTACTGGATCCCAAGCCCAAAACATGTAACAGGAGTTAAGTAAGCATATACCCCCAACACAGTGCATTGTGTCCCATATGGGACTTTCTCCATGATAGATATCTACCACTGAGAAAACATTGGTGACACACACCTCTCTGAATAGCACACCTTTACATTACCTGCAATAAGAACACCCAGCCTACAGTTTGCCCACACCTTAGTGTAAGTGAAGCCAGATGCAGCCTGTAGCTGCACTTCTACTGGCAGCGACTTACTATTGTCTTCCCATGACACCCACTCTTTCTCACTGTCACACTCTGCCTCTCCATGCCTTACACTGTCACCCTATTCCTCTTACTATCACCCACTGCCATATTGCATATTGTGAATTTGTTGTGGTGACATGGTGAAAGGGGGGGACCTAAAATATATTTTTGCAATTGTGGCCAGTCACGGAATAAAGGGTGGGGGGGGTGGGGTATTCAGAGATGCTTGACATTGAGTCAGTATTCTAAACCATGTTTGATGCAGAATAGGCTGGGTTTTCAGAAAATGTACTGTGTAATAAAACCCAGATTTTTCCCATCCATACAAACAATGCAATTTGCAGTTTGCAAAACAAAACACATGAAATGCAGATTCAGTTGTCAGCCTCCAAACCACATAATACTAAATAAACTTCATCTGTGGCAGTTCACAACCTGGAAAACTAAACCACATTTTAACACATCTCATCTGTAATCTTAAAAGCTAGATTTACTGCAAACCAAAAACATATTCACCAAACACTAATAGAAATGTTTATTTGCAACTTTCTGAACTTATTCACATTTTTTCCTTTCTAGAGATAAATGGTTGTATACAAATAGCTGTGGTAATTTACCACAGCTAAAGCATTTGCCAGGAGCTACCCCATTAGCCACTATAGCTGGCAATTATCTCCCGCTGCCGGTGATTATTGGGGATTGGTTTTGCATGCCTCAAGCCTCAGGCCAAAGCCATGATAAACACATTTGCGCCATGATAAGTCCTGCAAAAATACAGGATCTATGAGAAAAGGGGGGGTGGGGGGGTCGGCCTATACAAAAGAATAGGTGTAATAAAAAAATCCTGCCCCTCCACCATGTTTCTTGTGGCTGCAGCATGTTCATGGCTAATTTGATACACCATTAGTACTTGTAGAAAGACACCAAAAGAACATACCCTCCAACTGTACCTTTTTAACAGGTACAGTAGCTTTTTTATGGTCTGTACCTTTTTGGGGGTCTCCGACTGCCCATACACCCACCCCGAGTCAAGACCCGTCCCCCCCCATGCACTCCCCCACTCACAGTTGCGGCTGCATTGTAAATATAGGAAAGGGGACATGGCCACACACCCCTTTACATGTGGCCACACCCCTGTTTCGAATTTGTACCAGTTTTTGCTCTTCAGATGTTGTAGGGTATAAAAAAATGTGTGCATTTTTTTTGCACCTAATGATTTAGCTTTATAAATTAATACTCATAATATATAAAAGTAGAGGGACATAGTTGACCCCCATATCAATCATAGGAACTAAGGGCCTTATTCAGACCTGTTAGAAAGGCTGCAATTTTTTGCAGATGGATAAAACCATGCTGCACTGCAGGTGGGGCAGATGTAACATGTGCAGAGAGAGTTACATTTGGGGGAATTATTTTGTTTCTGTGCAGGATAAATATTGGCTGCTTTATTCTTACACTGCAATTTAAATTTCAGTGTTAACACACCCCACCAAATCTAACTCTCTCTGCACGTGTTACATCTGCCCCACCTGCAGTGCAGCATGGTTTTCCATTTGCAAACAAAATGTTCCCTACGATGAAGTCTAAATTAGGCCCAAATGTATACAATAAGGGTTAAATAGGTTTTTATATATGTGTGTGTTATTGTTGTTATGTGTGTGTTATTGTTGTTGTAAGAATTATGTAATATTATTACAACAACAGTGTTTATTGTATAATAGATAAAATCCATCATTTGAAATAGAAAGCCTATGACAGGTGGCTACAGTAAATAAACTTATAAGTATAGTTCAATAACATATACCAACAATAGTGTCCTCAGCGCCCTAACTGAATATAACAATAACAGTTTGAAAGAAACAGACACCTGTGCTTTTCCCTTTTTGTATTTGTATGCTATTATGCTTTCACAAGTGCATTTAATTATAAAATGTAATTGCTCTCTTATAAACAACACTGTGGTTTACTGTAGCTTTGTCCTATCATGTGCTTCCTTCTCAATGCAAAGTGGCAAATTGTAAGCTCTTTATTCTGATTGCAAAGTATTTCCTAAAGGGACCCTCAGTTTCTCCTCCTTTGCACCAATTCGTAGTGCAGTCTCTCGAAGCATTAATAACAAGTCAGAGAAGATGGCTATGGGGTTGAGCACTACCAGCTGAACTGTCACTTACGATCACCACTATTCACCTTCCATGAGTGATTTCACATGTGACATTAGCATGAATAGCCTTGTATTACAGTAATGCAAAGTAAAGGTACACTGTTCCTAATAGCAAACAATGAGATTGATTTTGAAAAGAGAATTACATCTGAATTTAAATCTTCCCCACCGTAGTGCTCTGTAATGTGACGTTTTCTACTGCTAAACGTGCTTAAATCAAAGAGCCTGTTTGTATACTGTAGTTCTCCAAACTAAGATAATTGCAAACTACATACCGTTATGTCAATTATATGCAAACCTATTTTTCTACTTAAACCTATTAAGATTTAATGAAAAGTTGAATCATTTTGCATGTTAAATTCAAAACATGGTTTGAGTAATTTACAGTAATTTACAGGTATTCTCAAATATGCTGCAATTATATTTTTATTAACTAGCAATCAAAGTGTACGTATCTTATTGATATCCTTTGCATTTGACTTTTAAATGGTTATAGAGAAAAAAAGCTATCTCTATGGGCCTTATTTCGGCTCATTCTTTCTGACAAAATCCTTCTTAGATGGGCAAAACCATGGCCCTTATTCTGGTTGGTGCGGTAATATCCGCGTGCGTTCGTCCCGCCGATGTTTTGTGTCTGCGCATGTGCAGAGGCGTCTCTGCGCATGTGCGAGCGGGGCATACGGCCAAATCCCGCATTATATGTGAACACTCCGAACAATGGGTGGAGAGGGGCGTGAAGGGCTATTTGGGCTCATTGCCATATGCATACGCCCCACGTTTCATGGGCGTTCCCATGCAAACGCTGGGCGTACGTATGGTAATGCGGCCGTGATGCACGTGTAGGGGGCGGACATATGACATCGCCGGATGTCAGCCGCCCGCCCAGATCCCTGCTTTTGCACGGAGAAATGTCCGTGTGGTCTGAGGTTGCGGGAGCTGGTGGAACACTCGGTCCTGCATTCGATGGTCTGCGACCATCGAATGATGGGGGAGGTTCCATGAGATGGAGGAGGCGTATTCCGTGAAAAATACACGTGCGGTCCGTTCGGCCAGCTTCTTACCGCGTACGGACGGAGTTGGTGATCCGTATGGAAGGCGGGGTTTCGCACGCACGGTCCTGGCCGCATATTCGGATCCGGCTGCACCGATCAGAATAAGGGCCCATGTGCACTGCAGGTGGGGCAGGTGTTACTTGTGCAGAGAGAATTAGATTTGGGTGGGGTTTTACTTCAAAGTGAGATCTATATTGCAGTGTAAAAATAAAGCAGTCAGTATTTTCACTGCACAGAAACAAAATTACTCACCCAAATCTAATTCTCTCTGCACATGTTACATCTGCCCAACCTGCAGTGCACATGGTTTTGTCCATCTAAGAAGGATTTTGTCAGAAAGAATGAACCAAAATAAGGCCCTATATGATAATGTATTTATGGCTCCATAAACGTACATAAGGGATTATTCAGTTCGTTTTTTCGGATGGCCCAAAAAAAGGGACATTTTTGATTCCTGTGTATACAATTGCGGATGTTTTTGCACATTTTTAAATATTTTTTTGGTTGGGTCTAAACTGATTAAAAACCATGTGGAACACATTTGAATTTCTCCAAAAACACAGGGATCGGTGAGTAATTCGCTGATCCATGTATTTTTCAACTGTGCCCAGTTTTTCACCTAGGCAAAAAAATCGTCTCTACCTGAATAGGTGAATCGAAATTCAAACTAAAAATGTTGAAAAGAGATGATGTTTTGCCTAGGTGAGAAATTCTGCACTCCCAATGGTCTTATTCTATCGTCTTTACATACCAAAAGTTATTAAAAATGTACATTATACATTAAATGTATAATACCACCCAGTTTTATCACCTTTTTGTCATCGCCTCACAAAATTAAGCAATATTTTTTTGTTTAATCAAAATTTTTGACAAGTAGTGCAGCAGAAGCTTTAATAATCTGTAAATTACAGTGGAGTTCTACCAGTTAATTATACTGCAGTGGAACATCTAGACATACAGATGTATCTAGTGCTCCTGATAGGGCCCCTGCCCAGTTTTAAAATGACAAAATGTGCCCTTCCCTAATGGATCCAATCCGTTGAAACATCCTGGCCACTGCCATCCCCATCAATGGGCCGCAATATGGTATAGTGCTGATACCGGTCACTAGATGCCATTCACTTGTACATCGCACCTATTCACTATGCAGGGAGAGTTTGGGGGCACCACTTAAGGGCTGGACTTTCCCCATGAGTGTCAAATAGGCGGGTTGTCACCTGACTAGCTCCCTCCCACGGTGGCCAAACCACCTTATCAGACATTCACACAAGTGCCCTCTTTGCTGGACAGCCACTGCTCCGTTTTCTCGAGTGAACACTAATGTGCACGTACATCTATCCTTTTCAAGCCATATGGTGTGACAGGATTGACACACTCCAGCATAGATAGCCATTCTAGTACTTGAATATTTTTATCAAAATGTTGTGCCACTAATAGTGTACTAAGTGCCTGATTAAGACACATAGTAATGTTGTAGCTGCCTGGAAATGTCCTGGGATGCGCACCAATGGCTTCATAGATCCATGCAACTGGCTATAGATCCTTCAATAGTCTCCCTGAATAAACCTATGGTTATGCACGATGAACTGAGAATGCTGGTGCCATGTTTTCTGCATAGGGGATTACAATTGTAGGCTGAAACATGTCCCTAAACAATTGCAGCATAACTGAGGTTTTGCCACCACTTCCCATACTCACGTGACCATGGGCAGCCGCACGTTCATTATTCATGGCAATCTAGTCATGGTTACTGCAAATAGCTTTTAAGAGGAATAAGGACACATTTCTTGGTGTGTTTCCCAAAAAGGAGGAGGGAAGAATAATTCAGACTTCAACTATATGCCTTCATGGTATGCAATTAATATGCCGACAGTTAGGATCCTGGCGGTCACAATTAAGATGCTGAAATCCGGACTGCTGACATTGCCGCCAGCTGGAATCCTGGCATACAGGGTCTATAGTATCTTGTGGGGGTCCACAACCACCATATAGGGCAGGGCTGGGCAACACCGGCCCTCCAGATGTTAATGAACTACACATCCCAGGATGCTTTGCATTAGTTTTGCTATGTGGCCATGCTGAAACTGATGCAAGGCATGCTGGGATGTGTAGTTCATCAACATCTGGAGAACCGGTGTTGCCCAGCCCTGATATAGGGGGAAGAGAGCCTTGTGGCGAGCAGAGTGAGCATGCAAGGGCCCTCTTTGCTGCCCCCCCCTGTCAGCATTCCGGCAGCCATGAACCGTCTGCTATCAAATCATACTAAACCTGCCTTCACATCCAAATTCCTTAAAAGTTTGTGGTTTCAAGCTTGGATGATTATTACGTTGACTGATACCATATTCTGCATCCAGGGCTATCTTTCATTTGCAAGGAGTGGCCCATTATTTGCATGACTTTTATATAATCGGGACCAAGGGCATGATTCTGGTTTGATTATTCGCACCGGGGACCAATGTTTTTCCTATACGCATGGGTATATTATTATATGCGCCTGTGCAGGGCTGCTGTGTGGATGCCTTCCACGACTTGCACAGTCACCAAGGTGTTCGCACGGGGAAGGGGGGAATGGTGGTGTACAGGGGGTGTTCGCATGGGGATATTCTACGTTTCCTGTGTGTTCCCACAAAAATGGTGGATGCACCCAGGAAAACACTGGGTGTTCTCATGCAAATGCAGATGGGCAGCTGCCTACTGAGTGCATATGGCTGGCGTCACAGGACATCAGCCGACCACCCTGTTCTTGTAGACGGACACCTCAAATATGACTGACTTATATTGGCGAACAGGGGAAAAATCATTTGATGGTCGGCAATGATTTTGCCCCCCGTACACTCCCCTGCAAATGGATGTTTATGCAAAACAACCATTCGCATTCCAGCAGAAATATTTACATGGCAGTGGGGGGCGGGTGTCGCTAAGCAACGAATTTACACTGCTTAGCGAGTCAACCAGAATCAGGCCCCAAATGCTTCACAGTAATGAAATGACTTTCTATTTTTCAGTTATGTCTCTGTTCCAGCATTTTGGTGTTCTGATAGGTAAGTAAAACATTGAGGAGCATTCCACCAGGTTGAGGGACAATAATTGGTTAGTTTTCTTTGGGTAGATTGCTGTCTTGTCTAGAACTTCAAGGCCTGCTGTGATTAGAATCTGGTTTCTTTCTGAGAAAAGTTGTTCCTGGGTGTTAGTTCTTTAAATACAATAAATATATGAATGATTTGGTGAAGGTTTCCCCTCAGTTGCTGAGTAGACAGCATCCTTTACATAGATGTTGCGCTGCTGCTCCCCTTGGTTAGTTTAATTGGATTGATGGCCTTAGATTCTATGAGACTGTTCTTTTTTGGGTTCCCTTCTGATCAGCTAGTATTACCCTTATGCATTGGAGTCTAGCTTGCTTTTTCTGTAATGTTTTGGTAACAGTTTCTTTTTTACATCCAAAACCAAAGACGTCTAGTACAATCTGCAAGTAGCATTGGATCACTCTACTTGCCTGCTGGAAAACCGTGTTTGCTCGCCTATTTGACATGATGGAATAATAAAGAAAGTATCAATGTTTCTGGAGTGTGGCTGTTCTATCTCTGACAAATTTTCAATGAAGTGCTGGTAACAAGCGTTGCATGGATGGAATAAGCTTAGATGCACAGGAATTTAATACTCATTCCTTCCACACTGGCACAGTGATGTTGGCTGGAAACATCTGCAAGTATTAATTTTGGTCAGATCAATTAGTTGGTGGCACTCCTTCTGTGAGCTTACATTGGGTTCTTCTTTCTCATCACAATAGCTTTGGAAGGGATTTTACCTGTTTTTTTACCCTGCTGTATACTGTTTGGCTTGTGGTGTCTGGTAGTTTTTCAGAAGGTTTTTTTTCATCTTAACAATCCTTTCAAATTTACAATCCTGCCTTATTCTCCAGATTCATATTTGCCGATGTCTTAGACATTCATATTACCAGCAGCCAAATACGTACAAGCCACCAGCATTGTACGGCATTGTCAGCTCCATGCAATGCTGGCCTATGTAAAAAAAATGTAATAAAGAAATAATTAAAAAACCCGACATCCGGTGCCCATGCCTGGCATTATCCAGCCCTGGGCTCATTTGGCCTGCTCCTGGTTGCAAAAATACGGGTTGCCCTGTATTCCTATAACCAGCACTAGGCTAATGGAACAGTCCTGGTTCCAAAAATACGGAAGACAAAATAAGTAGGGGTCCCCCATATTTTTTAAACCAGCAGCGGGCCCAATTAGCCAGCAGGCTAATGCCACAGCCAGGGGACACTTTTTATACAAGGTCCCCCAGCCAAAGCATTAACCTGGGCTGTCCCCATTGCCTCTGGGCAGTGGGCATCAGGCTGATAGTAATGTGTAAAAATAGGAATAAAGAACTGTTGGGTTATGTTGTTGGACTACAAGTCCCAGAAAGCCTGTGCATGTAGGGACTTGGAGAACCACAAGACCAAGTATGCAGGGCCTGCTGTGTCTTGTAGGTCTATAACATAACCAATAGCCAAATAAAAGACAGACACCCTGGAAAATAAAACTTTAATATATATGCGGCAGATCAGCCACATTGTAAATCAGCCAGGCACCAGGTCCCAGCCGTATTTTACATCGAATGGGTACTAATGAGTGCATTCGTACCCATTCAATCTTAGTACATTTACCCCTCATACTTATGCAGAGTTGAGAATATCCCAGTTAATAGAGTGTTCAGATGCATCCACATACAGTCGGGCAAAAAAGTATTTAGTCAGCCACCAATTGTGCAAGTTCTCCCACTTAAAAAGATGAGAGAGGCCTGTAATTTTCATCATAGGTATACCTCAACTATGAGAGACAAAATGAGGAAAAAAAATCCAGAAAATGACATTGTCTGATTTTTAAAGAATTTATTTGCAAATTATGGTGGAAAATAAGTATTTGGTCAATAACAAAAGTTCATCTCAGTACTTTGTTATATACCCTTTGTTGGCAATGACAGAGGTCAAACGTTTTCTGTAAGTCTTCACAAGGTTTTCACAAACTGTTGCTGGTATTTTGGCCCATTCCTCCATGCAGATCTCCTCTAGAGCAGTGATGTTTTGGGGCTGTCGCTGGGCAACACGGACTTTCAACTCCCTCCAAAGATTTTCTATGGGGTTGAGATCTGGAGACTGGCTCAGCCACTCCAGGACCTTGAAATGCTTCTTACGAAGCCACTCCTTTGTTACCCGGGCAGTGTGTTTGGGATCGTTGTCATGCTGAAAGACCCAGCCACGTTTCATCTTCAATGCCCTTGCTGATGGAAGGAGGTTTTCACTCAAAATCTGACGATACATGGCCCCATTCATTCTTTCCTTTACACGGAGCAGTCGTCCTGTTCCCTTTGCAGAAAAACAGCCCCAAAGCATGATGTTTCCACCCCCATGCTTTACAGTAGGTATGGTGTTCTTTGGATGCAACTCAGCATTCTTTCTCCTCCAAACACGACGAGTAGAGTTGTTACCAAAAAGTTCTATTTTGGTTTCATCTGACCATATGACATTCTCCCAATCCTCTTCTGGATCATCCAAATGCTCTCTAGCAAACTTCAGACGGGCCTGCACATGTACTGCCTTTAGCAGGGGGACACGTCTGGCACTGCAGGATTTGAGTCCCTGGCGGCGTAGTGTGTTACTGATGGTAGCCTTTGTTACTTTGGTCCCAGCTCTCAGCAGGTCATTCACTAGGTCCCCCCGTGTGGTTCTGGGATTTTTGATCACCGTTCTTGTGATCATTTTGACCCCACGGGGTGAGATCTTGCGGGGAGCCCCAGATCGAGGGAGACTATCAGTGGTCTTGTATGCCTTCCATTTCCTAATAATTGCTCCCACAGTTGATTTCTTCACACCAAGCTGCTTACCTATTGCAGATTCAGTCTTCCCAGCCTGGTGCAGGTCTACAATTTTGTTTCTGGTGTCCTTTGACAGCTCTTTGCTCTTGGCCATAGTGGAGTTTGGAGTGTGACTGTTTGAAGTGTTGGACAGGTGTCTTTTATATAGCTAAAGAGTTCAAACAGGTGTCATTAATACAGGTAACGAGTGGAGGACAGAGGAGCCTCTTACAGAAGAAGTTACAGGTCTGTGAGAGCAAGAAATCTTGCTTGTTTGTTTTTGACCAAATACTTATTTTCCACCATAATTTGCAAATAAATTCTTTAAAAATCAGACAATGTCATTTTCTGGATTTTTTTTCCTCATTTTGTCTCTCATAGTTGAGGTATACCTATGATGAAAATTACAGGCCTCTCTCATCTTTTTAAGTGGGAGAACTTGCACAATTGGTGGCTGACTAAATACTTTTTTGCCCGACTGTACATCTATCCTCTGTGCATTACAAGTTGTGCTACACAATGCATGATCACCATCTGACTCGGTAGCACCCGATGTCTTTCTGTGTACCTTTTTCTGTTAAAATGTATTTTATTTCCAAAAGTGATGCGAACAGAAAGCACAAGCAGCTTATGCCTATATTCTGTGTGTGACCACAGCTGTATCTGCAGACGCAATGGTATGTTACAATATTTTCAAGGGGACACTTTTTCCTGGTTAAACTGTTTTCCAGGAAGACACTGTAACATCCCATTTCACATGCAGATACAGTTGCAATCACATAAAGAATATAGGCATGGTGCATAACATTTTAATCAGTATAAGCTGCTTGTGTGAGTTATTTCACATTGCTTTGCAGATGATGCATTTTACTGGAAAATGTCACATGGAAAGATGCTTGGCAATATGGAGTCACAACAGAAGGGCTGTCTAATGTGCAACGAGGCTAGATGTATGTGGACATATCTATATATAGGAGCATATAATTGTGCCTTCCCAAAAGAAGAGGCACAGCAAAATATTGGCAAAGCAGAGTTCTATGTATTTTGATCATATCTACACTGATAAAAAGAAGAATCAGGAATTCTCACAGGCAAATTTAAGCAAGATCTTATACTAATGTGGTCTGGGCAGACATTGATTTAAGTGAAACTATGCCTTTTTGTAGGCACATCTCTTGCACCTAGGATAGAGCAGATACAAGGCCACATCAATTAGTAGCAAATCAAATGCATATTTATGAAGTGTTATTTTTTATTGTGTAGCACTTTACAGAGAATATTTAGTTCTCACATCAGCTCCATCAGTGGATTACTAAAGCCCCATACACACAATGTGATAAAGGCAGATGACATGCCTGATAACAATATCACTATGCACATCGTTCTATATGTACAAAAGATAACAATGCGTGCTTCCTCAGGGCGTTATAAACCCCCTTTCCCATCTGTACATGCAGTAACATTTTCTCTATGTTTTATTGTGACTAAGGGCCTTATTCTAGTTCAGTTTCTGACAAAATCCTTCTTAGATGGACAAATACATGTGCACTGCAGGGGGCAGATGTAAAACGTGCAGAGAATTAGATTTAAGAGAGTTATTTGTTTCTGTAAAACCCCACCCAAATCTAACTCTGCCGCCATGAAACTACACAAGTACCATAGTATGTATGTAGCTTTAAGGTGCGTACACACGGGGGGGGGGGAAGATATATTGCTAGCAATATATTGCTCAGTGTCTCCTTTTCATCAGCGACCAGAGACAGTCGCTGATGTAAAGGAACCTCTGCTGGGGGAGCCGCAGAGGTAATTAGCTGGTCGCAGGAGCATGCTCCTGCGACCAGCGATTACAATGGGGCAGAAAACGGGAGCGCGCACCTGTCGATTTATCGCTGGGGCGCACTCCAATCACTGGCAATATGGTCGCCTGCGACCATATTCCCAGCGATTATAGCCCCTATCGCCCCCGTGTGTACACAGCATTAGACACACATACACACAAGGGTTTTGTCAGAAGCCAGTGTGTTTTTGTAGTGTGAGTAGAAACCAGTATACCAGGTGGAAACTCACACAAACTCAGGGAGAAAATGTAAATACAGAGAGACAGACACTGATAGGGAATGTTTTGTCATGATCTCATTTGTAATGCTAACCACTACACCTCTTTGCTGCAGACGCAGAAATGTCTGCATCTCAAAATGCACACAGCTATGTTATACATATGAATTGTAATTTTAAGTTTTAGGCACATGTAACACTAATATGTGAAGGTTCTCTGCATATGTTATAAGAAGAAAGGGTACTTGTTTCCTAGCAGGGCGCCCAGATTTATTATGTACGCAAACGTACTGAAATCGCATTGCATCGCATCATGTTACATTATAGTACCATGCGATGTAATGCGATTTTACTGTGTCAGCTGTATGATTTTGCAGGTGCGAATGTGTTCCTAAAACACCAGCACTATCCACGCCACCCCGAAGTCTGGCGAGCGCAGCGAGCCTCGCGTGGGGTGGCGGAACGCTTCCTCAGAACTTTTCATACCCCCACTATCCACGTCGGCGTGGAGATGATTTTATATAGTGTGGCGAGCGCAGCGAGCCACCGAGCCCGAAGCGTGGCGAGCACACTTGCCATGCTTCGGGCTCGGTGGCGAGCCACACTATATGAATTCAACTCCACGCCGATGTGGATAGTGGGGGTATGAAAAGGTCGGAGGACGCATTCCGTCGCCCCTCGCGGGGCTGCCACGCTTCGGGGTGGCGTTTACACTGGGGTTGACGCTAAACAATGGCATAAGTGCAGGTGCTTACAATTGTACACTGGGGTTGACGCTAAACAATGGCATAGATGCAGGTGCTTACAATTGTACACTTATACAATGAAATATCGTATCGCATCGCATTTGGTGTGATCGGATTCGATATTTTATTGTATAAGCACTCCTGTGCACTCTATATGGACATCGCATCACATGCTAATCTAACGCGGCATGCGATGCGTTTTAACTACGGAGAATAGCCCAGTACGCATTTAGCGTACTGGGCACCCTGCTACTAAATAAGTAAAGAAGAAATAAACTGAAACTTATGATATCACTGAATAGGTACGAATTGAACAGAGGGCCTAATTCAGGCCTGATTGATGGGCTGCCCAGCGATCAGTTTGCCGACACTCTGCCACAGTGAAATCCTGCATGGCTGCAAATGGCATCACAGCCATGCGAAAAATTGCAAACTCATTTGAAATCGGGCCAACAAAGGCAAATTCATAGCCCAGCGATCGGGTCTGAATCAGGCCCATTTGAAATAATATAGTATTATGGAGGATAGCTTGATAACTCAATCTAATTAACTGTAGGTGTTGTCAAGTTATTTGAAAATGTGTACTCTGAGGAATCAATCCAATTGCGGGTGATGTTTGCATCCTTGCAAATTAGTGCGGTAACAGACAGCAGCTGTGACTCACCCATATGACTGTGTACAAAATTGTTCCAATTCGGGGAACGACTGGGTGGTGAGGGGTGTGAGATGCAGTGCAGTTACTGGTGCGTCCATGCCGTTGCAGCGGGAACTGATATACTGCGCCCATAACTGGATTGCGCACTAACTATTCTTATCATTCCTATTCCACCACTGCACTAGGATATTCCAATTAAGAAATATCTGTTGCCTGCACATTACATATTATGTGTGACAAGCCTTTATTTATCCTTTAAATTCAATAATGAGTCAGTAATGCCATAGGTTCCAAGATAATAATTTGTCCGCTTTCTTATAAATATTAGTTTAGACGTCAAAATATATGCTGCTTGGAGACACATGGTTAACTCAATGGGCCTTATTTTGGTTCATTCTTTCTGACAAAATCCTTCTTAGATGGACAAAACCATGTGCACTGCAGGGGGGCAGATGTAACATGTGCAGAGAGAATTAGATTTGGGTGAGTAATTTTGTTTCTGTGCAGGGAAAATACTGACTGCTTTATTTTTACACTGCAATATAGATCTCACTTTGAAGTAAAACCCCACCCAAATCTAATTCTCTCTGCACATGTTACATCTGCCCCACCTGCAGTGCACATGGTTTTGCCCATCTAAGAAGGATTTTGTCAGAAAGAATGAACCAAAATAAGGCCCAATGTCTGGTAACTTAAATATAAAATGCTCTGATCCCTCTCTGTTTGATAGAAGAACCAATAGATGATTCATAAATAAATACACCATAAATACAATACAAAATTCTGCAGACTACTTCAGTGCTTTGAGCCGTAAAAGGAAATGCAGCAGAAATTGACAGTATTTAGATAATCAAAATCAAAATGTCTTACAATTTTTTAACCTAGTTGAGCATCCAGAATGTAACCCCGAAGTAAATCAAGTACCAAACTTCAAATGACTTTATATTTAGCAGCAAGACTATGACATTGGTAGAATAGTGTTTCAGTGGTGGCAGAACAGTGCTGGTATTAGTATGA